>NC_141347.1:27501352-28820102 GCF_057382095.1 Aulonocara sp. 'chitande type north' Nkhata Bay
TTTTCTTCACTGGAGTGTGTTGTTTGTCTTTCAGAGCATTCCTTCTTGGATATCCTCTATCTTTTCTGCTTCAACCTAATGGACCTTTCAAATAACCTTTGACCTACACTGGATTAAAAGACAACTTGCTGCACGTAGCTGCTTTTTCTCACTTGCCCTTAACCAAAAACATATTGTTCTTGTTCCTATTAAACATTTCTGTGGGTCCCAAGAGCACAAGGAGGATGTGATTACTTGCTTTTAAAGCCTCCCACAGATTCACTGTTCTTGCTGTGATTTGTTATTTAATGCAGGGGATGCATCCCAAAAGAGTTCATCACCTTAAACTGACTCAGAAATGATTCCTACATCCATTCCTTTAGTGTGACAGGACAACTTTCTTTCAGTTTCTAGAAAATCACATGCTTATCTGGGAGTATCCCACATTTCCAGACTGTGCCACACAGACACCACACACATACACAAAAATCTAACTGAAAGTGAAATCTGGGAAATTCCAGTTTTTAATATTGGCTTCTTTTGTGCCATAACATGTTCTTAATCAACAATCCAAAATGGGCACATTCCTTTTCTCTGATGTTAAGATGATAATGAATCAAAAGCAAACGAACAAAAAAAAAACCCAATCCCAATACATAAACCATATGATACATATTTCATTTCTGAATGAATCAATTTGGTGTAAAAATTCAACCAGAAGGGACAAAAAATGGTCCAGTTTTGGTCTTTAAACATTTGGTCTAAATTATGAAAACACAGAGCAACAGAGCCGATGGTGCGTGGGTGTGAATCTATGTGCTGGTGACCTTAAGATGTGTCTGTGCATGTGTATGTGTGGGCAAAATGACGGCTAACAGCCAACAACCAAAAAAATCTTCACTCTTCAGCTGATTTAGAGGGTTTGGGTAATTTTTTTGTTGTTTTAGTAGTAAAATGTAACTGTATATGCAACAGTGAAGTCGCATATACAGTATTTTAATTCATCCTTTATTTTTGCACATTTTCCATTCTTTTAAAGTGTAAAACTTTCCAAAAATAATCACATTTATGCTTTTTCAGGGGGTTTTCCCACAGTTCTAAAGAAAAGACAGGATGTCTAAATTTACAGACTTATGGAAAGAGGAAGTGTAAATGACCTAAACAGATTTTTTTTTTATTATTTGTCTAAAAGTCAACGGTCTAAATCCATTTTTATGTGTTTTTATGAATATAATATCATGAATTAAAGTTTTCACAGCAAATATCAAATTGTGTTAAATGGACAAAAATATTATTTAAAGCTATTAATGTCTGTAAATACCTCACTCAAGACCTACAATAGTTAACAGTGCAAACATCAGACTGTGTAACATAGCCTGACTCATGAAAAACAGAAATATCGCCCCCCGCATGCAAATTACTAACTGTGCAGTGAAAGTGGGAAGAGAGAGAGAGCAAGAGAGGGAGAGAGAGATAGGAGTCTGCTTGTACTTATTCACGACAGCTCGGAGCTGCACAGTCCAACAGGGGAAGCTGAGCAGAGGAGTAACAAATGACTGAGGGGTCATTGTTGAGTAAGGCAACTCAAATGAGTCAAAGTAGATTATTTGTTCAGCTGTCAGTGGGGCTCCTTCTCATTGCGGCAGGTAAGATGCTCTCATTTTCATTGCTAAAATGACGGTCTTCGAGATTTATAATGCATATTTGGTGTAATTTTGTCATATGATGTCTTTTTCTCAGTGGCCAAGACTTGTTTTTATTTATTTTTGTTATTTATTTATTTATTATTTTATTTTCATTACCCACAAGGTCTATACGGATCAAGCATAAATGTGAAGCCATATTCGTGTTAGAGAAAGAGTCATTGGCGTGATTAGTAAAACAACAGCAGCTAAAGCTGTGACATGCCCCAGGTGCAGGACTTAATTTAACCAGAAGGGTGCGATAGATTGCCGTGTGTAAAAGAGAGAGAAAATAAAAGAAATGAAAAACAAATGGTGGATAGTTTCCCAGATTTTGTGAAAGAATGTGTAAAAGTACCCAGGGAGAAAAGAGGTGAAATCTGAACCAAATCTTTTCCCCTCAAATGAACACTTATTATGTGAAATCCAGTCTTCTTAGATGTGAGTTAAGGCTATTTATGCAACAGCAATTTCAACTTGCTGGCACTGGCTGTGACTCTGAATGTTCATTAGTGGTTTATTGGATTGATGTAGTTAAATGTATAGCCAGCTGTGTGTTGTTCTTTCCTTTCACTTTCCATTAAGTATATATTTTTTTAAATATGTCTTTTTTTGGAATTGGGAGAACATGGAGGAATACTGCAATAAGGCTTCAGATTAATCAATAATTTCTTTCTATTAAAAGGTTTGATTTGTACAACAACTTCTTTTCCCCTTTAAAGGTGTTGTCTTCGTAAGGGTTCATTGTTCACCGTGAGGTCATGGACTGTAACCTCATCAACCTCTTGCTTTCACTGTTATCATTTAGGGAAGTGTGGCTGTGTAAAAAAACACTCTTTGGCATTATGATAATCTTGTTTCTACACGAGTCCTCCTGAATAACAATGTGGGGGGTACGGTGAAAGACAAATCCTTTAAAAAAGCTCTTTTCTGCTTAACAGGAAAATATATCAAAACAAGGGCTTGATAAAAGAAAAGTCTTATCTGGTGAGAATATTCACTGACATATTTTTTGTTCAGTTAGTGCACTGACTAAAAAAAGGGGGGAGATTATCAAACTCATTGTCAAAAGAATGACTCACCATGGGAAAGGAATGTACACAGGCAAATGAAGTCAGCTTCCAGGAAAAATATGTGTTGTTTAATGATTTATTTTATCCATGGTGAGCAAGCAAGCAAACGGTGGAGGGAAGAAACTCAAATACAGGTATTAGTGAGCAAAGCAAAGAAACACACAGGAGGAGGTGGTAGATCCCCCCAAATTGCTAATTTGCTTGTTTGACTTCATCTGCCTTTTTTATTGTATTTTGTTGTTTAGTGAGACATTTAATATGCTTTTTTACTTGTGTTTTTTTAAGGTCTTAATGTCTTACAGAAAGTTATTTTACTACAGCAAAAATCTGTAAAACACTACAGGTCCATAGGGTGACTAGTTTTCCACTTCCCTCCAACAAAGAGGGAGAGTCCATACACTTCCTTTTCTGATTTCTTAATTTGTGCATCCTTGATGAGTCTCCTTACATTGCTCACTTAGTCTTTCGCACAAGAGATAGGACAGGAGAAGGAACAAGGAGAGAGGAGAGGAGGAAACAGGAGTTTAACAAACAAAAAACCCATTCAACCTTCATTTTAAAGCAATGTCAATTAAACAGATGAATTATAAGTCGACTTGTTAGCTTTGTTTATTTGCATCAACAAGGCGATTCCCAAAGAGCTAATAGCTGAAAACTTGGTATATATCTGCACAGTGTCCACTGTGGCCTGAGCGATGCATTTGGCTTCAGTTGACCTGTGTCTCATCAGAAATTGTCTCAGTGGAAGGCTGGCTGTCAACAAACCATTCTTCAGGAAGGGAAATGGATAGAAAAGACTGAGGTGTGCCAAATTACACAAGAAATGGACTGAAATAGTGCCAACAGGTGTTATGAAGTGCAAATAGTCATACGTATTGAAGAGGGCATCTGAAAGGTACAACAGTATGGTGGAGGTTTTGTCGTGGTATAGGACTACGTTTCAGTCTTTGGTGTTGGTAACTTTGTCAAAAGTGATTGAATTACAAATGCAGAAAAGTACCATCTTGCAGTACCACCTGGAAAGCATCTGATTGGCCTAAAACTCTTCCTAAAAACACTACTGAAGTCCTCTTCACTGTTCTGCATGTGCAACATTTCTATCAGTGAAACTACGCTGTGAGTAACTGTGATGGGCTGCGGCTAGGCTGTTGGCATGTTGGTTTGCTGGAGCCTTACGTGTCCATGAGAGCATCATCTCTAACCTGGTTGTTCTTGTCAAAAATCTGACTGCACAGAGGTGCTGAGATGACCAGTACATGTGCTGTTCTTGCAGTAGCTAAAATAGCTCTGCAGCTGTTTCAGCAGGGCATTGCCTGACCCAACACAACCAGAGGAATGCAGGACTTTCTAGATCAGAAGCATATCCAGACACATCCTATTACACATATTAGCCTGATTGTATATACATATGTCGTAGTGTTGGTCTATAAAATATGCTTAAAACACAAACTTGCATTTCCTTTTTGACTAGTATATTTGGTTTGATTTGTCGATCCTACATTTTAGTTTTACTACAAAACAAAAACAATGTGAAGCATCTAAATATATATAATATTTCTATGCTGCAGGTGTAGGTGCCTCATGTCCCATTGAGTTGAGCCCCTCCAGTGTTGTGGTGCGGTATGGAGACCCAGTTTCAGTCAACTGCACCGCAACAGTGAGCCATGATGGAATGGGTTGGGAGGCTTCAGTTGGAGGGATAGGGATTACAGAGGTCAACCATTTGCCCTGGAATGTGGAGAGTTTAACAGTATGGGGCATCTCTGCTCTTTGCTTTATTAACACTAATGAGCAGTGCCAGAAAAATCTGAACATCGTTGTTTACAGTAAGTCCTGGTTGTTGTGCGTATATTATCACAATTATATTATGATAACTCTAATAACTCTGGTATCTAATAACTCCTTTCTTTTTCTCAGCATTTCCAGAAAAAATCCAAATCAACTCCACCGCTGACTCCAATGGTATGATGGTAGAAGGGGAGGAATATAACATTACTTGTGAAATCCCCAAAATAGCACCAGTCCAAAATCTTACTGTAAAGTGGTACAATGGAGACAGAATCATTGAATCAGATGTCTTAGAAATCATTGAACCAAATAACTTAAAAAATACTAAACAACCAGTGAAACTTTTATCTACCTTCCCGTTTACACCAACTCGAAACGACAGCGGTGCCAGGTTCAGATGTGAGGCACAGATGGACCTGAGCCCAGTAGGACCACATTTGAATGTATCGTCACAGGAGCTTACTATTACAGTTGTCTGTAAGTTTGAGCTTATTTGTTTGTAATTCACATAAAATACAATTCTGTCTCAGATAGTATTTGTGACTATTATGTTTACCTGGCAAGATGGTATATGTCTGAAAGAAGGATAAAACATTACATTGTAACAAATGGTTGGTGCTTTTGCTTCTTTTCAGTTGGACCAGATGTACAGTGTTCCAATATTATTGAGCTAATGGAAAATGAATCTTTGGAGGAGAATTGCAATATAGCAGGAAATCCCACCCCCTCGGTTAAATGGCTGAAAGATGGACAACCCTTCAACTCAACCACTCCGATGAGAAGGGAAAATGCAGGGATGTACACACTTGAAGCTAATGGCTCACTCTCTGTCCAAAAGAACATCCAGGTTCATGTGTTATGTGAGTGTCACATCCACTTTTATGACAAACTAACAAAACTAATACTACATTTGAACATTATACATTTAAAAATAGCAGAAATTGCTGGATGCACAAAGTGGAAGAAGTGCTCAAGTCCTAACTGAGAGTAGCTGTCACTGTTTTAATCAAATGACTCAAACTTACAACACAGTACGCAGGTTTAAAGGTTTTAATTAACAGAGTCTTGGGAAACAAGAGCATTGAGTTTCAAAGGAAGCCTGGCTACTTAATCAGGTGAAAGTCTCCGGACTGTCACTTTATCTGTTCACATGCTGGGATGAAACACAGGTGAATATTCAAGAATGATCTCTTAAAATGTTTCTCTTAGTTCTGGTTAGTGTCAGTCAGGCCAAACTGCGACTGGAGCAGTATCTCTGTCTTCCAGCAGATAAATTCCTTTGAAGGACAAAAACTCAGTGTCATACTCAGCTGTGTGGGAGGATATTGTGGACATAAATGCAGGAGGCAGGACCTTGACTCGAAGCAAAACTTTTAATGCTGACTAGACCAAAGAAAACACAGAAAGACCAAAGTTCAGGAAAAACAAGGAAACCATGCCAGACAATCCAAAAGCCATAAATAATTGGGAAATAAATATTCTCAGGGCATTACAGAGCTGGAAGACAAACAACTATGAGGGTCAAAGCAACAAAGAACAAGGAGAGACTCAGACAATATACAATGTAATACAAGAAGGTGAAGAGGGTTAACATGACAAAAGGGAAAGGGAGTAGGACAGGACAGTGTAGGAAGGCAAAAAAAAGACAAAGCAGAAAGATGACATGAATGGAAACTACAAGGGAACTAACTAAAGGACAAGCTGAGAGTAACAAAGTTAAGAACAGAAGACTCAAACAGCAAGACTGAAATATAAACCATGAAGAGCCTATATAAAGCAGAAGATAAACAAGAATTGTAAATACAAGGGAAGAATAACAAAAAACTCAAAACCAAGGGTCCCAAACCCAGGGAGGACCACACTGAGTGTTTGTCCTTTTCCTTTGTCCTTTCCTTTTCAGACGGACCAGAGTTGAACTGCCCAAGCATTTACATGGCAGAGGAACATACTCCTCACAATCTCACCTGTACTGTTGAGGGCTTTCCTGAACCTGTCATGGTCTGGTACAGAGATGATGAGGTGGTGGAACTTCCAAAGACGTTGACGAGACTTGATGCAGGACATTACTTGATCACAGCTTCAAACAATCAGTCAAACGTTAACGCCACTGTGGAAATTATTGTTCACTGTAAGTCTTTCAGACACACGTCAAGCGAGAGTGATTACATACGTATATTTTACTCCTTTTTGTCTTAAATGAAATTATTGTCTTTAGATCAACCATCAGAGATATTTGAGCTTCAAGACCTTGAAGTCCACATTGGTTCCACTGTGGAGCTGAAGTGCTCCTCCAGTGGAAACCCACGACCAACGTATACCTGGAATTATTACCAGACTGACAATGTGATGGAGGAAAATGAAGATGGAGTATCCCGTTTGGAGATTCACAGCGCTACTGCATACAACATGGGTACCTACACGTGCCATGCATGGAACAACAAGGGAAGAATTTCCAGAACAATCAAAGTGACAGTTATAGGTAGGTGAACTGCAGTACACAGTATGCAACATAATCGATCTACCAATTATAGCCTGCTTAGATAATGTCCTGGAAAGAGTGATAAAGTATCATGGATTGTGTGTAATATGAGAGCATTAATAAAAACCAGCTGATCCGCACGCTTTTTGGCTTTTGAGTCTAAATCGAGAAGTATCGATTTACAGCTTCTCACCATTACCACTACTGATGTGTTGTTCAAACCAAATGGGGAAGAAGGGTGATGTAAGTGACTTTAAATGAAGCATGGTTATTGGTTCAGTTTTCGAGAATTTTTAAAAACTGCTGATTGACTTGCTGATAAAAAATATATATACCTCAGTTCAGATCACATTTTACCTTATATTAAGAGTAATTTGGCTAAGTAAATGTGACACATTTAACTGATATGTGTTGCAGGTGCAGTCCTCCCCAAATAATTCTTTGAGCTAGGGAGGGGTGTATCCTTCCTGGGATCTTTTCCTGTTGCCTCCAAAGAAACAGCTTAAAGACCTTTCCTTTCATTTCACTACAGTGCTGGATGTGGAAATCTTGCATTATTGTAATGAAGGAATGTAGATTTGGACTGAAATAACATTTCTCACTCCCACCCTTCCTTCTGCAGGTGCTGAGCAAGAATGCCCACTTGAAATAACTCCAAATCCAATGGTGCTTGAGTACAGAAGCAGAGCGCAGGGTGCAACGTGCAGCTCAACATCCGCCATCTCCACAAATGTCAAGAGAATGTACTGGGAGGGTGTAGAATCTGATAATATGACTTGGTTTACTAACACCAATGAAGACTGGGGGATGACGCCAGTTTGCACTGCAACATTTCAAGGAATAGGAAAATGCCAAAAATCATTGAACTTTACTCTTTACAGTAAGTATTCTCAACCCGAGCTGGCAAAAATACAGACATCCTGTACTTGAGTAGAACTACACATCCTTGTGTTAAAAAATACTCTGGTAAAAGTACTGTTTTAAACTTCTTTACTAAAGTAAATGGGAAAAGGTACAGACTCAGAATGTACTCAAAGTAAGAACGTATTGAGTAGTACCTTGTGCTATATTAATGTAATAAAATTGTAGTATATGGGAATAGAATATTTTCAGTCTTCAGTTATTTCAGTCTAAATTTTATTCTAATGATTGTTCTCAGCATGACTCAGTAATGAGCATAGGAAAAAATGATTTTTTGAAAGAGCTCTATCTTCTGTTTCCTACATTGTAGAGGATAACTTTGCCTCCACACATAAACAGGAAACACAGTCAGAGGTTAAAGAGAGATTCAGCAAAACACCTGCCCACTTTATCCACTATTAGTATGCCTTTTGTGTATTACAGTTTAGGATCAAATTGATTTAATGTTTAAAAGCACAAAGTGATGTGAAATAATATCTCAACTTGAATGTGTTAAACCAAACGTAACAAGGTTGTTTTGAAAACATAAGGAATGGAAAGTATAGACAGCTGTCAGAAAAATACTCAGTATTGAACACTCAAGCAAAGTACAGATACCTGAGAATTATTTGTGCTTTGTTACTTTCCACCTCTATTCACAACAATTTTCATACTTTTGCTGCCTTCAAATTTGAATCTTAAATTGTGTTACTCTGCTCTTTCCTCTCCCAACAACTCTCCACTGTAGAAAAACCAGACAGTGTTTCCATTTACCACGTGCGTCGCTTGAGCTCTGTGGAAGAGGGCAAAGAGTTCCAGCTGCGGTGTGACATTGTCAGCATCGCTCCAGCACAAAACGTCACTGTGTTGTGGTACAAAAATCAAGGTGAGGAGCTTTTCTGTAAATATTATAGACGTACTGTGTGAGACTTGCAATACAACACAATACAGTGCTTTGAGAGTCTTTCTAGTGTCCAGCAGTGGACAACGCCACTGGATGCAAAAGAAAGATTGATCATAGAAAGAGAAAATTACGCTACCTTCACCTCCACCATATATAATAATGATGATTTAAATCAAAAGGATCCCATTTGAGTTCATCAATCTATAAGACATCTTGCCTCTGATTTTCAGTCCAGTTCTCATGTAATTTGAAGACGACTTCTGATGAGGCTTCAGCGAACATTAAATGGATGATAAACCTGTAAATGTTAGTTAAACCAACCAGTGCACTTATATAGAAAAAACAAAGTGCCTTAAGATCTAATTAAAAAGTGATTCTTGTATAGGTTTTCTGCTATGTGTACACACAACACTAGTTCATCCCTTCAGTTAGGTGTCTTTAATATGGTTGAGTGGTTCATCAGCTAGTGTTAAGATGTTTAACAAAGTGGTCATATTACAATGAGTTGACTGAAAATGAGTGAAAAAAGTAGCCAATAGCAAAAGAAAAAGCCTTTAAAAGACCTTCACAAAGCCTGTAGTAGAACTATTGTTCAAGACCGCTTTAAAACTCATTGCTTCTTATAAACTAAATATAAAGAAATAAGGAGTGGCTCAAGATCTTCTCACAGTACTGTAAGTTATGCTTAACTTCTGTTGTGTCTCCCGCTCATACATAAACAAGTAGAAATGTCAGCTTTTGTCTTTTTATTTTCTTATTTTCTGTCAGACATACTGAAAGAAACTGGCTGTCAGCTTGAAAACAACAAAACCTGCAAACTCAGTGATGTCAGATCCCCGGTAAATGTTTCTGCCACGATTAATGTCAACCTGCAAAGGAAAGACGACGAAGTGGTGTTCAGATGTGAGGCTCGGCTAAACCTGAGATTAAATCCTCTTCCGACTACAACATCCAGCACCCTTAAGATCACTGTCCTGTGTAAGATCCCACTTCATATTCACTTTTCCCTATTAGGGGAAGCTACCATTCCTTTTGTTATGTTGAACATATACTGTTACTCTCTTAAGTGTTTATGTTAAAAGTAGTGAAATGTTCAGACAAAGATGTAAAGATATTTAAAAGTACACCATTTGACTCTTTGCTCTGAACATCAGATTTCTAAAATTTGTCTTTCTATTGTGTCACTGTCATATCAGTTTATGAAAGATTTCCTTATATAGTCAACTGCTCCAGGCATAGCACATCTTTAAAGTCAAACAATAATCTTGCTAGTGCATATAGATTACAGCATGTAATTAAAAGACTAAATCCATCATTATCTATAACAATATGAAGGTAAAGATAATGTAATTACAAAACAGAGACACCCTGCTTTAACCTTGTTGCAGATATTTGTGCTATTCACTCTTTCCATTTAAATTTACTATTCTTAACATTGGTGTACGGATGAGTTTTAAACAGCATATTTGTTTATTTTGGGTGGTATTGCTTGAATACTCAGTGTTTGACATTATTCTGTTTACCTTTGTGTCACAACAGATAAGCCCAAAATTAATACCACAAAGCTTCCAAAAGAAATCCCCGTGTTCAGAGGCTACTCTGAGGAGCTTGTTTGTGAAGCAGAAGGTTACCCAATCCCAAAGATCCAGTGGCACTACAACCCAGAGTCCCATGTGAATGTGTCTAAAGGAAAACTCACTGTGTCTGAGCCGGGCATCTACAACTGCACTGCCAGCAATGACGTTGGTTCTGCATCACATGTGGTTGAAGTGATTTTAAAAGGTAACACACTTTTAACACACAGATTTTTCACCTTATGCACCTTTTCTGTACATTTTTACATGTATGTGTTTCTGGATGAACTTAAAGCCAAACAATCAGAGGGTTCCACTGCTGTTAGCCAAGACAATAAAAATATAAGACTGCCCTAGATGTTTTATTAAAAAGTCACGGCTCTTTACATGAGGAGTACAGTGGATTCACGAGGGCAGTGGAAACAACTAGGTAACAAGAAAAATGGTGAACTAGGTAGGGAAAGTAAAAATTGAGTGAGTTCCATTTCTAGGTTCTTATCTGTGACTAAAGAACCTAACATTCTTAAATATAACACAGAAGGGGAGAAGGCTATGAAAATACCACAACAAAATTTACAAAATAAACTCTAGGCAGAATACTAATAGAAATGAAAAGGAGCTGAAATAAATACTAAGGAATATAAAAATCAAATATAAGCAATAAACTTGGAAAAAAAAACTTCAGTTTCAATTCAATTCAGTTCAAATTTATTTATACAGTGCTAAATCACAACAACAGTCGCCTTAAGGCACTTTGTATTGTAAGGTAGACCCTACAATAATACATACAGAGAAAAAAAAAACAATCATATAACCCCATATGAGCAAGCACTTTGGTGACAGTAGGAAGGAAAAACTCCCTTTTAACAGGAAGAGGTCTCCAGGTGACCCCAGGTCCATTATTGTCATGACAACAATGCTTTTTATTAAATCCTTCAACATGCAGACTGGAGGGACTTGGCACTGTTTCTGATTAGTAGTACTTCCTGATTCACAGCCATCCATCCTCTTAAAGGGCCTGTTTTTTTGAAGTCACATCTTGAAGTCATTCACTGAACATCTGCCTCTATTTTGGCTGTTTCCAAAATAGAGGCATATCTGACTCTAAAAAAGAGGAAACTGCACACTCATATGGCAGTGACTTATCAGTCACAAGAGCTATGTCCTACAAATTTCCTATTTTATGTAAGCATAATTTGCAAAATATCCCCCCTGTAAATAAAACTGTATTAAATAAAACTTGAAACTACTAACTGAGATTATAAAATCTACAATGTCGAAGGTATATATGCACCAGGTTCACTTTTAAACCAATGGGGTTATGTCTGTCTTACAGTCATGGTAAAAAGAAATGCTCTCTTTAAATACAGTATAAATACAGTCTATGGATTTTGCAGTATGCACTGGTTCACTGCTGCTGGTGACATTAGGGAATGGGTAATGATTTGTGCATGTGATGTTTCTAACACCATCATAGTAACATAATAACCATAACAATAACCATAATACACTTGTTACAGTTTTCTTTCTGTTTCTGTTGCTGAAAACATTACTTTGAATGGACATTTAAGGAATTCTAAAGCATTAAATCTTATTGATATTTTATTATTTTATTTCCAGCCCCACAATTTCTGGGTGAATATGATCTATAACTTCTCACCTAAAATGCTTTCAAACTTCACCGGTATTACTACTACTACTGCACATCTTTACTTATACTTTAGCTTTTATTTTGTATGTGTATTTGCTGACCTCTTTAAATAGTAGAGTTACATATAGAGTAAAAATGTTACATTTCTATTGTTGCACACTGAAGTGTTTCCTGTTTGACTGTCTTCATTGCAGAGGACTACCTACCTCTCATCGCTGGATTTGTGGCTCTTGCAGTTGTAGCCATCACCATTGTCTTCCTCTTAATCTACTCAGTCTACTACAAGAACACCAAAATGCGCCACTACAACTTTAAAAACCCCAAATTTAGCGAGCACAATGGGAATGTAGCTCACAGCAACGGCGACCTGCAGTTCCCTATGACCAGACTTTCAACGCAGTACATCTCTGCGTAGTAAAGAACAGACTGCTGAGCAATCTGAATTGGCTGCAGTTAACAGTGTTTTTAAAGTATGATTACCACTTCGACAAAGATCTATTCATTCAAATATCACGCAACCTTCTACTGCATATCGATTTTCCAATACATCATAATCAAAGGTGTAGTCCTATTTGTCTAAGTAACATTGTGCATCGGTCACGACAAAAGCTTTTTCACTGCAGAAGCAAATTTACATTATTCAACTACAACTGAGCAATAGTGATCAATGCCAGCCTGACCTTAGTAATATAAAACTCATCTCTCTAATCCCTTTCACCAGTTCTTACATGCTGCTTACAGCTCTTTCCTTTCTGGATGTGTCTTCTTAATTTTCCATACTGTCTGTTTGATAGTTGCCCGCTCTCTCTCAAACTTGCCTCTCTCCCTCATGTAATCTGTGGTGAATTTTGCACCACTTTTCACACATTTAATCTCAGGGTTATGAACATATCTGACTGCTAGTTTCTGAAGCCCTAATTTGCCCTTGCCGTGTAATTATTGAAATGAATGTAATTATTGTAATGTATGTACCGGTAATTTGGGGCATGGTTAGATCACCCAAAGCTTTCTTTCCCATGAGCACATTTTAGTGAACGCATCATCACGGTAATTTGCTCTGGTGCTTTCAGTCACAAAACTGACACTCTGTCTCTTCGGTAAACTCTAGCAGAGCCTTTCTGACCTCAAAAGAAGGTTTTGTGATGGCAGAGGTCGTTACTAAATCTGGCCCTAGATGTCAAGATGACATTGTTGACCAATTACTTTGTTGTCTTTTAACTAAAACTCTTAAAGTGACAGCTATATTTTGAATGATTAAGCTAAGTGGATGTTTTATTTCCTGTCTTGGAGAAACAAAATGTTGGGCATGACTCTGGACTACACCTCTGATTATAATAGTGTTTCATCCTTAAGAGAGTAATGCTAGGTGCAACCACAGTTCCATGAGTCTAATCATTTAAAGAAAAAAATAGCATCAACCATACTTGATTTAAATTTGACAGGGTCTCTCCATGTTCCCCTCTTCCTTCCATGAAAGTTTTGTTCTCACCACTCCACTCACAAAACTGTAATTTCACTGTGAATCCTAAACTTGAGCACTCATCAGCTTCACTCACAAACTAACGTGACATCATATCCACAATTATCACTGGTCATTAGAGCTATGTGAGCACACTGAATACTGTTTTTGTGTATCACTAATTCAATCTTTATTTACCAAACAACCCACAACATTTCAACAGTTTATTCTTTCAACTCGTAAATGAGGCTCAGTCAAATTTTAATCAAGGGGTTTTTTTGTAACTTGATTGCACCTACCATATTTACACAAGTGTGTATCTACTACTGGATTCTTGCCAGTTTTCACTGGATAGAAATATGTGAAGGAGTGATAAGTTTGCTTCTGACTTGAAAGTAGAACCTTTCCTAATTTAATGAGCACAAAGATATTTGATGTTTTTATTTTTTGTTTTTTTCATGGTTCTTTTTCCTTCTTAAGGTTTCAAATCAGTATGCTTCAAGCTGAAATTCAAAAAATATATATATATATATCAATTACACCATCTTGTCACCAGGTGCATTTCACAGGGAGATTTGGTACATAATTTTTTTTTTTTTAAACATCTCTGCAGAGCTCAGCAGTGCACACACACACAGACACACATGCAGCAATTTCATTTTTTAACTTCCCTTTATCACAGTCATACATATCATATAAAAATGTCAGTCAAAATGTAGCTGTTAATGTGACTGTGTTATGTAATCAAAATGTGCAGAGATGCTCTAACAATGTACCAATCTCCATGTGAAATTTAACAGGTGAGGACCTACAAGCATTACAGTACTTCAGTGTATACCATGTATTGAGCCAACTGTTGTTTCAGTCATAACTTCCTATAAGTCACTCTGCATTCCTTTCTACATATGTAGCCTTTTCTGTGCCTGGTTCTTTCTATGCCAAAATCTAAAAGGTCTCTCATTATGGGACAAATTGTCCTGTTCCACAGATGAGTGACCACAGGCACTGCTACCCCAGTGTCTATATGAGCTGTATGTAAATGCATATATATATATATATATATATTTATTTATTTTTTCCTTTTAAGAAAACGTAAAGACTATTTAATGTATTATGAAAATGGACTGCATGGCGATATGATGGCATTGCAAATTATTGAAGGGTTAATGGAGTTCAAAGCCTTTTTGTGAAGGGTGAGGAGACCTTTATAACACATATGTATATACTGTTGTAAATATTTGTGACTGAGGAAAAAATAAGTATTTTCTTATTAAAATGATCACTTTTTAAACATGTTGTTGCTATTTATATGCATGTACAGCGAGTATGGCATATTGAAGAAAACTGATGGTTTCAGTTCAATTCAGTTTTATTTATATTGCACAAAATCATTACAACAGTCGCTGCAAGGCGCTTTATACCATAAAGTAAAGACCCTACAATAATACAATAATACCCCTTTCAAGCAAGCACTTGGCGACAGTGTGGAGAAAAAACGCCCTTTTAAGCAGAAGTAACCTCCAGCAGAACCAGACTCAGGGAGGTGCAGCCATCTGCTGCAACCAGTTGAGGGTGATGGGAGAAGGCTAGGAAAGGAAGGTGGAAAGTTCCAACAAAGGAAAACAGTAAATAGGGTTTTAAAACTCTTTACAAATAATTAAGAATGGCTGTTGAAAACTAAAGGAAAAAAAAGAAAACTAAAATCAAAAGAAAATTGATGGCTAAATACCAACATTAGCATGTCTTATTTAAATGATAATAATGTGATGAAATACTAACGTCTTGATGCATTCTCAATCATCCAGGAAAATAAATCTCCAAAAGTTGATTCTGTTCATCTGGACGTAGCGTTTTCTGGGAGAAACGTTTCGTCACTCATCCAAGTGACTTCTTCAGTCTCAGCTGACTGCAGGTTTCCCCAAATCCAACTTTACTCGTAACCCGGAAGCTCTCCCCACACACAGCCTTATGGGAACAGTAGTCTACCGCTACACTTATAAACAGTACATTTGCATAATTACTGAAGTCATTATGCAAATGTACTGTTCATAAGATTTGGGGAAACCTGCAGTCAGCTGAGACTGAAGAAGTCACTTGGATGAGTGACGAAACGTTTCTCCCACAAAACGCTACGTCCAGATGAACAGAATCAACTTTTGGTGATGAAATACTAAGTTCTGAATCGAAAAGGGAGTCCTACCCAGTACTAAACAAGGTGTACCTAATATACTGACCAGTGAGTCTAGTATGACTGTGACTAAAAAGATTACATTACTCCATACAAGCTACCCAACACGAATCCATCTACTTTTATCTAATCCACTTCAAAGATCTACTTTTTTCCTCTGCATTTATGTTTACTGACTCTCTGCATCAAAGAGCCACTTGTGTCACTTAATGCATCACTTTAAATGAACCTTTTCTTGTCTTTACACTAAATGTTGCTACTTTACATTTTAACTAACTGCATTGTCTTTGTCACTTTAAACTGTGATTTATTAGCACTGCTGCAGTGTTTTCTTAGTCAGGGGTAGTGAGTGCACTCAGTGTCTCTCTGTGCCCACTGTTGGGGGAGGGACAGTTTCCTCCCCGGTAACTGCTGGGAGCTGGGAGCGGCGTGCTGCTGTCAGCTGTAGCTTAGCTTAGCTTTCTCCTAAAAAAGTCAACAAGTCGCCGCTGGTTTACTTAGCAGCTGAGCTGAAGCGATATACACTCCAGCTCACTGTAAGAGAAAGGAAAGCCAAGGAAAAGGAGCGGCAGCTGTTGGAATAAGAGACTCAGAAAGTTTACTCTAATGGATTATTTGAGCTTTCTTCGTCTTCTTTCAGCCCTTTTGACAGTAGAGCTGTTATCGCTTTCTAACGGGGCAGAAACCAGTAAGTAAGAAACACTTGAGAGCTCATGTTTTCTTTGCTGTTGACATGGAAATAACAGAGGCTAAGGGTTCCATCCCTGCGTGCTTTGGAGTTTGCTTATAGCAAAAAGGGAGTGTTTAAAAAGTTGGGAAAGTGTGAATGAAGTTTTTAGTGAAATCCTTTATTTATCCAGGAAAAAGTTTCACTGAGTCTAGTTTTCAAGAGAGGCACGTACAGGAAGCCTATTCCTAAACGATTAAATGGGAGACAAAAAATGACAAAAGTGGGAAAATTAGTGACTTTTATTGTTGGGGTTATAAGGATCTTCTGTATATTTACATTTTCCCCCAACAATCTGTTTATTGTAGATGCATGGTTAAAAGATATATGTCTCAGGTGTCATAACATTGTACTTTGTAATACGTGGAAATGAACTGAGTTGAATGTGACGCATTTAACTGATATGTGTTGTTGGTATAGTCCTCCTCAAAGAATGGTGGGCAGCAAGTGCAGACTTCCCTGTGGGAGGGGTGTATCCTTCCTGAGTCTTTTCCTGTTGCCTACACAGGAACAGCTTAAAGAGCTTTCCTTTCATTGCTATTTCACTACAGCGCTGGATGTGGAAATCTTGCATTATTATATATAATGGAGGAATGTTGACTTGGACTTTTACTACCACTCATCTTTCTGCATGTGCTAAGCAAGAATGCCCATTTGAAATAACTCCAAACCCAATGGTGACTGAATACAGAAGCAGGGTGCAACATGCAGCTCAACATCCACAATCTCCACAAATGTCTAGAGAATATACTGGGAGGGCGTAGAATCTGATAATATGACTTGGTTTGCTAACACCAATGATGACTGGGTGGTAACGCTAGTTTGCACTGCAATATTTCCAAAACTACGAAAATGCAATAAATCATCGAAATGCACTCTTTACACTTTTACCACCTTCAAACTTGAATGTCAACTTTTGTTACTGTGCTTTCTTTCTGTTACTGTGATTCCCTCTCCCAACAACTCTTTACTGTAGAAAAACCAATCAGTGTTTCCATCAATCACGTGGATAACGTTACCTCCATGGAAGAGGGCAAAGAGTTCCAGCTGCGGTGTGACATTGTCAACATTGCACCGGGAAAAAAACCCACTGTTTTGTGGTACAAAAATCAAGGTGAAGAACTTTTTTTGTAAATGTTATAGCTTACGCCAGGTTTCTTTGTCTGTATTATGCTGGGGGAGTGAGAAATGGGTACAGACGAACGTGAAAATGCAAGACATAAAGCAAAAACTGAGTTTATACAATTCCAAGTTTAATTATTATATCCATATTTGTTAGGACCTCTTTAATTCTTCAATACAACCCAAACTTTCTTGGGGAAGCTTGTAGTTTCTTTAAATAGTCTTGAGAAATAGATCTCCAGGCTTCTTGAAAGACATTCAAAGCTCTTTTTTTAAATATTAGTAGCCTTTTGTTCTGTTCTTTGTCAAGATCCCACACTGCTTTGATAATGTTGAGGTTCGGGTTCTGGGGAGGCCAATCCATGACTGTTTCATTGTTTGTTTTTCTATCCAGGTATGCGTTTATTGTGTTGGCAGTGTGTTTGGGATCATTGTCATACTGAAAAATGAAGCATCTGCCAATCAGCCACTTTGCAGATGGTATTGCATAGTGGATGATGGTACTTTTCTGTGTTCATAATTCCATCAGTTTTGACAAGATTCCAAACACCACTGGCTGAAATGCAAACACTTACTGCATGTCTCTCCTGACCTTCTCCATGCATATAGATGAAGATTTGAACCCAAAATTTTTCATTTTGATTCATCAATCCATAAGACCTGTTGCCACTGATTTTCAGTTCAATTGCTATAATTTGGCAGCTGTTTTTGCATGTTGTCCTCCACTGGTCCAGTATTGCCTTACATTTCTTTAAAGACACACAGCACACCAAAGTCTCAAGATAGTGGTTCCCTGGGAATTACTTGATTGATGCAACAATTCTATTTTATGCCTGTAAAACTGTGTTATCTTTGGCATTTTTATGAAATAAAAATACAACAAAATTTGTGTTTGCAACAGGATGCTTGATTCTTGCAATGTTTTCTGTTATGTATAGACACAACACTGATTCATTACTTGAGTTAAGTATTAAGACATTTAGCAAGCAAAGAAAAAATTCCTCTGAAAATGGTTAGGTAGGAGTGGACTGAATAAGTGAAGGTAATAGCCAATATCCAAAGAAAAACCTTGGAAAGACCTCCAGAAAGTGTGGGGAACTATTGTTCGAGATCATTTTAAAATATTACAAGAAAGTCAGGCAAAATGTAAAGAAATAAGGTGTTGCTTGAGACTTTTTCACGGTACTGCAAGTCATGCTTCATTTCTGTTATGTCTCCGACTGATATGCAATCAGGTGGAAATGTCAGCTTTTGTCTTTTTGTTGTCTTATTTTCTGTCAGACATACTGAAAGAAACTGATTGTCAGCTTGAAAACAACAAAACCTGCAAATTCAGTGATGTCAGATCCCCGGTAAATGTTTCTACCACGATTAATGTCAATCTGCAAAGGAACGACAGCGGAGCGGAGTTCAGATGTGAGGCTCTGTTAGAAACGGGAGCAAACACCCCTCAAAATACAACATCCAGCACTCTTAAGATCACTGTCCTGTGTAAGATCCTATTTTCATATTCACTTTTCCCAATTAAGAGGAATCTACCATTCCTTTTGTTATGTTGAACATATACTGTTTTTAAGTGTTTATATTAAATGTCGTGAAATATTCAAATAAAGAGGTAAAGATATTTAAAAGTACACAATTTGAACAAAAAGTTCCACTTTGGGATTCTTTGCTCTGAATACCCAATTTCTAAAAAAAATTTCATGCTATTCATTCTTATATTCTCAATTGGATTCATCTCAGAGGTGTACAGATGGGTTTGAAAATATGCTATTCAAATTGTAACGCATTGTTTGTTTTTCATGGTATTGCTTGAATACTCATTGTCTTGACATTACTGTATTTACCTCTTTGTCACAACAGATAAGCCCAAAATTAATACCACAAAGCTTCCAAAAGAAATCCCCGTGTTCAGAGGCTACCCTGAGGAGCTTGTTTGTGAAGCAGATGGTAACCCAACCCCAAAGATCAAGTGGGGCTACAACCCAGAGTCTCATGTGAATGTGTCTAAAGGAAACCTCACTGTGTATGGGCCTGGCATCTACAACTGCACTGCCAGCAATGATGTTGGTTCTGCATCATATGAGGTTAAAGTGATTCTAAAAGGTAATACATTTCTGTACTACATGTTTCTGCAGAAACATAAAGCTGAAGTTCTGCAAAAGCATGAATATAAGGCTGTCCTAGACTGTATATAAAAGATGGACATGGCCAATGTGGCATTTCCCATGTAAATGGTAAATGGTACTTATGTATTGCTCTATTTGAGAACTTTTACTACAAGTCACCCAATCACACACACATTCATATGTCTGTCATATTTTGGAGTGTAACAGATCCAAATGGAATATGGATAAAACGACAGATAAACAATGAGCACAATCACACAGAACACAGTACAATTCAACAAAGGACAAATAAAAAGACACAACTCTTTAGATGAGAACCACGGAGGGTTCGTGAGGGCAATTGAAACAACTAGGTAACAAGAAATAGGTGAAGATAATCAAGGCTAACCAGACAAGAGGAAGTAAAAATAAAAACAAGATACTGAAGACAAACAGTTAATAAAATAAAAAAGGAAGTCACTGACTAACATACAGACAAGACCCTAACATACTTTGAACTAATGAACTATGAAATACCACAAAATAATATACAAAAAACTAACACCAAATAATAAGTGCAAATAACTCACAATTTTGGGTTCAAGACCAAGGATCATAACAACAATGACCTGGGTTAACACAGGTTCAGTATCTTGTCCATGAATCCTTCAACATGCAGACTAGAGAAGCTAGGGACAATTCTTAAAGCCATGCACTGTTTCCTTTTTAAACCCATGGAATATGACTGTCTTATTCATGGTAAAAAGAAAATCCACTCTCTTTAAGTTCTCAGATTTCTTCATCAGAAAGAAGAGTGGGCGAGAATTCCCCCCCAAATCACTTGCAAACAATTATTTAACTTATTGCTGCTAAAAGTGGTTGTCCAAGCTACTGAATCATCATAAGTACTTGGTTTTTGTTGAATAAATAATGATGCTGGTGTTCATCTCGGGCTTAATTCGTTTTAAGACCTTGTAAAGTCAAGGTGATATGATATGTAAAACCCTACAGCTTTCTTTTTACCATGACTGTATATTTAAGTATAATTGATGACTATGAGGGTCCCTTCATGCTCCAAAAACAACAGCTTCGGGAGGTGGTAGAGTGGTAAATGTGTAGCTAAAATATCTGCAGGAATTTAAAAAATTTCAATTTGCTGCTATAACTTTGCACTGTCCACGTTTTGCTGTGACACAACAAATTTCCCACATGTGGGACTAATAATCTTCTTATCTCTCTTATCTTTTAAATATGTTGGGGAGATCCGCCATGAAAATTTGAGGCTATGATCAAATACAGGATATATCCACAATAAGTTTGGAGTTCCTAATAAAGTGCTCAGTGACTCTATGATGCCCTATGTTAGTTTTCGTTCAGTTTCAGAAAACATTACATTGAATAGTAATTTCAATAGTAGTGCAGGAGGCTTCGAAGAACCTGGGCAGATCACCAGTTTCTCACAGGGAGACAGACAGCCATTCATACCCACACACCTGTGGACAGTTGCCAATTTTAAGGAAATATAAATCATAAAATGGACAATTTAGAATTACCAATTAACCTAACCACACTAACTGCATGTTTCTGGGCTGTGGGGGGGAAGCTGGAGTACCTCGAGAGAACCCAAGCAAACACAGAAAAAACATCCCAACTCCACAAAGAAAGGAGTGTGTGGAGATGGTAAATCATAAAATTATATTCCACAAATCTCTCTGTAAATATAACCTATAGCCTGTCACGTAGAACACACTAGAAACTTAAGGGGTACTACTACTTTGCAATTGATCTTCCTGCCCCAATACTTGGTCATTTTAAAAAATAAATTAGAAGCTATCAATCTTTATTTTTATTTGCACTTTTTAATTTTGCATGTTTGTTTGTTGACCCCATTAAATTATAGAGTAAAAAGTTTACATTTGTATTGTTGCACATAGGAAATGAACACCCTTGCATTGTTTCCCGTTTCACTGTCTATATTGCAGAGGACTACCTCCCTCTCATCGCTGGATTTGTGGCTGTCACTGTGGTAGCTATCTCCACCATCTTCATCTTCATCTACTCAATCTACTACAAGAACACCAAGATGCGCCGCTACAGCCTTAAAAACCCCAAATTCAGCATGCACAATGGGAATGTAGCTCACAGCAATGGTGACCTGCAGTTCCCAATGACCCGACTATCAAAGCAGTACATCTGTATATAGCACAGAATAGACTGCTGAGCAATCTGAACGGTCTGCATCTCTCTGCCACCAGGGTTAACAGGTTTTTCTTGTTTTGTTTTTTATTGCTGTTGTTGTTGTTGTTGTTTTTTTTAAGTCTGAATACCGAGCCAAATACAAAGAAAGACTATTCTGTCCTCCAAACGTCAATCACCCTGTTATTCTCACACAGATTTCCCCTTACATTATAATCAGAGGTGTAGTCCTATTTGTATAAGTAGCGCATCGATCACAGGCACACAGCCTTTAGAGTTATTTGTTTTTAAGGCTATATCACCAAAGTGGCAAGTTTAAATTATTCAACTATAACCATAACATGCTGCTTACAGCTCTCTCCTCCCTGGATGTGTCTTCTTTGTTTTCCATGCTTTCCTGTTTGATAGGAACAGTCTCTCTTTAACATTGGTGCCATCTCTCTTCCTCACTTATTCTCCAGTGAACTTTAAATTCTATAGTTGTTACATTGTAGGCACACAGCTGTGTGCAGTGCTTTTGGTATGTGCTGAAACTCTTCACCGAGTCTGCTCTAAATATGCAGAGTGAAGAGTCCCTTTCTACTCTGGTGTTTTTCTACACATCATACGTGTCATCTTTTCCACACAGATTTTAGGTTTATACTGTAGAGTAGTTTGGCCCTAGATAGCCCAGCTTTGATTACTTTTTTTAAACTTTCTTCCATGAAATATTGTTGACGTGACAACTGAATTTCGACCGATTAAGCTAACTGTGAATATGTTGTTTCCTCTCTGGTGGGAAAAAAAGAGGTGGGGACTATACCTGCAATTGTAAGTGTTTTATCCATAAGGCAGTAATACTAGGTGTAATCACAAATTTCCTTGATTTGAATAATTTAAAGAAAAAATAATGAAAACCATACTTGATTTAAATTTGGCAGGGTCTCTTTAAGGTCCTCTGCTTGTTAACATGTTCACCACTTCCATCATGGCTCCTGTTTTTAGATCCTTCAATGAAAGATCAGTTCTCACTACTCGACTCACAAAACTGTAATTTCACTGTGAATCCTAAACTTGAGCAAATATCAGCTACATTGACGAACTGATGTGACTTCATATCCATGATTAACACTGATAATTAGATCCGTGTCTCACGAGTCCAAGCCCAAAGGCTGAGCTAAGGTAAGGACTATGTGGAGTCACCACACAGCACATTGAATGCTTTTTTTGTGCCACCAAACAAAACACAAGACTTATCTCTCGGGGCCTTGCTTCATCCTTTTCCTATAAAGAAAGTAGTCAGAATGTGATTTACATTCAGTGATCTGAAAATAGCAGCCACACTGGAAGCAGTTTGGTTTTAAGGAAACAACAAAATAAAGTGAGGGTCAGAAACATTTAAATCAGGTTTTTGATTTATTTTTTTATTTTTATTGTAGCTTTTACTCTTTGTGACTGTTATTGCACCTGGTGTAGTTACACAAATGAGCAACCTCGGCTTGAGATGTACAAGTCTGTCTATACTACTGGATTCTTACCAGTTTTCACTGGATAGAAAGAAGTGAAGGAGCAATCCAACTCGAAGGTGAAAAATTTTCCCATTTTATTTTTTATATCTGATGCATGGTTGGTTTCACTAATGTTGATGTTTCTGTTAACCTTAAGACTTCAGATCAGAACCGTATGGGATTTTTCACGTCTTTAGGACATTGTGAATCTCAGACTGCTGTCCTTTAAACTGTTAAACTCACGGGAAATGCAAAGCTTTTATAAACTGCTTTTACTTATTGCCTGCCCTGCCAGCAGTGCACACACAGCAGTTTTCTTATTTAACCTCACTCTTCAACGCATATCATATTGAATGTCTATATGAATTGTATATTCAGGGTAATATTTGATGTAAATCCAAAAGTTTATATTTATTTATGAGAAACAGTAAAGGCTGAATAATTTAGTGTTGAAAATGGACTGCGCACTGGTTAGTAATGCAAATTATTGAAGGGTTAATGGAGTTCAAGTCCTTCATGTGAAGGCTGAGGAGAACTTTATGACACATTTGTATATACTGCTGTAAATATTTCTGACTGGGGCAAAAGTGTATTTTGTTATTAAAAATGTCGCTTTTTAAAACATGCTGTTCCTATTTATATGCATGGAAACATCCAAGTATTATAGTGTAATAAAGACAACTGAGGAGTTCAAGAAAGGACAATTTGGATATGTAGTTTTAAACCTTTTTTACAAGTAATTAAGAATGGCTGCTTTATTTGGTTATTGGCATGAATAAAATTAAAAAAGAAAATTGTATGCCTAAATACAGACTCAGTAACCCTAAGCATACCATTGTATTTAAATCATAACAATAATATTTTTGGGGGGGTAAAGGAGGAATAACAGTACAGTATTTATGCTTTACCTGAACCTGCAGCACAGCACAATACATATGGAAAAGCTCTGCTTTGTCCACCACACATATCTCTAAGAACATCAACTACAAGAACAAAAAGTTAATATCATTCTTTTGCCTTCCCCCATTTTTCAGAATGGTTCATTAGTGTGTTGAAGCATAGCATGTCCATCCTGTTACCCTTATTTATAAAATAAGCTGATATTTTATGTGTTTTGATGGTGGATGCACTATCAAATCCTTTTTGAAGTCTTCCTCTGCTAACCTGTTGTGGATCACATGGTTAATTGTGGCTGCTTTAAACATAAAACTGAGAATATTCTTTAGTGTATTTATATAATCCATGTATCACATTTTTTTATACCGTATATATTTTGATATGTGGATCCCAAACATGTTGGGTAACGAGACTTTTCATGTAAAAGAAGACTATAAAATGTGTTTAAATGATCATTTCAAAATAGAATACAATGATTTGTTTTAATTATCCCTTACATGTAATATATGAGTTATATTTTAAAGCAGTCCAAATGTATACATACAGATAATTATAAGGATGGTGAGATCATTAAAATAAACAAGCATTTTACAAGAAACTGTAACAGTGAAAATTCCATGTTGTCTAAACGAATCAATGGGGTCTCTTGAATATAAATATATATAACTAAGTTCAAATGGTGGGCTGGTATATGTCCCATTTACATTGGTGCATACAATGTAAAACTAAGGAAAAATGTTCCAAAAGATTCCAAAAAATCTTGATTTTATTTTGAAAATATGCTCATGCTCTACATACTGGGTTCAGTACCGGTTTAGCATAGAGTATGTGAAGCATTCACAGGTGTGATGTCATCTCAGTTATCTTCTCTCCACCTTTTCTCCCTTTTTTGTTTTGCTCTTTCCTAAATAACTAACCAACTAAATAAAATAAAAAGATTTTAGTCATATCATTTTATACATCATAAAAAATAAACATTAAAAAAAATATACTGTGTTACTACCTTCAATTTTGGTTTCAGTTTTGGTCACAGCTTGTGGGCAGAGCAGCAGGGGCGACACAGGTGTGTGACTAGCTGTATTCAGCCAGGTCTAATTTATTTGTCATTTCTTTGAGAGCGTGTTGTCCTCTATGCTGAAACCATGATGTGGTTCTTCTTCTTCTTTGGCTTCTTAATCACGTGTACAGGTGAGTTTGTTATCTATCGTGTTTGTTTCTTTGTGATATAAAGTTACAATATTATGTCTCCGTTAATTTATAATTCATATCAGCTCTGTTAATGTACCATATAAAAATACTGCCATATGACCTTATATTTTTATATTTGATATTTGCTTTATTTCGCTTGATGGGTTTAGTTTCAGTTTTCGTGTGATTCTGTAGGTTAAGCGAAACTTGTAAATGATACAGCATACTTGTGAAACCTGTTAAACTTGTAATTCCTTGAAAGGTATGACAGAGTTACCAAGTGACAAACAAGAATCTTCTGTTCATAAAATATTTTCTTTTCTACTAAACGGCTTTTTTTCTCCTTCCTATAAACCACATTATCATCTACAGGAGAAACAAAGCATGGTCCCACAAAGCATCTTAAAACTTGATTTATGGGGCTATACTAATTAGACCAGCTTTCATTATTGTTCATCTAATTCATGTAATGTTGTTCATTAGATTGGGCATATTTCTGATGTCATGAGTAGATAGTTTTAAGCTTCTAAAATTTATGTATTTTGGTGTAAAAAAAAAAAAAAATAGCCTCTGTTTGTGGCACCTGTTATGCTGTAGATACTGTCTGATCCACAGTCCTAAGGAAAATCTAGTATTCCAGTGTAGTTTGATGCTTAGTGGCTTTTTAAGAGGTTTTTAAAACCAACATATTCTGTTTTCATGAAAATGAAAAAAGACTCTTTTAAAACTTTCTGTCTGGGGCGTTAAAGAGGATGACTGTAGTTTTAGTTGTCTAATGTTTTTTTTTACTAGAATGACAACAGGTTCAAGTGTTAATGCACAAAGTCAAGTGAGAGGAAAGAAAGTAGTGTTGGGTATGTTGTGATTTGGGAAAAGGTGTTGAAATATCAGTTTTTTGTTTTAAAATATTGAGTGGCTCATCCTTTAAGTGGAGATTCTTCAGTCCCCTGAACTGAGTACCAGCCATGTATACATCATTGTTTGTGCCATATGCCAAACTTAAGTCTACTTCTTCTCTAGGAAACCCTGCAAGTGCCTCCTGTCCATTCCAAATTAGTCCCCCTAGAGTTGTGGTGAGACTTGAAGGCTCCTTTTCAGCCAACTGCACCTCACTATCTGACCAGATTGATGGAATGGGCTGGGAGTCTCCATATGGAGGATTGGACCTTACCCAGGGTGTCACTTCTCTTCTCTTTTCAATTGACTCTGTGCCAGTGTGGGAGTTAGAGCCAATGTGTTTTGTAAATCTCCATGATGGTGATCAGTGTGTAAAACTGTTACCAGTCACTGTTTATAGTAAGTAGCCTTAACTTTCTCATATATTTCCTAGAAAGGTGTTTTAATATTAGAACACTGAATGACATTAATTCATTTTATTTCTTCTACTTGCAGAAATGCCAGACAGTGTGTCATTGAGACAGAATTCAACTACAGTGAAAGAAGGTGAAAAGTTTGCCATACAGTGTGACATTGTTAATGTTGCACCAGCAATAAATCTCTCTATGCTTTGGCACAAAGGAAATAAGATCTTAAATTCTGAGACATTTGATGACTCCAGTCCATCTCCCGTCAGTAAGTCATCTGTCCTCACTCTGACTGCTCATAGAGATGATGATGGAGCTGAGATCTGGTGTGAAGCAAAACTAAACTTGTGACCAGGAGAACAAGGTCCTGCCATGATGCGCTCAATGTCGCATAGTGTGACTGTACTCAATGAGTTTTCATCACTTGTAAAAATATTACATATACAAGATAGTTTATTACAGACAGAGCAGAAAGACTGAGAAGATGAGCTGAGAGCGACAATGTTAACACATTTCCCATCTCCCACAGGGGCTCGAACAACCTTTGGAGTCATGCTGGCAATAGGTGTGGCCGTTGGAGTTTTGCTCCTCATTGCTGTTGCATATTATGTGACACCCAATGGCACAATCTCTTTCCACAATTGTGGCTATCAACCAGGAACTCCCTCAGGATGAGTATAAGATAAACTTTTATCTTCTTATAAAAATGCACATCTCTGCTATTATTATTATTTCTAATTATTTTATTTGGTGTTTGGAGAAAACATCTGTAACATGTCTGTTGATGGCCGACGGACATGTCTGCTCTGCGTGCTCTGTGGGTGTTCTTCTGTTCAAAGCTGTAGCTTTAAAAATGCATTATCTTGTCAGCTATCTCTAAAGCTCCACTAATCAAGACTGCTGCCCTAACACATATTTGTGGTACAGAAAATGTGTCAGGCTTATTATGGAGGCATGACTCACTGCTTCCTGGACTTTTTTTGGACACCTTTTCCACGCAGTTATTTTCTGTTTCAGTTTTAGGCAAAGTTTTCCATTGTATTTGCATGTCTGTAGCTGATGTCAGGATGGTTATTTGAGTGAACTGGTCTTGTTGCTACTGAAGGTGGTTCTACTACCCATTGAATCACATGGCTTTTTTTCCCGTTGTTTTCACTAATTTGCTTATCCATTTTGATTTAGTTTTTGTTAAATACAGTGTAGTGAAAAGGTATTTACCCTTTTCTTGAATTCCTAGCTTTTTGTATTTTTGTTACACTTGAATGTTTCAGATCATAAAATAAATGTTAACATTAGACAAAGATAACCTGAGTAAATGAAAAATGCTATTTTTAAATTATGGTATATATGATGGTATGGGATCCAGTCAACCACAGAGAGAGCCACAAATGGAGAATAGTGGCGAACCTTCCCAGAAATTGTTGAACCTACCAAAATTACTCCAAGAGTGCATCAACATCAAAATCTCATCCAGAGGTCATAAAATAACCCAGAGAAGCATCTAAAGAACTGCAGGTCTCACTTGTCTCAGTTGAGGTCAGAGTTCATGATTCAATAATAATAATGATAATAATAATGGATTGGATTTATATAGCGCTTTTCAAGGCACCCAAAGCGCTTTACAATGCCACTATTCATTCACTCTCACATTCATACACTGGTGGAGGCAAGCTACAGTTGTAGCCACAGCTGCCCTGGGGCAGACTGACAGAAGCGAGGCTGCCATATCGCGCCATCGGCCCCTCTGGCCAAGACCAGTAGGCAAGTAGGGTAAAGTGTCTTGCCCAGGGACACAACGACCAGGACAGAGAGCCCTGGGATCGAACCGGCGACCTTCCGGTTACAGATGCGATTCCCAACCCCCTGAGCCACGGTCGCCCCAATAAGAATAAGAAAAAGAGTGGGCAAAAAATAGCTTCATTGGAAAGTTCCAAGTTTAAAAATCACTGCTGACCAAAAAGAACACAAAGGCTCAGATGGCCCGTCTTCTGTGGACTAGCTAGACAAAAGTTGAACTTGCGTCCCGTTACATCCATCGCAGCAGTCCATTTAAAGGACATCATAGCACCAGTCAAACATGGTGGTGGTAGTGTAATAATCTGGGGCTGCTTTGCTGCTTAAAGACGTGCACAACTTACAATTTACTGAACAATGAATTCTGCTCTCTAACAGAAAATCCTGAAAGAGAATATGCAGCCCTGAACCTCAAGCATGATTGGATTGTGCAGCAAATCCAGAACAGACCAGCATGTGCACCTCTGAATCGGTACAGAAAAAAATACAATAATAAATTACGGCACTGTTAAACTCACGGGAAATGCAAAGCATTTATAAACTGCCTTTCCTTATCACCTGTCCTGCCAGCAGTGCGCACCGCAGTTTTATTATTTAACTTCAGTCTTCCATATATGTCGTATTGAATGTCTCTGTATATTCAGTTTAATATTTTATGTAAATCCAAAAGTTTATATTTATTTATGAGAAACAGTAAAGCCTGAATAACTTATTGTTGAAAATAAACCGCACACTGATGTGTTAATAATCCGAATTATTGAAGGGTTAATGGAGTTCAAGTTCTTCGTGTGAAGGCTGAGGAGAACTTTATAACATATTTGTATTTGTTTGTATGTGCTGTAAATATTTGTCACTTAGGCAAAAGTGTATTTTCTTATTAAACATCTTGTTGCTATTCATATGCATGTAAACAGCAGTTATTAGTGTAATAAAGGAACATAAAATATACAAGGTTGTAAACCTCTTTGCCAGTAATTCAGAATAGCTGTTTTCTTTGGTTGTTGTTATGAGCAAAATTAAAATCGAAAGGAAAATTGTAGGCTTAGATACAAACTCAGTAACCTAACCATATAAGCATACCATTGTATTTAAATCAGTAGGAGCACAATATAGTTTTGTCTCAGCCTGCTGCACAGATACAAGGCATATGGAAAAACTCTGCTCTGTCCTGCACACAGATTTGATATCTCTATAAAAGGCATAAACTGTTTGCTTATTTCGGGAACATTTGGCGCACATGAAACAAAGGCACCTGAATTCTCAGTGTTTTGTTGGAGTCTGTCCTCGGGAGGGTGCTGTGGGAGAATCCAACAGGTTTACAGGTATGGACGCCTTCAAGTGCAGTCGGGAATATTGCTATTAGACATTTCTACCCAGTATGAAAAGACGAAGTTTTAAGCCTTGCGACTTGGTTGTATAAAAACTGCATACACATTTATCATTTACATGCTTTAAAATTGACGATTAAATGCTGAAGTCTTGGAGGAGGGGGGTTTAATTGAGTAATTAGCTGAAACTAAAGGTTGAGCTAAGGTTAAATGAAACTAGTTGCTATACTGCAAACTTTTGAAGGTTTTCTTCAAAAGTAAATCAAATGTTTAATTTATTAAGTAAGGGGTTGAACAATAACTTCGAACTGTTCCTTTAACTCACAATGTCGCTTCAGAGCGAGCAGAAGACGGGACGCTTGGTGAGGTAATCGTGTGACTGTCGGGATAGTTGCTGCCTGACTACTTTTGGTTTCGGATTTTTTTTTCCCTTACAGGTTTAGGGTTTGGTCACAGCTTGTGGGTACAGGAGCAGCAGGAGGAGGGACACGGGTGCTTGACTAAGTTTATTCAGCCGGATCTAATTTATTTTTCTTTTCTTTGTGAGCGTGTTTCCCTGTTTGCTGAAACCATGGTGTGGTCCTTCTTCTTCTTCGGTTTATTACTCGCGTGTACAGGTGAGCTTGTTTTCTTTCTTTGTTACATAAAGCTACCATATTGTGTCTTTATGAATTGATCGCTGCAGCTTCGAGCTCATCTTCGGGAGAAAGCCTACGCCCATTGTTTGATACATATCAGCTCTGTTCGTGGACTGTATAAACATGCTGTCCTACTGTCCGTGACCGGGTTTGTATTTGTTTCTTATAATCGTGAATTTCAGTTTTAATCTCTGTGTTGTTAGATCTTCTCGACTAAACACAGCTTGTAAATCATTGACCCAAGTTTGTGTATTTTATCAGGTCAGTGTCTGAGCTGTTATTCCTGGAGATGTATGAAAGAGAAACTAAATGACCAAGAAGAACTATAGTAACATTTGTATCAACCACTGTAAACTAAACAACAAAAAAAAGTTAGAACCCCTCAAATCCAATCAAGTCCGACCCCCGTCACCACCAACAAAATGAAAAGAAAGTGCTACCAGAAACAAAAGTAGGGAGGGGGGTTACATTCAGTGAAGCAAAAATAGATATGAATAGAAATTGTACTCTATGTGTCTACATAAACTTGCATCTCCATATTTCATTATCTTGTGTGAACCCAGAAAAAAACAACAACTTTGAAACATGATTTATGGCGCTACTAGACAGACCAGCTTTTCTCAGAGATCTGTTTCTTTACAGAAGGGGCAGATTTCTTGCTAATTTTATGAGGAGATTTCTTTAAGCTTCATAGGAATAAGGAGGAAAATTTGCAGTTTCCATAACAAAGCAATGAATTATTATCAGTCATCAACTTCTTTGCAAGAGAAATATGAGTCATGTCACTGAGTAAGGCTGGTTAAATCTTAGTCTCTGATACTGATCCCAGACAATACTTTAAATTACTCGAATAAAGTTTCCAGTGGATATTTTGCTTCTGAAATGGATTCATTTATCGGCTGGAGGTATAATGATGTAAGATGAAGTAACTCTGCAACAAACTTGTGGTACCAGTTATGCTTTAGATACTGCCTGATCTCCTTTCTTGGGGGGATATGCCTTTTAGATTAGAAGTCCTTTTTTTTGCCTGTCCCATTTGGTTCTTTAGCCGTCAGAATTGTTGTCTGAAGACCAACAAGGATACCCAATGGATTTACTTTGCGAAATGGATCATCACGGCCTTGCCATATTGGTCCGTTTGATCAACCTTTGTTGTTATTATTTATTTTATTTTATTTTCAGTTGTTACAGACGGGACAGACATGACTGAGGGATAGGAAAGGGAGAAAGAAAGATGAAAGAAAAGAAAAACAGAAAGGAATAGGGACAGTGAGAGAGGGCACTTAAAAAGAGAAAGAAGAGAAAAAAAAATCTCCTGGATCACCTGTTGAGAGAAAAAGAAGAGAAAACAAGCAAAAAAAACAGAGTAACATACTAAACACAACACCATCACGTTAATCTAGCTAAGTGTAAACAGCAGTAAATACTAAATATTGATTGTTGTTGTGCAGCACGTAGGACCGACAGCGCACAATGTGCTTGGAAATAGCAGCCAATAAAGGTGTAGTTTATGTCTATGAACAGTGGACACCCGTGTGCACACCTGTGTGGATCAGCGCGCTTGTATTCAAAAGATTTCCCCATGTAATGGTGTGCTAGAGGATGTAGAGAGCCATAGCCCCATCCCCCAGGGCATGAAGCAGGCATGGAGGAGAGATTAGAAGTCTTTAAATCAAAATATCAAATCTTTATGAAATTTAAAAAAAGGTCCTCAATAAATTTTCATCTGGAGAGCTGAAGAGTATGAAATTGATAATTTTTTAATACAATAATCTTTCTGGCTATCCTGGAGTAGCTTGGCTTTCAAATACTAATTGGGCGAGAGTTGTTTAGTGTTTGTGTTCAGATATTGAATGGCTCATCTTTTCAGCACGGAGTCTTAAGTCCTCTGAACGAGGCCAGAGTACTAACAGGACCGTAATGCTTAGTAGAACATCAGAGTAAATGTTGCCATAAACTTAAGTCTTCTTCTTCTTCTCTAGGAAACCCTGCAAGTGCCTCCTGTCCATTACAAATGAGTCCCTCTAGAGTTGTGGTGAAATTTGGAGACGCCTTATCAGCCAAGTGCACTTCACTATCTAACCAGACTGAAGGAATGGGCTGGGAGTCTCCATATGGAGGATTGGACAATACCAAGGGTGTCACTTTTCTTGACTTTAAAATTGACTCTGTGTCAGTGTGGGAGTTAGGGCCAATGTGTTATGTAAATCTCCATGATGGTGATCAGTGTACAGAGATTTTACCAGTCACTATTTATAGTAAGTAGCCTTAACTGTCTCATATATTTCCAGAAAAGGTGTTTTAGTATTTGAACAGTGAATGACATTAATTCATTTTATTTCTTCTACTTGCAGAAATGCCAGACAGTGTGTCATTGAGACAGAATTCAACTACAGTGAAAGAAGGTGAAAAGTTTGCCATACAGTGTGACATTGTTAATGTTGCACCAGCAAGAAATCTCTCTGTGCTTTGGCACAAAGGAAATAAGATCTTAAATTCTGAGACATTTATTGAGTCCAGTCCATCTCCCGTCAGTAAGTCATCTGTCCTCACTCTGACTGCTCATAGAGATGATGATGGAGCTGAGATCTGGTGTGAAGCAAAACTAAACTTGTGGCCAGGAGAACAAGGTCCTGCCATGATGCGCTCAATGTCGCATAGAGTGACTGTATTCTGTGAGTTTTTAAGTTGATCTTGATCAAACATCAGAAGATTTTCCTTGTATTTTATTTTCTAATTTATTTCACATTTGTCTGTATTTTATTTGCATGCATGTCCTCAGACCCACCAACCTACACCAAGGCTGGAAATGAGACTCTGGAAATGACAGTTGGTGAAAATATGACTTTAAATTGTAACGCTAAAGGAAACCCTCCACCATCATACCACTGGGAATTCCCAAAATTCACAAAAGAATGGCATGACAAAGAAGAAGTGATTGAGCCAATTCTGACCCTACCGTTTGAGCTTCCAGGGGTCTATACATGCACAGCCTATAGTAACCAAGGCAATGTGACCAAATATTTCAATATCAGCGAAGCTCCAAGTAAGTTCTCATTAGTTACTTCATGACATTTTGTATCTCGTTATACGTTCTTATTGTCTATAATATTTTGTGCTGTGATTCTCCATTAGGTAGTCATCCTGGGACCACTGCTGGGATTTTAATCGCTTTGTTCTTTGTTTTCATTTTTATTTTGGGATGTGGGGTTTATTACAGACAGAGCAGAAAGTCTGAGCAGATAAGTTGAGAGCAACAATGTAACAACATTTCCCATCTCCCATAGGGTCTCGAACAACCTTTGGAGTCATGGTGGGAGTGGGTGTGGCCGTCGGAGTTTTGCTCCTCATTGCTGGTGCATATTTTGTGACACCTAATGGAACGTTCTCTTTCAACAAAGGCGGCTATCAACCAGGAACTCCCTCAAGACCAGTATAAGGCAGACTTTTTTTTAAATTCAGATTTGCATGGCTATTATTTTTATTTTTGTTAATGATCTTATTTGGTGCTTGGACCCAAAAATTCTGTAACATGTCTCCTAAAGGACATGTCTGCTCTGCATGCTCTGTGGGTGTTCTTCTGCTCAAAGCTGTGGCTTTAAAAATGTATTATCTTGTCAGCTATCTCTAAAGCTCACTAATCAAGATTGCTGCCCTAACAAACATATATAATACAGGAAATGTGTTTAAATGCACTGCAGTAACCTTTACAAGTCTGTGTATAAAAATGCAACAGATAAATAATTAGATTTCATCCCCACTACAGTCTTATTTTGGAAGCATGATGTGCTTGCTGGCCTTATTTGGAAATCTTTACTACACAAATACTTCCTGTTTCAGTTTTAATCAGGATAATTCAAACCTTTTTGCATATGGATGTGATGTTTTCCTCTCTCCTGCACATTTTCACAAGTCTGTAGCTGATGTCGAGATGGTTACTTGAATGCACATAAACTCATTTAATGAATCAAGCTGATGTTGGACTCAGGGGAATTAACACCTAACAGGCGCTCTTTTTCTAGCTCATCATTTTGGTTTTATGGCTTTCACACATACTGTATGGTTTGTTCTGTGCTGATTATCAGCTTCGTGCTGCAGCAAAGCTCCGATGAAGCCACTATATCCTGTCCATGCAAAACTACAAATGAAGACAAAGGTCGTATCAGAGGAATTAAACAGAGCATATATTTTGGACACAATTGCTGTAATACGTTGATACAGCTATATATGGTCAGAGTGGATTTCTCAGCTTTTTGTGCGGTTGTGCTTTTGGGTTATATTTCTCATCTAGTAATTGTGTTAAAAAATATTGTTTTTATTGTTCATATGACTTGATAATTAGGTACTATTTAACAGCAATTGTTGCCTCATCTGAATTGTAGACCTCTTGTGTGTCTTTAAAAAAAATAACAATTCATCAAGAAGTACATTAAATATTTGCATAAAACTCATTTTTTTTAAAGCAAAATTAGCAATTCTATGTCAGCATTTTATATATTCATTTTGTTTCTACTCATCTAAACATGTAAATGCTTTGGAGGTACTTTTTATGGAATTACTTGAGAGCACAATGTAGTAATTACTTTTTTTAAGTATTCATTTTTAGGATATGCATAAATTATTCATATTTCTTTCTCCTTTTTTGTAAAATTCGATTTCTGTATGCACTGGTAAGTCTTTCGGATCGCTTCATAATTTTTGCACTGAATAGACTGATAGAGTTTATCAAGTATTGCGCCAACTTTTCACATGACACAACAGTTGTTTTACTGAGTCTGCATTTTACCAGAGTTTGTCTAATTGTACCAGTGACATGTTTTTAAGAAACTACATGTGTGTGATTGTAAATCCTGAATTAAACAATTCAGGAGACGAGGCAAAGTCAAACCAGTTTTCTTTCTCACTCTCTGTCTTTGAGTCTGGCTACATTTTACAATGTTCACTCTGCCATACTAATTAGTTCTTTAAAAAGTGAATGTAAAGAAGATCATTTGTGATCCAGACTACTGTTGCCAATATAAACATATTTCTTATGAAACCATGTTTTTTTCCTTCTCTGTCACTGTTCAAATACTGTTTCTGTATGCTCTGTGTTGCCCTAACAACCTGGCACAGCCACCAGTGCTCAATTAGTCATGGACTTAAAGAAAAAAAAACAAGATTTTTCAAATGAGCAAACGCACAACATTAACGTGTTTCGATAGAGAACTTTTAGAGGGAAGAGCATATTCAAAGCTGCAAGTGAACTGAGCTCATACTGCAATGTGTAAGTTGAGATTCCCAGCTGTGCTGTCCATAAATACACCATAAAGCGTTCGATTACTCGCTCCCTTGCACTGCAGTTGTGGTCAAAGCTGATAGGCTGCGTAGCATTCTGGTCACAGTTGGGAGTCTTACAAGCTACATCCTGCACAAGACCAGCACTGCTGCCTGCTGGGATTTCACAAAGCATGGAGGTCAGGAGCAATAGGAGGCAAGCATGCAAGACGAAGGGAAAGCAAGCGTTTCTTCACAGAGAGTGACACTGAAAGGAAAGAGAAAATGTGGGTCAGGTTGATATGCTTTCACCTCTGTGTTCTAGGAGACTCACATGACTCAAAAATTAAGGAATGAAAGTTTGGTGTTTACATTTTATTCTACTCAGATTTCAAGCTGGATGTTGGAAAATAGGGGTAGGGGGCGGAGGAACTAGACAGATGTATTCATCCTATATTAGTGGCATTTTAGTTCTGCATATACTTCGATGTCTCTGCAGGCTTTTAATATTCTGCATACTTGCTTCTAAGATTACTGCAGTGCAGTAAGTGTTATGCTGTTTTTCAGAGGCCTGCAACCTGTTACATTTCCCTCTTTCCCTTTCACCCCCTCCATCGCCCCCCAAAGTCAGCTGGGAGGGAACTTTTGTTCCAACATAATTCCCTGCAGGGTTGCCAAGGTCTTTCAAGTTGGAGTTCTCTTTCTCTAGTCTGTTAATCCACGGCTCGGTGCAGAAAATAACATGGGAAACAACTTTCTCACATGGATTCTTTTGCTTTGCACATTTTGTTCAGGTAAGATTTTGTCGCAGAGGTGTTTCTTTTCACTTCTTTGGGTTGTAGATGACGTTTGGTCTTATGGAAATGCTAGTAAGTAAATCCGGGTTGGAATGATCAGTAACTTCTGTGAAATAAATCTAAAGGCGAGCTCGAAGAATTAGAGCAGCCAGTTTTGTGCTGACAAAAATATTTGTCTTCATGCCAAGACTGTTATTTACTCAAGTGATGAAAGGCCCTAAAGAATAAGATGTGTGGTTGCATGCTGGATGCTTATTAGGTTGCAGCCAAGATATAATGTGGGTGACGCCCTGTAAGTAGGTCAGTTTAATTCTGCTGTCATAGCACATGTGACTTATTAGTAGTATAGCTATAAATCCCCTATTAGCAATGCACACTTGTAAACTTTGAAAGTATTAGACAATTCCTGCTTGATTACTTGTGAGTGTGTTGTAACAGGGTTACATAATGTGCAAGTAGTTACGGCTTTTTCATGTAAATATGAATATGCATTGTGATGATGATGACAGAAAAACAGTGAGAGATATCACTGCTGTGTATCTTAGTGTCAGGTGAAGGCTGCTCCCTAATCCTCAAGCCGTCCAGGGTCGTGGTGGGCTTTGGGGAGTCAGTGTCTGTCAGCTGCGAGGCTGCACGCCCTGTCCGTGTCCTGGGCTGGGAGTCAGCCATCAGTGCTTCACATACACAAGAGGACCGGTCTGTCCAGTGGAAGGTGGACAGTCTCATTGACTGGATAGAGGAGCCCATCTGTTATGGGGTGTTTTTCACAGCTCCGAAACAATGCGAGGAGAAGCTCAACCTCGTGCTCTACAGTGAGTTGTTTAAAAGCTGTTGTTAAGATTGATTTCTCAACCGAGCCCTTTTTTGATTGACCTGAACCCTGTGTGTTATTCATTTAGAAACTCCAGACAGTGTCTCCATCAGACAGGTGAACCACACTGGCCCCATGGTGGCAGGGAAAGAGTACCAGCTGCTCTGCGAAGTTCAGAATATTGCTCCCGTTCAGTATCTCAGCCTGAGGTGGTACAGAGGGCAGACTGAGGTTTATAACCACTCCTTCTCTGATCTCACCTCTTCCTCACCTGTCCAAGTATCCTCTATCCTTGTTATCACACCAACTAAAGCTGAGAACGGAGTGCAGTATAAGTGTGTTGCAGAGCTGGAGCTTGGGCCAGAGGGACCACAGCCACCTCCCACTGTTTCCTCAGAACCTCTCAATGCTTCTGTTTATTGTGAGTCACTAAGCTCTTCTCATTCTTAAAGCAAGTTCCTGCATGCTCGATACAGTGAGAAATGATATGTGTAACTTTCTCTTTAGTTCCCCCGACATTCCTGAGTCCTGAACCAGAGATTTTGGATTCTATACTGGGGGGTGAGATCATATTAAACTGCACTGCAACAGGAAACCCCACCCCAATATACAGCTGGCAATCTTCCGTTCCCATGCAGGAGAGGGTGGAGAATGAAGCAACTGTTACCTCCTCCTCGCTGCTCCCAGGGACCTACACCTGCACTGCATCCAATACACTGGAAAAGAAAAGCAAGCAGTTCATTGTCAAGGCAAAGACCAAAGGTAGAAGAGAGAAATGAGGCACATGCGCAACCTGTCTGTGCATGCTGCAGCCTAACTTGTATCTTCTTTTGCTTTCACCTAGGCGTTTGAAACAACCACTGTGGAGAGGGGGTTGGACGACCACATCAGAAACACAGCGAGAAGTTTATCTTTTTTACAGTTTTTATTTCTGGTGTTTTTGTTTTTTTACTTTCACATTTGCTACTCTGGCGATGGAGGTGCATATTTATGAGACGATCTTCTTATCATCCAGAATTAGTTCACACAGAGAAACAGACCTGAATATGCTGTGCTTGGTAATTACCATTTAATTTGTCAGTGTTGTTTTAGGATGTAGTTCACATTTTATGAGACATTCTGTGTCTAATTTATATTTGGATAGGCCCTTTTTTCCTATTAATGAAACTATCTTGTAACACTACAGAAGTGTAGCTACTCATCATAGCAGTATGACTAGCACCAGGACATGGCTGTAAATATGACGTCTTTGTTTTCTCATCTTTATCAATACAAGTTTAATAAATGAATTGTAATAAACTTCTTTCATGGACCAACAAGCCACCTTTAATCAAACATCTTTCCAAAGGAAAAAAATACTAAGAATACTAACACATAATTTACAGTAGTCTGTCCAATCCAGATGAAGCTTAAATGAATCATGCAGAACTTAGAACATATAGATAGAATTCATATTAAAGGTAACCTTTATAATTTCCTATATTCATTTTAAGTAAAATTACATATTCTATTTTGTTCTAATTTTAAAGATTATGACTTGGAGCTCATGGAAATCAGAAGCCAATTTCTCAAATTCTTATTTGAGATATTGTCTTATATTAATGAAACAAAGATTTACAATACAGAAATATCCAACTTATCAAAAGTATGTTCATCTGTACACTCAATACTTAGTCTGGGCTCCTTTACCGTGAACTGCTGCATGATTGCAGAGCAGCGTGATGCAGCCGATCAGCCTGCAGCACTCCTGAGGAGTTATTTAAGCCATTGCTTTAATAGCCACCTTCAGCTCGTGTTTATTTTTGTGTTGGGTGTTTCTCAGCTTGACAATACCCTGCACAGCCTCTCTGTGGCAGGGCTGGGCAATTACCCACCCCCACTCTACCGGATTCAGTTCTGGCAAGTTGACTGGCCAATTAAGCACATTAATAACCCAGGCAGCAAATCTGGTAGTAGTTTTGAGACTCTGGGCAGGATCTAAGTCCTGCTGAAAAAGGAAATAAGGTTTATCAGCAGGTGGAAGTATGAAGTGTTCTATAAGCTCTTGGTAGACAGCTGCACTGACATTGCACTTTATAAAACATGGTGAACCAACCACATCACAGACCTTGGATTCTGTGCCTCTCCACTCTTCCTCCACGCTCTAGGACTTTGATTTCCAAAACTAAAAAGTAAATCTGGTTCATCTCTGATTTAGGAAAAGTCAGTGTTTGCTCTTGATGCACTGGCACCACGCTCAGCCCATTCCTTTTCACCAATGACTTTCTCTGCCTTTCTCCCTTTGTGAACAGCGTCATTGATCGCTGTCTGGACAAGTGCCAAGTCAGCAGCCTTCCCCCATAATTGCGATTGCACGTGGCATGCCCAGGAGATTAACAGTATTCATGCTGTAATAACATTAATTTAATCAAACTTGTGAAAATAATCTAATATCTGAGACACTGATTTTCACAAGCTATAAAACACTCTAAATTAACCTAAAAAAAAAAGTTTATTTCACTGTGTTTGAAATTAATGCAGAATACATACGTGTTTACCTTTTTAAAGCTATACCAAAAAAACACAACTTTTCACAATATTCAAACAGCTGCCATTGCATCATTTTCCCTCTGTCACTGGGTCACTACGACTTCTCAACGCGAGATGGCGTGGTTATACTTCTACAGTCATTGATCTTAGGAGGTGATTGGTTGTTGAAGACTTACATGATCAAAACACTGCCTCGTAAGAGGATTTTTAAATATATAGAGAACTAGTATATGAGTGTTGATTTTAAAAATTTAGTGCCATCTGTGTGTGGATTTTATCATTTGGACCCCTGTCACGCGGTCACTGCGGCTTCTGACCACGAGATGACGCTGCTGTACTTCCTAAGAGGTGATTGGCTGTTGAAGAGTCACATGTTCAAAACACTGCTTAGCAAGGGGGGACTAGCATGAGCAGCTAACATTAGTTAGCTTTTTGAGACTAATTATTAGGTCCATGACAACTACTTAAAAGTGATAAAGGTGGGAGTCATTTCTTGGGTTCTTTCTTATGTTAAGTCCTCTTTGCATTTGCTCACAACAAAGAATGTCGTGTTCTCTTTCAGAAATGCCACAGAAGGATCCGTGCCAAAAGCAAGCATGTGCAATTCAGAAGTGTTTACAAGGTGCTTTAAGCGCTCACTTTGACGCAATTATATGTTGGTGAAGTGAAACTGAACTGTTGCCTAACTCTATCTCCCCCCTGCAGCTAATAAGTACGTGGAAAGCCTGTGCGAGAAGGAGATCGCGGAGATGCGGCGGTGCTGTCAAGTGCATGCGGGAAACTCCATTTGCTGCTCCGGGTTCAAAGACTCAAAACCCGCAGAGAGCAAAAGTAGCGAATAGTTCCATGTTACATGTATTCATGCAAGTCATAATTCTGCATTGTATTAGTATAACATGACAGTGGAGTTTGCTGAGTTGTTGCATATTTATTTGTCTGTCTGCTACCATCCGTTTGTAAATTTAAATAGTGTTTTCTCACAGCAGACATTTTGAGATTGCAGAGAGCCTCATAATCACTCATCCCCCTGGGGCTAAATGGCACACATCTGGCAGCCTCACAAAGCTGAACAATGCAAGCTGTCTAATGTATTTAAATATTATATCGTGTGGTTCTGTCCACACCCAATGTATTTCTCATGCCTAGTATGAAATTTCAAGTATGTGTGTGGCAAGGAGTTTTATTCTAATTATAGTAATAAAGATTTTTTTTAAATTAAGAATTTCCCTGGAAATCGAGACTAACTTGTTATTCATATCTCAGCCTACAGCAAACATCGTACAGTGGATAGCTTTTAGGGGTGTAGAGGAGAACATGGCAGAAAGACAAAGTTTAATGCTAGCTGGGTAGACAAGGATGAGGCTCTAACAATTGTTTTTTCCTTCTGGTAAAGAAATAAAATGTTTGCACTTTGAATGAAACAATTGGGTTATACTTTTTAAATTAGGAGCATCATTCACCACTCATGCAATGATTAGGACAAGAAAGTCATTACAATTTAAGATTTGTTGATTGATTCATGTTGTCAAACATTTTCTTTATGGAAGCAGGTAAAAGTGGAGGTGTGAAATTAATAATACTCTGGTAGATTTGTGGCTTTCAGTTAATTCAACAACCTTATTGACTACATAATTGTAATTAGAACTACATAATGCCCTGGGTAGATTTTATTCCTAGGTGTGTTGTTTTCACCTTCCATTCTGCTGGGTCGATTCTGGCCCTCGGGCCAGAACTGGGTCAGCCACACCTCCTCAATGACTTAAAACTTTTAGTCCCTGGTGTTATGGGCCCCAGGGGTCCAGGCCCATCCAAAAAGGTCAGTGCACCCCCTCAGCTGAATTCTACTGGCATAGTTTTGGAGGCAGGCACTGTGGCAACTCATAAAGAGAGAAGCAAAAAGAATAATTTTAGTAAAATTAAATCCTTCAGTTTGGTAATGAAGGAGATCTAAATCATTGATAAGCTATTACAGTAAAAACCAAGCTCATGTTACTTATTTGATTAATAGTAGCTTAGTGACTAGGAAGTAATCTCAGTAGTGTGACTCAGGAGGACACTGATTTTTGGAGCGAATGGGCCTGTGCAAGTCAAACAATGGGAAGAGCCCCCATATGACTCTTTGGAACAAAAAAAATGTCATTTTTTCGACTTGTGTAGTTTGTTAAGGGTGGTGTGGATATTCTTGTGGTTTAAAGTTGCTTGTTTGTTCTTGAATTTGTTGTGTACTTTTAAAGGTGGCCCAGCTGCCCCCATATTTGCAAGGGGTCATTACAGCGAGTAGCACCAGATTTCTGATTTGTCAGGCCCTTCTTGACACAACATCAGATGGGTTGAAACAGGGACCTTTTGCTTGTTGGGTGAATGTGTAAAACTCTACACTATGGAGTGTATAGGTTATTATTATACGGGACTCCCTCTTTCTGTAACATTTTAAATATACCTTTAACCTTTTATTTTTAGCTATGCATCTTATTTTACCCTCTGTTTTTAAAGTGTAAGTGCAAATGTGCACACAATGTATAGGATAAATGTACCTAAATGTCTCTGAAGATGTAACTCATGCCTAATATTTTTTAGGCGTGGTCTGAATATTTGTGAATCCAGGCCTTGGATTATTTTAACACTGACACCCTGGTTGTACCTGTTAGACCCAGACAAACTACATTGTTAAGGATTTCCTTAGTACATGAGCTCCACATTCTCTGCATGGGAGTCATTGCCATCTTGAGCAGCTGTAAACGGTTGCTCAGGCTCATTTTACACTTTGAAACCTTGCCTCCTTTTGTCAAAACTCTAAACAAGTAAATTCACACAACTTCTGGCAAATCTTACTAACTCATCAACACAGTTTTGCACGTTCTCAAAACCACAGAGTGTTGTCAGATCACACAGGGAACCATTGAGAATAATCACACCACACATGGTACATTGCACAATACGCCTAGGACGAAAAATGTAAACAGCTTTCAAAACATGTAACTCAAGTCTTTCCAGCCTCGTGTGGCCATCTTGCATGTAAAAAAAAAAATTTGAATAAAAAATAGATCCCTCCTAACACACACGCACACACATACTGCCATCCACTCCTCAGCTTCCCTTTTATTTACCAAGACATCATTGTGGCAACAGAGGATCTGCTGAGAAACCAGTTTTATTCTCATCTAACATAATTATAAAAAATTAGAAACCATAAAACTGGAGTCTGGGAAAAATGTGAAACACTTTAATGAGTACATAATTGTGAGAAAAGAAAATCACCTACTTCACACTTCTGCTGTTTCTTTTTATATGGGTTATCAATTCGTGCACAAAAATATGATAATATAAATGCTTGAATATTTTTTGGGAATGACTGTTCTTCATCTTATTCTTCCTCCTGTGCCTCACATAATTTCCACCACCCTTTGAGCCATCTTAGCAGGCCAAAGTGGCTTTATATCTTATATCTAGATTTTAAGAAATGACATCTGTGCTGTAATTGTGATTAATGTCTGCTTGCGGTTCTTGACGTACGAATGCAAGTGAATCACTGTGCAGAAATTAGTTTCTTAAGGCTTTAAGCTTTAGTCTCTTAACTTATAGCTTTAATAGAATTATACATGTAAAAGTAAAGAGTGTTGATAAAGGTTTATACATTCAGACCAATCAAATGTATAGCCAAAGACATATATACGGCAATAAAATAAGAAAAAAATCAAGAAATGCAGGCTTTCGATCTTTTGATATAGCGATGTTGAATGTTTTCAGTTCATATGTTCAACAGGTTGGATGCCAGTTAGAAAAGAATGAGGAATCCTGGATTAAGTTGGATGAAGTGGTGGAGAGTGGCAACTGAAGCAGCGTTCAATGGATATGTAGGTTAAAAGTTGGTCAGAGGTTTTGGGTTAAGGAAAGAAATGTGAAAGCACTGATGGTAGTGGGTCGAGAAGAGGGTGGCATAAGAATGGAGCAAGCAAACATGTTGAAGGTGTAATCTGAAAGAGACAGGAACCTGCTCAGTGGTTTCAGGGGAGAATGGAACTGGGCAGTATTAGATGGTAGTCTGTAAGATGAGTCTGGACATCAAAAAGAGGAAGCAATTGAAGGCAGAGATAATTACTGAATGGTGGAGGTTGAGGAAGGAAGAATGCTGTGCAGAGTTCAGGGAAGAGTTGAGGCCAGCTCATGGTAATAGTGAGGAGTCATCAGATGACTGGGAAAGTACAGCTGTAGTGGTGAGGGAAACTGACAAGAACATATTTCATACTTAATGTCGAAATGAAAAAATACGGGAAAGCATTCAAAGGAAGTTAGCAAAGGCAAGGTAATATAGTAAGGGAAATAAAGAATGTAGATATGAGTACTGTTAAGCAAGGTCTACAGCAAAGGAAAAGGCTTATAGTGAGATGCATCTGAGAATGGACATTGAGAAAGGAGAAAAAGACTTCTTCTATCAGCTAGGCAGAGCCCTCAACCTTGAAAGGATGTGCAGCAGTTCAGGGTGATTAATGATAAAGACAGAAATGTACTAACAAGTAAAGGGGGCTTGGAAGGTGGAAGGAGTACTTTGAGGAGCTGATTAATGTGAAAAATGAGTGGGTGAGGGAGGATGCATGAAGGACAGGAGGACAGTTGGTAAATCAGGAAGTGCAAGGGATTCGGAAGGAGAAAGTGAGGGCAGGTGTGGTGAGGAAGAGTGAAAAGTGGCTAGTATAGATGGTTTCTCTATACCTGTTGGAGATGAGCAGTGGACTTTTTACCCAGATTGTTTACCTGCACCAATATTCAAGAGTGAAGATGGTGTGCAGAATCGCAGTGCCTACAATAGATGAAGGTGAAAATAGATGGGCATGATTAGAGGAGGAATAATGATATAGAGAACACGTAATGTTGAAGATGGACCTAGTGGGCAGGAAGGAAAGAGGAAGACTACATAGAAGTTTAATAGATGTAGTGAAGAAGGACACGCAGATGGATGATGATGATGATGATGTTAGGGATAGGATGAGATGGAGACAGATGATTCCCTGTGGCAATCAGAAGATGTGGGGTTCCTATTTTTCATTAATTGAAGTCATTTTAAATTAAATTATTTAAGTCTCTATACTTTAGGTATTATAACATATTAAGACTAAACAAATACATAATTATTCTTTACCTTTACACTTCATTTTTGTTCCGACAAATTTAAAAAGATGATGTTTTGAAGAGAAGTTACAGCGAGTCATTTATTTTATTTTACTTTATTTTATTTTATTTTATTTATCTAGTCGAAGTACAAGGAAAGGAACAGCACTCCTGTGTTTCCGGCGTCGTCCTGTTGACGCAATGACGCGATGACGTCAAACGGAAATCTGTAGCTCCAATTCTTTCTAGAATTCTGTAGCACTCTCTAGCCCGCTGTCTTCAGGGATGTTGATCTGAGTTTGTCTACATCTAATACAGCAAGAAGCTCTTCTAAAGAAACAAATACGTATTTCTGCGCTGTGCGGCGATCTTGCGGTCTGTCCTTGTTTCAATCAAACTTGTTAGCTTCTCATAGCTCGCGAACTTAGCTGAAGCCTATTGTAAGCTAACGGTGTTAGCTTTGGGGTCTTGGTGTCAGGATGTCCAGGATAGATTACAGCGTGTGGGACCACATTGAGGTGTCGGACGATGAGGATGACATCCATCCAAACATCGACACACCCAGTCTCTTCAGATGGAGACACCAGGTATACCAACAAGCCACGCATGGTTACAATTAAGATGCTACACATGAAGTAAAAGTGATGCATATTTGACCTGAACTGTTAGCTGACCTCGTGTGTTTACTTTGGTTCTGTGTTCACTTTTAACATGAATATAGGAATGTTTAACTTTTTGCAACTAAATCCACATTTGGAAAAAAGAAAAAAACAAGTAGTAAAGATTTTATATTTTGACCTCAGGCTCGTGTGGAGCGGATGGAGGAATTTCAGAAGAAAGGTGAAGAACTAAACAAGGGACTGTCCGAGTGCAGACGCAAGCTGGCAGACACACAGAAGAAAATCAAGGAGCTAACCATTTCAACATCAGAGGATGCCAAAGCAGAGTTGAGCAAAGTCCAGGCTGAGGAGAAGAAAATGAAAAAAGAGGAACGGGATTGGGAGAGAAAGGTGGGAGACTACCAACGGGAGGAGAAGAAGATGCCGTGGAATGTAGACACGCTCAGCAAGGATGGGTTCAGCAAGGTGAGGTAGAGTAAGTGGAGCTTAAAAAGCACTACAGGTTTTACATCGCACATCATTTATTACACTCTTTTTTTTCTAAAGTATTTTCAGGAAAACAAACGCTAACAAAACTGTTGTCTTTTCTCCATATTTCATCTTTTAACTTCTGCAATTGTTTGTTTGAGCCTGACATCCAAGGGAAAAATTGGCCGAAAACATGATCACCACATGTCCCCCACAACAGAGCCATTAGATCCCCTCAAAAGTTCAACACCTTGTTCACCTTGCTTTATCATCCATTCAACTCGTATGCCACTGTGCCCATCTGTCCTGCTTTAGAATAAAATGTGTGAAAGGACATGGTACTTCAGATGTGGCATCAGCTGCCATCACCTGCACTGATCCTTGGCTCAAAGCTGGAAGTATCACCAGTTACTTAAGAGAAGACATTAGACTGAAGGAAATAGGGAAAGGGCACACATACAGAGTCGACTTTTCTGTTTCAACATTTACAGTTGATTTAGAGTTCTGTGTTGAATCTTTGCAGATCCTACAAAGTAACCTCCACAAGGATCCAATACTCTCGCCAGCATTCATGCTTGTGCGTAGTGTTAATTACCTGGTCCTGTCTCAGTGTTTTATATGCAGAGTTAGCCATGATGGAAACAAATAAAACCGTGAAACAGTTGCTGATAGATTGAGCAAGTATTAAAAAAAAGTAGCCAGAAATGCAGAGGAGGAATTGACAGTACTAAACAGGCCAATACAACTGTTGTTGTTACGACATACCTACAGTATAGATTCAATGTAGAAGTCTACATCTACTCTCATTCTTTGACTTTGTAACACATTGAAGTCTTTTCTTGCAATTTTCAGATATGGGTTTATTAATATTGACATCTCTAACTTGTATGCAATGACATTCTTTCTGTAGAACTCAGAGACATTGTCGTTAACGAGTCCATTCTTCCACTGTCCTTTTCATAGAGTATTGTTAATGTCAAACCTGAAACTGAAGAGACCGAAGAAGAGAAGGAGCAAAAGCACAAAACATTCGTGGAGAAATATGAGAAAGAGATCAAACATTTCGGTAAGCACTCGCATGCATCAGTATTTACTCTCGTTACAAGGTACTGGTGAGAGTAGAGATGCTTCTTCATTACTCTCGTTACTGCAGGCATGTTGCGACGTTGGGATGACAGCCAGAAGTACCTCTCTGACCATCCTCATCTGGTATGCGAAGAGACCGCCAACTACCTGGTGATCATGTGCATCGACCTTGAAGTTGAGGAGGTAAGTAATACAAACAGAGCTTGTTTGTCATGAATTCCTTCTGCACGTGACCATACTCCATCTAAATATTAAGCTGTAAAAACGCTTCTTCCTCCTGCAGAAACACGCATTGATGGAGCAAGTGGCTCATCAGACCATCGTCATGCAGTTCATTCTGGAGCTTGCCAAAAGCCTCAAAGTTGACCCCCGTGGATGCTTTCGCCAGTTTTTTGCAAAGATTAAGGTAACTAGTTTTAGTTTAGCTTCTATTAGTTTTAGTCTTTTTAATTATTATTGTATGGAAAGTAAATGTCAGAGTAAAGGTTTGGGAGCATCAGTACAGGCATTGCAATTTGGATTTGGATCTTATAACTTATTCAGTGACCTAAATATGGGGTGGAGTTCAGAGACCTGGTATTAAATTGAGCTCAAGGCTAAATTATTAAAGATGATGGCTTTGGCATGGTTTGGTTCCAAGGTATTTAAGAAAACTGTTTCCTATTTGCATAAATGTTTCCGTGAACGTTTTACCTCACCACGTCTGTTTTATTTGTCTTTCTGAGTTTGTTAGCAAGTCAGGCAGAGAGCTCTTTCTTCCACACTTTGCAGTGGCATGCAAGCCAAGCTCCTGTTCTTATGGCAGGAGCTTAGAGAAGTTAAGGTTAAAAAGTTTGGTTACACTTTACTGGAGATTTACCTGGCAATGGTCACAACCACATATCCAAAAAGACTTGGCAGAAAAATGCAAGTTCTCAGACGACTAGCTTTAGTTTATCTTTGCCTAGGTTAGGTATTCACTGTTCACTAAAGTTTTACAGAGGGATGGATTTAGGTTGATTCTGTTCATCTTGATTCAAAGTTTTCTGTGGGACAAACACTTCATCGGTCATCTGAGTGGTTAATTTGTCTATTAGTGATGAAACATTTCTTCCGCTGGCAAAGTTGCATCCAGATGAACAGATTCAGCTTTCTGGGATTTGCTTATTGTCGAAGATGTATTAAAAAATCCAGTCAAAAAAATTCTTTCTGTCTAAATTTTTGTATTAAAAGAAGTGGAGAACAGTAACATTGATCATCACCTGAACTCTGCAAATGTAGAGAACCGGTTCCTAACCTTTGACAGATTCCTCTGAGTTCACAATGTTGAATCCCGATCTGTCGTTATCCCCCTTGTTTTCAGAAACACAGTCTAACCTATAATCCTTCTGTTTTGAAAGCTTGACAGATGTATGCAAATGCAGGTTTACTTAACTAAACCGTTTTTTTCGTTGCTGTTTTTTTTAGTTCATAATAATAATTTCGGTCTGGTGCACCAGGGGATTGTGGAGTGGTTTTATTTTGGGGTTTTTTGTTTTTGTTTTTGTTTTTTTGCATCTAGACCTGTTGTACAGGAACTAAATTTAGTCCTCAGTGTACAGTGCACAGTTTCCGTAAACGGTCTCTGACATGGGGAAACCCTCGTACTAATTGTGTGCATACGTGTGCATACATGTGCCTTATCAGACAGCAGATCAGCAGTACCAGGAAGCTTTCAATGATGAACTGGAGTCATTCAAGGAGCGCGTTCGGGGAAGGGCGAAGATCCGGATAGAAAAGGCTATGAAGGAATATGAGGAAGAGGAACGACAGAAGCGCATTGGACCTGGAGGGCTCGATCCCGTTGAAGTGTATGAGTCACTTCCAACTGTAAGTTTTCAGCATAATTGAGCACATTCCTTTGTTTTCGTTCTCTTGAATGGCGTGTTTCACAGATTGCATTGGTAATTGCAGGAGATGCAGAAATGCTTTGATGAGAAGGACATCCAAATGCTGCAAGAGGTTATTAGCAAAATGGATCCAACGGTAGGTTGTTTGGTGTTGTCGTGCAGGTTTATTACTGTGAAGCACTTTTTTTATAATGTGAAAAGTGCTATATAAATAAATTGATTTGATTAGATTATAGTTTTTCTCATCGGAGTCTGTTTAAATGTAAAAATGTATGTATATCTTTTTTAAAACATCCTAGCTTTACTCGGTTCATAAATGTGATTCGTTCTACATGATTTAGGTGGCAAAGGCTCACATGAAGAGGTGTATAGACTCTGGGCTCTGGGTACCCAACGCCAAGGGAGACGACGGGGAAGAAAAAGGGGACGAAAAAGACGACGAGCCCACCTACGAAGAGATCCAACACGAGAAGGAAGAAGCCAAAAAGGAATGACCACATCTGAATTGTGATTTGTTTTTATTTTTTTGGCAAATGTTACCCCACTGTATTTCAACTTCACTATGTGTATGTTTAGTTTGCCAACCAATGACACAACTTCTCAAAAATATTTAGCTGACATTTAAGGGATTAGTGTTCACCTAACTCCACAGCAACATTACGTGAACAACTGCTGCCTGGAAAAGAAACTGCCGCTTGTGTGTGTGTGTGTGTCTTATTTGTTTGGATCTCACTGAAGTTTTGTTCTTTGAGTTATTCGTAGCGCAGACATGCGTTGGCTGCTTTGTTTGTGTTGGTCATGATGATTTTGTACTTTTCAAATTCCAATTTTTCTTTGAGATTTTTGGCTTGAGCAGCCAGTGTATTATTTTCCCAAATTGCATTTTCTACAAACTTACTAATCTAAACGTTCACTCCTTGAGACAAAGCGTTTGTGGTTGTTTTGAATGTATGGGTGAGATCAGAGAGGGCAAACATGTGAATCAAAAGCAGATGAGACCTGTAGTGGTGTTAACCCTGATGACTTTGTTGTCATTTTTAGTACGTCACAAACATGAAGACGATGACTACAACTATCACGACTTTAAAAAACAAAGCTTTTCATTTCAGGACACACTGGCTGCACATACTGAAACTAATTTACAGCCTGACGAAAAGGAGTTAAAAGTTCCTCAGGTTTAGCATTTCGTTATGGGGGCAATTGACAGATCATATGTTCTAATAGTGAAATTTGCACAGTAGTGCGTGCCAGTTAGGCGTGTTTGGAATCTACATTCACTTTCTGTGCTGTCATTTTGAAGGTGATTAGTACTTGGGCTTTTGCATGATGTCAGAACTTGTTTTACAAATAAACTAATTGCAATGGCTTATAAAAGGCATTTTTGACTGTCTTGGACATTAATAAATGAAACTGCTCAATGGATATATGAGCAAACTATTAACCCCAACAAATATTTATTTTTCATTGAAAGCTAATTTTAAGCTTGGGCAAAAATAACTTGAATGAATACAGAATGCATTTCTTAAACAATGATTTCATTTTTTAAGGGAAAAACCTACTAGGCCCCGTGAAAGCGAAATTGCCTGCTCTTGTTAAATGATGAGTTGATTGTGATTAACTGCATTTTTGGGGGGGGGCTGAGTTTCATTACTCCCTGACCTGTTGAATTGAGAGCTCCCTTATATAGAACCTGTCTGACAAACAGCAACACGTCATACCACGATGTGAAGAAACTTGAGAACAGATAAGAAGAAGAAGTTATTGACACATATCAATCTGGAAAGGGTTACAAAACCATAAGGCTTTGGGACTCCAGCGAACAACAGTGATAGTCATTCCCACAAACCCACAAAGAAGTTCCTACAAAGAAGTGCAGGCCTCTCTTGTCTCAGCGAAGATCAAAGTTTATGATAAAAATGTTTTGTAGGTTTTTTTCCATATTTTTTGGACTGATTAAACAGAAGTCAAACATCTTGGAAGGCTTGTATTGATTTACATCTGGTGTAACTACATCAGGTGTATATAATGATGTAATTACATCAGTCAAAAAGTAGAATCTGCAATTAGTTTTTGGTAAAGTGACCTTTACATATCCTTTATTTATCCAAATAAAAAGCCTCAGTTGCATTAATAATATCTTTTTCTAAAGGATCGGCCCAAGAAGGCAGCAGAAATTGTCACAGGTATAACAGTTCTATAAAGATAGTTAAAGTGGGCAAAAAGGGCTGAATTGATTATAATATAGGTCCAATAAGAGAGAGCCATAAAGATACCTGCAAAATGAGTCAGTTCTTTATTTTATATACAACCCCATCATAAATCCTGTTGACTATAGCCTATTTACTAAAATCACATATGAAAAACAAAATAAAAATCCAGCATTCTTGAAAGAAAAAAACATCAAACAAACTTGCTTTTTCCTTCCTGCACAATCTGCTGATTTCAGTTTGTGTGTGAGTTCAGTTTGTGCCGACCTCAGCCCAGCAGCCCGACGCAGGAAACCAAGGCAGTGATGACAAGTGCTGTGCAATACAGCAAATTTTGGTATCCAATACCAAGTAAATACAGGGTTTCCTATAACAATACCAATACTGAAACCTTTAACTTATAAATGCAACTTATATGGTGGGGGGAAGTTTGTCATATCTTATGACTTATTAGATGACTCATCATCAGTTCACAAATTCTCAACATATTTTAATGACCACTAAATCACTGTGATTTAAGATGTCGGCTTCTTGTTATAAATGTGTTCTTTAAATAAAACATTTCATACTGTATGTTGGAGGGATATTTTTTATTTCCAAAAAAAACAAAAAATACTGAAGTTAGTGGATAAATTCAGTATGTTTTGATCTGATGCTAATACCAGCATTGGCATGAATACTATGGTACTTGGGTCGATCCCCTCTGATGAGCAGATGAGCAGCAGATGTAATGGCCACAGGAGGACTGGGGGGCCATCACAAAGAAGTTAATTATTTTGGCAGATGTTTACTTTGCGCAAGACACATGGGTAGATAGTTGCACAGTGTTTTTCAACTTAAAACACTTAATAAATCAGTTAATAGACTTTTATTTCAGTTGTGTTTTGAGGTCTTGTGTAGAGCTGTATTTCAAGCTTTCAAAGAAAGCTTTAATGCCACATCAAGAAGTTTAGGCATGCCATTATGATGTTCCTAAATCGTGGGTGTCAAACTTCAGTCCTCGAAGGCCAGCATCCTGCTTGTTTTTGAGATATCCCTGCCCTACCTGCTGCTATTACCTGGATCAGGTGTGTTTTGCCAATAAGAAGCTACAAGGGCAGGTTAGCTGGAAAACAAGCAGGACAGCGATCCTTAAGGCCTGGAGTTTGACACCTGCATCCTAAATGATCTGATGTGTGATTTTCACCTTCAAAACATGAGAGCTGACTAATTAGGTCTAAACCAATACTTTTAGCAAGCACAAGTTGATTTGTTTATTTGGATGTTTTTGATTCAGTCTTAGAGAGATGCCAGTGAAGGAAATATTCATCCCAGGTTTCCAGGGAAAGATTTTCCAAAACATTAAACTTTAAAATATACATTGTTCCCATGTTAAAATGCAAAACAAGTGACTTAAACATATCAACAAAGTGTGTCTAATGAGAACATAAATCAACAATTAGGATATTGCACTTGGAAAAATGAGACATGGTTAGGCATAGGTTATGCCACCAAAAGGTATGCAGAGTTGTTATTGGATGTTTTAATGGTATAAAAGTGGCACAAGAGTTTGTTTAATATTGTTATAGGAATCATTTTTAGGTTAACATCTGTAAAACTGAAGCCCGGTATAGAGTGATAATATTTTTGCAGGTCCAGAACACCTGGCCCCTTGCGGTGTGGAGGAGCAACAGCTTTACTCAGAGTCCCTCCTGAATGACTGGGCCTACCTCTGACATAGAGCCCAGACACCCTGCAGAGTAAGCTCATTTTGGCCCCGTGATGTCATCCTTTAAGTCACTACCCAAAGCTCCTGGTCATTGGTGTGGGTGTAATAACAATAGCTAATAATAACTATTTTATTGCAGTACCACTTTCAACACACACAGTTTTCTATATCTTATTTAAGGTGTAATGAACTGAGAAAGATGGAAATTCCCTGCATTGTGGGACACCCTAATGAAAAAAACAAATCCTGTAAACGCCCCTGCTTAAAAAACACAAAACAAAAAAACCCCCCAAATGAAATCAGGTAGAAAATACAATATTGACTTAATCTATGGACTATGAGTCTGGGAGAAAGATTTATTACTTTACATTTTTGACTGTGCGGAAGGAGAAGTAAGATAATAGATGTATGCTTGTAATAATATCATAGGACAGATATTATTACAAGCATATATCTATTAAGAGTCTTTCCTCTACTTTGTTAGTCTGTTCCTTTCTTTGTCTTTGATTTACATTAAGCGGAACAGTTTAACGTTTTATTTTGAAAGGTACGTGCTAATGCGCACCCGCACGCTAGCGACGGAAGGAGTGGCCCTGCGTCTTGGTTTCGGGAAGCAGCGCGTTGCCGTCGTTGCTCACAGTTCGCGAGAACCCGAGAGTGTAGGCGGCGGTGGGGGAAATACGCTCGCAGAACTATGAAGCTTTAACTGTCAATCATATTGACGTGCTGAGGTGTCTTTTTTATGTTTTTTATTTTTAATGCGAAACTTTTAGAAGACGCTCGTCAAACGGTAAGATATTTTACTGTCGCACAGGTTGCTAAGTTTACAGCTCCGACTTGCTGTTGATATATTTCCTTGTTGTGGTGTCGCGTACGCTGTTAAGTGCATACGAGGCTTGATTTAGGCCTCGCGATAACGCGGTCAGTTTGCTTTTATATAACGTCAGATAGAAGGGAAAAAAGCAAACTTTTGTTGTACTGTGCGTCTCCGTATAGTTTAATCGGTGCCCTCGAATAGTTAGTAGCTTGACGTGATGTAAACAATACGTTATAAGGTGTAATCCCTGATAGGCCTATCGACATATTGATCGGGTTTTCTGACGTCATATTTGTTAAAGCATATTTTTCTTCTTTTCTTTTTGTTATTTGGTAAGCTATGAGGTTTGTTTGTTTGTTTGTTTGTTTGTTTGTTTGTTGTTTTAAAGACAGAAATGTATAATAAAAGCAATACATTTTATTTTAAAGAAGCTTTAAACTTACTCTTGTTTAGTATTTATGTATACCACAGCACGTTTATGTAGCTGATTTTCTTAAAGCTGTGGTCAAACTCCCATTTGTCTGTGTGTGTCAGTAATGGGAGGGAGGTCCAGATCTTCAGGATCGTTTTCAGGCCTGAGTGAGCCTCCGAAGGATCAGGGCATCCATGTCTACCTTTTCTGGACAAAAGATGGGAAGAAATATTTGTCTCACACCACAGGAGAGGTCACAGCGGAGCAGCTGTGTATCTCTGCAGCAGAGACCATCGGTAAGAGGAAAAGGCTCCACCAAATGCACAGTCCAGAAATGAAAGTGTTTTCTCTTTTCATGTGGTATTTGAGCCTGCTAGTGGCAACAGTGTGTAACATCAGTGTTTCCTCCTCAGGGATAACGGCTCTGTGCCATTCACTGTTTGCGCTGTACAACCCAGAAAGACACTTTTGGTACAGCCCAAACCACATATTTAAGGCAGAGGAAAACCCGAGCCTTGTACTTCGCTACTGTATGAGGTGAGTCTGTATTTGTTTAACACTGTACTTGTGACACAGATAACATACAGCGAGGATGTTGATATAGTCTTTTTGTATTTAGGTATTACTTTCGGAACTGGCATGGACTGAATGAAAACGAGCCCATGATGTGCCGCTATCCTCCCAAATCTGGTTCAAAACGGGGTTTCCCTTTACTTGACACAACTTCACTGGAGTATTTATTTTCCCAGGTTGTTTTGGGTTTTTTTTTTAATGGCATGCTTTTACACTCATAATGTTCCTGTCTTGACAATAATATAGTATCTTTTCCAAATCAGGCTAAGTATGAATTTGTGAATGAAGTGGTACAAATGGAATACGTCAAGACAGAGGAGGAGCAGACTCGCTTCAAAAATGAGAGTTTGGGAATGGCTGTGCTTCACCTCTCATACCAGGCAATTAAAACGGAATCAACTTTGCAAGATGTAGCTTCAAAAGTCAGGTATATACTTTGGCTTGATCACACCGCAATCCCTCCTTCCAAATAGTGTTTTAAGCTTTCATTCTTAAATGGCTTATAATATGTTTATATCTTGTACTGTTAATGTTATTTTCTGCTACTGTAACAAATGTCTTTTTAATCCAATCTAATCAGTAAGTTCAGATAATATCACTATACCTCTTTTTTTTTTCAGCTTTCTAGACTGCGTTCCAAGATCTTTCGCCAAACACATTTCCAGAGACAACTTCCTGACTAAACTCAGGATCCAGCGAGTGTTTAAAGACTTTGTGCGGTCCTTCCAGCAGCACACAGTGGATCGGGGCAACCTGTGCACTGAGGAAATCATGTACAAGTACATCGCTACACTCGAGCACTTGGCACCGCGTTTTGGCACTGAGACTTTCCCCGTAACCCGCCTGGATCTGAGGGACGAAGATGACCGAAGTGGCTCGTGTTCCAGCACCACCCACGCCCAGTGTGGTTCAAAAGACAACTTCTGCGGCCCAATATCACATGAAATATCGGTGTCCGGTACTGAAGGGATTCAGTGGAGGAAGGTGTCTGCTCAAAGGGTCTGTATAGACACTGATGCTGGCATATTGTATATGTTGGTTGAGTGGCCTTTTGGGGTTTTTTTTTAATTTGTTCAATCTCTTTACCCAGGCACAGGCAAATAATTACATGGGGAATGGCTACATAAACTACATGAGAAAACCAAAACAGCACTCCAGCCAACCAGATGCAGACACACCCAATGACTGGACCTTCTTCAGCGAGTTCCCTGAAATAACTCACATAGCCATTACTGATTCTAATGTGTGCATCAGCACTCGAGACAATCTCTGTATGGTGAGACCACTTGTTTGTTTTTTAATGTAAAAGCTGCAATGCATTCACTTAATTGGTAAATGTCTTTGTAATGCATTAGTCCAGTGGATAAAGTGTTTTTAGTCATTCAACTAATTGCTCAGTCTTTTGAGGATGTTTTTATAGACAACACACTATACATTTCTGCCTAGATTCTATATGTGTTTGACTATAAAGCCTCTCGTTTTTGACTTTGCTTTGGGCAATTTATCCTGTTTTGAATTTGTATGTGTCAGTAGGTGGGAGCTCTGATTGTAAGGTAGTGGTGTTTCTGTATATGTATGTAGGAGGTTCAGATGATCTCCAGCCAGGAGGCCCATTCCTTCGTCTCCCTCCTAGATGGATACTACCGACTGACTGCAGACGCCCACCACTATCTTTGTCATGAAGTGGCTCCCCCAAGGGTAGTGTGGAGTGAAGCAAATCTACTGCATGGACCTATGCAGTGAGTTTTCTACCCTTATATACATGCACATTCAGACACAGAAAAGGCTATAAAGAAACATGGTGTGTTATGTCATAACTCCTGTGTGTTTTTCCAGTGATGAGTTTGTGCTGTCTAAGCTGAAAAAGGAGGCAGAGGATGAGGGAACATTCCTCGCTCGTTGGAGTGTTGTTGACTATAACTGCATCATCCTAGCTGTTCTAATCAAGAATCAGGTGAGTCAACACCCACCCTCTTATATGGAAGTAGTTGCAGTGTAATGATGGTCGAAAAATAAACCCGATACTTTCCCTGCACCTGTGTTTTGTGCATACAGGATGGTGTAACGCGAAGCCACAAGCAGTTTCGTGTTCACGTAAAGGATTCAATGCTCTGTCTGGAGGGCTTGGAACGACAGTTCCCCAGCATGAAGGAGCTCACCGATAGCCTCAAGTCGTTTGTCCTCAAGTCTGGTTCGGACAGCTTTACTGTCAAAAAATGCTGTTCGCCAAAATCAGGAGGTTTGTGTTCCTTGTTTTGCTCATGTATCCAATATTATGCCTCTAGAGTCCTGTTGAAGCCCCCTTTGAATTCAGCCTTGTTCACCTCTACTCAGTTTTTAAAATTAACTGTAATAGTTGCGCTAATGTTCCTACTTACTAATTGGGGTACTCGTATCCCTGTTTAGGAATTTAGGTGATATTTAGGTTTTTAATCAGAATTGACTGTGTCTGTTCTGCTGTGTGTGGTGCAGAGCTATCCAACCTTCTGGTGAGGAGACACAATGAATGCGATGTTCACGCCGAGCCCTTATCCCAAACCTACAAGACCCGTCTAATGTTCCCCCAAATCAAGGACAAAGATATCAAACAGGTGACAATGTCCACTCGCCACCTTCATAGTCATAGAGGATTAGTTGTCCTCTGTCCTGTAGCTGACTGTACGGGTGTTTTATTTTGGAGCAGGAGCAGCATTTGGGTCGCGGCACCAGAACTAACATCTACTCAGGACGGCTGTTAACGCAGGAAAGAGAGGAAAGTGATAATGACGAGTTCAACAACAACTCTCACCGAGGCCACCGAGTCGTTCTTAAGATTCTGGACCAAACCCATGAAGATATTGCTCTGGTAAGCTGTTTGAAACTCACTCAAAAAATGACACTTTACTATGCTGAATGTAAACGGTTGTTATGATCTTGTCTGTTCTGACGTTTACGTTTTCACTCCTCTTAGTTGTTTTTCGAAACCGCAAGTCTCATGTGCCAGGTATCCCACCGTCACCTGGTGTTTGTATATGGCGTGTCTGTCAAAGGATCTGAAAGTAAGAGACGTAGCACTGTTCATCCTCACTTCCTCATTGTTATTTCCCCATCACACACATCAGTGTATACAGTCAAATTTCTGATTTTAGTACTAAGAAAACCATGTTGCATATGCAAAATCACCCTAACCATGTTCTATTTTTACGTTTTGCTCGTGCGTATATCATGAACCAAACCTCTCAGACTTGTTCCTGTCTTTGCAGACATCATGGTGGAGGAATTTGTGGATTTCGGGCCTTTGGATGTCTTCCTTCGCAGAGAAAAGAATGTGTCTGCTGGGTGGAAATTCATTGTTGCAAAACAGCTTGCCAGTGCCCTCGACTATCTTGTGCGTTCTAATCCTTATTTTTGACACTGATTATATTTCAGTAAATCTAATTGATTTCAGTGAAGTTTTTTATCCAGTGTTACTCTAAGAAATAAGCTGCTGCAGACTCATGTGTAAAATGATTGAACAAAAGAAACAAGTAGTAGTTCTTTCTTACTGCATGCCATGTTTTGATTTTGAGATGCTGCTATCAGGCAGGAAGTGAAGTAAATGTCATATCACAGCAAAGTGTAAGATAAGTGCTCCAAGTAATTTTTTTGCCTATTGACTAATAGCAGTAACAGTTTGTGTTATTTTTAAGAACACTCTGCTTGACCAACGGTGCTATTTTCCTTATTCTAGGAAACCAATGGGTTGGTTCATGGAAATGTCTGTGCCAAGAACATCCTTTTGGTGAAAAATGGTCTAGAACCTAACACTACTCCTTTCATCAAGCTGAGTGACCCAGGAATTGCTCTGAGTGTTCTTTCACGGGAAGGTCCGTACCACCACCTCGCTTCAGTTTATGTGTTATGTGTCTCTATACACGGTCAGCTTCAAGAGTGTTCTAATTTATGTACTTTGCAATCAGATTTAGAAACAGGAAATCTCTAATCTCTTCTCGTGAACCATTTCCTGCTGTCTTGCAGGTTTGGTTTAAAATATGTTGTTCAAGTGTGTCAAAAATAAAAAGTCGAGATGAGAGTTGCACGAAAGTAAAACAAAACTCTTCGTTATTTGTTTTGCACTTGCTGATGTTGAATACCAACTTTATAGATGCTTCTGTGTTTGTCACCATCTATTTAGTTCAGTTAGGAGGAGTTCTCCTTCAGATAAGCCAGAATAAATATCCTACACTAACTTGTGTTATTATTTTGTGCCATGCAGAGCGCCTGGAACGTATCCCATGGATTGCCCCTGAGTGCATTGACAGTGGTTCAAACATAGGCAGCCATGCTGACCAGTGGAGCTTTGGCGTAACGATGCTTGAGATCTACAACAACGGTGATCTTCCCTTCAACTTCAACACATTGTCCGAGGTAGGCATGTGCTACAGCTCGGGCTTTTACTCCTCTTTCAACAACCCAAAGTATCACATCACATATTATTCTTCTGAATTGTAATCTTAACACTTGAGTCTCCCCACCCCAACCAGAAAGAGCGCTTTTATCAGCAAAAGGGCCACTTAGCTGAACCATCTTCCCCAGAGTTGGCCAGGTTCATCAACATGTGTTTGACCTATGAGCCTGAGGAGAGGCCGTCATTCCGCAAGGTGCACAGAGAACTCATAGAACTCATGAGGAAAGGTCAGTGTTTGCTCGATTACTTTATCTCCTTTTTTAAAACTCTGTTGCAGTTCATTCAATAAACAAGTGTGTGTTTCTTCATCCAGGTTTTGTCATTCAGTCTGTTATGCCTTCCAGTGAAGCTTCAGCTAACACAGACCCCACTGTGTTCCATAAACGCTACCTGAAGCAAGTGCGGATCTTAGGAGAGGTTAGTACCACACAGCAGTAGTTTGCTTTTCGTTGTATTAGCTGGAGTAATCATCTCCTCATTCTTCTGTTTATAGGGTCACTTTGGAAAGGTGACTCTGTACTTGTATGACCCAGCCAATGACGGGAAGGGAGAGCAGGTGGCTGTGAAGTCTTTGAAGCAAGAAAACGACAAAATTTCTGACGGCTGGATGAAGGAGATTGAAATCCTGAAATCTCTTTATCACAGCAACATTGTGAAATACAAGGGCTGTTGCACAGAACTGGGTGAGTCCTCGCTTTTCTTTCTGTCTGCTTAAATATCTGTTTGAGCCATATGTCAACAGAGTCTGCATGTGTAAATGAGTGTGCAGTACAGCTCTTGTAACCTGCGGGGCTCAGTGGATCATTCAGCAAATTGATTTTTGGTCCCTGCTGTTCTTCTGTAAATATTGGAAATCCATTTGAAGTGCACCACTGTTTGTGTTGTATGTCAATATTTTGAGCTTTTAACACACATCATGCTGAGCAGCACAGCAAAGCACCAGAATAAGAACAGGTTTTCTTGTCAGGAAGAGAAATTCACTTTTGCATTGTCCATTGACAGGAGGGCAAGTCGTCCAACTAATAATGGAGTACCTTCCTCTGGGGAGTCTGAAAGACTACCTCCCCAAACGTAACCTTCCGCCGTCTCATTGTCTCATGTTTGCTCAGCAGATCTGTCAGGTGAGTTGTGGTGGTTTAATATTTTGTGCTAGCGCTGTATTACTTGTAAACACCATATGTGTCTATCCGTACAGCCCAACATTTGAATGAGTTACTGTACATACTTCTTTTTTCATAAATTAACATGACTTTTTTATTATTATTACACTTGTTACTGTTTTTTTTTTTTTTTTTTAAATGTCTAGACCCTTTTGGCCTTGAATCTGAGCTGGTCTGCTTTTACTTGAGTGGTCGTGACTTCCGCTCCTAGCTTCAGCTAAACTTTCATATTTTCTGGTGTGAAAACTGCTGAGATGTCAGCTTGTATTCTTCTCTGTTCTGAAGAGAGTCTCTGTTTTTCTGTTTGCTTTTGTGCAGCATACAGTGTAACAGCCTGAAGGAGATAATCCATCACATTAAGCTTTAATTCCATTTTACAGCACTCTGTTTTTGTGTGTGTGTTTTGTCATTAATTCATTCTGTCTGAAATAAGTAGTTTGATTGCATTGGCATTATGTTATGCTGTGTTTTCTCTCAGTAACCTGGGAAATGTCCTCCAGGAAATAATCATTCAACACCCAGAACCATAATTTCATAGCAGCCTTGGAAAAAATAGCCAATTTCTGATTGAATTTATTGTTGATAATAAAGTAATATTAGTTTTGATTAAGGGCTCTTGATGGGAAGCTTGATTTTTAAAAAGTGTAAAATATTGCAGAAGATTAAGAACAGGGCTCTGCGAGGCTCTTTTGTGAAATTATTTTGATCTAACATGTTTCAGCGACGGTTCTAGGGTGTAGATGGGTGTGGAGGCATAGTTATCACATTAATGGTCTCTGTTATGGCATGCAAAGTTGTCAGCAAACAAAGATACAGTTGAGTCTGCGGGGAATGCAATTTGCTTTGCAGGTTTCTGGTTGTAGATGAAAGTATTGGATAAACTGACATTTAGACCTGGTGATGGTGTTTAATGGAAAATATTCATCTAATGATTCTTTACCACAGGAGTAATGCACATGCTCAATTTTAATGGCAGCATATTTAATAGATAATTAGATTGCTTGCTCAGAGCCATAAATTTAATCCTTAATATTGCTAGAAGAAGATTTCAGTGATCACCACACACAGATCTGTAAAAATAGCTTTTCTGACCTGTTTTTATCTGAATTGCTGTTGCAGACTGATTGACAGGCATGAAGGAGTTACTCTCCGTAGGGACACGTTTTTTTGCTTTTTACCGTGGTTAAAATAGCAGCTGTTTTTGAAATAAAAATGGCATCCATCTTTTTATTCCTGTTATTTTCTTTTAAGGGGATGAATTACTTGCACTCAAAGCGATACGTCCATCGTGATCTGGCTGCCCGTAATGTCTTGGTGGAAAATGACAGTCTGGTAAAGATTGGAGACTTTGGCCTGACGAAGTACATCCCTGAGGGTGAGATCTACTACCGTGTCCGTGAGGATGGAGACAGTCCAGTGTTCTGGTCAGTTTACGCACTTAGACTTGTCACTCATTGTGTTGTTGTGTGACTTTGTCCTCTAAATTACATTTTTAAAAATTTTGTAGGTATGCCATCGAGTGCTTGAAAGAGAGTAAATTTTCCTTCTCCTCTGATGTTTGGTCCTTTGGAGTTACACTGTATGAGATCCTGACCCGCTGTGACCGTCGCCAAAGCCCTCCAGATGTATGTCATCACCGGCCTCTTTTTCAAGTATTTCTTTACTGAACCGGCCTTATCGATCAATCTCTGTGTGAATTACACAATCTGTTCTTATGTATCTTTTACAGAAGTTCTTTGAAATGATGAAGGAAGCTCAAGGACAGATGACTGTGGTGATACTGATAAAACTGTTGGAACAAGGGTTGCGATTGCCTTGCCCTAAGGACAGCCCACATGAGGTAAGCTCAGAAGCCCATAAATCAAGTTCAGTACTTTTTGGCATTATGAATGGTATAGGTTTTTTTCATGATTACTTGTTTTTTGAACAGGTGAAGATATTAATGGAGCGGTGTTGGAGTGCAGATCCTTCAGAACGGCCAGATTTTGAGTCCCTAATTAAAAAGTTTCAGAGCCTACGCCAAGCATACTGGCAGTCCTTTTCATAGTCTCAGATATGCTGATTTGCTGACGGGGACTATGTGGAAATCCATTTGACTACAAGTCATCGCTTTGCTACAATGGCAACCATATATTAAGGGGAGCCAGTAATGTGTTTCTTGCCTCTATTAAGAGATATATTTGCAACCTTTTCATAATAAAAGCACACTGCTATCCTCTTATATGTGATGTTAACACAGTAATGAATTTTATGGGCAAAAACTTCATGTTTGTCAAGAGTTAATGGTTTGCATATATCACAGTGAGTATTAACAGTTTGTGTACGGTTGAGGGATACTGTATTTCATTTTGTTTAGTTATTGTACATTTTTGACTGTTTAATTTTATAAACTTTAAATGAATAATTCAGAATCTAATAAACAATTTTCCACAAGCTATTTTATTAAAGCCTGAAATAGACTGATGACTCCATCAGTGGGTCTACGTGTTACCTGGTTTTCACTCATTTTTTACTATTCCACAACACTATCAGTGATATGTACTTGTAATGCTTTTATTTTAAGGGGTTGCTTTTGAAATTCATATGGAGAATTTCATTGATACCAGTCTCAGGGCTCACGCTCATGGTCACAGGGGCTTTCCTTCCAAAACACTCATGCCTCTTTGTTTCCACACATCTGCTTTCTCTTTGGTGCATGACTGCCTGTTATTTGCCGTTACTCTTAAAACTGTCAAAACACAAATGCATAAATGATCATACCAGAGCTTTACTCATTAAAGCTTTTTCAGAATCATTAAACACAAAGTCCAATCTTATTTTGAATTTATAAAAACTCTTAGGGCTTTCAAAATGGCACCTCTTAAGTATAGAGCTGTTAACTGCAAACACAATGGGGATATGCTACAAGAGATCAGAAGAGACAATGTGTAAAGTCACAGGGAAGTAAACTTCAGATTGGCTATGACATCTACAAAGAGAAACAGTCTCTACAACTTGGCACTTGACTCTGTCCAGTATCTTTAATGGAAACATGCTAGTTGATACTTTTAAAAAAAAGAAACAAATCCCACTTGGCGGTAGATTTTGTTGCATATAGTAAACATGGCTCCTTATTTTTCTTCCTGAAAACTACAACTGTCAGGCTCCAAATGAAAACAGAAACAAGGATGAGTCAATTCCAAGTAGCCTTTCTAAAAAAACAAAACAAAAAGCAAACTCTTTTTGACGTTACTGAGAAAATACTTTCAAAGCTAACCATTCATTTTCTGCGAATGGCATCTCTGGCAGCTTTCAGCTCACATTATAGCACTGACTCAGCTCTCAGAAAATTTTTAATGACATACCACCTGATTTTTGATTGAGTCTTAATAGCCTGATGTTATTGCTTCTTGGTGCCGCACAGGAGACTTCTACATATGCTGGAAAATTGTTTCTGTCTAGCCAAAACAGGGCCCACATGGCTTGGATCACACTAAAGTGGGGATGTGTAGATAGTCTATCCAATTATGAATCTGAAAGGACCTCCTCTGAATCACTGATGATGTAATTTTAACTGGACAGATGAAAACCATAGCTAAATCATAATTCTGGCATTTAAATCATAGCTGAAGTTGGACACTGTTACATTTAGAAAAGCCCATTCATGCTTTTTGTCTTGCAGTAAAGTAGTGATAATTACTGACCTCCACGATAAGACCATGAGACGTTAAACATATGCAGTTGACAAAGCTGTTGCTACTGACAAACCCCAAGATGAGAGTATTACTTAGATTCTTAGATCATAGTACTTGCTTTCAGCTGAATATGCACTTTAACTCAGGGTCATATCATAGTGTTAGATCTGCAGGAACTGGTCAACTTGTGGTTTACAGAGTTCAGACTAAACATGGTGAAATGTCTTTTAGCCTTTATGCTTCTCACTGCTAAAATTCTGCAAGTTTCACTCTGAGCTTTGCTCCAACTGAGGCCACAGCTTTAAAGTAATGATGACACTTTTACTCATGCTATAAGTTCTGATTTACACTCGCTTTTATTGAACTGGTGTGGAGTTATTTTATTTCACTTTCTTGTGCTTTGCATTTAAATAGGGTTATATTCTTTTAATTTGCATTTTATTATTATTATGCTGTTTTTATATGGTCTGTTGTTTCATTGCATTGTGCAAATCACTTTTAACTGCCTTTATGTACGACATATACAATACAAATAAAAATTTGCCTCGCATTGCCTAAAGCGTAGAACTGAAAAAGAACAATCTGCCAAATTCAGCATTTATTTATATTCAGCAGGTGTTCGTGTTTCTGTTCTGCATACGCTTTGAGTAAGACGCATACAGCAAGTGGAAGCTGAAGCACGAGCTCCAAGACATCTGTCCTGCCACAGTTATGTGTATTACAAACTGTCAGCATCAGACGTGTCTGCTTAAATGGGAGCTTTCCCTGCTGAGAGCTCTCAACATGTATTTGAAGGAAAGTACTGCAAGGACTGCAGGCTAATGGAGAATGAGGAATCTACCATGAGGCATGTCTAGTACTAAGCATTAGTCCAGAGTGATACCACCACCAGCTGAGTCACCAAATGCTTAACCCTTGTGTGGTGTTCGTATTTTTGTTACTCAGCCAGTGTTCATGGGTCTGGTGGACCCGCTAGAGTTTTGGCTTTCCAAATTAACACTATCAAACAATTTTATGTTAAATTACTCAACAGATGTTTACTTCATCCCAATTACAAGACATATGAACAGCAAACATGGTTAATTTTTTCCCTTTACCTTTGTTAGATCACATTTATGAATTAATGTGCTTCTCGTTTTTCTTTTATATAAAATGTTATAAATAAATCAGTTATAATCAAGTGGAGTGAGTGGAAAGACACAACACATTTACACGTGAAAAAATAATCAATTGTTTAATTTTTCTTTTGAAAAAAACTGAACACGGGTCTCACAGACCCGAACACCATACAAGGGTTAAATACTACTGCTGTTCCCCTTGGGAACATAGAAAAATGCTGAATAGTGAAGCATATTGTTCTGACTCATAATCTTGGAGAGAAACTCCACTGCTGACTTCTGGACATGACATGATTGGTCCTTCTGGTGCTTGTCTGGACTGTGAAGCCCCCTGGAGGCACAGGCATTTTTCGTAGCCAAATGAAACTGATTCCCTTTATCCATCATTACAGTGTTGGATATATTCTCAGCTGACGCAGCCTATACTAGAGACCAAATTCAAATTACCAAAACAAAACCTGTATCTTCTTCTCTATATCTACTGCGAAAAAATGCTGTTTTCCTATACACTCTCTGCATAGCTAAAAAGGGCTTTATGAATGCTTTGTTCGTGGTAGAAAAGTCTGAATAAATTACCATGTGTCAAAAATTAACTGCTGAGTTTTTAAAGAGTGGTATTCATAAAATAATACATAATCAATCAACATGCTAACAATAGCCTATTACGAAGATAATGGAATTTAAGTAAACAAACCAACCACAATGATTTCCAAGAATAAAACGTTACGGATTTTTATGTTTTGTTTGAATTTTTAATGCTTTTGTTTTCAGTTTTGTTATATTTCAGTTTCCAGTGTGGATTTGTTTGTCTCAGTTCAGCTTTTGTTGTTTCAAGTGTCAAGTTTGACTTTTTATTTATTTCAGTATTAGTTTTTGTTTCCCTTTTTTTATTTGTTATTTGAGACACTTTGTAAAGCCAAGTAGCTCACAATCATGTGGACATATTCTCAAGCCTCCTTGCTTTATGAACTGGTAGTTCTAACAAAAATGAGCATATTTAAATTATAAACCATATTTCACTAGTTTATCTTTCAGACATATTTTGTTGGGATATTTTTGAGAAAATGTACATGCATAAATTAGACTCTTAAATTGTCTGTTGTCTTTTAAAAATCTAGATATTTAATACTACATTTTAATTAGATTAATTACCAAAAAACATCCATTATGCACCTCATGCTGAGGAGCAGGGACACTCGTTGCTCCGCCCCCACCCTTCCGATTTACGTTGTAGTCATGGAGAATGCGTTCCCTTGTCGTCCAATCAGAAGCAGCGCTGGGGCCATGCGTGTATTGTTTAAACTGCTCAAATCAGCCAGAGTTTTCAGACCGAAAAAACTTCCAGCACCGAGTCATGGCGGCCACAGTGTCAGTTAATACAGCTGCCAAAGATGAAAACACAGACTCGGGAAACAGTTTGGCTTCTCGTCCACTTAATGAAAAATACGACCCCGCTGTGGACCAAGAAAACTGGATTCCCGGGGATCGCCGGTACCCCGAACTCGTGCAGAACGAAGAGGACGCGACGCCCGGACGCGAGTGTCAGCGAAAGGTCGACGAGGACTTGACATCACTGAACCCCGAAGAGATAGAGAGCCGCTTGGAGAGAACTCGACGGGAGTTTTACAACAGGAGGAAAATTATTATAAAAAACTTGCCCTCTGACGTTAGCAATCAGGTATGAGTAGAAAGTTTTAGGGGGTGAGGGTTTAATTGTTGGTTGGTTGATTGATTGATGCTACCCTGTGGCTAACGCTAGCCTAGCTCCGTTATACCTGCCATGCTATCAATGTTAGCTTCACAGGCATTTAACTTATTAGCTTCACCTTTTATTTAGTTTTCTGTGTACTACATCTGCTAGTGGTTTAAAAGTCAAAACGCACAGATTATTGGTAATTAAAAACGATGCAAACAGTTCTATAACTGGTTTGAGTTTGTTTGTTAACTAACATGGCTCGCGTTTACTGACAAGTGGTCAAATAATCAATCATGGTCATTTGTGGCCTGTGTGACCCACCAGGCCGCTTTGCATTCGTGGTTGAATTTTACCATTTGGCCCGCCGAGCCAAACTGTGGTTCATAACCGGTTTATGCGGGTTACATATGCAGTGAAGGTGGGTCATAAGTCCATTTGTTATTAACTCTGTCTGTAATTAACTCTTGATGCTACTTTTTTTTTTTCTTTTTTGGAACGTGCCTGACTCATGGGGAGCGGTGGGCCTGCGGGCGGTACCATTGTTCACAGAGGGGGGGCTGGGGCAGTAGTGGGAGTTCGAGATGTGAGTTTCTCTATAACAAAAGGTGGAAGGCGTGGGGACAAAACGTTTCAGAAAATGCTAGGCAGCATCGCCATTTGTGTGAATAGGCAAAAGCTGGGCAGAACAATTTTTCCTACAACAATGAGGGAGTCATTCACCTCTCATCCCCCCCCCCCCCCCCCCCCCCCAGCAGGTGCACTGATCCCCCACCCCCCAGTGTATATCAACGAGCTAATTGGCTGAGAGGGGGTTGATTGAAATCTTCAATTAACCAACGACCTCCTAAAGTCAAATGTTATTTACACATTTAAACATCTGCAGTTAATCATTGTCTCTTTCTTTTTACAGGAGGTCCATGAGCTCTTGGGCAGCTATGATCTGAAGTACTGCTTTGTTGACAAGTACAAAGGCACAGGTAGGTCTAACTGCTCAACCATGTTGGACTGAGCAAGGCAATTTGGCAAGTTTGGCGTCTGCAAGTTGGAGGAGGTGGGGATCAGGATGGATCTGCTCTATTACGCCCCTTTTAAAATTTAATCTGACAGTGAACTCTGTAGCAAACAAAAGTAAATCGGGCTCTCCAGATTTGGAGCATGCTTAGTTAATGACTTTCAATGGACATACTGAACATGAAAAGGGGTTCGGGAGAAAGCAGCCAGACCTCAATTAAAGACTTTGTTTTCACGGTGTGCCTTCTCTTGCACTTATCATTATCACACAGTTGCAGATCTCTCTTTTTGGCGACTGTTGATGCTCGCTTGTCGTGGTGTCACGTTACATTGTCAGTTCAAGTGCGATAAGATCGATGGGCTCTCTGTGTATCTGTGTATGCGTTACCTCACATGCCCCTCGGTGTGATCTGCCATCTTGTCCAGCTAGAGTTGCTTGTTTTTAAATGTATAAAATGTAAAATATCAGATTAGAATATAAATAATTAAATATCTATGCATTCTTGCAGTAATATTTCACTAGAAAATGGGTGATGATCATGATAATAGGCCAGAAAATTGTGTGAGGCAGATGGTATTTTCAGGGTATGCCTGGTATCCAGCAAGCTGATATGGAAGAAAACCAGTGACATTTAGATGGCGCTTTTTTTTTTAACAATATAGAGTTGGCTGCCAAACTAACTTCTTACTTTTTTTATTTTTTATTTTCCTCCCCTTCTCATGGCTTTCAGACAAAACTGGAAAACTTTTTCACGCCTTCTTTCTTTTTCATAACATGGGTAACAAGATGTTGATTTCATTCTTGCTGGACTGACAGGCATTGTAGTTTAAACAAGGGGTAAAGTTACACCAACACAAAGGATTCTGTGTGCTGATATTGTGCCACCAGAACTGTTTTAACAGCCTTGCTAGAGGCAAAAACGTCACAGGCAGGGTTTGCTCCCTGACACCTGCTGAGTACAAATAAATCTGACTTTATGCCACCTGAACAATGTCATTCCCTTGCCTTACACCAATTTGTTTCTCTCTTCTGTTTCCTTTCCCGTGTTACTCAAAGCATTTGTGACTCTACTTAATGGTGAACAAGCACAAAGTGCCATCAAAGAGTTCCACCAGCATGTGTTGCGGGACCGGGAGATCTCTGTGCAGCTGCAGCCGACAGATGCTCTGCTGTGCATCGCCAACCTGCCCCGCGCATTCACGCAACAGCAGTTTGAGGAACTGGTGCGCCCCTTCGGCAACCTGGAGCGTTGCTTCCTGGTGTACAGTGCCACCTCGGGGCATTCCAAGGGCTACGGTTTTGTGGAGTACATGAAGAAGGACTCTGCGGCCAGGGCCAAATCGGAGCTCCTGGGGAAGCAGCTGGGCTCCCGTATGCTTTACGTCCACTGGACTGAGGTGGGCTCCCTCACATATCCACTGCTGCACTCCAAATGCCTGTGCGTGGACCGCCTGCCTCAGAGCCTGCTGACAGCCCAAGACCTCCGCAGTGCCCTGGCTGACACCCACACGCCAGTTTTCTGCCAGGTCAGATTTTTACTGCACACAAGCCCAATACTTCAAGTGAATGATTTCAGAAGTCTACAGCATACTGATTGCACACAGCAGCGATCATTAACTTTTTTGTCATTTCTTTGTGTGGCTATTGTTTTATACAGCAAATGCCCACATTAATAAAAGTTGAGTGCTTTAAAAGCTGCTAAAATCCATCACAAAGTTGTAAAATTGTCCCTGAAGGTGTGCAAAATGACTGCACTACTGAGTCACTGTGAAACTGCAATCCATATTTGATCTTTCACCTTTACCCCAGTTTTCCTGTGGCCACTCAAAGTTACTATAGCAATAGCAACTGTTGGTTTCTATGGTGATGACCACCTGACACCCCCAGGTGGTGTCATTCAGCAGGTTTTTTCTGGAATGGGAGAGAGCTGTGTCCTTTTGAGCAGGACACAGTCGTAGTTTTCTGTTGTTTCCAGACTGAACAGTCATAATAATTAGGAGCCATATGATGGTTTTAATAGGAAACTGTGATATCACTGCAGCTTTATCAAATTCATAAAACCAGACGGTTGCATCATGGTAAGAGCAGAGTACCACTAAAAACAACACAAAGCCATATATAGTGGTTGATGTGGTGATTAAAGGGCTTCCTTCTTATGTCTTTTCTTGCCACCTTTTAGAATAGGGTACACTGAAACTTCCTTTATGAAAAGAAAGGAGGCAACACCATCCCCCAATGAGAACTTTGATGAAAACAATCAACAGGAGTGTCACCTGGTGCAGATACTATAAAATGTTAATTAGAAAAGGGTTTTCCATTTCGTGTCATATCGTGCTAATTTGTTCCTAACTAAGAGACTCTTAAACCAGCAGGTGAACTACAAACATCACACTGCTATGATAAAACTCGCATATATAGATTTTAAAAAGGCTATATAAATCAGGATTGAGGGTCATGTTAAAATAATAATCGTGAGCTGTGTAGAAGCTTCACCCCAATTCAGTTTGTGTTGCTTCTATTTTTCTTTATCAATTCACCTTGATCTTTCCTTGACCTAATGATATTTTCCATCCAGGCCTGGGGAAATTATGTAGATTGTTTCAGCTCAGCAGCAGCCTGAGACACAATTTTGGTGCTGTAGCCATCTTGACAGTTATTTGAAGCTCCTATCTTAATGAATGGGGAAAGATCCATAACTTTTGGTTGAGTGCTCACCAGGTATATATAAAATTGCTGCTTTTTTTTTTTTTCATTATTATTTATATGAACATGTTCAAGATTTGCCATTCTAATTCACTGCATGGAAACAGTTGGACACGCAATCTTGACGTTTTTGCTACAATAACAAACAAAACAGAGTAGCGATATCTGCCACTACATGGTTGCATGTTTAGCATGTAGCACTTCTCATGTAAATCTGAGCTCAGAATTCACCAAATGCTGCGATGGGTGTTTTGTGAAGCAAGTCTTGCCCCTCGGTAGCGGCCTCCAACACCACCAGGCAGTTATTTATTTATTTATTTTTAAACAAGTGAGTTTCAGCGGTCACCAGGATGTAAAAGTTGCATATGTAGAGTCACCACTGCAGCCTCGAACATTTAAATTCTGTCAACTTTTCCTGATAATTAGGTTTTAAAGAGCTTATACTACTGTTGCAGAATTCTGAGTGCTGTTTCTCTCTGTGGTAATCCTGAGTTTTTATTAACTATAAATTCCATGAGATTTTTTTTTTCTCCATCTTTCTCCAAATTTGTGCTAAAATATGTGAACACTGAGGGTGTAAGTGAAAACCACTTGGCTTCCACTCTCTGTGTGTGTGTGCGCATCTTATTCATTGGCTGCAGGGTTTTTTGGGTTTTTTGTTTTTCTCTATATGCTTGAAAAATTGCTGCCTCAATTTTTCTCTCCACAGTTGGCTCAGGGACAAGATGGAAGTTTCCGGCGTTTTGCAGTGCTGGAGTTTGCCACTGCAGAGATGGCCGAGGAAGCACAGCGACTCACAGATGGCAGACTGCTGGGTGGGACACATATCAGGGTGTCCTTCTGTGCCCCGGGTCCTCCTGGAAGAAGCATGTTGGCTGCTCTGATTGCTGCACAAACCATGGTACTGTATTCCAATCTACAGTCTTTGCTTGAGCCCTTAAGGCATAACATTGCTGCCTTTGAGTTCGTGCTGTAGTTAAAATTACGTTACTGGACACGACTTGGAAGCATTGCCGTTATATAACTCTCACAGAGGAGCTGGCTCATCACGTGATTTCAGATTAATGGAAAAAATTTTGGTTATTTGTTGGTCTTGTTCTGAGTCTTTGCTTTGTTTCCTTCCTCTCAAGGCTGTAAACAGGGGTAAAGGACTCCTCCCTGATCCGACAGCCATGCAGATACTCACAGGCCTCAGCAACCCCGCCGCCCTCAAGATGCTGCTCAACCCACTGACACAGGGACATAAACAAGGTGAGGAGCCGTGAGCTGCTTTTAATCTGTTTTATTGCTATTATTCGTTCTCCTGCGGTGGATCTTAATCTTTGTCTATGCGCAGGCCTCCTCGGTGCGGCCCCCGCCATACCGCCACTGCTTGCCAACCCCGCTCTCACGGCCGCCCTGCTCCAACTGCTCCTTCAGAACCAGGCCAAGGCTCAGCAGGTACCGCTGCCTTTTCCATCTTTGCTCCGTCATGTTCTTCCCTGCTTTTGCTTCCTGCCCGTTTTTGATTCATCCTCTCCTACTCACAGACTTTGTTCCCCACTCTGTTCTGTCCCTCTTTACCATTAGCAAGCCCTTCTGGGAAATCCTCTTCTGTGGGCTCAGGTGCTACACAATAAAGAAAACCCTCTAGTGCCTTGTGTGAGTGATAACGGTTTTTATGGTTGGCCATCAGTGTGTGTGTGAGTTGGAGCTGAAGTTAGATGGATTCTGGCCCTTTCTTCTTTTTATGTGAATGCTGATAGAAAACCTATTGCCTGGGTGGGTAAGCTCTTGCTAGGAAAGTGAGGGGTTTTTTTTGTGCGTGTATGTGTGGAGTGTTCCTTCGAGTGGTGCTGAGTAATGCGGTAGATGTACTATTATGCTGTATGCCAGAATTGTAAAGGTACATCCTGTAAGGACATAATTGCATATACAGTAAGTAAACTTGCTGAATGCATGTGTTAAGTTTAGTTACCTTGATGTTGCAGTGTGGCTGAGTGACCCTGTTGTGACTGAACTTTTTTTCTTTTTCTTTTTTTTTTCCCCTCTTGGTCAGCAGCCGGGACTTATTGGGGAGAATCCTCTGGCCTCTCTGCCTGTCCAGCAGGGAGTCCATCTGCTCGGAGACCTGCCCCAAGGTTTGGCATCAGTCCACTCCAGCCGTGGCTCCTTCAGCCACAGACTGCATGTCTGCTTTTGATGATAAACCTCTGCATTGCCATTAGCCTGTCCATCAGGCGTCTTACTCCTTACATTACTTATGTTACCCAAATTAAAACAGAATGCATATCTAATTTCCTCTGAAAAGCTTGAAGGAGAAGATTAAAAATGAAATGTGTGATTGTCATTTACGCTGAAGTCTCTAATCACCATAGGTGGTATTGTCCCTGGACTGGCTCTTCAGACAGATCCTCTACCCCCCTTGAAGCCAATGCCACGTGGCAGAACTCTTTCAAGGGATCAGGAGTCCCCCACGTCGGCTTGTCCCTTCCCCCAGACCTCCTCTCCGACCCTGCCGGGGATCTCTATACCCCTGCTGGGTGGCATGATCGGGGCAGATGGCCTCACAGCACAAGGGGTGAGTTCCCAAGTAATTGCCTTTTTAAAATGCCTTCAGTCCTTCAACTGCCTTTTTTTCCCTCTTCATTCTCATTCCTCATTCTGTGCAGGAAATGTAAAAATAAGCCATCTTTTTTTTCTTTTTAAACTTCATGTCAGGTTTCCATACTAGGAGATCCTGCAAAAGATGCAAACCTTCCCCAGAGTCCCTTCCTCAATGTCAGCAACGCGTTTTCCTCAGGTGAGGTGCTGCTTTTTTGCTGTGCTCGCATGAGCGGTAACGATTTTATCTACTTTTACAGTCTGTTCTTGTTTGCTGCTTCAACTGAGAGATGATGTTGGATGCATCAAGGATATATTTGTATACCGTGCATCTCCTCCAGGAGGAAGCTGCAGACCTCACCCTTACAGAAGGCGGCCTACACTGAGTAACGTGTCCAACCAGAGCATGCAACCGAATTACAACCTGCGTTACCAGGATTCCTACAGCCCTGAGTACCCCCCACTCCATCGGGTAACTATGAATCATTGCTGCTCAGACTCCTGATTATTTTTTTTAAATGTGTATTTCTGCATCGATGGGTTGTGTGTTTTTTGTTTTTCCTTGTCTTCCTTACTGCTCTAGTCATTGTGACCTGTTGAATTTACTGTATAGCGCTTGGCTGCTCATTTAGTGGTTTTATGACACAATCTGGTCCGATGCCATCTGGTGTCTTTCCTCAGGATCCCCTTGCCCACTTGTATGAACAGCAGGAGAATCTTGATGCCGGGGCCTTGGCAGGATTCGGTCAGCAGGTAGTGCTTTGTCAACTGTTTCAAAGCTGACTTGAGGACATTTGTAGTGTCAGTAAATTAAATGCACGCCTCCCTGTAGTAACATAGCTGTGAACTTGTCTGTCTCTGCAGGCCTCTCATTGCGCTGAATACAGTGAGCGGTTCCCCCCCTACAGTTACCCTCCAAGCCCACCTCTGTCCTCATATTTCAGCTCAGGGTCTGAGAGCTCCTGTAATGGGAGCCTTCCCACCCCCAAGCTCAACAGGGTAAGCAAAAGCTTTGCATTGATTTTTTATTTTTTATTTTTTGATATATATGAAGGATTGATTATTTGTCAGTGCAAGAATACTGAGGATAGCACTAGAAGGATTAAAATAAATAAATAAAATAAAAATAAAATAGTGGAGGGCTAGGTGCCAAGAATAAGTCTGTGTTCAATAATTAATGTTGCACTGTGAGCGCTTGAGTTGAAGTCAAATGATGAGTGGTTGTTTGTCTTTAGGCTGTGGGAATGCCTCCTGTGAGCCACACCAACTACCCTGCAGGTGTGGAGAATGTTATGAAGGTAATTTATAGGCTTCAATGTTATTGTTTCATATTTTTCTTTTTGAAGTTTCTGTTTTGATTTTAACCCCACCCCCTCCTCTTTTTCTTGTAATTATAGACTCCCATCGGTAGCCAAAAGCGCACGTTCTCCCGGCTGATCCCGTCTCCCGAGCCGAGCCCTGAAGGCGGTTATGTGGGCCAGCACTCCCAAGGCCTCGGCGGTCACTACGCAGACTCCTATCTTAAGCGTAAGCGTATATTCTGAGTACAGCTGTAACGAGTAGCCATTCAGCAGCCAGGATGGAGTAGCATCTCCTCTCCCATATTCTCCAATGGACTCAGTAATTTGGTGGTCCTCGGATTTATTGTCCCATATGCACGTGTGAGTGACCTCTGGAGGCTGCAGAGTAGTGCAGCCTGTTTGTCACTCTGTGGAAAAACCTTCAAATTTTTCTTTTTTTTTTTTTTTTCTTTTTTTTTTCTTTTTTTTTTTGTATATATGATTTTACTGTGTTTTGTACATTTCAGTTTTAAATTTTTATTTGCCTGAACTTCCTGTTGAAAACCTTGTAAATTAAGGAGAAAAAGTGGTTCATTAGTAAATGCAATCTTTTTTTTTTTTTTTTCTTTTTTTTTTGGAATTCCTGTGAGTGAGGTATATCAGCAGATCTGCAGTTTGGCCAGTTTCAATGGTAACTAGCGGCTGCTTTTAAAAAAAATAAAAGTGATTTAACATCTCACCAAAGTGACGCTGTCCACAGTTTCAGGCAAAGGGACTTGCATAGTGTAAGAACAAGCTTTGAAGGCTCTTACTTTGTGGGAGAAAAGAAAAAAAAAAAAAAAAGCCTACCGTATTCCATGTAAAAAGTTCATGAGTTTGTATAATGAGATGGTGTTATGGTGTCTTGTTTTCCCCCTTCCTACCACACGGTTGTAAATTTTGCTTTATAACATTTCTGGTTTCAAACATTTCCTAATTGTTAACCTGCAGCTTTCCATCCACCAGTGATGGTTGTGTGGTGTTATGAGGCGAAGCTTTTTACAAACCTGGGATGTTTCCTGAGCCTGAACTTTTCCACGTTGTTTTGTCTTTCTAACCACACCCTCCAGCCTGTTCATGGAGTCTGTTCTCTACACTGGTTGTTGAGTGATGCACTTGGAGGGCACCGGTCATGTGTTCTCACCTGTATAAAAATGCCATCTCAAGTCCCCCTCTCACTCATGTATGTCCAGGAGTCGACGTATTTTCTGTGTTTATGTGAGTTCTGTGTTGCCATGTTTACATTTTTGAATGTTTTATAAAACCGTGAACGCTGCCCCACCCCTTGAAGGGTGCGGGCAGGTGCAGATAGCGCTGCATGCCATCTCTCCAGCTGCCAGCAGATCGTGCATGAATACAGGAGCGGTTCGGTGTTCTCAGTGAGGGGCTCAACTGTGAGTTGAACCGGCTTCTCCCGACGAGCACACGGCAGCTGGAACGATGGACAGCCTCTGTTTAGTTTTCAGATGATATTGGGGGTTCAGTATGTCTTTGGAGATACTGCTGGAAGCTTGTGGCAGGTGATTGGTCAGTGACATGATTGTCCTTGTATTATTTTTATTTAATTTTTTTTTTAAAAAAAGAATAATTATCTGGTTGACGGTTTGATTGTGAAAACCCATTACCTCTGACTTCTGCTAGGAAATGCAGCTACACTTGAGTCTTAACTGTGTTTTCTGTGATCTCATCCTGCCCTGTGTTGGCTTCCATCTACATTTACAATTTGTGTTTATTTGCTGTGTAAATAGTTAAAGATTCCCCTCCTCCCTTTTCTTGAGTCTAAAAACATTTGTTTTCCTTAATGACACCTGCCTCTGGTTCTGGTGTTTTTTGAATATTTGCTGCTCGTTTTTTTTTTTTTCTTTCTTTTTTTTTGGAAGTGAAGAGTGGCAACACAGCAGACTGCTCATGTTGTGTATGGACCAAGAGATGCAGCTGTACTGTATGATCATCACTTATTTTGATTGGATTTTTTTTTTAATTTTTTTTTTTAACTGCTGTCCTCTCATCTGTACCACCATGATTGTCTCTGTATGCGCGTGTGTGTGTGTGTGATGTGTGCAAGTAAATGTTATTTAAACTCACCACTTTCTCTGAACTCTTTTTGAATAGTGTCTAAATGTGAAGCCTTACTTGGATCGAATGGCTGTCTGTTTTGCTCTTACATTTAACCTCATAGGCTAGACCTCAATTAGTTCAACTTCAGCGTCTTAATGTGGCTGTCATTCACAGCTTACTTTTAGAGCTTTTTTTTTATTTTTTATTTTTTATTTTTTTTATTTTTATTTTTTTAAATGAAACTTCTACCCTATAATCCAGAAATCTCGATTATAGAATGCACCTGATAATTGTTGTGTAGAGGCTGTTAATATAAATTGACTATTAGAATACGATTTTTATTTAGGCTTTCATAAACAGACGTGTCACCTAAGAAATCTTGGGGCTTTTGCTGAATATTGAAAATTTTGAAAAGAGGTACAGCATTTGGTGACAAGAGGGACAGCAAAGATGGGTTTTTAAAATGAGTTCTTCCCCCATGAGGTATTTGGGCTTTCTTACTGTTTGCGTTAGTTGTACTAAAAGGTCAAAGGTGCCCCACGGACATCTAATACATCAATCTGTCACCCAGACGCATACGCTCAGCTCCCGTATGGTAAGAGACTCCTGACAGGACTATCTTCAAACACCTGTGGGCAGTTATTTTCTCATCTTAAAGCCATAAAAAGTGCATGTGTAGAAACGACCAGTCAAATTTCATAAAAATGATGACCTAAAAGGAGTCTCTAAGAAAAGCTTCTCTCCCTTGGAAGTTTTTCTTCTACCGTTGTTGGACTGTTCCTTAGATTTCAGTTCTGGAGCTGCGGTTGAATAGTCCAAAAATGACGACGTGCCTCTTTCGCCTCATGCTTTTTTTTTTTTTTTTTCTTTCTTCTTCCCTCTCTCTCCCCTCAAGCTCAGTGAAAAATATCACAAGGTCAAGGAAAGGTGTGAAGACAATTTAAGGACTCAAAGGGAAGCATTGTGTGCAGAGAGGTCATCTAAACCTCTGATTAAAAATGTTGTTATAAAGGTTGGAATTTAACAAAAAACAAAACTCTCATCAATCAAATCAACCTCTTCTTCTGATAAGTTTTTGTATTTCATTTTGAAATTTAAAAAAAAAAAAAAAAAAAAAACTTTTGGAAAAAAGTTTTGAATTCAGTTTAGTTTCATTATTTCCAGACAAGATTTTATTTCAGTTTAGTTTTTGTTAGACTTTTTGAAAGCGGTTGACTGAGCTTTGTAGATATCCAGAGTCTAAATAAACACGTCTATTAATGACTCATCAGGCAAGTTGTCACCAAACTAACAGATATTAAAACTAACAATCTTTCCTCTACATTTCTATTTTATTTTGGTTTTTTAAATACAAAAAATTGTTTCTTCAGAAGTCTACTTTAAAAAAGAAAAAAATGCAACAACAAATATAAGTAATGCAAAGTGAATCATGGCAAACCTTAAACACATTGACGTGTTAAATAATCTGGATTCAGAGTTTCTATAAATCTACATTCTTCATCAAAACAAGGAGATTTTATTACAGCGGCGTGATGTTCAGAGTCATTGACACTTCAGAACACATCAGCAGGTCATTCACACGAAATGGAAAATAGAAATCCACATTTGCACCCTTGTGATGGCTGCACCTGCAGACACGCAGCTAACAAATCGGTAACCCCATGAGCCAACACTTACAATTACTCTAAAATTGCTGTGTAATTCCATAAATATCACACACAGACACATAAATCAACAAAATTCTCTAGTTTGCATGTCATGGCAAGATTTATTTGGCACTGTTGAAGTACATTGTGCGCAATACAAATACGTAGATTTAGTTCAGTTTCATATGTTCAGCTCTGTTAAATTCTCTTATTTTATTCATTATTAATTTCTTTCTCTGGTTTTGCCAGTGCTGGAGCGTCCGTTTGGCTGCTGAGGCCTGCTGGCATCACGGGGAGCAAAAGATGTGCTCTTGAAGGCAGCTTTACATACAGGAAGTGCCAACTGGGCCATGCCAAACACCGCTCATAGTCAGAGGCATGATTAAGTCATTCATCTTAAATATGTTGTCTGTTTTAACTCCCGAGTTAGTATTTGGTTATGTTTGGATTTGGTTATTATTCATTTAAAGTAATTATTAAACTGACTATTGGTTTTGTTTCTTCAATATTAAATCATTTGTTAGTATTTGCTCCCTCTTGTGTGTAAAACTGGTTTGATAAGCCAGTAGTTTAGTCCCTTTTGTCAGCTTAGTTTTTGGATCTGTTGAGTGGTTAGGTTTCTTTTCCTGTTGACTTTATTATTTTAGTTCTGTTCAAAAGGGCCCGGTAGTATTAGATGACTTTTGTATAACTTATTCTTTGCATTTTTGGATCATTAAAACCCGTTTTTTCTCAAAATTGTCCTCATGCGTAACTGTCTCAGGCCCTCACAGTCATGTTGCCAGGTTTGTTGATCATTTTCATGGATGGTGCATTGCTGTGAATTGGATGGTCTAGTTATTCTTTCATAAAGAACGGTCCACTATATCCTGTTAAGTGGAGTGAATAAGCTTTCTTTTGTATTTAGAGAATTCAACTAGCTCTTATTATGACTGTTATGCAGATACTTCCGTGTCACTTCACTCTGGAACGCTCCTAAGCTAAACTATTTGACTGCACTCCAGCATTGTTTGAGTGCCCTTTCTCTCTTGAGCTGCGGACACACTGAAAGTGATTCACGGCGACCATAGAAAGTCCATCATATTTGGCAACTTCAAGCAACTACGTGCAAAATAACTGCTGGTGACGTCAACTGAGCAGGACCTACTGTAAACTTTCAGGCAAGTGACTAAAGAGACGATGAGTGAAGAACACTAAGTTTATTTGTTAGAGGGTCACCTAGGCGACCGGAGTTTGGAATGTCCACAAGTTTACAGCTATCAGCTTAAAAGCGATGAGCGAATCGCTGCCAGTGTGCACGCAGCTTTATGGTTTATTCATGCCAAACACAGCATTAAGAGACACATGCCAAAGCAAAATTGTATTTCGCGCCACTTGATTGCATACGGTGTCTATGCAAAAAGTCATATTGACACTAGGAACTATATTTGCATGAGTAACCTGAGGTCATCACGAGTGAACATAATCATCCGGTAAAATTGCAGAACAAGACATAAGTAACCGAGTGGTGTCAGTTGCCAGTCTTATTGAAGTATTATTGAATTTAACATGATATTCATTTTGTAAATTTTGGTCACTGAGCATTCGAATGAAAAAGGAGGATATGTTTTTAAAAAGGGTTTAGTTTAGGGCAGGTCTACACAGTGATTATCCTCCTTTATAATAATAATAATGGATTGGATTTATATAGCACTTTTCAAGGCACCCAAAGCGCTTAACAATACCACTATTCATTCACTCTCACATTCATACACTGGTGGAGGCAGCTACAGTTGTAGCCACAGCTGCCCTGGGGCAGACTGACAGAAGCGAGGCTGCCATATCGCGCCATCGGCCCCTCTGGCCAACACCAGTAGGCAAGTAGGGTAAAGTGTCTTGCCCAAGGACACAACGACCAGGACAGAGAGCCCAGGGATCGAACCTGCGACCTTCCGGTTACAGATGCGATTCCCAACCCCCTGAGCCACGGTCGCCTTTATATCCGTTTCTCAGTCAGATCCACCTCTCTATCGTCATATCCAATTCCAAAATGGCAAGATAGCGACAGCTTGAGCCTTCATAAACATACCTCACTAACCAATGGGTGACATCACATTGGCTATGTCCAACTTCTATTTACAGTCTGAGTTTGCCAGTGAATTAGATTAGTTCAGAGTTAGAAATTTAACATTTTGACTTTGACATATGAGCATTTACATTACTAAAAATCTCATAAGCCAACTTACATGCCCGAGATAAAAGGTTAAGAACTCCTTCACAGTTCTAAGCAGCATGAATTGACATACTGGTTATATTTCATCCCAGTTATATTTAAGTAATGAACCAGAACCTAGAAGTGCGTCGTTTCAATCAGCAGTGATTACACACACAGCCAGCTGATGTTTTGCTTCATTGGCTCAGTAATCAACCGTAAAGACTACGTGTCTGCACACAGATTTTGAGGAATGGGTGTGGTAGACAGAAAACCCGGAGCAAACAAAAGGAAACATGCTTCAAAGCATCTGTAAACCTTCAACAAAACCTCTCTTTCTTTGTTGTCTTCTCTCACATGGGAAAAAAACAAGGCTTTTAACCTTAACTCGTATCTTATGATGTATACAATCCTTAATAACTGATAACCAAACCCGCCTCAGCTGTTATCACTGAGGTGCCTTTGCCCTTTGCCGTGAATCTCATTTACATCTTGTTAACGGGGAGATACAGGGCCGCTTCTAATGTGCTCTATCAGTGCTGTATTGCTGTGAATGTGACCTGTATGAATGTTAAGCAGGTTGCTGCCAGGAGGATAATTTGTGCTCCCTGGATGGATAATTACTGAACAACAGACAGGTTGTCAAAAACTAAAAACAACTGAAGAAATGTGTCAAACTGAGATCTGATTAGACAGCTTCATACTAAAAGGGGACCTATTATGCTCATTTCCAACACCATAGTCTTATAGTTAAACTCTATTAGATTAGGCTGGCATGAATCACAGTCCAATATAATCCTTATTCATCTCATACTGGGCCTTGGTGCAGCTCCTCTAATTTCATCTGCTGTCTGAAACAAGCTGGTTTAGCACCCTTCAAGCTAAATTTTGTGTGATTGGTTGCTCCTCGCACAGGGGGTTTGAACAGCAGGAAGATGACACATAAAGAAACATCACAGAGAACCAAAAGTAGCAAACCAAAGACAGCCAAATTCAGTGCTTTTTAGCACTCAGGAGTTACCTGTACATACACTGACCTCATTATTTGAAACTCTGGCCATTTTCTAATATGAACATCCAATGCTGTGTAACAATATAGCTCATTGGACACCTTCCTAGTAGCAGTTTGCTTCCCACAGCTGCCTTAATTCCATGCTTTCATGTTTTTTATACCAAATTATGACACTACAGTCCGAGAGTCATCAGACCAGGCAATGCTGTTCCAATCTTCTGTTGTCCTATTATAATGAGTCTATTTAAACTGAAGCCTTGGCTGTAGTTTAACATGTCGTGCATTCAGAGATGCTCTTCTACCTTGGTTATAATGTGTGATTGTTTGAATAACTGTTGCCTTCTTATCAGCTCGAAGCTGCCAGTTATTCTCCCCTAACCTCTGATACCAAACAGGCATTTTCACCAAGCGAGCTGCTGCTGTATATTTTCTCTTTTTCAAACCATTCTCTGTAAACCCTGGAGATGGATGTGCAGGAAAATCCCAGGAGATCAGCAGTTTCTGAAACACTCAGACCTGCCTGTCTGGCTCCGAAAACCATGCTGCATTCAAGGTCACTGAAATCATAGGGCTTTTTTTTGCACAATTTGAACTTCTGTAGGTTGTTTTGACCATGTCTATATGCCCGAATGCACTGAGTTGCTGTCATATGATTGGTTGATTAGATATTTTGCATTAACAAGGTGGACAGTGAGTGTGCATGTAACAGACGTCAGGAAAAGCAGGTGATGCATAAAGGAACAACTTGAAATGTCAGATGTGTTTTGTAGGCCCGGTTTTCTCAGAATACTCAGGAAGTGATGGCAGGTCAATATAAATCTTATCAGGCAGAAATGAAAAGCTCGAAGTCGTCCACCTAGTTGATTGGTTGTGTGGTGCTGCAAAAGCCCTTTGCATTGAAGTCCCTCACCCTTCAGACTGAGGTGCTAAGAGGCAAGAGGTAGTTCTTTTTCTCTCAGCAGCCATCAGCATGAAAGGTTTTGATTAGCTGTTTTTCTGGTGGTCCCACTGAGCCTGGAGGAGTGGAGCTGTTGATGGAGCGCTCCTCTGACGGGTAAAAACACAGTTAGCCATAAAACTCTTTTTTTCCCTTTTACCAATGATATTGTTCATGACACTTCCCAGAGAGAGGGTTTTTTTTTTGTAGACATTGGATCTGTCATGGCATGTCACTTAAATAAGACTGAGGAAGAAATACTGCTGTTTTTATCATCAATCTGTAAGGGACAATCGAAATGAGAATATTGTGAAAGAAAGATGGGTAGTTTTCCACCACTATTGTGCTCCCCTCCTCCAGCCTCTGGGTTTATTTCTGCGATATTTATCTGTAATGCTTCTGGCGCCGCTGAATTGCGTTTCTCATACCTGCAGCCAGTCTACCCGGAGTTCTCAGAGGGATCCGCTGAGGCTCAGTGGACGCTGTGTCAGACACATTTAGATTTCTGCCTTTCATATTTCCACCCACACAGCTACCCTGCACAGTTGCTGGTGAATGCTGGTGAATGCTGCTGAAACCTGCGATTTTCCCAAATACATACAAGAAGGAGAGAGAGCTCTGAAGACAGACCAAAAAGCAGCATCATTCCTAACAAAGATGCAAAGATGAAAATAATGAAAAAGTTATATACGACTGCTGTAGAACCAAAAATGTATCTGCTGTCTCATTATATTGCCAGTGTCCATTAAATAAGGGTTTTTCAGTGATTGCATTTAAATGTACATTGTAATCTACTTGTGCATTAAAAAAATGCATTAAATTCATATTTACAGTGTCTTTTTTTTCCTGCTTTATTCAAGATACCAGCAGCAAAGTGTAATAAAATAGGGTCTGTCACAGGAGCTGTTTATAGCAGGATTAGTCATAGAAAGCAGCCCACTCCCCCCACCCCCCCACAACATTCAGTCTATAAAGCACAAGAACACATCAGTAGACCAGCAGAAAGCGACTAGAACAGGGGGAAACCCATTCAGTTTGAATGCTGCTCGTGCTTATACAGCCAAACAAGATTACCATATAGAAGATGTTTTAAAGTGCAAACACGCATCCTTATCCCCTCTGACATAAGCCCAGGTATTGTTATGCTCTTCATTTTCATCTTCCCCATTCTGTCCTCTATGTAACTCTATATTATCCCAGCACTACACAATTAGATAACCACTTCAGGTTATGGGAAATAAAAGCTGTGTTCCAGTGCTGTGTTATTGTCTAGAAACAACACACTTCATTAAAAAAAAGAAAAAGAACAGTTACTCCAAAACAGAAACGCTTCATTTCTATTTTTCTTGGACTTATAAGTAGTCAGGCTCATTTTTTGGTCCAGAGATACTTCAGATTGCTTTTATTAAACTTCTCCAGTGCATAAAAGTGATTCAGACATTGGTTAAAAACTCATTTATTCAAGAAGTATTGCCTGTCCTCTCTCCTCTCGTTGAATCATATACCATGTCCCGTAACGTGCTCCTCAACATTAATGGCTTACGCTTTTATCTCAAGCACAGCTTTCCTTTATCTTATTTTTTTCAAGCCGCCATTAGTCTCTTACATTTTCACACCTGAACTGTGAGATATTGTTAGAACACTGTATCTCTGACCGCTGCCGTCTCCATTTCTCTACAGCCGAAGTGTATTTTTCCATTCGACCCATTAACACCATTGAAATTATTCATCATTTCCTAATTCAAAAGCAGCATGTCTTTAAAGGCTTAATCTAAAATTTAAAACACAGGACTGTTTGACATTTTTTTAACATCTTATAATGACTGACACCAGATAATGACTAGACGCATGCTGCTAGTGTTTACTGGTGCTTTTAAATGCTTATTTTTGGCTACTTAAAAACCATTTTTCTTTCCTGCCCTTATCTTTGTGTGCATGAATAATTTATGTGCTTATAAAAACATAATTTGCACCTTTTCCTTGGTAACCATGAATAATATATTGGACAGCAGTGACCGGGAAAGTGCATTCAAGGAACATGTATGTGTGAAGAATTTTTTTTTCTATGGTAGCGCCACAAGGGGTCACTTTGAGAGAGGGGTCTCTCGGAGGTCACTGACTGGTGATGACTTACTGTCAGGGCATATGTGTAAGGACGTAATGATTCGGTGCCTGTCTGGAGACATCACAGGTAGACAGAGCTCCAGTTTATTTAATCACAGGAGAAAGACTTTGCATAGTTAGCGTGCCTTCTTTACCCGGTAAGCTCTCCTACCAACAGCTAGATCAGTAATTTGCTGGAAAATGACAGAATTTTCTTTTTAGTTTTACGTCTGCACATCACCACAGTGGATTTTAAATTACAGACTCCCCCATTTTAAGAGACTCCAAATTGAATGGGCAAACCAACATCATTTTAAATTTAAGGACTGTTTTTCAATATTTGGAAATCTTCTGCAAAGATTGCCTGATGTCTAGAACTCAGAAAAGTCACTAAACGCTGTGTTTTTTGCCTTCCTGCTTGTTTGTGGATCTTTCTGCATTCATTTTTGTATTCAATGACTGGAAAGCATATTCTGTTGAACTGAGATTGACTTGTAACAGACTTGTCCACTGAAGAACATCCCATTTCTTTCCTTGAGAAATTCTTGGGTTGCTTTTGCAATATGCTTTGGGGTCATTATCCATTTGCACTGTGAAGCTCTATCCAATCAATTGTGCACCCTTTGTCTGCATCTGAGCAGAGTGTGTAACCAGTTAACAATATGAACCTGAAGCTACAGTTTAAATCAGCGGTCCCCAACCCCTGGGCCACGGACCGTTTGGTACTAGGTGTGAAATTTAAGGTTTTCAGGGGTTATATCGATTTTTATTGTTATTTTTTTAATTGTTTTTATCGTTAACTCAGTTTCCCTGGATATTTTTCCATGTGTTATGAATAGATCTTCTTTTTTTTTTTGGTACCTGTCCTGGTTTTATTTTGTTGTATTTATCCGCGACACCTTAAAATCTCTACAGTGATTCTATTTTAGAAACATCAACAGGTAGAAACGAGGGCTACAAGCGTGATGGTGTTTGTTACCTGTTCAAATTGAGGGTCTAAGTGCTGGGCTGAGGTCATCATACACTCAGATTTACCATCACTCTGGGTCCTGGGTTAGATTTGTGCTAGTATGTTAGCATGCTGTCTGTCCGGATGCTTGCAAAGAGCTGAAGTTGTGTTAGCATAATGCAGTTGTTTCTGTCCTACATGCAGTTTTCACTTCATCATTGCACTCCTGTCCTTTTGAGCAATGCAAAATAACTCCTCAACAGCTCCAACCTTTTCCTTCTGCCACACATGAACTGAAATCAGCTCATTGTAGCGCAAGTGCAAACATGCTTGTGTGATTTGTAGATAACCGAAGAACCTTTTAAGCCCAATAAATGGTATAATTCTTACTGTAATGCAATTACTGAATTTATTACATTACTGGGTTACTGAAAAATGTAATGTCATTACAGTGCATTACACCCAGCACTGCTGACAATGATGTCCCTGCCTCTTCGAGAGTGTTCTTGACTTTGTTAGATGTTGTTAAATTGTTTTTATTGACCATGGAAATATTTCTGTCATTATTAATTTTAGTTGTCTTCTGTTCTGTTTCAGGACTTTTAGCGTTGTTGTTCAGCTGGCCAGTGCCTTCCTGGGGTGGGGGTGGGTGGGGTTCAGTGTATGATGCACTGCCTCACTTACACTGCATCTCATTGGGCTTCATATTTAAAATCAAAATGAAAGCTATAAAATTTTAATTCAACACTTGAACATGGCTCCAGATCTTTTACCGTCTTCATTTACAAAGAAATAACAAGGGAACAAGCTTCACTCAGTCATGAAACTGCTTGCCAGTCAGCTGTCTAATTAATTTAAAGCCTCTAAAAATGGGGGACTGTGTATAAAAATGAAGCTAAACTATGGATGATTTGTAATCATTCATCTACCTGCTTCCTGGGCGTTTGTCTGCCAGTATAAAGCTTTAATTTTGTTTTCCCATGCTATCAAACTCAATTCTGACATCATTACTCTAGTCCAATCATTTTCTTGTTGGACTCACAGGAGCCAACCTGCCTCCAATCTGTGTATTTTAAATCTCAGTGCTCTTCTGGCACCACTAATGTCTAGACTCTGGGCGGATCTGCCCTAACACCGATCGCTGCAGAGATCACATAATGCTGTGATGGATCATCAAAGTCTAATCACCAAATAGCTTAATTGAAATCCGTTTTTCAATAAATCACTTTCATTTTTTCCCCCAATTGATCCTTTGCTGTAATTCCTGAACAATTAATTCAAAAGTTTAGTATAATAACTTAAATTAAAGCTGAAAGTCTGTAGATCAATAACATATTGATTTACAAAAGCCACCTAGAAATACCTCCCAAAATTCAACTCTTTACTCAGCCCCACAAATAAAATTATTCAATAAGACTTTACATTTCTTTTAAACCCAAAAAGAAATGATGCAACATGTAGAAGTGCAACCTTAATGTGACAATAAATACAACATAGCAGAAAAAACTCCCACAGTAATAGAACCAGCAGCTGTTAGATTTTAGTATGAAGTGATTTTGTGATAGTTTAGTGTAACTAGTGCAATGTAAATATGACAGAATTCAACATGGATCATTATGAGATGAAACTGTAAAGTAAATAGCACCGGTTTAAAGTCGTGGTGCATAAAAACATCAGAATGTACACCTACTGAAATAAATTAGCAAGTAGATTTATGCTCCGTGACACTCAACACAAAAAGGTTCAGACATTATTCATAGTGCGTGTTAACACAGTCATTGGACTGCATACTAAACTTAAAAGACAGAAACAATGTATTGATCCAATACCAGTGCTGGCATCAATACTGTCGATGTTTGGACCAATTGGCCACCTCTAGCGTCCTCTTCTCTGTCCAAGGTCTTCACGTGGTGAGTTGTGCTACTTTACTTTAACTAGTTTGTTTAGATTATTATATATCAGGCACAAAACTTAACACAGTTTAAGAAGTTTTTTTTTTAATGTTTTCTCTGTTGTACAGTAAACATTGTCATTATTTTTCTTTTGGTAAATCTTTGCTGAAATGAGGCCTACATGGTAAAAAAAAAATGTCATTATACAGATGCTAATACAGAGAAGAGCTCAATGTCTTTCATTTATTGGGAAAGCAAACTACATATGATTCCAATTGCTACAAACAGAATATCGATTTAGTCAAAGCTGATAAAAACTTTGTTGATGTTGCCCCGAAAGTTAGTTTTCAGAAGGCCCCTCCCCTAGAAATTACACTCCTACCATTATTTTTTGCTCCTGCAGAATTCCCCCACAGACTTTTGAGTGTATGAGTGCCATATCTCTATCCATCTGTATAATATCTCCGGCAGTTTTGCCAGAATATTAGCTTCACCATTCACACAAGCAGCGGGATAAAATCCAGACCAACTGTGTCAGACATTTAAGTTGACATGCACCTCGGTTGGGTAACTTGCAACTTGCATGTGTGGCAATGTTAAAGTAAACAGCAAATGCTACCCTTCACAGTCCAATTAAAATCTTTTAATCACCCCAAATTTAAAGATGCTGTAATTGCATCCCATCATCCCCTCCATTCACTTTAGAAAAAGAGGAACATTTTCATTGTTGTCCATCCTATTTTAATTATTTTTATTATATTATCCCTCTGTTCAGCACTTTGGCCGACACTTGATGTCTTTTAAATGTGCTATATAAATAAAGATGACTTGACTTGCCTATTAGTTCAAATACTCATACAAAAATGGCATCCTTGTAACATGTACGCAGACTAATGTGGGATACACATGAAGGACTTTCAGCATGGGATGTGGCTTTATTGCTGCAGGCTACTCTCCACAGGTTAGTTAGCTGCAATAGGCTTTTCTGTGTAGGACATCTGTTCATGAGTAAACCTGCTCTCACAAGATTTCCACACCAGTATGAAGCATGGTCTTTCTGACGCTCCAGTCACCACTAAAGAGCCTGAATGTCATTAGCAGGAGCTCTTAGTAGCTCTAAAATCTAGTTATCACGTCATTCGAGGTCTCAGTAGTCCCCAGCTTGTCCCTAAAGTGAGACACTGCCTCTCCTCCCTCACACAGCATTAAATCTTTCCCTCCTTTGCATTCAGCTGGATGGACATTTCAGTCAGATCTCATTGATTTGGAGTGAAAAAAAACCCCCCACTTGCTAAGTGAAAATGAAGTGAGAAGTTTTGTCTTATGCTTCTGCTGCTGCTTTTGTGCACATCTCTCACTTATGAATGACTGTGCTTTTTTTTATGTTGTTTAAAGTGCGGAGGATTGTTGCAGCTCTACTCCAACGTTAGCTTTGAATCAGCATGAGCGTGCGAGCCTTTACACAAATGAATGCAGCATGGACAAGAGGACAATCTGCCTCCGCCGCTGCACCTCCACAGAAAAAGACAACCTCAAGTTATTTCAGGAATCATTTCAACACTTGGTGTAAATGGCCCGACAGTGTTCTGAAACACTGTTACATATCACTGCAGGTAGACCAGGTCTGAGCTACCTTTCATCCCATTCATGCTGATCTCTTTCTTACACACAACTGCATTCCAGCACGTTCCGCTTGCTTTCCATCAGCCTACATATGTGTAAACACAAACCCAGACACACACATGCAGGCACACGCATATTTGCAGTCAGAGTATTGCTCACTGTCAGAAAAGAGGTGTGAATTAATATTTCATGGCCCTCCGCTGGCAGAAAGTCAATCCATTTCCCAGCATTCCCATATGCTCGATGTGTAGACTCCATGCGGACCAGAGGTCAAACAGACCGAAGATGGTCTTTCTCCTGGACACACAGGATTCATTGCTTCCTCTAATTGTCCCAAAACCGATAAACTGCCCTCAAGTTCATTTTAAGCACATGCCTACACTGTGCACATGCACCAACATTAAAATCAAAACAGAAGAAATGCATTACGCGCTCTACATTCCCACAGACTGCACAACCAGCCGACGCACTGACTAAATAAGAGTGCATGGCATTTCAATTATTCCTCACAATCTGAATATATATATAACATGGACAGCCATTTGGCGAGGCTGGTCATAATAAATCAGATGGGCGCTAAATGAAGTGTGCAGCTGACGCAAGCAAGAGGAGAATTCTTTTCTCCACGCCACAATGGAGAGCTCCAGGCTGCACTGTGGTCTGTGGTCATCGTGTGATCCAATTTATCCCCCTCTCATGACTTTTTTAAATTTTGAGAACTTAATGATCTGACACAGTAGTTCCATTTTTAGGCTCTTTAGTTTCTTTTTACTTTATTTTGTATTCAAATATTACTGGCGTCTGAAATGTCATTCTCAAGGGATGCAATGAAAATATGCCAGCAACCCAATGAAAAATATAAACTTGGCCATATTTCCATGGAGTGCCTGTCTTTTTCAAAATGTATGTATTTATTTTCTTCTCAGAGCGCTGGACAGATGAAGGTCATGCAGCTAAAGTCCTATGAATGTATTAAAAGTAAAAAGAACTGTGTTTTTCCTTCATATTTGGCCAAGGCCTTCAAGATTAAATTAAAGAGAGTTTCTTTTGTCAGCATGCAGGAATTTAAATCAGGACTCCTGGAGTCCTCTGCGTGCTCATTTGCATTCTGATGAAGCGACTGAATCACACGTTAAATTGTGCTGAAACTTGTTTTTCAGGGAGGAATTCCGAAATGGGTATTTCAACTCGACTGCAAAAATTCTAATTTTATTTTGAAAGGTGTTTCCCAGATAAACAATACTCTAATCTCTGATTCTGATAAACAGTCTGATGTTGATCTTTTCTGAACCCTTCCTGACAAACAACATTTTAATTACCATTTTCCGGCACATGTTTTTTCACATAATATTTCTGGATCCAGTTACAACCAGATCATCCTTCTTTTTTCTTCCTTTTCTACCCCCTATCTATTCATCTTTAAGGACATAGACTACAGCCGATTGTTTTCTTTCAAGGAAACAGCACCGAGTGTACTTTAGTGCAGCTGCCCTTAGAGAAAGCAATCAGTCTTTTATCAGTAATCAGTTTTGAAATACATATCTTGTAGTTTTAGCAGGGAAGACAGAAAGAATAAGATCAGACCTCTAATAAAGGGGTGTGTAAAATACAAAGATGCTATATTAGATATAAGGTCAAAGGATTTTCAATTTGAAGCTCTGCAGGTTGTGAATAATGTAGAAATGTGAGCGCTAGTTTGTGGACTCTGTAGCAAAACTGGCTGAATGATTCATTTTTACACTGCTGACATTTCTTTTGTCCATAAACCCACAATAAAGGCTTATTATCGTATTCAACAGGCGTGCTGCCGAATCTCACAGGTCGCATGTGTTTGACCTGCACATACAGACATACAGTACATATCAATATCAACATTTGCATAAGGCAGACCATCAACAACGTGACATTTTCAGATTTTGCCTGTTTTAAAAGTGCAGGCGGATTCAGTGTAATAGTACTCTTTCATTATTTTTTTCTTTTTACTCAACTGAGAAAACACTTCTAAATTTAGGCCTGCCCTGGCTTTTAAAGTCAGAGACAATGTGATTAATGCTTTTCCATTTTTTTCCCTTTCAGCCTGAACTACTGCCGTGCTTCTGAACGTTCCTTCACGAGGATCTGCAGCTCCAGATTTAACAACTACATTTTTTCCAAATTTGGAAAAATTACTTTGGAAAGGATTTTTATCATCATGCACCAGAGTCAGTGTGTGAAAGCTTTACACATTTGTTCTTCCCACGATCAAGCTAAAGCAAACGGCTTCAGTGGTACTTAATTTGTGATCCAGAGTCAGTCAGGAAATATCCAGGGATTATGATATTCGAGGATTAGTTCTTGAACAAAGGCTACATACTTACTATGGGTGTTAACTATTTAATGCACCATTACATGCTGTATAAAGATAAATCTAATCATATTACTCTGTAGTAGGCTCTACATTTGACTTTTCCTACGTTTTTTTGTTTTATTTTACTCTTGGTGCTTATTTTGTTGTGTGTTGCCCAGTTTTGGAGATATCAGCAGTAGAGGTGTCACCCTCCTCTTGAATATAACTGATCTATGGTTCTCAGAGGGCCAAACATTATGCAGCACTGTGCATAACCCACCCCTCATTTCTATATATTTTGCTTCCAAGGACCCAGGCTTTCTTGTACTTTTCTTGTATGAGAGAGCTGAGTGTAGAAGCGAAGCTCTCAATTTACCGGTCGATCTACCCCCCTACCCTCACCTATGGTCAAGAGCTGTGGGTAGTGACTGAAAGAACGAGATCGCGGATACAAGCGGCGGAAATGAGTTTTCTCCGAAGGGTGGCTGGCCTCTCCCTTAGAGATTGGGTGAGAAGTTCGGCCATTCGGGAGGGGCTCAGAGTAAAGCCGCTGCTCCTCCACATTGAAAGGAGCCAGTTGAGGTGGTTTGGGCATCTGACAAGGATGCCCCCTGGGCGCCTCCTGGGTGAGGTTTTCTGGGCATGTCCCACCGGGAGGAGGCCCCAGGGCAGACTCAGGACACGCTGGAGAGATTACATCTCTCGGCTGGCCTGGAAACGCCTTGATGTTCCCCCGGACAAGCTGGAGGAGGTGGCTGGGGAGAGGGAGGTCTGGGCTTCTCTGCTTGGGCTGCTGCCCCCGTGACCCGGCCCTGGATAAGTGGAAGAAAATGGATGGAGGGATGTATATATATGTATGGCATACCTCTGCATGCTATCCTTTGTGTGGTTTTGAAAAATGAGGTAACTGGATAAATAGAAGACAAAAAAAGGATCAAACCTAAAAAAGCAACAGATGAAAAACAAATGAAAGCCATGTCCTTAAGAAGTAGAAAAATCCAGCAAATGACTCAGGACCTGAGTCCTTTAGTTTATCCAACTACAACTGTCGCCAGGAGGTCATGAGAAAAACATGGTGAAGACTCTGTCACGGCTTAGTGCTACATTTCAGCCAGTGGTTTTGGGGGTTTTGTTTAATCAAAATTGATGGCAATATTTAAATTATTGTTATCTACCATCAGATTTTGATGCACCACACAATATCATCTTAAAAGCATCAGTGGCTTCATTTTTCAGCAGGACAATGATCCCAAACACACTGTCAATGCAGTAAAAGCATACCTGGAGAGAAAAACACACAATGGAACATGTTTAGTCATTGATTGGCCTTCACTAAATCTTAACATCACTGAAGCAGTGTGGGATCCTTTTGACAGAGAACAGAACTAAAGGCAGTCAACATTAAAAGAAGAGCTTTAAATAGATTATTTTAGATGTACAGCACTTTGTTCAACAGCCACTCATTTAACTGTGCTATATAAATAAAGTTGACATTGACTTTGAATGTCCTTCAGAAGCCTGGAGAACTATTCCCGAAGACTAGTTAAAGAAATTGCAAGATAGCTCTACAACAGCTGTACCTCTTTCCCATTTCCTAGCAAAATATAAAGAAATCAGGGGTGGCACAACATTTTTGCACTGTACCGTGTATTCGAAAAACTCAGCAGCAGTGTCTCATCTCAGAAATCATGACCCAGTTACTCCAAAAGAAATCCACAAACCTTATTGTGAGTGTGTCATGCAGGAACCCTTTTCTCTTTATTGGACTACACTCGCCAAAGATTTAACCCCACATTAGAAATCGTCCGTCTACCCAAGACAAAAGGCCGCTTGTGACTGCATGTCAGTATTAATTGTCCACCCTTCAACTTCTTTCGAGAGGAGAAAAAATAGTTCCAAAACCAAGTGCTTACGACAAGGTTTGCAGAATTTTGAGTAACTGGGTCATGATTTCTGGAAAGACATTATTGCTGCGCTCACTTTGAGCATCGCGAGGTAAGTGTCATTTGGTTGCTTTACTTTGAAGAAAAACTGAGTAAGACACACCAAAAATAAATAATTAAATAACATTACAGGCCAGAACTGAAGTACATACATTTGATTTGGGGGAGAAATGTCTCTTTTAATAAAGAATATAAAAAGTTGGTGGTGAGATTCAGGTTTAACGGCTTGTGAGACTGCATAAATATCTAACTAACCATTTGAGCATGTGACAAATTCTTAGATATCAATATTTCTCGATATTTCTTACATCTGCACCCTTTCAGTCACTTCAGTCAGAGCTTCTGAAACAGCTTTAATCAGTGTTTAATCAGTGCCATCGAATGTTATCTGTGATTCATTTCTCATACTATGGACTGTATCCCTGTTCTGTCTGTTTACCTGCAATATATTGAAGTTTAATATCATAGCTCAAAGTGATATTATGCCACAAGAAAATGCTACATGTTTTTTCCTACATGCGCTGAAACATAAGTAAAAAAATAATGATTATATTTAGGTCGAGGCAGAAAGGGAGAGTGAAGAGGCACGTGTATAAGAGGAAAACAACTCCTTAGAGTGTCAGTCTATTTCTAAAGCCGGTAATTACAGTATAGACAGAAACTAGACTAGAAGTCTATTCCTCTGCTGGCTGCCCTGTGAGGCTGAGATGCTCGTTACCGAAAGCAAAATTGCTGGTTTGGTGGTTCTTTTTATGGCCGTGCACTTGTTCTACAAAAACCACAAGATTTATGTGTAGTGACTTTACAACAGTTTAGATTAACTGTGAGAAGGTGAGAGAGCAGGAGATAGAAAATGATGAAAAAGCTGTGTTTATTGGAAATCTGCTCCTGATGCCTTTTTCAGCATATTAAAGAGGTTGGATTGCTTTTTGGGGAGAATGGGAGAACGTTTCAGAGGGAAAACTGGATGTTTAGGTGATTCTTAGCGACTATCAAATCCCCAGTATTGATCGTCTCCTCTCATGCTCACAGGGAGGACAACAGGTGTGGGCAGAATAGCAGAAGACCTCCACCAAGACTCTCCATAACCCTTCAGAGACTCCTGGGAGCATTCAGACTTCATTGGCAGACAAAAAGGAGCAGCTGCACCTTTTTAGAAGCTTGCAAATGCTTCCAAACATTCATCTATTTTTTTAATAGCTTCTTATCTGTGTCAGGGTCGTGGCAACAAGCAGAGCAGCCCAGATCCCAGCAGCATCCCACAGCTCTATTTGGGGAATCTGGAGGCCCTTCAGGGTCAGCTGAAGCGCAAATTCCAGCCTGCACGAATGCTTCCTGGTGGTCTGCATCACTAATAGGAAATATCTAAGGGGAACAGAACTGTCTGATTTTTATAACAAGTGGTTCCTGTGAAAGAGCAGCATCACAAGCGTGAAGCTTAGCTTGAATTTTATATCTAAAAAATGGAAAAGTGATTTAAAAAGAAACACGCATCTCCAATACAGAGAGGACAAGCGTCTGACACATGTGCAGACGCCAAAAATGCACTTTACTGCCACCGAGCTAAACACTGCGCAGGCCACTGCAGGGACTTGATTACAGTTCAGCTCAGATGCCTGATACCTGTAATCAAGGGGTATTTGATTACAGTTCAATAGCGTATGTCAAAGTAACATTGAACAATACCAGGCAATAATACTAGAGACGACATCGCCCCGTGTAAATGTAAGATTTATTCACAATCACTTCAACAAGCGTAAAAGTCAACTAACCAGTCGGCCTAATCAACTACATGACGAATCACATGATTTGCAGTAAACATCACGTCTGTCCTTATTTGGTAGTTACATTCTTGTTTGTATTCCCCTCGACTTTAAATATGCATGAAAGAGTTACCTGACAGTGCTCTTTCCTGATTTCTGTAAGATATATAGTGCTGTTGCACTGGTGAAAGCCCATATCAATCATGGCCAAAGTTTCAAATAATGAGATCGGCGCGTGTTCAAATAACCGCCTGTGAACCAAAAGCTCAGACGTCAAACTGTTCTAAGTGCTCAGTTTCAGGTAATTTTGCAGTTTCTGCTCTTGGCTCTGTATATCAAAGAGCGGGCATCCCTAACAGGCCCACCTCAGGCACATGGATCTGGTTGTGAGCAAAAGAAGCCCCACCCACCTGCAGCTCAAACCTTCTGTCTGCAGAGACAGCCAATGAGAAAAAATATGGATTAAAGGGATGGGTAAGGGAGCTAAAACAGTTTGTTTTAAACTGTGGAAGAAATGACAGGCTTCTCCAAGGCCCATTAAAAGACAAAATAGGACTATTTTGAACTATGAGTCACACAGAGATACTCTGGCAGAATGCAAGAATAAAAATATGGAGCTGAAAATGAGCAGAACACGTCACCTTTAAGTCAAACAGTGATTAGATGTGTTAGAAAAGCAAGTCCGAGAAGATTTGGACACATACAGAGGAGAAACCTGCTTAGCTGATTGTGTTGGCAAATCTCTCTGTTTTTGAAACTATCTGCAAACAACACTTACATATCAGACTTAAATATGGTAATTTTCCTGTTGCAGCCACTCCAATAGACAGAAAAAAGACATAAAATTGAAATGGCATAAATTGCTAATTTCACCAATGTGAATCCAGGTTAGCATTGTCCTTACAATGAAAATAAACATTAAACAATGGTATAAAATATATAAGAGAGCAGCTATCTAAAATTACTTGATACACAAACAAAATAATAGTTAGCAAAGCAAAGACAATATACAATTAATAAAGCATTGAGGTTGGAAAAAGGAACATCTGATCAATAATTCATTTTAAATCAGGAAAGCCTGTCCGATAACTGTATATCATTAAAAGAGATTTAAAAGAGGTCACTGACTCTGCTGACCTGATTTCCTCAGGCAGCTCGATCCATAGCTTCGGGGCTATGATTGCAAACGTCACCTCTAGTTAGCGGCTGCACCTCGGGAACAAATAAAAAGCTCCTGTCAGAAGATGTCAGCTAAGTACAGGCTCATATGGTACTTTAGAGGTCAGATACAGTATATAGAAAGGTGAAAGGTCACGATGAGCCTCGCTAAATATGCAACAGCAGGTTCTCTTCCTGTCTATTTTCTCCAAACTACAAAAAGACTTTTTAGTGCTACAAATTATTTATTTTAAACTGAACAAAAAGAGACATTTCCAATGACTGAATAATGTTTTACAGTGTACAGGGCAATTTTTTATAGTATGTTACATAAACACTAAACAGTGGCTGCCCTGAAATTGAATTTGCATGAATTACTGTAAGGAAGAAGATGAGCCGTGTAATCCTTTAGAGCATGTTCATTTTATTTCTACTCAAATCAATAGCACCTGCAGCTCTATAATAACCAACTTATCAAATGTGGAATCAGATTTTGCATTTAAATGCACTGCTTACATACACTGGTATAAATATTGATCTTCGATTGATGGAGGTCAGCAGATTTTCCCAAAAAGCGCTTGTCTCTTGCTTTTATGGATAGTGTTATACATTACCATTATCAGTGGCAGCTCTGATGGGAATAAAACCTTTTACCCTTTAACGTGAGCGCCTTCTCCATTTTCCAGAGCAACAAGATAGTCTTTACTTTTGTTTCTTCTCTAAAAATAACCCAACAGACTGTACGCAAGAGCTCTATGGGGACAGCTCCAAGCTCTCAGTGATGTCTGGACATGAACACGTACTCCTCAAGCTTGAGATGGTAACTCAAAGCAACAACTATCAGCCTCAGATAGGTAAAAATGATAAAGAGTGGTGTTTTAGATGGCATATCAGATGTTATAAGACTCTTTCTCAGCTGACATGATTTGGCCAATTTGTTGCTTTTGTTTTCTCTCACGGAAATGCCAAGTGAGCAGACAGGGGGCAAAGCATAATGGATGTGCAAATAAATGGTTTAAATCCCCCCCAGTGCTGACAGTGCTCACTGAGGAGAGCAACCACCCATCCACCATATAGAGACTGGATGGACCAGAACAGAGGGAGGGGGGGAGAGAAAGAGAAAGAGAAGAGAGAGAGTGCTGTGGTGAAGCCAGTGTTTGCCGTCGAACTCCAGCAAATATGAGGATGGGGAGATAATGGCCCACACTGCACAGGATGACTGAACCACCGCAACTATGAATTCTCTCCTTTTACGATGCATTCTGACTGAAAAAAGAAACAAAAAAGAAAGAAAGAAAAACTGAAGCAGAGAAAATCTGGACAGCAAAGGATCGCTTATGCCTTTTGGATATGTCCAACCTTTCTTCAGCATCCTGATCTATTAAAGATAAGCTTCTGAGTCCTGTTAAGCCTTTTAGTTAAAAAGAAGAAGAAGAAGAAGAAGAAGAAGAAAAATATCTCCACCGAGGAATTGCTGAAGACTTCTGCGCTTGGTGTACGCACAGAGATGCTGTAGCTCTACACGAACCACGATAGACTGAGTACTTTAATGGAAATTGCTTGGAAATTTGAGCTCTGCTGAAAAAACATACGGACAGCAATAATACCACACACAGAAAGAGAGAGAGAGAGTGCGAGAGACAGAGAAAGAAAGCGGTGAGAGCCAGCGCCGGCGATCTGTGTGTCTCTGCAATAAGTGGCTAATAAAAAGCAATAAATTCTCTAAAATAAATACAGTCATCTGGTTGTGCGCCATGGGCGATGAGGCGTCAAACTTCAGGAGAAGCAGGAGGACCGGTGTCTCATCACCAAAACCCCGAACTGGTGAGGATCACGGAAGACTGGAGATTTGGGGATAAACTAAAACTGATCTCCACCGAGAACAATGAGATTATTGATTTTTGGATGACTTGTCAGGTTACCACTGTGGCAGTTTTTTGATGTTATTCAGAAAGCAGCATAGAGACCGGTGCTGCGCTGGACTTGGTCACTTTGGTTTGTTCTCTCAGAGATCAAATGGCAGAGAGGGACATGACATGTTTTGTTTTGTGCTTGAAATAAGCGAATACAGCCATATTATTTAATCAAGAAGTTAAAAAGATTTTTTTTCTTTTTTTTTCCTTTTTTTTTTTTTGTTGCACTATGATGGAACCACCACCATGTTCGAAGAAGAGCCTGTCCCTGTCGCTCCCGGTTCCCCGGGAAGGACAGGCGACTCTGAAACCTCCGCAGCATCTTTGGAGGCAACCCCGGACCCCGATCAAAATCAAACACCGGGGGTACTCCGACACAGACCGGCATCACCACCGGCACATGGAGCGCTCCGACGCCGTGGATACGAGCGACAGACCGGGACTGAAAAAGTCTCGGATGTCCTGGCCATCCTCCTTCCACGGGACCACAAACACATCCATCGGAAATTGTGTCGGGAACAAACGGTAGGCGAGAAAGAGATGCATTCCAAACATCCCAATAATAGCCCATGACAGCCCACAAGGCATATGCGTAAACGGGGGAGGGGTGGGGGCATTTTAATGAGTGCGTAATAACGCAGTGCGCCTGAAGGGTTAACTGATATGAAGCGCTTTCTATCGAGAGGCGGGACGCGTGGGTTTTCGGTACAGATGCGTTATGCGTCTTTGGATAGACTCTGTCAGATGGGTATGAAGCGCAAACCAGGCCGCCCACTCGAAACGCAGGAGCACCTTAACAATGTTAAGAGCGTCAGCATACTAGTTGATAAGTAACATGAAGCTCGGTGGTTTTAATGGCATCAAAGGTCTGGTGTGTGCGTTCGTGCGTGCAAGACAGAGATATCGCCGGCGTGCGCACTCCGGGACTGCATCAGTTTGTTCTCAGAGGGCGGTTTGGGGCTAGGTGGGCGTTGGAGCAAAAAAAAAAAAAGTGCCCTGCTGATGAACTCCTTATCAAGACAGTCTCTAAATTCAAATGTAGGTCTCCCTGACCTTTGACCCTCTTTTTGTGGTGAATTGGTGGGCTAAAAAATAAGATGCAGTGTTACCTGGACTTGTGTCACAGAAATGTCACACAGATGGCTTCAGGAAGCATCTAGCTGGCACACACTGCTGCTCTGTGATCAGACATGACAGTAAAAAATTCACTGCCTCATAACGAGAGGACACAGCACACCTAAACTGCACTAGCACTTAAATCAAATTAAGCAACGGATGTTAATCAAACATATTTGATTAAAGGCATTTCATTAAGTGAGTCGTGGAACTGCATGATTATGATACGATTACTTTGTCCTCACTCAACAAACGCTCCATTTATCCTCTTAAGGAGACACTGAGAGTGCAGCATAAGGATGTTTTGTCCAGTGTTGTCGCCTTTTTTTTAACTTATAACAGCAAATAATTTACTGCCTGGTAACATAGGCAGTAAAGTCTTGGTTGTGACTCTTTTTCTTTTTTATTCTTGTCTGTGAAAGAGTGATTGTCATGGAGAGAAAGACGAGGGCTTTCGTGCTTATGCTGGTTTTTAGTTTGCTCCCTCTTCCCTTCTTTTCTCAGTATGACCTGAAGTCCCCTGATGTTCCTCCAAGTCAAGGCGTTAGTTTACATGTTGGACTGCTTAGAACTGCCTTATTATCCTCCTAAACTTTTCCCATGCACTCATGAAGCACAAACATGCCTCTACCACATTAAACAAGAGGATTGTCACACTGATGACACATTGATGGCTGTGTGGTGGGTCCCAATGGAAATGTGGGGGTCTAGCATTTTTTTTCTTTTACTCGTTGTCTTTCCAGTTTTTTTCTTTTCAATGCCACAGACGGCCTTCCCGGCAGGCCCCTGGGAGAAAGGCCAACTCCAGCTGACTGGAGGAAGGACTGATTTGTATTTTAGTCCCCAGGACATGCTCTGAGGCAGTCCAATCTTTAGTGCATTGGGACTGACTCTGCCTGCCCTTCTCCTTCTGTGGGCGGTAAACCATGAGAGGGTAGAGAAAGAGAGATAATTCGATTCCAACAAGCTCAGTTTTGAGGGCACACGGAACTGGCTCCAACTGTGTGTGCGTGTTCATGTGTGCGTGTATGTTCCTTAGCACATTCGTAAAGTGATGTGTGCGATCAGTGGGTGTTTGTGCTACACACTGGTCAGGAAGGAGGGTGCACGGAGGAATGGAGGCTGCTAGTTGAATGTTGTGTGTCACGGATGGTGGTGAAATGTGTGTGGAGGTATTTATGTGTGGGCTGTGCACAGGTTAGTGTCTGACCTGTAGCCCATATGGTTTCCAACAGGCCTTGTTTTACCTCTTTTCACATCAATGGGAGGTCAGAGGTATTTCCACTGTGCTGGAGCTATTTTTATTATTTTCACATACTGCAGCGACTGTAAATTCTGCCTCTTTGCTTATGTCCACATAATGGATGCTTCAAGCAGATGCCTCATCGCTTCACTGTATTTATAAACATCTATGTTGATCCAGCAGCGCTGTGCTCTTTCGCTCAAGGCTAACTTGCATTGAGTGTGGCCTATGGAAGGCAGCTTCATGCACATCTGCTTTCACCACTCTGAATGCTCTTATTTACATGCAGATGTCTGGAAATTTTCCTCAAAGTACATTTTAAACAAGCTCTCATTTAAGGAGCCATCCATTCACAAATCAGAAGGTGAACAGTCTGAGATAACTAAGTATATTTTCACAATATGTCTCAGTAGAAGGCCAGGAGAAATAGGAAGGCTGTAAATCTGACCTCTTGCTAAGATTAAATGACATTTTGGACAATCACTCTCATGATCTGATCCTTTCTTTGGGACTTGCAACACAATGTGCCTTGCAGCAAAATACAGCAACAAATTAGACCCCCTCCCCCCTGTAATTTTCACACTTAATATAGCCATCCAGTGAGGCGGATTGGACCGGCTCTTGCTCGCTGTATATTTGAGGCCCCTGCTCCAAGCCCCATCATATGGCAAGGAAGTGACCAACAGTTAGAGCCTAAAATCTGCTTAGATTTAAATGTTCTGAAGGCATCGCAAATTTAGCAAACATGAATCGGTGACAGGTTAGATGGTTCTAAGTTTTAATGTATGCGAATTCAATGTTTTTAGCTTTGTGCAAACACAATAAGACCAACTGTACCAGATAAGGATTCTTTTTCCAGAAGAGTGGAAGAATAATTGGTCTTTGATTTGTTGCGTGCTGACTGACCCGGTGGAAGACCTTAAGGAGTCGGTCAGCGCCTCATCTGGAGGAGGTTTCAAGAGATCAATGAGCCTGAGAGCTTCTGGTGAAATTGTTTTGGACAGGGTTCAGGGAACTGTAATAGAAACCCTCACTATTGATAAAAAAGCACTCCCAACAGTCGCCAGTCTAGCGGATGGGGGATACACAAAAGGGATTTTGCATAACTGTTTGAAGAATCCCAGTCTGCAGCTTTTCTACTTCTATCCTACAAAATGGCAGTCTTAGTGGCAATCAGCTTCCCCCCCAAAGAGTGTCAGTCTGCCTCCTCTGCATTTCCCCGATGTCTTTTGTTCAACCACCTTGTCATGCCTTTTGTCAGAGGACGTTAATATGAACGTATCAGCCATCAGGTCCCATGCCCAATGCGCTCTGGGAAGTTCCGACATGAAATGAATGACTGACACTGAACGAGTAACAGCTCTTCCCGCAATTCAGTTGCTATGGTTACTTGTTTTGTGCATTTGTAGAATAGATTTCATTTACCCAAAAAAGGCAAAGCCTAAGGCACTTGATGGGCTCGACTGTATAATTTGTCAGTACGTAGCAGATCCCGCTGGATATGCATCATGACTTGTATGTTCAAAAGGTGAAAAAGGGAATATTAATGCATCTCAGCTGAAGAACTGAGGGCTTCAGATTGAAGTTTGATCACAGCAACCTCTGCGACAATTTCAAACCAAAGGCTTGCTCACTTCCTCACCTACCACATATGCATTCTTTACACCCCCCCCTTCCCCCCTCCTCCCTCCAACCGAGGGATCTAGTGCTGATTTGTAAGCTGTAGCTGCTCTTTTCCCTGCGTGACTGGCCGGCTGCCATAATAATTTAGCTCATAATGAGGTACAGCTCCAGTTAATTACCACAACAGCAGTATTTTGCTGTTGATCATACATTTGCATTTCTAACACAGGAGATCCAAGTCTCATACAGAGAGCATTCAGGAACTTCCCCACCAAAAGCGTTTTAATAGCGTTAAGTAATAGACCTCTTATCTCATTTAGGTAGTGCAAGCATCTGTTTAGGCTACAGATTGCGCTCTTCTGTGAATACATCGTGCTTTCTCGCTGCTCTCAGCATTAATTAGTATCTGGAGGCAGTACACGGACTGGAACCGTGCTCACTGTGCTTTAGTTGGCTCAGGCGGATACCCCAGGTAAAACCTTCCTCAGCAATGACACCGAACAGATGTCTGCTCAAAGGGAATGTATAGGTCCCCTCATTCAAGGTCCCTCTTTGTGTTTGTTCTCTGCTCGTCGCTTTGTTTGCCTGCAGACTCTCCCACAGACACTCGGGCCTCCTGTAACCACGTTTAGTGGCGTCAGCTAAGCTTCAAGAATCGACTGGAAACCTTGGCGTCTTTGCATTTTAATTGATTTCACACTGAATCTTCTCAGAGTTGTGATACACCAGTCATTTGTTGTTTTTGTGTGTGTGTGTGTGTGTGTGTGTGTGTGTGCTTTTTAACAAGTGCGGATGGGCAGAGATCCCAGTAAGAGGAAACAAAGTGAGCATCGGCATCAAAAATCCAAGTTGCACAACAAGTCCACCTGTTATCCACGATTATCTCCGTGTTTGCTGCAGCTGCTTACATTTAGTCTGTAACAGCCCCTTAGTCCCTATTCCTTTTCACGCTCATGCTCATTAAATCGCCTTTTTGGAACTTTCTGACACAGTTGATTATGCAATACTTTCTTTTACCTCTTTCAACATGCCCACTATGATGATGATAAGCCTCATAATGGCTATTTTTTTCCTTTTCTTATCTAATTATACTGCTTGAATCAGTCTTTTGTCCATTAAAATAACAGTCTTTGATTGCTGCATGTCTCTCTTTTTGATCCCCTATCCTCTCAGTGCTTCCTTTCACCTCAGAGTAAATGGAGAGTATTGATTCCATCTCTATTTCTGCTCTCTGCTTTGTCTTTCCATTGTGTGGCCCGTCTCGCTGGTTCCCAGTAGCGTCAAGATGCTTTCTGATAGCCTTCTTCTTGCTTACAGCAGCATTAAGCACACTATCATAAATCTCTTATTTCACCCCCCCACCTCCTCAAAGCCATATCTGAATCTCAAACCTTCACATCCTGGCAGTGAAATGAACTGCCCACCGCCAACAGTGTGCAGCGCCTCATCTCTTCCTATATTCTTCCCCATAAAACGAGGTTTTTATACTGATGTGATTTTTAGTTCTTCATGCTCCAGTCGCTTCTTGAAAAATCACAGACTTCAAGGGCATGGCAGACACAAACACCTTCATCACATGGCTGGAAATCAGCTGCCACTAAAAAAAAGGAGTTCAAACAGCCTTTGCATCAAAGAGAAGTTGGGAAAAACAGCATCCTAATCATGCTGTGAGATTAAAATACACACAGTACTCTGTAAAGCTTCCTGTATGGATTTACAATCACCCATTTCCTTGGATTTAGTTTTCGTCTGATACAAAATAAATAAATAAAGCGTTTCTTTTTTAGTAGTAATAGTAATTTATTCTTCGAGCCCAAAGGCACTAAGGGGAACTAAAAGGAAAAACCTTTTAGTGTAATCAAATCGCCCACTTCATACCAAGAAAAAGGTCTTTATTGCTGAGACTTGGGAGTATTTAAATGTCAAAATGTCCAGCGTATTCCATTTCACAATAAGTGCTAGTCTTTCACCTCTCAGCAAACAGTTCAGCTTGATAGAAAACGGCAACATGATGCCCGTGTGTGAGATTCCCTATAAGATAGAGCGACGAATAAGAATATTGTGTCCATGTGGTGCTCAAGCAGGTGATACACCATCAATCAGAATCAGCTGGCGGTCTCTGATGATGTCGCAAAGGGGGCAACCCCCTTGAAAAGCGCTTTAGGCTGCTGTCTCAGTGCAGAGCTGTCTGAATGAGTGAGTCTGACAACCCCTCTGTCAGCGGCGTGTCAGCGCAGCACGCGTTCAGTGAAGCAGAGCGCACAAAACCGTAGCCACCTGTTGAGCAGAGCACCGTGTCGGACTAATGTGAGGCATGTCAGGAATGCTCAAAGAGTGCCGAGTTTAAATTAAGAACTCACAGCAAATTACGGCTGGAGCAGATGAAGGTGTGCACCTAGAGGCCGCACTCGTCGGGGGGGATGCTCACGCTTGTGTTCAGCTGCCCGCTGATGCCAACATCTCATCTGAAATATCGCTTCCAGGCCTCGTGCCCCAGGACAGAGCTCCCGCCCAAAACTACTGGCTCAGTTTCAGCTATATGGATGACTACGGAAGACTGTCATACGTGTTTAGAGTAACAGATGGCTTTAATGCTGGCTTAACGTGTCACAGACTTGTACACTAAGGCAACAAATACAACCAACGCTTTGTTCAGACTCTCATTTTTTATTCTGTTTACGGCATAAATCATACTCGTAGGTGTTGACTGTATATCATTATTATTATTGACAGATATAGAGCGCCTGGGACAGAAATACAGCAGGAAATAGATTGTTTTTTGCCCATTCCCAGTCTGACTCAGCAGTACTATTACTGTGTGAGCTTGATGGGAAAAATGCTGAAAACAACAGTAAATAATATCCAGTTGCTATGAAAAATATAACAGCATGAGAGCTTGCTAAATATGCCAGTAAAAATCTTTCATAGTGTGCTAATTTAGACAGCCGAGGTGGGTGGTGATGGTGGTAATATTATAGCTACAAATTATCAAGTAAAAAAGTAGCAAATGTACTTAAAAAACTTGAATAGTCTTTGAGATTTTATAAAAAGAGAAAAAGAGATAAAAAGGAAATGAATCGCATCTCTTTATATTGTAAGGCTGATTCAACCTCATCACTCCACACACGCCACATGCATAGGGAGGAGGTGCAACAGTAACTGATACACAAAATCTATCACCTCATTCAAATCAGATTCAGAAGAATAATCCAGATCCATGACTCAAGTGTTACTAAGGCTTTAATATCGATGTTCTTCTATGTGCACCTTGGAAATAGGCGATTACAAAGATTGCTCTGATTAGGTCGTCCCCTGCAGGAATGACACTTGACAAAAAAAAAAACACCCACCACTAATTATTTCTTTATAATTTCTAACAGTAGTCTCAAAGAATGATCAAGTTTTTAAAACATATTTGAGTGTTTTTGGGTAGTAGTTAAATATAAAACGTACAATTTTTTCAAGGTGAAATAATAATTTGTTATTTTAACAGTCAAAGAACATATAGAGCAGAAGAAAGTAGTTTCATGTGAAAAAGCAAAACCACCGTTAAATTTAAACTGAAAGTATTGTGCAAAAGTTTTGAGCCACCTGTCATTTCTTCATATTTTGCTTCCCAAGGGCCAGACTTTCTTGTGAAGTGGTATTTAAAGTGCTTTTTAGAGGTCTCTCAAAGCTTTTCTTTGCACATTGGGTGCTTTTTTACTCATTTTCAGTCCAGTTCTCATCCATCTAACCACTTTCAAAGAAATGTAATTTTTTTATGTTTATTTGTTGAACTATTTAACTTTAACCTATGAGTTGTTCAAGCATAAAAAGCCTTAAACTCAAGAGATGAACCAGTGTTGATTCTCAGCATAACAGACAACTTAGCAAGGAGCCAATTTTAAATTGTATCTTTAGGCACTTTGTTCCAAGCAGCCTGTCACAAAATACATCCTTTGCTCCAATTTCTGTAGCTAAAGCTATAAAAGATGCTGACGATAACATAATTTGACAGGCATAAAACAGTATTTTTGGTATACTGGTAGGTATCAGCTGAAAATGTGGCTTATCTCAGCATTGTGTGCAATGCATCCTTAATAAAATCTGAGTTAACAAGTGGAGGACACCAAAGAAGAAGTGGCAGAAGAAATAGAAAAAAATCCAGCTAAGATGTGAAACAAACCTGATAGATGGATCTGGACCTTCAGTTGGTGCATCTGTTTTTTGCTGAACCCTCGTCAGAATTTTAGCCAGTGGTGTTGAGGATCATGAGAACATTTATGGAACTATGAATGGCGAAAAGTACCGTTAAGTTTTGATCCACCATGCAATACCATGTAGAAAGCATCTGATTGGCAGCGGCTTTATTTTTCAGCATGAAATGATCCCGAACAAACTGCCAACACAGTAAAAGCATACCTGGAAAGAAAAAACACACAATGGAACACAATCAGTCACAGATTGGCCTCCCCAGAGCCCGAACCTCAACATTATTAAACCAGAGAACAGAACAAAAGGCAGCCAACATCCAAAGAAGAGCTTTGAATGTACTTCACGAAGCCTGGAGAGCTATTCCTGAAGACTACTTAAAGAAATGACAAGAAAGCTCCCCTAAGAGGGTCCAGACTGTGTGGAAAACTAAATATGGTCCCAAAAATCAACATTCAAGATTATTAGAATTGTACTCAGCATTTGCCTTATACACTGTCTTTTCATGTATGTTTCAATAAATGTGCACATGTTTTTAACTTCCTCAGGAGAATATAAAGAAATGAGGGGCAGCTCAAGCATTTTCCACAGTGCTGTACACGCAGCGAACACTGAACCAGGGCTTACAAATGAAGAGGAACTAACAAAAATAACCTTGTGCTGTAGCCTTATTACAGAGTAAGAAACAAGCAGCGAGACGGTTTTTGAAAGAGAATGCTCCAAGCCTGCAAATGAACAAATCATTCCTCAAATAAAGCAGGATATTTTCAGATTCATTTAATAATTTACATTTCTCTTAATTTAATATCTTTAGTTTGTCAGAATGCTCAATGCCAAATGACTGTCACTGCCCATTATATGTTATAATGACTCACAGTGCCTGGCCAGAGTATCAACAATAGCCTGCACTTTTCACTTTACAATACTGCAGATATGGCAACGCCAGCTGGGGCTTAAGAACACATTGTTATGCTGCTTCTTCTCAAGGCCAAGGTAAAATAGTTTTTTTTTTCTGTCTTTTATTGCTGCTAACAGGGAAAGACTCAGCAACATATAGAATTAAAACACATACAATAGGTTTGTGTGAGGAATATATGTGTACACAGGGGGAAAAAACCATCTGTGGAGCTGCAACAAGGTTTGTGGGAACACTTGTGCATTTTACATAATGCATGAAGCAGCTTATGATTTATAGCTGACTGAAGGTGTGGTAGGCAGATGCACAACTCGGTTTTCTCAGTTAGAAAAAGAGCTGCAGTTCCAGCTCCTGACCCCTGCTAGATCAAGTGTGAGCAAATGTGTTCGCACATTAAAAAGCAACAACATTCAGGTTGTTGGAGGGCAGAACGGGGAGAGAAAACACACACACATGGCTTGAGGGCTCGGGGTATTTTCATCTGATGCTACTTTTCAGTTCAAGGTGACGTGATGGAGAGCATATATATATATATATATATATATATATAATTTTTATTTTTTTTCTTGTGCAGGGTCCAGAGCAGTTTTTCACTTATATCATCCATCATACAGTACACTGTGCCTGAATAGTGTTTCCTAATGATGCTGATGCAGGCTGGGACGTGTATTTTACCCCTAACAAAGCCAGAGTAATTAGCAGAAGTGTAGTCCGAGTTCTCTCTCTCTCCCTCAGCGATCCTGTCTCACCCTCTCTCTCTGTTTGTTTGTGCGTCAAGGGATTATTGTGTGATTACTTATGTGATTTGGGGGTTTTCTTATGAAGGGTTTCCATAAAGAAGAACAGAACTGAGTTTTCTCTCATTCAATGCAAGTTTTCCCTCCCCTAAGCTTCTCATTTGTGTTGTTGGGGGTTTTTTCCCCCCAGAAAAAAGCTTAAAAGATTTCTGGTGCAATCCACAGAACTGACAGTGCACGGCTAAAAGTTTCCCAGTGTCCCTTAGCGAGAGTACCTAATCCTCACATATTTTGCATCAGCAGAGTCTGAAGTCACAGACAGACAGCTAAAATCAGCTGAATCCAATCAGGGAAATGTGTTGGTTTTGCGTGGGAGGGGAGGGTGCCCTGGTGTTCACAGACCACAGTCCGTTCCTTTGCGTCACACAGGTGGGACGTTAGAAGCCCATGCTACGGGGAAGGTGTGAAGATAAGAAGACTGGAAAGGAACAGAAGGTAAATGTGGCAAACAAGGAGGCGCACATGTGTCTAGGGGATACAGGCAGAGAGCTGCTGTCTTCACAGATCAATGGCAATTGTGTATTTTGTCACATCAGATTTGATGCAAGACCTGTCTGCGATTGGTCGTGTCCCTTGCTACTCACGGGCGTAGATTCACAAGCCACTGATGCTGTGCTCATGAACGCCGGTCTTTCTTTCTCAGGGTGATATAAATGGGGAAGGGGGGGGAGGGGGGGGGGAATTGAAGCCTCCAGCTGTCAGTGTAATGAGATTAAACCAGACCAGCCTGAGCTCCCAGTGTTTTATTGAACTTTATTTCAGTTTCCATTCTGTTTTTCAATATGTATAAGGAAGATATTGAATGTGGCTGCTTCTGCGCACTAGTCCAAGAGCATCTGGTTGTGCATCAGTGTGGAGTGTGCGATTGTGTGTGTGTATTGGAGGACAGAAACAGAGAGATAATGTGAAAGACTTGTGTGAGTATGTGTGTAATGTCCTCACTTCACACCCTGCAGGGCATGGTGCATCTCCTAAAGATGTGTTCAAGACGTCGCGCCGTCACGAAACTTTGATTTGGTTTCCAAGCTTTCCGGCCTTTTCCAGCAGTTTCCACATGGCGCATGGCAAGGCCTGTCTGGTGCTGCCAGTGGAAAAGTAATGCTTAACCGTGGCGCATGAGGCCTGTGCATTGCTTTCGTTGAATCCTGGTCTGTGAAAGGCAGACAGAAAGCCACACTGGCACAACGATTGTGGCTGCAAGTCTGTGTGCGAGCATGTGCTCGTGTGAATGCTTTTGTGAGACGGAAAGTGTCTGGGGACTCGCAGAGTGGGAGACATCCATTCTGTTTGGACATACTGCGGAGTCTCACAGCCCATATTCCCCAACTCTGACGTTTTGGAACGGTCTGCCAGTCTGTGACTGCTTTTTCTATCACGCCACTCAGGCCTCATTACCCAGTCGCAGCTTCTTCCTCCATCATTTTGCCATCAGTCAGGGGGCACTTGGCTCCCCAGGTTCACTCATTTCTCTGCTGATAAATATATGTTACTCATCTCCTGCTTTTTTCCCATTAGAAGAGAACATAACACTATTAACATCTTCAGCACCTTTAAGACTCATCATAAGGGCCCATTCATCAGTGGTCGGTGAAAGAAAAAGACAAATGGAGAAGGTGATAGGGGAAAAAATACAGCAGGAGCAATGCTTCTTTGCATTCATATTAGAGGTAAATATGGAGATGTTCACAACTGAAATACATCTACAAATGTGTATGTACGTGTGAAAATGCAGAATGTGAAGGTATTTCACAAGATTATTTGGTTGGTTCGTGGTTTCCATCTCCGAGTCCGAGTGGTTAAATTCTTCATTGCTTAAAATAGTGGAGAGCAAAAGAGGAATGCACCGATATAGTCGTGAAACTGCTGAGTCTCATCTGACAACAATTTTGTAAAATTAATCTGTATTCATATGGAGACTGCAAACCTGGCTCAGATATCAGTTATTCTGATATCAACTGGCTACACCGTAAACCCCAGAACATTGGCAGCTGCCCCCAGAGGCTAAATAACAAGACTAATGGCCCATTTTCAGTGACTGCGCCATTTGTCATGTAAAATCATGGGAAAATTAGAAGTTTCTGCAGCCAGTGGTTCTGGCATCAGAGTAAAAACAAACAAACGAATAACTAGCTCCAGTCCCCTGTTGGAGGTGAGGCGGATTTCCAAGAGTTCCAGCAGTAAAATGATGTCTAGTTAAAGATAATCAACAAAATCAGTGAGTCTGTTTAAAAATTGTATGAGATTAATATCAGCTGGTCCACCTACCAGCTACCAGTGCTACTTGGAATTTGTATTAGAAGAAAAGAAGCAAAACTACCAGTAAATGTATACTTATTGGCCACTGGCCACATTAGATAAACCCATTTAACTGCTCATCAAGTGGGATACGGCTATCGCTAGGGTTTACAGAAGAGCTATATCCTGTTCTCTTGGAGGACATGCCTTGTTGATGCCAGAGGCCAGAGGAGCTTTGAGCTGATAGGAAGGCAGCAATAACTTTCTAATGAATAATATACCCACTCGTTACAACCAAAGTATGGAGAAGAGGATCTCTGAATGCACAATACATAGAACCTTAGAGCTGATGGGTTACAGCAGCAGAAGACCACATAGAGTCCTGCTCCTGTCAGCAACAACTCTCACTCGCTTGCCAAGACTGGACAATAGAAGACTGGAAAACAATCCTGCCTGATCTGATGAGCCTCAACTTCTGCAGCAGCACTTAGTTGGTAGAGTCAGAATTTGGTGTAAACAACATGAAAGCATGGATCCATCCTGCTTTGCATCAAAGGTTCAGACTGATGGTGGTGGTGCTATGATGTGGGGGATATTTTCTTGGCACACTTTGGGCCCCTTACTACCAAGTAAGTTTAAATACCACAGCCTACCTAAGTATTGTTGCTGACCATGTCCATCCCTTTATGAGCACAGTGTACACATCCTCTAAGCTTCCAGCAGGATAATGTGCCAAAGATTTCTTGAACATATCAAAGAGTTTGCTGTATGCAGCAACTATGTGATTCTCTCATGTTAATAAGGATGCCAATCTCTGAGGAATGTTTCCAGCACCTTGTTTAATCTATGCCATGAAGAATTAAGGCAGTTTTAAAGGCAAGCAGAGGGTCAAAGCCAGCAAAGTGGCTGGGGAGTGTGCAGAATTACCGTAGATGGATTCGATTGCCCAGCAAAAGTGACAGCGACTCTGATGCTTCAGGATTACGACAAGACATGTCAGATTATTTGCATCATCCTTCATCCATTAGAAACAGGCCTGAGAGATGAGATGTTCCCACACTGTTTTATTGTTGTTTGTCAGATTTTATTTTTCATTATCAATGCAGTATTCCTGTCAGGCATCTATGACCATATTTAGGTAACAGATGGGTTATGGGTGAGTGGACAGGACTTTTGGTCAGGTCTTGATGGGACGAAGTTAGACGGAGAATGAAAACTTTGAGCGTGACTTGATGTAGGGAAAAGAAGGAAAAGTGGAAAGGGCACATTTGAATTGGGGAACACAAGTGTAATACTGCAGTGCTTGTGCTCAAAAAAAGGGAGAAGAAGAAGGACAAGAGGGCAGTGAATGAGATCAGAACAAAACTGACAGACAGATTGACTCATCAGACAAGCATGTCGCATTCACTGCCAGGCTGCATGGCAGTGGCCCTGATGCAGTTTCAGAACAAATTAATCCACGCAGATAAGGCTGCCTTCTTCTCACTAATGATATCTTACTGCTATTTAGGATAATCACGTTGATTTCCTTATTGTTCTCTTACTAAGATGATTCTCACAGGTACTGCCTATTTCTTATTATTGTAATTATTAAAGTACTATAATTGTTTCACAGCTTTTCTTTTACTGCCCCCATGAAATATAGAGCGTCTTCTATCTATGGGGATGTAGTTTAGCTGAGATATTACTTATATTTTGAGGCTATAATCTTAAAATATAAATAGACTTCATGTAGTATAATCAGAATAACTTGAAGCACCATTGGTTAATATTGGATATTTCTACCATGGTAGATGCATTATTCTAGAAATGCATCAGTTGGTTGCAACATCTAGTTGATGGATGGTTGTTGAATTTGGTCTAGAAGTTTACAGAATTCATTAGAGTGCAATACTTTGACAATAAATTACATTTTGATACCTAGAAGTTGAATTGTAATGGCTATGCGATCCAAACTTTTCATCGTCTTAGCTCTAGCGAGATCAGAATTTCAGCTTTTACAAAATAACTTACATTTTAAAAAGACTAATGGCGTTCCCATTTACTCTCAGCTGTGCTCATTTCCAAATGTTAGCATGCCCTGTACTCTAAGAGAACGCAGTGGACATTAGAAAGGGGGAAAAAACACATTTTCTACCCGTGTTGTCATGAGCATGTTACCATGGTGACATTCATTTTGAGTTCAAAGCAATTCTGCGCTTCTCAGAGCTGCTAGCATGACTTTATGCTGTTATATTTAAAATGGGTCAAATGACTATGAAAGATGTCACATGACAAACAGTTATGCTAAGGTCTGCACGGTGTCAGCTCAATGTTTGGGATTTTTCTGCCACTCAACTTTCGTTTTTTAAGATCTGAGATGATGTGCTTTGATTATTTTCTTAAAAATCAGCTGCCTTTAGCACAGCAGTTGGATTTAACATGAAAGGCAACACATCGAAAGAGGGAAGCAGTTCTTCGGTGCGCACGCTTTCCTTAGCCACGCCACAAATGCACTAAAGGACAATTCAGAGCATCAAGCTAAATGGGCCATTTCACCGGGTGTTCAAATCAACCTTGTACGCTTTCACACTCAGCTGAACCCCTGCTCGGCATTTGTTTTCGCACCAAATTATATTGGTAATTATCCATCATTCCAGGGTAATATACAGCCAACCATCTTTGTGCTTTGGAATATGTATGACGAATTGGATGCCAAGACTGGTTATGAGTGTGCAGCTCATTTCGAGACTGAATTCGTGGTGACAGCATTTGAATTTACAGAAATGATATGGAAATTTTTAGATCATGAAATTCAGATAGATAGATAGATAGATTAGCGATCAGTGGAAGTGAGCAAAAACACAGATGGAGGATAGTGAGATGGTGGGGAAGAACATAGACAGAGTGACACAAAGGTAGCACTGGATGACTCACACTCTTCTCTCATTCTCTTCATCTCTCTCCAGTCTGGATTAAAATAAAAGAGGCCCAGCAGCCCCAGCCTGCAGAGAGGGAGTTGTGCGCTCCATCTCAGAGATAGGGTGATGTGCTAAAAATACCACTCCTTGTGTGGGCTTCTTGGGGAGGAAGGAGGGGGGGCAAAAGAATGGGGAGGGAGGTTTATGGATTTGGTGGTATAGTACGCTAGTGATATCACTACTTTCCACAGTCCAGCCCTATCGCATTTCAAGCTCGTCTTTTCTTTTGATCTGTGCTCTATAATGTTCACTAATTGCGCCTTGTAAAAGCACTTTTCCACTTTCGAGGAACGCTGGTCAGTGCAATTAAAATCTAGTTCATTACGCCAGAGTCTGCTAGAAACTGCTTTTATCTTGCTGACCCCCATTCCTTCTGCGAATCACACCCCCCACTGCTCACGTCTCTCCTTTGAGAAACTCCATTAAACATCAAAAGTGAATCAATATCAATTTATTGCTCTCGCTGTTGCGTACACACCAGTTTCTCTTCCTGTCGAGGAGTTGCTCTCACAGCTCCCAATTCATCTGGATTTTCAGTAGCGGGAAACTAAACAGGACACCAAATGAACACGTCTCACCATCTGTCATCTCTCAGGATGGTTCTCCTCGTCAGCTGATCCATCTGTTTAGCTCGGCTTCAGTCTCTACAACAGCAGAGAGGAGCAGAAGTAAAGCGGAGCTTCGTTACACGAACATACACGGAGCTTGCTAAACGGAACAATCCTCATTAAGTGAACCGCTATGGTTCCCCGCCCCGATATTCGGAAATTAAAATGTTAGAAACAGAGCTGCAGAGTGGGATTCAAAAAATACTTACCTTTCACACCTAACAGCCTCTGGGATCTCAGAAGGGATTTGCATATGAAAGCGTAGGGATCTCCGTGGAGGACGGAGGATGAGGAGTGAAGAAAGGAGGACAAGTCAGGAGACAGGAGGGGTTTCTGGTTGAGCTGGGTGTACAAAACTCTGTTGTAATTATTCATTGTGCACACAACCAGAGTGAGAAAGGATATCGATAGGACGAGGCACTTATAAGTAACAAAGAGCTGTTTGGTCAATCGGTGATAACCCCCTTGCCCTTAGTTACGCAGTAATGTATGCTGAAGACATCAGAAAAACAGCAGTCATCTATATTGTGCAGTAAGAACACTGTTTTTTGCTTTCTTTGATTTTACTCTGCATAAGAGACTGCTATTTTTACTGTCAGCACGAAGCGTTATGCTTTAATGGTCTTTTGGCTGACTTCGTCTAGCTCGTTGCATACAAAGACCCCCAGGACATCAGAGCAGAAATTCAATCCAAACCTACAGAGAAGTGAAGGAGCGATATTGATGTACAAATATGCAAATACCACTGACTGGCTAAGTCATTAATCTGACCCCGGTCCAAGCAAGCATGTGTTTCAGTTTCTGATGACAGACTGAAGGCAGGAAGGCCACGAAACAAGCATGAAGTGAAGATGGCCACAGTACAGGCCTGGCAGCACATGGCGTCAAAACTCACAACCAAATAGCAAATATAATAATAACCTATTATAACTCTTTAAATAACTTCCTGTACCCTGAAATATGGAGTTTCATTTTGATATACAGTTAGGATACAGTTCCAATATTTTTAATCTGATGTTTATGTTAATATCCTGATATTAAAGCAGAGAGGCAGAATAACTTCATAGTTTCAAATCAAATTAATGTGTACACTGAGCAAAGGAGCATGTTTTCTGATTTTGTGTGTTGTGCTGTTGGCTGCATCACAAATTCTCAAGTGGAAGGCGACAAAATGGGCTAGTCTCCACCTGGAGACGAGAGACTCCTGTGAGTTTTCAGGAGTTCAGAGATCTGATGATGTAAAGTGACAGATGCCTCTGGTGGGTTTCGAAGAATACAAAGTGTAAGGCAACCCACAGAGCAGCAGAACCCAGATTCCTCAGGTGAAAGAAAATACTCAAAGCTTTGTACGTGAACCCCTCAATCCCAGTGGAATTTATTTTGCACAGTGCATTAATAGATTAAGAGGGCAGGCAGTGGCTGTCCTTTCACAAAGTGAAGGGCCTGTTGCTTTGCGGAATAAATGCTGATTATCCTGTCTAGTGTAGCTCATAAAATAAATCCCTTTCCTGTGGCATTTGCCAGGTGTGTGATTGCGGCCAGTCCCTCTGGGTTCTTCTTGAAAGGCCTGTGTTGTGCGCACTTTCAGAGGCTGAAGCCAGCTCTGTGTTCAGCCGCCTGGAGTTGGGTTGCGATCCTGTGGGCAGGATAATCTGCTGTAATCTTTGGCTCTCTGATCTGACCACAGCAGAATAGAGCTGGACGGGTGGGATAGACTACCGAGGGAGTGGACAGCAGACATGGCAGGGTTGAAGGAGATGAGAGCCACTGTACTGTAAAAAAAACCAAAACAAAACAGAGATACCAACCAAGCACAAAAATAAACATGCTGTTTATAGCTTAGAAGTTCAGTATATAGTATTTTCATGCATTAAACACCTTTTGAGTGACAATGTGTTAATGGATTGCAATATCAATATTGATATTAATGAGTGTGACAATCCAAGTACCTCAACGCCTCTCTCCTGCACCAACAAGGAGCAACAAGCTCCCTAGCTTAGCACAGTCCACTAACCACTTGCTTCTATTGACTCCTGCACATCAATAATAATAAGCCTAAAGCACCAACTTCACATAAGAGGACTGAATCTGCCATTAATTACTGCTAGTGACATGTTACTAAGGAAGCAAACCCAGCCCTGTAAGACCTGGGCATCCAGTTTTAACAAGGGGTCTGGATTTTGAACAGGGTTAGAAACCTGCTGCCTGCTTTTTAGGATAAAAAAATGTCATTAACACTAAAAAAAGATTGCTGATAGTACAATTAAGATGCTTAACCCCTTGTGTTTTGATCCAAAAACACTAAAGATTCTTACCACAGACTCCTCAGTTTGAGCTAGAATGATCACAGAACAGTTTCTTAAACTCACCATTTAAAAATTCTGGATGCAATGTGTCTCAGAGTGGGATCACTCGAGGACCTCGTCCTTCTAGCTTCTCGTCTCTGTGTCAAGTTTGTGTCTCATAGTCTGGGTCTCTGTGTTCATTACTTCCTGTCTTATTTTGATGGTCTCTCATTCACTGTGTGTTGCAGTCTATTTAATCTCCTTTGTCTAGTTACCCCTGATTTGTTCCAGCTGTGTCCCACCTGTTGTCGATCCTCTCATTGTCCTGTGTGTGTATTCATGTCCTCAGTCTCCCTCTGTTCTTTTTTTTTTTTTCAGTCTCCCTCTGTTCTGTCACGTTGTCGTTGTCTCCCCTCTAGCTGTGTGTGTTTCTGCTCGTGTTTTCTCCTGGTAATACTTCTCCAGAGATGGTTTGTTCCTGGCTTAAGTTTTCTTACATTTTTTGTGAGTCTTCAGCAATAAAGCAGTTTTTTTAATTTTTACATTGTTCTCAGTGAGTCCTGTTCCTGGCGCACAGCAAGCCCCGAGAAGGCATTTGCATTTGAGGTTTTTCTCAAACATGTTCTGCCCTGTGCTGAAATTACAGTTCAGCAGTGGTAGTGTGTTGCAAGTCCTCTGGCAGTCTATAAAAGACCTGTCTACCTGCAGAGAGTGTCTGCTGTTGATGGAGGTGGTGTACAAAGTATGTGGTAAAACCGGTCTGTGGGCTACTCTTCCTTCTGTTGTTGTTCGCCTGTCAGCCAGTCGAAGAAGAAGAGCAAAGTTACAACGTACGAAGAGCTGAAGCGAAATTGTTTAAAAACAATAAAAAGACTCAACTGCAGCTGCTGTCTGTGGCTTTCATATCATATTTTTTGATCTTTGATTTATCTGCACTTCTGCCAATCCTGATGAACTCTGCTGTCACTCCCCTCTAGCAACACTAACAGCAATCCAGTGACACACAGTGGCATTCACATCCAGCAACGTGTGGCTGGGATTTTAGACAACAGGGTGAAAACACCTCTCCGTATGCTGTTTGTAGGGAAATACATACGCAAATGGACACAACTGCATTACCATAAATTACGCATTATGTGCATGGTGTGCCTGATGGTTGTCAGTGAAAACATTCCTCACTGCTGAGAATGAATTTTCACACATCGCAGTGGACGCTCCAAGCATTAATCCTAGTCTCAAAGAAGTCAGTATACCCGGCAAGGCTTCCAGTGTTCCAGCTTCCATACATTTCTACTAGCTAATGTTGCTTCCCAAAGCCCTTAAGCTTGAACTTAATTCTGTCTAAATAAAGCTGCTAAATTATGCACTGTTAAATTATGTCCAAAAGCTATTTGAGCTATAATTTTAAATGTGAACAGAAATACATAATACAATTAGAAAATATGAGCTGTGCAAAGGCATCACATGCCTCTGGAAGATATACAGCTGATGTGACCAGTATGGTAGGGTTAATATTAGCAGAACATTTAATTCATGGAGGAACCTTTTCTTGGTTTAGGGCATCAAAAACTGAACTTTAGTTGTCTTTCTTTAGGGTAATTTTAGGTAATGCTATTGTTGCTTAAAAGGACAAAGCCTTTTAGCCTCTGTGTGAAAAACTGAATGCAAATTTACTCACTAAGCTAATCTCTCAGACTGTTGCTAATATATGCATAAACTACTGCAGACGAAACTTCAGATTACATCTCTTTTGGGCTCTTGGGGCCTCTCGCTGTTACAGCAAGTGGTTTACTAACCCATCCTTCTCTGTAAAATTCCACTCATGATCTCATCCTCTGCATGTGTTCAGCTTAGAGAAATAGAAACGTTCCAGCCCTCTGTTTACCACCATTAGTGGGTCACTCTGACCTGTAAGCTTAAACTATCTCCCTCCCCTTACAAAACATCTCCCATCAAAAGGCCACAGGTGGTTTTTTTCTGTCTTTCATTATGTCCGAAGCCAAGAATGTCGGCATAAAAAAACCCAAAAACGGTCAGACGCTAAAACCCAAACAGAGAACACACAAAAGACACACAAAATTTCAGACTTGATGTAAAAACTCATGCACAGAACACTCTGCGTGTGGTAAGATGAAATGCAACAGTCATCAAATATGAGTATTATACAAGAAGTAGAAGTTTGATAATATTAAATTATTGTGAATTTAAACTCAAGAGAGCTTTAAATACTCCAGTGTCTAATCTAATCTATTATTATCTTGCAAACACGCTGATTAATTAATGATTCTCGAATTGGTAATTATTATGTTTTCCACTAATAATATGTCAAATATTTGTATGATATATTTAAAAAATTCTAAACATTATGTTATCAATATATAGAACTCCTTCACTCTGCATAACTATCTAATCTAGTCTCTTAAATTGGACAATTTACTGCTTTATTGCTACTTTAATGCTAGCAAAATTATATTTGTTTAGATATGCAAAATGGCAGTTAACATGGTGCATGCTAAAGTGTGTATTTTTGGTCAATTTTAGCTTACAATGAATGAACTAGTGGTAAAAAGAAAGAACAATTACTAATTACTCAGGTTTTATAGGATTGATAGGCTGCCTGGTATAACTTATCTGCCTCTAACAGCTTCATCCAATCAGTCACTGTCAAACCTGACTGTTTGACAGCGTTTCCAGGTGTATGCTAGCTGTAACTTTGGAATGCACGCAAGCTGGAAATGGAGATTATTTGCCTTCAAATGGGGCTATAGCATTGCCAACTTCCAGCAACCACTCGCAACCAGTCGGGAAATATTAATCTTTTTTCTTTTTCCCTCATGACCAGTGGTTGCCAGGCTGACCAGCATAGGCCTGTATGACTTGACCCTTATTTGCTTGCTCATACGTTTTCACCATGACTGGCAAACGTGCAAGGTGACAGACAAGTTACCGTAATGTAATAAAAACCTTCAATGAAAAAAAAAAACCTAAGCAACAGGATCGTGACAGCAGCCGACGTAAAACCTTTAACAAGAGCTTCAAGTAGAAACCAAAGCTGTTGAAAAGTAGCAGCAAACAACCATTCAGTCATGCTGAAATGTACTTATCTGATTTACTTTTGGTCATAGGGCGCCATGTAATGAGTGTGGTTTTTCTCACAATGTGGAGTCCAGCATTACTGGTGAAATGTGGAACTCTTGAAAAGTGAAAGCGTGGGGGTAGGGGCTGAAGTGGATCTGAATTTTCGTCAGGGGTTAGCACTGTTTTGATTTTTATTGTAGAAAATTTCTGTGACTCATCTCTGATGCATGGATGAAAAGACTCAATAATGCCTTCTGAATGCAGATGGGTTGTTTTTTGTTTTTTTTAGCTGGATAAGGAATGAGATTTCTGGAAAGATTTAAATCAGCATGAATGGATGCTGGCTGGTATGCTAATAAGGTGGCAATGTTTCTTAACGAACATAATTTGATGAGTTTAATGAGCGTTCAGCTGCCAGGTCACAACGAATCAAGACGCTTAAATATCTGATTATAAGTTCTGAAATCGTTATGATTGTAACAACGGGAGACTTGATTTAATTATTGAATTAGTGATGACACATTAGCAGATTTCAGCAAATTCGGGGGATTTTAGAGGGTGCCTCCTGACCAGACAGTTACTGCACCATAAGCAGTCTTCTCGCATCTCCGTCTAACTGATTATTACTGTGTCCTGCCCTTTTTTTCCCTTTTCCATCTATGCCATTGCATTACTCTCACCCCAGCTCTGTGAAGCTCCAGTGACCAAATGCCCTTTTGTTGTCCATGTGGCTTGGCTCCAGCACTTTCCCTTCAGAGCGCTTGCCTCTTGCGCATTGTACTGTAAATGTCGGCATTAAAATGTAAGGAGTCATGAGCGTGCCTCTATCTCTCTTCTTATCTGGTGTTTGCCTGAGAACACAAAGGGCAAGCTGAGGCAAGCGGAGATGGCAAGCCTGCTCTGGACATGTCATTTGAGATGTGTCAGTTACGGGCACGCTGCCCTAAAAGCTTTGCCCCAGCCTGAGACTGCTTCGTAATAAAAAGGCCTAATGTGCTCGATAGATCCGCTGATGATTCAACAGCAGCAATAAGAGTACAGCTGTGATTACATGGTCAGCCTATAAAAGTAGCAGCCTTTCCCAATTTGCAAGTCCTCACTCCTCTTCCCTTCAACTGGCCTGACTGCCGCCCCCACAGTGGTAGCAATCAGCCAGGTGCTAAATGCCTGGGTGAGGCACAGCTCATGGGTGGGTGGGTGCGTGCGTGGAGGGGGGAATGTTGTGGAGGGGAGGCTGAAATTGCACGTGGAAATAAGCATCTGTGCTTGCTTGGGAGAGGAGGAAGCGGGGGCAGGAAATAACTGTCATTCTCCACTAAGGCTGAGAGTACAGACTGAAGAGAGAAAGGCTGACGGACTCACACAGGTTAATCATTAACTCGCTGAGCTGAAGAAAATTAAGAAAAAGGATTGTTGGGGCGGGGTTTGGAGTATATCGTTTCTTTTTTACAGTCGTTTAAATGGATGAGTGTTGCTTCATCCCTTCAGAGAGGTCTGATTAACCGCAGTGCACAGTGTGATGGGGAGAAAGCAGAGCTGACACCAACCAGGCTGTTGGGAAAACGCTGATATGGCAGCAGGCTGCCCCTGCCAGGGGCTTCCTCGTGATGACTGTTAATGAATAATCGATAGCAAGCGACGTTCAATGGAGGGAGTGTATGTAAATCTCCTCTACGCTCTCATATGGACTTATAGGTTTAATTAAACTAATCGCTGTATTGACTTAGGGCTCCATAGCCCTTTGAAGCCTGCTGTAGTAATGACATGAAACCAGGCTTCCCCTTTTGTTGCAGAAATGTATGCAGTGAAGAGACTAAATGAAGTGCTGCTGCAGCACAGTCCAATTTTCGTGGTTCTCTCTGCACACATGGACTCTTTGTAAGAAAAGGCACAGCTGTAATTTAATAAGCAAATAGAGATGCATTAATACCTGTGCATAAGACTTCTCAGTGTAAATACAATGCAGCTTGATGTTATAGGGTTAGTGAGCATGCAGGAAATTAGCTTTATTTTCCAAGTCACTGACTGACTACATCTCTCAGTCATGCAAATCAAACCGCATTGTTAACACATATCTATAACCATAGGCGTGCGTCACAGAGCCCCAGTCATTCACAGAGGGAAGCATTCAGGTAGCTATATGAGAGACAGCAGCTTTAATCACGACAGAGATGGTTTGCTATCGGCATTAGAAGGGACTCTGTTGGCACAAATCCCCCCTTCCCCCTGAAACCTCTGATCATCATGTCATTGTCTGCAGCAATACACTCCAGGGACTCAGCTTTCACATAATGAAACCAAGAGAGCTGCCCACAGCCCGGCTTATAATCACCCATATGTGTGCGTGTCCGTGTGTGTATGTGCGTGCAACTAGTTCGCCTTTTTATAGTGTTGATTGAAAACAAAAGAGTTTCAGCATTAACGCTCTTCTGTGTGTGCGCTTAAGCATATCATCGGGGTGTGTTTTTGCCAGTATGTGCTCACGCGCGTGTGTGTAACAACCACGGGTGTGCATGAGTCACTTTGAGAGGTTTCACCAGCTATTATCGAGCTGGGACTTGGTATTTAAAAGGAGATAGAATAATTGTCTCTTCATCAGCTCTCCAGAGATTACAACAGTAACTGTCAAGTGAATTTGAATTCTTGACATTTTCCCAAAGTCTGGCTGTGAAAGGCACTGTTCAAACAGGATGTATGCAAGGCCTTTTCATAAGTGACTTTCCAAGATGAGCTCCACCATCCATGCCGAGTGCATCACAAACAAACGGTAGTTGCTCTCTCCACCAGGAAGAGAAGTGAGGGAAAAGACAGATTCAGAGGAAAAAGTAAACCAATGAACGCAGAAGGCAAGAGGCGAGAAGGAAACGGCTCGACGAGGCATCTTATCTTCGGCGTGTTTTTCGCCGTGCTCAGGCTTTAAGCCGCCTGCTGAAAGGTGGAACACTGAATTCATGCAGCAGGTTTTGCTTGGGCTCTTTTTGTTTTTTTCCCGAAGCTGCTGTTGCAGAAAAAGGCTGAAGGAAAAACAGATACCATTCACAAGTCATCTCATTTATGCTCTCATTCGGTATGTGCGCAGTGTATATTAAAATTGTGACACAGAGTTTGAATAGCTTTCTTCTTTTTGTCTTCTCACTGCTGACACACACAAAATCAAACACACACACCCACAAACACACACAAATGTAGGTTTGTATCAGCATGCACACAGACTTCTACAATTTGAAATATTTGTATCCCAAACAGGGACAAAAGGTTAGTCCTACAACCAAAAACAGGAAGTGTTTGGATTACATTTTCCACTTAGACAAGCAGAAATTAAGAATTGTATTTAGTAAACAATCAGCAGTATGAGAGCCTCTAAAACATCAACTGTATTAATGATTCTTTATACTGCAGAAGCAGAACAACCTGCAGCACAGACATAAAAAATTAACAGGCGTTTCTGTCGCACGAATATGTGAACTGTTCCCAAATATATATATATATATACCGCCACAAAATGCAATGTTTTATCACAGCTGCCTTAAATTACCTTATCAGTAATTGTTCCTACAATGGTTAATTCACCAGGATGTTCAAGCTTTTTCCAGTTAAAATTGTCATTTTTAATGCTTAAATATAATTATTGTTGTCATCCATGACATTTCAAATTTGCAAAAAAGCAGAAAAAATCTATGTTTTTAATTAAGATGCTAAATTACAGTTAATTAATTGCATTCCTGAACAGAAATTAATTGTCATTTTTAACTTAATTTTAGTGGTTAAATGTTATGCTTCATTAATTTCTCAGTGAATACAGTGTGCCGCCTCAAATTTGGGTATAAAAAAGTTAATTTGGTAACTTCCTGAAAGTTACCTTAAGTTTTTGACAGACTTTTAAAAATATTTTTCTTGTTTTATGATAGTTGATATAATAAACTAATTCCAAAAAAAATATAAAGTCACTGGTGGGAAACATTCATGGCAGTTGTTAATCTTCCAGGAGTGGAGTTCACACAAAATTCCCTCCAAGGTTAGACGACACAGAGAAGATGCAAAAACACCCGAGACCTACAACTACGACTCTACAGTCAAATTTCAGCAGCATCCTAAACGTTAAAGTTAATGACAGTTCACTTTGAAAAAGACAGAAACAAGTATGACTCATTGGGAGGATCCAGGAGAAATCCTGTTTTCTGTAAAAAAAGAACAGAAGAACGCAACTTAAATTTGCAAAGCTGCATCTCGACAAACCCAAACCCTTCTGGAGCAACGTCATTTGGACAGAGTAGACCAAAGTGATGCACAGCACCATGTTTGGAGAAAGCCAAACACAGTACGTCAGCATAACCACCACGTACCAACTGTCAGCACAGTGGTGGAGGGGTGATGATCTGAGTTTGTTTTGCAGCCACACGACCTCGGCACCTTGCATCAAATCGACCATAAACTCCTTTGTGCACCAAAGCATTCTGGAATTCTATGTGAGGCCATCTGTCCAGCTAATGTTTAATGGAAACTAGATCGTGCAGCGGGACAGTGAGCTCGTGCACGGCAGCAAATCGGCAACAAAAATGAAAAAAATAAAAAAGTTAAGGTGATGAAATAGTCAAGTCAACGTCCAGACATTAACCATGCTAAGAAAGCTGTGGAGAGACCTTAAGAGAGCTCTGCACCAACTAATGCGCACAAACCTCAATGATATGGCCCAACATTGCGAAAGATGAGTTGCAAAAAAATTCTTCCACAACGACGTGAGTGACTCATAAAGTCATACAGAAAATGATTACTTCATGTTATTCCTGGGGTGCACTTTTTTCACACGGCTACAAGTTATTTATACAGTTTGATTTTTGTAACTTCAGTAACTATGCCATCATGGAGTATTACACAGCGCTGGTCAGTGTAAAACAATAAACACTGTGGTTATTACCAAGACATTTTGGTACAGTATCTAAATAAATTGCACACACTCTTTCTCTATTCAAAGGAAATTGCTAAATTTCCAGCAGTGTTGTTGCCAAATGCCATTTTGGTAATTTCAGGGTTAATCAGTTAGTCACAATGCTATTAATCAATGCCTCCTGGTATGAAAGTAACAAATAACACCTCAGGAACAGTGCTGACAGCTAACCTGACACCTGCAGTGCTTCAGTGGCTCCAACTTAGTTTTAATAAACACTACAGAGACTTGTTTCATCATTTTTAGTGGCGTGTTAAAAAAAACCCCAACAACCACAAAAAAAGAGCAGCACTCTTCACACACAAAAATTCAGCTTGGGGCTGTCTACTATTACTATCTACAATGCCATCACTGAATTAGATGTGGTTGACCTATGCACCTTGTCTGAAAGCTATTTCATGGTCTAATTGTTGCTCATAGAGAATATTATGCTAGAACCGTGTCTGTTCCCATCTAAAGGCCACAGAAAGTGCTGCTGGTGAAGGTTGTTGATGTCAAAATACAAAATGTTTTGGGCGCAAACCTTGCACGCTCTTTTAGTAGATCGTGTAAACATTTACACAGGGGTATGAGTCAACCCATTTTCCCCTGATTTTTTCTCCCCCCCCTCTCTCTCTCTTTTCTCCTCCTCTCTTTTTTGGGCTGTTTGTATCTCCTCTTCAAATCCTCATTACACAGGCTCTGCGTGTTTCTCTATTCTCTCGCCTGTGGTCTGTTACTCGTACTGATCAGCCTTCCTGTTGCTGCAGAGGAAGTGTGAGCAGAGAGATAAGGATAGTGAGAGCACATGCTTTCATCAGGGAGGTGGGAGGGGGGAGAAAAACTTAGACGAGAGGGCAAAAGGCTGGCTAATTAGGAAATTAGCAGTTGGTGCATTAGCGGCAGGGATGTCTTAAGAGTTGTGAACGTGAGAGCAACAGCAACGTGGAGACCAGGAGGGGACGGAGGTCCGGTTTGGGTCAGCCTGTATGGGAATCAGAGTTGATGTGGTGAAACATCAGAAGAGCTCTCTGTGAGGCTGTCAGGGGTGAGGAACACACAAACCCGCTCAAGCAAGGATTAAAAAGACCCAAATTAATCCAGGGAACAAACTGAGGATGCAAGAAGGGGGAACTGGATTTAAGGTATCCAGGGCATGAGGATCACATCACAGGATACGCATGTTGATGAAATTTGACTCCTCCAGTGTGAGACGTGTGCAAGAGCAGGACTAAAGGGAGGATCAGGCCTTGTTATTAGACCTCGCTCTGGATTGAGGACAGTTTGCAGCACATACGTCAGGTGCTTTGTTTTTTTCTGCCTGAGTACTCACTGAAAAGTGGATGAGGGGGACTGCGTGGGAGGGAGACGGCCACAGAGAGCAAGACAGCCAGTTGTAAGTGGAGGCTGGGGGAGTTTTCCTTCGCCTGTCAGCTCCAGCAGGGCCAGCAATGAGTCAGAAGAAGCTGACACGACAGCTGACATTGTGGGAGAGTAGTGAGGGTCCACCTCCGGTGCCCCCGCTCACCTCACCCGTGTCGCCAGGGGATCAGTCTCGGGGACACGGAGGAGGCTCTGCTCTGTTTCGGCGCTTGAAACTAAACCGCAGTATTCAGGAGCGCAGACGCTCATCTCACTGTGTTTACAGGTACAGTTGTGCACCAAGACACTGATCTTTTAATGTCCTGGTCGTGACTAAGCAATCTTTGTTCATTAAAAATAAAAAGAAAGAAAGAAAAAGAGAAAAATATGCAGAAGTTATGTGTAACAGTTATGCCTTAGTTCAGGTGCGGCGTGACCATTTCAACGTTTGTCCAATATGACTGTAATGCAGCTCACTAAAGTGGATTTCAGAGCAAATTATTCCATGCACACACTGTTAAACCATTAGTCAGATGGATTAGATTTGGAGAAGTGCTGAATTCAGAATGCTGAAGTCTCATAATTACTCTGAAAGTCTGCAGGAAAAAAAAAAACAGCACATGCAGCTTGCAGAGAGTCCCCATGGCAGACATTTCTTATGTCTTCTTCATTACTGAGGAAACATGTTTAATGATAATTTGATCTGCTGCCATATCCTCAAAGCCTTCTGGGGCAAGGAGTGCCTCCTAATTGGCCAATTTATAAGTAAATTCCAAAAATATCACACTTCATGCTTAATTTTAGAAATTGAACTGAAGGGCGTTCACAACTGTGTTGACAACAAAAGTTTGGGAAGTTTAGGAGACGTGGAGAGGTGCTGAGGAGATAAAAGTGATCCTATATCAAAAATAGATGCTGCGTCTGCTGCTGTTGCTGCAGTGCAATGCGCCTACATATCTGTCCTTGTCATCCCAACATTTAAACGCAGGTAAATATATATGAGGAATCCTGTGGCTGTTTAGGTGTGTAACAAACATAATAAATCCAGCAGTATACCTTTCGCACATGCTGTCAGATAAATTGGTGTCTGTCTGCACTGCTGCCTGTCCATCTTTTTCTTGTTACATAATGCCAAACTCTGAAACCCTGTTGAATCAATACTGACTTTGGTTCTGTGTTGCAAGATCTAATCTTGCTTTCATCTCAAAAAGAAAAAAAAAATGCCAGAGGAATTTTGCTGACGTTTGCTGGAGACTAAAGGTTTGTGACTGAAGGTGGTTTGGGGGAAAAAGAGGGGAGTGTAATCTGAGCAGTATGTTGTTGTGCCCCCTTGGGTTAAGCTCATCTGGGTTACGCTCTGAATTTTGAGGAGAAGGGAATTAATTGTTGATTTGCAGAGCTGTAAAAGGCAATAACAAAGTTATCATCAATTTATTTGGTACTTTGGCAAAAGATGGCGAAAGCTGTAGTTTATCCAATGGGCACCTCAAAGCTGCCTCCTAGAGCGAGAAAATCCCCACAGAGTCCCGTATTGAAATATCAAACATCTTTACTGCCTGGCATGAAATGGGTTTGCTCTCTGTAGCAAGTACCAACCTATAAATAAAACTTATAATGTCAATACACAAACTGGCTTTAAAGATCTCAACCATAGAGGCCTAATGCAATAGCATCATTGTAAAATTCAGGAAAGCAATGCTGAGCTTGAGAGAGAATTTTATTAATAATATTTTCCTTTTAAAGGTTGACTTTTGAAAGCGTAATTGGTCTCGCCCCCGATTTAGTTAATGTATGATTTAAAATTCAGCAGCATAGAAATGTAAAACAACATTTGGTCAGTCGTCTTTCACAGTTAAAGGTCCTCAAATTTGGAATATTCTGGAAATAAAGACATTGAGTGCTTTGAAAATTTTAATGCACAAGATAAAACTATGGCTTAAACAAAATAACTTTTTTTTTTTTTTTTGATGAAATGGGTCTCCTGTAATTCTTAGCTCTTGCTCTTACAAGTTTGCAGTTGCCATTGTTTTTGCTATTTGGTGTACTGTTTGAGTCTATATTTGTATTGATATGCTGTGTCTTAAAAGCTTGAGGACAATTATTATTGGTGCTATGTACATCACACCTGATGCGTTTTATTTGAATGCTGGGGAGGATTTTTTCATATATATTAATCACTAAACTTGACAAGCTGATGGAAACACAGCAGGAGGTATCTGGCAGCACACTTTTCCTCTGCTAATTCGAACCAGCCCTCTTCAACAGGTTTGTGTTTTGGTACCTTTTGGAGCGTTTTTAATGGAATTATCTGTCATACATTATGGCTTGCTCTGCGGTTGACTGAGCAACAGACCATCCAAGATATCTGTGCTCGTGCTTTTAGTCAGCAAAATCCAATATTTTATGTGTTAGCTCTAATTAGCAGCAGTGTCTGAGCTGTGCACCGGTGCAGTGTCAGAGTGGAGCTTGTTAGCATTAGCTAAAAAGTTAGCAATCCACCCCTTTTGTCCACATAGAGTATGGGCACTTCAGGTTGTAAAAATTCCAACATAGCGGCAAAACGCTAACACAGAGGCATCAAAATTGGGCTTCACAAAACCATAGGTGAAGTTGCGGCACATGTGTCTATTTTTTTTTTCCAAACCCATTTAAAAAGTATTTAGGATTTTTTTCCTGGCTTTCACTCTTCTTCTTCTTCTTCTTTCCTGCCTTTGTTGGAACATTTCTACTTATTGCAACATATTATCAGATCAGTGGATATAGGTCATTCCATTGTTAGGATAGAGTATTGCCTCACCCGCATTTTCTCATGTGCATCCTTATGTGTGTTGCACAACAATCAAGAAAAGGGGGGCAGAAAAAGTCACAGAAAAACTTCTTCCCAGCATTGCTACATGTCTAAAGGCCACAGGGGGACTTCAGTTTGAGTGTCCTTAATCGACCAGTAGTTTGTTTTAACGTCAGATCTGTAGCAAAATCAACATTCTCAATCAGTCATGCCTCCAGATAGAGAGAAAGCGTTGGCCCAGAGAGAATGTGCGGTTGATGTGGCTCGTTTTCCTCACTTAAACACAATGCTCTCTGAGAAGTGACATGTCAGTAAAGTGTAATTCTTGGAGAAACCCTGTGGCAGCCTGCCAATCCAGCTGAACCACAGAGTTACAGCTGCATGCATTCATGCCGCAAAGTGTCACATCGCTTTCTTCAACTTTCACTCCAAAAAAAAGGAGAGAAACACTGCAAGAGGCTGAGCTGCATCATCACTCGTGTCTGGGCATTCAGGGTTATCTCGATAATGTTTATCCACACTGTGAAATAAGAAAGGCGGCAACAGAAACCTGCAAAAATGGAACTCATCTAAAACCCTTGTACTCTCTCTTTTCTCTCTCACTCTGCAGCTTTGATTCAGAAAATGGTCCCTCGCCAGGCCGCAGTCCCATGGATTCGCAGGCGAGTCCTGGGTTGGTGCTCCACCCCTCTTTTCCCCAGAGCCAGCGCAGGGAATCCTTCCTGTACCGCTCAGACTCCGACTACGACACGTCCCCCAAAACCATGTCACGCAACTCCTCCATCAACAGTGAGGGGTAAGCACGGAGCCATCGTTTGGATCCATCATGTTGAGGACAGGATGGAAACATGTTTTTTTTAAACCCACAGTGTCCACTCACGCACATCACAGTAACTACACATTATCCCAATCAACACAGCATTGGGAATGGGATTGTAATTATGCATCCATTATGCTAATGAAATCATGATGAATCCTCATAATATTGACTGTTGTGCTCTGTTTCCTGGTCTGTTTTTCAGTAAGCTTAAAAAACCTCAAACCTTTCATGTGTTTCAGGGATTTTTTTTCCTGTTTAGATCCACACAGGTCTTTGTAAACATCCAGCTCACAGATACAGCCTCTCATATAAACACAAACACAGAGCACCGCAGCAGCCACAACCACTCATATTCTTCTCATTCTCTGCTTTTTGTTTTCACCTTTGGTCCTGCAGGCATACAGAAGACATGATCGTCACCCCTTTCGCTCAGGTACGTATTCCCTGTGCACCTCATCTGACATGTTTAATTGCTGTAAATGGCTAAAAAAGGCAGCTAATTAGTGCAGTGAACTTGTCCTCCCCCCCTCCCACACCTCCCTGCTTCCTCCCTTCCTCTTTCCTCCTCCCTCCTCCTCCTTTCCCTCCCACGCTGTCCATCCATCCCCCAGGTGTTGGCCAGCCTACGAACTGTAAGAAGCAACTTCACCATCCTCGCCAATGTCACAACACCCACTAACAAGTCAGTATCATGCTGTCAAACACCCCTTCCCCCCCCACTTAACTTGTCACGACTGCCTGCTTCGTTTGCAGTGTGTGTACACAAATGTCTCGGTTTCCTTGATCCCATGGGGAAACACTTTAGTCATCATGATTAACCAGTTTATGATGACCAGACAATGCTCAAGGAATATGTGATGTGCATTATTTGGCATATTTCCAGCAAGCTTTAGCTGAAGACTGAGTGCAGAGAGCTCAGTGCCTCAGGTGTATGTCCCTGACTCTGTGCCCAGACGATGGAGACGGTCAATAACACTAAAATTATTCTCCCTTGTAATGCAGTAGACAGAAGGAGCTCGAGCTGGCAGGCTTTGAGTTCCACGTCAATATGATATATAAAGCAATGCGCCACTGAATTATCAGCATCTATAATTACACGGCGGTGTACCCTTGCCGTACGATTACAAAAACCACAAAAGCCTTTTGAGAAGAAAGCCGAACTCAGGCTTTGTCTTTAGTCATTTTTAGACTCTTTCATTTTTGAAGTGAAACAAGAGACTTTGTGTGCACTATTAAAACAAGCACCTTGCCGTGTTATTGAGTACCAGATGAAATGTTAATATTCACTCCTCCGCTTGTCTAGTGTTTGTGGGCATATAGACGAAAAAACATCAATACAAATTCTTATATCTCCTGTCTGAGCCCTTTTTTAAAAACCATATATTGCCATGTTGCATGAGTGTTGAACCCCAGCAGGGGGCAGCAGAGGGCAGTTCTCAGACTGATGTAATGCTGTCTTTGTCCACAGGAGGTCACCAGTAACAAGCCAACCCACTGTTCCCCAAGCTACACTCTCTGGTATGTTGTTAGCTAATTAAAACTCTGTCCAGCGAGTTTCCTTTAAGGACACGCCAAGGCTCCCACTCTCCCCTAATGACCGCAGAACATCACATAATATTATGTGGCTATTACTGAGGAAATGTTTAATCAACTGCACTGCGCAGACTTTAGGAAATTGGGTGGATCTTAATTATAAGGCTTAAGCTATTATGGCTATATGGGTTAATAAAATGTTGAATTTAATCACTTCTTGCATGCAGATGTACAAAGTGCATGTAAGAATAGCTTCATTTAAACTGAAACTTTTAGTTTTTATAGGATTCTTTGAAAAAATGTGGAGCCAGGAGGTTGCAAGACCGCCATTGCCGTGGGTTGTGAAATAGATATGAAAAATAAGTGTTCAACAAATACTATTTTTGCAGTTTTTATTTTATTAATAAAACTGATATTTTCTCTTTTTGTATTAAAAAGCTTAATCCTGATTTAAAATGTCAGAATGATACATGACATTATCAGCACAGTGATGTTGCTTCACTAGACTATTTTTCACTAATCTCAGCTTTTTAGGTTAATTATGATTCAGTACTGTGCAGTGCATGTCATCTTTGAGCCAAGGTGGAAGACAGAAAGTGCGATCACTAGAATGTGACCCAGATCTCCATGCACACATGCTCTTTTCACACTTCCTGCCCATTTATACTTTGACTATGTGTGGTGTGTGCCCCTGCCAGAAGAGACATACCAGCAGATGGCTCGGGAAACTCTGGAGGAGCTGGACTGGTGTCTGGACCAGCTGGAAACCATTCAGACCCACCGCTCAGTCAGCGAGATGGCGTCCAATAAGGTGGGCACCTGTTCGCACACAAATATGTTCAGCTTCACCTTCACTGTTCGCCTATCTCGGCGTAAGCGCCCTGCTGAGATAATGAGCAACATATAAACTGATCCACAAGGCTTTTCCAGCCTCCTCCAGTGCCTGTCACATGTGACCTTCACACATATTCACACAGTATTGCTCAGCACATGACTCATCAGCTGGAGTATTCATGTGCCACTTAAAAAAGTGATCATTTGCAGTAATTCTGGGTTTATTTGCAGTCCTGTGGTATTCATAAATAACTGATGTGGAGTCCTGTGTTCAGCTAGTGCTTTCCTTTTTGGTTGGTATACTGAAAAGCTGGGGGGGGAAACAACTCTAGTGGTTGGTGTGGTTGTAAGCAGTATTGAATTTTGGTGCATTTTTGCATTAGTATGTTTATAATTCATATGTGTGCACATGGGCAGGATTCTTACAGATGCATGCACTTTTGTTTGTGCGGGCACAGGAAGAGAGAGAGAGCGGTAGAGAAGGGTGGGATGTGACGGTTTGTGGGTGGGAAGGACAAGGGAAGGGGGTGGGGGGGCGGTGGATAGGTCCTGATGCTGATGTCTCTGCTGTAACCTTGGTTGCTACCGAACAGCAGCAGGGTCTGCCCTTCCCTTTTTTGTCATTGGCTTCCCACTCTGACCACAAGCCATGTGGCTTAGGCAACAACCAATGAAGCACAGGCAATGCTCCTTTAATAGTGCTCTGTCTTAAAGAGACAGCATCCTGTGCCTTGTTGATTTTATTCCAGAAATTCTTCCCATGCTTCACCTCTGTGTTAATAATTAGCAGCGTTCTTTGTGCTTGTAATCAGGCTTGTGATGAAAAGAGCGAGGGAAAAAAGAACACAGTGATGAATGAAGGGACATAGTTTATGTGTCAGTGCACATACAATGCACAGAGAGAGAGAGGAAGACTCTTGGTGAAAACGTAGTCTCTGTGAATATGTCGCGGCGTCTTAGAAGGTGCAAATAAGACATCCTCCACGCTGCCAACATGGAGGTGCACACATGAATATTCCCACACAGTCTCTCACTCACACTCACACCCTCACTCACACACATATTTCCGACAGACGTACATGCTGTCTTGTTGCACATGCGCTGTCGGCATCTGAATAGAGGCGAGCGCAGACACTCACACACATGCACGCGCCTGCAGCCACACTGCCTGATTAGCTTGCGAGAGCTGTCTACAGCATCCAGGGAAATGGCGCAAGAGGCAGAGCATTTGAGGAGAAGCGGCAGCCTAAAGCAGCGGGATTAGACCTCTGGCATTTTGGCCAGCTGCTGCACGGATTGACTGGGAGCAGAGGACTGTGCTGCGGAGGTATCAGGAGGCAGCCGGACTGCCTCTGCTCTGACTGTGTGTTACTGGGATCGGTGTGAGACGGCACAGACGGGCTGATGCACCGGTAGGATTGGGCCGGGCCTCTGGATCCGTACTGTGGGGGAGGGGCAGCCGACGCAGAGAGGGAGACTGTTTTTCCAGACCACAGCTCTGGTTTGATTCTTCAACCTGACTGTCTGCTACAGGCCTGCCTGCATCCCATTCTGTCCCCCTCTCTTTCTCTCCAGTCTTGCTGTTCTCTTGCTGTCATCAGTTGTTTGCCCGTTCTCCCTTCCCTGGTCCTCCTGCTATCCAGGCTCCCTTTGCATCCACTATTTGAAACCTCAGTCATCTTTCTCTCCTCCCGTCATCATCTCTCCATTGCCCTCACCTTTTTTTTTTCATTAGTGTTTGTGAAGCAGCCCAGCTCTCGTGACATTGTTTTTTTTTTCTTTACATTTCTCTTACATTGCCACTCATTTCCACCATTCGCTGCTGTCTTTGCCCTTCAGACGGTCCATCGCTCCCTGTCTCCCGCCTCCCCTGCCTCCATCTTTACTCTTTCGGCTCCCATCCACCTTTACCCAGCACTGACTATATATTTGGGTCAGCCTGCTCAGCAAATGGGATGAGATGTAGTCTCCACAGCAGCCGGATCCAGGGGGCTCCTGGTTTGCCCTCATCTTCGGACCACACTGAGGCTGGAGCCTGACTCAGGAGTGACTGGGTGGCCTGCTTTGGGGTATTGCATGTAGGCAAGGACAATCTGCACCAGCAGCCCCTGCCCTCACCCCCTTCCCCTGTTCCTTTGACCCCTTCTTGGGGCAGCCGTCACTCTGGAGTGTCCCGGCTTGACTGGCTGTGGCCTCTCCCCACACACCCTGACGACGCCCTCATGCCACTGGGGGACTCGCAGCACCTCTACCCCACTCCACTACCGAACCTCCTGCCGGTGCCATCGACCAAAACCCCCAGTCACCCTCAACATGGGTGTGGTGGAGGCCATTGACCCAGCGCCGTCCCCCTGCCCCTCGCCTGTACCAGGGGGCTACAGGCTGCCCCGCTCCTCCAGCTACAGTCCCTTGCAGGGGAGGGCAGGGGCAGAGCTGGACCTCGATGCAGCTGCTGGAGGAGTTCTGGAGGGGGGTGGGACAGCAGCAGAGCGCAGGACACCCTTAGTGGACCTCTTCTGTGAGACCTGCTCCAAGCCCTGGCTCATCGGTTGGTGGGACCAGGTAGGGCTCGGGGAACTTGCAGAAAACAAACAAGGCCTGGCGGTGGCCATCTTGGATGGATGCTGTGAACTCTACAAGTGTTATGCATGCATTAACAACTCATCTGTTAGCTAGCCCTCATTATGTGTCTTTTTTAAAAATTCACCAGTTGTTGCGTCATCTTGTGAATATATTGAGCTTATAAGGGAAAATCTTAAAAGGTGCTACATTAGATTTGTTTTATGTGGACTCCATGTGGTGCTGGAAGACTTTCTGGGTCTGGCAGGGACTTCATTTCAAACAGTAAGTCAGAATGCTGGCCAGTATATTCCTGTAGATAATTTACATGAAACTACTCAGCAGGAACAGTGATAGGGGAACAGAATTTATTAACTCTGCCCAGTGTTTCTACACTGCAGCAGAACTGTAAACAAAAAGACAATAATATCAGTCTCATTCTTCATCCCCCTATAACCTGTCTACATCCGTGTCCTGTGAGAGTACACCGAGCTGCTTATAATCTGAGAAATAGCCTTGGGACTTTATGAAGTAGTCCAGCAGTTTTTACTGCAGGTACGATGCAGTGTCACATAATGGCCATTTCTATCCTTCACACCTGCGTCCCACATCCCTCTCTCTGGCTCTCTCCTGCTACCCCGAAGCTGGCCTCAATACAGACTAAAAGAAGGCAAGCATGCTGTCAGTGAAGGAGAAGCTTATTGTCTTGGTTCTGTGTAGATGCTTAATCCCCCTTTTGGTTATTTAACCCTCTGACTCTATGTAAATTTATACATTTTCACAGGTTTTTATTAATAAATGAAATTTGTAGACTTGTATGTGATGGGATATCTCGACACTTAATAAAAAGAAAAAGAATAAGGATTATAGGATTTACTTGATATCTCTGTATCACTAAGTACAGGTTATACTTTGGAGCACTTCCACGTGTTTTATTCATGACGGTATATATGCCTAAGATATATGCCTGATATATACCTTACATATGCAGGTGTGTGAGCCCACAGTCATGTCTGAACAGTGTTTGCATGTTTGCTTCATTAGTCTGTATCAGAGGAAGAGTGTTGTTTGTCCTGGCACTCGGACTGGCACTGTAGAAGTGTTGGTTGGCAGCTATGACTCAGCGTTACAGCATTAGGGAAGGAAAGAACCAAAGAGCGGGAGAGAGGAGGTTTGGGCTGAGCCTGCTTGCCTAAGTGTGCCACTGGGCTTCACTGGCCTTCCTGGCTGCTGATGGCTGATTCTGCCTGATTGCTCCTACAATTTATTGTTACAATTAGCTATTTGCCTGGCTTATTATGTAAGAGGTGACAGGCCAGGAAATGATGGGAAAATGGGAGATAACTATGGGGATAAGAGTGAGAGATGGGGGGTGTTGCACAAAATAAAACGGAAGGAAAACAAAGAGGAGCTTGTGACAGAGAAGGATTTGGGAGCTCAAGGGAGGTAATGGAGAATGCTGTTTACCTCTAGGGGGAGGGAGGAGCAGTTTTAAGTAACAGAGAGCTGTAGCGAGGAGCAGAGGCAGAGGAGGAGAGGGTTGACCTTGGTAAAGGTCAGAGACACCTGCCTACTCCCTCAGATTGTCACCCAAGAAGCCACCGCTCTCACATCAAGCTGAAGGACTGACTGTGAGGAGGCAGTTGCCATGGCAACTGCTCGGGTTGCCATGGAGATTGTTATGTGTGAAAGATCAGTCAGTGGGACACAGACTGAGGGGTCTGTCCGATTTGCATTGTGCTTTCACATAACTTGTCTGACAGGGAACTGTTAAGTCTCCCAAATCATCGTGTGGAGCTATGACAATAAAACGTTACATAAACGCAGCGAGAAGATTCAGGAACAGTGTTCAGTCTGTCTGCATGGATAATGTACTCATTTAATCATATTTGTGTCTGTAGTTCACAGCTGACACTGTAGTTGTATGGGAAAGAATACATAAAAGAAACATGCCACATTACTGCAGCACATCTCTGGAAATCAGAGTACAAGCACACTGAGTCGGGGTATTGAACAGTCTGTTCTCATCTGAGAAAAGGAGGAGGCATGATTCATAATTGATTCCCTCGCAAAATGAGGGTGATAATTTATTTTTTCATATTTGAATCACAGGAATGTTTTGTTGTTATATATCAGTGCAAATGGAATCTAAATTACAGTGTTAATATATAGTTGGATATGTCAGTAACACATGTCTTATGCTTCTATGTCCTAACTACTGTTCAAGTCACTCACTTCTGTCAATGTCTGTCCTCCCCTCAGTTTAAAAGGATGTTGAACAGGGAGCTGTCCCATTTGTCAGAGATGAGTCGCTCAGGGAACCAAGTGTCAGAATACATCTCCACTACCTTTCTAGGTAAAGAAAACCTGCCGCCCACTTGTTGCCAACTTTTATAGCAGCTTCACCCGCAGCTGATCTCTGACTTCTGCTTGTTGCAGATAAGCAGAACGAGGTGGAGATCCCGTCCCCCACCATAAGGGAGAGGGAGAAGCCCATGTGTCACATCAGTGGTGTGAAGAAGCTCACGCACAGCTCCAGCCTTTCCAACTCCGCCCTGCCTCGCTTCGGAGTGAAGACTGAACACGAGGATGCATTAGCCAGGGTAAACGGAAGTGAAACCTACTTTCTCAGCACATTGTATTTATTTATCTAATTCTAATACTAAATTCCTGTTTGCATTCTGTAGTCTTCTGTGAGAACATGTAAAGAGAATTTCACTCCAAAACACTGACATGTCTACACTGGACCGTAGTAGATTGTGTTAAAATAAACTTTTCTACTGTGAACTTCTAAAGAACTGGCAGCACTGACAGTTTGGTGACATGTGTGTTTCTCTTTGCTCTCAGGAGCTGAACGACTTGAACAAGTGGGGCCTTAATATCTTTCGTGTGGCAGAGTTCTCTAATAATCGACCCCTCAGCTGCATAATGTATGCCATCTTCCAGGTGAGAGGCCGGTCTTAATGGAATGTGCAGCAACTAATAGAATGTAGAATGACTGTGATCATGACTCTTGTGGACTCCGCCTGTTGCAGGAAAGAGATCTACTGAAGACCTTTCGGATCCCTGTGGATACGTTTGTCACCTATGTGATGACCCTGGAGGACCACTACCATGCCAATGTGGCCTACCATAACAGCCTCCACGCTGCTGATGTCACTCAGTCTACTCATGTACTGCTGTCCACACCAGCTTTAGATGTAAGTATCTCTATTTAACTGCCAATGACAAGAAGTCCACACAGCTTCTAAAACGAAACAATAGTTAAGAGCCAAACTGCAAACTATGTGTTCCCCTCTTTGTTTCTCTCTTACAGGCTGTATTCACTGATCTAGAGATACTAGCTGCATTATTTGCTGCCGCCATCCATGATGTGGACCATCCAGGAGTGTCAAACCAATTCCTCATAAACACCAGTGAGTCAAAATGAGATTAAACTTGTACACACATACATTACCAGTCAAAACTTTGGACACGTGACTATTTACATTGTAGATTCTCACTGAAGGAAACAAAAAAAACTCCCAACAGTGTCACCAGAAAAGCACACCACCTCCTCAGTGCTTCACGATGGGAACCATGCATGTAGAGACCATCCGTTCACCTTTTCTGTGTCACACAAAGACACGGCGGGTGGAACCAAAGATCTCAAATTTGGACCCATCAGACCAAAGCACAGATTTCCACTGTTCTAATGTCCATTCCTTGTGTTTCTTGGCCCAAACAAATATCTTCTGCTTGTTGCTTTTCCTTAGTAGTGTTTTCTTAGCAGCTTTTTGACCATAAAGGCCTGAATTCGCCTAGTCTCCTCTGAACAGTTGATGTAGAGATGTGTCTGCTACTAGAACTCTGTGTGGCATTTATCTGGACTCTAATCTGGTCCTCATGTGTGCCAGTTTCTTTGTAGTGCTTGATGATTTTTGGGGACACATTCAAAGTTTTAGCAATTTTCCAGAGTGACTGACCTTCAGTTCTTAAAGTAATGGACTGTCGTTTCTCTTTCCTTAGTTGATTGGTTGTTGACATAATATGAATTCTAAGTTGTCAAATAGGGCTGTCAAGTGAGTACCAACCAGACTTCTGCCCAACACAACTGATGGTCCCAACCGCATAAAGATGGCAAGAAATTCCACAAATGAATTAAATGAATGAGGGTTTGCAGCGCTGTCAACAAAGCAAAGGGTGGCTACTTTGAGGAATCTAAACTATAAGATAATATAAAAGTTATTTATCATTTTTTTCTTTGCTACAAAATTCCGTATATCTTGCGTAATATATTTGATGTCTTCGGTTTGTATCTACAGTGTAGAAAGCAGTAAAAAATAGGTGTGTCCAAACTTTTGACTGGTAGTGTATCACACAGCAGGAGATAGTCTGGGTACAACATGTTCTCACTCACTCACATACTCTAAAACCTGGGGTTCTGCAGCATGGTGGTGGACTGGTTAGGACTGTCCCCTGTCAGAAAGAAGTGGATAGGTTGGGAAATTCCTCTTTGGAACAGGAAGAGGTGAATTTGAAGTTGCCTGTCTGTTTTTATTAGCTCCACAATAGAGAGGCCAGACCTCACTTTTCTCTCATAATCAGCTGTCATAAGCTCCAGCATCCCTTAATAAGTTCTGGAAACAGGTGCATAGATGGGAATACTCCAGAATTACATTGGGTTTAGGCATGAGTACCAACTGGGTAGCTTAGGACACATGGAACCCCCACAGTGTTACTGTCACTACTTTGCACTAGAGAAACATCAAACACGCTCAGGTAATTTTAATAAAAACGAAACAACATAAACAATGGTGATAAAAAAAAGGTGAATTGGTTGAATATGCCTGATGTGTGATGTGCAATCATCACTAGCAAATTACTAGCAAAGAGAGGGTAGCTATAAAGAAACCAGTACAATAATGTCTATAACAATGTGTTTGTAAAAGTCTCTGATTTAAGAATGGGGATAATTCAGATAGCAAAAACTAAGCAGGGATTTTTATATATGCTTTACTGTTTTGTGTATATAAATTGTATTTATGATGTATATAGTGTAGTATACAACACGCACTTATATACATACATACATATATAGAGTGTGACTTCTCATTTTGTTTTGTAAATGCAACAGTTTACCCTTAAAAAATAGTAATTCTCAAAGGAGTTTTTGTTGTTCTTTTACTGATATCGATTGTTGCTTGATGCCTTCCTCAGACTCAGAGTTAGCCCTGATGTATAATGATGAGTCTGTGCTGGAGAACCATCACTTGGCTGTGGGTTTTAAGCTGCTTCATGAGGACAACTGTGACATCTTCCAGAACCTTACCAAGAGGCAAAGACAGAGCCTTAGGAAGCTTGTTATTGACATGGTGAGTGTCAACATATTCATTATGAATTATAGCTACCTTTCTCACTTGTCGTCATGTGACCCTTTCTACTTTTTATTTGTCTCTTTTTCCTCTAATCTACTCATACCTACTTTGTTCTCAGGTTTTGGCAACAGACATGTCTAAACACATGAGTTTGCTGGCAGACCTCAAAACTATGGTGGAAACTAAGAAAGTGACAAGTTCTGGAGTGCTGATGCTTGACCACTACACTGATCGAATACAGGTAAGCTACAGTTATTCAGTTAATTTAAAAGTACTTCCAGTCAACAAACAATGAGAGGAATATTTATAAAAGATAGGAGTGTTATAAAAGATAATGAGACCGTGAACGTGGCTCACCACAATGTTTTTTAAAGGTGGAGACAAGTTGGAAACACAATAAATATGAAGCTGGCATTTTGTTTTAAATAAACTAAACCCTTAGAGTGCATGTATAAGACAGGTGTAGCCACCACAAAGACAGCCATTCGTTTCTGGGCTTTGGTTTTCAAGGCTGGACTCCACGGCTGTTGCAGTCTTGTTATTTTGGCACAGAAGGGAAGTATCTGAATGTAATGGTGGAGTGCTAGGGCATCATGTAATGCTAGCATGCTTGGTTACCAAAGTGCATTGCACAGATGCAGATGTCAACTAATCGGTACAAACAGCACTGAATGGACTCTTAAGTACAATAACCAACAAGCCATTTCAAGAAGCACCTAAAAGTGTTGACGCAGTTGAGGCTTTTAGTTTGGTGACTTTCAAATGGCAGAAGCAAAGCCGCTTGCATTGGCCTTAACCTGTCAGTTTTGAAGCCAGCCTTTCAAGTGGCAGTTTTTGGCATTTGAAAGATTACTTCATCTTTCAGAGCTGTAAGCTGCTGCTTGGTTGAACAATATACTTCACACACCAAACTCCTGCAAGATCTAAAATCCAGACTGACAGTGTGGTGAATGGGACAGAAATGAAACATCCCCAGTTATCTCAGCCAAGGTGATGGTGGTTGCTGACAGTTTCTAAAGCAGCTGATCAGCTGTCTTTGAACAAAGACGAAACAACGGTGTTGATTCGAAAAGTATTTGAATCCACGAAAGACTAGATTCTAACAACTTATTGTATTATTATATGTGTCAAGAGTTTTGGAAAGGACAGCTAATCTGGAATTTCTCACCACTGGAGAAACTAAGTGATTTGCACTGCTCCAGTCAGATGTCACAGAAGAACAGGTGACATTAACAGCGGGAGTTAAAGGAAGAGCTCAGGTGACATCTGGATTAAGCGATAACATCTTTACAACCCTTTCATTGGGAGGTTAGATACAGAGGTTAATTAAATTCAGCTGCAAGCAGTGGAGGATGTTTTCTGAGGATTTAAACATGAAGAACATTTTTGCTTAGTAGCTGTCAAGATCAATAAGGAGGAAAGAGCAGTTACTGAGACTTTGGAGAATTGTACCAACTTGTGGAGGAAAGGAAAGGAAAAGAGAATGAATGTGAAAAAGGTCATAAAAACATTGGGTTTGCACCACATTTTTCAGTCGCTTTGTCAATTTAAAATGCTTTAAAATGTCAGACAACTTAAAGGGAAAAAGTAGACGATGGGCAAACAATCTTCATGTTTATCAGATTTCAGGATAGTGTTAATCAATGCTACGGCCATTACTCAAAAAAGGTGAGGTATTGCACATTACTCTTTACTTTTCTATTACTTATAAACCTGAAGCTACAGTCCCACACACCAATAGAAATCCCCACCCTAACAAGGACACGCATATAAAGAGCCCAAAAAGACTTTAAAGGAATCGTCACCGTAATTCAACTGCATAGGTTTAAATAGAGGCCAGCAAGCTTATTGCTTTTGTTACCTGTTGAAGTTAAGGCTCTGGCTGCAGGGCTGGGGTCAGCATACACTCAGCTATTATGTCATTCTGGGTTCTTGCCTAGCTTTGTGTTTGCATGATGTCTGCGCAGATGCTTGCAAAGGGCCGAAGCTGCGTTAACAGTATAATGCAACTGTTTCTGTCATGGACGCAGTCTTCATTTCACTATCGCATTCTTGTCCATTTATGCAATAACAATAAAGGTAATGTCCGTATCGCTACACTTCAAAAGCCGTAGACCATGACACCAGTTTGTTCCTCCCTGCACATAAACTGAAAGTAGCTGATTGTGGTGCACAGAAAGAAAAAAGCTTGTTTCTTTGTTTGTTTGTTTTTTATTTCTAACACAAGTAACAACATAATTTTAACTGTCATTTAATTATTGAATTTAGTAGTACTGCATTACTTAAAAAATGTCATGTGATTACAGTAACAAGTTTCATCCAACACTAGTATTTCTAGCTTTGTACGTTCACAATATAATGTGAGGTAAATGATTTTGTATATGTGCAGGTATTGAGGAACATGGTGCACTGTGCTGACCTGAGCAATCCCACAAAGCCTCTGGCTGTGTATCGACAATGGACAGAGAGAATCATGCAGGAATTCTTCAGGCAGGGAGACAAGGAGAGAGAGCGGGGGATGGAGATCAGTCCCATGTGCGATAAACACACTGCATCTGTGGAAAAAAGTCAGGTAAATGAGCAGCAGTGAAATACACACATGTATGAATATAACAGCACGCAACTGGATAACTGTTAATGCTGTAGGTGGAGTGATAACTACAGTGCAGAGAGTGATTTATCAGCTCTGATCGCAGCAGTCATCCTCCTACATTTTTAATGCTGATTTGCAGGCAGTGAAGAAACACCACTGTGCTAGCTTATGTCATGTCAGTCATTGCCTTTTTCTTTTTTTTCCTTTACGTAGGTGGGCTTTATTGACTACATTGTCCACCCGCTGTGGGAGACATGGGGGGATCTTGTACACCCTGATGCCCAGGAAATCTTGGACACTCTGGAGGACAACAGAGACTGGTACCAGAGCACTATTCCCCAAAGCCCCTCACCACCTCCTGTGGACGACGACAAGGATCTAAACGTGTGCATAGACAAGTTTCAGTTTCAGCTCACTCTGGAAGAGAGTTTACAGCAGGAACAGGAAGACGAGGATGGCAAGCCCACGCCAAACCATGTGGCACAGGACTGCAGTCACGGGGAGGATGAGTGCAAAAAGGATGAAGAAGAAGACATAATGGCAGAGGAGGAAAATGAGGATATAATAGAAGAAGAAGATGAGGTGGCAATGGAAGAAGAGAACTTGGAGGAGGAGCTGAAATCTCAGTTGGGTGGGGGGCCTGACAAGGACAGACTTTCTGACACAAGTCCTGTAGAAGAAGAGGAGGATTCTTCTTCACAAGCTGACGATACATGAGTTTTGCTCCTGTATCTCCCTCCTCACTTGCACACATTATCTTGTTCATCCTTTCAATGGCCAAACCAAGAACAAATAAGACTGCAATGACAATACACACCTTTAAATATATTTTTCAAAAAGGGAATAAATACAAATTGCTTAAAGAGAAGTTAATTACACAGCAACTGTAGATTTGGAGTGGCAACAAGTCTTTCGACTGATTCCACAGTGAACTTTAGACTAAGAGGAATCTAGGAGAGCATTAATGTTGGGCGACTGAAGACAGCGTAGCACTCTGGGACTAGAATGCACACACATAAACACACATGAAGTAACACACAACTTATAGAAAGAAAGAAAAACAGGAGCAGGAAATCCACCAATGCAATGTGTGTACGAGCATGCAGCAGTCATGCAGTAAAAGTGTGCTCCGCATATTCCCTGTCCTTTCTTTTTTCGGGAGGCAGAAACACACGCTGGACTGTATGTTTGTATGTGTGCATTTATTAGAGGGACACTGATAAGTATTGAATCTCTTTGGAAAAAGCCATCCCTTAATGGAGTATTAACTAGTGTTCAGTCAGTATTAGTAATTCATGTTCGTTAGAATCTCAATAGAAACTGTTCTCCTCAGAAAAGCTACACGTCCGAGTAACTTCTTTTTTTTTCCATTTCTGTCGGAAAGAAAAATAAGATAATCCCATCGGAGTTGGAGGAGGTGAAGGAAAAACTACGGAAGGAAAGGAAGATGCTGCGACGAAGGGGCCATCGGGTCCCATATCCCCCTTTTTCCCTTTACGCGGAGAGTGCTACTGGTGCAAGATGGCTCTGTGCCTTTTTGAAACACCAGCTTCTTGAACGGAGCTGTCGTGAAGCAATGCATTGTGGGACAGGAGTGTCTGAATTTGTCATCATTTTTGATTGTCTCTTGTTGAAGATCTCTCTCTCTTTACTGTTCATGGTATCGTGGTGTGTATCTCACACGTACAGTTTCTGTGGTGATATGTTTTCAGCTGTAAGTCTTCCTTTGTTGCTCTTCTGGTAATATAATAACTCAGAACTCTAAATGCAGAGCAATCACTACCACCACCACAACCACCAGTAGACTCTTTCCAGCTTATGTTCTTTTCTTTTTTTAATTTTTAGAATATTTTTTTTAAACTTTCTGAGAATAAGCCATGTGATGCTTTGAAGCATACGTTTTGCCTATTTTATATTTGACAGTTGCCGAATACGTTGAAGGGACACGGGATTATTTCATCAGCAGAACAAATTTTTTTAAACGCCATCTCACGCCCACTTGCACTGCGTGGTCATGTCTCCTCATACACAACCAATCTCACCAAAGTAAAGGATGAGAAACTTCAGTGGGTGAAGTGATTCAAGGGAAGACAGATGAATAAGAAAATCAGGGAGGCAGAATGTCAGGGGAAAGAAGCGTGACGTGGCCAAATAGGAGGTCTAGCGGTCCCTAATCATCCTTGTTATGTTTGATGCTTTTTTGCCTTAATGTCAGATGCAGGATATATGCCTGCTAGTATGTAGATTTATAAGATATACAATAGATATCCTAGTATATTTATATCACGTCTGTATGCTTATTTCTGTGAGTATCAGTGGGTCTATACACAATGTATCCAGCATTGCATTTGGAGGGAAAAGGTAGACACTGCTGCTGACTAGCTGTTATGTTGTTGCTGTGCTTGGACCAACGTAAAGAATGTGTTGTTTTCTAATCACAACGACTATCTTATTATAGCTATCTGAAGGCATTGAGGGGGAAATAAGAATTGAAAGGGGGAGTTGAGGTGTGTGTGTTTTTGGTAGGTTTAAGAGGAAGATGTTGTCACACTCATCGTCGCTCACTCACTGGCATTGCCGTATCTCGTCGAGCGGATGTTCAGGATTCGATCGACAACAGCTCAAACCGGCCGCAGTTTGTCCAGGTGTTCGTTTCTCACAGGGTATAAATGAATTAAATACATAAACAAACAAAAGAACACGAGTGGGGTTCTTTTGAAGGTAAGACCAAGTTCCTGCAGGTCAGTAACTCAGCTTATCTGAAGACACCACCACAGACTGGTGTAAGAAAAGCCCCATGGGCACAGCTGCGAGGCCCCCCACACACAGGCTGTTTCATCCAGTGAAATGGGAAGTTAGTCAAATAAAAGATTCCCATATGCACTGGCCTTTTTTTTTCAACACGTTGCTTTGTTTTGTGGCTTCTCGTTCTGTTATAAGCTATAAAAACATCAATATTTAATTGCCATACAAACACAATACTGTAGCAATTGTTTCTTATTAAGGAAATTATTAAAGTGATTGATTGCTGCCATTCTTTTTAAATGATGAGAAGAAAACCAGGGGAAGTGTTTTCTTTGAACAGTTTGTGTACAGTTTATTTTTATATCATTCTGGTGGATGGTCTGGAAAATGAATCACGTGTTGATGACTATAGCTATAAGCATTACCACTCTTGTATATAATGTAATATTGGATTGTAAATTATAAATTTATCCGCATCATCATGATTAACAAATAACCACTTAAAGTTGTTAAGTGAACCACTGCAGGCCACATCCTCATATTTCCATTTTTTAAACATATGTTCTCCTCACTCGTGCTGTCCTATTTTATTTTATTTTTTCACTTTTTAGTTGTTCACATTTATTGTTCAAATCAAATATATTCGTACCAGCACTTTATTTCATCAGGTTTCGAGGCAGACGGTGTGTTTCAGGTAGTGTGTGCTGCTGGTTTGGTCATTCGCAGTCACTTATTGATTATATTCCACTGGGCCAAACCACAAACCCTCATTGTGAAGCAGTTAGCGTTCACCTCTCTCTGCAGGCATAACCAAACAACCCAATCATTCTCGATTAAATGTCCAGATGAGACTGAACCCATTTGACCAATGCGATCAAATGGAAGTTGAGGTAGTCACATAGGATACAGTTAAAGGAGATAAATGTGTCCTTATGTGACTTGGCCCTTTCTAGCACCGTCACCACCTCGGTTTCTTAGTAACTTTAATCACTATCTAGCCTGATAGCCTAAATGTCCATCCCGTGGTGGCTTACTTAGCTGGTTCCCATCGGGTTTGCTGTCAGGTTATTGTTGTCACAGACTGACTCCCTCTGAGAATACTTCTCTGGGCTTTAATTCATGTGTTTGTTCATGAGTAAGAAAGGTTATTCAAGGGAAAAAAAAAACATGAAATGATTGTAATATTTGTAAATGATGTTGCTGTAATGTGTAAAATGTGTCCAAGTTATTTTTTATTATATTATTTTTATGAGAGTTTTTCCTCTTGACAGAGCTGAGGTGTCATTTTGTGAATAAATGCATTTAATAAGCAAACATCTATATATAAAACAATATTATAGTATATCAGTATATTTTTCTTTTATTTCACTGTTCAGTACTGTAAAGTGTGTTAAAATACAAATAAAGAAAGATTTTTCTATTAAATGCAAACTCCACTCTCCTGTTTGCTACGTTTTTCTTCTTCGCATTAATGGTTTCTAATAACTCTATGCAGCTTAACACAGACAAAAAAGTGTCTAACTTGTGCTTTTGTGAGCATTACCGCCCAACTCAGAGCTTGGGGTGTTTCTCACCCATTGTAAAAGCTATCATTTTTTCATCATTTTTTTTAATCACATTTTTGACTTTTGATGCTCATATCAAGTCTGATTCACTCGTTTTGCTTTTTTTCATTTAAGAAATATAGCTAAAGAAAAAGAATTAAGAACTCCAGATTTCTTATTTATTGCATCTATTACAATAAATAAGGAGATTCATTCATTATTTTTCTTGTGAATTGGACCTGCTTGTCCATGTCTTTATCTCCTCTCACTTGCATTTGACTATTTTCATGACTGTTATCTATTAATCACCTCCAATCTGTTTAAAATGATTTTAACTCACTGTCACCCCAATTCTAAAGTTTTCTTGTCGGGCTTGTTTATATTTCAGTTTAATAATCTTGGTCCATTAAAGCCTTAAGGAGCAAGGCCAGTACCAACATTGTTGAACCACTCCACCCCTGTTCTTCAGACTGTGGCATCCTTTTTGAGACAAGTATTTTAGTAGTGTTTGCGACTTGCTTTGATCGTGTCCATTTTGACTTGGCAGTTTTTGTTAATCCACAGAAAATGTTGTTTGCTGTGGATTAACTGAAAAAAAATAGACATTTCTATATTAATAGTGGAACAGGAACCTTTTTGCAATTTCAACTGTTTAACTTTTACTTAACTCATTTGGTTTACAATTAATGGCAATCGAGGTGGGGTTAGCTAAAAGTTAAAAATCCCTGGACTTCTTCACATTTTCCATAGTCATCCAGTAGGCGTGCTTAACTTAATTTAGCCTGCAGCTTGGTTTATTTTCAGTTAAACTTCAGAGTGGCTTAGCTTGTTTACATTTTGGTTTTTAAAAGATTTACAGTAGTTCCTTTTCCCCTCACGTACTCTTAGGTAAGTATTGTAACCTTGGAATGCACCTCTATTTGGACCTGTTTGGTCTAGTACAGGTAGGTTGGTACATGCATACACCTAGATTTAAATAAGATTTCCTATTTGTATTAAATCTGGTACTGTGGTTTTAAAGAGAGGCTATTGCGTAGGGACATTTTTGATATAGATTTATAAATGTGTTATGAAAGTTTAAAATCAATGCATAAATGCTTAAATGTTATTTACCCCATAGTTAAATATTGGTAAAAGTGCAAACAGTGATGACTACCTCTCTTACACGAGATGGCTGCGTCCCCAGAGTCCTCTACACTTCAGACAAGCGCAAAGGGTCTTCCCGTTCTCCGCCAATCACAGGAGCCACAGAAGAGCGTCGTCCAATCAGAGTGAAACATGACAGAGGAAGGGGAGGGTACATGTTCATGCGCAAGAGCTTTGTCAATACGGAGCTAGGCGGTGGCAGAGTTTAGCTATTAGCTCTTTTGAAAACAAGATAAAAATATAAAGTCCTGTTTGGGCTTCAGCGCATTAGTTGAATTGCAAAGGTAATATGACGTTATGATATTGAAATACACTCGAAGGGTGTTTTTATATTAGCATTTTAATTTTGTAATATGTTAATGCGGTAGCTAAAGGTGCTAGTTAGCATTGATTTGTTAGCTCGGGATATAAAATTGATACAGTTAGCTCAGGCACGTTGTAGTTTATAAAGTTATGGCTCCTGGTGTGCTTCCTATTGAAGCTGCGTTTAACCTGTATATTTTTTATGACCGATAGGTCGTGGTGCCGTTGCACGGTGGACTGTCATTATGTCCTGTCAGTTCCTGCTCCTGCTGTTGCTGAGTGTAGGAGTCTCCGCGGTGGAGGTCCAACGTCCTCGCGGTGTCCCTTTGTCAAGTAAGCATTTATATCTTTAAACAAGACTAAAACGCATCAATTAGTTCACCGAACCTCTGGTAGTCAGCTACTTGTAATGCGGAGCTTTCATGGCACTAATAAAATAAACTTGAAACCTCGACAGAACGGCAGTTTTATGAAGAGGGCAAACCCTTTACGTGCCTAGATGGCTCCCGGACCATTCCGTTTGACAGAGTAAATGATGACTACTGTGACTGCCAGGATGGATCTGATGAGCCAGGTGTGTATATCCTGGAGTCTGATTACTCTTTTCATAGAACGTTTGAATTAGGTAGTTGCTGCTAAATGCACCTGTGCTGTTTATTTTCAGGCACTGCTGCTTGTCCCAACGGCAGCTTTCATTGCACCAATGCAGGTTTCCGTCCAACCTTCATCCCCTCTTCTCGCATCAATGATGGGATCTGCGGTAATTTAGTTATTTATTTATTTTTTTAAATCATGCTGACCATTTTTATTTCTGTTCTTTTGTGTGGCTATGATTTTGTTTACACCTTGAATTCTTTTTTTTGCAGACTGCTGTGACACAACTGATGAGTACAACAGTGGTGCTACGTGTCAGAACACATGCAGGTGGGATTTATACAACTTTCTTAACTATTTTTGCTTTCACTTATACTCAGTGTTGGGAAGGTTGCTTTTAAAATGTATTCCACTACAGATTACAGAATACATGCCGCAAAATGTACTTTGTAATGTATTCCGTTACGTTACTCAATGAGACTAACGTATTCTGAATACTTTGGATTACTTAATATATTATCATGCTTTTTACAACTTTTTACATGAATGTACTATTGCTGTGTGATTTATTACTATTACTGAAGGTCCGCGGCTCCAAACCGTAGTAAAGGGACCTCTGGCTAATACGTCAGGTTCCGTGTTGGGCTCGTAGCCGAAAAATAGCTTTACTTTGTTGTCTGGGTCAAGTTTGAGGCAGAGAGAGGCGTTGAAAGGCTGCTCCAACGGAACTTATTGTTTCGGAGGAAAACATGAACACAGTGTACAGTCGAGTCTTAATAGCTTACTTACAACTGGGCTCGTCAGGCACTCTTCTTTAGGGATGGGTATCGTTTAGGTTTTATCCGATACCGGTGCCAAATCGGTACTTTTGAAACGGTGCCGGTGCTCAAACGGTGCTCAAACCGGTGCTTAAAGAATGGAGAACACAAAATTGGTCCAAAAACCTCTCATGTTCAGCTGTTTTTTGTAAAAAGATAACAATGTTAGCCTTTTCTGCAGCTATGGGGCATATATGGTATCACTCTTGGCTGGAAGCAGTGCTTAAACAATGGAAAAAACACAAACTTTGTCCAAAACCTCTCATGTTTAACTGTTTTCCACTTTTTCTTTGGTCATTTTAGTCTTTTTGGCCAGGGTGAAGGGAGTATCTGCCATCAAACAAGAGGACAGCTGCATGTAGCTATGACGATGTTTGCTAGTTCACCTTACATGCATTAATGTAATAACGTGGTTAGCCTACTCAACGTAAATTACACATGAACAACATTAAGCTACTCACGCAGAGAAGAACGGCTGCTGCTGCCATCATCATCCGTCATCATTTCTGCTACACTGGCAGGGCTAGGGGCCAGGACTCTCCTCTTCGTGTTTTTGGGGGATGTTGCATAACAGGCAACCCACCCGGAGTAGATGTGCTCGGTGTGAGGTCTCGCAGCAAGCTATCAAATACGGCGCATTTCTCAGCTTTTAAAAAAACGCTATGCGTCGCCAGGTGTTTCATCGGATTTGAGGTGTTACCTCCTTTGACAGTATCACAGTATCAGCTTAAAGCACTTGTTGCAGGCTGCTGAGTTTGCATATTTTGCTGTGAAGTACAGCCAGACTTTTGACCGCTTGGCCTTGGACATTTTTAATCTGTAGCTCTGCTCTAAAAGAACGTACGTACCTGGACCCGCCTACTATCCTCGGAAACGTAAAATGATTGGCTAGAAGTGTATCACAGCTCAGGAAAAAAAGCACCGAAATAAAGCACCGAAATGTGCGCTGCTTTTCGGTCTGGTTACTACCGTTTATGTCAGATGGCACCGGACACCGGTACCCATCCCTACTATTCTTGGCTGCAGTGGTTATTATATTTACATGCTTCCAGCTCCCATTTCTGCTCGATGACAGCTCGTACTTTTCCACTCTCCTTTTTCTCCCTCCTCGCGCTCACAGACACATAACGGGTATGGCAGTCCATTCTCCCTGCAGCACGGACTACACTGCCCATGATGCTACATTCTTTAGGGCTATGCCTGTAGCATTCTGCCTATTAGCTTAGCACAACAACAACAACACCCAGGAAACACAGTCGCAGAGAGAGAGCATCACCCTGTAACCATGGCAACCGTAACGCTGCCGCCTGGAACAACAAAACATAGCTGTCAAAACAAACCCAAACAGTCCTGACCCGCCACAATATGAAACAGGAAATGTAATCCATTTATTTCAACAAAGTAACTGTATTCTGAATACCACCTTTTTAAACGGTAACTGTAACGGAATACAGTTACTCATATTTTGTATTTTAAATACGTAACGGCGATACATGTATTCCGTTACTCCCCAACACTGCTTATACTTGCATATACATATTCAGTGTTTTCGGTAGATGTTTATTATTCAGAATGTTTTATATGATGTTTAACTTGCAGAGAGCTTGGGCGAAAAGAGAGAGAGAGCTTGCAGAAGATGGCTGAAATTGCAAAAGAAGGCTTTCTGCTAAAACAACAACTCATCCACGAAGCCAAAATGGGTCTAGAGGATAAGAAGGTGTGAATGACAAAACAACCTGTGGTCCTTTTGCAGTATGCCTCTGAAACATGAATCCTTAGTCATAATCATTTTGATGTAGAGATGCCGGTGCCTAACAAAATACACTTGCAAATGTTTACATCAGTTACCTCTTAGAAACTCACATTTACATTCAGAAACCAAATATTAGACAAATTGCACAAAAAAACCAAAACCAAAATAATTTCAAGTATCAAAATGTTGTTGTTTTTTTGTTTTGTTTGTTTTTTAAGTTTTAACTAAGTTACTAGTGCCACACGTGCAATAGACTAGCGTTCTATGTGACCTGTTTTGGGGCTGCATTCAGTACTTATATTTTTCTGGATTTTAATGTTAGGGTATCGTTTGCTTTCTATAGTGATTTGTTTATATTTTCCACAGCTATTGTGTATAGGTTAAATTGTTATATTTTATAATTTTCTCTCAATAGGCCAAACTTGGAGATGTTCAGGGGAGTAAGAAGGATATGGAAGCAAAGGTGGAGGCTCTAAGAACAGTAAAGGAGTCTGCAGAGCAGCCTGAGAGAGAAGCTAAAGAGCGCCATCTGAAGGCCTGGGAAGGTAAACTAAGATTTAAAAGTATATCGCCATCTACTGTTTGTAATGAGCATGACATTACAGGTTCTCTAGTGTCATTTAAGCTAAATATTAAATATTGTTTGATCCTGATTGTTTTGCAAGTATGGCTCATTCGCAACGCATAGCAAGGTTGTTAATTAAATTTTCATATATAATTTTTTTTCTTTTTCCCCAGATCAAAAAGCTCTCATTCAAAAAGAAAAAGATAGTGCTAGAATGGCTGAGGTGTTTCTTGAACTTGATGATGATGCAGATGGTTTGTGAGTACTGGCACCCTCCAGAATTGTTGGGACACGTAACAAACTGAAAAATATATCTAGTTAGACAGCTGGTGACATGCCATAGAGACCACTTTGGCAACAATAGCAACACCGTGAACTGATTGTAACTCTTTGAAACAAAGGGTTGACATGCCATTTAATATATACACTTTGGCTGATCATTATCCTGAAGTAATTTAGCATTTGTTGTAGCATTTGTCTTTATCAAAGTAATTTATATATTTTTTTACGCCACAGTGTGTCAGTGCCTGAGCTTTTGTCTCATTCTGAGCTTGACCCAGATGCAGACGGTTTCTTCACAGAAGCAGAGGCGCAGGTAAAACGGATTCTGTTTGTCTTCTGGTAAAGTTTACTGGGTTTTAGAAACTGTGACACATCAAAATCTGAACCTTTCCTTTGTTTTGCATAGGGACTATTGGGAGGAGTGGATAAAGTAGACACAGTAGCATTTGAATCTATCTGGAGTAATGTCAAAGAAAAATACATGTCAGAGGTAAGATGCTATACTTTTTATTTTTTTTATTTTTTTAATAAATAGTAAATTTCATGAGAAATTTATGTAAATATTGTTGGCATCAGTCCAACGCAGACACCCCAGCACCAGAGGAAACTTCACGGGAGGAAATAAACGAGCCCGTCTCTGACAACGAATCTGATCAGTACCCTGACGATGATATACCAGAGGATGAAGATGATGATGATGAAGAGGATGAAGATGATGACCGCGATGAGCATGACTATAAGGTCAGCTCACTGAATTTTTCATCAAACTTCTGCTGGATGAGTCAGAGTTATTTTTGGAGTTAACTTATGTTTGATTTGCAGATCCCTCCTACAGCGAGGACTGAAGAAAAGAAGGATGATGATGAAGGAGCTATGCCTCCCTATGACCAAGAAACGCAGAACCTCATTGATGGTAAGAATGCGTTTAAAACTGAGTGACTCATCCTGTCCTGAGCAATAAGTATTTGACTCATCACAGATGTAGAAGCATGTCAGTTTGCATTTTAATGTTCTAATTTGAAATGAATTATTCATTATGTTTTGCAATAAATTGTACAGAAAAGGAATTAAATTCCCCAGCTGTGTATCTTTTATATGACATGAAGTTCATTACATATGAAAGCATCAAGAGGAAGTCATGATTTGCTCAGACCTTTTGTATGTTTGTGTGTGTTTTTTGTGAGTTTGTTGTACGTGTATATTTCAAGTCTGTGCATCTGATTCCCAGCTGCTCAGAAAGCCAGGGATGAGTTTGATGAGGCTGAGAGAGCTCTCCGGGAAGTAGATGATCAGATCAGGTAAGTGCTCAGCCTGAATGTGAAGAAGCCTCTTTGCCAGTAATGCAATCAGCTTTTGTTAACATAATGAGAGTTTAAATTTCAACAGCTGCATTGATTTGTATTTTTTTTTTTTTTTTTTTTTTTTACACAATCAGCGAGTTATTGTAATTGAAACCTGTAAACAAATACTGTTTAATTTTGGATTGGGTATTTGTTTCAGGAACCTTGAGAAGGAAATCTCTTTTGACTTTGGACCCAGTTCTGAATTTGCCTACTTCTATAGCCAGTGTTATGAGTTGACTACAAGCGAGTATGTATTGTAAAAAAAAACAAAACATATTTTTTTTAATGCTTTGTATAATATTTATTATATATATTATATATTTCTGAAGGTCTAAGTTTGTCTGTTTCTTTCAGGTACATCTATAGACTGTGTCCATTTAACAGGGTAACCCAGAAATCCAAGTTTGGTGGATCAGAAACTAACTTAGGGTAAGACAATATCTGTTCTTTCTATTTCGCATGGCTTTGCTTGAGTCTTTGCTCATCCGTGTTTGCCACCATTTTCTTTGTGCAGATCCTGGGGGAAATGGGCCGGTCCTGAGGACAGCATCTATTCTGTAATGAAGTATGAACATGGAACAGGTTGCTGGCAAGGCCCCAGCAGATCCACCACAGTGAGTGACACCCAGCCAGGCATCATTTAATCTTTTCTGTCTTAATTTGACTTTAAATAATTGCTGTTATTTTACAGAGAAACAATATAATTTGTTGTTTTCCCTTTTAGGTTAAGTTAACATGTGGGAAGGAAACTGTTGTGATGTCTACCTCAGAGCCTAGTCGCTGTGAGTACCTGATGGAGTTTACAAGCCCTGCAGTCTGTCAGGAGCCCCCAAGCCTGGAAATATCGAGTCATGAGCACCAAGAACTCTAGATCTTTTTGATTAGTAAGTAACTCCCAACTTCTGAGTATTTGTAGCAAACCAGTATCATCCTCCTTTCACGTCTTCCTGTCCATCCCTTTTATATATCAAATGTTTCTTATGGCTAGCATTGTTTAAAGCTGGCATATTTTCTTTGCTTAACCAAATGAAAATGTTGTACAATCTGAAGGTTTAGCATTTCAGAATTTTTGGAAGAATTAGGTAAAGCTTCATTTTAGAAGAAGAGCAGGCCAGCAGCAAGATCCAGGTAAAGGCAAGTTCATAATAATTCATCGTAGTGATTAAGAGGGTTAGAATTAATGAAGGCCAGAACTTAATGATGTCCTGTAAGGGTAAGATGAATGCAAACGGTACTACAGTATTCCACATCAGCACTCTTACAATAGTGCATACATCCTTTACTGCACACAGTTGGAACTTTAGAGCTTCCAGCTGTTTGAATGATGTCACAGGTATAAACATTGCTACCAGCTCAGATTGTAAAATGAGTTCTTATTTTTAGAAAGTAATTTAGGGTTTGTTGTTGAATCGCAGTTACTGTCACACATTTCATACCACAGCGATATAGTGATATCAAATTATAAGTTTGCCCGCAAGCCGCCCACAGATGTCGTAAATGGTAAACAGATATCTAATACAGTTTTTCTTGAAATACAAAGTGATGTAATGCTGCAAATTATGAAGCGTGGTTAATCTTAAATTAAATTGATTTCTTATAGCCATTTGTCTTAGATTTTGTGGGTGATGCACAGTTGATAGTTACATACCTGATGTTAAAGTGCTTTAAAATGGTATGGTAATAGGGATTCTTATTAGAGATGCACCAATACTCATGTTTTTTTAAAATAGTTTTGGTTTGTATTTATAGATAAATGTTACTGACTGTCTAGTGGCTATAAATTAGGTGAGTATCTGCCAACGCTGGTGATTTCCAGTTACATCGGTGCATCTCTAATTGATCTGGTACAGCAAAATAAAACTTGAATGTGTCATCCTCTAACATTAACATGGCATCCATCTCGAATGTAAGCAATAATTAGGAGGCATCTGTGCTGCAGATGCTTAGTCCTCAGGAATGAAACCATTAGGGATCAGTGACTAAATTGTTCTTCCTTTTTTAAATAACAACAAAGACATGACTTAGGCAAACAAGCCATTGAAATAAACATGTATGTGCTCCATCTTGCAGGTTGTTCTCAAGGGACCACAGTCACTACAGCAGTATGAAGTTGCCATGCTGTGAGCAGCATCACCTTGGTGTTGGTTAACAATTAACGATAAATTCCAATGATTAGTTTCTCTTTCACTTCTGTAGCATCATCTAAATTTCCAACTTCCAGTGCTACCTGTTTATTTGAGCCTGTTTCTATCCACTGTAGTGTCATTCCATTATTTTGAAATAAACTTCTTATCGTGCTGTTAAATTTTGTGTACCAGTGCTTTTTTTTTGTCAGAAATAAACTTTAAATCTAAATAACTTTTCTTATGATCACAAAACATATGGATATATTACATATATCCAATCCTATTGATTATTAAATATTTAACTGAAGAGCTGGTGGAAATGTGTCATTTAAAAAAATAATTCAGTGTGCGTTATTGTTGCAATTATCGAAACACTCAAGCCAACAAACCAGCCTTACTGAATGTGCATGCGATTGTAAAATGACATTTTAATAGTGTTTTGACAATCAGTAAAAATCGAGCCGCTTGTATTTGTAGCTTTTATTTTTATTTTTTTTTTCTGGCATGTAAAGTACAAATAATTAAACAATTCCATGAAAAAGTCTTCAAGCGTCTTCAGCTGAAATCCCAGTAATAAATATCCTAGTCTAAACTGAAAGGTTTTTTTTTTCTTTGTTAAATTTTGACATTGTTCATTTGGTCATGTTTGGAAGTATGAGATTTTGTATATTTTTTTCCGCAGACCATTGGTGTCAACGGAAATGTTTTGATCATTTTCACTTTTGATTTGTTCTACCATTCCAGGAAAAATGTAAGAAAAACATCACTAAGTTACTGCGTCCCCTCTTCTAAATAAATAGACACAAAATACAGTTGGTTGAGAAACAGAAGGACCACTCACCCCTTCAGTACCTAAAGACTCCCAAGGAAACCTTCCTGTAGCTTTTCTGAGCTCTGCACTATTTTGTTGGAGCTCCTGGTTAGGTTTCCAATTGTGTAATGAGGCTCAAGAAGCACAAATTGATATTGAAATCGATACAGGTGATCTCAGTATACAATGCAGCTATGTAAACTGAACCCCTGATATCCCATTTTGTAAATCAAACCATCAACATGAACAAGAAAGCTTCTTGTGAGCATATCAAATCAAATCCCTCCCTTCCTGGCTAGCTGAAGGACCCTCAGATGGGCCAAAGCCTGGCTACAGGGGCTGCGCCGTGTCTCAGGGGTTCACCGAGTGGTTGAAAAAACAAGACTGTGATAAGATTAAATAATTAAAAGATTTTCATTTAACAAGACAAACAGAACACAGGCAGTAAAGGCATAACATCTAGCACAAAGCATGTATGTTTATACACTTCAATTAGTTAAATATAGCAGTGCATTCTTTGACTATGGAGAACGTTTCCAAATCGTACTTCTAAAGCTGTTTTTCTATTTGTCCCCCTTTTAAGAAACGAAATGGTGTAACCACAATTTTGGCAAACTTAAAATCTTTTAAACTTGCAAATATAATGAAATAAACCATAAATATACACAAAACATACTTTATACGAGGCAATAATAATAATCATAATAAATAGTTTTTAAGTTAACAATAAGTTAAAACTACAAGCTTAAAGTCGCCCAAATAATACAAGTTTGTTGGCGCTATTTTGAATTTTTTCTGTTTAAATTATTTTATGTTGCAACAAAAGCTACCACAGACTTTACAAACACAATTGAACACAGATTGATTGAAAGAAAAAAATCTAACTAAGTCTAAAATCTGCATACACTGTAAACTGCAACTAATTAAATAATGGAAGAAAAATAACAAACTTTACCCAATCAATGCAACCAAACATAATCTTTGACCCATGTGTGTTCTCTATGGAAACATCAACAACACAAATACACTAATTTAACATGTGAGTCTTGATATGTAAATGAAATCAATAAATTACAGGAAAAATGATATTTGAAATTGACATGGGCTAAAACTGATGATATATTAGACAGTATTCCTTTCAAGGTCATTGAGAATTGCTCTATTAAGACAGCCAAATGATGCAGTTTGAGCTAGCATGGTCAGAGCACAAATTAGGGGCTGAGGAAGTGATTATGGCAATTTTGAGATCAGAGCTCTCATTGCTTGTTTGATTTCTTAATGAGTCTGTTCGTTTTTGCTCCTTTCACGATTCCGCAAACCATTTCAGTGTGACATTTAATTTCTTTTTTAAAAAATATATATCATTTGTTCTCAGTCAATATAAAAACAAAGCACATTGCACTTACTGTTCCATAGGAAAGTTTTTTTGTCTTTTTAAATGATTATTGTTGTTGCTCAAGCAGTGTAGTACTGTTTCCTGCCATTGTCCTTGGCTCTTTGCTGTACATCAGATGTAGGTGTTCGTATAGACTGTGTATGAAAGGTCGTTTTGGAATGTGGGTTTGGTTTCTTGGGTTGACTGTTCTACATCGGACATGGCTGGGTAAACAACTCCAGCTGCAGCTCAACGTGGCCTGTTATCTCGGTTGTTCCTAACGTCTATCACTGGTCTCACCAAGTGCTCAGTCCTACTGTGCTATCTCTTTCAAATTGCATGACCAAAAATAGCTAGATTAGTCCCTTTATGTGGTCAGCTCTGGACACGCCACGAACAATCATTCAGAGTATTTCAGGGGATGAAACAGCATGAGTCAGATTGAAAGATGCCTGTGTAAGTATTTGAAGTGGTGCAACGGTTTTGAAGGATAAATTAGTCACAAGACAAAGCGGATGATTTAAATGTCGGGGGAAATATTACAGGAGGATGCGTTTTTCTTTCGTCGAGAGACTGATTCATCGCATTTATTTTTGATATGCCTCTTATCATTCGGTGTCTGCATGAAAGATGTGCAAATGGGATTGCTTGCATCTGTCACTTTTGGTTTAGTGATTTAAAGATTTATAAATGTAAACTGATATGTGCAACTTAAACATTCAAAAAGTAATGATAACTGAAATTGTAGAGGGTCCTTATTCAATAAATAACATCGATTTGTACAGCAATTACTTAGGGAATATTATAGTTGGTCTTAATTGAACCTTCTTGTACTGACTTGCAAAGCAGTTCTTTGGCAAAACTCAAATCTATCTAATCGTAAAGACTCATGCTCAATCTCAGTTGTGAATCTGCGTCACTGTTTCAATCTGCATTTTACTTTTTTATTTAATTTTGCAAGCAGCTTATAGAATTTGCCAGCTGGGCGATGAGCTGGGCTCATTGGAGCTTTATCTGGGATTCTCAAGTCAAAGAACTTCATTTCACTGCACCATCATTGAAGCAACACTGTACACAACTTCAGGACAAGAGATGTGTGTGTATGTGTGTCTAAGCAGTCAAAAGTATAGATATGTCTGTCTGGCTATACCCCCAACTGTTTACCTGTAACTTTATTTTTTTCTCCATTAAATTTGTTCTTGTTAGGTTCGGTTTCAATCATCTTGATATGGTTAGACAGTTAAGTTTGTATGAGATACATTGTTCCTTCGCCCCCTCCCCAAATCCCCACCCATACACCGCATGCTTGTTCCCCCTTGCTCTGCAAAGATCAGAGGGTTTAAAATAAAGCCATGCGATGTCCCAATTTTTCCAAGCTTAAGAATCTGTAAAAATTCAGCACAAGGTCTTGTTCCTTTGTATGTATAAAAATAGATTTATCTCTAATGTAATCCTTTCAAAGAGATCGTCCTCTTTGGCTAACACAGCGTCATTTAGAAAAGCAAAAAGCAAAAATGTCTTGAATATAGTTGACCTTATTTAATCTATTAATGTGTGCAGTTGTCTTGATATTGAAAGACATTAGCTCTCCCCCATGGTAAATCATCAGTCTGGGCTCTAACAGACATTTCAACTAGACAGGTTGGCCTTAATGTTTCATCAAGGGTGCCATAAATAATCTTCATGCAGTTGGGTTGGGGATATTTTAGAAATGCTATTTTAGTGGTTGTGCCAAACAGATCTGAAGCAAATAAATAAATACTTTTCTGTTGTAAACAGAAGTATAATTATGACACTTTCTTTTCTGCAAGGTTGATTTTGTGCAGTCATCTCTTGATAGGGCAGGAGTTCAAAGTTTCTGCGAAGCTTTTGTGAGAATCAAAGGGTTTTAAAGTAAAACTGAGGAGCGTTTAGCAAAGTTGGAGGAGCTGTTAATATTTCTCCTCACTGGATCAGTGATAATCTTTACATTGCTGGATATCATCACTCGCAGACATGACTCTAAGTCAACTTTAAGTGCTCAGTCTTTAGGAACTGCAGTTTACTTAATCTGCTCTATTCATATTTTTACCCATATATTCTACTGAAATGTAAAACTTTGACCTCATTTGTTCAGGGAGCTTCTATCTATGCACTCAAGAATAATACCGGTGCTCTTGAGTTTTTGCTCATCTGTGTTGTTTCACAGCAGACCTGCTTTGGCCGTTGTTGAGTTCACAATTTTTCAGTAGTAACCCTTTTTTTTTCAAAAGCATTTAAAATCGAAACAAATTGTCTTTGTCTTCTCTTGACCTTTTGACAAAGGATCTCATGCCGGATGATGGCTGACAGAGCAAAATACAATCATCTGAAAATGATGCAAAAGCAAAACAACACCGGTATTTCCCTTCGACGTGGCTGTGTTATAGTGAAACACTTTTCATCTCGCGCTCTTCTCTCTCATGGCCACCGGAGACTTACTAATGAACACTGTCACCATGGGAGCCCTGCCACTCTGCTCTAAGTTCACAGACAGTCTGCTTGTATTAGATCCATCTTAAGGACCGATTAGAAAAAATACAGCTTTACTGGACTAAATATGTGTAATCTTCTAGTTACTGAACTGTGTTTCTGTGATACATAAGTGTACTATTGTGTTGTTTGTTGTGAGACTGTGAGGGAAAGTGATTCTGATGGCCTTCGAACTACTCTTTTCTGTGACCAGTATTCATTAGTTAACCTAAATCATATTGGGTCTGAGCTGAACAAGCCCAGATAGGGTAGAGAAACTGCCTTTACGCTAGGCACCACCTAATGCAGGTCAGGAAACAGTAGTCAAAGTTTCTAGAAAATGCTTACATACTCGGCTATTATAACCACCTTAAATATTGAATATATAGTTATATTTTAATAGACGTATATAAGAGAACACTGTTTTTTAATTTCATTTTCTTTGATCTAAAAAAACTTGCTGATTCAAAATGCCCAAGTGTAAAAAAAGTGACTACATTCTCTCCAGCGAGATAATGGGAGAGATGGTGGGGTAAGAGTTTGGGTAAATTGCACATATTTCGTTCGCTTAAATTGTTTGATCGTTTTGTTCATCAGTTGTCGCTATTTGCCTGAATTCAATCAAAGCACTCAGTACACATTCTCCGTCACATTCGTTAGACTGTCTCCTAAATAGATCGCTCTTGCCCCTACCCAACAAACCAGCTACGTACCCCTTCTAATTCAATCCAGGCAAATACAGGGAAGGACTAGCATGTTGTGTAAAGAGAAAAGAAAAACTCCACTAGTGTGTGTTTACTTGAAACTCTGACTTGTGTATGCTTGCATATGGATATGTTTGTGTCGTGTGTGTGTGTGCATGTGTGCATGTATCTGCGTGTCTGTGTCTGTGATTCCGTTTTTATGAATTTATGTGAGAGAGACTCAGTCCAGGCCCATGTAGAGTGATGGCACAGGGAGCTGCTCTCCCTGCAGGTCGAAGGAGCTGGCGGCAACAGCCTCTCTCTCTCTCTCAGGCCTTGTGCTGCTTACTGGTCTTGAAGGAAACCTGCAGCACGCGGTCACCCAGGCGATAGCCGTTAAGGCTAGCAATAGCCATGGCAGCTTCATCGTAGTTGGTCATGGTGACAAAGCCAAAGCCCTTACATTTGTTGGTGGTGAAGTCACGGATGACCTTGACATTGGTGACTGCACCGAAAGGCCCGAAGAGCTGCCACAGGACACTTTCGTCCGCCTCAGGGGACAGGTTGTACACAAAGATGCACCAGCCGGCTCCAGTTGGACCGGTAAGGTTGACGCCGGCCAAACTGGTCATGCTGTCAATGGTGATGGGTGAGAATCTGGGGAAGAGAGTGGGAGAACTACCATGGGTGTCATTCTGAAGTTCCACACAGCATTCAGTGCTCTATACTGTCTCTAATGAGCGTGTATCTTTGAGAAATGTTAACGCTTGTAGTCAGGCATGGAGTCAGGGGACCCCATCTCCTTCCCCTCTCCTGCACAGTTTTGTAGGTAAATATGTGTGGGCACCACAGTGGCTCCAAACTACCTGCTTTCATACAAAATGACACTGTGAGCCCTGAGACAAGACACCCACACAATCTGCATATTTTCTCATTTTCTCTGCTGACCAAAGCCTCTGGAAGAATTAAACACATGAATCACGATGTTCAACGGAAATCACAGTATTGAACAAAACACAGAAACCTAGAGAGGGATGAAAAGCAAATTGGAATCAAATCATACAAAAACTGGAGCAAACAGAGGAGACGCAAACGGAATCTGGTATGTCCATGCTGGTGAAAAAAAGGGGACATTAAAGCAACTGAAACTGACAATGTTAGTTCATAAATAAATACATAGAAATTATTTCTATTAATCAAAACAAAAGAACAAAAGGTTAAACAAAGCCATGCCAGAATACCCTGCTGTCGGAATGCTGCATCATTGCCTAATGCAATTACAGATAGTCTTTTGTTGGCTCAGCTGCTTCTGTAGCATGGTTAAATGGGTTGTGGGCATTAAGAATTATGGCTAGTATCTGATTTTGAGATGAAGTCAGCAGGTGGTATTCCGGGCACTTTGTTTGAGGTTTTATTTTGGCATGGATGCTTTTGAAAGTACACCTTTGGCATTTACCTCTTGACTCCGTAGCTGGCGTTTAGTAAATTGTCGAGTCTGCAACGCAAGAGGGAGAATGAAGGGGATGCAGAAGTTAGTTATGAGATCTACAAAGAAGGGGGGGCTTTCATGTTAACATGTTGCTCCTTCACCAGCTGGCCTCCAGAGGGCATCCTTCACTGCAGCGTAGTCCCAAACCATCCAACCACAAACTGATGATGTGTCAAATTGGCCTGCTGGTTTTTATTTAAGCTCCAGAGTAATATGTTATTTTACATCTACTTATTCAAATTAAGTATTCATACTGAGCAAGTGAGCATTCCAAATCTGGGGGTGTCTACAGTTTGTGAAGTCCCTTAAAAATATTTCATGCTGGAAGCCTTGGAAAACTTTTTATTCATAATTATCCACATAGATGTGGATAACATCTATCATTATGATGCCTAAATGCCTATTAAGTATAGGCGACATTCATTTAACTTTGCTTTTTTTGTTGTATTTGGGAAAAATCTGGTTTCTTACATTGGTTTTGAGCTGTTATTTGGATCGGGTCCCTTTCCCAGTGAAGGGATCACACTGCAGTGTAAAAGAAAGTCAGAGAAAGAAATTGAGAAGGAGGGACACCATATTGCCATTTCCTTCTTTACTAGAACGTAAAAAAAATAGCTTAATATGTATTATAGTGACAGACAATCTGTTATTTATTCTTTAATCATTCTCTGTATTGTTAAACTAGATCACATTTACTAATTTGTGAATGTGCCACTTCAAAAATATTCAGATGCATTTACTCTTAGCCATTCTCTGATGTAGTTTAGAAAAACTTGCTGACTTGGCTACTGACACAGTAATGATATTCCATGTCTTACTAAAACAATGCAACGCTGACACACTTGCAATATTACGAGTTGGATTTGCTATTATTGAGTTTGCTTAAGCTCAACGACAGAGCAGGATAACCTGTGACTTGACCTTGAAATTATATTTATTTACAGACTATCTGTTGGTTAGTAAGGGACTCATACATCGGGTGGTATGAGGTTGGTAAAGGTTCAGTACCTGAAACGCTGAGTCTGGTGGTGGAGGGGTCCCGTGTAGCGACGAGCAGCAGTCTGGTACAGCTGAGTGAGTAAGGCCTGGCCTGTCTTCTGGCTGGGGTTGTTGGCGAACTTGACAGTGATGGGCTCGGCAGCACCCAAAGGCTTCTGTCCGTTCAGTCCTTTGATGGCCTCCTCTGCTTCATTTCTCTTGTCAAACCGGATGAAGCCCACTCCTCGTGATATGCCTGCTCCGAATAGCAAAGCAGGACAGTGTTACTACCTTGGCATCAGTGTTGCTTCCTGCAAGCGTGACTGGTCTGACACAGGCTGTATTGATATATAGTTTATCCCAAAAAACTGACTGACAGTACCTGTAACTTGGTCCACTAAGATCCGTGAGGTGATGATCCGACCATATTGGGAGAACAGCTGTTCCATGTCCTTCTGGCTCATTGTTTTAGGGAGTCCACTAACATAAAGGTTGGCATCGCGAATGGAAGCCGAACTAGGCCGGGCATACGATACCTATAACACACAATATAACATAATCACTGTGTTTTGTTTGTTTTTTGTTTGGAACAATTTATAGCAGAAAAAAGAAGAACCGTCACTTTGACTGGAGGCACATGTTAGCTAAAACTAGACTGAGTTTCCAAAAAAATTGTTGCGATTTTGCCTTGTTTAACATTTACAGACCCAGTTGTCTGTTTGGTGTCTGTGGACTTAATCAGAGTTATAATGAGAGCATTGCAGACATGCTATAATGGCCGTAACCGTTACCCACACCGAGTGTCAGCTTTGTTTTGTACTTAAAAAAAAAATCAGCCTTAGTTGATATATTTTCCTGAAATCACCAGTGACTTAATTAGTGCATGGTCATTTTCTAATACATCTGTGTTTATATCCCTTATGGTTTTCTGTTGGTCTACTTTCAGAACATTTTGAGTTAGTGGTGCAGAGCGGGATCTAATTGGCTGTAAAAGCAATAGACACGTTCTCATTTTTGTGTTTATAGGAACACGTGAGCACTTCTGTGACAGATAGTCCAGTCCAGTGCATTGTTAAAAGTGGTGTGTTTGTGTGTGATGGAGAGACAGAGTGAGTGTTGTCTGAGATAGGCTGAGCTGCCCTCCCTGTCCTGCCTCCTTCCTTTGTCTCTATTCTCCAGGGAAGAACAGCTCTACAGGCAAACAGCAAACAATGTGATTGCATCACAAGAATTGCAAGATTCCCAATAACATATAAACATGGTTTTCACACACACCCGCGTGCTATTTGTCTGCATGTATATGGTGTAATGAATGCAAATGTATTTAGAAGTAGTTGCACTATTCTTTGGTTTGTTCTGACACAAAGAAAACAGTGATAACAAGTACTACACATATATTGTAGATATCTTTAGTGTGAATACAGGTGTTCTGATTTTATCCATCACTGCTAAGCACTAGTGTCTATTGTGCACACAGATGGACTGTATGAGCAGGAGGGTTGTGTGTTGGAGTGATTAGGGTGTTCTGGACGAGTCAGGGGGGAGTCACTGTGTTCGGGGAACAGAGGCTGCCCTATAATTAACCCTCTCGCTGTCGCTCCCACAGTACAGATGGTGCCTGAAGCCCATATGGCCTCTAATCCTGTCATTGGGATTCTGCTCTTTGAGCTACCCCCTACCCTTCTACTGCTGCCCCCACCCTAACACCTTCACCCCTTTCTATTGAAGCTTCCTCCAAAATCAGGAAGATGAAACCGGTCTATGGCCGCATGAATTATTTTTGAGATTTAAGAATAAATTACAAAGCAGTTAATTACAGACAAAGTTATCTATGTACAGATACATTAAATATGAATGATCTTATATGATTAACATTGCAGTGTAATAATTATCATGACAGTCTCATTACTTCTGCTCTAGAGTGAAAGTAAATTCACAAGGTTATGTGCACTTTTAATATAATATAAAATATGATTTGTCTGTCTGTTTATCCAAAAAGTAAGCATATACAGTCTGTGACTTCAAGCGAATTGTTTGATCAGCCATAAGCCATTTTGAAGGACAGCTGTTTTAGGATCACCTGCTCTGCTCTTTCAAAAATTCGTTTTTTCAATCCTGCAGTTCATTTCAATCTTTGATCTTCTTTTATTGTGTTCAGGGGACGGAGAGAATCAGTTTTTATGCCCCATCATCTGATTTTGGGACAAAGGAGCCCCCCTAATTAGCCTAGATTGGAGGCAGATGGGCTAACCTGGACTGACCCTCATGCACCACAGTCAGGCTTCCTAATTACATTTCCATCACAATAACCTTTGCATGCTGTCCGCCCCTTGCTTTCTGACCTCCACTTTCTCCTCCTCTTTCAGCCTTTCTCTCACTTCCTTTGTTCTAGCCTTCTGCCCCCTCATCCCCATTTTCTTCCCCTCCCTCTGTCACGTCTGTCACTGCCTCTTTCAGCAACCCCCTTGACAAAATCTACACTTCCTCTCTCTGTCTAGCATGCTGTGAAGAATAAAAAAAAAAAACAGAGAGCAAAATTGGTTCAGTTCTGCTTACCTTGATTGTTTTAGTCTGCAATTTGAGACCATTGAGTGTGTTAATAGCCTTGTCTGCATCATTTGGGTCGACATAGTTTACAAAGCCATATCCCAAACTCTGTCCTGGAGACAAAGAGAGAGATATAGATGACGTTTGGGATTCTCCAAAACAACAAACAAAAATCACATTTTTTGGCATGTACAATGTGTTGCACCTGTTATCTTGTCTCTGACTAGCTTGCAGGACTCAATTTCTCCAATGCTACCAAACAAACTTTTGAATTCTTCCTGGGTCATGTTCTGAGGCAGATAGTTGACGATCAGGTTGGTTTTGCTGTCATCTGTGGAGCCGTTTGTGCTGATGACTGGGCCGTTAGGCAGACTGGTTCCGCTTGGACCGTTGGACACCTGGGTTTCCATGGTGCTGATTATCTGCTGAGGAAGAGGGTGGAGTTAGATTCATAATTCACAAAGAGACATGGTGGTGATCGGCGCTGATATAAATATAATATTTATCACACCATTTTGCAAATGCAAATATAACCACGCACACAGACTGTCCACTTTGTCACTGTCAGCAGGAAAGGTCAGGAATCAGCAATGCTAAAATGGAGACGGATACCAGCTCTGATTTATTATACCCCACCCACCCCCACTGCACCCCATATTTCCTCCTCTCTCGCTCTCTGCCTCTGGTCCTGCAGATGTCACAGTCCCTTTTCCCTTTCTCCTCCCCTCCCCCCACTCTTTTCCAGGGTCAAACACCATTACATCATTACACAGGGATGGATAATAGTGATGGTAGAAGTGTGTGTGTGTGTGTGTGTGTGTGTGTGTGTGTGTGTGTGTGTGTGTGTGTGTGTGTGTGAGGTTGGCAAGAGACTGGGGGAGTTAGGAGTGGCAGAGGTTGAGATTATGGACAAAGGGAAGAAAGCGGCACTGTTAAATGGATTTGGTGCTACAATAAAAGGAGAATACCACGGTTTGGTTAAAAGATAAATCGGGATTACATGTTTGCTCTTCTGCCTTTGTGTTTCCTAGTGGTCAGCTGACAGTGGAGTAAGGGTATGGGTTAGTGTACAGTACTATGCTCATGTCTGCTCTGTTGCTCTGGTGTGCACCATCTTGCTTAACGTCAGCCACGTGGGATTTCAAGGAACATCTGTTTGGTCGCAAACAAAACTTCCTGAATTATTTTCCACCCACTCACTCACAAGCAACACCTACTGCTTGGTGTTTAGAGAAACATATCTAGCATAAGCCTTCATAGGAAACAGGAACTCTGTTCACATTAAACTACACTGAACTGATGGAGATCGCTCAGCTGTATGAGATTACTGTGGTAGTCTCACATACCATGCTTTAAAAATAACCACCTAAATGTGTAAGTCTATGATTCTCACATTTACTTATTTTTTTTAAGGTCTAAAGTCATTTATTTGGATTTGATTCCCTTCACTTGTCAAAATAAATGAGCGTTCATGTTTTTGAATTGTGACGCTAAACGATCACCTTTATAGCACGGCCCTGCTGTGCCTTTGCACTATATTTTTGAGTACAAAAATTTCTGCTTTTATGTAGCTCAGTAACTCCATAAATTGTCTGAATAAATAACGCTTGCGTGGTGGTGGAGGCCAAAATGTAAATTTTGATGTCAGATTGCTGGATTGAGCTGCTGCAGAACTGGGTGGGTGTTATGCAAGTCAAATGGGCTAAATGAATCTTCTCTTGGATGCTTACAGTGTACTCAGAAGCAACAAAGGGACTTAATTAATAAATCCTCAAAGTTATTTTGAAATTTGCATGCTTGATGGAGAGTTTATTGTAGGTGTCCTTGAATCACTAAACAGTATAACAGGAACACATATTTCTCTTTAGCTCTTTGAAGCATGTACTTTTAATGGACAATTGATGTTATTTAAAAAAAAATTTATTGGAAAAACCTGGATGGTTAGCAGACAGAATTGACTTGTAACCTCATGTCATCTCTTCTAAAACAAAAATCATATCATTGTTTCTGTGTTAAGACTCATTTTACTGAAAAGGACTCATCTCTTCCTTTGTGTGTTTAATGTATTTGTCATTTCATGTGCTCTCCTTCTTTTTCTAGTCCCCCTAAATAGGTCTGTCTAATGAAACCTGCTTTTTCCCTTGCTTCTATGACCGTCTGTCTTGCTTTGAGCCTCACCTTGACTCACGTTGCCCAGGTAACAGCCCCTCAAAGACTGCATTGTTTCAAATGGCTGAAAAAGCTTTCTTACCGTAGGCTGAGTGTGTGTCTGTTCTCATTAAGAGCGCACAGGTTAGACATTTGTCCGCCTTTTATTCTGTGTATTGTATGGCTTTGTAGGAAATATAAGTCAGATTGACAATGACAAGGGGCGAAGCAGCACAGTGACAGAGTTAAAGCAGCCTAAAAATAAAATACTTCAAACACACATCTACGCACAAACAGCAGATGACATAAAATAGCAATCTGTCAAGCAAAGGTTTTGATGTCCAGCTGTAATGCCAAGTGAATATCACTTGCGTGCCCCTCTAAATGATAATGATGAGATGCACGTCTTGACAAAATAAGGTGGAGTCAAGCGGTTATGTTATTCATCGTAATAATAACCTAGTACATTGTTGTGTGATGTGATGCATCTGACTAACAGAAACACAAACAGCTGAACGTGTCCCAAATATGACAGAAGCATTTCGAGGGAGGGGGAAAAAAACAAAAAACATATTAGAGCAAATTTGACTCGCCAACGAAAATAACCCTCAGCATGGCAGAGCACACATTCCCAGTGAACAGTGTGAAGTTATATAATTCACAGAGCCACCGAGGAAAGGGCTGGGCTCAGAGATTGGCTGACACAAGCAGCAACTGAGATTAAGATTTTCATATAGAAACTGAGAGCAACAGCATGCTTGGAGGTTATTTGAAACAAATAGAATTTTTTTTAAGCTGTCATATTTCATTTTATACACCACCAACAATAAGCAAATACTCTGGATTGCAGTAACCCAATTACTGTGTAATATAGAGAAATTACTGGGATGGGTGCACAACAGCATGAATAATCGCGATATGCTGTAAGTATACACATACTCCAGCTAGTGGCTCCAGAGATTTTTAAGTATTGGTGACAAATACAAAGATCTCTCCAGGGCTAGTTAGATTTCCTAATTGTGTAAACCCTTTGCTGCCTTTCATTACCCATTTTTCTGAATCACTGTCTAAAAAGAATGAAAACAAGCCAAATAAAGACAATTTTTAAAAATATTTTGCTGTGGTAGCTCTGTGTGTTCCCCCACCTCGACTGCTTTCGTCTATTCTGGGGTTCTGCGAGATCTCCCTTAATATTTAATGTACTGCATCAGCATCGCCTACACATGGTCCCAGACTTGCACGCAAACAAGAGTCCTGCCTCCACTGCCAAACACATGAACCCAGACTCGCACGCAAACGAGAGCCCTGCCTCCACTGCCAAGCACACATTCCACCTACACGGTACACTATTAAATTACAAAACACAGAAGCATTACAAGACTAAATGTAAACGCAGTCTGTGTTCTCTGTCTTCTGATGCATATAAACAGCTTCCCCAATTCATTTCTGCTCCAAATGCACTAAAGGACTCCGGGCTATAATGTACGGAAGAATAACACTTTCCCAGTTTAGCTCATAACATGGGATTTACCACATTAGAGGTTACAGTTTGGATGTAACATCTAGCGTTTTGACACAAAGGTCACGCAAGGGAATTATAAGCTCAGTGTATAGGTAGATTCACTTGCCCTGCCTGTGTTATGTGTATCTTTAAATCACTCAGAATGCACAGTAAATGTATTTAGATAGACACGGAATTAGAATCACAACAAAGATTTATTCTTTTAAGACATAACCTGTACCTATTTCACATTTTAATGCGTTATGTAAAGATTTTTTCTTTTTGATTTTTTATTTTTTCTGGAAGGCATGAATCAAAAGTAAATGCAAGGCTAAAGTGTAAATGAGCCTTCTAAATAACACAGATTACAGGATTATCCCAAACAAAGGGCATTAGCCACACTCTCTGCAGCTTAAGGGATCATGGTGGCAGCTGTAACACAACAGGACGACAGGAGTCACAGCTCCTGTCAGCCATGCGCTCAGACTCCATCCTATTCTTTACTCCACAGACTACAAATGAAAGATTTCTAACAGATTTCAGCTCTCGGAGGAGCGCCTGTGCACCGCTTTGATAAAATCACAGCAGACAAAGGCGAAGGAGAGAAATCTTGCAAGTCCTCGTAGCATGCGGGTCGCTATCCAGCGTGCTGAAAAAGGGAGTGGCTTTCGGACGGTCTCATTTTGAGGCCGGCGATGGCCGTGAATCAACCGAAGACCACCGAATCGTCATTATTATTAACACTAATGGTTTTAATTCGAAGTACGAGCAAAAACAATAAAAATAAAAATAGGACAACAATCTCGATTTGTCTTTTTCTCTTATTTCTCCCTGTTTTAAAAAGCCAAGACTTGTGAGCTCTGCAGGCATTCATGAACCGGAGCGTCTATTTGCTGAATAAACGTATTGAAACGACCAAACAAAAGAGCCACCCGTTCCTCCTCTTCTCTCTCGCAGAGGCTATGGCAGCGCTATGAATATTAATGTAAACAGTGGCGCTTTGTGTGGTGGCCAGGGGGCTGCAGGACTCTCCGGGAACAATGATTGTTACAGTCACCAGCTCCGAGTTAAAAAACGCCACGATAGGTCAAATATAATAAAAGTATTTATTAGCGCTTTAAAATGGGTTACTTTTTCTCTTTTAGAACGGGGCTCTTTTAATTATTTGTTTAATAACTGCCTTTGACATAAAGCATTCTTGAATTCACTATATATTTATATATAATTAATTTACAATGATATATATTTTTAAAAAATGAACTGTCACATAAAATATAGAATTATTTAACTCTTTATGAAATTATCACTGTCGTTGTGTTAGGATTTTGCAAACAAGTAAATTCTATAGTCTCAGAGGAAGATATGTTTTCTAACTCGGCCTGCTGGGTTTATTTGTTGTTAACTATATAAAGTGGTGGGCAACAGGAGGCATTTAACCGCTTATTTGAATGGGATTTTACGTCTCGACCTAGGACCCAGCATAGTTGTAAATAAATGACATTAAGCCTACGCTTATAAACGTTTAAACGTTTTATGTCTGACGTCAGGCTTAAAGATTCACGTTTAAATCTGTGCGACTTAAGATCAAACAGCTGGTTTTAATGTGATGTCCTCGACTGTCCTTGTCCTTGAATTGTGTAAGTGCCTTGGAAAGGTTATCTGACTCAACGCTTTTATTTGCTTGGCACTGCGGTACAGGCATGGGAGACTGCGGACCATGTGGAGGGGAGCCACTGTCGGTGTGACACTGTCTAGGCCTGCAAAAGGACAATAGGTAACGTACAGAGCGAAGAGAAACCACAAGTGCAATTGGAAACGAGACAAAAAGTGGACAACAAATCAGATCGATCCTGTGCACCTCCGTGTTGCACACTTTTTCCGAGCAATATTTCAAATTCCTTGAAATGATCTTACAGGTTATATTTTTTTCGAGGACTATCTGCCTCTCGTCCTGTTTCCTCTGAGTGTTAAATAATTTATTTTGGTTACTATTATTAGCCATAGACTGAGCAGCCTGAACAGTTTATTATGTTTAAATATATCAAGCTCTAATTAATAATTACGCAATCCCCAAAAAACTAAATTAACGGTCATTTTTATTTTTCACTCTAATAAATACTTACTGCTCTCCTGCGCGCAATATTAAGCTTTTTATCTTTAGCCTTTGCGCTTATTCTCTGTTTCTTGGTTATTCATTTGCTTCAATAATTTTATGCAAACGTGTCTGGTCTTAATTCGCCTGTTTGGATAAACTGCATTCAAGCAGAGCATTTGAAGAGGAAAAGCTGAATAGGTCGTTTGAGGCTTCAAGGCCCTTGTTGGGTGCTCAGGTCCAGCAGAGACACGCCCAATCCGACCGTCGGCACACAGCAAAGCTAATTTATCAGCGCTCGTCGGATGAAAGGAGACGAGCGCACTGCGAGCAAGCATGGCCATCTTGTAGCCTACGTGAGCGCTGTGAAACTCGGAGAAATGCGCTTAAAATGGAGATGTCCGTGTGCGGCCTTTACTGTCGCGGCCTCTGAGATTTCCAGCCCATTTACTCGGTTACATCGCAACGAGAACCCGGAGGAATTTGGACTTTGTCTGATTCAGTGCTAACCAATGGGTGCGTAATCTCTCTCCTCCCCCTCCCTCTCACGGAGTGACTCGACCCTTTTTCCCTCCCTTTGCCTCGCTGGATGGGCCCTCAGCCTCCGAGGCATCATGTTTTGTCTCAGAAAGCCGTCTCCAGCATCCTTGTTCTGCACCAGGCAGAGAAAGCCCGTCCTCCCCCCGCGCTGAACCGCCTCATGGCATTTCTCCCTCTCCATCACTCCGACCCTGCAGGATTCCTACATCTTGACTGCTTATTACGAAAGAACTATAACCAGAGCTGCGACATTTAGGCACTTGTAGTAGCTATGATGCTAAAACGTAAAACGTGTGCTACAGAAAATGGCAGGGAAAAAAAGAAAAAGAGAATTCTTTCAACGCGGAGGATGACTGCAGGCTGGAGCGCAGCCGGCATGGCGCATCACTCAGTATGAGATTACTAACTGCCTGTATGGATTGTTAATCTTATCGTAATAATAAGGCGTCGCATATTGGACTTAAACTTTTGACTCTAATCCCAACACTCCTGCATGTCTTGGCACAACCACAGATCTGGGTTTTAATCTCCACAAAAAAAAGCATGAGTAAAAAAAACGATGTTACATGGATCTGTCTACGACTAGCTGCATCACATGTGTACACAAAGGGACTGAGATAGAATGTAAGCTACAGCATCTCCCTCACAAATATAAAAGAAATAGAGGCATACGTACAGTAACCATTCTTGACGTACAATGAAAGAAATCTAGGTCCTCCTTTGCACTGGTCTTGAATCTGAAGGCTGAGTCTCTTATATGCTCTTCGGCCTTTATGTTATTTGGCCCTTATGTTCTGTCAGGAGTGAAACTTAAAAGAAAAAAAAAGAAAAAAAGGAAAAAAATACAATCTTCGCCAAGGGATCTCAGCCCTCTGAGATTGTATGTGTCCTCTATAGGATGAAATGAGGAGAAAGGGCTTTTCTACTGGATGATGATGAGGGAGAGCGTTCTCTCCGAGTGGCGTGGGTGATGGTTCAGAAAAAAAGAGAAGCAGTGATCCTCAGCAGGGTGTGTCCAGGGGAGGGTGTTCTGGTTCTGCTGTTTTTTTGTGTGTAATTCCTTGCTCCTCTCGCAGTCTCCTTCTGTGCCTCTGCTGCAATGTTCTTCTTTTATGCGTCCTCCTGGCTGGCAGAGCGCGCTGCTGATTGGCTATTTGTGCAGGGAGGGTACTACATGGCAGCCATTGCAATGCGCTCGTCTCCCATTATCCCCTTCAGGAGAGATCACCGAGAGTCCTCCCCCTCTTCCATCCCTGCCCTTCCATCTCTCCACTCCCTCCTTCTCGCTGCCCTTCCTTTCTTCCTGCCCCCCTCTTCACACACACACACACGCAGAGCAGTGTGAATAGGGCTCCACCTGCACTTTCAGAACAGATGGGTGCAGAAGAAGACAGTGGACTTGTCTCTCTCATTCCCCACACTTTGCACTCACTTCGGCCTCAGCACAGCCCCTTCCTTTCTCTCTTAGTCTTCATTTAGGCCTGCCTGACACCATAGCAAACAACTACGCTCCATAGGCCTTTGTCTTTCCAAATAAAAGCAATGTAGAGTGAAGATCAACAGACTTTCTCAGTCCACATTCATAGTTGTGAAGCAAAAAGGAAGACTAGAGAGCTATGCCACAATTTGGCATGAATTGCAGATACACACAAAGCCTAAGATCCATACGATGGCTGATGATTTCTGGACATCTCATATGCAAGGCAGATGGTTAGCTATAGAGTCAGGTGCAGACGTGGGAATAACAAATTAGATAGCCCTCAAATTAATTCAGGTCTTTTCATTTAAAAATTGAGAAAGGTACAGTTGTAGTTCACATCAAGCTGTGCCAAATAGTCTTTTTTTTTTCTTTGCTTTATGATCAGAAATGTGGCCGGTAGTGATTTTTGTCTTGCTTTACGATTCCAATATCCCCATCCTTAGTAGTTATCAGCCCTCTCTGCCCACCTCCTGCTGCTCACTCCTATGTCCCTTGCTGTGTGGTGAGTGCTCACTGAGACATGCTGTTTGGGCTCATCTATAATGCATCCCCTGCCCCGGGACATCATGTGTGACAAATGACCTATTTCTGTGCAGACCCCCATAGGGCCTTGACCTGAGGGGGTGGGTGGAGTATGCGTGCGAGTATGCATAAATCAGTGTATGTTTGTTTATTTGTGCATGAGGCTATGGTTTTTGTTGATGTGAGGAATTGAGATGATGAATGAAGGTTGGTGCTGTGCGTGGAATTAATGCCTCCTGAGTCTTTTTTAACTGCGGATGAGTAGTAAAAGTGTGCCGATTGGTTCATCTCCTCTCCTTTGCTCTCCCTAAGTGACACTGAGGAACCTTCAGGTATCTGTGGTGTTACCATCTGTGGGTGGATGTTGGCTTACTTTCATAATAAAATACAGGGCAGGAATCAGAAAGAACTCATTTAATTTTACTTTGTGTCTCTTACTGTTCTTCACACCTTACAGTCCCGATCACTCTTGTAGACCCCCCTCTTCCTTTCTGTCATTGTCCCACAGCTCTCTTCCAGTTAGATTCTGAACATGGGCTCTGTCTGATATTTTACATAATTGCCTTACATAAGTAGCAAGCTTGGCTCAGAGCTTGGATGATATTAGCGGAGATGAATATTGCATGAGGAAAGCACTCGTTAAGCGTTAATAAGAGGATAGAGATGGAGCCCCACTGTCAGTCTGTCTTAACCCCGCCCCCACCATTCTGACAAGCAGTGACTCAACTCAGCCTGGATGCGTTGGAGCCTTTGAGTCAGTTTGTTAAAGAGGGAGTGTGCATGTGTGTGCAATAGCACACATGCACGTACGCTTCTACTGGCGTACATGGACGTCTGAGGTGAGACGACGAGATTCGGTCATTAGGTGCTTGTGTTTTTTCCACCTTTGTTTGCTGAATAAAAGCGGCTCTTGTAACACAAAGGCGCCCAGGACTGTCAACTGACTGCAGGCCCACTTACAGTTCACACTTAATGTGAATAAATGGGCTTAATTGTGGCCCCTCATTAGAGCCCTGGTTAGTAGCACGGCAGCTGAATCCTCCTCTGTGAATAAGAGGGCATTTAAAGCTCCTATTGTGTATTACTGAATCAAAGGATCAAGCATTGGTTTTGCTTAAAAACCTTTTTGTTATTCCACTGATTATTTTCTTATTGTTGAGGGTTCTCCACTAGTGATGATTAGGAGTCTTGTTGGGGTGGTCCTTTTCTCTTTGTATATTGTGGAATGCACCTTGATGCCAAAGAGCTGAATAAAATTAATACACTGATTTTGAAGACCGTCAGCATTCATAGGAAGCTGCTAACTCTTCAAATAGCCTAGAAAGTACAACAGGAGCAAAAATTGATGCATCTTTTATGATACATTTTTATATATACAGTAGATCTGCCAATACAGTGATAAATATGTCATATATTAGACATCTGGGTGGTGAATATAGGTTTGTTGAAGAATTGAGGTCTAAATTCGTTAGGTTGGATTTTCTGTTCTTCATCTTTTTTATTCTCACAGTATTACGTCAAAAACCAGTGCCTGTTGCCATTGCCCTGTGGTAAGGTAGTGGCCTTGTGTGTGTGTGTGTGTGTGTGTGTGTGTGTGTGTGTGTGTGTGTGTGTGTGTGTGTGTGTGTGTGTGTGTGTGTGAGAGAGAGAGAGAGAGAGAGAGACAGAGAGAGACAGAGAGAGAGGAGACAGGCGGAGTGAGAGAGTCACACTATGACAGCGTATCAGGGGGATGGGTAGGCTGATTCAGCCTCAGGTCTGGTTAATTCGGTGGTTTCTCCACCAGGCCTGACTCTTGGCAGTCCAGGGTTCTGTGGCAGCAGCAATGAAGCAGTTCTTGCTTTCAGGAAAGGTTCCAAAAATAAATTAGCCTCTTTTTGAAAGGACATTTGTTGATAATGGCAACTGGCCTAATTCAACCCTTTATGTATTATTTGGCAATTTTCTTGCAGTCTCCCTCATGGGTTCACTCTTGCACTTTTTCTCTGTCTCTCTCCTCTCTTTCTCTCTATATCCCTCTCTCCCTCTGTCTGTCTGGATGTGTTGTCTCTGGGCTATTATTAGAGTAGACAGGCTGGTGGGAGGAAGTCTCTGAAGTAGACGCTCTTGTCATTTTTTTTATTTATGTATTAAATTCTGCTTTCCATGTGCCTTTTTAATTCTCGGTGTACAGTATCTGTCTTTTGTTTGTATTAAGTGTAGGTGATGCGTTTAACCTCTTTAGACAATGTAACTGTTCCACATTTTTATCATTTGATTAAAGGAAACATCGCACATATGCTTGTCCCTGTGATTATCTGCTAATCATAACGTTATTGCTGCTACTGATGTGAATTCGTGTGGGTTTGAGGAAGGACTAACCTCCTTTAGTGAGACCATGTATTACTCAAAACCTTTTTAAATATAAAGGCATGCTTATGAATCTTTCATTTTGTCCTGTCTGAGGTGGTATCTGGGGAGAGACCTTAAATACACAAAGCTCTTAGACATTCTCTTTGTTTCTTTTCTCGCCTCAGTTCCTGCTGCTCCATTTCTATCTGACATGGAGGAAAAATCATACATGTGGCACAACAGCAACAGAGGAGGTGTGAGCGTGCCCGTTCTGTTGAGCTGAGGTGTTTTTAGCTTTATTTACTCTGCAAATGCCTCAACTTACAATGAACGGTAAATACTGTAAACAGCTATCCTCCCTCATCCTGGAATCTACTTATTGTGCTTTCATGTACACTTTGTTGTGGTGTTTACTCGATAGAGGGAAAGTCGATTATTAGATAGATAACATAGGCTTTCCAAATTGGATATTATAATGTTTCCTAGAAAAGCTTGTGTAGCCAGTGCACTCTATTTCTTCCCCCTATACTGTCTTCTTTTCCTCCTCTCCTCTTTCAATCTCTGGCTTTTACTCCCTGTAGTCCAGCTTTCTCCCCCTCACAGTCCGTCCCCTTTTCAGTAATAGGAGACTTGAAATCAATAGCACATTAGTCTGGCCGGAAACTCTTATGAAATTAAATATAAATGACTGAGATTGCAGCTCTACCTGCTGCTGACAGAGATGCATGATGGCTCTTGGGGATTTTTTTTTCTTTTCGTTCCTCTCTCCAGTAAACAGTCAGGCCATTTTGTGCTGTTCCTACAGCTTACCGGATCACTGGAATACCTAGTGTTTTTCTTGGCGATTAGTGTGCAGCACTGTAGACTTTGATTGGCTTTGTTTAGGGTTTGACATTTTGTCCTCTGTGTTGAACAATGACCAATCTGATAGCATAATCTGATAGAGCAAATGGCATCGTGGACGTCACAAAGCCGCGACAGCTCAGGAGGCATGAAGAATCAGCCGGCCACACCCATCCTCCAAATACAGCAGCAGCGCCATTTGAATATGAATGAGCACTCTGGTTATTAGCAGATTGCATCTTACTTTTTGCTCTCCAGTATTTTCTCCAAATACAATGTGTGCTTTTCCTTTCATTAAGCTTTCAGGTTTGCTGCTCTGTACTTTTATTCTGGAACTTTTTACATGTAAATTTTGTTGCTTGGTCGTCTTCCATTTTCATTAACTGCTTCAGCGTGTAAAGTGCAACAATTTCTTTTAACATTCTGTTTGGCTTAAAAGCATAATTTGCAAGGTGGCTGGAGAGTGCTGGCTGGTGGGAGGAAAGTAATATGAGACAAAAAGCCACTGCATGCGCTTCTGGGAATTGGTGGAGGCTTGGACAACAGTAAGCTAATACACATAGATGATATAGAAGTAGATGTATTTGCGAGCTATATTTCACCCCATCAGAGATGAAACGGTTTGTGACAGATGGACTGATATTGTTCTCCTGTATGGCCCATAAGTGTAGCCCCTCCTGCTTTCCCTCCCTGACAGATGTAGGGGGAGGACCACAGTACACTCTTCTTTCTTTCAATTGATTTTGGTGCTTGAACCCTTAGGGAGTAGAGGATGGTGGTGGGATGGGTATATGGAGATGTTTTAGCCATTTCCTGCAGCACAGAAACTATAAAAAAGACCAAAGCAAAGGCTTTAAACCACTCAAACATACAGGCATATATCTGCATGTATTCAAATATGGCTGCACTCTCATAGCAGTGTGCACTCTGTGCACCGCTCTGACTAGAGCTTGGATGGATATTTCCATAAATCTTGGTTAGTGAGTGACAGGCTCACATGCATTCATGCATGTAATGTAGGCAGAGGAGAAAATGTGGCTGCTCATATTTACAGGGTGGTGTTCAAGAAATATACACCTGATTCACTAGATTATATTAGCGCATAACTATGGAATAATGTTTGTGTTGTTAGCAAAATTGCTATTATTTCTTTTTATTATGCCCTCTGGATAAGTTGACTGCCAGGAAATTCTGGATTGTGTGTTTTTTGGGGTAGTAATTAAGCTGATATCATGTGATTCAGCAATGATTACCCCCTGCACCAACGCCGACTGTAGGATCAACATTAGGAGACTTAACAGCTGTCTGAGAGCAGATGTGTCCTGTTGCTGCACCCATTCTGTGTCCCTGGAGGGGAGAGGTCAAGACAGGGGTGGAGGTTGAAGCAGAGATCGTCTCCCGAGGATGCTCCATGTTGATGCTTTAAAAGAAACTTTAAAAAAAAAGAGAGAGCAGCTGCCTGACCATTGTATAGCACACCAGTATAAGATGGAGATTAGCATTATTGATGACAATTTTCATCTGGTGTAATTCCTCCACCCTGCGTTAAGAGCAGCTGCTGAGCAAGCAAGGTCTCTAATGACATATATAAAATTCACATAAATATATATATATATATATATATATATATATATATATATATATATATATATATATATATATATATATATATATATATATATATATATGTGTGTGTGTGTGTGTGTGTGTGTGTGTGTGTGTGTGTGTATGTATATAAACATTATATATAACCATTGAAGGTGTCATGAAAGGTTATTTGGTGGGTTTTTGTTAGCTTTTCTCTGGAAGGTTTTAGTTATTTTGCCAGTTTCTATTGGTTCTAGTGATGCTCTGGAAGCAGACGCCAGTTAAAAAAGAAGTGCATAATGATTTTAATAGGACTCCCTGGTGGGGCTGGATATAGAGGGGACGTGCCCTGGCCATGGGCGCGTGGCAGCAGAGCAGGTGGATGACGGGCAGCTGAGTTCTGGCTCTAAGGGGAGGGGAGGAGGGGCTCCATTTTGGAGGACTCTTGGGGTTGAGAGAGACCCTGAAAAAAAGGCAACCCCATCTGGAACTGAGGTGGGGGCTCTGGTGTGAAAGAGATCTAGTGGGTGGTGTCTGACACTCTCTCTTTTGTTCTTTGGTAACACAACAGTGATGGTGGTGGTGGTGGTGGTGGTGGTGGTGGGGGCTCTCACTGCCGTGGGGGCTGGGCACACAAACAATAGTGCCGATCTAAGGATTGAAAGCCTTCGATGAACAGAAAGGCAAGGAAGCAGGCAGGGAAGGTGTGGACTGAAGGATAAAGCAGGAATGGGTTCAGCCTACTTATAGGAGGTGGGTTTTCAACCAGGCAAGGACGTTGCAATGTCACATAAAGACACGGTACAAATACTAAGTGAGCTCATATTGAAATGCTTGTTGCAGACATTTAGAAATATACTTACTGTAGCTCTTCAGGTTATGCCTGAGACGTGCTGAATACACACATGAATGCAGGGCAGATAATAGAATTTTTATTAATAAAGGAATCAATTATAGAGAGCCCCATCGTCCAATAAATTAGAATTTGTTGGATCTTGGGGCAGAGGAGAATGAAAGATGAGTGTTGGCATTGTGGTGGAAGCGTGCCTGCATAGAGGGAGAGATGGCGAGTATGAGCTTCATTTATTTTCATTAGCAGTGTCTATGGGTCAGAGTCATGCCTGCTGCGAGCTCTAATGCAGCTCTTGAGTGCTACATGCATACATAAACATATATCCTAGAGACATCTGTCTTTGCTCAGCTACAGCCACGCTTCTGTCATGCGAGGTTAATTTTTCCTTGGTTCATTCCTTCTCTTCCCATTTTTCACATCTCTGCTCTACAGTTCTTGCCATTCATCAGCCATCTCGCAGAGGACAGCCGAGTACCTGCAGCAGCTCTCCAGGGTGCTGAATTGGAGAACTGTGGGGTAGAAGGAGTGAGAGTTGGGTGGCGGGGTTGGGCTGCAGCACTAAGCATGGCTATATAATTTCCTCATAGTAGGCGTGGGGTATGGAATGGTGATTGCAGGCAGGCAGACAGGAGGGAGATGTAGACCTGCCATTATCATAAACTGAAAAGTCCTCCATTAGAGGGGAGAGTCAGGGCCAATGTCATTCCTTATGTGTTCAAATACGACAGAGAAAAGAGCTGGTCAAACGGTAAGCTTAAAACATCGTTAGTATCTCCCTTATAGGTGTTTGCCTTTGAAATATATAAGTATTTTTGTGCTCACCAGTATGACTTTCCAACACGGCCAGTAAACAAAGCTGTAGTCCTTTTCTGTCTCCTTGCAGAGGTCAAATTTACAGATTGAATCTTAAAAAACACCAACCAGGCAAGGCTTCCCCTTTCTGCAGTCACGGTGAACAGCCCCATCTGCTGGTTTACTGCAGGTGTAACACGCTGTGTTGTCTTGAGTGGTCAGAGCAAGCTGAGTTGGCATGCTGCTTTGTGCTTTATGACGCATGAACTGTGTGGCCGCCCCTGACAACAGCAATGAACAAAACCAGTGAAAACAGTGAGTCCTTTTCCACCTAGTTATTAATGACGGTCAAAGTCATGTTATCAGAAAACCTTCTTTGTGAAAGTAACAGGACTTGAAATGTTTTTGGTCCACTTCCTAAATTTTAAACAGAAATGAAACCAATGAAACCTAAACCGATGTGGATATGCGGCATGAACAGGTCGCTCTAAACCGGTCAGGTGAGATTTCTGCGTTAGCAGATGGTAGACATGATAGCCTCTTTGTGCAAAGTGGTCAAACTGACGCGGAAGGATAGTGAGGCCGGACGTAAAGTGATTTTTTCACAGCATTGTACAATTTTAAAGGCGCAGATCAGATTTTGTAATGTTAAAAGTTCTTACGTGTTTAAAAAGGGTTATTGGTTATGTATACTGAAAACGTAGTGTTGTAACTCTGTTTATTTTGATCGAAAAACCAATAAGGAAAGACGATCGCGTTTTATTTTGAAATAATACCGGATGTAGTATAGGTATGCTTTACAGCACGGCCGCGGTTCAGCTCCCGACCGCTAGGAGGAACAAGTAGGGATCCCTGCCCGGTCCCAGCGTGGAGAAGGAAGCGGTCTGAGAGTCCGCATCCCTGCACAAGCGGGACAGAGCGAAACCTCGAGAGGAGCAGACCACTTTCAGTTTTTATTCGAAGACTTTTCCTTACATGGGGACGAGAAATGTCATCGACTCCGAGCGAAAGGAGGGCTTTTGCTCATAAAATCAACCGGTGAGACAGTGACAGAAGTTATTGTTTAACGGCTACTACACTGCCGCTTGCTTTGCTTGAGAATGACCTGCAGGAGAGACGGTGCATATAGCCACTAAGCTAGGATTTGTAAGGTATCACAAAGCATAAACCGCTTGGTATAAACACACCTGTAGCCTAATACCACAAGACAGGGGTTTAGTCACGTAGTTTGCGCTTTCTTAATGGGTGTCTTGCACTTTTGCGAGTTTAATAACCTGTTTTCTACACGTTGTCGTAGCATCGTAAGAGCTTTGTTGTCAACAATGATTGGGCTACTTAAGTAAAACAGCGCCGAGCCAAAGGCTGCTCTGCTATTAAGGTGTGTACTTTAAGTGGGAGTATTTGTTTCGGAGTAATAATAAGAGAAAGACTTCGCCTTGTGGGAATATATTAGTAACCTGTTTCTACATGTTGTAAACTGGTTCTGTCTCTCCGTTAAAAGTGGTGCTGCATGCGTTAGAAATGCACTGTTTCATCACACTGAACATATGGTGATCACATTCCAGGTAAAATTGTCAAAACTCGTCACACCTGTCACCTGAGTGTTTGAATAACAACTGCACCAAAACTTGTGTGGGTGTGTGGAGGTGTTGGTAGGGAAGTAGCTCCCTGTTTGTTACAAATGTTTCCCCCCCTAGCTATTCACCTCAGCTTCAATCAGTTCATTTTATAGTCCGTTTCATCAAGAAATAAACATGATGCTACATTCTGATGTAAGTGTATAATTTCTCTATAACGCATCCTAAAGAGGAATTCTCAATCGCCCACCCCATTCCTAAAATCCCGACTTTTTAGTGAGACCAAGAGCATTGTTTAGCGCCGGATGCAGGAAAGGGTGGGAAGGGGTGTTCTGGCTGTTGACTTTGCAGTTGATAATGTTCCTTTTTCCTGTTTTAAATGGAGGTGTGCAGAGAAGCTGCAGAAGCTCTTTCCAGATTGCCAGTAATGTAGTACTAGTTCTTAAAAGTTCAACCTGATTTGTCATCACAAGGAGATCTTAGCTCTGTATTGGAGATGGAAGTGGAGGTCACTAGTCTTAAGGAGTCCTTGTGGTTTTGATTGATGTATGACATGAACCTTAGCAATGTAATCACAGCAGAAATGTTGAAGCCTTTGCAGCTGTGTATATGAAAGAAACAGACATGTGGTTCTAGAGGAGCAGCTGCTTGCTGTCTCTGGGAAAGGATTGTTTTTTTTTTTTCCTTCTCTCGCTTTGTCTGTCTTTAAGCCTCCCTTTGCCGTTAGTTCATAAAGGCCTGCTCTGGCTCTGTGCCTGCTCTGTGAGATCGGATCGGGTCCCTTTTCAGAACAGCTGCTGCCCTTCAGCATTGCTACTAGTACCAGGAGATGAAAACGGTGATAAGGGGTTCACAGATTCTGTGGGGTAGGATTTGAGAAAGTGCAGACGTCACTTCCTGAATAGTTGTAGACACTTAAGCTGTTAAATGTAAATACTTTTTTTTTTTTAAAGTAAAAATAAATAAATAAATGTGAATGACCTCTTACATTTAATTGGATTTTGATTTTGTTATTTGCACCCATGTTTTATTTCTAACCTGCAATCCTTTCTATTGTTCAGGACGGTTGCTGCAGAGGTCAGAAAACAAGTGTCCAGAGACTATGGCTCACCTCAGTTGTCAAAGAAACGAGGAGGCGCGCACCACCCTGTGAGTCACCCTGTGTTTAACCTCTCAGAGTTACTGCCCGGCAGCCCTGAAGCTCAAATTAGTCAGGCCAGAAATGGATGGGTGTAACTTTGTAAATGAGTACTGAGTTTAGATACAAGGAGGAAGATGTTACTTAGGTGATTGCAGTTTTAATTAGTGTTCACAGCAAGTGGCTTTGAAGCAAGCATACCTGCTCTCACTCAGCTGTGTTGTTCTACAGCTAGGCAAGGTCTCACCATGAACGCTTAAGAATAGAAGAAGGGATGGTTATATCAGGTGATTTGTCTTGGAAATTGTCTTGTGTCTTGTTATAAACATGCCAGTATGGTTTCTAATTAACCCAGAAGAAATGTAGAATTCTCTGTGATCTTCTAACAGACAGTCTGGTAGACATAGGTTGTGGAGTAGAGCCTTGTTTTTACTTGCAGTGAATTGGGCCATATGAAAAAAAAGATGACAACAACTTAGGGTTTTTTCCATTTAGACAGGGGCTGTAGCAGTAGTTCCTGTGGGGGATTCTGCTTTTGATTAAACAGATAAAAAAGAAAGTACATGCCTTGTTCAAAATTGAGAAGTGAAAACCAAAACTGTAAAAGAAATGGATAACCTTGTTTAGACACAGTATTTTTCTTTCTTTTTAGCTTGCATAGAGATATATAGAGATATATATGTGGTACAGGAAGTTTTTGTTTACCAACCGTGTGTGGATCTTTTATATTTTTCTGCCATTCCTGTCGTAGTGGGTTCCCATATTAAACATGGCTAGTTTTTAATAATCGGATCAGCATTTGTGAAAGTAATCTCTTGCACTGCGTTTTATTGTTTGGTATCAGAACCATGGTTTTTGCTGTTGTATGTCTATGTCATTAATAATTTGGGATACTCCTAATGGGGTCTTCTCAAACAAGCTTTGGCTGCGAGCACAGAAGCCCTACCCATGTGCTGGTTAAACCTTTTGTTTGGGTGCGACAATCAGTCAGGAAAACAGTTGAATTAAAAGGGAGAAGAGAGCTATAAGGTTGTTTCCGACAGAGGATGAACTCAATAAGTTCCAATAGTAAATAAACCTGGATTATTTTGAACGGTTAATCATCCAAAGCTACTCTGATCCAAGAGTAAATATAAGAAGCAAGAACGCATTGAAGTCTCTGACATGATGAATTTAGTGAAAAATGCCAATAAAAATGTAATAACTCCCCAGAAGCTGATTTTTTTCCTGTGAATGCCACTTAATTAAAAGATAACCATTGCTTTCACATGTTTACCCTTTCTGTGATTTTGTATTAAAGTGGTAATGCTAGAAATTGTGGGCACATCATAGTAATATGTACATAATAGTTTAATGCTGACTGACAGCTTCCACTGACGGAGGTGGTTGAGCCGGTGGACTTTGAGGAGTATGTGAGCAGTCATGCTCCCGGGGTGGAGCCCGGCCCTCTCAAGCAGCTAATGGAGTTCCCGTCAGATGACCTGGAGCTCCTCCACCTGGACAAAGACTGCAATACACTGGAGCCCCCACTGCCTGAGGAAGAGGAGTAAGTCCGCTAGTCTGCTAATGGCCAGCACAATCCTCATACTAAACTCTCAAGTCCCATTTATGGTCTTGACATTACTACACAAGCAGAGCTTTAATATCACTGTAATGGATAAACATCACTACAGATAGGAACAAAGCCTTCTCTCTGTGAACATAAATATTAAAAGCATGCTTTGCTCAATTATTCATGTGTTTTTCAATGTAGCTCGCTGGATTCCAGAGTGAGAGATGCCTTGGCTGTCTACACAGATGACTGGCTTGTCATTCAAAGAAAGTAAGTGGTCACAGTAGGGGTGTCAGCTAAATAAACCTACAGTATGCGTTTCATCTATTTTGTAATAATGTGCGCCACATTTCTGTGTTCACTCCACATGTGATTGACAGTTACATTATTAGTTGGACAACTCTTCTTCTTCTTCTTCTTCTTCTTCTTCTTCTGCTTCTTCTTCTTCTTCAGATATCAGCTCTATAGCACCACATACACCCCTCACAACTCTGAACGGCAGAGGGAGAGGCAACGAGGGCTGGTCAAACAGACCTTTGAACTGGATGAGGCTGCTGCAGCTGAGCGCCAGGAAGACCAGGTAGACGACTGCGATGTTCAAAGACCCTGTAATCTTAAATGCTGATGGGCGTTCAGTGAGGTTAGGTTCATGAAACATGTTTTAGTATTGCTGGGAGTAAAAGTTTTCCAGCTGTCACACACTAAAAGTGCTGTCATTTAATACACAGGCTAAGAGATAGAGTTGCCAGATTGCTGGGTGTCTCATTATCACAGAGAAAGGCAGTATGAGTTGTATTCTGGTCAACAAGCTAATTATATGAAAAATGACTAATGGATAAATGTCTTATCCATTATCTATTACATTTTCCCCACATGAGTCATATCAGATGGGTAATGGGATATGTAGCATTGTAATTCTTATAACACATCTTTGCCTGGAAGGGGGAAAAAATCAAACAGAAAAACACATGACCTCACCTCTCAATCTTGTGTGGTTCAGGATGACGCAAAGCGGCGGTCAGTCAGCATCGATGAGACTCCTCGCGGCAGCTGGGCCTCCAGCATCTTTGACCTGAAGAATTCATCTCCAGACGCTCTCCTGCCAACTGTGCTGGAACAAACAGCTGCAGAGGACATGGACCACCGCAATACAGAGGCACGACAGCAGGGGCGCCACAATGACCTGCTTGGCCTGTTCCCTCCCCCTGATGAGGTTTGTATTTGATTCTCTTATATCTGACTCTGTTGTGGTTTAAGTTAGAAAAAACAGAGCAAATTAAAAATGATCATGATTTATAGCTATGATCACACATTTAGTTTAAATAAGAGTTATTCAGGATTCTATACTGTCAACATAGGGTTTGGCTTACATGCTCCATAGTGTAGTGGTTAACACGTGTATAATATGCTTAAGATCCTGGGTTAAAACCAGGAGGAGACTCATATCCCTGGGGTTATTTGAGGGAATCCGTCATAAAAAAGTCTGTGCCAAGTCAAATATGCAGATGCATCTACTCTGGTAACCCCTTGTGAATAAGAGAACAGCTGAGAGAAGCTTTAGGTTTACTCTGTTTAGAGGAAACACATCACACTGATAATGAATGCTTATCACTCCGGGTCACAATTTCCTGGTGAGAAACATTCTATTATAAATTTTGTGGCAATAAATACCCATGATTGTATGAGTATTACCCATTAGTGTAATATTTTGGCACACAGAGCAATTTCCACGGTGCTGATTTCTCTGCATGGAGCCATGATGAGTTGTAACTGTAGATGAAAGTCAGACACAAATATGAGGCCGTCATGGAGACGAAAATTCAAATTGGGGGTTGCCACAGAGCAAATACAGCAACATGTTAGAGCAATACTGGGAGCATTGACAGAGGAAGCTATAACAGTGGAGGGAAAAAAAGAGTATGCTCATAAGAAGGATGAAATCAAAAAAGCTATATGAGCAAGCTAATGTTTTAGTTTTCTTTGTGTGAGATATAAGACGTCAGCAGGAAGCAAACATAAGCGTCTGTATCGTTTGATTCTGAAAGCTCACTTTGCTCATTTTGGCTGAAACACAATGCTGCAGTTTTTGAACTAAATCTGGGTCAGCAACATTTCTAAAAGTCTTTTTAGTGGTTCTAAAATGTCTTATCAGTGCCGGCGTTAGGCATAAATGTTGTAAAAGTTTAAAACTAAAACTTGTTAGTGTGGATGTACCCTGAGAGTTGTTTCTCTCTTATGGTTCACCCCGTGAGAACCTTGAAACAGCCCACGATCTAATTATTCTGTTATCAAAAAATAGATTTTGGAATTATCGATCTTAAGTGCAGCGTTTCTGTGGGCTAGTTGTGTAATGAATTAAGTGCAACAGCTTAGACTAGCAGCACACTGGAAGTACTGAAGGAACTTGGAGCTGTGTAAATGGTGATATTGCTGGTTTTCCACCAACATGGAGTCTAGAACTAGTATCGTGGCTGTGGGAGAGACTTGAGCAAGACATTCAGCACTGATTCAACCATGATTTCTGGTGGACAGAAATTAACTCCATAGCTAGTAACGTTGATTTGGTCATAATGTGGGCTGGTTAGATAGACCAACAACACTTCATTGGTGTTTAAAAAAAGGCATTACTGACATGCACGCTAAAATGAAAAAGTAAGCACCTTTTTTAGTCAGTGACAATAAAACTGTATTTATCATTTCCACTCCTAACTAAACAGTGCTACGAATTGAAGGCAAACCAGACATCTAAAAGAAAAGCACTGACCACACAGAGCTAAAGCTGCAGGGAGCAGAAGACTCTGGCAGCAGAGTTTATAAATGCCGTTGCCATTTGTTCAGCTCAGAGCTATTGAATGTTCCCATAAAGTGAATGTCCATAATGTCTGCAAATCCAGCCACTTCAGGAGAACTGTTTGCTTTCCTTCCCTCAGTGTTCTCCTTTTCTCACTCATCCTTTTTTTTATGTATGTGTACACTTCACTGTTTCTCTGCCACTATGTTGCCATGACATCTGTGTAAATGCTATGCCGGGGTCTTGTTTTCCTTTCTGTGTGGCAGGATGAAGCAGTAGAGAGATGCTCTCTTCCTGAAGTGCCCAAGGAACATTGTGGCCAGAGGATCATGGTCAAGTGTTTGTCTCTGAAGTAAGGAACATTTGGAGTCTTGCTCCTGGCATTTGTATCTTCATGCTCTGGTTATTATATTTATTACAAATACCCCAATGCACTCCTTATTTGACATTGTTTATTTTGTATGTTTTTCAGGTTTGAAATAGAAATCGAGCCAATATTTGGAACACTCGCCCTTTATGACATCAAGGAAAAGAAAAAGGTTTTATTTCTTTTTGTTCCATTTGATTAGTTCTTATTTGGCATAATGAGTCTTCTTTCAATGAGTTTCACTCTGTAAAACCACTTACATAATGCTGAGCTCATACTTCACTAATTTAATTTCCCTCTTCTCAAAGAGGCCTAAGTGGTCTTGCGGTTTAGATCACTGAGTCAAAACTGAATTAGCATCCCTTGACGTGCATTTCCATTATCATCTTTCCTTCCCCTGCCTCCTCTGATTCCCGCTTATCTTTCCTCCCAACAGATCTCTGAGAATTTCTACTTTGACCTTAACTCGGATCAGATGAAAGGACTCCTAAAACCCCATACACCTCATGTCGCCATATCTACATTGGCTCGTTCCGCCATTTTCTCCATCACATACCCTTCTCCTGACATTTTCCTGGTCATTAAGGTACTGAAAAACTCAACTACACATGTACAGTGCTGGGAAAATGCATTTGATTTGTTTCTTAGTTTTTGGCATATTTGTCACAATTGGATGTTTCAGATCTTCAAACTAATTTTAATATTAGACAAAGATAAATCAAGTAAATAAAAATGCAGATTTTAAATGATAGTTTCATTTATTAAGGGTAAACAGCCATCCAAACCTGCTTGGCCCTGTGTGAGAAAATAATTGCCCCTTAAACCTAATAGCTGGTTCTGCCACCCAAGATAGCAAGAACTGCATTCAAGGATTTGCCATAACTGGCAGTGAGTCTTTCACGTCGCCGTGAAGGAATTTTGGCTTGCTATTTTTTGCGCAATTGTTTTAATTCAGCCACATTGTAGGGTTTTTGACCACGAACAGCTTACCATTTGGATTATGCACATTTATGAAATGCTGTTTTGGTTTTATGCCACATGTAACAGGGTTCAAGCCTTCCAGTAAGTTCAGCTTTTGTCTCATCAGTCTGCAGAATTTTCCTAAAGGTTTTGGGGATCATTGCGAAGCTTTTTGGCAAGTATGAGATGAGCCTTTGTGTTCTCTTTGGTCAGTGGTGGTATTGACTCTGGAACTCTACAATGGGTGCCATTTTTGCCTAGTCTCTTTCTTACTGTCGAATCATGAACTCTGACCTTAATTGAGACAAGTGAAGCTTAGAGTTCTTCAGATGTTTTTCTGAGTTCTTTTGTGACCTCCCGGACCTCCTCCTCCATTGATGCATTTTAAGATCTTTTAGCCTGCTTCACCTGGTCATACAGGTTTTATTTAAGTGATTTCTTGATTTTCTTGAACAGTAATCAGGTCTGTAGAATGGGCTGGCCACTTGGGTGTGGCTAAAAAACTAAATACAAAACTGCATTTTGTATTTACTCAGGTTATTTTTGTGTAATTTTAAAATTCATTTGATGATTTGAAACATGTTTGGCAATTATGCAAAAAGACTAAAAAATCAGAAAAAGAGTGCAAATACTTTTTCACAGCGCTGAACATCAACAACAAATATTACTTTAAATCACATAATTGCTCTCAGTGAGTTAAAAGTGCATTTGCATGTGTTTTTTCAGCTTGAAAAGGTCCTTCAACAAGGAGATATTAGTGAATGCTGTGAGCCCTACATGGTTATGAAAGAATCAGATTCATCTAAGGTAATGGAGCCAAAATGTTCTTTAAACTGTTGCAATGCTCAGAGCTTGCAGCCGCCATGCACGTGGGACCCTCTTACTGTCTAGTCACAAGAATTACTCAATTTTGTCAGGGTGGCTGCAATATTTACTGTCGTCTTTGGCAAGCCAATACTGGCTCTTGCAGATGTTTTAGGCTGTTCAGTATCTTTTCAGATCATATTTTGTTCCACTGCAGCACAAGGAAAAGCTAGAGAAGTTGCGCCTTCAGGCAGAGCAGTCGTGCACGCGTCTCGGCTGTTTTCGCATGCCTTTTGCCTGGACGGCCATTCACCTTCTCAACATCGTCAGCAGTGTGGGAGGTCTGGATCGGTCTGACCCGGACTCTGATTCTGGTACTGCTGATTATATACATATATTTCATGTGCACGTACACTGATGAGCCACAACATTAAAACTACTGACAGGAGCATCACCGTGGTAGAATGGAACATGATGCTGGGAAACCTAACATTCGTGTAGATGTTAGTGTGATGTGTGCTGTCCACTTAAACACTGTTGCAATGTCAGCAGCGTCTCGCAGCTGGCCAGTGTGCCTTACAAAAGAAAAAATGCTCGGGAATTGCTTGAGGAACTCAAAAATCCCAAAATATTGCCCTAGTTTCTGCACTGTGCATATGTGGAATGCATCGTCACTCATCCAAAGGCCCCACACTCCAAATCTCACAGGGTCCACTGCTAACTTCCTGGATTCAGAAACCACAAAACACAATCAGAGGTCGTGTTTCCGGGTCAGAGCTGTTTTAGCACCTGGAATGGACCTACACAATATCAGGCAGCTGGTGTTAATGTTGTGGCTGATCACTGTATGCAGACCATTTGCCTAATTACAGTAACAAATGTCTCCTGTCCCTATAATACACACCTTTGGGTCACTGCTAGAGCGAAAAGGTCATGGAACGTGGAACGAGAGAAAGAAGAAGGGGTTCGAGCGGATGAGCATCGGTGATGACATGTGTAACTTTGCCACTTTCCGTCCTGCAACACTCACCGTTACCAACTTCTTCAAGCAGGTATTTAGAAGTGCACATGTGTAGATCTGTCCTTACAGTGAGGTAAACTACCCATTATTTGAATGGGGTAGTTGAATATCACTATAGAAACAAAAGGTGAGACATAATAAATAACTGCATAAAAAGTAGAGTTTCATTTTTCTTTCTACTGTCAACAAGCACTTATTTAAAGGTAATCAGTGGAATTCTCTATATATTATTGTCACATTGTTACTTTAAATAATGACAAGTGTCCAGAGAAAGTTATTGTCTTGTGAATTGCTGCTATATAAATAGAATTAATAGTATGAAATTAACAGTATCTAATAAAAGACATGGGAATAAATAAATAGCCCCAGTGCTTTAAAACTACTTTTTCTACTAACCTTGGGCAATACTGTCCATTTAATTATTAATCTTTTAAAAAAAAGATTATGCTCTCTGAGCTGTTGCACCATAGTTATCAGTGAATTGTTGTGAAAGCACAGTCTATGCAGACATCCCTTTTTATATAACTGTGAATCAAGAGTGCATTTCTTTCCAACGATGGGACACTTGTCACCATAACCTGAAGGCAACCCTGTTTTTCAGACCACTTATATGCTATATGTTATCCTAGTAAAATCCATGAATGTGGTGTGATTTATTAAAGTCAGTTGTCAAAAAGCCTTTCCCTCCAAAATGTTAGTTTTTATAAAAGTGAAAAACTGCAGCCTGTTTTTACTCTTTTTAATTTAGTAGAGACAAATGAAACAAAGCCTGTGAGCGTGTCCGCTATGTGACATACTCCTCTCACTGCAACATGTTTCTAACACACCCTCTTAATCATGGCAGTGCACTTAAATTGTCAGTGCTCTGGTCATTCTTCTAAACCTGACTGCATTTAACTCCCTCCCCAGTGTCCACTTTTAGGGTAAGACTGAACTGAACAAAGACGCTGACCTATTCTAAATATATATATATATTAAAAAAAATCCATATAAGAGGGATGATCAAAAAATGCTTTTCAAATAAAATTGAAACAGTTTTATAGAGAACTGCTCTTTTGTTTACCAAGGAGGGGGATAGGCTGAGCGATGAAGACCTTTACAAGTATCTTGCAGATATGCGCAGACCGTCCTCTGTTCTGCGCCGCCTGAGGCCTGTCACAGGTAAACCCAACACGTTTCTGTTGTCTAGGAAAGGTTCACCCAAAGCTTCATGGGTGATTTTAGATGCACTGTTTATATGTCTCTGTTTTAATCCCCGACCTGCTTTGCCTCTCAGCCCAGTTGAAGATCGATATCTCTCCAGCTCCAGACTTGCCTCATTACTGCCTCTCACCAGAGCTGCTTCATGTGAAGCCATATCCAGACCTGCGTGTTCGACCAACCAAAGAGGTGCTGGAGTTCCCCGCCCGCCAAGTATACACACCGCACACTACCTATAGGTGAGCGTTCATCTTACAAAGGCACACACATAGGAACACACTGTGTATGTTTGTTTTATAGTAAGTTTACCTATTAAGCAAATATACATTGACCTAGTCTGGGCCTCTTGTGTCTATTTGATTATTGATTTTTGACTGAATCTGATATTCTTCAACCTTTAAGTCAATAGTTAAAGGAGAAAAAGAGACATTTTTCCAGCATTTTTTTTTTAATCTGAATTTTTTTTTTACTAATGTTATTTTCATGTAGAATATGAGCATAAAAATACAAAAAACAAACAAATTGTTTTTATTCTATGTACAGCGTATACATATAATACTGGTTCACCAAACACAATCTTTAATAATTTAACAGCTTATTTTAAAAAGCAAATTTACAAAGCAAACTGATGTAAAGACACAAAAATAATGCACAAAATATAGATTACAGGCACGATAACAAGGATGTAATTATGAAGGACCCAAAATATATATTTTCTGCCAGTGCAGTTGATCTATAGCATCCATAGCAAGGTTGGAAGGGAGTGCAGTGAGTTTATGGAGTTAAGATCTGGATCATGTCAGCACTTCACTCTGGAAGAGGGAAGCAAAGTAGCAAATTTAATGAAATAAAAACATGGAAAGTTTATCAAGAATATCAGATAGTTTGAACAAGTTATTTACCATCTTCTGCAGTTTGGCAAGCTGCTCATTCTGACTCTCAATATCCTCTTTTTGGAGCTCAGTCAAAAGCTGTAAGCCTCGCAAGACTTTGTCGTGCTCCTCTGCTCTCTCCTACAAACAGAAGTAAAGTTAAAATAACCTGTCAGTGATTATATGACTAGCGTTCAAATATGAAGCAATAACCAGCAAAAGCAACTATGGAGTGATGGAGTGTTAGAATTCATGCTGAACTGTAACTATTTTGAGTACAGCTTTCTGTTACCTGCAGCTCCTTGATGCTTGGAGGTACAGAGTTGCTGAGGTACATCTCCAACTGGCTCACTTTTGTCCTCAGCTGCTGCTCTTCCTTCTCCAGGCTGGTCAGCCATTCTTTAGTCTTTGTGGTCTGAGCGTGTTGCTGGGCCATCTGGGCCTATCAAAAGAGGATGTGCCTATATTATTCTCTTCCCCCAACAAAAGCCTCAGTGCAGCTGGCAGCTGCTTTCCCCAGAGTCTTACATGTAGCTTTCACACTCATTTTGCTTGCTCTTGTCTTGGATATTAGAGTATGGTTTAACCTTATACAGCAGGCAAATGAAGTGAATAATAGTAATATGATTGTCTTGGCTGTGAGTGCCCACATAATAACAGCAATACAGGATTTTATGTAGGCATTTTAAAGAAAATGTTTTGCTTTCACAAGTCACCAAAAAGCTGCATTTTCTCTCTCCTTCTCTGTGTCTCCACCTCAATCTGATGGCGACTTATATACTCTGCCTCAAGTTTGCTCCCGTATGCTGTACTGAGATTGAACCTTGATTGTAATTCTGAGACATTATCTCTCCCCAAATACCACAGCCTTTCACCTTCACCTGGGGGATCTGTTGTTTACATATTTCCATGTCTTCTTACCTGTAGCAGCTGTATCACTTCTTTGATCTGTTTCTCCACCTCTGCAGCCTGCTCAGTCTGTTTCCCCAGCTTTTGGAGAGTTCTCTCAGTGTTCTTCAAAGACCGGCTGATTCTCGCTATCTTTGCCTCAGTGGTTTCATAAGCATAGTTTAGGGATTCGCCAAACTGTAAGACACCAAACATGAGCACATTGACTTCTTCTTGCGGTGCCACCTTGTATTCCGTCTTGCTGGTCTTCCTGACCGGGCTTGCGTGCACTGCTCCAGCCACAAAAAGCAAGCACAGGCTCCAGAGCATTGTGATAATAAATGTTGTTTCCTCAGTTCTTTCAGATGTTCAAAAGATATTTCTGATTTATCTTTCAGCAATAGCGCCTGTGCAGAATAAAGCTTTTTTTTTTATGTATGAGTCAAAAATGAAAGCCATAAACAGGCACTTGTCTGTCATAGCAGTGTCATCAGCCCCTCAGCGATGAATGGAGGGTGGCTGCTCCACCTTATATTGCATGTGTGCATGGCTACGTGCGATACCAGGGTAAAACATTAGCTCGGCTTTGGCCTGATCACAGGTCTTGTCCATGGCCTTTGCCTCAGTGACCCTCCCTTGAAGTTTGACTGTAGCAATACTAATTTTGTCATTTAGGTCACAAACATGTGCATCATGCATAGCAATATATGTAGCTTTTTTTTAACGAAGAAAATTTTCACATGTATTATATTCTGTGCACGAAGTTTGATTGTTATGTCAATCACATGTGATTGCGTGGTGTGTCAGTGCCTTTATACAAGTGGCTAAAGTCAGCTTTCAAATATGTACAGGAGTTAACTCTAATGTTTAACTTGGATGGGGGTTAAGGTGACTTTCATCAAGTGAGGCCAGGTTCGGGTCACACTCCCGTTATGTGCGCTCCTATGATCTTGTCTTTTCTGAGAATAAGATTGTTATATATTGTAGGTTGTGGGAAATATTTAATATAAATGGGGTGTGATCTTATTGCCACATGCTGACATCATAACAGGAATTAAGTGTTCCCTTCATGGCTATGCAGCCTTTTAAAATTCTTGTATTTTTCTCTCTTTCTCTCTCTGCCTATTTTGGCTCTAAGGAACCTGCTCTATGTTTACCCACAAAGTCTGAACTTCAGCAGCCGTCAGGGCTCAGTGAGGAACATTGCTGTGAAAGTACAGTTCATGGCAGGAGAGGACCCCAGTCAAGCCTTAGCGGTGAGTTACACTCGGGGATAATGAAGCAACATGACCGTGATGTTCTCTGGCAAATGAAATCCCAGCCACAAAGAAAAGCTTAGAAATACTATATGATGTCTTTTTCAGTAGCGGGAACTTCAAAGGAACATATTTGTGAGCAGCAAAGGAAGAAGAATTTAGTTATGCATGACCTGCAGCATATCTTTCATGTTATCACTCTGATTTTCTTTTCTTTTGGTTTATTTAGTATAACATGGACGATGCACACTATATAGTGTTTACTATAAGTGGCACTCCACCCAGGATATTTCTTTTGCATATCCCATAACAGCAATCCCATGTAGAGCTGCAGGGTAGAAAAGGATTGCTTGTTATGTAACATGGCTGCTGCTGACACAGTTACAGTAACATAGAAACTACTCAAAATACTCAACCAGTGTAACTAGTTGAAATTCACTCTTTCTTTCATTTATGAGTGAAAAGTTTTCAAACCTTTGAAAAAAACATTTTCCAGAGTGAACTGTTCTCAGTTTGGGGTTTGAAACAGTTGTGGTGTTCATTGTGAATGTCTTATTGGTTATGGAAAACTGCATTTATGCACTGCTTTTTTTAAAAACAGGTCATCTTTGGAAAATCGAGCTGTGCAGAATTCATGAAAGAGGCATACTCTCCTGTCATTTACCATAACAAGTAAGGTTCCCTCACCTGTTAAGCCTCTGCTCAAGTCTGTCCAACTTTTCTTTCTTTCCTAAATGTCTTGTTTAACTCTTTCTCATAAGGTCTCCTGAGTTCTATGAGGAGATGAAGATGAAGATTCCCGCCAATCTGACAGACAACCACCACCTGTTGTTCACCTTTTACCACATCAGCTGCCAGCCCAAACAGAACACTCCTCTGGAGACTCCTGTGGGCTACACGGTGAGTGCACTCCTTCAGCTGGCTCTCCTTGAATACTTTCACCCACACACTCACTTGTTCAATAGTTCTATCTGTTGTCTTGCCATCTGTTAGAGATCGCGTGTCTTTCTTTCTGCTTGCAGTGGATCCCTCTGATGCAACATGGCAGACTACGCACCGGCTCTTTCAGTCTGCCTGTCTCTGTGGAAAAGCCCCCGGCTAGCTACTCGGTGCTCACCCCTGACGTGAGTGTGTTTGAAGAGATTGTGTGAACATTGGTTCTTCTTCCAGCACCTATTCCTTTGTGGTGTGCCTGAGTGTTAAATGAGTTGGGTGTCACTCTCTGGCAGGTTCAGCTCCCAGGCATGAAGTGGGTGGATAATCACAAAGGTGTGTTCAATGTCGAAGTGAAAGCGGCCTCCTCAGTCCACACTCAGGTACACAAATACGCTTCTTACACTTACTGCTCTTTCTTATTCCTCCCACGTGTAAAGACCCAATTTGCTATTATAGCTTGGCTGTGGGTCCTTAAAATTTTTTATAATTCTTATAGATCTGCTATCAAAAATACCTTAAAAAGCGTTGAATTATCTTAAATGTTCTTTAGTGTTATTACTACAAAACAAAAAAATAATACTCCCTGGTCTTTAAGGAGCTCACTTTCGGGCTGCTCAATTTGCAATACATCGGTGGAAGCTATAGAAATGTTAGTCTACAGAAATGGGAACATAGCAGTTAAAGTTAAAAGACATGCACCTGTCCTTGTCCTGGACTGGTGACAGTCAGTCTCACGTACCTAATTACAAGCTGGTCCTTTCCGTGCACGCACAAAAACGTACTCAGTAGCACAGGCAAATAGTCATGCGCTCACAACTACGCAGTAACATTTTGTTAGCGTAGAGGCTCCTGTCTGCAAGTGAAGACACAAAGTTCACTAAAGTAAACCACAGAGGGCCTACCATGAAAACATTCTTAATAACAAATCTAATGAGACATTTAAATCACCCTGACCCAGCTGAATATGGAGTTTTGAAAGAAGCTAATAAAGGCAGTTGCTAAATATAACACTATCCAGAATTTAGAAGCAGCCACAAGCCAGCAGCTTCACGAGCAGTGAACGGATCAAAGCAGATACGAGGAAAATTATGGAGACAAGTGAAAACACATGAGGGTCGATGTCCTGTTATCTGGTGAAGCTATAATTAGACTAGAAAGTGATGTAAGTAGATACATTTGTGTTGTTGTACCTGCTTTTGTTTGGTAAGGTGAAATACGTCAGGTAAAGGTGGATGTACAACAACTTATTTTCAGTTAATTATTTGTGCCTTGTTCCAGTAGCAGAACACTTTATTTTCACTTGTTTAAATTAGAGAGGGTCCTGTAAGTTACTAAAGTTTGGTGGAACTTCTAAAGTCCAATCATTTCTTTTATTATGAAAATAATATTTTGCATTGAAGAAAGGCTGGTTTTTATTTCTATAAGCTGTCAATAATAGCTCCAAGAAAATCAGAATAGGTAAAAATCGTTGTCAGTAGGTAGCATTAAGAAAAAAATCGAAATAAACCAAGAAAGTTGCACTGGGTGCATCTTTAGTTAAAGTCTGTGCCTGGAAGTATGTACGAAGCAAACTGAGTTTCACATTTGAGACTATGGGCTGTCTTTTAGATCAAAAACTAGATTTGTGTTAGTCTTTCACATCTATAAACGTATAAACATATTTCATCATGTAAAACATCAGTGTTTTCCTCAAACAGTATAATTTCACTTTTAATGTATTTCCATCCTGTTTGGCATTCACATTTATTTAAATTAATATACAAGCGTCATAGATGTAACTGGCATATGTCTATAGAAACTAGTTTAGTTTAATGTCTAAAACAATCATTTTGTTGGCTTTAGATAGTATCAAAGTAAATCGGCGTAAAACTGGAAAACAAAAGAAGTGTGGTGCACATTAATGTTGCTCAGAGTGGAGAAACTTGAAATTTATTTTATTGTTTGATGTACGTCACAGTCTGCTTGGCTCCTGTTGGCTCACATATATGCAGGTCATCGGGAAATGCAGTTTCATGTCACTTTAGAAAAGGAAGGTCACACACACCCTGGATCACCCTGCTCTTCTAGAATTTCAGGTGTTCTGCCAAATCAAAGTTCACCAACATCAGCTGTTACTTATCATTCATTGTGCATGTGTGCTTCTAGGACCCTCACCTGGATAAGTTTTTCACGTTAGTGTATGTCCTGGAGGAGTACTCCTTTCCTTTCCGCCTGAAGGACGTCATCATAACTGAGGCAAACATGGAAGGGGAGCTGAAGGCCAGCATGGCTGCGCTGAGAGGGGCTGTGCTGGATACCTGTGTCAGGTTCTTGCATCAGCTGCTTAACAAACTCATTCAGCTCATTGTCTACCCTCCAGTCATTGCAGGCCAGATTGGTGAGGAGGCTGTCAACACTTCTTTCTTTTTTCTTTTTTTAACTTTCTTTTTATTGTTTTTCTTTAAACATTATACAGGGAGGGTAGAGGGTAACAACAAAACAAAACAACAAAGCAACAACAACAACAAAAAGATAAATACAACAAGTAGGATAACACCCCCCCCCCCCCCCCCCCCCCCAAAAAAAAAAACAAAAAAACAAAACAAAAAAAAAACATGTTGGATCTCCTTGTTTCTACAGTTTGATCATTTCTCATTATCAATGTGTTGGTCTTTATCCTGTTGGGTTTATATACTCAGTCCATTTCTCCCACTTTTTATGGTATTGATTCTGTAGGTCAATTGTTCCATGGTTTGTATTTCATCTATAATTTTGATCCATTCGTCCTGTGATGGTGGGTCTATCTTGTTCCATTTTCTTGTAATTGCCTTTTTACAGGCAGCAAGCATAATTTTCAATATGTATCTATCTTCTTTCATCACATCACAACACTACTTTCTATGCAAACTAGGCAAAAATGCAAATTCTCATTTTTTTGAGTGATTGTAATAACTCTCTTAGAGATATATTAATATGATTATTGATAATTATTTTTTTGTTGAAGATATGAAAAACAAAACTGTTTAATTTGCTTTACATTGAGGAATTTACTTCATTAACACACACAACAGAGGAACAGATATTCTAGATTCAGTTTAGCACCTGATAATAAATGCGTTAACTTGTGGTTACCTTTAGGGCAAGCATTACCTTTGTTGTTGTGGTTGTGGTTATTGTTGTTTTAAAGCACTCACTTTGAATTTACCTGCAGTGAACCTGGGTCGGGCTGCTTTCGAAGCCATGGCTCTGTTGGTCAATCAGATCCACAAAAACCTGGAAGGGAACCAAGATCAACATGGCCGCAACAATCTGCTGGCATCTTACATCCATTACTGCTTCCGCCTGCCCACTGCCGAGCCTACCCTGCCACCGAATGGTGAGTCACCAGGCTTAACTGTGAAACCTTTATTTTCATTTGAAAGAACAAAAATGGTTTTTGTTAGACCATAAAGTGCCAGGGTTTTTTTTTTTTTATTGTTTTATTTGCTAACTTCTATGTCCTTTCCTTCTCCCCGAGTAGCAGGCACCCAGTCCTATGAGATGCCAATGCAGTACGCTACCTTATCAAGGGCAACAGCGCGGCCAAGCAGTCTGCACCTGTCCCGTTCCAAAAGCATTAGCAACTCCAACCCAGACCTGGCTAGCACACCAGTTTCTCCTGATGAGGAGGTGCAAAGGATCATGGGGAGCAAGGTATGCTGCACTTCTCAAGTCATTTTAAAGGAGATTAAAGTTAGGTTGTTAAATATTTTGCACTTTGTTGGTCTTATGTTTTGCAGGAAATGTGTACCAGTCAAACTTATCATAGGCAGCTGTTGCTTTACTTTCACATTTATTATATTTGCTTAGTGTCTCATTTTTCCCCTAGTATTTCAATTACATTAAGTAAAATATATGAATGTTGTTACAGTCTGGCTACACAGAAAACATGGTCTGTGTTTTCTGTCTTTATGAAACCACTTGTTTATTTTCTAGTTTCTGTTTAGATAATATCACTCTGTTATTTTGTTGTAATCGTAGTTTCTGGACTCTTCACAGCTGATTCAATAAACTCAGGTTAACTGAGAACTCTGTGCAAACAGTCTGTCTCACTGCTTAGACAACAATGTAGTAATTCTCTGTGCCTCTATCCCTTTACTTAATGCAGTACCTCAGTCCTTTATTCTCCTCTCCCCAGCTTTCTTTTCTTTGTTGCTTTTGTCTCCTTTTATTTCGTTCCTGATTTTCTTCTCTAAATAATCTTTTATGTAGTAATTACCCTCTCTTAATTCACTGTGCTCTTGCCTCTTGCCACACTCTGTGTGTGTTTTTGTGTGTGTCTCTGGTGGCTTATGGCAGGGCATTGACCGCTCCCACTCCTGGGTAAACTCTGCTTATGCCCCTGGGGGCTCCAGATCTGTGCTACGCCGGAACCCCAACTCCAGCTGTGAGCTCAAGCAGGTGCCAAATCCCTTCACCTCATCCTCACCTTTACCTCCTCCACCTCCATCCTGCACTGCCTCTCATCAATTCTCGCGGGTCATTTCTTACCTCCATTGCATCTGTGTCTGTCTGGCTCTCTCTCTGCTCGCCTCAGCCCACCTGTCACCCCTTTTTATCTACTCCCTGTACATCCTCTCTGCTGCCTAACAGGCACAAGTTCTGCCTGGGGCTTGTTAGGAGTTCATAGAAAGTTCTCTGGCCACCCACCCATTTCCATTCACCCATTTTCACGTCATCTGTGTGTGTTCACCTCACCATCACTCCATGTCAGGCAAACGACCGCAGCTGCAATCGCATGTCTGCCTTTCTGGACAGCGTGGCTTTGTTTTCAGTTCCCCCAAGGCAGATTGCAAAGAAGGTAAAACTGGCATCTAACTAACTGTAAAAGTTACAAACTAACACATTTGTGATATCATATCATTCACCAACTTCCAATATCATTACCATTCATCAACAATCATGCGATTTGAACACAGATCTACATGGAAATAATGTGAAAATTGAAAATTTAGATCTTTTTGGAATGAAGAACTATCAGTTCGTACTCCTAAACCTTTATAACCTGCAGTTACTGTTTATGAAGTATTCCTAATAGCATTGAAACTGTTTATTTTAATCTTGATAGCTCAAATACAATTAACTAGACCAAACTGAACTAGCTTGTTGTTGGTTCATGTCTAGCTGCTCCACGAGGAGCTGGCTTTACAGTGGGTGGTCAGCACCAGCACAGTGAGGGAAGCGGCACTGCAACAAGCTTGGCTTTTCTTCCAACTGATGGTAAGCATTCCTTTTTGAAATTGCAATAATTGTACACCACTTTCTAAGTAGCAAAAATCTAAAGAGAATGCAGTAAAACAAAACTTAAGGTCTGCAAACCATTTTCTTATGTATCCCCTCCTACAGACAAAGAGCATGGCCCACCACTTATTCCTGACCTCAAAACTGGATGTTCCCAGGCGTCAGCGGTTCCCAGACCGCTTTGTGGATGACATCGCTGCACTTGTGTGTGCCATCAGTGCAGACATTGCCAGCCGATACCACAAGGTACCAAATCCTGAGAGCTACCCCATATTCTAGAAATTGAATTCATTTCTTTTTTTTTTGAAAATATTTTTATTGAAAAAAGAAAACAGTACTTGCAGTTACCGAAATACAATCAACCTTTCTTAATTTTCCTAAGTAAATTAACACACACATATATATATATATATATATATATATATATATATATATATATATATATATATATATATATATATATATATATATATATGAAAAAAACAACAACAAAAAACAAACCCCCCCCCCCCCCCCCCCCCCCCCCCCCCCCAGTCCCACACAGATCAACACAACCATCAAACATATTAGAGGAATATAACAGTAACAAAAGTAGATTTAAACAGGCAATACCTCTACACTAGCAAAATAAGAGATAAAGGGTTGCCACTTGTGAAAAAATTTGGCTGTGCAACCTCTCAACGTATATTTAATTTTTTCAAGTTTTAAAAAAAACATGACATCTTTAAGCCACCGGGAAATAGTAGGATACTTAGCAGACTTCCAATGCAACAATATTAGACGTCTCGCTAATAGGGATGTGAAGGCTATAATATCCCTTTGTGTGGAATCAAGTGTAAGTGAGCGAGCAGGAATCCCAAACACAGCAAACAGAGGACAAGGATGAAGAGTTACCCCAAGAACAGTTGACATAATAGCAAAATACCTTGTCCAGAAACCTTGTAGCTCAGGGCACAGAAAAAACATGTGGCTAAGGTGACAAGGAGAACCATGGCATTTATCACATTTATTTTCCACTTCTGGATACAATTCAGAAAGTCTAGACTTAGAGAAATGCACCCTGTGTATGACCTTAAATTGAATAAGTCCAAGACGAGCACAGGAGGTGGAAGATCGTATCCTCGTTATAGCCCGTTCCCAAGACTCCTCATGTATTCGAAATCCCAGTTCTTCTTCCCATGTACACTTAAGCTTAACATTAGAGTGGTTACTAAAAGACAGAATAGCATCATAGAGTTTCGAAATGGTTCCTCTGTGATGAGGAACAAATGATAACGTAGTTTCCCACTGCTGTTCTGGAGGTAAAGAGGGGAAATTTGGGAAACACTTGGCAACAAAATTTCGAATTTGAAAATAGCGAAACAAATGGGTAACAGGGAGATTGTAACGAGAAGACAAGTTGGGAAAACTACGTATCGAAAACACCATCCACATATAAATGTTTGAACTGTTTTATACCCTTGTCACACCACACTGAAAATGTCGAGTCCAAAAGTGAAGGGGGAAACAAATGGTTTTCGCTTAGAGGACCCGAGGAAGACGGCATTACAAAATCAAAGTGACGTCTAAACTGAAACCAGATTTTGAGTGTGTTAAGAACCACCTGATTATCAGTGTACAGAGAGGGTCTCACGGGTAAAGAGGAATAGAGCAAAGCCGGTAAAGAAGAGGCCTTACATGATGATAGCTCCAATTCACACCACGAGGAACCAGAAGATTTTAGCCAGTAGCAAAGTTTATGGATGTGAGCGGCCCAGTAATAGACTAAAAAATTAGGTAATGCAAGTCCTCCACTAAATCTGCATCGCTGCAGCAAAGTTTTAGAGACCCTAGGTGGCTTCCCTCCCCAAATGAAAGAACCAATAATCTTGTCCAGTGAAACAAAAAAATGTTTCGGCAAAAATAAGGGAATTGACTGAAATAAAAATAAAAATTTTGGTAAGATGTTCATTTTAACAACGTTAATCTTACCGATTAAAGAAAGGGGGAGATTACCCCATCTTTGAATATCAGATGTGACCCTAGATATAAGAGGAGACAAATTTGCTGATTTAAGGCCAGCTAGAGAGCGAGTCACGTTAATCCCTAAGTACTTAAACCCAGACGGACTGAGACGAAAGGGTAGATCGGACTGTTGAAGTTGACGTGCTGCCGTATTAACAGGAAAACACTCACTTTTCCCCAAATTCAATTTATAACCTGAAAACGAACTGAAGTTCTCCAGAATACTTAAAACAGCAGGGATGGAGCATGCGGGGTCAGTCATATATAATAACAAGTCATCCGCATACAATGATACTTTATGTGTAATTCCATTACGGATGATTCCCCTGAATACAGAAGAAGATCGCAATGTAATAGACAGAGGCTCGATGGCAATGGCAAAGAGTAAGGGAGACAAAGGGCAACCTTGACGACAACCACGACCCAGCGCAAAATAATCAGAGTAAACATCATTAGTATGAACACTGGCTTTAGGGGACGAATAAAGAAGCCGAATCCAGGAAATAAATTTATCACCAAAACCAAATTTCTCTAAAACTGCAAACAAGTACTCCCACTCCACCCTATCGAAAGCCTTTTCAGCATCTAAAGAAATCACAAGTTCAGGAAGTTCAGATAGACGCTTTGAGTAAATAACATTAAAGAGTGTACGGGTATTAAAAAACAATTGCCGTCCCTTTATAAAGCCATTCTGCTCTTCAGATATAATTCGAGGAAGCACATCCTCAAGGCGAGATGAAATTACTTTAGCCAATACCTTTGCATCGGCATTAAGCAGAGATAATGGCCTGTAGGAACCACAGGAGGTTGGGTCCTTGTCATTTTTGAGAAGGAGCGCTATGGTTGCTTGTGTGAAAGTAGGTGGTAATGAACCGGTTTCCAAGGATTCGTTAAACACAGACAAAAGCAATGGTGCCAATTTACCAATAAATGTTTTATAGAATTCAATTGGAAACCCATCCGGGCCCGGGGCTTTATTAGACTGCATAGCTGTAATAGCTTTTAATACTTCTTCAACAGATAATGGGGAGTCCAATTGCCCCGCATCATTAGCACCAATAACAGGGTTTGAAAGATTATGAAGAAATGCATTCATTTTAGCTTTATCCGTGGGAAATTCGGACCTGTACAACAAAGAGTAAAATGTTTTAAAGGTAGAATTAATTTCCAAGGGATCTGTAGTAATATTGTCATCAGAGTGTTTAATAATGGGGATCACACGCGAGGAGGCCTGACGTCGTAACTGATGTGCCAACAAGCGACTAGCCTTGTCACCATATTCGTAATATGAGCCACGACTGCGTAGTAATAAGTGCTCAGCCTCTTTGGTTGACATAAGATCAAATTCTGCTTGCAAATCAAGGCGCTGCTTCAGTAATTCTGGAGAAGGGTTCAGTGTATAACTTTGATCAAGGTTACTAATTGCAGCTATAAGTTCTTTAAGCCTGGCATTAATCTTTTTATTAGCACGGACAGAGTAAGAAATAACTTGACCTCTCAGGTAGCATTTAAGAGTCTCCCATAGCAGAGAATATGAGACAGAATCATCCTGATTGAAGGACAAGAACTCCTCAATAGAGCCTGAAATAAATTCACAAAATTCTTTATCCGCCAGAAGGAGAGAGTTAAATCTCCAAAGTGGAGGGCTACGTTTATGGGTAGAAAGATGAACATCCAATAGCAGAGGAGAATGATCAGATATTACAATACCAGAATAGTCGGAAGAATTAACACATGAATTAAGAGTTCTGTCGATGAAAAAATAATCAATCCTGGAATAAGACTGGTGGACCTGAGAGAAGAATGAAAATTTTTTGATTGAAGGGTTGCGAAATCTCCATGGATCAACAAGATCATTCTGTTTCATAAAATCTGAGAATGTTTTAGACATAGATGATTGAGTCAAATTACGAGGACTAGATCGATCCAAAATTGGATCAAAAACACAATTCAGATCACCACCAAGGATAAGCAAATGTGTATTCAGAAAGGGGATGTTACTCAGCAATCTATTAGCGAATTCAGCATCATCAAAATTCGGGGCATATACATTTACCAACAAAACCTTTTTCTGCATTAGGGTACCAGCAACAATGATGTATCTACCGTTCCTATCAGCGACAACATTGGTCAAAGTGAATTGAACTTTCTTATTAATGAGAATGGCCACTCCTCTAGCCTTCGAATTAAAATTTGAGTGAAAGACCTGACCTACCCAAGGGCAATATAACCTATAATGATCCTTAATGCGAAGATGAGTCTCCTGTAAAAATGCTATGTCAGAATTTAGACGTTTCAAGTGAGTAAAAACCTTAGATCTCTTAACAGGGTTACCCATACCTCTGATATTCCAACTAATGAATCTAAGAGGCATACCTGACCCAGCAATGCTGGGGTCTATATTTCCATTAACCATTTACAAAAAGGATTTGAATTCATTTCTTGATAACAATTTAGGTCACTGGCCAACAAAAACTATAGTGGCTTTATTTTTCTCCCTTATCTTTTATACAAAGCTTGAGCATTGCTGTTTGATTCAAACCTAATATAATGTAAACCAAGACTCTTCCTCTTTCTCTCACATGAATTTTCCCCTTCCAGGATGTGGAGCTTGTGGAGAGGTTAAATAGCAGTCTGGCTTTCTTCCTGAGTGACCTGTTGTCTCTCATGGACCGGGGCTTTGTCTTCAACCTCATCCGCTCTTACTACAAACAGGTCCCCATTGCACTTTTTCCTATTTTCCTGTAATCTGATACGCTCAGAGACTCCCACACACATTATTGTATCTTCTATGTAACTGCATGTTAAACAGATTGCCAACAAGTTGCACACGGCCCAGAATCCCAGCTCTCTGAATGCTCTGAGGATGGACTTCACTCGTATTGTCTGCAGCCATGAGCACTATGTGATCCTCAACTTGCCGTGCTCAATCCTGAGCCCCCCAGCCTCCCCCTCTCCTTCCACTTCTTCCACTACATCACAGGTACTACAGCACATTATCCATCATAGACGAATTATAAAAATAAAAAAATTTCACATAAAGAGAATGGATAAATTGAAATGTTGCTAATTTCCCTCTGTAATAAGTGCATACTCATAGCATCAGTGTCCTCAAAGTTCCAGTCATGGCCCTTGGGGATGTTTTTTGCAGCCCTTGAGTCAGCCAAGGAAAGAATGCAATACACTGTATTGTGTCATTTTGGGAGGATTTTTCTTGAATTCCAACTCTTCTGTTCTGGGCATCATAGCTAGAGTTTCTTAACAGAAATACCGCTGGGGTCAAAATGTGCCTTCCTCTTGGTTTAAAAATACAAACATAAATTATGAAATTAGCAAATACACTACAAACACTAACTAAAGCTGTTTATTTTCCTTAATAAACAAATGATGTCTTAAATTTGCAGTCATCAAAAATTCGAGAATAACTCTTCTACTGTGTTCCTACACAAACCATTGCATAACATTAATGTCAGCCACACTTAAAGTCATTTCTCTATAATTCTGTGTCATCTTAACTATGTCTCCTTGTGTCCACAGAGCTCAGCATTTTCCAGTATGGTGCAAGACCAGGGCGTGGCCACCATGTTTGAGCTCTCCGTCCCTTTTCGCCAGCAGCACTTCCTGTCCGGCCTGCTGCTGTCTGAGCTCTCACTCATCCTCGACCCTGATGGTGAAGGGTGGGTTTTTAGTATCTGCTCACAAGCTGATCAAGACTTTACATCGATTCAGACTTTAACGTGAAATAAAATGAGAGATGACAAAGATTATGATGATTTTGTTTATCACCCACAGGGTTTTTTTCCTTCATAAAAAGGCCATTAGTGCCGTTCACTCCCTGCTGTGTAGCCACGATGCAGACCCTCGCTACAGGGACCCTCAAGTCAGAGCCCACATGGCTCAGCTCTACCTGCCTCTCATCCCAATCGTCATGGAGACGCTACATCAACTCTATGACTTCTCTGGTCAGCAGAACAATATGAGCAGCCCATAAATATGATTTTCCACCTGCTCGAGAAGATGTTGTTATATTTGCAGTATTATTGTACCTGAGAGCGCTTTTCTTATTGCCTTGCAGACTCCTCGCCTTCTCGGGTCCGCCATGCATCCACCCACGCTGACGATGCTGACCCAGACAGTGGCAGCACTATCAGTCAGTCTGTTGCCATGGCAATCGCTGGCTCCCCTCTGCAGCACGCCAAAGCCAACCCATTCGCACTGCCCACAGTGGTAAGTGATAGCAGCAAGGGTCATAGTGTTCCCCAGAGCCCTACAGACTGACAGGTCACAGAGTGGCCTCTGTGTGGGCGACTGCTGCTTCAGTTTGACAGACGGTCACACCACACAACACTCACCCATTTAAATATCATTTGCATTCTTTCCATGTTGTTCTTTAGCTAAAGAACAACTGCTCCTCTTCACCTGTAGGTGGCTCTGTGTCCTTTGCTATAACTTTCTCTAAACAGCCATTTTGTTCTATACTCAAGTGGATTACAAGATTGGCACCGATTTTCTGTGTGTGTGCGTGTCGTTACCAGGCGGGGCGCCAGTCCAGCTCTCTGTCCGCCGAGTGCAGTAGGACTCTGCTGGTGTGTTTCCTGTGGGTGCTGAAGAATGCAGATGCAGCTCTCCTGGAGCGCTGGGTGTCAGATTTGTCTGTACTGCAAATCAACCGCTTGCTAGATCTGCTGCATCTCTGTGTGTCCTGCTTTGAATACAAGGTATAATAAATGGGCACCATCAAGATTCACAGTTCATTCAGGGAGATGCTAAATTCCTCTAAATTGATTTTTTTTTTCAAAGAAATCTAGTTCAGAGCAAATATTGATTAAATTTCATTTTCCTTCTTTTTCTCCTGTTTGATGGGGCTTTTATGAAGGCAATGAGTTAATGTTCATGGTTTAATTAGCTGTTATTTAAAAATTTGATTTAATTTAACCATTACTGCAAAAATGATGTCTGTGGCAGCATGTAACAGATCTGTGCTGGTCAGTTACTGCTGGCTGAGAATGCCCTCACTTCTGTCTCTGAAAAGTATATTTGATATGATACATTATACATAATGCATTGTACACTGAGGCACTTGGACTTCAGACATCATATCCAGGGTTACTACTGTATTTTCCATTACTGTTTACATAGCACTGCAAAATCACACAGTAGTCTATTTAGCTGTGTTTACTCTATAAATTATCAATAGGACAGAAGGCTATTTTTATGTTTGTTTGTTTTTAAATTGTTTGCCTTTCTAAAGTCCATTTCTTAGCAGCTTTCTACCCGGTTTTTTTCCCTTTTATCCACTTTTAATATAGTCTTTTTTTCTCTGTCAGAGAAATTTCTGGGTAAACTTGCCCAATTTGTATGCTACCTTTTTATGATTTATTTGTCCTCTGATGTTTGGTGGGCGTTGTAGGGGAAGAAGACTTTGGAGCGGATCAATAGCCTGACATTTAAAAAGTCTCAGGATATGAAAGCACGACTTGAAGAAGCCATACTGGGCACAATCGGAGCCCGTCAGGAGATGGTTCGGCGTCACAGAGGTGGGAAGCACAACAGAAACATAGGTTTGCGTCGTGCATGTCTGAAGCAATTTATATTTGTGGTGCTTAAGGAAATTTACTCTTACAGAAAGGAGCCCTTATGGCAGCCAGGAGAACGTTAGGTGGAAAAAGAACGTAACTCATTGGAGAACAAATGCAGACAGAGTCGACAAGTATGTGCTTTACAGACATATAGATTTGGTTCTTCTGCTCACCTTGTGAAAATTACAAATATTCTTGGATTATAATTTATGTCAAATGTGTGTTTCTGTGTAACATGATTGTAAAATGACACCTTTCAGGACTAAGGCTGAGGTGGAACAGGAGTCTGTGGTGGATGGAAACCTAGCTACTGAGGCCTCTCTCATAGTACTGGACACACTGGAAATTATAGTCAAGGTAAAACAATGAGAATTAAATAAATCTGTTTAGACACCACCTTTCCAGTGGTTGACATACAGTGCTGTCCTCCTATATAAACATCCTTTGCTTGTTGTGTGCCTGTCTTCTTTCAGACTGTGGTTGCATCAGAGTTGAAAGAAAGTGTTTTAGGTGGAGTGCTGAGAGTACTTCTTCACAGCATGGCAGGAAACCAGAGCGCCCTCTTTCTGCAGCATTGCTTCAATACACAGAGAGCTCTGGTTTTCAAAGTAAGTGCAGTTTGTTTTTAGCAATTACACAAGTTTTCAGGGTTTTTTTTTATTGTCCTTTCCAGCAAAAAAAAAAAAAAAAAATCACAAATTAATGAATTAACACAAATAATTAATGTTTTGGTATTAATAGTTTTACTCCTATTTGGCATTATTCTGCTTACTCATTTTTATTGATGACATCTGTGTTACATTTTTGTATTGAAAAGTAAAGCAAGTGGGCCATATTTAATTTCTGGTGGCAGCGGGGTGAACTGTACGAAGTGACGCTGTGTGTTTTTGTGTATAGTTCCCAGAGATGCTGTTTGAGGAGGACACGGAGCTTTGTGCAGACCTGTGCCTGCGTCTCCTGCGTCACTGCAGCAGCAGTGTCGGCTCTGTCAGAAGTCACGCCTCGGCATCCCTTTACCTGCTCATGAGACAGAACTTCGAGATTGGAAATGTATGTTAAGATGTTTCATTATCTGTGAAATACTTTGATGTTCTTTCATTACTGTGGACATGTCAGCAAAATCCATCTATACCGTAATTCAAGACTGTAATGGGCGACTGTGGTTCAGGTTTGGGAAGCTCAGCTTGTAACCAGAAGGTTGCCGGTTCGATCCCAGCTCTGTCTGTCTTGGTTGTTGTGTCCTTGGGCAAGACACTTCACCTACCACCTACTGGTGATGGCGCGATAAGGCAGCCTCGCTTCTGTCAGTCTGTCCCAGGGCAACTGGGGCTACAAGTGTAGCTTGCTTCCACCAGTGTGTGAATGTGAGAGTGAATGAATAGTGGAATTGTAAAGCGCTATATAAATGCAATCCATTATTATTACTGATGTTGTAAGTCACACTGAGCTACGTTTTTGTTTGTAGAACTTTGCACGAGTAAAGATGCAGGTCACCATGTCTCTGTCCTCACTGGTGGGAACATCGCAGAACTTTAATGAAGAGCATCTTCGTCGGTCTCTCAAGACAATCTTGACATATGCCGAAGAGGACTTAGAGCTGCGGGACACACCTTTCCCAGAGCAGGTGGACAGCAACCATCATCTTGTTTACAGTTTTTGAGCTGAAGCTCGTGGAACGGGTAAGCTGGTGGAACAGGTAAGACATTTTTTTTCATTTGGTATATGTATGTTTGAAACTGCAGGTCCAGGATCTGGTGTTCAACCTGCACATGATTCTTACTGACACTGTGAAGATGAAGGAGCATCAGCACGATCCAGAGATGCTTATCGACCTAATGTACAGGTACTGGAATAACCATCAGAGTGGCTGTAAATCAAAAATAAAATAAAACCTAAAGTGTTTTCTCATTTTCTCTTTTCAGGATTGCTAAAGGTTACCAGAACTCCCCTGACTTGCGCTTAACGTGGCTTCAAAACATGGCAGGGAAACACTCAGAGAGAGGGAACCATGCTGAAGCAGCCCACTGTCTGGTCCACAGCGCAGCTCTGGTAGCGGAGTATCTCAACATGCTGGAGGATTGTCGCTACCTGCCCATTGGTTGTGTCACATTTCAGGTCAATGTGTATTCTGTTTAAACCTTTCTACTTACAAATAGTTGGCTAGGTCACAATGATTTTAGTCTAATGCCTCGGTCACAGTCGGTGACCTCCTGATACCTGCCTGAACACTGCAGCCAACATGTTTCAAAAGGCACAAAAATTTGTCTCCTTATCTGGTGCGTGTTACAGTTTTCACTGTTTCACTACAGCTTGGAAAGTAGTTGGCAGTTATCTGACAAGGAGATGTTTTCCATGCAAACTACGGGCAACCGCGACAATCTGCTCACAGTCAAAGCAACTGTAATCTTTCACTGAGGCACTGTATACCTCTTTGTGACCAGTTTGAAACTGAAACTGCCAGAAACCTCCAGCAACCAGTCACTAACTGGGTAGAGAATTCAAATTTTTCCCAAATGACCTGTCGTTGCCAGGTGATGGCTGACTGGTCTCTGGACTTGTGTGAGTTGAGTTTTAGCAATTGAATTTGCAGCGACTGCCAGAAACCTCCAACAACTATTCACCACCCGGTTTGAGACTCTTGTGACCTGTGGTTACTAGATCTTCACTAATGGGTGTCTAGACCTGTGTGACTCAGGCCTAAATGAAACTTTTACTTAAAAGACATATAAAACATGTGGGTGTATGACCAGATGTTAACTTTTTTCCTATTCTGTTTTGTCTGTTTTTACTACAGAATATTTCATCCAACGTATTAGAGGAGTCGGCAGTATCCGATGACGTTCTGTCGCCAGAGGAGGAGGGCATTTGTGCTGGGAAGTATTTCAGTGAGTCTGGCCTGGTGGGGCTTCTCGAGCAAGCAGCTGCTTCTTTTAATATGGTATGACTCACATTCACTGACAAACAGCACAAGGTTCCAGCATTAACATGATTTGTGTTAAAATCTCTATTTAATTGTGCTGTAACTGCAGGCCGGCATGTATGAGGCCATTAATGAAGTGTACAAGATTCTGCTCCCGATCCATGAAGCCAACAGAGACTTTAAAAAGCTGGCTACTGTCCACGGGAAGCTACAAGATGCCTTTAATAAAGTCTACAACCAAGTGAGTTGACAGCTTAATCCTGAAATCACCAGCAATCCACAAAGGAATTCGTTTCTAGCTAATTATCTTTATCCTAATTCCCTTCTTATGTGCTTTATTTCTTTTCTCATCTTTTCCAGAGTTCAGGATGGGAGGTAACAAACTAATCTGACATTAAGAGCATCTAATTTAAAGTAAAACATTCAGCAGTTGTTGTTGACAATGTTATTCTTCTTCCCCTTGGCTTGTTTTCTTCTCCCCTCCTGTGTCAATAACATGGCCACTGGTGAGTGATGCAAAGCTTACTTTATCACTTGGTTGAGTAGAATTAAGACAAGTATTAATTAATTTGTGCTGCAGTCCTGCTGTAATAAAACTACTTCTGAGCATGAATTTGTATTTTCCCACAACATGAAAAGCATCTGTTTTCCCAAATCCAAAGCGTTAACAAACAGTAAATGCTGTTTTGTTTTGTTTTTCATCACTGGTGTTGCAAACACAGGAATATAAATTAGTGTCAGGGTGAAAACAATCTGTGTGCATTTTACAAACCAGCTGTTTTAACTAAAAGAAAAAAACCAAACAGCTTTCAGCCCCAAAACAACTAAACAAGAGAAAACGTTTACAAAGAAAAGGCGGCTCACTGGTGTGGCCGGTTGAGAGAGAGAGAAGAAAGTAAATGATCCTCTGTGGTAGGCGGTGGCCATGTTGGCTCTTTTTACAAGGGTGGCCCTCAGGAAAGGACACAGTCATTGGCCCCACCAATATCCACATCCAATAACTATATAATTTCCAAACATCAACCAGACCTTTTCACTAACAGAAAATCAGGCACAGAAGTTAAATAGGATAACGCATAAATACAACAGCAGTATAACAACCATGGATCATGATTGGGGGGAAAAAAATAAACTCTGGTTATTCAGATAGATTTCTAGTTTACATTTCACATTTTAGGCTTTGTTAACACCTCCATATGGCTGCTTACTATGATGACCCCTAATTAGCATATAATTGCATAGTTACTTAGTTACTGACACTTTGTTATCACACTGTTACCAAGTACTTTTTACTGCATTTTTTCTAATGGTTAAACAGCTATTTCGCTAACATTTCTGTACAACACATTACTCGTGGTGAGTTTATTCTGCAGTGTCGCATAATGCTGTTCCTCCTGTTTTTGTGTTTCTATTCATTCATTCAGCATTTATGTACTAGTGGAAAAACAGTATGCTAACGTTTGTATGACAGATTTGATCTTTGTTTCAAGGTTGTTGAGTCCTCAATAAAAACAGCTCAGTCATTTAAACATTTTAGTTTGTGAAGAAAAAAAATCTTCATTTCAAGTCTTTAGTGTCAGATAATGAGTCCATGAATTAAAACGGGGTATTTTTTTTTCTACTATTACCACGTAAGCTCTGTGTCAGCTGCTTTTAATTCACTCATGCTCTGCACTCCTTAATCGTTTAAGTTTTCTGTCTTGTTTTTAGTGTTCAGCGAATGTTTGGGACCTACTTCAGAGTGGGTTTCTATGGCTGTCGCTTCGGAGATCTGGATGAGCAAGAATTTGTCTACAAGGAGCCATCGATCACCAAGTTAGCTGAGATATCGCACAGACTTGAGGCATGTTAACTCCTCCTGATGTTAATAAAGATGTCTTTAATGATTTATGAGGAACATATGTCTAAAGGTGAATGCCTCTGGCCCACAGGAGTTCTACTCAGAGAAATTTGGGGATGAGGTGGTCGAAATTATCAAAGACTCCAACCCAGTGGACAAAAACAAACTCGATCCCAACAAGGTAAAGAGATGTGTATGTTTGTTGCTTAAAGAATATGTATATTTTAAAAATGTCTAACTGTACTGATGACTTTTTCAGGCTTACCTGCAGATCACCTATGTCGAGCCCTACTTTGACACATATGAGCTGAAGGAAAGAATCACCTACTTTGACAAGAACTACAACTTGCGTACCTTCATGTACTGCACTCCCTTCACTCTGGACGGCCGCGCTCACGGCGACCTGCACGAGCAGTACAAACGCAAAACCATCCTGACAACGTCTCACGCCTTCCCTTACATCAAGACACGGATCAATGTTATCCACAAGGAGGAGGTGGGTGTCTCTACTGGAGGGATCAGATTTTAAATAAATGTAGACATTATGATGTATGTTCATTGTTACATCTTTGGCTTTCCAGATTATTCTTGTCCCCATTGAGGTGGCGATTGAAGATATGCAGAAGAAGACTCAGGAGCTCGCTTTCGCCACAAACCAAGACCCCGCAGACTCTAAAATGCTTCAGATGGTGCTCCAGGGCTGTGTGGGCACCACTGTCAACCAGGTGATAAAATAATTGAAATGCTGGTCCCCCTGGAATAATAATAACATCAAAGCAGAGCTTTAAGTCTGGGTTAGTGTTTTAAGCAGTGGCAGAAATTCCTCAGCTAATATGTAACTGTTTGTCTCCCCTAACAGGGCCCCCTTGAGGTGGCGCAGGTCTTTCTCGCCGACATTCCTGATGACCCCAAGCTGTTTCGTCATCACAACAAACTGCGCCTCTGCTTTAAAGACTTCGCTAAGAGGTACTGACATGATCTCCGTCTCAGACAAAGACTGTTGTGTAGCCAATAAAAACAAATCCCAACTCCCTGTGTCTTTCTTTTTTGTGCAGGTGTGAAGATGCCCTGAGGAAGAATAAAGCCCTGATTGGGCCAGATCAGAAAGAGTACCACAGAGAGCTAGAAAGGAATTATCATAAACTGAAAGAAGCTCTGGGTCCTCTCATCAACCGCAAGATCCCCCAGCTTTACAGAACCCTACCAGCTCCGACTCTGCAAACACAACGGTAACTTGAGACATTAATAACACACACACACGCCTACGCACAGAGACGCATAAAATGATCTCATGCTGCTTCTTCAAGCACATCAAGCTAACATAAGAGGAACGTAAAACTGTGTCATGCTTCAGGCTATATGCTCTGCATGTCACCAGTGAGCAGACATGCAGACACATTTCAGTGATTTCAAATGTGTCACATTTTATTCCACAGTCATTAATAAAAGATGATGCACTTCTTGAACTGCTGTAGCCTGTTTGACTATGGAAACTATCACCATATGTTACTTTTGGTTTTCATCATCTTCTGGCTGCACCTCTGTGTTTGCATGTGGACTGATTTCTAATCAGAAACAGTTACAGTCAACAGCACCTGCCAGACCGATGCTGCAGCACAGAGAAATGTAAAATCCCAGATATTTAAAATATTAACACAAACTTTGAGCTCCATTGGTCCGCTATATTACATTAGGGGTTTATCATTATTATTCTTGGAACCACAATGCTGACTCAAAGCCATGTAAGCTTTTAGTGGGACAACTTTCACACTCCTTGGGTGGCATTTTTTTGGCTCAAATGAAATAAAAATGAACTACATCTTTGCTAAAATATGTTTTTGATTTTGACAAAAGTCTTTTTACCAGTATTCCTACTAATTATCCCCCCTCTCTTGCAGGAACTCCTACAGTAGGTCGAGTTTCCGCAAAGTCGACTGTTGAGCCACAGAAAGCTGCAAAGCGACACAAAGCAACAAGCTTTTAAAATTAGCACCATCTCATACCGTCTGTCCCCCCTTCCCCCCACTGCATTGCACACCAACTGTAGCAGGAACACACAAACTCACCGTCCTCTTCTTCATCTAGCTCGTTATTTTACACTCATCACCCTTGGCCACCTAGTCATGTCTTAACACCCCCCTCCCCCTTCCAGTCCCTCTATGCACACACAGTAAGTTGTCACCTCTTTCGCTGCCCTACCATCCCCACCACTCTCACACCTCTTTTGGGGAAAAAAACCCCTCTGGTGTTTATGCAGGAAGGTTATCTGCTCTGTAAACATTGTCATTTGGAGCAAGGCTCTAAGATGGCAGCGTTTAAAGAAAGCTTTTTACAGTTATCCACCCAAAGTAATCTCTCAGAGCCTGATCTGACTTTACCTTTAGTTTTTAGTGCACTGTTTTACATTTGTTTTTCTTTAGCTTCGAGTGTCTGCTTTTGAACAGGCTTAGGTTGTCTGTTTTGTGTCATGGACTTATTTAATTTGTGAGATTTTTTTTAATCCCTGGTAGTGATCACTGCCAGACTTTGTTATTAAATAGTCCCAGGGAGTTTTCTTTTGTTATCAACAGACCAAATAACTGACATTCCTTCTCCCTCAAGTCGTAACATTTATCTGCCCATCTCTCGTTATAAGGGTTCAATAAAGAGAGTTGGTGGGCTGCTTTTTGTGGAGGTCCAGGTTTGATATGATTGAGCTCATAATGTGTGGGAGAGACTGACTCGATGGGATGTTTAAATGTGTTCTTAAAACTGTGAACTCTTAGAAAAGCACTGCAGTCGCATCAGATGTTTATCACAGAAGCACTGTCTAAAGACAGGCCATCTCGTTTACTCACACAGGCATGTTCAAACTGCGACATTCACTATCATACTACAGTATAGATAGATAGATAACTGAATATGTTATGACTGCGTAAACAAGTCCTCGTTTGACTGTTATGCGCTTCTGTATAAGACCAAATGTTTTGTATGTATACACCTCTGTGGTTTGCATTTATTGTAGAAATCTCCATCTACTGTATCTATGAAATTGCACTATTGTAAACAACCTGCAGCACATTAACACTGTAACTACTAAAATATATGTGCTTTTGTTATTTTACAGAGCTGGAAACTGTTTTTTACCGATTAGATAGGCAATTTTTTTTATTTATTTACACTGTCTTCTATTAAATATTTCTCCCTACACTCCTGGTCATCCTTTATTTATGGGTCTTACGATGTAAATTCATGTAGTAATGTGTTTACTATTTTTAACACTGTTTCACATTAACAGTTTTGTTACTGGAAATCTATGTTTTTCACACATGGTTTCTTCGCTTTTCAGCAGTCAGTATCATATTATGGTATGGGAAGCATCTTTAATACCCATAGACCACAGTGATACTACAAAAACTACTCTAACAACAGGGCTACGACAGTAACATAGTGGCATTTCTACATTTCTGTTTCTACATGAAACATACACAAGGTTTGCAAGTAATTATTACTAAATTTGCATGTATTAATTTTAGTTATGAATCTCAATACTTTTGAATGTTGTAGACTATTCTTTTTCAGATGTTATAACTTAAAATTAACAGTTATAATTAAGAATAATTATTTCATCACATATTTACTGCACATTCACAAGGGTTACAGTACCATTATGATTACATATAGTTTTTTATTTGTATTTGTTTATTTGGCGACATCCTCTTGCAGGGACTTTTATGGTTGTTTCTGCAAGTCTTTTGTGGGGTATGAAATTTCTCAAAGATACTCGGTGTCCTTCCACCAACAACTTTTGATGTCCATGGATCTCTAAAGAGGTTGTTTGAGGTCTTAGACGTTTATTGGGATTCCTCAGCGTTCCTTGATTTGATAATTTAATGGATTTGAATATATTTTAGACTTTTCAGTTGTATCTCCAGTTTGCTACACTTCAGTATTAAACTTGAAACTTAATATGCTGTTGTACTAGTTTGACAGCTGTAGTTGCATTTAAAGCATCTGTTGTTGTGATTGGGCGCTAAATAAATGCACAGCTCAGTGTTTCATATCCAAAAAGTGTGATCAAGTTGTTTAAAAATATTTTATTATCGAGTACAGTATGTAAACTTTAATGTTACCAGTGACAGCTGGGGACCAGTGAGGATTTTTAAGATTATAGTTGCTGACTTTACTGTACTTCGTTGCTTATTATTTTATAACAAGGCGTCTTATTTTGAAAGTTTAGCAATTCAAAGATTTTAACTGTTTCCTTTACAAAAGATTTATTTATTACACATATAAGCCAGATGCTTGATTAGATTAATATTTTAAAAATGAGTATAGAAGTAACAAGGCGTTGAAAAGAGAATCACCACGTTGACTTCATTGTGTTTATTTACATGAGTTCCAGTCATCGATATTTTGGCGTTTAACCGATTCTAATAAACTGCTCTTGAAGGAATGACATTTATATTGTTAGAAGTAACAAACACATTTTTATAAATAAAGTTTTTCCCCCACAATTTGTTTTTTTATTTGCTTTTTTTTTTTTTTTTTTTTACATAAAATTAAATACATTTTTATATGTCTATCATAGATAAACGGTACAGTACATAATAAATAAACAACCAGACCCATTTAAAAGAAACCCTTTAATTTTCCATTACAGTAAAAAAAAATAAATGTAGGCCAGTGTGATCATAAATGATCTCATCACTAAAATAGCTTGCCCCCCTTTTTTAATCTATGACTTTCAGACTGAAGGAGGGTCAAACGATTGCACAGCTTCATATATGTCTCTGTATGAAGACTCCAGCGAGACGTGCAGTGCGCGAGCCCACCGCCTGGCCTCGTGGCCGCGTGCCCTTTAAGAGAAGCGGGAGGGGGCTCGGAGCATCTTGGCTGCGGTGTTTTTGTCTCTCTGTCAGTGAGCGCTCCTCCTGGGCCGAGGCGACAGAAAGGATTTGCGCAGGGCAGGTAAGAGCAGACAATAAGTTGACTTTCCTCTGTGCGAAAACCAGCTCGGTCTGTCTTTGTCAGCGTGTTTTGTAAATGGCTTCAGACGAGGAGCTTTCAGTGGGACTTCTTTTGTGAAGCGTCGGTCCTGCCCATTCTCCCCTCCGGTGCTCCTTCTCTGAAGTAACGGGTCCTTTATCCTCAAAAACCAACACCCAGCGTAGCTTATGGCTGGTTGTGTATTTCTGTTAAATGTTTCTGACTAATTAGCTTTTATAATTTCATATTAGTATTTATCTGCGGTTGCAGGAATGTTTGACTCTCGCGATTGGTTCTCCGGTGCGTCCTCTTTTTTGTTCACAGCATCACTGGAGGCTCACCGCGCGGGATTAACCAGATTTATCAATATTTATCAATAATTTACATCATATGGGGACTGAGAGTGCGTCTGTCACACTAACTCTGGCCTCACAACCCTAGCTTTCTTAACATTTCTGTTTATAAGCTTTGCATTTTCCATACAGCGGCTTTAATTCATTACATAGGGCTCTATTATTGTCTTGGTGGGCTTGTGGAGGGCGGGGGGTGGGGGGGTGGGGGGGGTGCCTGGAAAGCTCAACTTTTAGGCTCTTAAATCTCGCAGTATGCAACTAAACGCGACATCATTTCCAAAATAGCAAAAAAACAAAAAAGAAAGAAAGGCATTTTGGGTGTGTTTGCACTTGGCTTTGAAACTTTTTTTTAATCTCGTGCTTAATTCAGAAAATGTTGCAACAATCCAGTCAGTTTATAATTTAATTAAAAACGAAAATCTCATTTAAAAACTGTAAGGGCTCATGGGAGAGGGTGGGTCCCACGCACGCTGCAAGTTTTCATGACTTCCAGATGTTCTTCAGCGCTGCTTTTTGCCCTCAATATTTGCTGGTCTCGCCAGCTGTAGCTGGCCAGTGGTCAGTGATAAGAAGGGGGGTTATATATTAACAGGGCAAGTGGATCAAATATATACCTTTTGCTCTTTCTTTTTCTTTTTCTTTCTTGAAAGACATCTCTAACCTGAGTTCTTTCTCAAATAAACTAGAATCTCCCTGTTAATTTTTGCATTACTATATTATTTGTTTATGAATGCAGTCATTTTACTGAGAAACTTCTAGCTCAGTCAGATGTTGTTTTCATGGTGGGCAAGCAGAACTTGGCAGGATGTGGGAGTGCAGTCATCAGCCTGTTACACTACATCATACAATACACCACTGTCCTGCTGTTGTGTAATGGGTTGCTGGCTGTATTAAATCACCTACCAGCAGCTGCATGGTGCTCACGTGGTCTCTGTCCCATCTGTCATGTTATTACATGGAAAAGGTGTTGGTGCGTCATATAGAACCCATATATTATAATATAGTTAAAGAGCATTAAGGACAGACCTTAGGGATAAATTAGCTTTTGTTACAGTGGTTTAAGGCAAAATCAGAGCCCTCGTGATTGTAGGATTTATTAAGACAATAATGTGGTTTAGTTTCAGCTAAGAGGACTGCTAACTAAATATTTGCTTGTTAATTTGAGATATGTTGAGTATAAGTGCAGTAAAAGAGAAAACCCACTCTAAGGGAGTCCCCCAGACTGCATTTTATGGATCTGTGTCCAGGTTTGTCAGCAGCTGGAGTCTCCTTAAGCAGATTCTTTTTTTTCTGAGCTGGAATGTGATTGTTTCATTACAGTGTTTGGATCCGGGGGTGCAGTGGAGGAATGCAGGGCCCATAAACCCATTTGCACACTGGGCCACACGCCGGGCGTTTAAATTGTTTAGCAAGGCTAATGAAATTACACCCTGAACCTGTGTGAGACTGTTTATCACTTTCTTGGATTTTTTTTTTAACCACAGATGAGCCTTTCAGAGAAGTTTTACTGCATTTTTAATCACCTGTTATATTAAGACAGTATATCATGTTCATAAAGTCATGTGAAATAATGATGGTTTATGGCACAGGGCTCTATAATAATATTAATGGACCTTATTCATTTATGCATGCAGTTTGTTTTTAGTGTGTTATTCTTCCTTTCTAAAAAGCACCCTGGAATATGCACCATAACAACATGAATATTAAACAGGAAGTTTTGCACTAGAGTTGGATAAATATACAGCCCAGCATGAGACTGCTGTGGTCAAGACAGTGAGTTAATACTCCTACTTAACTCTGTCGATTAGGGAGAGCAGTGTAGTGAACATATGGTGAAAAGCTGGCTTTTTCTCTAATAGGGACAGTAATTTGTTATCCTGCTGAATAAGCTGACTGATCTCCTTTATTTTATTAATCACCCAGAGAAGCCAGATGGACTGTGCTGTCCAGTAAGCAACATGTGTAAAGTGCATTGGATTATTATTTTTCCCCTTGTCTGTTTTGTTTTATTTGTGTCTGTACAACCGTTGCATCAACAACTTCACCAAATCAGGAAGTAATTGATAAGATTCTCGAGAAGGAACTGCTTAACTTAGCATGGAAACCGGACTGATATGACTTCCTGCGTTCTGTTGTACCATCTGTTCACACACGCTGATCTTTTAACCCTCAAACTGCTGTGACTGGCTCTCCACCATCTCTCAATCACTGCTGTCTGGGTTTCCTCCTCTCCAGACCACCTCAGTTTCTCTAAAACAGAGCAACTCTCTGCGTCTCTGCTCAGCATCCGTCTTAATCCCCACCTCCACAACTGCTCAGGAATTTTCTCCCAAATGGCTTTTTTCCCCCCCGTGCCGCTCCTTGTCGCTCAGCCCCACCCTTGCTCAGTTTCCTGTTGGAGGTCAGCACAATGACCAATAGCGGAGAGGCGGGTGTTTACTCTGCTCCTGTTCCAGGAGTAATGTGAGCTGGCCGGCCTCTCCTTTTGGCCATAGTCTCTCTAGCACCAGACTGCTCCAGCTCCACGCCGTCTGCTCCTTCTCATCACCACTCCTTAATGTGAAAAACAGGGCTTTTTCCTAAAGGGCAAGAAGTCCTGGAGGTGACATCCCATTGGGTTATGATTTCACTGTCCCGAATTTAATGGCTACATTAGTCAAAAACCACATGTCCCACCAGCAGCATGAGTACACACTGTATGAGCATGCTGATATGAGATCATCTGACCTCGCATTTGGTGAAGGCCCTTTCTGTCATGCGGTGACATATGCTCTTCAGCCACATTACGCTGGGTGAAAAATGGCTATTGCTGCTTCTGCATTTATTATTCTTCAGCTCTTTGGGAAACATTTGTTTTAATCTTTCTGATTTATTATTCATCCAGGGCTAGTTGGCTGAATGAAGCCATCTGTGCTGCAGAATGAGGAGGAAGACAAAGAAGTCTCAGTAGATACAGCAGCATCTTTATGTGACATTTAAAAGCCTTCAGCACATCTTTTTTGAGGTCTGTGGCCTGTTACCCTGAAAAAAAACAACTCTGAACAACAATAAGCTTTATTTAGTGCAACAAAGTGCTACTTGTCTTAGGGATTCTCTCTTTTTTCTCTCTATTTTAGGAGAGGAATGTACAAATGATGGTAATCTTCTAGGTGGAGCCATGTGGGATTATGAGGAGAGGTCCTCTTGAATCGTTATTTACTCATTGTGAGGAGCGCTCTGCGGCCCCTCTGTCTGATCTGTAGATGTTTGTCCTGCGTTAGTAGCAGCACTCATTCTGGTGTCAGCGTGATTCATTCTGGTGGAGTCCAAATCTGAGAACAGGCATGTTCTTCTCATTTCAGAAGTTTCCATCTAAAACTTTCTTCCCCCTCCTTTTACAGTTTGCCTGTCTTTCCTCGAATTTCCCCTCTTTTCTGTCCCACCCTCCCTCTCTCACTGTACTCCTTTCTCCCTCTCCTACCGCTGCTACCCCCCCTTTTTTCATTTATGCTCTCTTTCTCCTTGTTACTCTTTCTCCTGGGCTGGGAGGAAGTGACTGAGTTGTTTTTGCGTCCTTGGGGAATAGAAAGATGAAGCTCCCTTTCCTGTAACCCTTTCTTCGTCAGACCTCAAATATGGTCTCCGTTTTGAAACAGACAATTAGCCTGGTATGATGACAGCAGCACGTAAACTGCCGTTCTGAGAGCTTTTCTTTGGGAGCTAAAACTTTTCAGATGAATTAAAAGCAGCTAAATCACTGGGCTTTCATATCATCTTTGCCCTTACTTGAATAAATCAAAGTAATATCTTCAACTGTGTTTGTTGATTTATGGGAGTCATCAGGCTTCAGACAGTGTTGGTGTGTTTAGGGGGTATGTGTGTTTTCATCTGTGTTCTGTGGGAGTCCATGGGAGTTCAGCTTGTCTCCTCTGTAATGTTTGGTATTTGCCATCTCCGCCAAACGCACAGTTATAACAGCCCGACATGCGCCGCTGTCTTTGATCTCATTGTTTGCGAGTAGCTTTTGGATTTGATAAATGAGGTCCCATAACTAAGGTGGAAATGTATTCATAATATGTTTTTACTTTGGTATTATTCACAGTCATCAACACATACATCTAGTTTTGTTAACTTTGGAGCCTGTTTAGATTTAGATATCAGTCACTCAGTGCAAGTCCTGCATCTTGTGTTTCCACTTTCTGTCAGTGTGTGGGTCCATAACAGGTCTTCACCAACTGTTTGTTTGTTTTGAGGCAAATTTCCTTACCACACACTCGTCCATACTCTGTCTACCGCTCCCTCTCTTTTTCTCAGAGATGCCCCTCCTTGATTTCTATTAGAACCAGCTGTGGAACTAGGGCCTGAATGAATGGCTCTTTGTGATTTGGCTGTAGTTCTAGTCTAAAAGATGTTTCTCTCCCACCAATACCCTCAGTGGTATTGGCATGGCAACACAATGAAACAATGGACAGAACAACGGCAAGCCTTGTTATGATATGACGCAAAGGTCACTCGTCGGTGTTTTTTAGGCTCTGAGAACTCCAGACAAAATGTCGACCGCACTTTCACAGCAGCCTGACTCTGTGCTGCTGGAGCCAAAGTAGGAGAATCGGCAGCAGACGCTGTCATGCAGCATGTCTGGTTGACACTCACACAGCAGTTAAGACTGTGTTGAAGGAAATGCATCATAAGGCTCATGAAATCAGTCTAGCCTTAGGTGATACAGACAGGTTCCCACTAATCCAGAGGGTGGGGGTGTTTGTGAGTGCCACTGGATTTGGGAGAGTTAGAAAACTGACACATTGCCCAATCACATGGCAGGGAGGCTCCCGCTCCCAGCCTTGAATTGATTAGAGAGCCTTGAACTGGAATGGGGTGGGGGAAATTATTTCTAGAAAGCTGTGAGAGGAGAACTTGCACATGGCTCAGGCTTCACTTATATTATGCAACAATCAGTGTGTGATTTGCATCTTATGGGTGTATGTTGTTCACATCCGGTGTGTGAGTCAAAAACACTGACACACTGGATGTGTGTTCTGTTTTGAAATGTTTGTTTCCTGCTTTGCAACCTGTGTTTACCCTCACGTCATGCCCACCTGTTATGAATCTCTGTTTATCTCTGTGTCAGCAGAGCTGCACACCCTTTCCATGATTTTACTGATGTCCCCTGAAAACTATTCCTGCATATATCCCAGTTATTGTCATTTTTCTGGACTACTAACTGATACAGTCAAAGGCAGTGGCAGCCAAAGTTCAAATTTCCTCTATTCTTATTTCCCGCAGGTGCTGACTGTAAGAGAGCAAGAAAAGGAAGGGAGAGGCAAGGGGCCTGGGGAGGAGAGATCCCATCCTCGCAGCGCAAGCAGCTGGTATGAAGTAGAAAATAAATCCCTCTTTTCCTAATTCACAAACCATTCCCAAGCTTGAGCAAAATCGCAATCACCAAAGGCTGAGAGTCAGCAGTGCAATGGAAAACTCCATAAAGATTGTCTCTGGGTGGTGGAAAGAGCGGCGGTATTTTTGACTTAGTAGTACTGAGGTTTAATCCTTTGTAATGGCAATAATAATAAGGTGACTCAATGAATGGAAGCAATGAGTTTGATAAACTAGGGAGAACAGACCTTGAAATGAAGCTTGGCATTTTAAAATTACTCATCACGGTGGTCTCAGTCTTCTGAGGGAATGTTTATCCACACTGTAACTCAAACCGAGTTTTAACCCTTTTAATACCATGCTGGAGTTTGGTCTGCATAGAAAGGAGTAAACCCGAAACTTTCATGCACATAGAGGAAAAAATCTTTTTCAGTGGTGAGTACGAGTAGTCAATTAAGCTACAGCATTATGCAGTTACTCTCGTGACATCCTACAGGACATACCACAGACGCGTAATTTGTGCTGGATGACCTGCATCTTACCCCCCCAGGGGTTGTCTTAATCTTAATAGCAGGGAATAGAGGGGAGAGACCAGACCATGCTAGCTTCCTCTAGCATGGTATGCAGCTCTATGAAGGAGGTAGGGGGGAGTAATGGGGGCAAACCATGTGTCCTAGATGGAGGCTGGCTGGGGAGAGTTGTGCTGGGGAAGGGCAAATGCTGGTTTCTGTTCAGATGTCATCTCAAAGGAACTCTGTTTAAACCAGAGAGACGGAGAGGAAGGTCAGCCACTCCACCCCAGCCATACTCACACACTCAGTGGAATACGTGCACACACATTAGCACATATGAAACACTCTGCTGTTGTTGTAGGAGCCTGATAGTGGAAAATAATCAGTTTAAATAAGAAGATTTCAGAATTTTGGAATTTGTTCAGGGTAATTAGTTTGAAACGAGTATGCCGTCAAGGGTGTCCCTTAAGCCCCACTTTACATTTTGCACTTTGCATTATTTATAGAGCTTCTTGCTCAAGTAATTAGAAAACACATTGGAATAACAGCAAATTTACTTACAGGGATAAAACAAGTTTTTATTCATGATGCAAATTAAACATACACTAGACCCAAAATATGTGTTTATAAAGCTATATTTTATCAACGCTAATTTTATAAACTCAGCAGAAAAAAATAGTATTATATATACCTAGGTATCACTATACAAGAGAATCTAAACAACATCAAATTTAAATTATTGTTTTATGCTAAAAGAAATAAAAGTAGACCGTGAACGATGTGCTCCCTTAATTTGTATAATAAAGTAGAAATTGTGAAAATTTGATTTTATTTCTTCTGCTATTCCTTTTTCAGTCCGTACCAGCAGAGATATTAATAAAACAGATTAATAAATGGAAATGAATACCTGTAGGATAGGGCAGGGTAATAAGTCTAGAGTAAAATTTAAAATACTACAGCTAGGAAAAGAAAAAGGTGGAATGTTCCTGCCATGGTTGAAGGACTATTGTAGAGCAACACAGTTACAGTATTCATTCTGCTGGTGCAACAGTGGGTATGGTGCAAAAATGGAAAGGTTAAGAATTAAGCCAGTTGAGTGTCATCCTACAATCTGTGGTAGGTGAGATAAACAAGTACCTAAATAAATTAAGTGATCTGACAGAAGTATTGTTAAATATATTGTTTAATTAATGTAAGAGGAATAACTGTTCTTAAGATTTTTGGAATATAGTGAAGATTTTAAACGAGTATAATTCGGACTTGAAGTTTAGAGACTGGACCTGGAAAGGCATTACATCATATCTGTTATTTCAGCCAATACAGATCTCAAAAGTTTTCAACTTCTTAGTGAAACCTGCAATTTACATGAGGTCATCATAAATATTTTTTTATTGATGTTACCCAGAATTTGTTCATATATGCAGTGTCTTGGGAAAAAATTCCGCCTTATACATCAAGGTCAAATCAAGGAACAAATACAACACTAACAGGTGAAGATAGGTTATATAAATAAAATAAAATGACAGCACCTTTATTTAATAATTCATTTTTTTATAACCCCAAAAAGAAAACATCAACAAAGGGGCAGATCTGGAATCTGGACACTGCTGGATACAATGTGATATTACAATGGCTGATCATTATCACATGTTTTCTAATTGTCCAGCAAAACAATCTTACTGAGCAAAGACAGTAACATAAATTAAACTCATAATAGGTTTTGAGCTTGACTATACTCTCGATATCATATATTTAGGTAATCGACCAAATGACTTGTACATTTGAGGCAAATATAGCCATGAAGTATTGCTTAGTGCCAGTAAAAAGGCAATAACAAAGAAGTGTCTGGACAAGAACCACTTACAGGGGAGTGCTTCCTTGCTATCATAAAAGAAATATCCGAAAGGAAAAACTTATCATCTCTGCTCATTAAATTGGCTGTTATTTATGAATGGTAGTTTTACACAGGGAAAACTACTCTCCTGTGTCTGGGAGTTTTTTTTTCCATGGTACCTATAGTTTTGGAAATTAGGCATTGCTCATACAGGATTTTTATATTTGCACGTCAGATGTATGCTGAATGGATCAGGCCCTCTGGCCTCATCCGTGAACTGGATAAAGTTGATGGACTATTGGATATTCATCTACGTTTTTTATTAGGTGTTCATCAGCAGGTGTCTGGGTTGACCCTTCCTTTTTTTTTTTTTCTTTTTCCCTCTGGGACTAATCGTACAAATAACCATCACCATGTAGTCAGCTATTGATTGTGTGCATTTTAATGATTTACCCGTAGTAACCTGATTTTTTTCTGTTCTGTCTCTCTATGCTTGTTTGCTTCTTCAGAGCAAAATTATAAAAATAAAGTGGAATTTGAAGGGAAGTCGAGTAGACGACATCAACCAGTCTGCTTGGCAGGCATGTTAGGTTGCAAAACTACATACTCTAATTATATCTCATCGGCTGTCCCCTGTCAGTGCTGCCCTCCACCCTGTACGCATATTCTCTCACACAGTCTGTTTTTTTGCAACCACGCCTCTATGTCCTACTCTCACTTTCTCACATATGTAGTCATTCCCAGACCGCACTGTACACCAGACACTGTACACCATCAGTCTGACACTTTCAATGGAGATAAACAGACACTTAAACTGTAGGCTGAAGGCAGGCAGCCAAATTCTTCATCTTTTTTAAAGGCTCTGCAATATTAGTCAAGATTTGTCTTTTTTTCTCCACTTTCTCATATGCAAGTTAAAATTTTATATCTGGGGCATAAAGTCCTCATGTGTAAGCTGAAGGATAGTTGGCTTCATTTTAAATTAGATTAACCAGTGTGATTCTTCCTTACCACCATGGTGCCAATCTTAAAATGGGTTTGGGTTTGCATGCAGTCTGTATTTCACGGCCCAATAGTGTGTGGCAATCTTGGAATGAGAGGGTGATGAAAGGGTACAGATAAGCAGAATCACATCGAGAAATTAAACTGACTAAAGCACTTCAAAAATACCATGTCAATTTAGTCAGTGTTTCCAAGTGTCCTACTTTTCACAAACGAGCAAGCACGGGCTAGGGTCACAAGATAGATGGAGAGAGAGAGCGAGAGCGAGAGAGGAAGAGAAAAAACAAAAAACAGCTTTAGACTGAGGCAAATATAGTTTGCACTTGAAAACAAAGTGGTTTGCAGCGCAGACTTCTGTTCCTATCTTATCAAAGCCATAGTATATAAAGATGTTCAACTGACTAATGCTGTGGACGGCTTAAAGATTTCCACAGTTCCCACAAAGTGATGACCTAGAAAGTTAATCTTTTCCAAGCACACACCAACTCAGAGGCATGGCATTAGGGTTTCTACATTTTTGCTGGCAGTGTGTTGCTCTCTGTGGAGGGAAAGGCTTAGTCTTTTGTTTATAAAGAGTCAAAATCCATATGTTACCTTTGGTAAAATGCAAGTTCTCAGCAATTCACTGTGTGTTTTGGCTGAATTAAAAAGCATCTAAGTGTGCAGAGGAAAAGAAAGGGACTAGCTGAAACCTTCTGATCATCAGCTGATGCTTAGAGGGGTAAAACGGGAGCAGAAGAAAGGACAAATAGAGAAGAAGCCAGAGATGGAAGAAGTGCAGGAGAGAAAGAAGAGAGAGTGTCTGTAAATCCTAATGTGAGAGGCGAAGTAAGTGCGCACAGATGATTCCTAATAAGGCTGTAACTGGCAAATCTCTGTCCTAGAATTAGCTGCCAGGAAACTTTCCCCCTGTAACTTCTCTTCTCTGAATGCTATGAACAGAAACAAATATACAACTGACAGTGGCCCAATATGCTCAAAAAAATGGAAGGATAAAATAAGGAATGGAGGCAGGCGGGTAGAAAGGCTAATGCTATTTCTGACCATTATACAGAGAGAGCAATGCAGTCAAAAGCGGTAATTATTTCTGGACACACTATGTCATGCAGACTTTACAGTTAACTTAAGATATTAAGATATTTGAATACTGATTCTGTTAGGTTTTAGTTGGATGTAGACAGTTGTGTATTACTGCATTGATTGCATCTTTATAATTAATGCAAGAAAAGCCACTTTTACAAACACCTTAAAATACTCACCAAAAGACTCAAAACAACAAAAACTTCCACAAATCCACTACAAACTGGACCTGGGAGCAATATGCTTATTTGCACACTTAATCACATAGTTACTGAACACACATCTAAATTATACTGTATTTGCATATTTTGCATCTTGCACATGTCTCACATGTCCTGTCTTGTCTACAATATCCTGACCATAACTTGAACCTGGTATTCAACACCTACTGCACAATCCACTTCGTATTGTCTCTGTTCTGTCTTTGTTTATGGTACAGTTTGTATTGAATAGTTATTATTATAGTATTGTATAGTTAGCAATTAGTACCTTTTTATCCCTTAATTTTACCCAAATTTAGCATATTATTTATTTGTAATTCCTAGTTTTATATCTCTTGGAGATATATCTTTTATATACTTATAGATGCACCATGGGGGGCTTGGGGTGAAACAGCATTGCAGTACTCTGTATACTGTGTATATTGTTGTAAAGCTCTTGAAATCTTGAATCCTTTGTTATTTATAGAAATGCTTAGTGTACAGTATGTTTAATTTCAACACTTTTGTCTCCCTACAGGTGAGGTGTTTGTGTGACTGTCTGAAAAGCAGCCACAGGCGCATTATGGCACAGGTGCTGCATATGGACCCCGGCTTCCCAGGTGCGCCCTCTATTTTTAATTCCTTATAATGATCAACATAAAAATGATGATAGGTTAATGCTTTTGTTAGGATTTAAACTATCACACAACTGGCATGTATTTTAACTGTAAGATTGTGTCATAATGAACTCCAACAATCCACTTTGTGCCTAATTTGGTGATGAATTCTGAGTACATTTATAACTGTGGAGTAGCTGATGCTTTTTTCTGAAGTCTGAACCCAAGATTAGATGCAGATTTCCGTTTGTTTAAAGTTTATTTCCTTCCCCTGCAGGGAAACTCAACCCACCTGCCCCCCCTTCCCTGCACGCCAAAGAACAGGAGGCACCCTACTCAGTGGAGACCCCCTATGGCTACCGTCTGGACCTAGACTTCCTCAAATATGTTAACGACATAGAGAAGGGGAACACTATCAAGAAGGTGCCTGTCCAACGCCGGCCACGCTATGGCTCTTTGCCCCGTGGCTATGGCTACGCTGGCTCCTGGTGGACCTCCACAGAGTCTCTCTGCTCCAATGCCAGCATGGACAGCCGGCATTCCTCTTACTCCTACTGTGCCCCAGGCTACCATACATCACAAAGGCCCAGCTTCAGCACTGCCCGGGTGGAGAAGACTCTGTTGGATGCTCGCAGGAAGCTGGAAGAAGAGAAAGAGGGACGGAGATTCTCCAATCTTGGCAGCATGCACAGCAGTGTAGTTGGCTCTAACACCTCCATCAGCAGCGCACACAGCTTCAACCGGTCACAGGGTGGAGGTGGATCTTTCACTCCCATGAGCTCTGGCCTGTCCACCCCAGTAACTCCAACCCCAGCTCACTTGCAACATGTCAGGGAGCAGATGGCTGCAGCCCTGAGAAAGATAAGGGAGCTAGAAGAACAGGTGAAAACAATCCCTGTGCTCCAAGTTAAAATCTCAGTGCTGCAGGAGGAGAAACGGCAGCTCAGTGTCCAGCTGAAGAGCCAGAAGTTCCTGGGCCACACTCTGGGGTTCAACCGAGGTCGTCCCAGAGGGGAGCTCTATATTGACATCCCTGAAGAAGACATGAGCACTGGAAAGGGGAGCAACAACAATAAGCCAGCAGGGTCACTGTCCCCCACCACACCTGATGGGTCCAAGCAAGACTCAGGGTGTGAGATTGAGGACACAGTGATTGTGAGTGGAGTGCGACCAGATGCAAAGCGGGAAGTGCGCACCATTGGCGTGGGACCAGAGGACTCAAGAGGAAGTCGTCATGTGGGGGTCTGGGTTCAAGAGAAGGATCTGGGACTGCTGCCTGAGACAGAAGTCCTCAAAAATCAAGTGGGTCAGCTTGAGGGTCAACTACAGAGGACAATGCAGGAACTACAGGCTGCACAGCAGCAGGTGGCAGGAGTCCAGAAGGGCCCTCAGGCAGAGCATCCAGTCATAGCAACGAGCCTGGGCTGGCAGGAGCCTCAAGGCTGCAGCCTGCATACACTAGTCAGCTTCACACAGCAACGACACCAGAGGGACCAGAGAACTGTAGGAATTCAGGTGTACACACTGGAGCAGCCTACTGTGGTAGAGGTGGGAACACTGCTCCGAGCAGAGACCTGCAGCTCCCCCCCCATTCAGCCAGCTGCTGGAGGCGTGGAAGACCACCAAAGAGGGCGAATTGAAGGTCTGTTACTGAGACTTTATGAGCTTAAACTGGAGAGTCTGATGCAGTCCAATGCAAGAGCATTTTGTGAAACCTGTGCAAAAGGTTTCCCAGATATGAATTATGCTTAGTCCTAAACTGAAAGGAAAAAAATCACCAAGGATCTGTTCTTAAAAAAAAGTGTGTGTGTGTTGGGCGGGGGTTGGTCTAAGGCTAGACTTAATCATTGTCTGAGAAACTGAGTCTGTCACCCTCAAATATATGTTTTTACTGAAAGCTGAAAAGTCGCAAATACTTCTATATTTAATATATTTAAATTTTAACTGGAGGGGTTTGGAATGCTGCATTACTGCTGGATTGTACTGCATCAGACTGTATCTTTGCAATAACAATTATTTATTGCATTACTGCACAAAAAGACTGATTAGTTAGCTTTGAAATGTTGTCTGTCTCTCTCCCTCAGATGCTCCAGTTGAGTTGCCGATTGCAGTCAGCTCTAAGCAGGTACGCGATGTCTTGAAGAGCAGGTTGTCCACCTCAGTACCTGTAGCTAATCCTGCCATTGCTGTTGCATCTGATGATCAGATTGTGCATAATAAGGAAGAAGCAAATGATTCTATCCAATCACAAGAAGGCTTACCTAAGACAGGTATGTGATTTTTAAACTAGTGTCTTCTGACCACATCATGCTCCCACTGTATGAATAATTGCTGGTATCTTTTCTAGCTTCATCTCCCCAATTGTCTCTGAGATCAATTATGAAGCGGAAAGCAGAAGGTGAACCAGGCTCGCCCTCTACGAAGAAAAACCTACAGTTTATTGGAGTCAATGGAGGGTAAGTGTTAGTTATTGCATAGCAGCAGTCGGCTATTTTCATCCACTGAGTACCGTGTCAAGGGAATGTTGTCAGCATAAGGTTAAGTAAAAAGGTAAAAGAAGAAGCAGAAATGTACTCCCTGTGTCACCTGCAAAGACTCTGAGCTGTTTGAGCAGAGTGAAAATTGTTCGTGTCTTACAGCTACGAGTCCACATCCTCAGAAGATAGCAGCAGTGAGAGCTCAGATGAGGGGAGTGACTCTAGTGAATATCATGAAGCCAGAGAAAAACTTCCAGAGTCTACAGTCCAGCACCAGCAGACAATACACAACAAGGATTCCAAGCAAGAAGAAAGCACCAGTGTACCTCAGCAAAATGCTGTCAAACTACCAGCTGCCATTCCAGACTCAAGTCCCAGCCAGTCTGCAGCTGTAGACACAATGCCATCAAACAAAGCACCTCAGTCACCAGCGACAGACACTGTGGTGCAAAAATGTGCCTCACAGCCACCAGCATCAGACCACGCCATACCTCCTCCATGTTCATCAAATGATTCTGAGACTGTCAAACAATCATCAGAAAAGCACAAACAGGTCACCTCCACACCAGTTAGCACTGAATCCACTCCTGAGCAGAAGGCTTCACTTACCTGTTCTTCATCACCTGGCCTCACTAAAATCAGTGATAACGCCCAGCAGCGGTACAGCGTCCAGTCAGAGTGCAAACCAGCAGATGAACGTATTTCAAATGAGACTGCGACAGCGCCTTCAAAACAAGTCAGGTAAGTGTACACAGAGTCTGTCTGTGAGGATTAAAGGATCTATGAACATCTGAGAGTGATGTTGTCTCCTTATCTGCCACAGACTGGAGCTGACTGACAGCCTGATGTTAGCTCTGCATGCCCTGCAGAAAGCCCTGGGGGAACCTAATGCCTTCAGCCAACAAGGAGCAGTACGTGTTGAGTCTAATTCACATTTCTCCACATTTCTTCACATTTCTTCTGTCGTTACTTCTTTCTAGGAAATTCAGAAGGTTCACTTTTAAAATAAATGACATAGACCAACCTCAAACAAGGAGGCACAGCTACCCACAAACTGTGCACACTCAATAATTTAATTTAGAATATATTTTACTTTAGTTTGCCAACTCTAAATATTTACTAAAGCATAGCTTAAGATATTTGATTATCTGCATGTTTGATTCAGGAAAGAGTTTATGCCGGATGCCCTTCCCATTTATCCTGGCTTGGGAACGGCACTAAGACTACACTGGATTGTTGCACCCCATGTCTGGAATAAGACTAAGTTAAAATAAGAAAATTCTTAACTTTGGTTTCATAATTTTTGCAAGTAATGAAAGATCAAACAACACATTAACTCAAGGCTTCTCCTGAGGTTTGGTTTCACATTTTTGATGTCGTCGTTGCTCTTGCATTTCTCCAGCCATCTGTCAAATGTTTATTTGCCTTAACAGTCCTCATTGTGTCTGATCTCAGAGGGCAGCTTACACCACAGTGCTGCAAGAGTGGCTACGTGTGTCCTGCCACAAAACGGCCGACACAGCTGTTGTCAAGGCCTACATGGACACTTTCGCCTCAATCTCCCCTCAGCTGCTGGAGTTTGTCATAAATATGGCTGACGGCAACGGGAATACAGCCCTTCACTACACTGTCTCCCACTCCAACTTCCCCGTGGTGAAACTTCTGCTGGACACTGGTGAGTTCTGTGCTTTTATGAGAAAACAACAGAGGCGCTGGAGAAAATTTTGATATTAAGCGAAGTAAAATCTCATAAGACTGAAGAGTCAATGTAAAGTCTTATGGTTATTTTTTATTATGATAATCTCTACAATTTAAGAAATAAGTCATATTAAATTATTAATGGTAACGATCCCTTTTACTTTGTTGTGCTGCTGTTATATCACCTGTCAAATTGATTGGCCTCTTTACCTGACAGGCTTGTGTAACGCTGACAAGCAGAACAAGGCGGGCTACACAGCCATCATGCTGACGGCTCTGGCTGCCTTCCACTCCGACAGTGACCTTCAAACTGTCCTGCAGCTGCTGCGCACAGGGGATGTCAATGCCAAGGCCAGCCAGGTGCGCCCTCTACTGCTCATTAGTTTTTACTGCGTCTCCACACACACACAAAAATCCCCCATTGTCATGCATTAGTGCAGGACTAGGACTGCATAAAATGTCTTATGTTTCAAAAACTGTAATCATTACAAAAAGTACAAGAGTAAAAACTTTGTAGACAGCTGACCCATGGCCAAGTGCTTCACAAAAGTTGTCACAACAGCGACACTGTGTGGACAGTTAGAAAAGTACAAAACTGTAAAACTTTCATAGCCTCCCACTGGTTGTTACCCAAACAAGAAGTGGTAACCAGATCCCAACAAACTAAATGTGCGTTTTATTGAAATATTTCTTTGTCAAGGAAAATGTGGTGCACGATACTAACCCTGGGAGGCATTTAGCATGTGAAGGACATATTTTATTTTAATCCAATTTCTCAAGACAATGAGCTGATATTTCTACTTCTTTTTTTTTTACTTCCACGTATTTTTCTGTTTATTCCACCTTTAACACTGTAAGCATCTGATTATCATTTGGCTTTCAGAGGAATACATCCATTAACAGGGACATTTTTTATAAAACTGACAAATTTCTGGAAAATATTTCATGCACCAGTTTTACCCAGTTATTTAGAATTTTCAGTCTTTATTTGTCTGAAACTTTTTTTGTGACATTTTGGCAAATATTCCAGAAAAATCTGAATACCTTGTGATTTTGTGTGGATATACAATTTACCACCTTGGGCATAGTGCAGGTAGCAAAAGCCAGTGACATGCATGAGACCAGTGATTATAGTCTTTGTTGCTTTCCTTACAGTCATTCAGTAAAAGCCGCTCTAACTAATTAAGTTTGGAGCAATGTGGGATATGACAACAGGGGATAAAAGTTGTGAATTTCTATGAAGCCAATGTAGAAAAAACAGCCAGTCTCATTCACTCATCTGGTTTGATTCCTGTTAGCAATCACATTGCAATTGCTCTAGAAACTAGACCGTCTTCTTACAAGTGATTTTAAGAATTCTGCTCAAAATGTATCTGCTGCACCATGTACACAAATGCAGTCTCAATGTGTCCACAGTTTGGTTAAAAAATTAGGGTAACAGTAATTTTAACCAATGTGTGTTTTGTAGGCTGGACAGACAGCGCTGATGCTGGCAGTCAGTCATGGTAGAGGGGACATGGTGCGAGCGCTGCTGTCCTGCGGGGCACAAGTTAACATCCGCGATGACGACGGCTCCACTGCACTCATGTGTGCCTGTGAACATGGTCATGTGGACATTGTGCGTCAGCTGCTATCAGTGCCAGGATGTGATGCCACTCTCACCGATAATGTAAGAATTCCAGTTCGGTCTGTGGTTATGCGAACTCCTTCCCAAAACCAGCGTCTCACCAACATTTTCTCATTGTATTAAACAGGATGGCAGCACTGCTCTGTCCATTGCCCTTGAAGCCAGTCAGAATGACATCGCTGTGCTTCTGTATGCTCACCTCAACTTTGCAAAGCCTCCATCCCCTGTGAGTATCTAAATATGCTGCTAAGACACAAAGTAGCCCTTTCACACCAACATTCAACAATCCAAGAAATGTGTCATGGAAGTGATTGCCACTTTCTATGGCTAATAGCACACGGATAATTATGTAATATTCTTGTTTGCATGCAACCCATCCAAACTGGATTTTGTCACATATTGAGCCATGCAAAATACAACCTCTGTCAATTATTCCTCCAACCAGTTTCTTTAAAATAAGCCTCCTTCCCACATCTGGGCAGTGTTGCAATGTTTGCGTGTTTTCAAACACGTGTTGATATGCAAGAGTTGCATATGGTTTACTGCATACCTACAGAAATTAAAGTTGGCTTTGGGTTGAGCAAAAATAGCAAACAAGCAAATCTGTTTAAGCCAGAAACCAATTACCCACAAGCTTGCAGCTGTCAAACAAGTCACTGCCTTAGAATAAGTACACATTCTCACCTAATGTGGGCTTTATGGTGTATGTTTGTGCAGCTCTTTGGCTAAACAGAACGAGAGATGCATAACTTTGTCATATAATTTGACTTCTACCTGCTCCCCAACAAAACCTAAACTTCACTCATTCTTTTAAGTTTATTTTTTTAAGTTTCCATAAGTGACAGCACATTGCTGAAACATGCAGACATGAGTCTGCTCATGTTTCTCTATCCTACCAACCATCTGCACTCGTCTTTCAGGTATGAATCACTATCCCAGCCTCTCAGCTGGCTATTAGTTTGTATATAACACAAAGTTGACCGTAAACAGGCAAGGTGTGTCATAAACTAGTATATAAACCCCCAAGTGATGGACAAATTCCAGATGTGCTTTATGCATTTTATTTCACAACCTGGCTAATAAACTACAACAAGCACTAACAAAGGGAATTTTTGGAAAACTGTAATTAACTATCAGGAATGTGTGATTACATGTAATGTAAATGTGTATGTTTGGATGACTGGTAATGTATGTTGAAATCAAAAGAAGGGAACCCAAGGACCAAGCTGTAGCTCAACCAGTTAGTCATAGCCTGAGCACACCTGGCCCTGTGTTGCTCATCCAGGTAATTACTCTCAGTCAGCTCTTTCAGGACAAAGCACAGCATGATCAAAACAAAGCAGAGTCACCTAGTGAACAGAAGGCCCAGGAGACAGTACAGTGTCTAAAGAATGCCCCTAACATATGAGTAATTCCATATCTTAACAAGAACATGCTTCAGTGGGATTAATTCTTAATATACAAACAGGATGTGTGGTTTCAACGACACATACTCAAATATAATATATTTTGTATTTAAAATGGTAATGTAATATTAATTTGCATGTAAATGTAGTGATCAAGAGGTGCTTTACATGAACAGAAACCACTCCTGGAAGAGAAAATACAGGGGAAATATGATGCACTTAAACAGTAAAAGGATCTAAACCTGAGATTTTTCTTGGATTGGCAGTAGCTGTTATTTTAACTTCACAAAATGTTCATTTCTTCCCAGTGTTAGGTTCATGGGTTCAGAGAGAGTGATAAATGGGTTATTGCTGTAGTGGCAACAATGTGCACTGATCTGGTGAAACAATTTGAGCTGTGGGAAGTGACTGAAAAAAGGAGAACATAGATGCAAGCAGTAGAAATGAGTTTCCTATGAAGGGTGGTGGGTTATCTCTTAGAGGTAAAATGAGCTTGGTCATCCAGGAGGGGCTCAGAGTAGAGTTGCTACTCCTTCCAAAGTATTTGGGGCATGGGGAAAAGCCCCGGGGCAAACCTAGGACACACTGGGGAGACTACATCTTTCCGCTGGCTTACCTTGGGTACCCTGATGGATGGATGGATTAACCATGATGAATTTGATAAAAAAATTCTAAACTATAATTTGGTTACTTTTTTTTTTTACTTGTCCAGGTTTCCCCCAAGTCTCCGCTCTTGGGCTCCTCTCCTCCTGCTGGTGAACTAAAGTAAACCACACGCCTACTGCTCAGCTACACAGCCAATCCACAGATGTTTATTCATCTATGTACTTAAAGGAAACATCAAGTTTGTTTGTGTGTTTGTTTTCACCCTGAATAATTTAATTATGTGCAGATAATTACGTGAGAGCTCGCACCATTGTTACTCATTGCTTATCGTACACAGTGGTCTTACTTTAATCCCAGTGGTGGTTGGAAAAGTGTGAAACTGAACATTGAATGGATTTCGTTCTAGTTTTGCAACAATCCAGTTGTCAGCACTGTTTTTACAAATCCAAACTGTTCACCGCATTTCACTATACGTTCAATATTTATGCACTCGTTCTGTAATTCCATATCAGTTTTATATAAGTTGGCTCATAGAGCAGTGTGTTTTCATTGTACCATAGGTGTTTCACAGTAGCATCGTTTTGTGTGACCATCACAGTCATTTGGAATAACTGAAGCCACCCCTCTCGTGGGTAAGTGTCCTTGCATCAACTAGCTCATTGGTGCTACAAAATATAACACTCCAATAGTCTGTTGATATTTATACACAAGATTTATTTACTTGAGAGTATTTTTGATATTGATTTTTTTTAATCATTCTGACTTAATTCAGGACCTCGTGGTTTTATTTCCCAGGTGTTGGTTAACTTTACACCTTTTTAACCAGTTTTATGTGTTTATCACATTCCCCAAATCAAACCCAAAGATGTCTGTTTCACATCACCTCTTTTTAAAGCTGCTTATTGTGGTAATAATGTTAACACAGGTGGTGTTAAAGAGGAGAGAGGTTACCATTGTTCTCTGATGGCTGCGGTACTATGGTCTTTGTATTTTTATATGTGAAGGTTTTTCGGATGGTTGATTAGAGGGTATCTGTGTTTGTGATGTGTGCTCATAAAATTTAACAAGACTTTGTTGAGAGAGCGCTGGTGAAGCCAGTGAGATTTGTCAGGGAACCAGAAAGTAAGTGATTTTGGTCTTAAAAGGGCGTGCCATGTAAGATAGGAATATTAAAATAATATATGTCAGTGTAAACTGGTAATAATTATGCCTGAAATCGAACTCCTTGAACTAAAGTGCATAGGCTATTGATGTCAAAATTTCTATTACTTTTTAAAGATGTTTTACCAATTTTCATATTCACTTTTAAGCAAATTTTTTATAAATTTCAATTTTTTTAAGTATCTATCTTTTATACATTTGGAGTTTTTAAGCTCACGCCTGCGTTATGTAATCACACAGCTCTGTAGTTAATGTTTTATGATGGTTTTATGAAAATGCTAGATTGTGTGTCTCTTCTTCTAATTTGTGCATTTTGGAAAATAATAAATAAATGTGGACCACATGTTTTGTTGTCTTGTAAGTTCCACTCAGTCATGTAAAAACAAGGTAAAAACAGTTTGCATATAGAACCCCACAGGTTCCACTAGAGGGAGTCCTAACGCAAACAACTGGGGCTGGTCTCTTTTGTTTTCTTGGCCTTTTTAAAAAAATACAGTTTAATTGTGTTTTTCAGCTCTGAAAATCCTACGTGGTTTTGATGAAGTTATGAGTGCTCTGAAAAAAAAGCTATATAAAGAAAGACTTTCTGATAGTCTAAAAATATGATAATTTGCATTCAGTACTGGGATGTATTTTTAGTATCTTGGTATTCTTCTTGGTATAGTCCAACATCAAGTGTACATAACATTAATAATATGGCAGTATACTCAACAGTTCATTCTGACTTGGGCAGAGAAAACACGTACAGTAATGTGTACAGTAATGCTAAACATTCTCTGTGACAGTATAGCTCAATATGGGCTAATGAGCTGCAGATTCTATATTTAAATTTTGGGCCTTTAAAGGGCCCCAAAATTCAAGATCTGAATCATCCAAACTTTGATGTTACATTGTGCCCGTGCATATTCAAGGGATTGAGTAAAGGGATCTCAAAACAGGCTCTTATTTTTGCTTTAAGGTATACAGGGAGTGCAGAATTATTAGGCAAATGAGTATTTTGTCCACATCATCCTCTTCATGCATGTTGTCTTACTCCAAGCTGTATAGGCTCGAAAGCCTACTACCAATTAAGCATATTAGGTGATGTGCATCTCTGTAATGAGAAGGGGTGTGGTCTAATGACATCAACACCCTATATCAGGTGTGCATAATTATTAGGCAACGTCCTTTCCTTTGGCAAAATGGGTCAAAAGAAGGACTTGACAGGCTCAGAAAAGTCAAAAATAGTGAGATATCTTGCAGAGGGATGCAGCAGTCTCAAAATTGCAAAGCTTCTGAAGCGTGATCATCGAACAATCAAGCGTTTCATTCAAAATAGTCAACAGGGTCGCAAGAAGCGTGTGGAAAAACCAAGGCACAAAATAACTGCCCATGAACTGAGAAAAGTCAAGCGTGCAGCTGCCAAGATGCCACTTGCCACCAGTTTGGCCATATTTCAGAGCTGCAACATCACTGGAGTGGCCAAAAGCACAAGGTGTGCAATACTCAGAGACATGGCCAAGGTAAGAAAGGCTGAAAGACGACCACCACTGAACAAGACACACAAGCTGAAACGTCAAGACTGGGCCAAGAAATATCTCAAGACTGATTTTTCTAAGGTTTTATGGACTGATGAAATGAGAGTGAGTCTTGATGGGCCAGATGGATGGGCCCGTGGCTGGATTGGTAAAGGGCAGAGAACTCCAGTCCGACTCAGACGCCAGCAAGGTGGAGGTGGAGTACTGGTTTGGGCTGGTATCATCAAAGATGAGCTTGTGGGGCCTTTTCGGGTTGAGGATGGAGTCAAGCTCAACTCCCAGTCCTACTGCCAGTTTCTGGAAGACACCTTCTTCAAGCAGTGGTACAGGAAGAAGTCTGCATCCTTCAAGAAAAACATGATTTTCATGCAGAACAATGCTCCATCACACGCGTCCAAGTACTCCACAGCGTGGCTGGCAAGAAAGGGTATAAAAGAAGAAAAACTAATGACATGCCCACCTTGTTCACCTGATCTGAACCCATTGAGAACCTGTGGTCCATCATCAAATGTGAGATTTACAAGGAGGGAAAACAGTACACCTCTCTGAACAGTGTCTGGGAGGCTGTGGTTGCTGCTGCACGCAATGTTGATGGTGAACAGATCAAAACACTGACAGAATCCATGGATGGCAGGCTTTTGAGTGTCCTTGCAAAGAAAGGTGGCTATATTGGTCGCTGATTTGTTTTTGTTTTGTTTTTGAATGTCAGAAATGTATATTTGTGAATGTGGAGATGTTATATTGGTTTCACTGGTAAAAATAAATAATTGAAATGGGTATACAGTGGGGCAAAAAAGTATTTAGTCAGCCACCGATTATGCAAGTTCCCCCACTTAAAATGATGACAGAGGTCAGTAATTTGCACCAGAGGTACACTTCAACTGTGAGAGACAGAATGTGAAAAAAAAATCCATGAATTCACATGGTAGGATTTGTAAAGAATTTATTCGTAAATCAGGGTGGAAAATAAGTATTTGGTCACCTCAAACAAGGAAAATCTCTGGCTCTCACAGACCTGTAACGTCTTATGTAAGAAGCTTTTCTGTCCCCCACTCGTTACCTGTATGAATGGCACCTGTTTGAACTCATCATCTGTATAAAAGACACCTGTCCACAGCCTCAAACAGTCAGACTCCAAACCCCGCCTTGGCCAAGACCAAAGAGCTTTCGAAGGACACCAGGAAAAGTATTGTAGACCTGCACCAGACTGGGAAGAGTGAATCTACAATAGGCAAGCAGCTTGGTGTGAAAAAATCAGCTGTGGGAGCAATCATCAGAAAATGGAAGACATACAAGACCACTGATAATCTCCCTCGATCTGGGGCTCCACGCAAGATCTCATCCCGTGGGGTCAAAATGATCATGAGAACGGTGAGCAAAGATCCCAGAACCACACGGGGGGACCTGGTGAATGACCTGCGGAGAGCTGGGACCAAAGTAACAAAGGTCACCATCAGTAACACACTACAACGGCAAGGAATCAAATCCCGCAGTGCCAGACGTGTTCCGCTGCTGAAGCCAGTGCATGTCCAGGCCCGTCTGAAGTTTGCCAGAGAGCACATGGATGATACAGCAGAGGATTGGGAGAATGTCATGTGGTCAGATGAAACCAAAGTAGAACTTTTTGGTATAAACTCAACTCGTCGTGTTTGGAGGAAGAAGAATACTGAGTTGCATCCCAAGAACACCATACCTACTGTGAAGCATGGGGGTGGAAACATCATGCTATGGGGCTGTTTTTCTGCCAAGGGGACAGGACGACTGATCCGTGTTAAGGACAGAATGAATGGGGCCATGTATCGTGAGATTTTGAGCCAAAACCTCCTTCCATCAGTGAGAACTTTGAAGATGAAACGAGGCTGGGTCTTCCAACATGACAATGATCCAAAACACACCGCCCGGGCAACAAAGGAGTGGCTCCGTAAGAAGCATTTGAAAGTCCTGGAGTGGCCTAGCCAGTCTCCAGACCTCAACCCCATAGAAAATCTGTGGCGGGAGTTGAAAGTCCGTGTTGCTCGGCGACAGCCCCAAAACATCACTGCTCTCGAGAAGATCTGCATGGAGGAATGGGTCAAAATACCAGCTACTGTGTGTGCAAACCTGGTAAAGACCTATAGTAAACGTTTGACCTCTGTTATTGCCAACAAAGGTTATGTTACAAAGTATTGAGTTGTATTTTTGTTATTGACCAAATACTTATTTTCCACCCTGATTTACGAATAAATTCTTTACAAATCCTACCATGTGGATTCATGGATTTTTTTTTTTTTCACATTCTGTCTCTCACAGTTGAAGTGTACCTCTGGTGCAAATTACTGACCTCTGTCATCATTTTAGGTGGGGGAACTTGCACAATCGGTGGCTGACTAAATACTTTTTTGCCCCACTGTATATTTGTTTTTTGTTAAGTTGCCTAATAATTATGCACAGTAATAGTCACCTGCACACACAGATATCCCCCTAAAATAGCTAAAACTGAAAACAAACTAAAAAACTACTTCCAAAAACATTCAGCTTTGATATTAATGAGTTTTTTGGGTTCATTGTGAACATGGTTGTTGTTCAATAATAAAATTATTCCTCAAAAATACAACTTGCCTAATAATTCTGCACTCCCTGTAAAGGCAGAAATTGGCTAAAGCACAGCTACGCTGTGATGAAACAGGTTCATGAAAATATCTTTAAGATGCTTACTTAAGCAGAAGACTTATCAAAATGGGCAACATCTTACAGTGGGTCTATTTCAGTGGCCCTACAGAGCATAACTAGTCAAATTGCTGTCTGTAAGGCTTCTTCAGGCCTAGCAGTGAAACATAACTTTTATGCAGCCTTCATCCATATAAGCACAGGCCACAGTTTCTAAGAACATAAGCATAACTCTATGATATTCCTTTAGTCCACACCAATGACTGTAGAAAACACCTATGAGAATGATGTTATAAACAATGTTTGAGACGAGTAGCATGGATCAGTCGATTAAAAAAGATCTTACTCATTTGTTATTTTCTTTGAAAAATAACTCACTTTCAGAAAGTCCAGTCATGATTCTTTGCTCACAGTAGTATGTGAAAAAACCTAATCTGATCATAATAATAAAAAATTATGATCTTACTAGCACCAGAGAGAAACAAAATTAATTATGTGGCTTTATTTGGCTCTTAACACCTCAGCTTCACTACTGGAACTTTAACATTATGCACTCCATACTGTACAGTAATGCCACTGTTTTGCACATGTCTCACTCTGTATATTTTATTTATTTTATATATTCTATTCATTGTTTACTCTATTTAATTTGTAAAATATGTGTACACACACACACACACACACACACACACACACACACACACACACACACACATGTAGAAAAATATTTAGTATACACATCCAGAAATGCATATACTATTATATATTGTACATATATTTATTAGTTTCAGATGTAGCCATTCTTGTATTTTGCTTGTTTACATTATTGTATTTTGCACAACTCTGTTGCTTGTGAAGCTCGCACACAAGAATTTCACTCACATGTGCTGTACCAATGTACCTGCACATGTGATGTGACAATAAAAGTGATTTGATTTGATTTGATTTGATTAACTGTTGCAAACATCCAAAAACAAGTAACTGCTTATTTAATTATAATTGATCCAGATGACTGATGTAACATGAAATCAATTATGGGTACAGTAATAAGGATAAATAGGACAAGTCAGGAATTAAAATACAGATGGATAACTGTGTTGGCTTTAATTGAGTTTGCAAAAGAGTTGCAAATATCCCACTGTCTTTAGTAAAAAATTCGAATTATTTACTCAGAATCTTAACAATTACAGCAGTGGGAAAAGGGGGCTGTAATAAAATAATAACTTGCTATTAAAATATAAAAAAGAAGTACAGTTGTGGAAAGAAAATCACAGAGCAATGGAAGATGCAATTAAGGAAAGACTGATTTTAGATGATGGGATGTCATTACAGTGACCATCATATGCACCATTTCATATGATTAATAAGATCTGAAGCCTCGCATTATCTCTGTTTGATTTCGTTTTTGTGCTAATGATAAAAAAGGAGGAGATATGGAGCTCTGCATTTATCAAGTCACCAGAAGGTTGATGACTTTTACGCACTGTGCGCCTCAGCACTCGGCCACTCTGCTCTGCACTTTACTTGCTCTGCCACAAAGTGACTCCTAAACACTTTTACTTTGCCGTATTAACACTTACAGCTAATCGAGGAATATGTGGAAGGAACGAAATCTCACAAACTGTCGTACCACCAATTGTTTCACAAATGTTTGTAGAGGCAAACTGACTGGCTAGATGCTTGGTTTTATAAACATATGACAAAGACACTAAAAACACTCGAATTCAATGAGAACCAGCGCTTTTTGTCCATTTAGTGGATTATCAGAACGAGCGTGGGATGGTAAAATACGGAATGATGTTCTGGAATGATACACTGAGTTCTCACCCTAAGTATTTAGCAAAGCCGATCATATTTCGTATCTTCAATAATGCTGAAAGTGTGATTAAACAAAGCAGAACAAAACTGAAACAAGTAAAATAAATAATAAGTAAATAATATTTCTGCACGTGTGATGTGTATGTGAACTGTTTCACACATATTTCCGGTTTTGTACGATGGGATAGTTTGCAATAAGACAAGCCAAATATAAATGCGCCTCTGCTAAGCCATCGGTTTTATCAAAGGTCACACACCTGCATTTATCCAAACACATTCACCAACGATTTTTAAAGGAGGGGTTCGCCCTTATATCTAAAACGTGTATCGGTTCTCCTTCAGCTGCCTCTCGCTGATCTTAGGTGTCAAGCTGTTTCCGGAGAGAGACACATGCGTAAAACGCGCGATTTTGGCGCTGTTAGTATATATAGTAGACTTTATTAAAAGCTAACTATATGGTTCTTTGTTGCCATCTGTTGTTATGTGGCACACTTAGTGTAATATAAACTTAAGGGTTAGACTTGAGAGTTGAGATGTGAGGTGAGGTGGCGTGGCATGGTAATGAGTGTTACTATATTCGTGTTAATGACAGAAGGGGCATTTTTGCCCAACCTGCCAGGATAGTCAGGTTTGTACGCAACTTGTGTGGCTGACGCGATAGTCCTTTTAAAAAAAACATTAAAAAAACCACGTTTTGACTACATACTGAGTTAAAAGATCTCCTAAAGATGTGGCTGTACATGTTTTCTTAATCATGCTTCTTATCAAGACCAAACTGCACAACCTGACAGGATACACTCAAATGTGCAAAGCACAAAACACATTGAGTTCGGATGCAAATTTACTTTCAATTCTTTTTTTTCTTTTTTTTCAAAACTATGAGCTGTTTCCTATAAGAGCGGCCTGAAAACTGGAGGTTCTGACTCCCAATCTGTTTTCAACGCTCTGAACCACAAGTAACCCTACAGTCTGAGAGTGAAATTCTCTATTGTACTGTGTGGTCTTTGAGTTAAGAGGCCTGATTATACCTTGTATGTAATGCAAAGGGTTTTAATTCCCATTTTGGAATTAACAGGGAGCCAATGAAGAGAAGCCAGTGTGGGTGAAAAATGCTCTCTCTTTCTACACCCTGCCAGTACTCCCGCTGCAGCGGATCAACTGAAGGCTTTTCAGGTAGTTTTCAAGACATCCTGGTTATAATGAATTAAAGTAGTCCTGCCTAGAAGTAATAAACGCATGAACTAGTTTTTTAGTATCACTTTGAGACAGGATGTTTCTAATTTTAGTGATATTCCGCAAATGGAAGAAAGCAGTCCTATATATTTGTTTAATGTGCCCATTGAAGGAAATATTCAGGTCAAAACAACTCCAAGACTCCTCAGTGTTACTGGAGGCCAAGGAAATGCCATTCAGAGTAAATATCTGATTAGACAACATATTTCTAAGATTACAATAGCCTCAGCTGAGTACAATAGCCTCTATGTTATATGAATTTAGAAGCAGAAAATTCGAGGTCACACAGGTCGTTATGTCTTTAAGAGATTCCTGCAATTTAACTAACTGTGTTATCTGACTTCATGGATAGATAAAGCAAAGCAGCACATTTGATAGAGTTGATCATGATATTTTATTACAGAGATCAGAGGATGCTGTAGGTATTAATAGTAGATTCGTGTTTAGCAGGACAAGCACAGACATGAGTTCACTGTCTGAAGCCATAAGAAGATCATTTGTAGTCATCACTAAAACTATGTCTGTACTGTGATGAGCTCTGAAACATGACTGAAACTCTGAAACTGAAAGTATTAATTAATGGTAGGATGACAAAATTTGGGATAATAGGTCAAAGTTAAACTGGAGAAGCTTTCACTGGAACATTCTCTATTTATCTGAACAGACCTGTAAAAATGCCTTCTGAGATGCAGCATCACCACCTTCCAAAAACATCGTATTAGCAGAGGGAATATTTTCTATTGTCAAACTGTATTCACAAAGTCTGTAAGCCTGTTTACCTCTTTACAGTTTTGGATCCAACATTGGTGCAGTCAGTGCCTTAAGTATGTAAGAATTAAATTTGGGAATTTGGCAATTAAATAATCACAGAAATTGAAGGAATTTGTCTGTTATGTACCTTTATAGTAATGACACAATTCCTCCTATGTCCTCACAGTAAAAAGTATTCTATATTTAAAACAGTGCAGTCAATACAAAGTTAAAAAAAAGGCTTCTGCGGTTCTGAAACTGACCCTTCAGCATGAACTGAATGCTTTAACTTTAATGTTTCTTTATCTTAAACCCTCTTTCCTCCTATGTGCTCACAGTAAAAGACTATCTTCACCACACTAATGACCATGAGACTTTGATTGCATTCAATGTTTTATTAAAAGTCAGAGTAGTAGTACGTATGAAAGCACATAATGCAGTCCTCTGCTCCTGTGTGCAGTTTATCTGTATTTCTCAGACAGGGCGAGAGCCACAGCAGCCAGGAACTTGTCCACAGCCACATGGACCTCAGGGCTGAAGTCGTCGGGGAACATGGTGGACAGGACCACGAGGAGGTTGTGAGACAGAACCTGTGGAAAGATGATGATCACACTGAAATGAATGTACTTTTTATTTATTTATTGGTAACCAGAGATCATCATTTCAGATCAACCAGCTACCCAAGGATCAAATGAAAGCTGAGTTAGATTTTAATTTCTGGTTGGATTAATGTTCACAACATGGATAAAAATTACATTGAGAAATGCTGTCCTGATTTAATAATGATCTGTACCTTGAAGTTAGCAGGGTCCACTCTCAGAGTGAAGGCGTGCAGCCCACTGAGGCTCAGAAGAGCTCCGGTCAGATCGTCAATTTTGCTGACAGCATCAGTAACTGCAGCCATCACGGTTGCTCCGTGCTTCCTCACCGGGGCAGAGCCGGGGCTCAGGTCCTTCCAGTGGGAGAAATAAGTCTTGGTTTGAGGGTACACTGTCAGCATCCTGGATAAAAATGTAAGAGAACAAACCAGTGAGTAAAAGACTGAAATGCAGGAGCAGGTTTTTGTAGGCAGTGTGGGGCCATATTTACCTGGAGACAGCATCACAGCCAATTTGTTCCTCCTTGCCAGCCACTTTAGCCCAGAAGGTTTTGACTGTGTTCTTGTCCTTTGCAGAAAGACTGGTCATCTTGCATGTTGTTGCTGTTCTGGTTGGAGTTGCTGTGTTCAGCTCAAACTGTGGAGGTTTTTATACACGAAACAGGAAATGCACACACCCGACCCACCTCACAGATAAGGTACTGGTGTTTGGACAGGTTCAAAATGATACGAAACACCTCCCATGAGATAAACAGACTACAAAATAAAATCTTCATAAGTTCAGGATAACTCATAACAAAGATATAAAACTATGCACTTGTATTTGAGAGCCAGTGAAATGTTTTGATGCGATCTATTGTTTGTTGTTCAGTGTTGTATCACAGTGGGTGGGAATGAAGAAACACGGATTCCAACTTTTGAAATTTTTAGCCATCGTGGCTTCATATTTGCTCACTTGTTTAATATCGGAGTCAAATGGGAAATACTTTTAACTAGTGGAAGTTTATAATAGAGTCTAGTTTTCTGCACAAGTTTCAAATTGAATTATTTGATTAAAAAAACAAACAAAATCATGTTTGCTTCAGAATTAATACATTTTGCCCCATTTTTTGCCTTATCACTTATTAAATCATACAACCAACACCATATACTTTTAATCTAATTTAAAAAATGCTACAGCTTTCCTTATCAGTGTTGGAAACCTTTGATTAAAAAAATTAATTTCCATCTTTACAAAAACTTCTTTTTGATTCATTTTGATGGTGGAAATTAAACAGAACTGCAAAGCGTTACACAGAAGCGGCTTGACCGATGCATTATCTAACAGGGGTTATAAAAGTCTAAAAGCTGTTTTGTTACTTCTTTTTAATACTCATTCAGCAAAGAAGTATTACAAGTCATCCCACTGCCCACCTCCACCCAGCTACATATCTTTGGGTGGAGCAAAATGGCTCCTTTATAAGCTGCATGTGGTGACCTGCCGACCAAAGTAGGATATGCGCAACAGTCAACAAGGCAAAATGGTTGCATGGACAGACTTCGAGCGAGCCACAATCAAGGACATCTTTTCCAAGATCGACTATGAAGTCGTTGGCCCAGCAGCTATTTCCAGGTAAGATCATCGGCATAAAGCTGTTTTTATGCTTGTATGTAAATTTACAAATATAAGAGGGCACATTTTGTGCATTAACATATACTTTTGTTTTAGAAATGTGATTTATCCAAATGTTCTTGTTTCCTCAGGTTTTTGATTGTGTACCCCTGGACTCAGAGGTATTTCGCTGGCTTTGGAAACCTCTACAATGCTGCTGCCATCACATCAAATCCAAAAGTTGCTGCTCACGGAAGGTTGTAATGCAAGGTCTGGAAAAAGTTGTGAAGAACAACATCAAGGCCACATTTACAGAGCTGAGCACGCTGCACTCTGAGAAACTGCAGGTGGACCCTGACAATTTCATGGTAAGCAATGCAGAAATGATGGTACTGCATCCCAAGTAATATGTGTGTGTGTGTGTGTGTGTGTGTGTGTGTGTGTGTGTGTGTGTGTGTGTGTGTGTGTGTGTGTGTGTGTGTGTGTGTGTGTGTTGATGATTTATTTCATGCATGTTGTGTTGTCCTGCAGCTTCTGGGTGACTTCCTGGCCATTGTGGTTGCTGCTCAGTTGGGTAAAGACTTCACTCCTGAGGTCCATGCAGCTTTCCAGAAGTTCCTGGCAGTGGTGGTGTCCTCCCTGAGGAGGCAGTACTACTAGAGAGCTGCAGAGGACCATCACATGTTCTGTTTTTAAATCATGTTTTAATGAGGTTTAAATAAAGAAATCTGTACTGCTCAAGCTATGTATTTTCTGCTATAGTATGCGTGAGCTCATTTATAGTGTTGGGGGAAAGTCCGCACACACACACACACACACACACACACACACACACACGCGCAGACATTTTTCAAGAACTAGAAAATAAATCACTATTAAAATGTCACTGTTCTGAAAGAGACAGTAGTTTAAGATGCAAATGACTTTGAATTAAAAAAAATATATAGCATGATAAAGCGTTTCTGTTTTTGCTCTTTCATTTGGTAAACCAACAAATTTGGCAAAAACAACTCGATTTGGCAGCTTCCCTTCGCGGTGTCAGCCGAATTCTCGCTTTCAATAAGGTTCAGTGTCGTTCAGCTTTGACTACGTTGTTCTGTGTCATAAATTGGCATAAACCACAGAAACAAAAAATACTCATAAAGTATTGTATGCACAAGTTTTGGACCGGTGGGTCAGCGGTCAGCGCTTTGGGAGGAGAACTGCTTGTGACGCATGTGCTTGCCCACCTTACAATTGCAGGTCAAGGCAGATGAAATACAGGCTACTGTGTGCACAGGTAATGGTGGTGGTGCTCTGTTTATGTCTGTGTGTGACTTGTACCCATGCCCCGATAATTGAATTTCAGCGTCTCACTCAGACCGCCGAGAGTGCCCAGTGTGCAAGGCTGGACTGGGACAAAAAAATCGGCCCGGGCATTTTGACTAGAGACCGGCCCACCAGGATAAAGATTGAAAATGTGACGTCATTCAGGGGTAAAACCGCAAAGGATTCTGGGAACTTGTGGCAAGACGTACTAGCGCACGCAGGCTTTCAATTGAACTCAGTTACACAGCGATAAAAAGAAACACAAAAAATGGCAAGAAGCTGTTGTATTATTAACTGCAACAGCCGGTCGCATGACAGCCACGGGAAGCCGATCGTTTTTTTTTTAATCGGATTATGTCCTTGAAGAGAAATGTTTTAAGCCATGTTTCCGAAGTAAGAGCCGACGGATGGTCTGGATATACCAAATATAACTCCCAGAACACTCCAGTTCACATGTTAGTCTGCTCCAAGCATTCCCACAAAGGTCAGAGTTTTTAGTCGTTAATACATCATTTTTCTTAACATAATTGGTGATATAGGTTACAAGCAAGTCTGGCGCTGAACAGAAATTGTCGCTATGCTCCTTTATTTATTGTGCATAAATAGTGAATTGTCCTGACACAATATTGCGTTTCGCTTCTGTTATTATGGTACATTGACAAAAACATATACGTTTATTCACAGGATAAAACAGTTGTTTTGTATCACTAATTGTCCAGTGCGATTACAACATACAGTATTATTGTCACTGCTACATTTCTGTAATGCCTACCAGAAATTATTTCCACTACTAATTAATTACCGTTGAGCTCAAAGGTCCTATTAATAAACAGTTAACGAATGTGTATCTATGAAGACGATTTGTGAGACTGGTAAACTTACCTTTGTTCGTACGATGGTCTTTCGTTCTACACGGTGCATTTCAAGGTCCTGTACCCATCCGTCAGTAAACTGTTCCTGGGCTTGTTGCAGTGACCTGAAGTTACTAAACTTCATGAGTGTATGCACTCACTCCAAGAATGTGTAATTATAAATATGAGCGTAGTGAAAGTTGGGCAGCACGCTAACGTATTTTGTCCCTCTGTGTGCTCGTAAGGGTCTGACCCTTTCACTGGTTTGATTTTTCCTCGTATCTTTTCTTTGTCTTTTCGTCGAGTCTGTCTTTGTACGGACCGGCATTGTTCTCCTTCGTTTTGTACATTCCTTTTTTGTGCGGCAAAGAAAAACAAGAAGGTATTGGAACCGGAGAATGAACGTTTTGCGGTGTTGCAAATGTTTGCATTTGATGCGGTACTTGGATTGTTTTGCCACAAGTTCCCGGCATGCAATGCGCGAAAATCACGTGATTGCTAAACAAGGGGGCGGGTGCATTCGGCCTCCTCGGCTGTAATTGGTCCAGCCCAGAGTTGATCATGACCAATTGGCCAATCCAACACCTTTCATTATATATACCCTTCCTAAAAATAAAATAAAATAAAATAAAAAATCCATCGGCCCATAAAAACAAAAAATCGCCAGCGGCCCACCGGGCAAATGCCCGGTACGCCCGATGGCCAGTCCAGCTATGCCAGTGTGCATGTCCAAACTCATACTCATGCTGAACACAAGCTACACCATTAAAAACAGTCTAAATGTGTGACTTGTAGTCGCTGTTTCTGAATGGTCTGTCACTGGTCATTTAAACACATCTGTGACTTGTATGAGTTTTGGCTATATGGCGGTGCGACGTTGGCACGCAGTCTAGATTTTGATACCTGTTCGCTGAACCATCTGAGAAACCAGTCACTGGTGATGTGATCCAAGTATGATATACGGAAAGCATGTATTGCTTTGGTTATTGCATGTTAGATGGACTATGGGGTCTTTGTGGCCACAGAGACTTTGTTCTGATGTTTGAAAACGAGCATACAGTGTAAACGGAATCGAAGTTGTGGCAAATGACGTGCCAGAATTAAAAAACATACTTAAAACATGGCTTATTTTTTCATACTGTGTGTGGGTTTTTTCATCTGTGTTGTAACCTGTGGGAATGAGCGTATTCTTCTCTACAAAAGCTTGAATAAATGGACACATAGACATTCTTATGTTTGTGAATTTTATTGAACAAGCCCCCACATATGATGAGGGTTGCTGACATTCATGCCACACGTTGGTAGCTTCTGTCTTGATGTTTAGCGGTATCTCTCGGACAGAGCCCAGGCGACGTTATTGAAGAACTTGTCCACGGAGACGTGAACCTCCGGGGTGAAGTCCGCAGGGAAGTACATGCCCAGGACCAAGATCATGTTGTGAGTGAGGATCTGTGTTTGTGACAGAAACAGCAGATTAGATTAAATCAGGCACTTCAGACATCCCTACATTCACTTAGTTTTTTAGTTTTTTAACGCTCACAATCTAAACTAAAGTACGTGCACAAATAATGATTATAATTTCTGGTAGGTTTAAAGGTCGCAATATTTTGTTACCTTGAAGTTGGCAGGATCCACGCGGAGCTGGCTGGCATGCAGCTCACTGAGCTTGCTAAGGTGGTTGGTAAGATCATCAATGTTCTTGGCAGCTTTTCCCACAGCTCTCATGATGGTTGCACCATGCTTCTTCACCTGCGGACTGTTAGGGCTCAGGTCGCCCCAGTGAGAAAAGTAGGTCTTGGTCTGAGGATAAGCAGTCAGCATCCTGTAAAATACAGCAGAAGGAAATACGAAGAAGTTACAAAAAAAGCAAAGAAAAAATAAAGAAAAACCCACCCTCTTAAAAAAGCCCGTGTCATCCCTACTTTAAAATGAGATCTTACCTGCCCAGAGCTTCTCCACCCATCTCGGCGCCCTTTGACTCGACTTTGGCCCAGAAGGTCTTCACCAGGGTCTTGTCTTTCGAAGAGAGACTCATGACTGCCTTTGAATTTCCGGGATGCAAGGGAAAATGCTGATCAAAAAATGCTGCTTGGTTGGATCTGTCAGTGCGTCTTTATGTCGACCCAAATGGTGCCACGCCCAAGTATCAAATCCAGAATGCATGTCTGATAAGCAAACTGCTTATCAGTCAATTACGTGATATCACGTAATTGACGCAATTGACAATTAAAAAAAAGAAAAAGAAAAACTGAATGGCTGCACTGCACGAAAATCTTTAAACAACTGGCGAATAGATTTTATGCAAAAAGAAATATGCTCTAAGCAAAAATGGCATTAAACATAAATCATAATTTAAAGGCTGCACTGTTAGTCAGAGTTTGATATTTTAAAAATAAAAACACGTTGTTTTATAGCCAACAAGGAGCACAAATACCCTCCTAAAGTTAAGAGAGCACATATCCTTTTGGATAAATAAACTGTATGATATCTTAGCTTATTTAAAAGCAGGTGTTAAAAAGCTGGTATTACTGATATTACTGGTCCAATTTTGTGTGTTTTGACTGACTAATAGTATGGATTATTTGTAGCTGAGTAATTTTAAGTGACAGCAATATCTGAGCCAAATGACGTTATCTATCCGGTTGGCACTGACCGTTGCCCAAATTTGCTTTACGCAAAACACACGTCATTAAACAGGCGGGCGCAGATTATCCAATCAGATGCTTCGATGACTGAAGGAGGGGGTGCGGGTTAAACGAATAAAAACGGGAATCTCAAGTAAATCATTCACAAGCAGATTTGTGAGAACTTGTGAGAACCTGTTCGTGAACTAGGAGACTTGCACCCCGTCAAAATGGTCGAGTGGACAGATGCTGAGCGCAGTGCCATCATAAACCTGTGGGGAAAGATTGATGTGGGGGAAATCGGTCCCCAGGCCCTCTCCAGGTAACCTGCAGCTCATAGCAATTCAGAAACGTGGTCGTTTGTTATGCAACTTTTTTTACTATAATGTTGAAACTTGGCCGAAGCGAATATATCAACACGTTTCTTTGTGTATGTAGAAGCACTTATTAATGCTATATGCACTAAAATTAATATTGTTTCTCTGGTTTTATTTCAGGCTTCTGATTGTGTACCCCTGGAGTCAGAGATACTTACAAGCCTTTGGAGACCTGTCCACCAATGCCGCCATTATGGGAAACCCCAGAGTGGCACAGCACGGAAGGATCGTGATGGGTGGTCTGGAAAATGCTGTGAAGAACTTGGACAACATCACTCAGACCTACGCCAAACTGAGCGTTATGCACTCCGAGAAACTCCACGTGGATCCCGATAACTTCAGGGTATGCCCCCACCAGCACCCAGAAACAATCATCACACATGGACCTGAAAAAGGTTAGCTAATTAGTTTGTGTTTATTAACTCTGTTAAGCATTTTCTTTCTCTCATTTTAGGTGTTCGCTGAATGCATCAGCCTGTGCGTTGGCGCTAAGTTTGGTCCCAGCGTCTTCACCGCTGAGGTCCAGGAAGCCTGGCAGAAGTTTTTGTCCGTGGTCGTTTCTGCCCTGGGTAGACAGTACCACTAAATTTCTGGAGTGCCAGTTCATCAAAGATGTGCAACAGTGACATCATATATCTTTTTGACTCTGTTGCCAGATGCACCAATAAATAAAACCTCAAATCATACTCATTCTCTGTGCGATCATTTGACTTGTTCTTTTAACCGACAATACAACATCAAGAAGGAGATCTCGGACAGTCAATAGTCCTCAATAGAAGTCGCCTATATGTTTGAGTATAATATAAATATTACAAGTATGCCTCACCGATAATCCGTTTCGTGACTTTTTCCTTTACTGTTAAGTTTTGCTTTTCGTATAAAAAAGGGTGAAAGGGATCCAAAGTTGTTGTTCTCTGGCTGCATGGGAAGTATTGTTGATGTAAGTGAAGTGTTCCAAAATGCAAAGAAGAACATCAGCTATCAGGCATTTTACGCATATTTAAAGTTAGCGCGTTAACAACGAGTCAATCTGCGAGCTCAGAAAAAAGTATTTCTTCTTTAGTGCAGAAAATTCGTTTATAACCTCGACCCAACATAACACAAGAACACTGCTAGGCGTATAGCGGCAACATTATAAAAACGCTATGCTTTTGTTTTTTTAAAACGTCTTGAATGAAATTCAAAAATGACTGAAGGATATAATATAAGTACTGTCGCGATCGGACGGGCCATAATCCTGATTGAGCTGATCAGTTTTTAAAACAAGTTTAATTGAATGGGGTAATTTAAGGCCAAGAAATAAACTTTCATACGTTTCTGATATGAAGTGGACCCGCGGATCATTTATTTGGGTGGGGAAAGCCTGAATGTTCAGATAATGATAGCATGGCATAATCTAAGTTCATCAGCTGTTGGAAAATTACTTGATACAACAGGATGGGGAGGTGGTTATGTTTACGTGAGGATATTTTGATGCCATACCATACCATCTCTGGGCATTTCCATTGTGTTTTGCAGTGATAGTCGACACGTAGTCTGTGTAGCTCAGACTCATCCGTCCGCTTTTAGTGTGCTGGAAATATAGGACCCTCATACCATCTGCTGGTTCATTTTTGCCAGTCATTAAGCGGAAAAGCTGATCACTCAGCAGCTCAGAGTGCGGAAGTAAAACTGTTTATCCAATTCGCTCAGGTCATGGTTAAGTGGACGGAACTGGAGCGCAGCACTGTGAAAGCTATCTGGGAAAAAATTGATATAGATGAGATTGGGTCACAAATTTGGGCAAGGTAGGTGATTGTGAAAGTTTTACTGTTCAAGAACGGATCGTAAAAAAATCCTAAAAACGAAAAAAATATTCTGGCAATTTTCTCTCAATACATTATTATTAGTATTGCTATTTAATTAGTTGATGGGTATTTCGTAATAGTAAAATTCAATGCCTGGTTTAAAAAGAAATAAATAAAGAAAAAACGATCGTGAAAAATTCTTATTTTTTAAATATTCCATTGTTTAAGGGTACGTTGTATATTTAGGGATTTTTTCTCCAGTTAGTTCAGATTTTATCACGTGGTATCGTTTATGCTCATTAACCTGTACCACTGACTGTTGCATTGTCAGAGTCTTGATAGTCTACCCCTGGACTGAGCGATATTTTGGTTCTTTTGGAGATCTCTTCACCATCACTGCTATTTTGAAAAACGACAAAGTGGCGGCTCATGGAAGGATGGTGCTGAAGGCTCTGGACAAAGCAGTGAACAACATGGACAACATGAAACGGACGTATGCTGATCTGAGCCGGTTGCATTTTCAGAAACTCGAAGTGGACCCTGATAGCTTCAGGGTAAGCAACACTTTTCCTCAAACCCACATGAAAAAAATACATGACGTTTTGCACTTGTAGAGTTTTCATGGTGTTTTCTCTTTTTTTCCACAGCTGTTGGCAGACTGTATCACTATCACAATCGCATGCAAACTCAAGTCAGCCCTGAGCCCCCAGAGTCAAGCTATCTGGCAGAAGTTTATATATGCTGTGGTCGACGCTATGAGCAGTCAGTACCGCTGAAAAGAACCTATTTGGAGATAATACAACTTAAAGAAAAACACAAAACAAAAAACGTGTGTTAGCCCTGATATAAGTTTGACATGAGTGCATTTCAGTTTGTTTTTTATCAGTTGGAGCTTGGTGAGTCTCATACTGAAGACAGTTACTAAAGACAAAACTGAAGTCAAAGAGACCCCAACACACACAAGCAGCAAGTGAAAGTAGTCTGACAGAGCTAAAGGAGGAAACAGCATTTAGTGACTTTCATGGGTTCCAGATTTCAGACAGTTAAGAACTTGTCATGGACTGAAAGTTGTTGTTTTTTTTTCCAACTCTGTGAAAAGTTAATAAAACATAAAAACTATTTTTATAGTTAATATTATGTCACCTTTTCAAATTACTGTGAGCCTCTGAATATGGGGAACTGTATTAATGGCTATAATTCCTAAAATTAATACAGTACCTTTGCTAAACCACTTGAAATAATGCTGAAAGTCTTTCCATCAATCACACATTCATTGTTACATCTGCCAAACAGGTTATGTTTTTGGTAGTGTTTGCACATGTGTCATTCTGTCAGTAAACAAATGAGCTCAACCAGTCTTTAATGAATTCTGATAAAACTTTTTAGGGATGGGTCATGTTGACACAATTTGGTTAACGTCCACAGCGGTCTTCACAGTCAACTAAACAATTTACTTGAGGTCTGTTGCAGGGAAGGCCCAGCTTATTTCATAGAGATAATGCCCTAATGACATTCTGCAACAATCTCCTCGCTGCAGTCTACACCTGTCGTACATTAAAAACATTTGATACACTAAGAAATGAAAAACATTATAAAGGAAGCCCAGAACCTAGTAAGGCTGCTGAAATCTTATATCAAGCAAAAATGGAAAATATATCTGACTTAGTAATGAAGGTCCAAAGAAAATGCAGTATGTCCTGAGGGAGGTAATATATAATTAATAGTATTGGCATTGTCATTTCACGGCATTTTAAGGGAAATTTTGAATCAACAAGTGTAACTGCAGTTAATGAGAGGAGAAAAAACATGGCGGAAAATCAAGTTTAATTGTCTTGATAGAAAAATATCTGGGTCACAGTTGCATTGTTGAAAACAACCATCCCAAATTTGAACGCCTATTTGTTTGAATTTGTAAAACAGACACCATATAAGGGTTTTAATGTTGTAACGGTTTTAATGTATAGAGTGTGTTCCTCCTAAGGCTTGGATTTTACAGTGGCACCAACAGGGTTGATGGTATCCATGTGGATTCAGACAGAAAGAAGATACAGGAATTGGGTCATATAATTGTTTATTTTAAACAAGAATGACAGAACAATCAAACAGACATAAAAGGAAGGCCACAGGGACACAAACAAATTGATCAAAAATCTCTGGTCATATTCAGTCTAATAGATTCACCATGAACAATGACCCAGAAAGCTCAAAGTCATCACACAGATAATGTAAACAAATATAAAAGATGTCCTAATATTCACATTGTGTGAAAAATGTGAGTATTAAGTGAGAAATACGCAGTTTGTAGCATTGGCGCGTTTAGACCCTTTTCAGTAGTGATGGGATTTCCGGCTCCTTTTAGAGAACCGGCTCTTTCGGCTCGGCTCACTAAAAGAACCGGGTCTTCAGGTTGTTTTATTGCTTTAATTAATTTATTATTAACAACAATATAAAATTATGCACAAAAATAATTACTAATGTAAAAAAAAAGTGGTTTTATTTATATATGTTTATATATAAATATATACAATGGCCCCTAGAGACAAAGCATGTACAATTTCCTCCAAACTCCAAAACACATTTCTAGCGTTAACTGAACTTCCAAAACAGAGCTACCTAGATCACTTAAATTACACAATTGAACGCATATGTGTATTGTTTGTGTATTTATTCACAAGCACACACATATATTCAAAAAAAAAAAAAAAAAGTTCATTTACCTGTTACTACCACACACCAAATCCGGTCGTTGGTACTTCCTGGCTTGTGTAGCCACTGGGTAACAAAAGCTCAACACTGCCCCCTAGCATCCTGGAGCACTTCTGTTGTGTTTGTGTCTGTTTTGAAACTTGTACGTGCTTTGTCTCTAGGGGCCACCGTAAATATACTTTTATTTATTCACTCCACATAAAATGTAATAAATAAATCATATAATACAAAAAACAACTATTCACATTTCAACTTTCAACTATTTAAATTGTCAGCTTTTTCCTTTTAAACAAATTTTAAGTGAAACAACACAAAACACTGCAAACCACAACAAAATTAAATATAAATAAAATATGAAAACAAAAAGAACATGCACATTCTCTGTCATATAGGCCTGCATGAATAAACTTTCTGAATCCTTTATCATCCGTAACTGAAAATAGCTGTGGATGATTACTACACCTTTCTAATGTGACGTTGTTATCCCTGGCTCTCTTTCTCTGTCTCTCCCTCCTGCTCTGTTCCTGTGCTACTGCGAGTGTAACTATCGCTCCTCCCCCCTCTTCCCAGGGCAAAGCACAAGGCTCGCGTGCAGAGTGAAGCGGAAAAAAGTGTGAGAGAGAGGGTGAGAGAAAGAAAAAAAAAAAAACCCATGGCTCCCGATAAGGAGCCGGCTCATGTCGTTCATGTCAAAGACCCGGCTCTAAGAGCCGTTTCGTTCGTGACCGACACATCACTACTTTTCTGGATGCTCAACCACCCTAAAAGCAACATGCCCTTTTAATGCTACATTTTCCAAACTTCTCTGTTGGAGATCATACAGCAGATTACAGTGAAATCAAGTCCAGTGTTCTTGATGTCAAGTTGCTATTAGTGCACTCAAACAGAGGAGCTGCATGAGAGACAGGGATGGAAAGGGTTAGAGGTAAAGAGCAAAAGTCAAAGACAGCAAAAGCTGTAGCTTCTCTTTTGCCCACATTCATTGATGATGATTTCATGATCTAAAGTTTGTGCAAGTTTCTCCTCTTTTTCTGCTTTACTACAAATTTTGCTTTAACTTACTTTCAAAAGTTATATTAAGAACTGTGATCATTTATTCAGAATCATTCTTCGTGCATAGTGGTCAGTACAGTGGACAGCTATTCAAAGGCTGTTTTCTTGTATCCGTTTCAGTGTTGATGGCACACTTGCACTTAAACCACTACATCGGACACTGATGTGTCACTCCATACCAAATTCATAGGTCAAAACGTAGGTTGTCCACCTAAGTGGACATGTAACAAACTCTTTGAAAAGTACATGTTTAAAAAAAATGAAGTTCAAAAATCTTTTTTTTTTCATGCCTAAAGATGACTAAAACTACTTAAGAATAAAAATCCTGACTGAGGTTGTCATAATTCATGCATGAAAGGGTTCAACACTGAAATATAATCCAAAAAAGATATTTCTTTTGGATATGTTTTAATGTTTATCCTGTAACATTCAGGTCTGCAAAGGTGAAAATTATGTTTACATGCAGCATAATATGTTGGTATAATTGTAAGGCAGAATGGATGACGTTATGACTGGGGGCTGAGGCCTCCTAGTGGTTTGATCCTAGAATCGTCCCTGGTGTGTGGCTAATTGTCCCAGACGAACAAGGCAACTGATCATAAGAATGCAATTCTCTTCTTTGCCACAAGAAGTCACTGCCGGAAAAAATGAGTATGGTGCAACAGACCCCTGCTTGTGTGAGAGCACTGCAGACAGAACGAGGGCTCGAGTCATTTTGTTGTCCTGTCATAATCATATCGGACATGGTCGGGAGGTATGACTGAGAGCAGTGCATAGTTACAAGGTTTATAAAACAACTGAAGCCGCTCAAAAAGAAGACGATTGAGCACACTTGGTGTTTTACCTGGCAAAGAATTAGACGTTTATTTGACCAACGGACAGGAACCGACTTGGCCATTCAGTCTTGACGTTTTCTCACTGCGCGAGTGCACACATATAGGTACATTTAACTGAAGCAAATCAGATGGTGACAGCTAGAGTCAAAGCAGGTTCTAAACTTAAACATTAGCTAAAAATACCCGACTCACTGCCAGAGGCGGAGGCAGACATTTGATACACCCGGGGCTTAGCCCTAAAGGTAGTATGCATGTGGGATTTTTTTTTTTTTTTTTTGGGGGGGGGGGGGGTGTTCACCTGCTCTTGTTCCCTCTCTGTTCTGTCCTCATTCTCCTCTCTCTCCCTCTCTGCTCCTCTCTCTCCCTCTCTCCTCCTCTCTCTCTCTCCCTCTCCTCTCTCTCCCTCTCTGTTCCTCTCTCTCCCTCTCTCCTCCTCTCTCTCTCTCCCTCTCCTCTCTCTCCCTCTCTGCTCCTCTCTCTCCCTCTCTCCTCCTCTCTCTCTCCCTCTCCTCTCTCTCCCTCTCTGCTCCTCTCTCTCCCTCTCTCCTCCTCTCCTCTCTCTCCCTCTCCTCTCTCTCCCTCTCTGTTCCTCTCTCTCCCTCTCTCCTCCTCTCTCTCTCTCCCTCTCCTCTCTCTCCCTCTCTGCTCCTCTCTCTCCCTCTCTCCTCCTCTCTCTCTCCCTCTCCTCTCTCTCCCTCTCTGCTCCTCTCTCTCCCTCTCTCCTCCCCTCTCTCTCCCTCTCCTCTCTCTCCCTCTCTGCTCCTCTCTCTCCCTCTCTCCTCCTCTCTCTCTCCCTCTCCTCTCTCTCCCTCTCTGCTCCTCTCTCTCCCTCTCTGCTCCTCTCTCTCTCCCTCTCCTCTCTCTCCCTCTCTGTTCCTCTCTCTCCCTCTTTGTGCTGACAATCATCAAATATACAGTTGAAACCAGATATTTACACACTTTTCAGATAAAAACACTTTTTTAATTGTAACATCAAATCAGACTAAATGTTTATTTTTTTAGATTGATAAATATAAAAACATGTTTGTTAACTTTAAGAGTAAAGGGAGAAACTATCTGTATTTCTTAATCAAAAATGGCACCCAATTGTATTCAAAATTGAGCCACACTTATGGAGCTCCACAGTTCTTTTCCTGGTGTTTTGGTTGACATCTTTGGTTGATTTTCCCATTTCAAAGAAACAGGCTGTGTTTTGCCTTATATGCAGCCACCAATTTACTCACATGGACTCTGCTAACCTATCAGAAGCTTCTTCAGCTCAGAATGGAATCGTCTGGAGTTTTCTTATTAATTAATAATAAACTAAGTGTACATGTACTCCTAAATTTGATGAAAGTGATAAAAAATAGACAGCTCTGTCTCTCTTTATTCTGACATTTAACTAATTCAAAGGATATTTATTTATCCAAAGCAAAACAAGTTTACTCTAAATTGATGTTGTACAGTAATAAAATGTTCTTGTGTTTTCCATAAAGTGTATGTAAGTATCTGGTTTAAACTGTGAATATACTGCTGTGTATTGAAGTTCCTCTTGTTTTCCATAGAAATATACTGAACAACATACAAAGCATAATATATAAAATAACATCTACCAGAGTTTTTTCTTTGAAAGAAGCTCCTTATGCCCATTCTTGTATATCAGTGCATTACTGAAACCGATTTATTTAGCCGCGGAGGGTAACGACTGAAAATATGAAATAAACACATGTGTAAGCTAAGACTCTATAAAGAAACAGCATTGTTGTTGTTCTGCTTTTCATTTCGCCATTTGTTGATTCACTCGAAGAGCAAGTAACGTAATATTGGTCAAGTGATCAGTTTGATATCAATCTTTTGTGATTCACCGTCATATTTACATTATTTGTACAGTACGAATGATTTGCTTTTGGTACCTGGTCGATCTTCAGCTCTCCTTAGTCTGCTTGGCTCCGTTTCTCCAACAGGCAGCAGCTCCCCCCGGCCCCTCGCTCAGTCGCTGAGCTCGGATCATACCAATATTAGGAGGGATTCACGCACAGTCATAAATTTCCACAGTGTGCACTATGTGCTTCGAATATTGTGTGTAGTTTTTGTTTTATACAGTTGTCAGCCAGGCATCTAACTATGAAAAAATTACACTCCAAAAGACCCCGGGCTTCTGACAAAACAACCCGGGCTTAAGCCCAGTAAGTCACCCCCCGCTCCGCCACTGCTCCCTGCAATGCAATGAAATAAACTAACACCAAGAGCGAATGTATAATTGTAACCGCGTCGATATGTCGTGGTGCAGCCAGTGCTGCTCCTGCATTATCATGTTTTGTTTTGTTTTTTTAAAAACAGGCCCACCCACTGAAACGATAAGCCTCACAGTAAAAACGAACGCGGCGAATGGCATAATCATCATGTTTGTAACTGATAGCACAACCAACAGGCCTATTAATTAATTGTAGAATTTAGATTTTAAATCAGAATCCACGGACTGATTGTTAAAGCGTACTGATTTAATTTATCTCATATAAATTGCAATTACAAAGGCAGTTAATAAAGTAAATAAACACAAGCATATATACAAATGTATGTATGTTTAAAAAGTTATTCTTGGCCGTCATAAACATGAAGCAGTAGTTTTGAGTAAAGGCAACTGGAACATATGACATCAAAGGTTTATTTATTCAGAATTAATTATTACGGAAAATATTTTTGACATAAATTGAATGTATACCAATCAAGTACATTTTATTTGACCAAATTCAATTACATTTAGCGTTTGACATGTATGTAAGAAAACTATATGGAAAACTTACATTTAATCAAATTACTTGAATTCAACATTTTGGACATAAATCTCTTTTGAGTGTAAATAAAATATTGAAATAGCAGTTACTAAGTTATATTTACATTTTTTTTCTTGTAGTTTGGTGTGAAACAAAATAAAAGCTTTAACCTCCAGTTAATAAGGAGTGTGATTTGTGAGGATAAACACTTGTTTAATTAGAACAAATAAAAAAATCATCTTTAGATTTACTCATCTAAAGGAGTGAGCCAAAATAAAAATGTTTGGATTAATTCCAAAGTGGAGGTTATTTATAGACCCTTACCATCCCTCAAGAGCGCATTTCCAGTGTGGGGCAAAGCTGAAACGATAAGATATTTGGCTTGTACACATACCATATGTGTTTCTTAGCAGCCAGTTAATTCATTAAGGCCAGTTTTTAACGTCCGAGCATTACCAGCACGTCCAAGTTTGAGCAGTTTGAGCAGGTGATACGAGGGTTTCACTAGCTGTCAGTTTTGTACGCTTCAGTTGGATGCCCGTGGGAAATATAATTCTGATTGTTTCGTCCTATATTATAGAACACCGTGAGACTTTGGTTTCGTGTTTATCTCATGCCAGCTGTTACATGTCATTTGGAATCCTTCCAAACGCCTATAGCATTATCTTGAAGGGGGGCTGGGTGTGCCTATGTTCCACTGCATCCATAAAACCCCTCCGTTTGCAGCGAACACGGCATTGAACTTGAAAAAAAAAAGTCCAGAGGAAAGATGAGTCTTTCTGCTAAGGACAAGGAGATAGTCAAGGCCTTTTGGGCTAAAGTGTCGGGAAGGGCGGATAACATTGGCGGTGACGCTGTTGCCAGGTAAATAAGAAAAAACACGAGGCGAATTTAACCCGCTTCTGCATTTTTATCTATTACTTACTGGCTTATTCACCTGTGTTTTTGCCCAGGATGCTGACAGTGTACCCTCAGACCAAGACTTACTTCTCCCACTGGAAGGACCTGAGCCCCAGCTCTGCCCCACTGAGGAAACACGGAGGAATGGTGGCAGCTACAATAACCGATGCTGTGAACAAAATCGACGACCTGGCAGGGAGTCTTCTTACCCTCAGTGAGCTGCATGCTTTCACTCTGCGAGTGGACCCTGCAAACTTCAAGGTATTTGTTTATTAAATCATGAAAGCGGTTCAGAAAACCTGTGGGTTTGCTTTAAAGATTAATTGGACTACAAATTAAACGCTTGCTTAAACATTTTTTAGTAGTTTTTATTTAAATGTGCCTCCATAGGCTACTGGTTGAGACTGCATCCCTTCTAGTGAGGAACTAACGTCATCATTAATTATTCTTTGATTTAGAAGCCTATAAATCTGTCCCATCCACACATGGATAAGGCCATATGCAAATATAAATAAATCATAAGTTGAACCCCAATTCGTGACATCGAGCTACAGTTATCTTTAGGATAAATGAAATGTGTGTTTCAGCTGCTGCAGCGCAAAAATGTTACACTTTTAAACAAACAGGGAAGTTGCCTGTGTTGTCAGCAAGTCAAAGCACGACACTGTCACCGAAGAAACACAGGATAGACTGAGTTATGATTCAGATAACTGATCTTTGATGTCATAATCCCTGATTCTGCTAAAGAAGTGTCACGATCTTTGTACAGATTCTTGCTCAGAACATCCTGGTGGTTCTGGCCACTATGTTCCCCGTCGACTTCACCTCTGAGGTCCATATGGCTTTAGACAAGTTCCTGGCTGCCTTGGCTCGTGCCCTGTCTGTGAAATACCGATAAATTGCATACTGGAGGCGACGAGCGGCAGGGGCTCAGATAGCAATTCACTGCCAGTCTGAATCTGAATAAATCAAATGCAATGAAACTGCCGTGTTTGTTTGGGGTTTTTTGTGTGGTGTACATTAAAAATACTTTACACCACAATACTTTATCATCCGTCATAATTTATGAGAGGTCCTTTGATGCGAAAGTCACAGCATGACTTATTTTTATTTTACACCATCTTATTTAAAATTTGAAAGAATAATAATAATAATAATAAACTTTATTTATAAAGCACACTTAAAAACCAAGGGTATGCCAAGGTGCTTAACAAGTAAAATAGAGTATAGGAGGAGGATAATAGAAATAGGACCAAAGCAAGTACTAAATATGCAAGCAGATAACTGTCACTAATACATAGGAAAGCAACAGGTACAGAGCAAACAAGAATTTAAATGAGCATAAAAGTGCATGATATAAAATCATAAAAGAAATATTAACTAGAGGGAAAGGCAAGATTGAATAAGTGGGTTTTTAATCGTGATTTGAACAGTGCAATGGAATCAGATGCGCGGAGGTCGAGAGGAAGGGTATTCCACAGTACCGGGGCAGCCAGAGCAAACGCACGGTCACCCCGGGACTTCAGTCGAGATCTGGGTTGGGTCAGAAGTAGTTGAGTGGCAGATCTGAGTGTTCTAGCAGGAGTATGTGGTTTGAGAAGTTCACTAAGATAACTTGGCGCTAATTTATTAATAGTTTTGAAGGTAAGGAGTAATATTTTAAATTGAATACGGTACTTTATGGGCAGCCAATGCAGGCTAGCTAGGACAGGGGTAATATGGCAAAATTTCCTGGTACCAGTCAAAAGGCGGGCTGCTGCATTTTGGACTGTTTGCAGTTTAAGAAGAAGAGAAGAGGGAAGACCATAGTACAAGGAGTTACAATAATCCAACCTGGAGGTCACAAAAGCGTGAATAAGCTTCTCCAGGTCCTCATGCGGAATATAATGCCTAGCCTTAGAGATAAGGCGCAGTTGGTGGAAGCTAGATCTCACTACAGCAGACACTTGCTTATCGAGTTTGAGCGAGCTATCCAGCAGTACACCCAAGTTACTGACATAGTCACAAGAAAAACTAGCAAAGGAACCCAGGGCAGCACAGAGTTGGGCACGAGGGATTTTACTGTTGAACACCACAATCTCAGTCTTCTTATCATTTAAAACGAGGGAATTTTAAATAGGCTAATTAATATCTTACACCCACTATTTAACTCTTCTGTTACACCCTGATATAGTTGCAAATGCTAGAAAAAAAAAAGAAAAAACAACAAAGTGAAAAATAAGCTCGTTGTTTTATTGATTTAAGCCTCCTCAAGACATGATATAAAAAACAGAGTATGTAACGGTCCTATTATGAAAAAGGGGAAATAAAACAAACAACTTGAGGTATATGCTTCATATATCTTATTTATTAACATCATTTTGAGGTACAATTTAACAACAGAGTGTGTGACGGTCCTCTGCAGCTCTCTAGTAGTACTGCTTTCTGAGGGAGGACACCACCACTGCCAGGAACTTCTGAAAAGCTGCGTGTACCTCAGGAGTGAAGGCTTTACTCAGCTGGGAAGCAACCACAATGGTCAGGCAGTGACCCAGGAGCTGTAACACAACACAACATGCATGAGATATCATGAACATGCTAAATAAATACATAAATATCAATAGAAGCCAGTACCATCAGTTCAGCATTGCCTACCATGAAATTGTCAGGGTCCACCTGCAGTTTCTCAGAGTGCAGCGCGCTCAGCTCTGCATATGTGGCCTTGATGTTGTCCATGTCCTTCACGGCTTTTTCCAGAGCTTCCATGATGACTTTTCCATGAGACGCAACCCTTGGATTTGATGTGATGGCAGCAGCATTGTAGAGGTTTCCAAATCCACCGAAATACCTCTGAGTCCAGGGGTAGACAATCAGACACCTGCGGAAACAGAAAATTTTAAATAGCTCACAATTACTAAAGAAGAGTCATATATAGAGTCATATAATCTTGCACATTCTTTAAGGGAGAAACATGGTCATACCTGGAAAAAGCTGCTTGCCCAACGACCGCATAGTCGATCTTGGAGAAGATGTCCTGGATCGCGGTGCGCTCAAAGTCTGTCCAACCATTTTGCTTTGTTGAGTTTTGCACTTGTCCTGTTAGTCAGCAGCCCACCACACGCAGCTTTTAAAGGTCTGTTTCGCTCCACCCAAAGATATGCAGTTGGGTGGAGTAGGACAGTAGGGTGGATAAACCGAGTTACATGTAACGCTTTGTACTTCTTTGTTCGTGTAACTTGAAAATCAGTCAAGAGAAAACAAGCTTTCCAGTGTAAGTCTTCGTCACATTTGTGCCAGCTTAGTTAATTAGTTTCATTATTCATAAACGTTTTCGTTACCTGATGTTTTCAGTATTACAGTTTTAAAAAATCATTTTAATGTTAGGGAATCACACAGAGCTACATTTTTAAGTTCGGGAAATTCAGAATATCATAAGAACACCTTCTGAATCGAGCTGACTCACAGACCAAATCCCAGTCTCATTTAACAGATCTGCAGACGTTTTTTTTAATTAGCTTAATTAACTGTAAGTAAACATAAATAAAGAATTGTTTAAAGATAAGGTGAGATTAAAAAAAACCCCAGAAGATTCCACTGCGCTGGAGAGATAGCATTTTGGTTTTTATTGAAACTTTTTTGGTCTCATTTTTCCATACTTCTATATCTCTTCCGCTAATTTTAGGTTGATTTTGGCAGAGCTATCATGCCCTGTGCTCAGATGGGAACCTAGAAATCAACTTTCCTTCCTGAGGCTAACGGCTCAGTGTGCACCCACCTGTTGAACATCAGATATGTTTCAGTAAGGTGTTGGCTGCTAAGATATAACGTCATCATGTACAAGTCATCATGTTGGTAACTGACAGCCTTGCAAAATCTAGAACTTGAATCAGTATTTCTAGTCCTCTACATGTTTAATTTTGGTTTTTCAGTACTAAGCTGTATGCTACGTAATTTTTATAATATGTTCTTGTATAATAATAATAATAATAATAATAATAATAATAATAATAATAATAATAATTATAATTATTGTTATTGTTATTGTTATTATTATTATTATTGTTGTTGTTGTTGTTGTTGTTGTTGTTATTATAAATTTAAAATGTCCATTTTACTGCTTTGACTTATTTCAGCACCACATTAATATGAACAGCAACAGACTCAAAGACAACAATCACTGTCACTGGAAATCTATGTTTTGGGTTTTAAAACTGCAAACTTTTAGTATTCAGTTGGATTAATTGAATTAATTTATTAAATAAATGAATAAATAAACACTGCCTTGAGACTGGCTTACGGACTGGTCTTCAGAGCCACCATCGCAATTTTATCTTGCGTTTATCTCGAGCAGAACCTTGTGGTCATATCTCTGAGGTGGCCCGGGTGTGTCCATTGCTTGTTTCATGTATAAAAGCCCCCGTAGTTTGAGCTGATCAGGAAAAGCGAAAAACAAAACAAAAACAGGCAACATGACATCCCTTTCCGAAAAGGACAAGAACATAGTCCAAACTTTCTGGGCTAAAGTGGCTGGCAGGGAGGAGGACATCGGTTGTGATGCTGTCTCCAGGTAAATATGCCTTATGATATACAACCTATGACCCCAACTGGACAGACCCTCTGCTGCATTTTTTACCTACTATTTACTTAACCTACATTTTACCTATGCTGACAGTGTACCCCCAGACCAAGACTTACTTCTCCCACTGGAAGGACCTGAGTCCCGGTTCTGACCCGGTGAGGAAGCACGGAGCAACCGTGATGGCTGCAGTTACTGATGCTGTCAGCAAAATTGATGATCTGATCGGAGCTCTTCTGAGCCTCAGTGAGCTGCACGCCTTCACTCTGAGAGTGGACCCTGCAAACTTCAAGGTACTTATTTATTAAATCATAGCAGTGAAACTTTTTAGTGTTTTGCTGTGAAGGTTTGGACCTAAATAAAACAGATCACAACTTTTGTGCATTTTCGTATTAATATAAAAATAATTTAATAGATTTAATATTTTTTTGTCTTTAGACATCCCAAGTTTTTCTTCCCAAATCACTATTCTCAAGCATATCTATTTTCTGTCTAAATTACACTTAACCCAGACTGTGCGGTTCAATCGTACAAAAAAAAATGTTTGCAGAATATTACAGCAATTAAATGTGACTTTAAATGTGGCTATCATGTTTTCACAGGTTCTCTCTCACAACCTCCTTGTGGTCCTGTCCACCACATTCCCCAACGACTTCACCCCCGAGGTCCACGTGGCTATTGACAAGTTCCTGACTGCGGTGGCGCTTGCCCTGTCTGAAAAGTACCGATAAATTGCACTCTGACGGTCAACAACATGGGCTTGGATACTCCCAAACTGATTTTTAATGTAAAAACAAATAAATAAATCTAATACAGTACTGCTGTTATCTGTGTGGTGAAGTGAATTTATTTAAAGTTGATATCAACTTTCAATTTGGTGGCAAATCTAAAAAATAAAAACAATATACGTGTAATAAAGGAGGGCTGAGATGAAAGGCCAACAAAATGTGCCAGAATTTATTAAAAGTCAAGATGAGTGACCAATAAGCTTTCAGCTGGCCACTAAATAAAACTTAATGTGCAAACACAGAAAGAGTGTTCAAAGTAATAGCCTACCTTTCTAACCATTAAATGCGAGCTGCCACAGAGTAACGATTTTATTTGTTTCTACAGCTATAATGTTGTGCAATAAAAGTAACATCGCTATAACTTTATTGCAGGCTATAGGAGGCTGCCGATGTTTTGCAGATCCCAGCACAAATTAATATTCTGACGATTATATTTTTTAAAATAATATCAACATTAATTCTATTCATTCTATAAAATAGCTTTTTAGATGCCTGTATATATATTGTTGCTGCAGCAATTATGCTTTAAAATAACATGGAAAATCCAATCCAAGATAAACCCAGAACACAACACAGCAGCACATGCTGTAGTTTGCTGAGAACATCTTTATTATTGTTTATGATTCCTTTATAATTGTCCAGAGCAATGCAATAACCAACAAAATTTGTAAAGCAAAGAAAAAAATGTGTACGTTCAAATGATTTATAAAACCAAACGCTGCAAACTTTATTTTCATTATAACCATGGCCAGGGTCACATGCTCTTATTAGTAATTGACAGTTTATTTGACCTCGATCAGTTACAGCACAATCTGATTTACTAGAAGTTATGCCTTTAAAAAAAACACCCCAGAAGAAGATAGTAGTGATGTGGGAGAATAAGGTATCGATCTGATACCAAGTAAATAAAGGCCCAGTTTTGCCCATACCAATACTGATACTGATACTTTAAATCTATATAGGCAGTTTATGTAGGGGAGAGCAGTGTATCAGGATTTATGACATGAGTCATGTCATACAGTTTACGAATTCTTAACACATTTTTAATGTCGTTCTACACTAATGAGTCGACACAACTTATCTCACAAAGTTCAGTGGGCTACATACTGAATTTAGAGAATACAAACAAATTATCAACCCTATTGCACTGCAATCGATCCAATACCATGGTTGTTATGGATACCATCAACTAGAAGACACAATGGTGTTTTCCTTTTACAAGTATCACCTTGCTCACATTTGTCTGTGTGTGTTTGTGTTTGGATGTAGTTGTATTTCGTTTGTACATCAGCTGTCTCACAGAACAGTATAAAAGAACAGTGTGTAGGCCTATATATTTTTCTATATATGAACAAAGCTTACAAGACTCTCAAAGAGTTACTTTTATTTACTAATATGACCATATATTCTGAAAAAAGGGGAAATAAAATGAACAACTTGAGGTATATGCTTCATATATCGCATTTATTATCAGCATTTTGAGTCACACTTTAAAAACAGTCCTCTGTAGCTCTCTAGTAGTACTGTTTTCTGAGGGAGGACACCATTTAAAAATTAAAAGAATAGGCTCATTTATAGGTTGCACTACAAGATACACCCACCATTTAACTCTTCTGCTACACCCTGATATAATTACAAATGTTGGAAAAGGAAAAAACAACAAAGTGAAGAATATGCCCATTGTTTTATTTATTTTAGCCTCCTTAAGACATGATTAAAAAAACTGAGTATGTGACGGTCCTCTGCAGCTCTCTAGTAGTACTGCTTTCTGAGGGAGGACACCACCACTGCCAGGAACTTCTGAAAAGCTGCGTGTACCTCAGGAGTGAAGGCTTTACCCAGCTGGGAAGCAACCACAATGGTCAGGCAGTGACCCAGGAGCTGTAACACAACACAACATGCATGAGATATCATGAACATGCTAAATAAATACATAAATATCAATAGAAGCCAGTACCATCAGTTCAGCATTGCCTACCATGAAATTGTCAGGGTCCACCTGCAGTTTCTCAGAGTGCAGCGCGCTCAGCTCTGCATATGTGGCCTTGATGTTGTTCATGTCCTTCACGGCTTTTTCCAGAGCTTCCATGATGACTTTTCCATGAGACGCAACCCTTGGATTTGATGTGATGGCAGCAGCATTGTAGAGGTTTCCAAATCCACCGAAATACCTCTGAGTCCAGGGGTAGACAATCAGACACCTGCGGAAACAGAAAATTTTAAATAGCTCACAATTATTAAAGAAGAGTCATATATAGAGTCATATAATCTTGCACATTCTTTAAGGGAGTGAATATCAGAAACATGGTCATACCTGGAAAAAGCTGCTTGCCCAACGACCGCATAGTCGATCTTGGAGAAGATGTCCTGGATCGTGGTGCGCTCAAAGTCTGTCCACACAACCATTTTGCTTTGTTGAGTTTTTCACTTGTCCTGTTAGTCAGCAGGTCACGGCGTGCAGCTTTTAAAGGTCTGTTTCGCTCCACCCAAAGATATGCAGTTGGGTGGAGTTAGACAGTGGGATGTGCCAGTGTGGGGTTTGGCAGGACTATATTCACTTCACCATCAAACTGAATCAAAGAAAATGATTCAGTTTTTTCATTATCATTGAATCATAAATTAAATTCTAAATTATTTTCATTCATCACTCTCAAAATCTGCGAATTTAGCCTCTGACCACTCAGATAGCTAATTGTGTCTACTCAGGTATACATGTGAGCCTCATTAGCTTTTATTATTTTATGTCCTGTTTTTTACATTTCACTGCAATGAAGGATCACCTCTGTCTAAACAGGAAATCTCAACTTTTGAGCTCTTTTGTGAACAAAAAAAGAAAAAAGTAAAAATAAACCCACAGATATCCAGGAAACATTTACTGCTCTCAGGGTGGATCCACCTGTTGGAAGTTTAGATAAGGCAGAAACAAACGTCATCCTCAAACCTTAGTCATCGTAAGTTTTAACTGCCTGAACAAACGGCAGTTAACTGCAGAATTTCAATTTGGAGTAATGACTCCTTGGCAATCTACATGTCTATATTTAAATCATAAATTTGAAGTGAAATTACATCAAATTTTGCTTGAATGAATTAGACCACCATCCAAATCTGGGTCCAAAATCTCCTGTGTAAAAAGCAAAATAAGAATGTTTAATCCACTGTTAAGATTGCAGCTGTCAAAATATAAAAAATTAGCTCATGCTTGAAAAGAAAATGCCTTGTTATAAAAATCCTCTGATATCATTAATTAATTGTTTTCCATTCTGATATCTGTTTGCAACATAAATAAATACGGGATTCACTAATGTCTCACCTTAAAAACTGAACTGTCTATCAAAGTTGATTATTTTAGATGATAAACAATTATTTTAATAAACAGTCAAAGTTAAAAATACAGTTTTCATTTGTTAATGTAACCCATGAGCCAAAAACATTGCAATTTTAGGTATTTATGAAAAAGTATTATATTTCATGATTTTCTATTTTATTTTTAAAATATGTACACACACACACGCACACACTCACACACACAGATATACATATTTAGTATACACATTCAGTAATGCGCAAATACTCTTATATTGTACATATATTTATTCGTATAATTGTCAGATTTACCCGCTCTTATATTTTGCTTGTTATTATGTTATTGTATTTTTGCTTGTGAAGCTCGCACGCAAGAATTTCACTCGCATGTACTGTACCAGTGTACCTGCACATGTGATGTGACAATAAAACTGATTTGATTTTGTTGTCTAGAAATACATTTTCCTTTTCCACTCTTTGGTTTAGTTTTATTTCTTTATTGTGTGCACTAACTTTATAGGTGAACACCATTTAAAACTCTTTTTCTTCAGTAGTTTTCAAAGCTATGTTGGGCCTGTCCAAGAGCCTGTTGCTATCTCTGAGGTGTGTCGGGTGTGTCCGTTTACTGTTCTACATATAAAAGCCTAAAGCTTTTCTGGTGGTCAAGACAACTTCAAACGAAAAGTCAACAGGCAAGATGACCAGTCTTTCTGCTAAGGACAAGGACACAGTCAAAGCCTTTTGGGCTAAGGTGGCTGGAAAGGAGGAACAAATCGGCTGTGATGCTGTCTCCAGGTAAATATGGATTATGACTTATAATCTGGACCCAAATGGACTGCTTTAACGTGCTCCTTTTTTAAAAATATATGTACTGTTAACTCACCTTACATTTTTACCCAGGATGCTGACAGTGTACCCTCAGACCAAGACTTACTTCTCCCACTGGAAGGACCTGAGCCCCGGCTCTGCCCCGGTGAAGAAGCACGGAGCAACCGTGATGACTGCAGTTACTGATGCTGTCAGCAAAATTGATGATCTCACCGGTGGTCTTCTCAGCCTCAGTGAGCTGCACGCCTTCACTCTGAGAGTGGACCCTGCTAACTTCAAGGTACTGACATACAATAAATTCTGAAAGTGGTCCTGATTTCGTTGTGTTTTTTTTCATGAAGGTTTAGTTGCAGTTTCTTTGTTTCTAAGCTTAATGTACATTTAATGTTTAACTTCTTGTAGCAGTACTGAATACTGAATCGCAGTATTCAAATAAACAGAAATAAATAACCCTGGCATGCATTTTCTAACAGCATGGCGTTTTTTTTTAAAAATGTGATCTTCATCTTTTCACAGGTTCTTGCTCACAACCTCCTCGTGGTCCTGGCCACCGTGTTTCCCAACGATTTCACTCCTGAGGTCCACGTGGCGATGGATAAGTTCCTGGCTGCTGTGGCTCATGCATTGTCTGAGAAATACCGTTAAAGTGTACACATGAGCAGATGTCTCAATTTGAATAATGAAACATAATAATAAAATAAAAATCAAACTGTTGTGATTATTTTTATATTCTTCTTGTGTTTGCAAACAATAAGTTAAAAGGATTTAAAAGCTTTCTATTTCAGGTCAACAACACATTGGCCCACATCTACATCCATTTTTTTAAGAGATGTAGACTGACCCTAACCTTTGATATGATTATAAATACTTGGCTGTTTGTAGGGGGGTAATAAGAAGACTTTGCAAAAATGTAGTACAACTTGACAAAAGCCAAGCAGGAGTTTTCCTTGTTGTTTAGTTCTTCCCCTAAGCTTATAACACATCTGAAGCTACATACATAGCATAGAGAAGTCCATTGAAAACCTGAAGTAAAATCAAGATCTGAATTCAGAGCAGTTGGGACACTTTTACTTGACTTTCAAATTCTGCATTGGTTTCTCTTTTCTATAGTCATTTATAGCGATTTAAATAATAACTATTATGACAAAAGTCACCTCAATGCGCTTTATATTGTACAGTAAACACATTGAACATAGGAACACAAGACCTCTTCAGAATAAAAGAAGAAACATAATTAGACGCAGACATGACAACAAGAACTTGACAACACAAGACACGCAGACATGAAACACATGAAGGGCAAGGGAGACTTAATACAGGGGTTGAAGACACAAAGGGGAATCTAATAAAAAAAAGTCTATAATGGCAACCTAGGCATAATAGAAATGAACTTAGAAAACCTAAAGGATTTAAGCAAACACGGGGAGAACATGCAGACACACAAAGAAAGGCTCCAGCTAGGTGGCGGAATCAAATTCAGGACCGTCTTGCGAGGCAACAGCGCTAATCACCGCACCACTGCGCTGCCATTGATGCATGACTGTTATCTGTTAACTGGCCAATTACTGAAATTAATAAAGAAATATGATTTAGTCACAGAAACACTGGACACCAAGTTATTTCCATTAGATAAAACAATAATTTTCAAACAAAACAAAACATTAACCCATTTTCTCTGTGGTAGAAAAAAGCTTTTGTGACTAAATAGGTAGATCGAGCCCAGAAACAAAGACCAAAGGAGACCTTCATAAAATTTGGAATAAAGATACAGTTTTTATTGTTGCCACTATACACACTGTATTGTGAATGAAACCATCAATATGTGATTGAAATCCAGACTTTCAGCTTTAATTCAAGGGTTTTCACAAAAATTTTACATTCTTTCAAATACTTTCTGCCAAAGCCTAATTTGACTTTCTTGGTCTTCAGTGTAATCAGTGGTTTGGACCTTGGTGCAAACTCAGCAAACTCAGTATCTCTTGATTGCGACTTTGACAACTCCTCAAGAGTGTTAGATGTTGTAAGTTTTATTTTCCTCACCACAGAAATAATTTTTGTCAGCATGCACTTGTATTTCATTGCGTTTAAGGTTGTTTGGTGTGGCTGCTTATTAGTCAATTGTCCTATAATTTTTCAAGTTCTCAAACTGGGGACTTTGTATAAAAATTACTTTAATTCTAAAACAGTTCATGAAACATTTTTGTAAAACCTCTTGATTTAGAGCTGAAAGCAAGCACTTCAATCACATGTTGACTGATTGATTTACAACCCACTGTGGTTATGTATGGAAGCAAATCCACAAAAACTGGGTTCTTGTCCTGAACATTATGTGCATGCATTTGGTTGCATGGTTTTTAATGCTCTTATTGTTATATCAGCCTGCACCACATACTTTGCTGTGTTTAGTCGTCACATTTGTTTTTACAAGCTGTGAGTTCAATGGATTCATTTTACATTATAATTTTTGAGCGGGATCATAACATTGAGTGTGCTTCCATTTTACTTGATGCACCATATAATATCTAGGTGGTTGTTGCATGACTTTTATATGTATCATTTCGCTTTTGATATTGAAATTTATTTTGCTAATAAGGTAGATATAAACTTTTACATTTTGGTGATTTAACACTAAAATTAGTAAACTGTTGGGGGTTTTTAAGTTTAACTTATCATTACAGACAGTTTATTTTAATCATAAACAATCCATATTTGGATAATTGATAATTGATCAAGGATCTAATTAACAATTATCTTTGTTTCTCCTTTTAATTGGTTTTGATGGTTGAAAATTTTCACTGTTAGAATTACCAAAATTACTGTGACTGGTAAGATAAGCTTTAGTCATACAGAATACATAAATTTGCTGTAGCTGTGTAAGTCTTTAATGTATGAACAATATATTTATATATTTAGATAATAATTCTCCAACACATGGTACCTAATATAGATATAAATGCTTAGGAGCAGTGAGCAGCCAACTCCAGATTGTAAGTCAGTGCAATGGAAAAGAGAACTTTTGGAGAAACTCTGGTATTTAAAGTGTCTGTAAAATTCTAATTTCTTGTTCAAAATTAAAATTGTGTATCAGTCAATCATTTTTCTTGGTATGAAGTGCCCAAATTCAACAGCAAACAGTTTCCAGATCTAAATATCTTTACTGAAGTGCGTAGGCACCGGGCTTTTGGTGCCAGAGCATGTGAAAGAAGTGACATAAAGAAATATATAATCTCAGTTAGAAAAGTAAATCAGTTTTTCTCCTTCAATATTAATTTTACATGTTAAGTATAACAAACATTTTTGTATTTTTAAATAATTAACACAAATACGTAAATACAGAAGCTGTCAGTGTAATGTGTGAGCTTAAATTTTGAAATTAGAGATTTTGTCAGTATTTTAAAGACACCAAAAATACTAAAGCTTAATGGGAGGTCTTCATGGTGTTTAGATCTAGTAAGACAAGAACAATAAGATACACTCATAAAGGAAACGAAGTTCACTACAGAATGTATTGTTGTTTATTTAACTACACATAAGACCAACACTTTTTTTGTTATAGTTATGTTCATAGGCCTTATGAACTCACAACACACTTATTAGTCTGAGCCTCATTAACTTTCATAATTGTATGTTTTCCTTTTCACACTTCACTGAAATGCAGGATCACCTCTATCTAAAGGGGAAATCTCAACTGTAAGCCATGTGTGAGCTCTTCTGTGCTCCCAAAAAACGTTAGATAAACACACAGATTTCCAGGAAACATTTATTGCTCTCAGGGTGGATCCACCTGTTGGAAGTTTAGATAACACAGAAACAAACGTCATCCTCAAACCTTAGTTAACGTAATTGTAAGTGCCTGTACAAATGTTAGTTAACTGCAGTATTCAAATTTTAAATCAGAATCCCTTAGCCGTACAATCCACTGTAAATGTTTATATTTAAATTACGTCTTTGAGTTTAAATGACAAAAGTTTTTAGTGCAGTGTTCAAATTTATTAGATCACCAGCCAATATGAGGTTTGTGCCACAACTGACCTAATTTCTTAAAGCATTTTTTATGTTTCTATAATGGTCAAACCACCAATATGTACAAACACTTAAATTAAAATGTTAATGCCAAAATATAATTATTTTCATTATCCATAAATTTTAAAATGTACAGCTTTACAAAAAAAAGTAAAGCACAATATTATTTCTTGATTGAGATATCAAATTACAGTTACTTACTCGCCTGTTATCCTTTATTTAATCAGGTAAAAGTCTCACCTAAAAAAAACAAAAGGAGAACCCTTTTAAGAGAAACCTGGCCACAAGGACAGTAGAAGTTATAATATAATAAATAATAGATAACAAGTAAAGAAACAAATGGGTCATTCCATCTCAAATCAGCCAACTTTTAGAACATTTCCTGCTCAACCGTCTCCAATTTGGCCAAAAACTGTCCTTTGACCTACTTTCAAATCTTTTTTTGCACGTTGAAATCTACATGTTTGAACATGAATATCTCCAATTAATGTTCAAACATTTACACATAAAAGCCTGAAAATGAAATAAAATAGAATCAGGATCTGCCAGATTTTTGAGACAGAAACAAAAAAAAGTCTGAGTTAGTTGAAATATAAACACAACAAAAAAAGAAATGTCCAGCACTCCTGCAAAGTCTGATATTTGAGTACATATTAATTGAAAACTTCAAATTGCTTAAAAATAACTAGTGATGATTTCTGAAAGATTTGAAGTTAATGTAATACATGTTGTACTCTAATCATAACTTAGTAAAAAAAATTGTTAAATATGTTCTAAAATGTCATTGTTGATAGATTTCATTGAGGGTCGTTCCATCACTAATCTTCACATTTACAGAACCTTTACTGTTAAACCACCTCAAATTTGAATAGAAAAATATTATATGCTTCAAGGTTTGGACATATCATGATTGCTGTACAATCTTAGCTTTATATATAAAATACTTTAAGTTATATATGTTTGTTGTTTCCTTGTATATTTTAACCCAAATTATTGATGGCACTAAGTTTCAGCATGATATGTAACTAGAAAATTTCTTCAAAATATAAAATATTACATGCACATATTTAACAAAATTGTTTTCTCAGTTATAAATTGAGCATTATCTGAAAATTCCAGAATTTTGAGCTTGTGATATTTATTTAGTCCAGCATGAAAGTTATATGAAAATGGGATGTTCTTCATTTTTGTGAATAAGAATCTAGTGTTAAGAAGTATTCTGTGTTTATTTTAGGGTTATTGTTTAGTTTTTTATTAGTGTGTGCTCGAACACAGAACTTTACAGGACATTTTTTTCATATTTTATTAGCCAATGCTCTGACAAATATCTGTCCCAAATGATCAATTCTGATTCATTTTGATAAGAAAGGACAGTGAAAACAGGCTTTAGCAAGAAAAATGTCATGAAAGTGTCCTTTGGGGAAAAAAAAACTATATAAAAACTTACTTGATATATGAATCTAAAATTACCAGCAATCAGTATATACTGTATATTGAAACTTTGGACCAAAAGGTTTTTATATAAACAGGGGAAAGCGGAACTGGAAACTAGATGGTGAAGTTTTTAATATATAAAGCTAAAATTTCACAGCAATTGTAATATATGTCCAAACTCTGAACTATAACATTTTAATGCAAACTGGAGAAGGTTGAACAGAAAATGTTATAAAAATGTGATGATTTGAGTTTGGACTGACCCAAGTCTTAAAAACTAAAAATATGCACACATGTAACAAAATTACTTTCTGAGGTATAATTACAGTATCATCTGAAAACTCTATTATATTTATCTATCTATATTTTGTTGTATTTGGACAGGACAACCTACTGATATTGTTGTTCTTGTGGTACAAGTTATATTGAAAATGGCATTTTCCTAATTTTTGAAGTTTTTAATTAATGTGTGCTCAAATATGGGACTTGCATGAGTACTGGAGTTTTTTGTTGTTGTTGTTGTTGTTGTTTTTCTTTCATTTTGGAACTAGCTCACACATTTTGTGATGTATCTGTCTCAATTTCAGGATCTGTATTAATTGTGACTTTAAGAAAGACCAGTGAACATTTCAGGATTCTATCTTTGATAGTCTTTGAAAGATGCATGTTCAAACATTGCTGCAGATTTCAATGTATGAAAAATTGTAGAGCAGAAGCCTTGATTTGAGACGGTTTGACCCCAAAACAACTGATATTGCATTCAGACGTGAGCACTAACATGCAAATCATATCCAACAAGAGATCATTACAAAAGTGAAATTAAAAGCAGTCATACTGGCCAAAAAGGTATTTTCTCGCTCCATTAAATTGATTGTTTTTTTTATTATATTTTTTAACCTGTTTGTGAAATAGGTTAAAAAATAAATAATTAAATAAATGTATGCCTCACCTTAAAAACTGAATTGTCTATCAAAATGTATCATTTCTCAAGATAAACAGTTATTAAATCAGTTGAAATCAAAAACACAATTTAATTTGTTAATGTAGGCTATAGACTAACAGATATTAAAATTTGAGGTATTTATAAAAGTATGTTACTTTGTGGTTCTATTCTTCAGAAATACATTTCTCTTTTCAAGTCTTTGGTTTGATTTATTTATTTATTTTTTCATTGTGTGCACTTTAATTAAGTGAACACCATTCAAACATCTTTAATGATTTACTCTTTTTCTTTAGGAGTTTAGCTAGCATGACAATTGGTTTACCGTTTATCTCACCAAAGGCGTTACATGTCACTGGGGGCCTGTCCAGGTTGCTATCTCTGAGGTGTGCCGGGTGTGTCCGTTTACTGTTCTACATATAAAAGCCTAAAGCGTTTCTGTTGGTCAAGACAACTTCAAACAGAAATCCAACAGACAAGATGACTAGTCTTTCTGCTAAGGACAAGGACACAGTCAAAGCCTTTTGGGCTAATGTGGCTGGAAAGGAGGAACAAATCGGCTGTGATGCTGTCTCCAGGTAAATATGGATTATGACTTATAATCTACGAACCCAAATTGACTACTTTAACCTGCTCCTTTTTAAAAAAAATATATGTACTGTTAACTCACCTTACATTTTTATCCAGGATGCTGACAGTGTACCCTCAGACCAAGACTTACTTCTCCCACTGGAAGGACCTGCGCCCCGGCTCTGCCCCGGTGAGGAAGCATGGAGCAACCGTGATGACTGCAGTTACTGATGCTGGGAATGAATGGCTGCCAATGGAAGTGGGTAGTCAGTGTTTATTGATGATGTGATTGCTGATAGGAGTATCTGGGTGAATTATGAAATTTACAGGACCATACTCTTGGCTCAGAATTTGTGAAATGCTGTAAAAAATTATCAGACTGTTTTTTGCAGTGCAAAAAAACATACTACAAAAATATTCCAAGAGTTTCTCAAGGCAAAGAAATTGGATGTTCACAGTCTCCAAGTCAATCACCTGATCTCTGTCCAACAGAGCATGCCTTTCCACAAATAAGCAGCAACTGGAGGCTACAGTCAAGGTCTATCAAAACAACTCAATAGAGGAAACAACATTTGGTGATTTACATGGGTTCTGGATTTCAGGCAGCAATTGGCTGCAGAGTCTTTTCATCCAAGCATTTAAAAATGGCTTTAATCCTTAAGCAGTCCATACAAGGTTTTTGCAAAGGACATTGTATTAAAACTTAAAGATAATAAAGCAAGTGAAAAAAAGAAAGGCACTGGGAACTTTCTGAAGTTGTTTAATATTTTTTTTTTTTTAAAACGTATTGAGGCACAATTAATAACAGAGCATGTGACGGGCATCTGCAGCTCTTTAGTAGTACTGTCTTCTGAGGGAGGACACCACCACTGCCAGGAACTTCTGGAAAGCTGCATGAACCTCAGCAGTGAAGTTTTTACCCAACTGGGAAGCAACCACAATGGTCAAGCAGTCGCCCAGGAGCTGCAACACAGCACAACATGCTTTAGCAATCTTCATTGACACACACAAACATGCAATACTGGGAATCAGTGCCGTCAGTTCAGCATTGCCTACCATGAAATTGTCAGGGTCCACCTGCAGTTTCTCAGAGTGCAGCGCGCTCAGCTCTGCATATGTGGCCTTGATGTTGTCCATGTCCTTCACTGCTTTTTCCAGAGCTTCCATGATGACTTTTCCATGAGCAGCAACTTTTGGATTTGATGCAATAGCAGCAGCATTGTAGAGGTTTCCAAATTGACCAAAATACCTCTGAGTCCAGGGATAGACAGTCAAACACCTGAGGGAATGTGTAAATAATTGATTTGCTCTTAGTTTTAAAAGAGAAATCTACATTGTGTAATGCACAAAATATGCCAGCTTTTTTCATTGCACATAAAGATTCTACTTGAATAGCCCAAACTTCTAAAAATAAATTTACGTCAATATAAAAAAAAACTATGTTTCACCTGGAAAAAGCTGCTTGCCCAACGACTGCATAGTTGATCTTGGAGAAGATGTCCTGGATCGTGGTGCGCTCAAAGTCTGTCCACACAACCATTTTGCTTTGTTGATTGTTGCTCTTGTGCTGTTAGTCAGCAGAGCCACAAAGTCACCTTTTAAAGAGTTCTTTTCACTCCACCCAAAGATATGAAATTGGGTGGAGTTGGAGAGTGGGAGTTGGCTAAACTGGTCAGTTTAACGATTCTGAGTTCAGCTTTGATTAACTGTCAAAATTAACCAAAAATCTGTTGGAAACTTTCATTATGGAATATCTTACAGACTACTTATTCTTCTATCTTGGGATAGGCTCCAGCCCTGAGTGACCCCTAACAGTTAAGAAAATTGGAAGTAAGATAATCAAAAATATTTTGCAGACCTGGATAGAAATAAAGAACTGGATGAAGTACAATGAGTATATCCTTTGGAAAATAATGAATTCTAAATTTCAGTGACAAAAAACTTCTTGTGCTTGTAAATAATACATGTTTTTTTGTTTGTTTGTTTTTTAAATGGACCAGATTCCACAGATTTTAATTTTAACATATGACCAAACCATAGCATTAAGGTCCTGCATTTGCCATTTGTACATGCGTTTAATAAATAAACTTGATAAAGAGTTTTCTTAAAGAGGAAAATGACAAGAAAAGAATGGTACACCCACACATCCTACAGGCCTTTATTGACTGGCTGTAAGTAGAAAAAAAATTTAATAACTTTGTCTCAGCTTTTGTTTTTTTCTGGTTATCCACAAAACCTTTTCTGTCATTCTCTTAAATATTTTCAGTATTTCTGCCATATTTTAAAACCTGTTTTTCATCCTCAAATTTCTACACCTGATGTTTAACTTTACCTCAATATATCAGTAGCAACTGTCCACTCTGAGCTACATTTGAGCTCCTGTGGAGAACAAACAGCTGCTGTAAAAATTTAAACTGCCCTGTGAGAGGATTCACCTGCTGAAGATTAGATAAGCCTTAAACTGACACGGTTTTTTGAAGTGAACGTCATTGACATAGATTTTGGTTGTAGTGTTGGTAAATGATAGCCTAAACAACAGTATTTAAATTTTAACCTACACATTAGAACATCCCTGGACTCTCTGTGTTCAATTATATCCGTGATAGCTGCTTTCCACATTAGGATTTGGATTTGGTTTTTGATTATCTGTTTGGAAACATAAATTAGCCGTTGACTTATTAGTCTAAATATAGCCATAAACATTTAGATGCATGTGTATGTACAGTAAATGTATCTATAAAGCCCTGCTATAAATCCAACTATCTGTCCAGACCCAAATTTGAAGCCAACAGCCTTTTTAAAGTTATAATCATGTACCCATTTTGCTTTTTCTCAAATTATTATTATTAAATACATAAATAGATAAAGAAATACAAACTAACAGGTGACTTGTCGTGAATTAAATGGTAATATTAGACTGATATAAATTCAAAAATTGGAAGGTTAGTGATTTGATTTAACTGGCTCTCACTGAAAATTTAAGTTTTAAAATATGCACATTCATTTAATGAAGATGTTTCTTAAGTGAAGCCAAAAAGAAGAAATGAATTCTGATTATCTTGTTAAGTTGTCTTGCCTTATAGAGTCTTTTGTTTGGTGTTTGTCTCACGGGAACTGTTACATATCATTTTGAACATGCCTAAATTCCAGTACCTTATCTGTGAGGTGGGTCGGGTGTGTGCATTTCCTGTTTCATATATAAGACCTCCACAGTTTGAGCTGAACACAACTCCAACAGCAACAACAGGCAAGATGACCAGTCTTTCTGCAAAGGACAAGAACACAGTCAAAGCCTTCTGGGCTAAAGTGGCTGGTAAGGAGGAACAAATCGGCTGTGATGCTGTCTCCAGGTAAATATGGCCCCACAATGCCTACAAAAACCTGCTCCTGCATTTCTGTCTCTTACCCGCTGGCTTGTTCTCTTACATTTTTATCCAGGATGCTGACAGTGTACCCTCAGACCAAGACTTACTTCTCCCACTGGAAGGACCTGCGCCCCGGCTCTGCCCCGGTGAAGAAGCACGGAGCAACCGTGATGGCTGCAGTTACTGATGCTGTCAGCAAAATTGACGATCTGACCGGAGCTCTTCTGAGCCTCAGTGAGCTGCATGCCTTCACTCTGAGAGTGGACCCTGCTAACTTCAAGGTACTGATCATTATTACTGTCATGTTTGTGGGGTGACATTATTTGAGGTCATCTACTTAATAAAAAGTTTGTGGTTCAGTGTAATCACTGAAGTGTGAATTTGTGTGAATGTTAGAGAGAAAAAAGCCTAGTCATAGAAAAAGAAGTACTTATATGAATGGGTCAATTAGGCAAGTTGTACGAAGTGCTTTGAATGCTCCAGTAGACTAGAAAAGCAATATATATACATCGGTCCATTTACTATGACAGCGTTTGCCAAATTAATTTTTCTGTTCTATTGTGAACACTGATTGGACTACAAATTAAACTCACTCTAACTCAGCTTTCATTTGATCTTAGATAGATTACTGGTTGATCTGAAATGATGTTCTCTGGTTACAAATAAATAAATGAAAAGTCCATTCATTTCAGTGTGATCATCATCTTTCCACAGGTTCTGTCTCACAACCTCCTCGTGGTCCTGTCCACCATGTTCCCCGAGGACTTCACCCCTGAGGTCCATGTGGCTGTGGACAAGTTCCTGGCTGCTGTTGCTCTCGCCCTGTCTGAGAAATACAGATAAACTGCATTATGTGCTCGAGTACTCACTGACAGTTTCACATGTAATAAAAGATCCAATGCAATTAAACTCTCATGGTCGTTTGTGGTGATCATTTTTAAACAGTTGGATTATTATTGTAGCTTTTACCAGGAATGGGTTTTTTTCTCTTTATGGGCTAATTAAAGAAGAGTAGCGATTGATTTACTGAAAGCTTATATACACAACTTAAAAATAGAGCATGTGACGGTCCTCTGGAGCTAGTAGTACTGCCTTCTCAGGGAGGCTTGAGCTACAAAGACTCTCCTGGAAGCTGCACAGACCTCAGCAGTGAAGTATTGACCTAAACGAGCAGCAACTACAATGACCAGGCAGTCCCCCAGAACCAGCTATTCCTGTTTTATCGTCATTATTCCGAATTGCTTTCTTTTTCTTCTTCCTATTATTATTATTATTATTATTATTATTATTATTATTATTATTATCTTGGGTGGATGAATGGATGGAGTTTCGATGGGGGGGGGGGGGGGGGGGGGGGATCTGACCGGATGTGTCTCCTTTTCTCTTTTTTTCTAAACTGAGGACCTGATGGCTTTGACCTTTTCTTTTCCACCTTCCATCAGTAATTTTTGCGCTCTAATATAAACACCCAACCCCACAACATAAACTAATAGAGCTACACCTTGTATATGTTTTTTTTTTCTTGGATTTCACAAAAAACAGGAATAAAAATTAATACATAATGGGCTTGGATTGACAATATTATGGAAGCAGCCCGCCCCCTCCCCGTGAGACTTCAGCACAGCAGCATCAGCAGCAGGCGCACCGAGGCCCCTCACGCTCACTTTTTGGGTATATGTGTGTGATAGATTTTGGAAAACAAATTATAAGTCTGTATCATTTCAGGGATTTGGAGTCATTCTGATGGATTAATTGTGTTAGAAATTTTAATCACGTTAATCCTGAAGACGGTATTAACGTTGACAGCCGTAGTTTGTTGGTTTATTTTCGGTGCCCATGCAATCCCCAAAATGCGCTGGCATGACGTCGGGGCAGCATGGGTACGAGCAACTTTTTTTGCCGATGCCATGATGCCACCCCCACCACAATGCTGCCCTGGGCAACCTCCCATGTCGCCCATATCAAAACCCGCCACTGGTAGCACCCCACCCGCACTGTGCATTGTCCAAAGACGAATCCCAATGATTTATGGGAGACAATACATATAATCATAAAGCATGATGGAGCTAACAGATTTGATTGGGGCAGGAATTCGCACGACTACTTGATTTTTGGGAATCAAAGTGTGTGCTATACACAGACTGATGAAATAATTAAGGCTACAGAACTACAGACTAATTTATAATACACACTAGTTCACATATATTCACTTCAACGTTGAGTGAGTCTTTAGTGCTCATGTGTATTTTATGACCTCTACCTGTTTCCCCTCAGAAAATTTGAAACAATGCTGACTCTCAGCCATCCTCATTATGGTTATAATTGAATTTTCATCTGTGTTTCTATCTGTGTTGAAATCTGAAATTCCTCTTCATTCAAGATGTGCTCTGGCACCAATCATAGGCGACAGCTACTGACAACAAGAAATAAAACAGTTTAGAGGGGCTGCTATGGGCTGAACCGTTTTTCAAAGAAGGGGTTGGGGTGACACTGTGAAATATATTCAATTTTGAAATTCATATTCTGTGTTAATTCTGTGTAGCTAGAATCAAAGTGTTAATGCTAGCTTTTTTTAAATAACAATATTGTCATGTGCAAAACTATGACAGTGACTAGGGGCGACGAGATTATTTTAGGGTGCACCGCAGTATCTGCCTTGCCATGACAGCTCCTTTATCTAAGGAAAGCTGTCATTCAGAAGGAAAAGACGAGGACCACAGAGGAGGTTCGTGGATGAAGGCACATGATGGGACATCTAAAGAGGGCAGCCGAAAGAAGAAAAAGGCCAACTAGAGCAATCAGATGGTCTACGCACACCCACCCGCGTTGATAACAGCTCCTCATTGATAGTGTGACTCTGATGTCGTATATAATTATTACTTTAGTTTGGCCTATTATGAAAGTAGAAGTATGTTTTTTACTTGCTGTTTTTAATCATCCCTAAATCACTCGTGCGCACAGGAAGTCAGAATTTCTAATTTAATGTGTTGGATGAGTGACGACACACCAGGGAACCCTTCACAAGTTAAAGAGTAAAGGGGCGTGTCCGAGGCGTCTGCTGTCGGAGCAAGTTAAACAGTTTTGTTTTATTGAGAATTAAAAATAATAATAATACAAGTATATACCGTGACTAAAGTAAAATAAATGTAAACATGTATTAATTTCATATAGTAACTGTGTTCTTCTATTATAAAAAGGATGTTGGTAGTGTGGCGGATGACACGCTCCATGCAGCGATTGGTGCGCCTGAATCTGGAGTTTAGCGGTATCTGTCGGACAGCGCCAAAGACAAGTTCTGTAGAAACATGTCAAATGAGACGTGGACTTCAGGGGTGAAGTCTTCCTGGGAGAACATGGCCATGCACAAGATGATGTTGTGAGCAAGAATCTGTATAAATAAATAAATATGGAGAAAACGTATTAATTCATAAATAACGAGAAATACATAAAATTTCAGACTCAGAGTCAGAATACTTTAATAATCCCTAAGGGAATTGTGTGAGTTATAGTTGCTCCAAGACAATAACAGTAACATACTGAACTAATTAAATAAAACAATATATTACACAGTTTATAAAATATAAGAAATGGCTCTGATCGACATTTTACTCTAAACTGTAAAACTTTGTCATTTGTTATTTTACTGTAGAGCGTGTGCAAAAGGCTGTAACTATTGCAGTGTGTACTGTGCAACAACATTATAGCTTTATATTACTTTTAGTATTTTGCTCATTGAGAAATTGTATGGACTTATGAGCAATGCATGGATCATTCCCTCCTTAAGCTTACCGTGAAGTTGGCAGGGTCCACTCTGAGCTTGAAAGCATAGCTTGCTTAGATTGGTCAGATCTCCAACAAGGTCGTCAATATTCCCGACGCCATGATGTTGGCGCCGTGCATCTTCACCTGTGCAGAATCTGGCCCAGTGAGAACAGTAGGTCTTGGTTTGCGGATATGCAGTGAGCATCCTATAAAACGTAAACGTGATAAGTTATGATAGAGCGAAGTTATTACATAGAATGTGGTGCATGATGTGTGCACATCGTCAAAACAGAAAATAATGAAAACCAACCGGCCCAGAGCCTCTGCTCCTGTCACGGTCCTGGGTCTCCTGACCCAGCGTTTTTAGTTCTTTGTGATTTTTGTATTATTGTACTTGTGTGTGATTTATTCTATGGCTTCTAGTTTTGATCCCTTGCCCTTCATGTCTCTCTGTGTCCCCTCTGTTCTGTGTAATTGTGTGTCTTTGCATGTTTGAGTTTCTTGTTTTCTGTCACTCTGCATTGTGCATTATGTTCTCATGGTTGGTTTTTTGTTACTCTCTCTAGTCTAGTCTCTTGTGTTCCCAGCTGAGTATTTCCCTGTGTATTTTGGTTCTTAGACCTCTGCCTTATGGTTTATGTCTCTGTATTTCTTAGTTGCTGTCTCCACTGTGTCAAGTTCGCGTCTCTGTGTGATACTTCCTGTTTTACTTTGATGGTCCGTGTCTCATGTGAATGCGTCCTGCTTTGCTTGTCTCGTCAGTCCTGATTTCTCCCAGCTGTGCCCTCCTTCTGTGTCTCATTCCCCTCGTTACTTCCCAGTGTATTTAAACCCTGTGTTTCTCTGAGTCAGTGTCGCGTCGTCCCTCATGCTGTGTGGATCTCCCTGTGTGTCTCTCTGAGTTTTCCAAGTTCCCAGTTTAGGTTAGTTTGTATGTTTTTTTTTTTCCCTGCCAGCAAATAAAGCTGAGTTTTGAGTTCACCTCCCTGAGTCTGTGAGTCCTGCACTTTGGGTCCAACTCCTGCCTGCCGCACAGCGATTCATGACAGCTCCAATCTCAGGGGCTTTCGGAGTCGCTTTATCCCAGAAGGACCACGGTTTTGTCCTTTCCAGAGACTCGTGTCTGCCTTTAAAGGTTTACGCAGCAGAAAGAAAAGTTAACTAAATTCTGAAAGTTGTTTGTTACTATCTTTCTTTATATGGAACTAAATTGCACCACACCCAGTATCAAATCTAATCCACACCTTCCTGTTCGAGTTTAACAAGCCATTTCTAGAGATAAAAGTAACCACACCCTGTTCTCAAGTATTTTTAGTCGCCGTGTTATCTTACCTTATAAGTCTGTATTTATAAGGTAAGATAAGTACAAAATAACACCTAACGTCAAATTAGTTAGTAAAATAGCTGTAGCGGTAGACTACTGTTCCCATAAGGCTGTGTGTGGGGGGAGCTTCCGGGTTACGAGTAAAGTTGGAACACATCACCCGAACACGCTGCGTCCAGTGTCATCATTTATACGTGGTGTCAGAAGTGCGAACGGCGGTCTCCACAGTTTTTTTTTTTTTCTTCTTCTTCTTTTTCGAGTACAGTACGGTGCAGTTAACTGCGAGAGAAGTTTTCGCATCGATAACCCGAACAAGACCGGCAAGCAGGTGAAGCGTGGCCGAGGCTGTGACCGGCGCTGTGACCGGCGCTAGCAACAGGGCGCGTGCGCGCGCGCGGTCGAGCACGAGCTTCACATGTCGGAAGGAGGAGACGAGGTCGGCGCACCGGAAAGCTTGGATTCTGAACGCGAGGAAGCCAGGGATCCACACGTCACGATGGCGACCACGGTACAAATAACACCCCCAGAAACATTTGACTTTTCTCATCCTGCCGAATGGCCAAAGTGGATCAGAAGGTTCGAAAGATTTCGCATTGCAACTGCTCTTGATAACAAATCAGACGAGTATCAAGTTAATGCACTCCTGTACGCTATGGGAGACGCTGCTGATGATGTTTTGGCAGTTTTACCACTGTGCGATGCAGATAAAAAGAAATATGCAACTGTCAAAGAGGCATTTGACAAACATTACGTAGGAAAACACAACGTAATTTTTGAAAGAGCACAGTTTAACTCCAGACGGCAACAGGAAGGGGAAAGTACAGAGTCGTTCATCACTGCTGTGCACAAACTTGCAGAAAATTGTGCATTTGGAGCACTCAAAGACGAACTCATAAGGGACAGAATTGTAGTTGGCATAAAAGACAAAAGACTGTCCGAGCTGCTGCAAATGGACTCAGAGTTGACTCTTGCTAAAGCCATTGAGAAAGTTAGGCAGAGCGAAACGGTAAAGAAACAACAATCAATACTTCACAGCAGCGCGGCAGTGGAGAAAACACTGAACATGGACACAATACGGACAAATACAACACGCGGGAAAACGCAGACGTGGCAGAAGAAGGAACAAAAGCCAATCAAACAAAGTGGAAAGGAATGTGGCCGCTGTGGTCGCAAGAACAAACACTCATGGAAAGAATGTCCAGCCAAAGAGGTACAGTGTCGAAAATGTCAGAAAAAAGGGCACTTTGCTGCGGTCTGTCGCAGTAGTGAAGCTACAGCACTACGCGAAGTGACAGAAAATCAGAAAGATGCAGACAGCGAGGATTGTGTGTTCTTGGGTGAAGTAGAGACTGGGAGGTCACAGCCCTGGGTGCAAAAGGTCAAGTTAAATGGGGAAAATGTATATTTTAAACTTGACACAGGGGCGGATGTTACATCTATTCCAGAGGGTTTGTACAGTCCAGACAGGGATGGTAAGCTGCAGAGACCCAGAAAGAAGTTACTAGGGCCGGGCAGTAACCCACTTAATGTTAAAGGCTGCTTCGAGGCACAGCTAGCAGTAAAAGGGCGCAGTGTTTCTCAAGACGTCTACCTTGTGTCAGGTCTAGTACAGCCACTGCTAAGCAGGCCAGCGTGTGAGGCTCTGGGTCTTGTGTACAGAGTAAGCACAGTAGAGGAATCGGTGACAGACTTCAGGGCAGCATACCCAGACGTTTTTAAAGGTTTAGGCGTGCTGAGGGAGCCTTATCACATTGAGATAGAGCAAGGAGCTGTACCAATAGCCCTATCTGCCCCAAGACGTGTTCCTCTTCCCCTCAGAGATGCAGTGAGAAATGAGCTGCACAGAATGGAAGAAATGGGTGTTATCTCCAAAGTCACTGAGCCTACAGAGTGGTGTTCTGGCATGGTAGTGGTCCCCAGACCAGCAGGAAAGCCCCCCAGAATATGTGTGGACCTCACACCCCTGAACACAGTAGTCAAAAGAGAAAGACACATCCTCCCAGCAGTAGATCAAACACTAGCGATGATGAAAGATGCTAAAGTGTTCACAAAGCTCGACGCCCGGTCTGGATTCTGGCAAATTCCGCTCACGCCAGAGTCAAGGCCACTCACTACCTTCATCACGCCTTTTGGAAGGTTTCAGTTCAACCGCCTTCCTTTTGGCATTGCATCGGCGCCGGAACATTTCCAAAGGCGAATGTCACAGATGCTGGAAGATTTTGAAGGGGTGATTTGTCACGCCGATGATGTGCTTGTATACGGCAGAGACAGGCAGGAGCACGACCAGAGGTTGCACTGTGTGCTCCAAATGTTTCATAAGGAGGGTCTCACTCTGAATGAGAAGTGTGAGTTTGCTAAAAGTCAAATAATCTTTGTGGGACACAAAGTGTCAGCAACAGGCATTGAGGCTGATCCCAACAAGATAACAGCAATCCAGCAGCTGCCGCAGCCTCAGAGTGTGGAAGATGTGCGCCGTCTCATGGGCATGGCCAACTATCTTGCCAAGTTTATGCCACAATTAGCCACAATCACCACACCATTAAAGGAACTGCTAAAAGACAGAAATGACTGGATATGGGCGGAGCCACAGGAAACAGCATTTAGGAGACTAAAAGGGATATTAAGCTCTCCAGAAGTGCTCGCTCAGTACTCCAACTCAGCAGATACACGAGTCGCTGCAGATGCATCGCCATACGGTGTCGGGGCTGTTCTCACTCAGAAACAGTCTGACAACTCCTGGCGACCGGTCACATATATCTCAAGAGGTCTCACAGACACAGAGAAACGCTACGCGCAGATAGAAAAGGAGGCACTAGCTGTAACGTGGGCGTGTGAACGACTGTCATCTTACCTCATGGGCTTACAGTTCACTCTAATCACAGATCACAAACCCCTGGTCCCTCTTCTGAGCACAAGAGGCCTGGATGACCTGCCTCCACGCATCCTGAGATTCCGCCTCAGGCTGCTGCGCTTTACTTTCACCATTGTCCATGTTCCAGGGAAAAACCTTGTCACTGCTGATGCTCTCTCACGAGCACCGCTGGCAGGGCCTCCTTCTGCTGGGGATCTTCAGCTGGAAAAAGAGGTGGAGGTTTTCGTGGACGGTGTAGTTTCCCATCTCCCAGCAACAGATAAAAGGCTGGAGGAGATTAAGTTGGCGCAGGAAATGGATGACCTGTGTAGAAAGGTGGTGTATCAATGTGGGACAGGCTGGCCAGAAAAAGGTAAACTAGATCCAGAGTTAAAGGGATACTGGCAATACAGAATGGACTTCAATCTAGTCCATGGTCTTCTCATGAAAGGGGAGAGACTTGTGATACCACCTCAAATGAGAGCGGAGGTTTTGTCACGTTTGCATGAAGGCCACCAGGGCGTTTCAAAATGCAGGGCCAGAGCAAAAGAGTCTGTGTGGTGGCCGGGCATCTCAACCCAAATACGTCAAATGGTAGACAGGTGCGAAACATGTCAAAAACATAGGTTACAGTGCCGTGAACCAATGCTGGCAACTCCTGTTCCCGACCGCCCATGGCAAAAAGTCGGCATGGATCTGTTCGAGTGGTCAAAGAAACACTTCCTGCTGATTATTGATTTTTTCTCAAGGTACATTGAGATAGCTGAACTGAGACACACAACTGCAGAGGTCACTATTAATGCTGTAAAAGAAGCCTTTGCAAGATATGGTGTTGCCGAGACTGTGGTATCGGATAACGGGCCGCAATTTTCATCAGAACAGTTCAAGCACTTTGCCAAAGAGTACCAGTTCGCACATGAAACGAGCAGCCCTAGGTACCCCCAAGCCAACGGGGAGGCAGAACGCGCTGTTCGTACCATTAAAGACTTGTGGAAAAAGGACTGTGACTACACCAGAGCACTGCTAGCGTACAGGGCCACCCCACTGGAACATGGGCTCTCGCCGGCGCAGTTGCTTATGGGGAGACACCTGCGGACCACGCTGCCACAGGCTGTGGCAAAGCTGGTGCCAAGGTGGCCTGACCTACAGGCTTTTCGAAAAAAAGATGAGGAGGGGAGGCGTGAGCAGGCAAAACACTACAACCGCAGACATAGAGTCAGACCACTTCCGGAACTATCGTCAGGACAGAAAGTGTGGATTACCACGGAAGGAACTACCGGAGCAGTAGTTGGACCTGCCAGTGCTCCCAGATCCTATGTGGTAGAGACAGACAGGGGTTTTCTGAGGAGAAATAGGAGCCACCTCAGACCAACAGGGACTATTACCAGATCTGGTCGAGTGGTGAGACCTCCTGAAAGACTGGATGTGTAATTCTCTGAAGTTATCCATTCATGCCCTATTCAAAGCTGGGTTAAGCTGTCAGAGATGTTTACAATAATGTGTTTTGTTTAAATGTAAGTGAACAAATGAGGGATGTGTATAATTTCCACGTTTCATGATGTTCCCCATTTCTGTTCTAGTGAGCTGTTTGAGACGTTATGAAGTATGTCTTTAGCTAGAAGGAGGAGGTGTAGCGGTAGACTACTGTTCCCATAAGGCTGTGTGTGGGGGGAGCTTCCGGGTTACGAGTAAAGTTGGAACACATCACCCGAACACGCTGCGTCCAGTGTCATCATTTATACGATAGCGACGAATGCATTAAAGAACTGATGTCAGTATGAAGGGGCTGTTAGGATGCCTGGGTCGTCGACCCAGGGTTTTTGAGTTTATGATATTATTTATACTGTCTAGTTTTTGGTTTCTTTGAGTTCTGTCTTATGGCTTAGGTCTCTGTCTTCTTTAGTTGCTCTGTCTCCCCTATCACCTGCATCCCCTTGTCTAGTTCGCGTCTATGTGTATCTTAAGTTCCTATATCCCCGTGTTCAGTCAGTGTTTGTGTCTGCCCTGTTCCCACGTCTCTGTTCCCTTTGTAGTGCCTGCATGTGAGTCTGTGTCTTTGTTCAGTCTGTGTTATGTGTTTCCTGTTTTACTTTGAAGGTCTCAGTCTTTTCTCAGTGTGTTCAGGTTACGCTTCTTTGGTCTCGTCAGTTCTGATTTGCCCCAGCTGTGTTTCCCTTCTGTTACTCATTTCCTGATTGCTCCCTCTGTGTATTTAAGCCCTGTGTTTCTTAGTGTCTGTGTCGCGAGCTACCGGTTTCCTAGCTGTGTGTTCTGTCATTTCTCTAGTTTAAGTTTGTTTTGAGTTTTTTCAGTTATGTTATATTTTGAGTATTAAATTAAAGCCTTTTTTGAGTTCACGTCTGTCTCTGGAGTCTGCACCTTGGGTCCTATTCCTGCCTGCACACAGCCTTAACCTAACAGGGGCATGCAGTCTAAAGGAATAGTGGCAAAATTGCTAATGAACGGGAAAAAAATCTATATAAATTAAAAAGTTAGAGTTAAAAACACACTTCAACATATTAGATGCTCATATGTGCAGGTGCTGAGAGAAAAATAACAAATGAAGAAAATGTTTTGGGGTTTTTGAGCTTTTCTCCTTATGCAAAAATCACACCTTCAAAATCAGTTAAATTCTGCCTTACATTTTATCATATTCATTTACAATTAGGTTTATTGGTAAATGAATATTCGACACTGAATGGCGTCGAACAATTGATGTCGAGTTGATGGTGTTTTTAATGTTTCATGTTCTTGTCTTTTTTCTGTTCTTTTCCCAGTCTTCTGGCAAAAATTATATCTGACTTATTAACAGCCTTTGTCCTTGGTTCTGATCCAATCAGATGCTTCCGGACTAAGAGGGGTGGTAGCGGCCAATTAATAAAGTCCTCCAAAAGGGACCTATGTTTTGTGAACGAAGACTAATTTCAGCGAAGCTGGAGAAAATCTTATTTCTAACAATATGGTCGAGTGGACAGGTGCTGAGCTCAGCGCGATCACATACCTGTGGGGAAAGATTTATGTGGCTGAAATTGGCACCCAGGCCCTGAGCAGGTGAGTTACGTTAGATGATAATTTAACGACGCCTATTGGTATCTCCAAATTAATTATTCTTGTTTTTACATGCCTTGTTATTTACCGCATGATAACAGAATTTGTTTTTGGTTTGTTTTCGTTTTGTTTTTATTAATCTGCCACAGAAAACAACTTAATTCAACCGAAATAAAAGAAAAAGTAAAACTCTTTATTTCAGGCTTCTGATTGTGTAACCTTGGACTCAGAGATACTTCCAAGTCTTTGGCAACCTGTCCACCAATGCTGCCATTATGTGAAACCACAAACTAGCCAAGCACGGAAGGACTGTGATGGTTGGTCTGGAAAATGCTGTGAAGAACAACATTAAGCAGACCTACGCCAAAACTGAGCGTTATGCACTCTGAGTAGCTCCGTGTTGATCCTGACAACTTCAGGGTATGTGATCTGAGACTTTTTCCACCAGTGATAATGATGAAGCATGCCATTATTATTGTTTCCCTTTCATTTTAGGTGCTTTCTGAAATTGTCGCTTTTTGTGTAGCCTCCAAGTTTGGACCTCAAGTCTTCGCCCCTGATGTCCAGATGACCTGGCAGACATTCCTCGCTGTGGTCGTCTCTGCCTTGGGCAAACAGTACCACTGAACTTGTGGAATTATAGTTCATATTCATAACCAAATAATTTACAGCAGTGTTTCCGTTTAGCGCTTCGAAGCTGATGCATGTGACAAATAAATTTCCAGTTAAATAAAATTCTCTTTGTGTGATCATTTTCAATTGCATTTTGTTTTTCTACTCAAGCCTTCCAAGAGCAGATTTTTACAAGGGATTGTGCACTTATACTGAAAATGTTCATGATAGTAGTAATAATAATAATAGTAATAATAATAATAGAAATATTAATAAGGGTGGTGTCATTTCTTTTTAACTCAGCCAGTAAGTTGTAGTTAGAATTATCCATGTTGTATTATCTGAAATTAAAACCTCCTAAGCTCATTCTTATAAAAGCGTCTATATTTTACTTCTTATCTTTGCAAAGGGTGACGCTGCCGGTTTCTATTTAGTCCGTTTCAAAATGTGCACTTTGATATAAATGGGTGAGGTCGCGTGACATTATTGATAACAGTGCATCAAAAATACTGTTGGTTATAGTTGTGGACCATGATAAAGGATTTGAAATATTGTGTACATTACATTACGTTGCACTGTCCACTTTCTGCTTCAACATAACAAATTTCCCTCGTGTGGGGCTAATAAAGGTTATCTTATCCTATTAAATTCTTTTAATCCAAGAATCCAAAAAGGGTTTCTTCCACGTGTTCGGTAAGATAAGCAGAAAATGGATATGTATTAGAAGAAGAAAAAAGAAGCTTATTTTGTATAATTATATACAATGTTCATTACTTGTGTGTTCAGAAAAAGTATATAAAATGCCAAATCAAACTGTTTAATATCACGCCATGCTTAATGAATGAAATCCTTGTATACACATTACTATTTACTACCCATTTAAGCAAAGCTTTGGGGTAATTCCTCCACTATAAAGTAAAACGAATATTCAGTGCAAAATGTTAGAAGGTTAAATTTGCATTTAACACAACTGTATGTTCATTTCTGATTGAATTTTCTCTTTTCCTATGCTCCCACACCCCCTTCTGTCACTACAATATTATTAATTTAATTTCTTAACACACCCCTGCAATTATATCAAAAGTGAATAGTGTAGGGATGCAGACAAAGAAGAAAGGACCAGCTTCCAGAGTTTATTATATTTATTAACGGAGCCCTGCCATTTTAAGAGGTTTTATTGACATTACTGTAGATGACAGGCTTCAGGGGCTCCGGAGTTGCCGGATTTTAGCGGTATTTCTCGGACAGAGCGAGAGCCAAGTTCTGGAGGAACTTGTCAACGGAGACGTGGACTTCGGGAGTGAAGTCTGCGGGGAAGAACATGCCCACGCACAAGATGAGGTTGTGAGCAAGGATCTGTGAGGCAAAAAACACATGCATATGTTAGGTCGAAAAGTCTATATTGCCTCTTGACTAATGGTAATCTGTCTACAACGTGATCATTGTTGCGTGGATGTTACTGGGTGAGCTCACCCTGAAGTTGGCAGGGTCCACTCTGAGCTTGAAAGCGTGGAGCTCGCTGAGGGCAGACAGACCTCCAGTAAGGTCGTCAATCTTTGACACAGCGTCTCCAATGGCCGCCATGATGGTGGCACCATGCTTTTTCACCTGCGCAGAGCTTGGACTCAGATCGGACCAGTGAGAAAAGTAGATCTTGGTCTGGGGATAAGCAGTCAGCATCCTGTAAAATATATATTCAAATGATGGAAATATGAATAAGTACTTACTAATTAATTAAAACTATGAATGAATAAAGAATGAAAAGAAAGGGGCTCAATACAACCTCCCCAGTGCCTCTCCTCCAATCTCAGCTGACTTCGGGGCCACTTTGGCCCAGAAGTTCCTCACCACGGCCTTGTCCTTTCCAGAGAGACTCATGTCTGCGTTTTCTTCAGTTGTCTTCTGAACTGAAAGTGTTGACTATTTGTCACTATCATTTTTATATAACACCAAAATGGACCACACCCAGTATCACATTTAAACCACACCTCTGCGATAAAGAAAAAAATCCAGCACTTTCCGAGGTATTTCTTGAGATAAAAGTTAACGCCCCTCCTTGTTTTTAAGATATGACTTATTTTGTTGGGGAAGAAACTAATATATTTATCCCTTAAAGAAATTATTAAATAGCAAGAGGTTGTTGAAAAAGCAATGTGATATTTTATAAAATAATGTCCGAAGTGTAAAATATGAAACAAGTGGCAAATAATCTCTCGCTGCCAAACGCTCGTTTGGTCTCAAGAGAGAATTAGAGAATTAGATGACAACATAAGCACTCACAGAATGACACCACATAATCAAAAATTAAGATATTTTTTACCAAAATCTTGGTAAGTAATCATATCCGAGGCATGATGTGAGATATAAAAGGATGACTGGTTGTTGCGCTTCATGTGGGACTGCACAGCACCTTTATCCTTTGTATCCTATTTATTAGAGGTTGGAGAATTGTTCTCAAATAAAATAGGCTACATTTCTTTACTAGAGATGTGTGTTGCATATATATATATACACATCAGAAACGGGTATTTACCCTACTTTCAGGCCAGCTTGTTGGGATCTGATCACTTACGAAAGATCAGAAATCACTTTCGAGGTTTAAATGTTTTTTACTGTACGTATAGGTTAAAAACAGTCTATAAAGACCTGTAGTCTATAATTCTTATACTTATTTCTACATTTGTTACATAAAAATATGTGTTTGCGTTTTTTCCTTATAATCTGGTAAAGATTATCTTACTCATGGGCAACAACCCAAAAGCCTGACGGCTATAGTCCAATCAGATGCTTCCAGGACGAAGAGGTGTGGCACTATGTAATTAATAAAAAGCTCCCGAAGATCGGCGTTTGCGAAAAGGTTTCTGATCACAAGCTACGTGAAAACCTTTACGCTGTCAAAATGGTCGAGTGGACAGATGCTGAGCGCAAGGCCATCATAGGCCTTTGGGGGAAAATCGATGTGGGGGAAATCGGTCCCCAGGCCCTCAGCAGGTAACCTGCAGCTCATTGCAATTTAGAAACACATTTATGTATTGAGTGACTTTCTCTTCCTATAATCTTAAAACCGAACTGAAACCAATGCATCTACACGTATGTTTGTCTTTTTAGATTAAAATGCTTTTTTTTTTTTTAATTATATGCATTAAAATTGTCATTTTTTCTGTCTCTTGTCTTATTCCAGGCTTCTGATTGTGTGCCCCTGGGGTAAGAGATACTTCAAAGAATTTGGAGACCTGTCCACCAACGCTGCCATTATGGGAAACCCCAAAGTGGCACAGCACGGGAAGACCGTGATGGGTGGTCTGGAAAATGCTGTGAAGAACTTGGACAACATCACTAAGACCTACGCCAAACTGAGCACTATGCACTCTGAGAAGCTCCACGTGGATCCCGATAACTTCAGGGTATGTCCCCACCAGTACCAAGAAACATTTATCACTATTAGATCAGGAGTAATTCTTTAATTATTTTGTCCAACTCTCTCACTTTAGGTGCTCGCTGAATGCATCAGCCTGTGTGTGGCCGCTAAGTTTGGTCCCAGCGTCTTCACCGCTGAGGTCCAGGAAGCCTGGCAGAAGTTTTTGTCCGTGGTCGTTTCTGCCCTGGGTAGACAGTACCACTAAATCTCTGGAGTGCCAGTTCATCAAAGATGTGCAACAGTCATAAAAGTGATTTTAAAATCGTATCTCTTTAACTCTGTTGCCATATGCACTAATAAAAAAAATAAATTAAATTATAACAAACTCAAACTCATTCTCTGTGCGATCATTTCAGGTGTTCTTATACCCGACAATACAACACTATGAACCGTTTAGTGTCATTTTAATTTAGACTGTCTTCAAAAACAACATTAATGACTTTCTTAATTAAGAAATATGCCCCGACTCATTCATTATTTACGTTTCTTTGTCCTTAGTTTGTGTTTAAGTTTTGTGAACGAAGACTAATTTCAGCGAAGCTTGAGAAAATCTTATCTATCAATATGGCCGAGTGGACAGGCGCTGAGCTCAGCGCGATCACGTCCCTGTGGGCAGTGGCGGTCCTAGCCTGTTTGGCGCCTCGGGCGAGCACTCCCTCTGCCGCCGCCCCCCCCCCCCCCCCCCCACACACACACACACACATAAAACATATTAAGGATTGTACATTAACATAAAACTGTTGTCGAAATTCACCAGAGAAACACACACACACACACACATGAAGAGAGGGAGAGTATGCATTGTATGCAAACGGCTACCAAACAGCCATCATAATTCGTCATATAATGAGAACAGGACAAATCAACAATTCACAATGACTAATTAATATTATATTATTGGATATATTGTTTGGAGTTTAGTCTGTTACTGTTACTATTTTTACAATTTCTTCTTGGAGCAACTGTAACCCACATAATTTTCTTAGGGATTAATAAAGTATTCTGATCCTGATTGTTTTAAGATGACCCGCCATATCTTTTGCTCGTTCCTCCTTCTCTTCTTTTCTATTTTTTCTAAACTGAGCACCTGATGGCTTTGAACTTTTCTTGTCCATCTTCCATTGGTTTTAATTTTGCACTCCAGTATGAGCACAAATCCCCCAACTCGAGGATCACCACAACATAACCTAATAGACCTACACCTTAGTTCACAGATTCACTTTGTCTAGGGTTTATTTCTGGGATTTCACACAACCCAGGATTCAAATCATGAATACATAATGGGATTGGATTTACATCATTATGAACCCGTTTCCACGGGTTGTGTGTGAGACATTAAATATTCAAAATATAAAATATAATAAATTTTAAATTGTTATTGATCCCATTACCCCGAGTCTTTAAGTGTATATTTATTTTCTTACTCTTCTTATATTTATTGTTTGTTTTCTTGCACTGCTGTAACTGGAGCCTCGTCGTCTCTCTATATACTTGACTGTATGTAGCGGAGATGACAATAAAGTTTACTTTGACTTCAGCAGCGAGCAGGCGCACCGAAGGCTCTCGCGCTCACTTTTCATGTATAGAATTTCGAAAAAACATCGGTGCAAATTATAAGTCTGTATCATAATGTCTGGTGTTTTCGTGTTTGTTGTTTTGTTTTTATTTTGTTTTATTTTGCGAGTTATTAGATGCTGCTCCAGCCAGCCAGAGACTCCCCCGCCGCCCCGCCCTTTCCTCCCTGCGCCGCAAGCAGCAGGCGCACCTCGCAAACGGAGGGCGCCCTTACTCCCAGCAAATGGGCGATAGAAAACCGATCGGTGCCTATGCCATTACCAATATGCGCTGGCTGATGTCGGGGCAGCATGAGTAGGCTACGAGCATTTTTTTTTTTTTTTTTTTGCCGATGCCCGTGATGCCGCCCCCCACCAAGATGCCGCCCGTATCAAAAACCGCTACTGCTTGTGGGGAAAGATGTATGGGGCTGGAATTGGCGCCTAGGCCCTGAGCAGGTGAGTTATGTTGGATGACGATTTAGCGACGCTTTATTGGTATCATCAAATTAATTATTCTTGTTTTTACATGCCTTGTTATTTACCGCATGATAACAGGATATTTCTTTTGTTTGTTTTCGTTTTGTTTTTATTAATCTGGCACAGAAAACAACTTAATGCAATCGAAATAAAAGAAAAAGTAAAATTGAGACTCTTTATTTCAGGCTTCTCATTGTGTATCAGTGGACTCAGAGACACTTCCAACTCTTTGGCAACCTGTCCACCAATGCTGCCATTATGTGAAACCACAAACTAGCCAAGCACGGAAGGACTGTGATGGTTGGTCTGGAAAATGCTGTGAAGAACAACATTAAGCAGACCTACGCCAAAACTGAGCGTTATGCACTCTGAGTAGCTCCGTGTTGATCCTGACAACTTCAGGGTATGTGATCTGAGACTTTTTCCACCAGTGATAATGATGAAGCATGCCATTATTATTGTTTCCCTTTCATTTTAGGTGCTTTCTGAAATTGTCGCTTTTTGTGTGGCCTCCAAGTTTGGATCTCAAGTCTTCGCCCCTGATGTCCAGATGACCTGGCAGACATTCCTCGCTGTGGTCGTCTCTGCCTTGGGCAAACAGTACCACTGAACTTGTGGAATTATAGTTCACATTCATAACCAAATAATTTACAGCAGCGCTTCCGTTTAGCGCTTCGAAGCTGATGCATGTGACAAATAAATTTCCAGTTAAATAAAATTCTCTTTGTGTGATCATTTTCAATTGCATTTTGTTTTTCTACTCAAGCCTTCCAAGAGCAGATTTTTACAAGGGATTGTGCACTTATACTGAAAATGTTTATGAGAGTAATAATAATAATAGTAATAATAATAATAATGATAGTAATATTAACAAGGGTGGTGTCATTTCTTTTTAACTCAGCCAGTAAGTTGTAGTTAGAATTATCCATGTTGTATTATCTGAAATTAAAACCTCCTAAGCTCATTCTTAAAAAGGCGTCTATATTTTACTTCTTATCTTTGCAAAGGGTGACGCTGCCGGTTTCTATTTTGTCCGTTTCAAAATGAACACAACTGTATGTTCATTTCTGATTGAATTTTCTCTTTTCCTATGCTCCCACACCCCCTTCTGTCACTACAATATTATTAATTTAATTTCTTAACACACCCCTGCAATTATGTCAAAAGTGAATAGTGTAGGGATTCAGACAAAGAAGAAAGGACCAGCTTCCAGAGTTTATTATATTTATTAACGGAGCCCTGCCATTTTAAGAAGTTTTATTGACATTACTGTAGATGACAGGCTTCAGTGGCTCCGGAGTTGCCGGGTTTTAGCGATATTTCTCGGACAGAGCGAGAGCCAAGTTCTGGAGGAACTTGTCAACGGAGACGTGGACTTCGGGAGTGAAGTCTGCGGGGAAGAACATGCCCATGCACAAGATGATGTTGTGAGAAAGGATCTGTGAGGCAAAAAACACATGCATATGTTAGGTCGAAAAGTCTATATTGCCTCTTGACTAATGGTAATCTCTGTCTACAACGTGATCATTGTTGCGTGGATGTTACTGGGTGAGCTCACCCTGAAGTTGGCAGGGTCCACTCTGAGCTTGAAAGCGTGGAGCTCGCTGAGGGCAGACAGACCTCCAGTAAGGTCGTCAATCTTTGACACAGCGTCTCCAATGGCCGCCATGATGGTGGCACCATGCTTTTTCACCTGCGCAGAGCTTGGACTCAGATCGGACCAGTGAGAAAAGTAGATCTTGGTCTGGGGATAAGCAGTCAGCATCCTGTAAAATATATATTCAAATGATGGAAATATGAATAAGTACTTACTAATTAATTAAAACTATGAATGAATAAAGAATGAAAAGAAAGGGGCTCAATACAACCTCCCCAGTGCCTCTCCTCCAATCTCAGCTGACTTCGGGGACACTTTGGCCCAGAAGTTCCTCACCACGGCCTTGTCCTTTCCAGAGAGACTCATGTCTGCGTTTTCTTCAGTTGTCTTCTGAACTGAAAGTGTTGACTATTTGTCACTATCATTTTTATATAACACCAAAATGGACCACACCCAGTATCACATTTAAACCACACCTCTGCGATAAAGAAAAAAATCCAGCACTTTCCGAGGTATTTCTTGAGATAAAAGTTAACGCCCCTCCTTGTTTTTAAGATATGACTTATTTTGTTGGGGAAGAAACTAATATATTTATCCCTTAAAGAAATTATTAAATAGCAAGAGGTTGTTGAAAAAGCAATGTGATATTTTATAAAATAATGTCCGAAGTGTAAAATATGAAACAAGTGGCAAATAATCTCTCGCTGCCAAACGCTCGTTTGGTCTCAAGAGAGAATTAGAGAATTAGATGACAACATAAGCACTCACAGAATGACACCACATAATCAAAAATTAAGATATTTTTTACCAAAATCTTGGTAAGTAATCATATCCGAGGCATGATGTGAGATATACCGTAAAAGGATGACTGGTTGTTGCGCTTCATGTGCGACTGCACAGCACCTTTATCCTTTGTATCCTATTTATTAGAGGTTGGAGAATTGTTCTCAAATAAAATAGGCTACATTTCTTTACTAGAGATGTGTGTTGCATATATATATATACATCAGAAACGGGTATTTACCCTACTTTCAGGCCAGCTTGTTGGGATCTGATCACTTACGAAAGATCAGAAATCACTTTCGAGGTTTAAATGTTTTTTACTGTACGTATAGGTTAAAAACAGTCTATAAAGACCTGTAGTCTATAATTCTTATACTTATTTCTACATTTGTTACATAAAAATATGTGTTTGCGTTTTTTCCTTATAATCTGGTAAAGATTATCTTACTCATGGGCAACAACCCAAAAGCCTGACGGCTATAGTCCAATCAGATGCTTCCAGGACGAAGAGGTGTGGCACTATGTAATTAATAAAAAGCTCCCGAAGATCGGCGTTTGCGAAAAGGTTTCTGATCACAAGCTACGTGAAAACCTTTACGCTGTCAAAATGGTCGAGTGGACAGATGCTGAGCGCAAGGCCATCATAGGCCTTTGGGAGAAAATCGATGTGGGGGAAATCGGTCCCCAGGCCCTCAGCAGGTAACCTGCAGCTCATTGCAATTTAGAAACACATTTATGTATTGAGTGACTTTCTCTTCCTATAATCTTAAAACCGAACTGAAACCAATGCATCTACACGTATGTTTGTCTTTTTAGATTAAAATGCATTTTTTTTTTTAATTATATGCATTAAAATTGTCATTTTTTCTGTCTCTTGTCTTATTCCAGGCTTCTGATTGTGTGCCCCTGGGGTAAGAGATACTTCAAAGAATTTGGAGACCTGTCCACCAACGCTGCCATTATGGGAAACCCCAAAGTGGCACAGCACGGGAAGACCGTGATGGGTGGTCTGGAAAATGCTGTGAAGAACTTGGACAACATCACTAAGACCTACGCCAAACTGAGCACTATGCACTCTGAGAAGCTCCACGTGGATCCCGATAACTTCAGGGTATGTCCCCACCAGTACCAAGAAACATTTATCACTATTAGATCAGGAGTAATTCTTTAATTATTTTGTCCAACTCTCTCACTTTAGGTGCTCGCTGAATGCATCAGCCTGTGTGTGGCCGCTAAGTTTGGTCCCAGCGTCTTCACCGCTGAGGTCCAGGAAGCCTGGCAGAAGTTTTTGTCCGTGGTCGTTTCTGCCCTGGGTAGACAGTACCGCTAAATCTCTGGAGTGCCAGTTCATCAAAGATGTGCAACAGTCATAAAAGTGATTTTAAAATCGTATCTCTTTAACTCTGTTGCCATATGCACTAATAAAAAAAATAAATTAAATTATAACAAACTCAAACTCATTCTCTGTGCGATCATTTCAGGTGTTCTTATACCCGACAATACAACACTATGAACCGTTTAGTGTCATTTTAATTTAGACTGTCTTCAAAAACAACATTAATGACTTCTTAATTAAGAAATATGCCCCGACTCATTCATTATTTACGTTTCTTTGTCCTTAGTTTGTGTTTAAGTTTTGTGAACGAAGACTAATTTCAGCGAAGCTTGAGAAAATCTTATCTATCAATATGGCCGAGTGGACAGGCGCTGAGCTCAGCGCGATCACGTCCCTGTGGGCAGTGGCGGTCCTAGCCTGTTTGGCGCCTCGGGCGAGCACTCCCTCTGCCGCCGCCCCCCCCCCCCCCCCCCCACACACACACATAAAACATATTAAGGATTGTACATTAACATAAAACTGTTGTCGAAATTCACCAGAGAAACACACACACACACACACATGAAGAGAGGGAGAGTATGCATTGTATGCAAACGGCTACCAAACAGCCATCATAATTCGTCATATAATGAGAACAGGACAAATCAACAATTCACAATGACTAATTAATATTATATTATTGGATATATTGTTTGGAGTTTAGTCTGTTACTGTTACTATTTTTACAATTTCTTCTTGGAGCAACTGTAACCCACATAATTTTCTTAGGGATTAATAAAGTATTCTGATCCTGATTGTTTTAAGATGACCCGCCATATCTTTTGCTCGTTCCTCCTTCTCTTCTTTTCTATTTTTTCTAAACTGAGCACCTGATGGCTTTGAACTTTTCTTGTCCATCTTCCATTGGTTTTAATTTTGCACTCCAGTATGAGCACAAATCCCCCAACTCGAGGATCACCACAACATAACCTAATAGACCTACACCTTAGTTCACAGATTCACTTTGTCTAGGGTTTATTTCTGGGATTTCACACAACCCAGGATTCAAATCATGAATACATAATGGGATTGGATTTACATCATTATGAACCCGTTTCCACGGGTTGTGTGTGAGACATTAAATATTCAAAATATAAAATATAATAAATTTTAAATTGTTATTGATCCCATTACCCCGAGTCTTTAAGTGTATATTTATTTTCTTACTCTTCTTATATTTATTGTTTGTTTTCTTGCACTGCTGTAACTGGAGCCTCGTCGTCTCGTCTCTCTATATACTTGACTGTATGTAGCGGAGATGACAATAAAGTTTACTTTGACTTCAGCAGCGAGCAGGCGCACCGAGGGCTCTCGCGCTCACTTTTCATGTATAGAATTTCGAAAAAACATCGGTGCAAATTATAAGTCTGTATCATAATGTCTGGTGTTTTCGTGTTTGTTGTTTTGTTTTTATTTTGTTTTATTTTGCGAGTTATTAGATGCTGCTCCAGCCAGCCAGAGACTCCCCCGCCGCCCCGCCCTCTCCTCCCTGCGCCGCAAGCAGCAGGCGCACCTCGCAAACGGAGGGCGCCCGTACTCCCAGCAAATGGGCGATAGAAAACCGATCGGTGCCTATGCCATTACCAATATGCGCTGGCTGATGTCGGGGCAGCATGAGTAGGCTCCGAGCATTTTTTTTTAATTTTTTTTTGCCGATGCCCGTGATGCCGCCCCCCACCAAGATGCCGCCCGTATCAAAAACCGCTACTGCTTGTGGGGAAAGATGTATGGGGCTGGAATTGGCGCCTAGGCCCTGAGCAGGTGAGTTATGTTGGATGACGATTTAGCGACGCTTTATTGGTATCATCAAATTAATTATTCTTGTTTTTACATGCCTTGTTATTTACCGCATGATAACAGGATATTTCTTTTGTTTGTTTTCGTTTTGTTTTTATTAATCTGGCACAGAAAACAACTTAATGCAATCGAAATAAAAGAAAAAGTAAAATTGAGACTCTTTATTTCAGGCTTCTCATTGTGTATCAGTGGACTCAGAGACACTTCCAACTCTTTGGCAACCTGTCCACCAATGCTGCCATTATGTGAAACCACAAACTAGCCAAGCACGGAAGGACTGTGATGGTTGGTCTGGAAAATGCTGTGAAGAACAACATTAAGCAGACCTACGCCAAAACTGAGCGTTATGCACTCTGAGTAGCTCCGTGTTGATCCTGACAACTTCAGGGTATGTGATCTGAGACTTTTTCCACCAGTGATAATGATGAAGCATGCCATTATTATTGTTTCCCTTTCATTTTAGGTGCTTTCTGAAATTGTCGCTTTTTGTGTGGCCTCCAAGTTTGGATCTCAAGTCTTCGCCCCTGATGTCCAGATGACCTGGCAGACATTCCTCGCTGTGGTCGTCTCTGCCTTGGGCAAACAGTACCACTGAACTTGTGGAATTATAGTTCACATTCATAACCAAATAATTTACAGCAGCGCTTCCGTTTAGCGCTTCGAAGCTGATGCATGTGACAAATAAATTTCCAGTTAAATAAAATTCTCTTTGTGTGATCATTTTCAATTGCATTTTGTTTTTCTACTCAAGCCTTCCAAGAGCAGATTTTTACAAGGGATTGTGCACTTATACTGAAAATGTTTATGAGAGTAATAATAATAATAGTAATAATAATAATAATGATAGTAATATTAACAAGGGTGGTGTCATTTCTTTTTAACTCAGCCAGTAAGTTGTAGTTAGAATTATCCATGTTGTATTATCTGAAATTAAAACCTCCTAAGCTCATTCTTAAAAAGGCGTCTATATTTTACTTCTTATCTTTGCAAAGGGTGACGCTGCCGGTTTCTATTTTGTCCGTTTCAAAATGAACACAACTGTATGTTCATTTCTGATTGAATTTTCTCTTTTCCTATGCTCCCACACCCCCTTCTGTCACTACAATATTATTAATTTAATTTCTTAACACACCCCTGCAATTATGTCAAAAGTGAATAGTGTAGGGATTCAGACAAAGAAGAAAGGACCAGCTTCCAGAGTTTATTATATTTATTAACGGAGCCCTGCCATTTTAAGAAGTTTTATTGACATTACTGTAGATGACAGGCTTCAGTGGCTCCGGAGTTGCCGGGTTTTAGCGATATTTCTCGGACAGAGCGAGAGCCAAGTTCTGGAGGAACTTGTCAACGGAGACGTGGACTTCGGGAGTGAAGTCTGCGGGGAAGAACATGCCCATGCACAAGATGATGTTGTGAGAAAGGATCTGTGAGGCAAAAAACACATGCATATGTTAGGTCGAAAAGTCTATATTGCCTCTTGACTAATGGTAATCTCTGTCTACAACGTGATCATTGTTGCGTGGATGTTACTGGGTGAGCTCACCCTGAAGTTGGCAGGGTCCACTCTGAGCTTGAAAGCGTGGAGCTCGCTGAGGGCAGACAGACCTCCAGTAAGGTCGTCAATCTTTGACACAGCGTCTCCAATGGCCGCCATGATGGTGGCACCATGCTTTTTCACCTGCGCAGAGCTTGGACTCAGATCGGACCAGTGAGAAAAGTAGATCTTGGTCTGGGGATAAGCAGTCAGCATCCTGTAAAATATATATTCAAATGATGGAAATATGAATAAGTACTTACTAATTAATTAAAACTATGAATGAATAAAGAATGAAAAGAAAGGGGCTCAATACAACCTCCCCAGTGCCTCTCCTCCAATCTCAGCTGACTTCGGGGACACTTTGGCCCAGAAGTTCCTCACCACGGCCTTGTCCTTTCCAGAGAGACTCATGTCTGCGTTTTCTTCAGTTGTCTTCTGAACTGAAAGTGTTGACTATTTGTCACTATCATTTTTATATAACACCAAAATGGACCACACCCAGTATCACATTTAAACCACACCTCTGCGATAAAGAAAAAAATCCAGCACTTTCCGAGGTATTTCTTGAGATAAAAGTTAACGCCCCTCCTTGTTTTTAAGATATGACTTATTTTGTTGGGGAAGAAACTAATATATTTATCCCTTAAAGAAATTATTAAATAGCAAGAGGTTGTTGAAAAAGCAATGTGATATTTTATAAAATAATGTCCGAAGTGTAAAATATGAAACAAGTGGCAAATAATCTCTCGCTGCCAAACGCTCGTTTGGTCTCAAGAGAGAATTAGAGAATTAGATGACAACATAAGCACTCACAGAATGACACCACATAATCAAAAATTAAGATATTTTTTTTACCAAAATCTTGGTAAGTAATCATATCCGAGGCATGATGTGAGATATAAAAGGATGACTGGTTGTTGCGCTTCATGTGCGACTGCACAGCACCTTTATCCTTTGTATCCTATTTATTAGAGGTTGGAGAATTGTTCTCAAATAAAATAGGCTACATTTCTTTACTAGAGATGTGTGTTGCATATATATATATACATCAGAAACGGGTATTTACCCTACTTTCAGGCCAGCTTGTTGGGATCTGATCACTTACGAAAGATCAGAAATCACTTTCGAGGTTTAAATGTTTTTTACTGTACGTATAGGTTAAAAACAGTCTATAAAGACCTGTAGTCTATAATTCTTATACTTATTTCTACATTTGTTACATAAAAATATGTGTTTGCGTTTTTTCCTTATAATCTGGTAAAGATTATCTTACTCATGGGCAACAACCCAAAAGCCTGACGGCTATAGTCCAATCAGATGCTTCCAGGACGAAGAGGTGTGGCACTATGTAATTAATAAAAAGCTCCCGAAGATCGGCGTTTGCGAAAAGGTTTCTGATCACAAGCTACGTGAAAACCTTTACGCTGTCAAAATGGTCGAGTGGACAGATGCTGAGCGCAAGGCCATCATAGGCCTTTGGGGGAAAATCGATGTGGGGGAAATCGGTCCCCAGGCCCTCAGCAGGTAACCTGCAGCTCATTGCAATTTAGAAACACATTTATGTATTGAGTGACTTTCTCTTCCTATAATCTTAAAACCGAACTGAAACCAATGCATCTACACGTATGTTTGTCTTTTTAGATTAAAATGCATTTTTTTTTTTAATTATATGCATTAAAATTGTCATTTTTTCTGTCTCTTGTCTTATTCCAGGCTTCTGATTGTGTGCCCCTGGGGTAAGAGATACTTCAAAGAATTTGGAGACCTGTCCACCAACGCTGCCATTATGGGAAACCCCAAAGTGGCACAGCACGGGAAGACCGTGATGGGTGGTCTGGAAAATGCTGTGAAGAACTTGGACAACATCACTAAGACCTACGCCAAACTGAGCACTATGCACTCTGAGAAGCTCCACGTGGATCCCGATAACTTCAGGGTATGTCCCCACCAGTACCAAGAAACATTTATCACTATTAGATCAGGAGTAATTCTTTAATTATTTTGTCCAACTCTCTCACTTTAGGTGCTCGCTGAATGCATCAGCCTGTGTGTGGCCGCTAAGTTTGGTCCCAGCGTCTTCACCGCTGAGGTCCAGGAAGCCTGGCAGAAGTTTTTGTCCGTGGTCGTTTCTGCCCTGGGTAGACAGTACCACTAAATCTCTGGAGTGCCAGTTCATCAAAGATGTGCAACAGTCATAAAAGTGATTTTAAAATCGTATCTCTTTAACTCTGTTGCCATATGCACTAATAAAAAAAATAAATTAAATTATAACAAACTCAAACTCATTCTCTGTGCGATCATTTCAGGTGTTCTTATACCCGACAATACAACACTATGAACCGTTTAGTGTCATTTTAATTTAGACTGTCTTCAAAAACAACATTAATGACTTTCTTAATTAAGAAATATGCCCCGACTCATTCATTATTTACATTTCTTTGTCCTCATTACAACGTTTTTTTTAAAAAGATATTTAATATCATATAACGGATTGCCATCTCCTCTGATTCTCAACCAGCATTCATTCTACTATATCGATTGCGACTATGGATATAGTAGTGTTGATTTTTTTTATTTTTGTTTTTTTATTTTATTTTAGAATCTTTGGGTACCACTGAGTTTTCTGAAGTGTCAGTTCACATTTACAAACAAAAAGGTGTGCAGCAGTCTTCCGGTTTCTGACATGTTCCCGCTTTGAAACTATAGAAAAATGAAATGCAATAAACTGGCTGCAACCTGTTGTGGCGTGATCACCTGGAAAAGTGCCGGGGTGGTGAGAATAAGGTGTGTGCCCTTGTGAGTCAGCAAATTGTATATTTGTTGCGAGTTATTTACAGTAATTTATTCCTTATCTTTGCCAGCGGAGAACGGTTATTCTGGCTTCTTCAAAAATGTACAGTTTGATATAAAAGGGAGTGGTTTTCTAAAATTAATGATAACAGTGTGTCACATATTGTGAGGGCGCGGTTGAAAGTTTTGGAACTGATACACACCGGGTGCCCGGGTCTTTTAGTACTTTATGACAGAAGATCTTACAAAAATCTTCATGCATATCTCCTCATTATTTTTGAACAAACAAAGTTACCACTGTTAAAATGTGCTTTATTTCTGCAGGCGTCAGCCGGGGATTATAGTGCAGCTCTAAATGCATGCAAGTGAATAAACAGAGTTCCTATACTCACGTGATATTCAAAATGGAGAATAAAGAGAGTGCAATCCATCCAGCCATCCATCCATCCATCATCTTCATCTGGATCTAAAGTCAAAGCTCCCACAGTCGCCCAAATGCGTCATCTAGTGGATAAAATTTGACATTGACGAGCTTGTTTTATAGAGCTAAGATAAACTAAAATTAGAGCGGATTACAATTACTGTGCAAAACAGGGGAAAAGGTTATTTGTGTTTTGTTCTCAGACATATTCCGATCCATACAGAGATTTAAAAAGAATCTCCCCCAGTTTAAATCTCAACTCAAAACCCATCTGTTCAAATCTGCATATTCACTGTGAACCCACTGTTTGTTAATTTTAGCTTGTGCTTTTGTTTTATTGTTCTTTTTTTCCATTTTTTTCCTCCATTTTTCCATTATGTGTTTTATCTAATTGTAAAGTGTCCTTGGGTGCATGTCTTGAAAGGCGCTTTATAAAAAAAAGAAGTTATTATTATTATTATTATTATTATTATTAAAAGAAAAGAAAAGAAAAGAAAAGAAAAGAAAAGAAAAGAAAAATGGACAAGAAATGAAAATAGGTTTTAGAAACAATTTAGTTCCTGGATATCTCGTTTGGACTTTTACCATTTCATCGTCATCCTTTTCCTACTGGTCCACAGTCACCAGATCCCAATCCAACAGAGTAGCTTTGGGATGCAGTGGAAAGAGAGATTCACAACATAGATCACACACCTACTGTGTGATGTTGTCATGCAAATGCAAAAATCTTTGAGGAACGTTTCCAGCACCTTGTTGAATTTATGCCATGAAGAATTAATGCAGTTATGAAGGTAAAAGGAAGTCCAACTTAGTACTAGCAAGATGTACCTAATGAAGTGGCCAATGAGTGTTTATTGCAGTGCATATATTCAATTCATGTACATATGCATGGCAACATCTGTTTATTGCAACTATATCATGTCTCCCTGTCCTTAAATAATATTTGTTGACATCTACAAATATACTTTTTAGGAATCCCATGAAAATCGAGCGACCTGGTGTGGCACTTTATGAGGTACTTTTTTATTAAAAAATTAAAAAAAGTATAATAGAATTTTTATTAAAATTAGCACATCTCACAAAAATGGTACAGAAGAGAAAGTTATGGCAATAGAAAACGAACTCATGAGTGTATAATTAAATAAGAATAAACAAATAAATACATGAATTATATCATTAAATAAAACAACTTTGACTTATTAGAGGAGTGATTGTCTTTCACAGTTGTTTGTGTATCTACAGAATACACAAACAGTTGTTTATGTGTATCTATTATTATATTATAATTTTCATATTAAGATAAACAACAATTTCCAATCACCTTGAAGCATTAGTAACATGTCCCACATTGTCCCACACAAACGCTCTCTCTGAGCTATATTTGGTTTCTTGGGCTCTCGTTGTCCTGCATATGCATCCTCTAAATTATGTATTCCTGACAACTTTTTTTTCAAAAGATTCTCAAAGTGATTTTTCTGACTCAGAGAGTAATTTCTTGCTTTTCATGCTGATGAGATCTGCGGTAGTTAATTAGGAGTTCATTTAGGTTATTTGTAATGTGTTGACACAGCACTGGTTCATGTCTTAGATTGGGTCTTCATAGCTCAACGTTAAGTTAGTCTGAAGGACTAAAAATAAGTGAAAAGTCAGTCAACGTGCAAAGGAAAACTTCAAATTACCCTCATAAAGCCTGGGCATCTATTGCTCAAGACTAATTCAAAAATATTAATAACAACAATTCAAGAAAGTCTCGCTCCTTGGAAGAAAAATCTATAGAAATCACGGTGAGTGACGCAGTAGATTATGTTATGTAGTAGCGGAAGAATATGATATCTGCCCTCCTTGTTTCAGCCGAACAGTTTTCACAGTGACACAAAACAATCCCAACAGTGGCGGATGGATGTGCGGTAGGGTATAATATCAAGGCTTTATAGTTAACTTTAGTCAGGCTATAATTTGTCTCTGGTCGGTGTCTTTGTATGGCAAACACCAGTGTTAAGCTTGAAGTGAAGCAAGATTACGCTCCCTGTCTGTTTGAAGCTAACTGAGGAGTTAGCTAGAATGCTAACATGATGCTCAACCCGTCAGACGGTCTACCAGATGACCGAAAGTCCTTGTACCCTCAGTCCCAAAGTAGTGCATACAAATGCGGCGACAAAACCAGCCCTATTAGCGTCATACTGGTTAGCTCTGGAAGCCGAGGGAACAAACTCCTTTTCCGATATCCCTACCAAAAGGTCGCTGAGTGTCCGTCATCTCTCTCAGGTAGGGGTAGCATTAGCATGAAGCAGAAACATAAACATTTACGCACACACAGATGTCGCTTCCACGTAATTACATATTTACAGGAGATAATAAAGCAGCAGTGTAATCCAGGGCAGACCAACAGCCCCTTTTGTTGTGATTGTCGACTTTGGAACTGCGGATTGTCTTTTTTTTTTTTTTTTTTTTTTTTTGAGGATCGGGTCTGCTTGTTCTTCCTTCTTGAAGTTTCCCTCTTGGCCTCTCAGATTGTTGTTGGTGGATGTGCCACATAAATTTGATGTACTTTTGTTCATTCACAAGTTCCTCTTGTTGCTGGTGTTGCACCAAAAAGTCATTGCAGTTGTTTCTGTGTGTCTTTTATGCCTAATAACCTTTCTTATAATTGGAAATAGGCTGCAGTCAAAAAGATTTCCGAACAGGATTTTATATAAAATAAAGCATTTACTTGATTTGCCAGTATCTGTATGTCTCAGCGTTATTGCACCTACTGTGTTCTAGATCAGGACTGGCCCAGGTTTCTCTTAAAAATGCATTTTAATGACACTTTTTACCTGGATAATTCAGAGATATATAAAAGTTCTACCTTGTGATAGGACTGTTCTTTCTCGCTCAGAATGACGTCATATCATTCATGAGCGATATCTTTGAGACTGTAGGCCGTGAAGTTATTTACAGCAGTTTAAATACCAGCAATTGTGTTTTTGGCAAATACTGGCACAGTACTGATGCTGAGAGGCTTTTACTAGGAACAGGGACACGAACTAGGACAGTAAAAGCATGTGTCTCTCTAACACAATTTTATGATTAGTGAGTTGAAGTCAGATTCACAGTGGTTCTTATTTTTGTTATGAGTCTAATATGTATTTTTCATAATGACTAACTCTCACTGATATCTGTCCACAAGCAAAACAGCGGAATCCATATGTGCTGAACACATCTGGGGATGAGCTTGATGACCAGGATGGTGATTCAAGGTATTTCTACAATCTTCATTTTTTTTATGTATTATTCAACTTACTGTTTCATTCTGAGATCCAAATGAGCTTATTAAGCTCATTATGTTTTCCTCCATCATGCTTGTAATCTTTTTTCCCCCATCTAGACACACTTTTTGTTTTTCAGCAATATTATAGATGCTGACACACATTTTAAATCAGTGGTTCTCAAACTGTGGGAGAGTGGGGATTACCAGGAAAAACTATTAGGTTAAGCTATTAGGTTATTGAAAACGTTGAGCTGTTGAGAACCACTGATTTTAATTAATTGTGTGGATGACCTTTAATAAACTTTATTAAACTGATAAAATAATTGAGTAAAACAGTTCAGTATATGATATATTTTAAAAAAAAAACAAAAACGTTCACCTCACTTTGTACCTAATATTTGTCACAGCCCGAGGTGCTGTTTGGATAGACTCACTTTTCCCAGCTGCTAAGAGATACACTCACTGGCCACTTTATTAGGTACACCTTACTAGTAATGGATTGGTCCCATTTTCCATCTGTTTAAAGGTTTGATGTGATGTGCTTTTAACGACGCTCTTCTGCATGCCTTGAGTCTAAGCTCAAAATAGTTTGTCCATTCTCCTTTGTCTTCTGGCACCAACAAAACATTTTCACCCAGAAAAGCACCACTTACTTAACATTTTCTCGGTTTTAGACCATTCTGTGTAAATGCTAGAGTTGGTTATGCAATTTGACTTGACTCTGTGCATGCCTAAATGCAGTGAGTTGCTGCCATGTGATTGGCTGATTAGATATTTGCATTAACAAGCAGTTGAGCAAGTGTATGTAGTATAGTGGGCAGTGAGTGTATGTAACCCCCTAATGTGCATCTTAAGATAGGGCTGTTCGATATAACGATATATATCGGATGACGATATAAAAACGTCTATCGTTTCATTTTACGCTATCGTTTGTTTCATGGTGTCGCAAAATAAACTGTTTACGGCAATATTTTTTCATCGTTTTGATGGTTACTGTAGTGGCTATATAAATTTCTTAAAGTTCTCTCTTTCTCTTATATTTTATATAACCACACTACAACGGACAAGCGCCTGTTTTTATGCGTTGTGGTTAGCAACAACGACGGTAACAGCATCGTGTGTCCGCTTGTTTATGTTCCACATAAACCTTTCACAATAAAGCTCAAGATCCTGTTGAGACTTTTCAAAATAAACTGAATCACGTGAAAGAGCAGAGTATTTACGGATGAGAATTTAAAAAGAGCCGCCAGGTGCTAAAAAATAAACCTTAGACTCAAACGTTAGAACAGGCTTTTCCCCGCAGCACGCTGTGTGATAAATACTCACAAAGAAAACGGCGGCCTTTACAACTTATGTCTAAAAATGTATAGTTTCATGCATCGTTTAAAACACGCGACTCCAGGTACATGACACGCAGCTGGAAACACTTCCTGCAAGACGAGCTGCCCGAGATTCACAGAATTTACAGAAAATGTTACATTTTTGTGATTTATATCGTTATCAGGACGATATAATTCTTATATCGGGATATGAGATATTGGTCATATCGCACAGTCCTATCTTAAGATGAGTTTCTATTTTGTCTTTCATGCTAGTAGATTCCATCAAGGCAGTTACTGTGTAACCACACCAGCAGTCACGTTCTGAATTTAGCTGGGACTCTTCTTCATCTACTGAGTAAAACAAAAGAGTAAAACTGCTTTTCAGTGATGCCACATATGTGTCAATAGCTGTATAATGTTCATATAAGTCTGTAAAATAACCTATTCATAGAAGCTTTGTTTACGTCATTTTGTTATTATTAGCTTTATTAAAGCAAGCAGTGCCATTCAATTGCATAAGAGCAGCTTTCATTTGGTGTTCATGACGTGAAACATATCTTAGATATTGGGCAGGTAGTGTAGGAATTTTCCAGACTAATTTAGCAGAACAAAAATAAGAAAATTTTTGTTGAAAATCAGAATTATGATTTTTCTGATATATATTCTATTACTTCCCACCAGCAGCATTTAAAAATTTTTGAAGCACTACATTAACTGTATTAACCATAAAGATAATTCAGACTTATTTTATTGTACTGTCATATTTTATTACAAACTTAGTTACCTTGAAAACCTTTGAGGCGGGTATAGAAGCTCACTAACCAACACTGCTGGTATTAGAACTTTAGCACACCAGTGTTTTCACATCACACTATCACATGTTTGTTCGGCTTGTTTTGATGTCCATTTTTATGCATTTAGCCCAACTGTGTGTTGCATTTTCCCTTTTGTTTGTTTTTTTTTCTTCTTTTTTGTGGCCCAATCCCCATTTCAGAGAGCAATCTCCACTAACTGACGAACAGTTGGTAGCAGGGTAAGACGAAATCATTCTAAACCACCTTTCCTTCGCTTAGATCACCCCTGTCTTTTTATCCCCTTCTTTCCTATTTTGTGTCTTATATGGATCTCCAACCCTGATCTAAGTACACAATCCTTTTAAAATGTCATACAAGAATGAATCAGTGCTTTGGTTTCTACAAAATATGAGTTTAAGGCTATCATTGAAGCTTTAGTCTGTATTGTTTATATTACCTTTAGCATGTAGAGTAAACTTTAAAGAACACAGTTCAAATTGTGGTGGTGGAGTAAGTCTGTGGTGTGTTTAATTTTTTTTTTTTATTTCCGAGAGTTAACACCTTAATTTGTGTCCTTTTGATCACAGCATGAGTTACTTAAGTCAAACCAGCATGAGTCTTTCACACTCTTCATTCATACAGCGATTGCACCTTTTCCGCAAAGAGGCCTTTTTCCTCTTTTCGCCTCTCTAGTAGGCAAACAAGTTTTGTTTTCCATTTATACACTTGTTGAATTTAATTACAGGCAGATGCATCTGATTAATGTAACCTCTCCGATAGACAGGAATGTGAAAAGTATAAGCAAACTGAGCTAATTTAAACTTTCTCACTCATCTCAGTTGTGTCTGTGATGTCCGCGCTCTCCCCACACTGCACATTTTCTTATTGGGGTTTTTCCCTCTTTTAGGTTCTCTGACATCGTCCTCTCCACAATCCTGGCCACCAAATCTGATATGTGTGGAAAGAAGTTTGAACTGAAGATAGACAATGTTCGATTTGTGGGCCACCCCACCCTGCTTCAGCATCCTCCTATCATCCAGGTAGGATCATTTGTCGGCCGCTTTTGTCAGAGTCTTCGAATTTGGACAGTCTGTAATGTAATCGGCCTACAAATGTGGGCACAGAAGGATGGGTTCCTGAATTTGGACACAGCTACGATACCTGACACTGCTTCTTCTTCTTCGGGGTTTAACGGCAGCTGGCATCCTTGTACATGTGGGTGGCTGTAACTCAGGTGGCAGAGCAGGTCAGCCGCTAATCAGAAGGTCGGTGGTTTGATCCCAGGCTGCCTCCTGGCTGCATGCCAAATATCCTTGGGCAAGATACTAACCCCATGTTTGCCTACTGGTGGTGGTCAGAGGGCCCAGTGGCGCCAGTGTCTGGCAGCCTCGCCTCTGTCAGTGCGCCCCAGGGCAGCTGTGGCTACAATGTAGCTTGCCATCGCCAGTGTGTGAATGTGAGTGTGAGTGGGTGAATGACTGAATGTACTGTGAAGCGCTTTGGGGTCCTTAGGGACTAGAAAAGCGCTATACAAATGCAGGCCATTTACCATTTTACATGCAGTGCTGCCACCTTCTGTTTCAGTCCATTATTACACTCTTAAATCCTACTACTTATTACTGCGTCTTTTGGGATCTTACAAAGCTTCAAACCACGCTTCCGCTATTAAATTAGTTGTCAACGATTTTGATAGTCGACATAATTGCGACTAGTCGACTAATCGTGGCAGCCCTAGTCTCTAAACATGTGGAGTGAGGCCTAAATGAAGGTCTGTAAGATAGAGTGAGAGTCTTGGCACAGTGTTCACTGATTTTAAAGAAATATAATAGGACTGACTAATCAGCTGTTGGGTCTCCAGCTCCTTTGTTTTGATTAATGACATCTGCTCACTTGTTCTGTCACATGTGGAGTGTTGCTCATTAATGTGGTCACGTGCTGCTGAAAGCTCCTACAATACAAATGCGTGCAACATGTATAAGCAAATATTTTGCTTCACTGTTGATAAACAATTCAATTCACGTGTTTTATTATTTATTTATGCAAACTCCTTTATTATGAAATCTGTGCCACATGTCTTTTGTAAGTACTGGTTTTAGCCACGATCTCGTGACACGTGAAGTGAATTCTTTAGCTCAGAGTTGAACTAATTTTATGACAAGAGCTGTTCCATCCGGTTGTTCAGTGATGACGCGACGAATCCTACTTCCGGGTCTAAAGTAGTCTGCGTTTAATATGGCTTTTGTGTTGTTAACATGTTTAATGTTATGTATTTTCTTCTATTTGATCTCTGAAAGCTCCTAAAACTGTCAGTGATCACTGTTGACCTCCCTCGGCTTTTATTACCGCTAATCATTTATTTAAGCTCAGTTTTTAAAACCTTAGGATGTAACTACAGCCCAGCCCATGCAGCAGTATGTGAATGACTAACCTCGTATTGTGGATGGATTAGAGCTGGGCGATATGAGATTTTTTCATATCACGATATGTTTTTTTCATTTCAGGCGATAACGATATCTATCACGATATAAGCCAAATAACTATATTTGTAAGATTTAAATGTGCCGTTGCTCACAAGTAAAATGTGAAATAATCAGCAGCTTGTTTTTAAATATTTATTTCCCATAATAAGTTCAACAGGGTAGATGTACTTAAGGAACATGAGACTTTTTCAGATAAATAAAGGCAAATATTGCAAACTACACAAAAGGCAGCCGCTAAAGCGTTTAAGTTTCAAAATAGAACAAACGAAACAGACTAAATTGTCAATTCCACTTAGAAATAAAGTATTAATTCTAAAAATAAATCTTAGTTTGTTTTACAGAAGAACAGACAAAACTGACTAACTTTTGTCAATATCAAGTAAACTGAGAACTAAAAGGAAATTCTCAATCTCTCCTTGTTGTATAGCTGAGCTTTTCAAACAGTTGTAACAGTTACTTTAGTCTGACAAAAGCCGAATGATGAATTAGCGCTTCCAGTCAGAGACTGAGGCTACGTCCACACGTACACGGGTATTTTTGAAAACGGAGATTTTCCGTTTTCGTTTTAAAAAATAATCCCGTCCACACATAAAGGGAGAAATGAAAGAAAACGCTGCTATGAACATGCCAAAGCAGCAGGTGGCGCTAGATTCCTAACCGTGCAGAAATGTTGGCCAATCAGAAGTCTAGAAGCCTCGGTGGGAAAAAGTAAACAAAGCTGGGGCATAGAAGCAGAACAGAGTCGTATGTGTGGAGGGACAGTAACTGTGTGTATATGTAAGCATTTAAACACTGCAGAGAGTAGAATTAACAGTATTGTAGAAATTCATTTCACCGAAACAATAACGTGGCGCACAGTGTGACGCATGCACCAGTTTATTGTATTTCCAGACTTGCTTTCGGCACAATTTACAGTGCAAGCTACTCTGTTTTTTGTCAGACTTGAAATAGCCGAAATACCTTCACACTACGAAACTTCTATGGCTCTTCCGTTCGACAATCTCTCCGGCATTGGAACCATCATCTGTTTTCTCTTCGGTCACGCTCGGTTGATTTTTCTAGTCGGCACACTCATTTCCTCCATTATGCGCTGGCTCCATTACCCGCTGGCTGCTTCCCAAACAAACACACGTGCGGCTTGGCACTTGTGCTGTACGTAACAAGTCACGCGACGTGACGCTGCGGCTGTGATTGGTTCGGCTCTGCGCTACTGAATTTGGATCGGCTGACCTTTTTTTTTTTTTTTTTTTTTTTTTTTTAAGAGGACAAGAGCGGCGAGGTCTATCGCGATAGCTTAATTTCTCTATCGAGTAAAAGTTATATCGCGATACATGTCGTTATCGTTCTATCGCCCAGCTCTAGGATGGATTATCTCAGTTGTTCTCCTGGCTGAAGTTTGGTCCTTTTACAGCATCCTGCCATGCAATTACATTTGTTCCTGACCACCGAGAACACTCACGTTAACTTTTATCGAGTGGAAAAAAAAGTTAGCTTGTTTATATTATGCTAACATAGCTGTGTCGCTAGCGGTCACGTAGCACATCATTATATACCAGCTAGCCAAACTTCAGTAACCCTACAAACGTCACTGCTGTTTAGTTTTCTGTCTTCATTTATGCTGGAAGTGATAGCAGAGCTGTACGTTTTAATTTGTTTCCAAAACCCCGCAGTCAGGACATGCTATATTGTATTTAGATAGATAGCGAGCTAACTCCCTGCTAACTTCTAACTCCGTTAAATGTCATAAATTCCGTTTTCATGGATGCCTGGATGTTAAACTCAGTTGTTACACCTGGTAGAGCAGAACGCTGATCATTTTATTAAAGATGAAAGACTTTAAGTCAAGTCAAGTCAAGTCAAGTCAACTTTATTTGTCAATTCTGCCACATGTACAGGACATACACAGAATAGAAATTGCGTTACTCTCAAACCCTAGTGATTAGAAAAATGCAAATAAAATAATTAAAAAGTAAAAATTTAAATAAATACAATACAATTTTACGTATAACAAAAAAAAGCTATGCAATATACAATATACAATATTCAAGTAAGAAGGCATAGTGGTGCAAAATAGGCAAATAGTGCAAATGGGGATTTAGTAGTGTACGGTAAGAGATAGTGTAACAACAGTCTTATGAGGTCCAATGCTTAAGCAGTCCAATGCTCCACAAAGTGACTGGAGCAGGCCAGTGAGTGCGTCAGAGAGTGAGTGTGTGTGTGTGTGTGACAGAGTTCAGTGAGACCGTGGTGGAGAAGAGGGGAGAGGGGGGCAGAATCGGGAGGGAGTTTAGCTTCCTGACAGCCTGATGGATGAAGCTGTCCTTCAGTCTGCTGGTCCTGGCCTGGAGACTCCGCAGTCTCCTCCCTGACGGCAGCAGCTTGAAGAAGCTTTGCATTGGGTGCGTGGGATCAGCCGCTATGCAAAGGGCTTTTTTAGTGAGACGGGTGCTGTAAATGTCCTGGAGGGAGGGGAGAGAGACACCAATGATCCTCTCTGCAGCTCTCACTATGCGTTGGAGGGTTCTATGGCAGGACGCATTGCAGGCTCCAAACCACACAGTGATGCAGCTCGACAGGATGCTCTCGATGGTGCCTCTGTAGAAAGTGTACATGATGGGGGCTGGAGCTCCTGCTCTTCTTAGTTTGCGGAGAAAGAAGAGACGCTGCTGTGATTTCTTGGCCAGTGCTGTGGTGTTGTACGTCCAAGAAATCACAGCAGCGTCTCTTCTTTCTCCGCAAACTAAGAAGAGCAGGAGCTCCAGCCCCCATCATGTACACTTTCTACAGAGGCACCATCGAGAGCATCCTGTCGAGCTGCATCACTGTGTGGTTTGGAGCCTTTAGACAGTTTTTCAACTCTCAGTAATGCCATAGTGATCGTTTGATATGTGGACCTGCAGCGGAGTTTAGGTCCAGACACGGCTAGTGACGTCAGACTGAACAATCGGATACAGAGGTTCCTCTCTCTGAAACGGGTCGCCAAGCAACACCAAACTGGTCAAAAACAGGGGTTCATTTAAGAAGCCACTAAAGCAGTACCTGCAGAGCTTAACTCAAACATGAATGGCAAATTATTGTTGTTGTAATGTTTTACGTCTTTGTTTGTTGATTTTTAGCGAAATGCTGCGCTGTTTTGAAATTTGTTGATGTATGTTGACTAATACATAAACAATAAACAATAGAAAGTGTCAACTATTATTATAATTATTATCATCATTATTATTATTATCATATTGTTGTGTATCGGTACTTAGCTTGAATAAAAGTGTTTTATATTCAATTGTGGCTTGTTTGAAATTTGGCTGAAGCTCCCTGCTGTCAGTCTTTTAGTCTAATGACTCACAGCATGTGTTGCTAAGATAATGGTGTATCACACAGGGTGGAGAAAATAGAGAAATATGAAAGTCACAAGGGTTGCACTTATTCTTTACAACAACACCTACTGTATCTGACTTAAAATTACCATGAAGCACTTCTGTTTACCTAAACTGAACATTTCAGTCCACAGTAAATTCATAAGATCATTGTACAAGGCTGGTGTGACATATCATGGAAGTTAGGCCTTAAGGTTAAGGTTCCATAGCATTTTGATTAGGTCTTAATTATTTAATTCATTTTACAAGTGAAAAGTGTGAGACCTCCTTTTATCAAATTAAATACTGTACTGCTCTTTTTGTTACAACATTTGATTTTGTTGCACTGGACATTGGAAAAGTTGTGGCAGGTTTTATTTGTCATAGTCTTCCAAAGAAAAAAATAAATCTAAAAAATGGCATCAGTTAGTAGTTTTGACTATAACAGCAAAATAACAAACTGTAAACTGACATTTTAATATAAAGGCTTGTCTAGATTTTGCATCTGGTGATAAGTTTGTCTTTTTTTCTTTGCAGGTTTCTAAAACAGATCCTTCACCCAAGAGAGAAATGCCAACAATGATCTTGTTTAATGTGGTATTTGCACTCAGGGTATGCACAAGATGTATTTTGATTTTAATTTTAAATGTTTAGGATTAGGATTCACCTTTATTGTCATTACACATGTGTAAATACAGGGTTATGAAGTACAATTTGCATCTAATTAGAAGTGCAAGAGTAGTAAGTGCAATAAGAGCAATTATATACAGATAAGTGGAGAGCAAATATACAGATGTACTACGGGCAAATGTACAGATATACTGATATATGTCAGATATAGGTCGGTACCTGACCTGCGAGGCCAAATGTTTGTAACTGTAAAACTCTTGATATTGGAAACTTTAAACTTAATAATAATTTACATTTAGTTAGCTTGGGTGGGACACATAGATTTTGTGGGGGTTTTTTTATCTGTGAATGGGAGTGGTATGGGTAGCTGATAATATTCCAGTATACTTTATCAGTGAGAGCATGGTAACTTAGAGGGAGGAAGGGGGGCTTAATCACGTTGACCAGTGCGCCCCTCCCCATGCTGAGTCATGGTTCCCAGTAAGAGCAAGCAAAAAGTACTTAGTCATGTTTTTAATATCTTCCTGGCAACTGTGGAAATTCTGTACAAAAACACAGCAGGCCCACATGGCAGTATGTAAACCAAACACTGCTACATTTTGTTTTCATGTATTTTGTATGTTTATTATTTATGTTTATAATTAACATTATTTGATATTCTTATTTCTCTAATAAAACCATATCAACTTGCATTGAATAGGGATGCACCAATTGTGAACTTCTGAGAAGATGATGATGGTTGAAGTTGATGGTGAAAATAACAATTTGCCCACTTGCCAGTGCTAATATCCATCCATCCATCTTCTTCCGCTTTATCCGGGGCCGGGTCGCAGGGGCAGCAGCCTAAGCAGAGAAGCCCAGACCTCCCTCTCCCCTAGCTTATCCGGGGGAACACCAAGGCGTTCCCAGGCCAGCCGAGAGATATAATCTCTCCAGCGTGTCCTGGGTCTGCCCCGGGACATGCCTGGAACACCTCACACAGGAGGCGCCCAGGAGGCATCATTGTCAGATGCCCAAACCACCTCACTGGCTCCTTTCGATGTGGAAGAGCAGCGGCTCTCCTCTGAGCCCTTCCCGGATGGCTGAACTTCTCACCCTATCTCTAAGAGAGAGGCCAGCCACCCTTCGGAGGAAGCTCATTTCCGCCGCTTGTATCCGCGATCTCGTTCTTTCGGTCACTGCCCACAGTGCGTGGCCATAGCTGAGGGTAGGGACGTAGATCGACCAGTAAATTGAGAGCTTCGCTTTTACACTCAGCTTTCCGGAGACTTCACCACGACGGACCAGTGCAGCGTCCGCAGCACCAATCCATCTGTCGAGTTCCGGCTCCCTTCTCCCATCACTCGCGAACAAGACCCCGAGATACTTGAACTCATCCCCGACCCAAGTGGGCAGTGCTAATAGAGATATTTTATTTGATTATTTTATTTCTGTAGTTATTTATCCACTTCTGCTTTGTTGGTAAAAAGACATTTCCATTATAAACAGTTTCTGAGTTTTTCAACTATTTAAAAGGCTCCACATATACATAGGTATTTTTGGCCTTTGTTTACACGTAAACAGCATTTTAGTTCACTGGACATGGAGCCTTTGAAAAAACCCCATATTTAAATGGAGAAGATTGATTTGTTTTGCATCATCAAAGGTGTGTGCCTTTATCTCATTTTTGACATCAGTGTCAAAAACACTGTTGTTGTTTGTAGACTTCTAATTGGTCAACATATCTATAAAGTTAGAGTTTTATTACTTTTGCTTTGGCAAAAGCACTTGACTCTGCTTTTTACATTTTCACCTGTCTACATGTGAAGCCTGAAACACCTTTTAACATCTGAAGTAGGGGAACAGTTACTGTAACAAAACACATAAGTTATAAACACTGACAATTGTAAATATCAAGTTATTTACCAGTACGTCAACAAGAGTCATATAGTCTGTAACAATGTTTGGCTAATACGCATTGATGCTACTGATCCATGCTCAGGAGGTGGAGGTACTAATTAGAAGGTTAGTGCTCCAGGCTGCATGCCAAAGTATCCTTGTGAAAGTTTTATCACGCACTTTGAGCACTCACGTAGAGTAGAAAAGCACTATGTAAGAACCAGTCACCAGTCCATTTACCTTAAAGTAAGATCTACTTTATATCCAATATGTTGGGAAATTCTTGTGTCAAAGCAGCAAAAAAAACATTAAACACAACTTATATACATGTAAAATATTACTATACGAATTAAAACACTGTATAACAAAACAGTATTGTAGTGTGAAAACTGTACAAAAGAAATTAAAAAAAAAATCAGAATGTAAAATAAAATATAGGAGCTCAAGAAGTAAAAGTTTATTACAATAAAAGTAAAATTTTAAATAAAATACAATAAAAAAAAAGCTGCATAAAATTCCTCAATAAAGTAAAAATAGCTCAGTAAAACAAAAAAAAATTTGTGTTATATACATTTCTCCATCTTTGTTTTCATACCTAAGGTGGACTGATTATAAGAAACAATAATTCCATGTACAACAACCTCACATCTGCTCAAGTTTAATCAAAATGCAATTCGTAATTCTTAACATTATAAGATGTAGAAATTATTGCAGAGCCTTTGTATTGAATTGCGTAAATATGACAAGAAATAAACATCAAAGATGTGCTCAAAAACAACATTTATACTGAGCGTGTTAAGTCATATTCATTCATCTTTCAGCGGGTGCCATGCTAAGATCATTAACTGACGTTAGGTGTAAAATAAACGGGATGTTTAATAGTTAACAACTGACAGCCTGGACATGAATGTGAACTGATCCATGTTGTATGCAGCGCTTTGAGTACTCCGGGAGAGTAGAAAAGCACTATATAAGAATCAGTCCATTTACCATCCACACAAAAAAGCACTGGTGTTATAATCAAAGTGTAACAGATACATTTTTCTTTCTTTGCATAATTATGACATTTAAAAAGTGGCTGATTTTCATCTCTGGCCTGCAGGCAAATGCTGACCCATCCGTCATCAGCTGCATGCACAACCTGTCACGCCGCATTGCCATTGCTCTGCAGCACGAGGAGCGCCGCTGCCAGTATCTGACCCGCGAGGCCAAACTCATGCTGGCCGTCCAGGAGGAAATTACCACGACTGAAAGTGAGATACAAGCTCAGACTACACATCAAATTTGCAGCTTGGTCTTAGTCAGACTTACATCTTTGTTAACATAGAATATTGGTATTTTGCTTCTGGTATCAGCAGATGGAAGCCCCCAGTCCCCATTTAGACAAATTCTTCCAAAGTGTAAGCTAGCAAGAGACCTCAAGGAGGCGTATGACAGGTGTGTGACCACATGCATTTTACATTCATTTGTTTGGATTTGCTGTCTAAATTTGTGTAATATATGATTCTGCAATTGCTGATTGTGATGATGGTGCTTTTTCAGCCTTTGTACAACCGGTGTGGTGCGACTTCACATCAACGACTGGCTGGAGGTGAGCTTCTGTTTGCCGCACAAGATCCACAGGATTGGTGACACCTACATCCCCCCAGAGGCATTAGAGCGCAGCCTTAAGGCCATAAGGTATATTACAGATTTGTTTTTCTTTTTATGTGACGTTTTCTTACATCTCACAACATCTTATTTGATTAGCTGTAACTAGAAGTATCTTGTTTACAGTTAAAGACACGGGAAGGGTGGGGAAGGGGGATTAGCTGTTCTAGATGAAATAAAATCAGCAGATGTGGGCTGTGTTGCTACAAATGGCCAACTAAAAACACCTATAGACCTCATTTGTCAAAACATAAACACATGGGTGTAATAGCTTTTTTATGTCATATTTAAAATGATATTATTTATATTACACATTCATAACTTACTCTGTGGTTTCTGTGGATTCCTTCTGTTTTTTCACACATTGCATCTTTTCATGACAAAATAAGTTCATCCAGTTGCATTTGTGATATAATCAATTGTGTTCATAATGTCTAATAATCATAATAATATGAATAAATTGTTAAGGCCAGAAAACAATCATTTTGTGACAGCCAGCTTGGAATATTAAAGTACAAACTAATTTGCTAAAAATGGACTTATCACAACTTATAACTTCAGCAATCATTCAAATGCACACAGTTGTACTACGTTGGCTAGTCAGCTTAGGTCTATACATAACCATCAAATAACACAGCTTTGTCAAAATCCCTCTTTGATCCACAGGTCACCTTACCCTTCAGCCCTTTAGTCAGAATAGTCTAATTTCCCCTCAGTTTATGTCAAAGAAGTTTTGTGCCTTAATTAGCTGGATTGTATTTGGTAAGCAAATGTATGTGTTTAATATATAAAGCACTCAAACGATGCAGAATTTAGTGTGGTCTTTAGTGCCGCCTACTGGCATTTCAATGTAATAGCTGTAATTTTGATCAGCTCTCTCATTAGTTGCTGCTGCCCTGTGCAGGTACTTGGTTGGACCCCTTTTATCCTTCAGAATTCTTCACGGCATAGTTTTAACAAGGTGCTGGAAACATTCTTCTGAGATTTGGGGCCATGTTGACATAATAACATCACAAACAGGTTGCTGCAGATTTGTCAGTTTGTAAATGCAATTGGGATTTCTGTCAAATTTTAATGAGTCTGTGTAAGCCTGTGTAGCCTCAGTTTCCTGTTCATATTTGACATGAGTGGCAGTGGGGTGGTCTACTGCTGTAGCCCATCTATTCCTAGGTTCAATGTGTTGTACATTCAGAGATGCTCTTTTGCACACCTTGGTTTTGACAAGTTATTTAAGTTACTGTTGCTTTCCTATCTGACCTGCATCTAAAAGGCATTTTCACCTTTTTCTCTGTAAACCTGAAAGATGTCTGTGTGGGAAAATCCCAGTAGATCAGCAGCTTCTGGCATCAACAACCGTTCCACATTCAAAGTCACTCAAATCATCTTTTTTCCCCATTCTGATGCTCAGTTTGACTGTCTTGACTATGTCTGCATACCTGAACACAATGAGTTGCTGCCATATGACTGGCTGATTGGATATTTAGTTAACAAACAGTTTAATATGTATACCTTTGTCTTTGTATGTAAAATAAACTAAATGTGTGTTTCTTTCAAACAGAGTCTGCTTGTATGTGGATGTATGTTCATTTAGAATCCGTATTGTGTGTCTGATCCTGCAGACCCTATCATGCCCTGTTGCTTCTGGAAAATGAGAAAACACTCCTCAGCCAGCTTCCCCTGGACTGCTCCCCTGCATTGATCCGCCTGATTAAAACCTGCTCAGCAGTGAAAAACCTGCAGCAGCTGGCTCAGGATGCTGACCTGGCCTTACTTCAGGTACAGGACAGTCACACTACCTGGATCAGATTTCCAGTTTAAAATGTCAGATGTGATTCTCATGAATTTATCAGATGAAATTAGTTTTTATAAGTCTAAAAGATGCATTAGTTGTGTTTAATACACAAAGATCTATAAATCATTGTGCAGTATGCATCACTGATAGAATAGAGGAAAGTTAAAATGTGAAAAAGTGTACTGTACATACATATATACTTTTAAAAAAGTATAACCTTCAGAAGTTGTTTAGTCAGGTGGTCTTACTGTCATCTAGTGGCAGATATATGTAATGCAAATCTGAGAAAATCCCCATGTGTAGCTCTTATTTGCTTATTTTGCTTTTATTTGGCATCCTAGAGATTAATTGACAAATATTTTCTCATTTAGATCTTTCAGATTGCTGCTCATTTGGTTTATTGGGGCAAGGCAATTATCATCTACCCACTGTGTGAGAATAATGTCTACATGCTGTCTCCGCATGCCAACATCTGCCTGTGAGTATCTGATGTGATATAAGCCAGCTGGGAAGAGGAAATGAAGCACACTAATGCTAAGCACTCATCCATGGCATTTCCTCATATAGAGAGGCTTCCTGATCTGACTTGCAACACTGTTTGGAATTAAATTTAAAAGATGTTCTGTGATGGAATAAGCTCTGTGTTGTTCTCTTCTCCCTGAATAGATATTCACCATTGGCTGAGCAGTTTGCCCGGCAGTTTCCTGGTCATGATCTGCCCTCTATGTTAGCCAAGTTCTCACTGCCTGTCTCACTGGCTGAGTTTAGAAATCCCCTGGAAGCTCCCACACAGGAGGTGGGGGTTATTGCATGATGTGGAATACATGTGTGAAGCATTTCAAAAGAGAAATACTTTTATTAAACCTGTGAAAATGTCCCAGTTTCTTTTCTTTTTTTTAAATTTGCATGATTTCAGGCATGTTTAATGAAATAATCTGATGTATATCTATGTCCTGAAGACAGAAATATATATGAAAACTGAACACAAACATAAGTTATAATACTTATAATCCTTGAGGTGGGCCATCATTCTTCGTCTTGTTCTGGCAGTGTAGGTCCTGATGAATTATTAATGGCAAAGGGACATCGTCTCTAGTGTATGCATCCTCCATTTTTCATGAGAACAGGATCAGACTCTTTCTTGTGGATCTATTTTAAAACATATTTGACCTGGTTACGTGAGCATTTTCCAATTCCCTTATTTCAGTTTATCCTAATGCAGTTTGCTGCTCTGCTGGTTAACCAGGCCCAGTTAATCCAGATGGTGGTTTGGATGCTGCAGCGCCGCCTCCTGATCCAGCTGCACACTTATGTGTGCTTGTTGGTACCACCCAGTGAGGATGAGCCTGGGCTGAGGGATGAAGACCCTCCGCTGGCTGCCCGAGTAGGAGGTCGCAGTCTCAGTACCCCTAGTGCGCTCAGTTTTGGCTCACCGAGTATGTCCTCCCGCCTCTACTCTTCTGCTCTTACGGCTCTAACTCTGTACTATAAAATCTGACATTCTTCTTGTTTTGTGTAGCCAGCAGTGATGACATGACCCTAACCAGTCCCAGTATGGAAAACTCCAGTGCAGAGCTGCTAACTGGTGGAGACTCCCCGCTCAACAAGAGGATGACTGAGACACTGCTCGCCAGCCTGTCAGAGCACGAGAGGCAGTTTATTCTTAACATCCCTGCTGCACAAAATCCAGAGGATCTGCGGATGTTTGCGAGGTGATTAAATCTGCCTTTAACTGACAACAGGACCATAGTGTGCTTGTTTTATTAAGTGTCCTTAAGGTTGCCATTGTTCTGTTTTATGTTCAAACATGAGAGCGGTGTACATGGATGACATGAACTAACTGATTGCCTGCCTTTGCCTCATATCTTAGAAATGAAATGTTTATGTCTCTCAATAGATAAAAAAGTATTTGTTCAGTGGTTTGAATAAATCTACTTGCATAGTATTGTAAAATTTAATTGGGCAGCATAGGCTAAAGAGTTAGTTTACCAGCAGTTAGGTGGAGATCAAAAGTGTCTGGAGAGCTTCTCAGCATTCCAGTGCTGCCACCTTCACAGCAATGAAGGCTCCCATCAGAGGTGCAAAAGTCCTGTCTCATGGATGATTGACACTGTTGATCAGTCAGTGAAACTCTTTCTCTTGTTAACTGCTTCCAGGCTACTGCACTATTTCCGAGGACATCACCACCTGGAAGAGATTATGTACAATGAGAACATGAGGCGCTCGCAGCTAAAGACGCTGTTTGACAAGTTCCGCAGTGTCCTTGTGGTTACCAACCATGAAGATCCCATTATTTCAATCTTTCAGTCACCGATGGACTAGCTGTGCAGACAGTGTTTCAGCAACTGGAAAATGTGTCAGTTTAGGAGAAGTTAATGGCCTGCTGGGCTCACAGCTAAGTGGTCAAAGACGTTTTAAAACAAAATGCCTTGACTGCAAGATGTTTTTTCTGTATGAGCCAAATGTTTGTTTACAGTAATAAATTATTTTGTATATATCAGACATGCCTTAAGGTTTTTTTTGTGAATATTGGAAGTGTGTGCAGTGTTTAGTGGAGGCTTCACTTCATCTTCCCGTGCCCCAGATGTGTTAGATCATCTGTGCTGTCCTCAGAGGGGCACAGTGAGTAATGATGATTCCAGACCTTGAGCTACCTCTCCTTAGGAATACCTGATGTGGAAAGAAAAAAGGAAGAGTCTAAACATCAGACAGACTTTTCCTGCTCTGAGGGAAACAGATCAGGCCAAACATCTGTGAAATCACTGAGGTGGAAATTTCCCAAGTGTGAATGTTTATTAAAAATCACAGATGAAACCAAACGAAAGGCGTGTGTAAAGGCAAATTACAGAACCCCCCCCATTTTTTTTAAACAGATGCTAACAAACCGAGTCTGTAGTTCTTCAGTCTACTTTCCAGTACAGCTTTGCATCACTACCATAAAGCTGCAGCTTATTACTAAATGGTTGAGGAAAACAAGCAACATTTATTGTAGAATCTCCACTGCCTCCAAACTACAAAATTACAAATATACAGTTTAATTTCACGTGTGTGAGACACATCCCAACAAAGCAATCATGTATTTGTATGATTTTTATTCTTCTTCAGTGTTAAACTCTTTAAAGAGATCAGATGAGTTTCAGGAATTTTCCTGTTAAGTCCTTTTGACATTGTGCTGTCCTGTATCAGGCTTCACGGCATGGGGACTTAAATCGTTCATGACATTTCCAGACAGAGTCTGTCTCTCTGCCTCTTTATTCACAACGCTAACAGAGGGGTGCCCACGTAGATAAAAACGCCACGGCTTCTTGGCCCATTCCCCGTGGGACTCTATTCCGATGCGTGGTGCTGATACGATATCTTGGGGTTTTGCCGGACTTGTGTTGGGATCATTCTCCAGCCACACATCTGGGTCTGAGGCTAAGTCTCGACGGTCAAAACATCGTGGTATATTTAGAGCCTGGCAGAGCTTTGAAGGCCCGTTGCAGAGCTCTTTGTCCTTCAGCTGACGGGCTCCCTCTTTGCGTCTGGCTGCCCTCAGCTGCCTCATGACGGCCTGACCCTGTAGGGGCTCGAGTGAGCGCAGCAACACAGCAGCACCCTCCCCTGAGCAACACAGCACACAATATGCATCAGTCAGCAAGGCTCCACTCTGTCTCCTTCCTTTTACCCTTTAAACAGCGACTATTGAAGCCATGAACTGCTGTTTATGTTTAATGTTGTAATAATGAAGAATGATCAAAACTGGCCTTTTCACATCCATTGTTAACAATAATAAATATATGAATGTAAACAAAATTAGTGACATAATGTACAAAACATATTGCACCTTTGGTGGGTATAGCGTTTACCTTCACTAGACACGTTCATGCATAGGTAGATGCCATAGATTGGATACACGTAGATTGTGCCAGGCTTCATAAACATGGCTGTGTTTCTCTCGGTGCGTTTGCCTCCTGCCGAGTGTGAGGCCTTGTCCTCCCCTCCAAGGTAAGCTTCAGTTTCCACTATTCTTCCTCGCAACTCCGTACCATCTGCACACCTGTGGACCAGCACCTGCAGGAACAAAGGACAGGGAGATTCTTTCTCTATATCCACAGGATGGTGGGTTACATAGATTTGTCATTTAGCTGAAGGATGCTACCTACAAAACACAACTTTGACAATCAAAACCACAACAAATGTCTATTTTTAATGTCATGGCAAAAGTCCTATGAAAGCAAAATAATAAGTATCTCTGACCTTATTCTGTTAAGCCAAATATTCCTTTTGCTTCAAAAACTGGGTACGGACGTATTTTCATGAGGTGTACAATGAACGATCAAAGAAAATCCATGCTTGCCAGCATGCCAGTTTTGCTGCTAACAAAAAAAAACAAAACAAAAAAACTACACCTCAATCACACTTTCATGAATAAAATATTCCAGCTCAAAATCTTTATTGATTTATACTTGTTGGGAATAAAATAATAACTAGGGCGCACTGCACCAGCATAAGAACAATTGGTCTGAGGATTTCAAGCAGGGACCGTGATGTGCTCGCATGTGAAGGTCGTTGGGACCCTGCAAGGATATCGCTATTACCTACTGCCAAACCTTGCTGGAAGATGCTACAGGCAGCATAATGTTCCCCACAGTATCTCCAGAGTATTTCATATCAGTAACATGGACTCAATGCAAACTTGTTCTCAATTGTGAGGAAACCAGGGTTTCAGTGGTGGACCTGCAACTTCTGCTCACAACTGTACAGTTCTGGGGTGTGATGGAAAGTCTACTGAAGTATGTTGTGCCACCCTCATGGAGGGTGTTTCTGACAGGTTGCTCAGAAATATAACCTTTACACTCTTGAGACTTTGCTGGTAGACACAATAAACCTCCAAAGGCTTGTATGGAAGTGCCATCATGGAAGCGGTGGACTACCTTTGCAGCCTGAATGGTCGCAGGTATTGTCTCATACTACAAGTAGTGACAAAACTAGAAATAAAATCAGTTGGATAAGGAAAGAGCAAAACCTGATAAATCATTCCCTTTTTGGGAGACTTGTTTTTGCCTCTCCAGTACGCCTGTTGTCAATTTCATTTGCACCAAAGAAGGTAAACTAGGTCAAATAAATACACAATGGTTTATGGACAGATTAATATCCCTGAAGTTAGCAGACTTTGTTTTTGAAGAAGCATATGTGTTTAAATAAACAAATAAGCAACAGTTAGACAGCGTTAAAAATGGGAATCAGTGCTTAACAACTTAAATACAATCACTGAAAGTAAGTTTATCAGGCACATTCAAACGTACAGAGGCCAGTTACTAAGATATAAATTGAAAGGTGAAGTTAAAAAAACAACAATTTTAAACTAAAATAAATTTTCTTCCCTACATTTTGTGCCTCCTGACTTTTAAAAACACACACACACACACACATTTACATACAAAGGTGTTAAATTCAGGTGAGAAATCAGCCTACCTTGCCGAGGAAGGCTTTAGCCAAACTGATGCAGGGCTGCTTGAAGAAGTCCTCTCCTAGCCTGTGCTGCTGCTCATTCCCGGTAAAATAACAGCTTCGCTCCGCCTCAGCACTCTGAGCATTTTCACACTGACTGGGCTGCTTCTTAAGCGCGGTTTGTGAGTCCTTTGGCTTCAGCTCCGTGTCCTTGTTGTGTTTATTTAACGACACAGTTTGTTCAGATGTTGCCGCCGCCAGCGCTAGCATCTTTCTTTTTCGCGCTGCCATCATCTTATCGTAAATTCAGAAGGTTTACAGATTTTTAAAAAAACACATGTAGGACGGCGTGTATTTATAAACCCAACAATACGTTTATTCAATATTTAGTATTTAATTCACAATACAAAGAGTCTTATGGAAGCCGTTCACGTACTAGCATACAGGAAGTGGATATGATTGTTTTGGTATCTCTTAAAGGGACCGCGCACTTCTTGGAGGTAGTGGGAGACGTTAACCTTCAAGGCTTTCTCCTAGAAAGATTTTATTTTCCCATCTATATTATTTTATATTTCAGTTGTGAAAGAAAAAAAATATTTATGGTTAAGAAAATGTGAAAATAAACATGTTTTGCAAAGAAAGAAAATTCATGAATGCAGTTTTCTTCTCTTTTTGGGCTGAAAATGTTTAAGCAGCCACTGACTGTTCATTATGGAGCAATTCTATGGTAATAAGACTGCCTCTAAGAACAAATCTCCATCTTTTTCTCACAAAATGACTTTACAGTGCATTATGAATTTTGCCCTTCAGCACAGCAGCCACTTTGCCGAAAGACTACCTGACAACCTGTGCCCTTTTCCTGCTGCTGCCTTATCTTTTCAGGCTCATTTGGATAATAAGAGGTTATAAATAGAACCACTCTGCGTGCTCTCCACTGCCTGTGCCCAGGAAGTTGACGGCGCCAGTTTGGCCCCAGGCGTTTTGAGCCCATGCGGCTTTCTGGAAGACTAACAGTATGTGACGTGGTCATGCCACAGACTACAACTTCAGCAGGGAAATACAAGTTTTCTTTTTGGCTACTGTGGAGGCAAATCTCTGGCTGTAAAAAGGAATCAGCCTATTATGATGCAGATGAAAGGAATGAACTGCAAGTCAACTAATAAAGATGGACTTGATGTACCTTTCTTTTTTGACTTTTATTTATACATGTGAAAGAGAAAAATAAGCACGAAAGTGTCATCTTCCTCATTTGGTCACAGATTCTGTGTGGCATTGCACAAAAATAGATGACTGGGACAAATTTGCATGGGTAGTCATTGGGTATCATATTCTGTACTTTCTCTTGTCTCCTTTTTGTGCTGATCAAGCAATAATTTAATCTTGAACCTCTTGAGGTTTGATTTCCAGGTTTCCTCAAGAAGCAACACTGTGATCACCGTGTTCATCCAAGGGCTGCGCTTCTAATGGAAACCTCAAGTAACTTATTGAGCCAGAATACATTCCAGACAGAAATCTGCTGAGCATGTTCAGTAGAAGTCTCCTGGAATGGCTTGTTGACTTTGTCATGGCTGGTGGGCCAGAGAACACCATTGTTTGCTGTGACTGTGTTGCTACTGCCCGTCAGCAGTGCTTGTGCGGTTTGGGCTGAGCAGCTTTCATTGTTGCTGCCACTGATAATCATAGCAGCCACATTCTGGATCACTGTCAATTCCAGCAGCCACCTCAGCGATCGTGACGCTGAGCAGGAACACCAGAGACTCCGCTGTGTGTGCAGATGGACGAGCAGAATGCCGCCGGAACGAAATGGCTTACTACACGATGACTCCGAGAATTCTATGAAAAAAAGCAATTGATCTTTTGGGTTTCATGTGCAGTATTCAGTGTGTTTGTGTTTAATTAAGGGAATGGTAAACTTATTTTAAAGTGACACTCACTGGACTCTTTACACCTTTTTTAGTACTGGGTTAACTCTCTCATGGTTTCAGATCTGCCTCAGTTTGTAGTGGCACAGATTCAACAAAGTGCTGGAATCATTCCTCCAAGATTTTGGTTTAGCAACTTTGTGATGTTATTACAGATTTGGTGCGAATTTTTCGGCTGCGCATTCATGATGCAAATTTCCTATTCCACTATATTCCAAAGGTGCTTTATTGGATTGAAACCTGGTGACTGTGGAGACGTGTGGAGTGAAGGGAACTCGCTGTCATGTTCAAGATGAGATGATTTGAGCTTTGTGACACAGCTTGTTGTCATGCTGAAAGATGTGTATACTGTGGTCACAAGGGAGGGACATGGTTAGCTGTAATATTTAGGTAGGCTGCTTTAACACCATTACACCATCACCAGCAGCAGCCTGAACTGTTGATACAGTGCAGGGTGAATACATTTCATGCTTGTTTACACCAAATTCTGACTTTCTGATTTTCTGTGACATCCAAATGTCACAGAAAAATTGAGACTCATCAGATCAGAAACCTGGTCCTATTTTTAGCTGACAGGAGTGACCTCCCTGTGTTGTCGTCCTTTGCTGTTGCTTATCCATTTCATGAGTTGATATTCTGTGAATTTAGAGATGCTCTTCTGCATACCTTGGTTGAAACAAGTGGTTATTTTAAAAAAAATTAAATCCAGTAGAATTTTGTGCAGGAAAATCCTAGTAGATCACCAGGTCCTGTTTGGCACCAACAGCCATCCCACATTGGAAGTCACTTTAATCAAATTTCTTCCCCATTCTGATGCTCTACCCTTTAACTTCACCAGGTTGTCACGACCATATCTACATGCCTAAATGCATCGAGTTGCTGCCATGTGATTGACAGATCAGGTATCTGCATAACATTGCAGCCAAATATGTATACCTAATAAAATGGTCTGTGGGTGTATGCAATAGCAGTTTGGCATTACTACATTTAGTTTATAACTATCTCTATAAACACATTACATCAAATGGATGTCTAAAAAAACTAGCCTCCTAAATTTATATCTCTATTTTTGAGTAACGTTTATACGATATCTTAGGTATGAATGTCAGTAGCACCATTGCGAAACTCAGACCATTACATAGTTTAATTAAAATAATTTCCCTAAAAAACTGTTACACTTTTAAAGAAAATTCCAAAATATAGTTTGAAGTAGTAATAAAAATATTTAAAAATATTAAAAATAATACTTTCTGTCATCGGTGTGGTAATAATGGGGCGATCGTGGCTCAAGACTTGGGAGTTCACCTTGTAATCAGAAGGTTGCCGGGTCGAGCCCCAGCTTGGACAGTCTCGGTCGTTGTGTCCTTGGGCAAGACACTTCACCCGTTGCCTACTGGTGGTGGTCAGAGGGCCCAGTGGCACCAGTGTCCGGCAGCCTCGCCTCTGTCAGTGCGCCCCAGGGTGGCTGTGGCTACAATGTAGCTTAGCATCACCAGTGTGTGAATGGGAGGATGACATGTTGTGTAAAGCACTTTGGGGTCCTTAGGTACTAGTAAAGCGCTATACAAATACAGGCCATTTACCATAATGTGGACGGACAGAATCTCGTGCATTGTAATTTTTATATGTTATACTATATTGTACTATTGCATGATGATTGTTATTCTTTTAGATTTTTTATTACTATTTATATATTTTTTTTATACATTTAACTTGAACATCGGCAGAGCTGCAAACCAAATTGTGTCACACTGCATAATATATGAATGAAAATAAAGACATATTCTATCTATATTAAGTATCCGTTTGAGACGTAACACCATGTCGCTATTATATGACAGTCATGATTTAAAAAGAGACAGCCATGATGTTGGTTGGTGTAAATAAACACAAGCAACTATTACTGGCATTGCTGAGATTACGTCTGGTCTTGGTCTGTGTTTAAATTTGTATTGCCTGCATGATATAATCGACATCTAAGCACCATAAAAAGCCAGAAATCAATTTGAAAGAGATTTTAGTACTTAGCGCTGCTCATTCCATTTCACAGTGTGTTAGTCTAAGTTAGTTTTCAGAGAGCCTTTTAACCAAGGTTATTAAAAAAATGTGGACATTGTGCATTTTTAATGGACCTCTTAACATCATTTCTCTTCTTCAGAACAAGCTTTATGTTAATAGATAAAGGTTCACTATAAAGAAAATAATTCCAATAGAACATTTAATTTCATTAATTTACATGATAAATTAACCTTCTTTTCCAGAGCAATAACATACATGACTGGAGGGTATTCTTTCTTACTAGTACTACAAGAGTCATTAGGTGGTAGGTAGTATTTGCATCCTCAGTGTGTGATGGGATTAATTATTAATTGCCAGCAATTAATGATTCATGCACCTCCTTTCTTGTTTGCTGCAGAGGTGTGGCGTGTGTGTGTGCTGTACAGGTGGCTGAGGTCTCATCAGGAGATGGAAGCAAGAGGATCACGTCATCTGAGACCCAGTTCATACACCTTGCACAACAAAGAAACGTTTATAAAGAAACAGGTTTGTCTCTTTCCACATCTCTGAACTCACATGTGGAGTTTTAAACATAACCACTGCGGCTTAAATAGGCTTAACCACAGGTTAGCTAATCACTGTAAATAGTTCAAAGGTTCTCTTTGTTTATCTAAATCACGCATAAGATGTTGTCAGTTTTTCCCAAAATTCCCACAGAGACATTCAACAGGTAGAGCTCATTATTTGTATGACTCAACATAATAACATGAGAGCCTATGACAGTTTGAAGACCTTTTTTTTTTCAAAACTTTGAGCTGTTTGGTTATTGATTGAACCTACCTGACCTTTCTCTGCCCTACTCTGATAAAACTTTCCTCGTCTCGGCTCACACCTGTAGCCCTCAGAGGGAACAGTTGTTGAGTCAGGCTGAGGGCAGGAAGACTGCCTGGAAGATTACCGGTCTTATCACAGAAACAAGTGAACATAAATGTAGCCGACATGACCACAAAGTGAAAGCCTATCTGTCTGAGTTATTCCACAGCCTCTTTCTACTTCTGTATTTTGTGCAGTCATGTGGTCTTTTAGTGAATGAATGCTTGCAAAGCACTTTAACTCATTTAACTTACCTTTCCTGATCTTTTGCTTGTTGGATTGCTGCTACTAAAAGCAAGCGTCATGTGAAGTGATTTCTTAGATGTCACTGATGCTGGCAGATGGGCTTTTTCCATCAAATGAAAATTAATTTAAAAAAATCATTTACAAAGTTGCATGATTGGAAACTGTATTTTGCCTCTTTTGAGAACATAAAGCATGTCACCCATGTACAAGCAAAACACTCCCTGTAGTGCTACGAATGATGGTCTCTGCTCTGCTTTTCCACTCGGCTGAAGACAGAGGAAGCTGTTTATGGACCGTCTGACAATGTCCTTTTGGTTAAACATGATCCTCACGCTTACCCCTTTTATCTGTGTCTGATTGATGGGTCTACAGGGGGGTTTGAGTGCTCTTACAGATCCTGTGCTGCTTCCTAATTGCTGCTTCTGACCTAGCTTCAACCCTCCTTGGTCCTAGGGGAAACTTCACCATTAATTACTGTGACTTCATGGTATATCAATCAGGGTGTCCTGAGGGGCCTCTCAACCACCCTTTTACAGTCAAGTACATGTAGAAGACCCACTGAAGTCTGATAAACTCATTCCTGTGGTGGGAATACAATCTTTTGCCTAATTTAGGAGGACGTTTCTGAATGAGCTTGATTTGATGTGTGGCTCTCAGTCATGCCGGCAAAGACGAGACCCCCGGGTGCAAGACGAAGTGGAAGGTTGAGGTGAGAGTAAACTAGCTTTTTATACTTTTAACCATATACTGTGCAGTAATAGCTGTGAGACCAATGTGTTTGAAAACTGCTGTGGTTCATCACTGTGTTTGAACGTATTTAATTCAGTGTTAATGCAGAGATTGGTTAAAAAATAGCGTGATCCTTGTATCAGATTTCTCATAAATGAGAAGAAACGTGGAGGCGATGTTACAAAATTTGAAAACCACACTCATATTTCCTGTACCCGGAAATGTGAATACTGATTTCCTGACAAATCTAAAATTAGTTAAAGGAGCTGGCTGACTGTCAAATACTTTTTTTTCCAAAACTGAAAAAAAGCATTTATTTGTTGCCTCTAGATCTCTAGGGGATCCTGTTGAATGTAAAAACCTCTTGTTCTCATAATCCAGACAAGTAATCTACACTGTCAGCATAAAATGGGGCCATATTATGTCTTCCATTATTTTAACAGCAGAAAGGCAACGATACCCATATTCAGTGGAGAGTGTCTTAATAAAGAAGCAGATCAAAGCAGCTATGAAAGAGACTTTTTCCAGGAACCTGAGATGCTTGTGCCCTGAAACCTCATCTGAGGGAAGGCTCTGAGCTTGGTGCCCCTTATCAGCACCTCAGAAACTTTCTGCTTCCTAACATCCATCTCTGCTCTAGAGAAAATTCCCAGGTGAATCTGAGCTTTCACTGAAACCAGGATGGAATGCGCTGTAGTGGTCTTTTCATCAGATGGAGCAACAGTGTGTATTAACGGTTGCCTGAATGAGGAGCCTCAGTCACTCAAATTAAATCTCTGAGTTTGCAGCGTAAAGGAAAGTCTGTCTATCTATCTATGGTAGCATAATTTGCTGTTTGAGTTGGATTGCTGTCTTATATTAGGAACTGTTGACATCTCCATTGCTAATTCCCCCTTCTTTCTTGCTTTTGAGTTAAGAAACCTCTTGAGTTTAGTCAGCCACATCAGCAGACCCAACCTCAGAGTCTTATGACAGCGATGCAATACTGAGCCTGTGGATGCTCATCGAGTTGATAAAAAAAAGAAGTACTGTTTATGTAATTGATTCTTTGCTGCCTCTGTAATGAAGCAGGAGTGTATCATTTCACTAAAATATACACAGGGGAGCAGAGGGTGGAGGCTTTGATAATCATAGAAAGCATGTGGTGTTATGATCATCATGTGGCAACAAGCATGGTTTTGTCTAAAAATTGACCAATAAGCTGAAGAATTAGGTTTTTGTGATACATGTTTCATATTCTTTTGACTTGTTTGCCTTAGATGAATATAAATAAATACTGTTGTTAGAACTACATAAATATGAGCGCTTTGATGACCGCTATAATAATCCTGAATGCATACTGTTTTATAGACATATCGAGTTGCATTTTGACGTAGAATTCACTTCAATTCTCTGTGTGTGCGGGCCAGTTTAGCCACCAGTACCTTACAGTTATTTGGTAGGAAAATGTCTTACCCTGTATTCAAAGTCCATAACCTCAAATGAATTCAAACAGGTCCCTGTGCTGTAACAGCTTGAGCCCAAGTAGCTCGTCTTTAGTCTGTGGGAGCAGTTCTTCACATGCATAGTGCAATCAATCATTTACTGGATGAAGATATTCGTGTAAACACTTGAAATTTTAATATAATCACTTCATTGCTGGGATTTTGTGTGCGTGTGTTTGTATAATGCCTTAAAAAGCCAAAGTTATGTATCTTAGCTGATAAAGATTCAAAATACTATGATATGTGCTGTTAAATCCTGAAGGTTAATTCGTGTAATTATCAAAAACTATTAATACGAGCTGTGATTTTTTTTAAAAAAAAACTCACTGTGGTTTATTGCAGACGTGTTTAACTACAGTCTGTGTGGGTTTTCCTTCATTCACTCCACTGGGACACATCAATATAACTGATATGAAAGCATTATTATTGTTTAATTGGCCACAGCCATTTACCGTGAAATTTAATGCCTCTCATAACTATAACAGTCATGGTCCCCCCGTCTCACTGTAGATGAGGGTTAAAGGTTTCAGTCACTGGACCCCACTGTGGCTGAGGATATCGCTTAGTCACCCCGTCTGGAGAAGAAGCAGCGCCTCCCTGTGTACACACCGATTGGTTGGTGATCTTGACGGGCTCGCCTTCTCTACAGACCGTCTTCAGCCCAGGGCGGGGCTGATTCTCTACCAAACTGAATTGCTACAACCGCCAGGAGGAAACTTACCCCGGGTCGATCCATGGAGCAGTGTGGGAATGCTCCGTCTGTAGCAGAGAACCGGACGGCAGCCTCATTTCGACTTAATCATCCTGGACTGCCTCAGCTGCTCTTGGGATCGAGAGTGACCGGATTGAATACTACAGCACTGGGATTGGCTTAAAAAAAATAAAATAAAACAAAATAACAGAAAAAAAGAAAGAAAACCCATCTGCGGGGTGAGAAAAGAAGCGCGTTAATCGCCGCACCGCTGTCAGGATGATGTGACAAATCATTTATCTGCTGCCCGTGGAAAAATCAGTGGAATCGGATTTTTTCTCTTCTTCTTCCACTGCTGGAAATCAACTGAACCGGTTGTTATAAGGGTAAGTTGAGACATTATATCGTGGCACTCTCGTGTGGTCGCCCTTACGGAAGGCAGGACTCGGAGGAAGCGCTCACGCGTCGTGACCGCGGTGGAAACGAGCTCAATCCGGTCGATTGAATTACTGGTCAGTTAATTGATCCACAGAGGAACCCTTCAGACTCGGGTTGGCTGTAGTAAACATGGCATCGGTTAGGTTACGGAGTGCTTTGCCATTTTGCACTCATTGTGAAGTTTTCATAGAGAAAGTGGGCTATTTAAAGTGCTCCAACAGCAGCCAATAATTGGTCTATATTTTTGCCCAATCACCTGCTTAACAAGTGTGATACAGCCTAACCTACATAGTAAAAGAGGCGTTGAAGTGGAATTAATGGGGTGTGAAATGAGCTTGAAGTCTGGAAAGGTGAATTACTTTTATTTTTGTACTTGAACTCCTCAAATTCAGGATATATTACTCTCGTTAGACTCATATGAGCCAAAGGCGAGGTGGTTTCCATTTCAACATCTGGTTAGATTATCTAATCTGGCTGTAGGCTCATCACTGGGAGAAAGCCCCAGCCTCATCTGAATTATAGATGTAGCATAAATGTTTTGTGGATAATCATGCAACACAGCACACATCGAATCCCACCTGACCTTATCTTTGTCATTCTCCTCCCATATCACCCTTTCTTCCTCTTGCTCATCATCATAAACTGGGTGCACATAAATGGTACATAATTCATGGGTAAAGGGTGCGAGGAAAGAGTAGCAAACAGTATTTTCTTTCCACCCCCCAGTCTCAGCCTCTGTGCACCCTGAAAGTATTATTTTGTCTTTGGATGTTTGTTTTCTGTTGAATTGCTGCTTTTGTGATGCACAGACACACTGTGACTCAGTGTGACTCAAGAGAAGGGCACACGTTTCTCAAAATCATACCCATGGAGCAGACACTTAAATGTCTCGATTTGACTCATCAGCGGTCCGGAGCTCTGCCAGGATGGCAGCGCAAGCAGCGCAAACTTATTAACAAACTGCACTCTTATTGACATCCACAAAGGGTATGTGCACCTCTGTCATACAGTACCTGGGCAGACTGAAGTGAAACCATAGACATACTGTATTAGAAACTGCTGAGTTATTTTGGCAGACAGGACATAGGAGCACATGGCCTGGTTTGTGTGCCCAGTGTTCCTGATCACATGGAGCAGGAGGGGGGGATCATATCTCTGGGTGATGTAATCACACTAATAAAGCAACCTCCCGATGTGTGATAGTGGCACTCATTCCTATCCTCTGTGTCTGCTCCAACTGGACCCTGGAGAGAATATTCCCAGTGTGTCTGTGTTTGTGTGTTTGTATGTCCATGTGATACTTGGAAGGAGCTGGGAGTAGCTGTGGTGAGGCCGGTCGACCATTCAGCCTGGCTTTTGTTGACCAACTGCTATGTGAGTTTTGCAGAGGGCTGCTTAGGGGGCCACGGTGTAGTCATGCCTACATGACTCACAGTATGTTATCTGTCTATCAGCCTAGCCAAGTGTACAATCCTGTATAACTGCTTCATGGTGTTCAAAACTGTTTCGGGGCAGGATTTTACACTCAGTGATTGATATTATCAGCCTTCATTCACTGCCATTTTCAGTAGATATCTTTCCCTGTGTATCTCAAAGCATAACAACAGCAACTTGGCAATGTTTTTATGTGTGACCTATAATCACTTCAAGATGCTGTATCTACATTTAGGACACACTTATCTGGCCTACAGCGGGCTCACTTTGATGCGCTTTCAATGGGCTGATGCAGTTTTCAGTAAGACTACAAACAAGCTGGAGATTTCCTGAAAGCCCCCCTCTGAACTCTAAAATCTGCCTGTTCTCGAACTTTGAGTGTACTCTCTGTGATTGTGGGTCATTTTCAGTCTGGATTGCGCTTTCTCCGAGTCCAAATGAAATGAGCGTCACTGGGCTGAACAGTTCCATGTGTGCAGAGCACATGCTTCTCAAAATAACCTCAGGCTGTTTCACCAGCACACACATCTGTATCACGAGTCAGAAAGTGGCTCACTTCACAATCCTGTTTACTGGGCATTCTAAAGCTGGGGTTAATTCCTAACCTGCTACAAAATAGCTCTGCTGATTTGCTTAATTAATGTTTAAATAGCAAGATAGTGCACACTGTAGAGGCTGCTAGGTTAAATCTGTTCATATATGCACATATTTATGCACATGTTCTGATTGCAAGAAAAATGTCCCTTTAGGGCCTTTTCAGGATACTTTTGCAGGGAACAGTGCCTACTCTGTAGAAGATACCTCTGAGCAGCCCTAAAAAGCTGGGGGGCATAGCCAGATGCAGCTAAAGATGTTGCTAAATAATTTTACTAAATAAAAGGCTTAAAGCAGCAATAAGAAGCAATTACTGCCTCTACCTAGCACCTGTCCAGAGTTTCTGCAGTGGAAGCCCAGCTGTTTATTAGTGTGTTTATTAGAAAGCATTGCATGCTATTATTATTATCCCAAAATATTGTCACTTCTAAATTTTAAGATAATGTAATACTTATGCTTTTCATGTAAAACTTTCACATGTTAAAATTCTGTTAAAACGCAGAGAGGATTTAGATTTTGCTTAAGCTACCTTTAAAGCAGTGATATTCATCCTGGTTATTCTATATCTTCTGTTTTTCTAAATCAGAAAAATATATTAAAACCCAAGTTTAAAACACTCGGCAGGATGTATGACCTCACAGGTTTGGTATCCTTTCTTAAACTCTCTTCTACAAAATTCAAAGAGATTTGTAATGCTCGACCTCCCTACCAGCGTATGGAGTTAAAGATGTATTGTAGTGTCATAAAAGATTGATGTCTAACCGTTGTGCAGCTGAAACACACATTTTTGTCTGAGACTTTTATATACCTGTCATCTCAGGAAGCGTCTGCTTTGTGCGAAAGCTGCAACAGTTTTGTCTGCTTGCCCGGTGTATGAATCAGGGGCACGGCAGCATTACCTAGAGAAGTCAAACATGTTAACCAACTTGTTCTGCTGCTTTCCAAACAATGCATGTGCATTCCCGTTAAATATATTGGTTACAACTGCTACCACAACCGCACATTAGCTTAAAAGCATGTCAGGTCTGCTTGCTAGTGAGAGAGCTCACAGGCAATGTTTGATGTCTCCCTCCCTGGCGCTTGCTCAGCTCGTACCTTTTTGACTTTGATGTGGTTTTAACTAAGTTGTCAAAAAGAAGCACTGAGTTTTCTCCCCCCCCTGCATGTCAAATCATGTGATATTTGTGGGAGAAAACTGCCTCTAGAGTATGCTTTAGAGCATGGAATGTAAGCAGATACATCCTGCCTTGTTTTCAGAGCAATAAACAGAATATAACATGTATTAGTAGTGGTGCACAAAATGTAATTATATAGGAAGTGCAGTGTTTGTATGAATCCGCATCCAATGGCTGCTGTTTGTTTGGAATTACATTACACCAGGTACAGTAATAGACAGTGTCCGAGTTCTTCCCCCGTTTATGACTTGATGCGTGAGTCACAGGCACTGCTGTCCCCTTCCCATGATACCTCATTGGTTTTGTGATGCAGTGGCAGCCATGACGATGAAGTTAGTTGTGATGTAATGCTGCATGCAGCAGCGGCAGTGCTATTTCAGGTCTACCTCTAAGCCTTCAGGGCTTCCATTTGCCAGAATGCCAGCCTGCCCTTCTCTCAGTCAGCACCTCGTCTGTCATGAGCATGACAGCCATACATGAACTGGTATTCACAGAATTTACTAGAAACCTCAGGTGTACTGCTTTGGAAAAAAGCTGTAAATTAAAAACGTGTTGCCGGAGTTGTTTTCAGAGTTACTTGGCTGAACTCAACATAACAGAGACGAAAACTTTAAATGTCAGATTGATAGTTACAGGGTGTTTTTTTGGCTTCCTAGCTTGTGTTATCACTGACACGGCGTCTGAGGCTGGTTAACCTCAGGGCAAAGCTCACTTCCAGGGCGGTGGGAATGGTTTGCTCTTTCTCCCAGAAGGCCAGTGCTTGGAGACAAGCAGCAATGGCTCCTTGGCCTTTAATCTTCCTCTTAAGAGTGTGAAGAGCTCGTAAAGGGTGTGTCTGTGTATAAACCAATAAATATGCAGTATTTACCTGATGTCTCGAGACATCGTATGTTGCAACTGGGAAGTTTCCCTGGCTGAAATCTGTTGACTATTTAAAAGCTTACACAGGGTTCAGTTACTGCAGTGCAACGTGATAGTGAACTTGTGGGAAACCAACCAATAAAGTTGCTCCTTGTTGGAAATGATGAATGCTTTTATTGTCTCAACCAGTTTGTTTGTCACTGGTTACAAAATGTAGTTTTTGTGAACACACTTTTCTTATTGTCAGTTTGCACCGTTCGCTCCTTATGCAGTTCTTTTTTTTGGACAGAAACCTTAGTTGTCAATTTTGGGTCATTCAAACGGACACTGGAAAAAACTATGATTAGATTAATGTGCTCTACAAAGCCACCGCAGGTGGGGTGTTGACAGCCAAGAGAAAAATATGAATTGAAACGAAGTTGAATGAACATAATAGCTTTACAGAAGCTAAACAAATAAAGGCAGGTTGGATCCTTTGGTAATGTTAATGATTGATAAAATCTTGTAAGGTGTTTTGCACGTGAACTTTTTTTTTTGGCTTCTGAAGTAGGGCCTTCTGGATAAGATTTGAGAAACCTGTGGGTTAACCAAACCAAAATATAATCCCTTTGTCACCACGATAGAATGATCCAGAAACTAAAATCAAACAGATTGTTAGATAGCTAACTAACGTTTGCTAAAGGCCATATATTGCCTTATTGATACATCCAGATTGAAAATACATTAAACTGCTTTCATCCTCCAGCAGCAGGAAGGATTCACCACAAGATAATGTCCAATTTCTTTTGCTTCCTTTTTCAGCTAATTGAAATACTGCAATTTAGAAGTTAGAAATGGATGTGTACAGTGTTTTAGGTAACTAAAATAACCTAATTAGGGCTACAAAACACATTTCAAACACATCAGCCGTGAGGACGGTTGATTCATAATGCAGCTGGGATGTCATGACTGTGAGTCAGCAGCATGACATGGGTATTCTAATACATATTCTTAACGTATTACGTCTTGCATATGAGAAATACACCCACGCATTTTGGCCTAAATTTAAATGTAATACCGAAACTAGTAAAAACTAAACAAAGACATTTTTTAACAGTAAAAACTGAAATGAAACAGGAAATTAAGTGAAAGCGAACTGGATCGGAAACAAAAATTTCAATCAATGAATATCTCATACAAATGTCCTATATCTACTTGTGTATTGATTAGGGCATAATGCCAAAGAGGCAGGTACGCTCCAGTTTAACAATGTAAACTCTTTAGTTGCTCAGAAAAGGATTGCTCTTTAATAAATAATAACTTTTCCTTTTTTTTGAATGAAGTCTCTTCGCAGAAGCTTTAAAATTACATCCCCCTTTTTAGTTGTTGTTAGTCCACATTGCTGCAAAGACTGCAGGACTGCATAGTGTCTGTTTACTTTTCCCCAGCTTTTTGTCAGGCCAGAGGGTCGGCCTGACTAGGAACACCCTGACTGATATAGTATCTCAGCACTATTACAGCAGCAATGAGAGTGCTGTTTTAAATAGGAAGCCTTCCCCCGGCCCACTCCCCTCCTAACCCTCTATCTTTGGCACAGCTGGTTGTCATACCCAGAGGCTCTGAATCCTCATTGTGCACCAGACTGCTAAACCCAAGTTCCCTGAATTGATTTGCACGCACACAGTTATATCTGGACAGTTTCAGCGCAGTCCCACCAACATCACATACCATGCACCAAACTCACTCCAGCAGCTTTCCCAGAAATGAGGGTGTGTTTTGGACTCCCGTGACTTGTCTTTTTACTGCCTTTTTTCGGAAGAGGTGGATCACAGTCGGTGGAAATGCTCTTTTCTTTGGAATGAGACTGAACCCTTGAAAGACCAACGCTGAGTAGTGTCCAAAATGTGCCAGTCATGCATCTCTTTAAATATTAAATATAGATGTTTAATACAAACAGATTTTAAGTAACTGCTTGGACGATTTTGTGTGTTTTGTGAATAATGTGGCTTTAACCCAGGCATAATTTGCACATTTAAAAGTACCTGATTCTGTAACTCTTAACTTTCCCTTTCTCCTTCCTCTGCTTCTTGTTACACCGGTGCCAACTTTTCCTCCCATTTGCCAGCCGACAGAGCTTGTAAATTTAGTGTGCCAAGGAAAATGATGTAAAGCCTGTCTTTTATGGTTCCCAGCTGATCACGCCCAGTTATAGTGAAAGGCATCAGTCTGCAAGCCTAATATGTGGTGAAGCATATTCGCTTAGAAAAAGGCAAAAACAAACATTAACAATTGTGCAAAAAAAGAAGTTTTTTTTTCTTGAACCGACCCGAGTTTGTGCCCTCTTGTTTTATTTTCAGTTCTCTCATCTTTTCCCACTTAGACATTCTGTCTCCTGTCTCTGCCTCGTTTCCTGACGGTTTGTCACTTCTCCATCACAGTAGTTGTCTTGGTTTTCAGACCACAAACAAAACTTGGAGCCGTCCTTATGTGCGTGCTCTCTGACCTGGAGGGAAAAACTGATTTCAGTTCCATAGACAAAGAAACTGTGTTCTCTTTAGTTACATGAAGAGTAAGGAGGCCTTCCCCTCACTGGGCCTGTGACTGTCCCATAGGACCTGCCCCAGCCTTCCCAGTTTTCCTGTGCTTTTGTCCAGAGTTTTCCACAGATCTTGTGGCCCAGCTGCACGCCTCTATTCTCGCTCTTTCCTCCCCCTTCATCCTTGCTTTTACATCTCCCTGATCACAGCTCAGAGCTCATGGGTTCACTTATGGGTGATCCCCCCTGCATTCCCCTGCGTGTTCACAAAGTAACATATTTAAGGGTCTGCACAATTAGTTGTGAAGTCATGAAATAATTACCCCTTCATTAGATGGAAAGAAAGCCAGACTTTCTGAATTAGGCTTTCACGAGAGGTAAACTGAAAACTATTACAAATGTGAAATTCTGCAGTTCAATATTTGTAGTATTCTGACAAAAGACAGAAAAAACAAAATAATGGGTCAAAATCAATGAATCTACCTTTATTTTAAAGTAATTTAGTTCAATTCAAATTCCAATTAAATGTGAAAATATTTTTAAAAAACATTATTTTCATCCTTTTCGTGAAAACTAGTCATTGAAATGCCTTAAAATGACACCACCTAATAATAGCTTTGACACATAGTCACCTGACTTTCTTTGTTCCTCAGTCGTTGCTCCCCAATCTACACTCTTCACAGCCTCTGCCAAAATGCCATGTGACTCATTTTGGTGTCTCAGCACAGTTGGCCTCACAGATTTCTCCTGAGTGGGTTGAATATCTCAAAGACTAGATCAGAAGCAGACTGTTTATCGTTAATTTTATTCCTTTTTCGCACAACTGTTCAAACAAATGTTGATTACGCGCGGCTGATTTGTGTGTTCCTCCCAGCAGTGAGAACTGGCTGTGAATAAGCACTTATCTGTTGGTCGGATCACTTCGCCGTCCATACGTTACGACCAACCAAACAAATACTGTTTCTCCAGCTTTTCCTTTCATCCACATATTTTCCCGTGTGACATTCGAAGGGGAGTTAAATGTGTAAGCTGTATTTGAAAAACATAGCTGTTGTATGTGAAACCGAAAAGGCTGGCTCTCTCTGCAATACACAGGCTTCTGCTGCCGTTTTCTCCAGGAAGAAATGAAATCTCATCTTTATAGAATCAAGCTTCTTCTATCAACCCAGACAGAGGCTCTATTACAAGAACGCTGAATCTGTTTTGCTGCAGAAGAATTGGTTTCATATTCCCCATAATTCAGGCCTTTTTTCAGCACCTGCATGCACAGCTTTATGCTTTCACACACATGCCTACAATCCACTGCTCCTATGTAGCTATACTGTGTATTTTCACAGCCTCCAGTGGTGATAATCAATGCAGCCAGTCAATAAGCAGTACTCTGTTTAAGGTCCGCAAATCTCTCAAAGAGGCGTTTCCTGAAATTGGATGTGAAGGTTGAGTTCATATGAGGCTTTTTAGTAATAACAGCAAGTGTGTTAAATGAAATTATTAAAGATGGAAAGAGTGAAAACCATGATTGTACCTTTGTGAGACGGTCGAGTCCATCAGTTGCTGAATAAAATTAGCAGCTGAGTAGAGGGTGACTCATATTTAAGAGAATAACTCGTCATTTAGATCTTCTGGTGTTAGACTGAGCGATGAATATCCTGTGTTTGGGATTAATAAGTGTGAGCCGTTCTTAACATTTGTTTTCCGTTTGTGTCTTTTATAAACACTTGTTGGGTTTTATCTCACATAAGCTTTTTATCTTACATCCTTGAAATGGATGCTGCTGTTTGCCTAATAACATAGATTCTCTTTAGTGTGCTCGTAGAAGAAGGCGGCTCGGTTTGCTCATTTTTGATGAAAAAATGAATACTTAATGCTTTAAGTTTTTATTCACGAGTTATTACAACTATAATCAAGGCTTAAATGATTTTGATTGTGTGTTTCTCAAAAGTTCTTCTTCATCGCTGTGCGGATTAGTTTTTCATCTACAGTGCCAGTTTCAGAATTAATTTTTTTTCTCTCCTTTATCCTTTTTTAAACTGCTCTACACAACCATCTCCACTTTGGAAGCTCAGTGTCACAGCATCTATTCTCTCCTCTGCTTGAAACCGTGCTACAGGCCGCGTGTTATCTGCTCTCTTCAACAGGCATGTTAGCTTTGATGTCACACTACACAGATCTCGCTCTGCGGCCAGAGTGGGCGGCGACCCTGACTCAAACCAGACCAATTATTTTTGGCGGATGGTGATGTTCTCTTTTACAGTGGACAGCAGTGTGGATGTGTTCCTGTGCATGTGAGCAAATGTATGTTGTTTCCGTGGTCGTGTGGACCGGACGCAGAGAACGCACCCAGTTTGCGGTGTGTTTCCTGCCTTCATTTTCACCTCGCCCCCTTCTCTGTTCTGCATTTCCTTCCTTCCAGCCCTCCTCATTAAAACTAGCAGTAACCTGACCTCTGTGGTCGTGCTCGTGGTTTCTCACAGAGGATGTGAGACAAGATGACAAAGCTAATGGCTGCCCTTTGTGAAGTATTTTTAATCATGTTGATTAGAACACAAGATAAACCTAAACACACACTGGAGGACGATGCATTACAGTTTGTTTTTAATGTTTTATATTTTTTTAAACTATTAACATAACTGTGGTCTATCCACATGTCTAACTTTTGCTGTGTTTGAGTTTAGCACAGACGCTGCTACTAGCACCTGAACGTTTTTAGAAAAGACTGTTAGAAAAGGCTAAGGATGCTTGTTTAAAGCAAAACTCATAATCACATTTATTTTGGTAAACACTGAGACCTTTCAAACATGATTACCTTAACAGAAAAATATTATTTTTCTAACTTGTTTCTCATGATACATCTTGAAACCAAAAGGCTTTCCTTTTGACCAAAACCTTTTTTTCTCGTCTTGGCTCAAGCTGAACTGAAACTGCCACAGTGGTACAGCCAGACGGTTTGGGTTCAAAGGAAGGAGAGAAACCAGAGTAAACTGCGTTTATAACTAAAGAGAACGCAGCACAGCTGTTTAAGCCAAACTTGTAATAGAACATTAATTCAGATTAGTTACACAGGCTTACTGCTGACACGGTTTACTTTGAAAATGTCACAACTCTGTTTTAGTCCCATCTACAGCCTGTATATAGAAGACAGCCATTTGTTGGTGAACTCCAGCAGTGCAGCGTCGAGCTTAGCGTTATCATTGTGGTAGTCTTAGTGTTTTAAATCCGGACGTGACAAGTTAGGGGTGACGGTATGGTGTGAATGAGCGAGAAACCAAGAGACACTTCAAGCTCATTTTAGCAACTAGTACTACGTGTCAGTCAGAAAGTGGGGTTGCTCTAAAGCCTCCTTTACTGCCTTATTTGACTATACAGTGTTCGCTCGTTTATCGCAGGTGTTACGTTTTAAAAATGACCCGCGATAGGTGAAATCCACGAAGTAGCAAACTTTATTTTTTACAATTATTATAGCTGTTTTAAGGCTGTAAAACCTCTCACGACACACTTTATACACTTTTCTCAAACAGGCATCGACATTTTCACACGTGTCTCTCTTGTTTAAACACTGTCAAAGTTCAAACCGTTGTAGAAAAATAAGTCCAGTATTATAGAATGAAATCAAAGATTTAGGTTAGAGCAACATGAATGAATCAATGGTACAGAAGTAGAGGAAGCAAGAAGAATGAGTTGAGTAAAGTTTGACTTATCTGACCGTTTGGTTTCACTTAATGCGCCTTATAATCCTTTGACCTTGACACTGTTGTGTTTGTTGTCTTCTGCTAGCGAAGATTTATGTAAATTTGACAAGCTGAACGAATTCTGTACTGTACAGGAGACACGGCACAAGATTGATTGAAAATAAGCTACATCCGATCAGGACGCAGAACACAATCTGCTGTAAAAAAAAAAACAAAAAAAAAAATTACACCCCCAAAAAAATCCATGAAACAGCGAGGCTGCGAAAAGTGAGCTGCGATATAGCAAGGGACCACTGTAATGGGGACATAATTTACAAAATAGATATAATATTGTATTTAGTAAGACTTATGACCAGCAACTGAGCCTATAAAGTCTTAATGAAAGTCTTTACTGGTGTCACAGATCAAGAGAGCTGGGGCTATATTCCATTTAACCAAACTTCTTTGGTTATAAGGAATCGAGAATGGAGGTTTAACTTTTCAGACCTCAAATGTTTTTTTTTCTCTCTTTCTGGTTTCATCCGTCTCATGTGGATACTCCCACTTTCCCATTGTTATGTGTTTTCCCAGCAATGGATAATTTTCTCGCTGTTGCTCAAGCATGTTGTCATATTTACTTTGCAGCCCCCAAACCCAGTTTTAGCTGCACATACGTTTCTTTCAGTAACAATTCTTCCTCATTTGTGGCCTGAGCAAAGAAATCTCTGGTATTTCTGGTTATTGCTCTTTCTACACAAGCTCCGTCCACTTCCTGTTTACACTGATACCTGCCCTGTGTACATAAACGGTTATGTGATGATTTATGATGATGAATAAATAAGTCTAGAACTGCCAAACAAACATTATAGACAAACAGCTGCGCTAAAAGGTCTGTCCAGATGAAGATGGTTTTCTATGTGCAACAGTGTTTTAGGTTGAAAATGTATTGGCGCATATACATTTAAGGTGCATACCACCTTAACGTCGCTAACTCATCTTGTGCGTCACCCTCAGTAATTATCTCAGCTGGGAATTTGCTTACTGCACCATTTCCATTGATGAAGCAATGAAGACTTCAGCCCGCTGTAGCTTTTTTGACTGTGATCGGCCTGCACAATGACCCTTGTTCAGCCCAGTCCACATCAGCCCATACAATGAAGTCTTTTGTAGGGTTGATTCAGTCTGATATCATGCTGGAAACTATTTAGATGAGGATCACATGTTGTTCGGGCACGCCGTTTCTAAGATTCTCCTCTTACTCATTCAAGGGGAGAATGTCAAACCTCCTATAGACAATAAGATGGTTGTATGTAGTCTCAGGACACACCAGGAAGAGATGGTATTCACAAAGAAGACTGACTTACTTCCCTTTGTTGTGTAAAAAGACTTCTCGTTTTTAAGCTGTTCGCTTAACATGCTGTCAAACTGTTGGAGGTTTAATGAAAATACAACCCTGTCAGAAAGTCTGATGTGCATGCTATTGATCTTCTGATTATGGCATGTAGCACAAATAGATATCTTTGACATTTACATTATTTTGATCTGGTCTAACAGCCCTTGTTTAATTTGGATGCCAAAATATTTTCATAGTTTGGAATTGCCTTTCAGATTTATGAGAATGCAATTGCCTGTAAAATTGCTCCCTGAATACCATTTGATTCGTTTCATTATTACTTTATGCCATTGCCTTTCACGGCTTTTCTCAGAATATGCTGTAATGTTTAATATTCTGGCTTAATATCTAAAACATCTTCCTGAGATCAGGTCGTCTCCTCGAAGGTATCACAGCCTTGTTGAATTTCATTAAGTGCTCTCGACATGCATTTTGTGCGTACTTGCATGTGCTCTCTTATACGCCACACAGTGCAGAGTTGTACATCGGGACTTAGCTGCTGCTGAATTTTCCCACACTGTTGCAGACAGGCTGGAGCTAGAGATTCAGCGCTTTGATGATAAGCTTCTACAGCAAACAAATGCAGCAGGTTTCAGGTCTGGCAGCTGGAGTCCAAGCCTAAAACTAACTGCTTATCAACTACTTAATCCCAAAGTGGTGAAGGCCATTTCACGGTCAAATGATTCAACAGGGTGGTACCTTATCTAACTGAAGAGACAGAGACTATGCACACAACTCTCTTGTTATTATGTGAAACTCTATCTAGTTGTCTTGGCATGTGTAGTGTATATAACCCACGGTGAGGGAGTTTTTACTGTCTGCTGCTTCCTGAAGATTACAGACGCAAACAGCCCACGACTGAGACCTTATACAGATTTATCAAATGAGCTTTATTTTCCCTCCTTGTTCCACTAAAGTGAAGACAGGCCTTATCTATCTATTCTTAACAACACCGAGAATGGCGACGCTACAGCTTAACTTTCCACGACCACATGCAGCCACCTGTATATGCCCAGGGGCTCCAGTAGGAGGTATGTTGTAAATAATTTACCTGTGCAGAATGACTGAATAATTCAAGCGCTGAATTAGACACACGTGTTGTTGCATATGTGACCAAAGTGTCTGCAAAAAGGAAGCAAGCTTTGGCTTGAGTAGAATTCATATCCAGGTGGGTGCTATTTTGTTTTTAAACACATTAAGATTAAAGAAATATGATATCTTGGTTTCATTGTAGTGTAACATGTGTCAGCACTCCTTTGCATTGATTTCCTGTTGCAGGATATTAATGCGCGGTGAAGGGCGGGGACCTGTGCTGATAAAATCTCCTGGGCGAGATATAAGGCTTTGTGACGGAAGGGAAGTGGGTGCATGTCGTTTGATGGCGAATACAGATAGAACTTGTGGTGCCCGTTTCTTTTTACAGGGATAAACATCTAGTTCCTTATAGATAACTTGATGCGCTTTTTCACAGTTTGGTTTTTGTCAGAAACCAGCTTGCCACCCGGTGATCTGAAGCAGGATGTTTTTTTTTATTTATTTATTTTTGTCTAGAGGTACATTTGCAATCGACTTCCATAAATACACCACATGCACACAGCCTGCTGTTAGGAGGCCATTTATACTTTTGTACGCTATTCATATCTTTGGCTCGTGATCCTGTCATAAAGTAAACACTGGTGGGAGAGCCTAGCGTTGGATGCCATACAAATCTGACACTTGATACTGAAGCTACAGCAACTAAAAGGTAAAATCTGCTAGGTTAAAAAAATTATAAATCTAAAAGCCTGAGCTGAGATATTTTGAAAAAAACAAACAAACAAGGCAACGCCTGAGCTTTTCCACCCTTCTCGGCTGGGCATATCATCCATGCCCACCATCTACCTTGCCAGTCGCAGCGGGCTTGCCCGCCCACTATGCCTGCGCCTCAGCTAGCTGTGACACTTGATCTAAGGGTCAGCTGCGTCGGATATTTCTGCTGCCTCTGTGTGTATTTTTTTAATGTCGTAAGGGCTGGTTTGCTGTGACAGCCTGTCACATGTCACTAGGGTCAATTCGGATGACTGCAGCTTTTGCTGGCGCTCACTTGCGCTTGACTCTCATGCCTGTGGCAGTGATTCGCAGAGTATTTTCTTTCCTGTAAAATATGCATAATAATCAGTGGAAATAGAGAGTGGCTTCAAAGTCTGGACCACACAGCTTAATTTTGTTTTCCCACTGCTCTCATACTCGCAAGAGTGGCCAGAAAAGAAGTGACACGTTAGTGGCATGTTCTAATTACTCCCTTGGTTATATCATAACTTGTAACTCTATCATCAAATCAACTTCCACAACTGGTGAAGTCACCTGGCAGTAATGTCCGCCGTGCAGTATACCACGTCTATTTTTAGCGCCTGTTTTCTCTTCTCCACGCCCGAATGAAATATCAGTAGCTTTGTAGTTTTGTCAGCTTCTTAATTCATCCCAGTTGGAGGCACAATGTGCTATATAAAGATCAAAAGCCACCTTCTACAATTAATGCGCAGATGGGTCTCAGATGCATGCAGGAACTACACAAGACACAAGCCTGCAGTGTTATTTTGTGCAAACAAATTATATTTAGATCATCTGTCAGTGTGAGATACCTCCGCCCATTTTCCTTGAATGACTGTATAGCCATGAGTTTCTACTCATCATTACGAAATTCCCTTTGGGGAGCTTCTGTCAACTGCATATTGAGACTGATTTAAGAGTGTTTCAGCTCTAGATGACATTTAATTTGAAGACTTTTTCTCTTTTTTTGTGCTGTGTATTTATGCTGCAAAGAGCCTTTTATGAATAGTGTTTCTAGTTACACTAGTAAAAGAATAACTAAGTAAGAGTGACTACTTGAATAATGCGGTTTCCCTCCATTGTTTCCAGTGTTAAGTCTTGCCTCCAGCAAGGAGAGAAAAATGAGAAACAATGGATAGTAGGAGCATTTATAGTGAATGACTAACTGTTAGAGAATGGGGGAGTGAAACTAATATAACCTGTTTGTTCATTGTGTCCCTAACTTGTTAGTCTGTCTGGAATCTGCATAGATTACATACAAATGTCAAAAAATCCATCAAGCAAGAATGTTTAGGTAATGCATGAGTGCTAATTTAAAGCTTGGCTATAGTGAGAAAACGACCGCAGGAACCGCATGCAGGAATTAAAACAAAAACGAAACCAAAATAAAGAGTATCGACGGAGGAATGAATGCTCGAGGCCAGGAAGCACTGATGCTTTCATGAATCAGGTGTCTTGATTTTTCACTCCTCAGATTAACCAGGTCATCCATCCTTCGTATCCAGCCTTTCTTCCTTTCCAACGTAAACCTTGGATGTACAAGCCATGCTGGGAACAAGCAGGACCCTACTTGGCCAGGCACCTTAGGTTCTGTCAGCCTCAGTGACACAGCTCTCTCAGCCACCCGAAGTGTGGTTGCAGCCAGTCTGCCTCCTGTAGAGCAGCACATAGCAGCAGAGCACACACAGTACCCGGAAACCAGCCAGCTCCTGTCCATAATTGTTAGACTTCATGTGGTTTTTGGCGCTGCCATTTTAGCTTGGCTTAATTTCTACCAGAGCTCTTGTGGAATGTGGGTATGGCATTCACTGAGATTATAAACGACCGCGGATGGAGAAGATTCCAAGACTGTACAAATGCGTCTCTGGGCTAATTATCTCAGAAATGTTTGATTCGTTAATTTGATATCTAAAACAACTGATATCGTAGAGTTTCATACCCTTGGTAAATACCTAGATAACTCATTTGTATCGGAAAAAAATGTTATTGTAATGTTAATGGTGATGAAAATGTAAAGCGACTGACTGAGAGCCGTAGATTGTGATGCAGGCGTGTGTGGAAAAGGCAATGTCTCTGATATAAAGGAGGTCACAGCCAGATTACTATTTTATTTATGAGAGGCATGTAAAACACAAGGGTTATGCGCCTATCCAAGGTGCTTCACATATTTGAGGCATACAAGCTGCTGGACAAAAACTGATATGTTGCAGAGAAAAATAGCATGGCCTCCGTCTGAGAGAAGCTTTTTCTCTCTCTTGCTCCTGAAAGTGTCGGAGGTAGCACTTAGAGCTTCATCCTCCAAGCTTGTCTTCTATTTGACTTTAAGCCTCACCTGTGACAGCTGGGCCTCTGTTGTCATAAGCTAATGTCTTTATGTGCATGACTGAAGACCATTTCCCAAGTGATTACATTAAATGATGGCATGGAAAACTTCCCTGGGCTTGAGTTTGTATGTAGACTATAACGCAGCTTCCCAGACAGAGAATAAGAGCTCCGGTTATGCTTGTCAGCCCCGCTCATTATGGCCCATTGGACGTCCCCGCACCTGGAGAGATGTCAGCTTGATCTCTGTGTTTTGTTCGCCTGTCTGTCTTCTGCTGCCTAATGTGTCCTGGAGAGGCAGAATGAAAAACAATCCACGCTGTCGTGGATCTCGTGATTGAGTAGGAAGTGTTAGTTTCTTACAAGGACCAGCTGACGGCAGGGAGCCAGTCTTGCGAGGCGCTGTCCTAATTTATGGATGTGGGTGTTTTCCCTTTCCCGCTTTAGATGTGAATCTTGAAGTCAAAACAAATCGTTTGGAAATTTTTTTTAAAAAGTAGATTTAATCTGTGGTTGTGGTATGCACACATCAATCAGCAGTGGGAATGTAAACAGACACTTGAAATTGTTGCCATACGCCACGAGAAAAAAAAAAAGCACAGTCACCTTCATAGTAGACATTCGGGTGCGTTTTAGCCTTGAGTCCCCAAGTGATTGCAGATAACAGTGCAATGTTGAGGAAAGGATAATCCAGCACTCTGAATAAGTGCCAAAGACAGAGTTTAACTCCTCTTCCCCTAAGGATATCTGCTCCTGAAGGACATCCTGCCTGTGATGTCCAGTCTTCCTCAGACAGGGACCAGCCTTGAATCTGACCTTTTCCTTGCAGTGATTTATATTTTTTCACTGTGAAACGTGTGTTGGTGCAACTCAGCAATGACTATACCCACTGTTCCAGCTAAACCCCTCCAAAGACACGAGTTGCGGGCCCATGCCAGGTCAGCTGCAATGTTGATTTTTGAGAGAGACGGGAGAGAAAGACAGAAACAGACTTCCAAGGCACTTGGCTTGTCTGTCTGTTAAAAGTTAGAAGTTCACATTGGGATTTGACCAAACGCCCTTGCAGCCCACTGACCAGTAGACTAATGGAAAATTATAACAGTAGCATATGGCTGGATTAATCCTGCCACATCAGGTTATACTGGCATCTCCAGCAAGACTACTTTTACAGATGTGGAATGACTGGGACACAGTCCTTGCCATTCTTGCTGTTCCCGCTCTGTGAGATATTCAAAACATCTCTTTCAGCTGTCAGATTTTCTCTCTGACGTCATTTACATAATCTAAAAAATTGTTTAGAGAAAATGAAACTTGTGATTGCCTGTAAATGACAATCACTTATGCAAATACAGATGAGATGAGTGGGATGCAGCAGGCAAGAAAAGAGCCTAAAGCAGGAGGAAGCTTAGCGTTGAAACAATAAGAGTAAATTAGTCTGATTCCACCTAACCCTCCTTTATTTTCTGAAGTCAAAGCACCATCAACACAGCATTCAGGGCAAAATAAGTTAAAGAAGGAGTGGCCCAAGCCAAAGCAATCAAAACAGATTAAGCATAAATCAAAATTAGCTTCTGGGTGCTTCAGTTCAGTCCCAGTTTATGCCTGTCTGCAACCCTGAAGCGGATGCTCCCTCCTCCCTCCCTTCGCTGATCTGCTCTATATCAGGAGCCCCGCTGTTTGAACTAATGGCAAAAGTAATTAAATGTTGGATATTCTAGCTCGGGGCAAGAGAGATGGCTGTTGTTGCAACAGTGAGTGTGTGACTGGTGTCACACTTGTATTTTCCAAATGTTAGTGGCTGGGCAATGACAAAGATGAAGACAGTGATTGTTCTTTTGTGAATTTACATGTAAATTAAACAGATTAAACATAAGTGAAGTCACCGGAGGCCAAATATATGGGACAAAGTTGAGAATAATAAAAAAGTAAATACATTTTGCATGCTGTCATCGCTCTACTCATCAATCCATTTGACTCATCACCAGCCGGCTTTAGTCCAGTCTGCGGTGATAATCTGGTATCGGGAAGTGTCACTCAAGGTCAAACAGCAGTTGGGATAAATACCTAATAGGTGCATGAGTCCAAAATGTTCCACAGGGAGAGTGAATGACAGATAAACCCCCAATGTAACACCCTTAAGTGTATGCTATTGTATTATAAAGATCCCATCTAGATTTTCTGCGTAAAGTAGCACTTTCCCAGCATTGCAGTGGGAGAAATGTCAGCATGTGACACAGCAATTATACCGGTGCCCTTTTATGAGCCTGCAAATTAAGAAATATCTGTCAGGAAGAGGTCAGCCATGTTTAAATGTTAACACACTGGCGATGACCCTGCTGGTCTCATTGTGAGGCTTTCCTTCCAGCTCTGCTGAGATCAACTAATAACACTTCCCATCATCACTTGGGCTTGAAACAGAAGCCTGTGGTGCATTAAACTGACAATGTGGAGCAGATGTGGTCACTAGAAGGCGTGGACATTTTTTTAAGACGCTTGAACTGTAGAAAGAGAAGTGAGGACATGACCCAGTGTGGCTGATGAAAGCTTGAGTCAAAGCCCCTGATGTGATTTTATTTTTAAAATGAATAAAGAAATGAACTGCCATGTGAGGCATTTTAACCTCATGAGAAGCCCAGTCAGAGCTTGCACAAGGACAGGGAAGGGACTTATCAGATTTATTAGTTTTTTTTTAACCGCTCTATAGTCTCACAAGTTCACACGTTTCCACTTTAAAGGAAGGCGGTCAGTTATTTTGTTCATTCCTCCAAACTGCTGACTGAACAGCTGATTTAATCAATGATAAATGAGTACAAAAAAATTCATAGGGTAGTGCTTGATCTTTGGAAGTGCCAAGGAGTAGAGTAAAGGGGGTTAAAGAGTGCAGATTTTCATAGGAATTAGGAAAATAATAGAAAACATACCCAGAGTTAGATGATGGGACAATTAAAGGAAAGGCTGGTGATAACAAGGCTGCAGCTACAGACGGGGATGTCTGATGCTGATGTATACTGAGCGCCTCCTGTGGTCCGCGGGTCTTGTCGTGGGAGCACATACACAGTCATTAGTCTCTTGTAGAGCTGCTTTTAACCGCAAAGAAGGATTGCATTTGGTTTTTAACTGTAGAATTAAGGGATTATGTTGAAACCTGCTAACTTCCTCACTCCGAAAAAGATATTTATTGCTTTAAAAAAAAGACTTAAGATGATCTGTTTCAAGGAAGGAGTGAGCTGTAGACTATTCTCAGTGGTTTCCACTTTACTGTCTGATAATCAGAGCTGTGTGAAACTGTGTGAACGCCCATGCTTGAATCAAATAAGGGGCCTTAGCACCCTCTTGTGAAGCACTTCTGCAGCACAAAATCATTGTGATCACCATGTTTACAGCAGAAAACACATGTGCATTGTGGCCCTGTGGTATTTCTGTTAATTGCATTTGATACATTGAGGCTCATTATATTAATGCCATCTGCTCCTTCTCTGTGTGCATAGCTGGCAGGCCTGGGGTGGGACAGAGAACATGGCTGAACCACAGCGGGAAAGCACCAGCAGCCTGCAGAGGAAGAAGCCTCCCTGGCTCAGGCTGGACATTCCCACGACTCAGATGTCACTAGATGAGCCTCCCACATTTGTTCAGGTGCTCTTTCCCTTACTTTTTGTCACTGTTGTCATTTATGTGTGTTAACACTTTTCCAATAAATCTCCTCTGCAGCCGGTGAAGAGACAGGGTTTTCTGCGCAGTATCAGCATGCCAGTCGAGCCCTCTCACCTCCAGTCCCCACCCCGCGATGTCTTTGACACCCGGCGGCCTGTCTTGCAACGCCAGTCATCCATCACTCAGACCATTAAGAGGTAAAACACATGTTTTTTTATTGCCATCACCCACAATATGGAAGTTTAGGATTAACACTTCAGGAAGCTTTAGAATTTTAACTTTAAGAACTTAACATCTCCTTAGCAGAGTAGCATGCAGTGAAGCTGTAGCCCACGTCTTGTTGGCTAGAGTTTGTGACTTTAGTTTACAGATTATGGGATGTCATGCAAAGTTAAATAGTGGATGGTGGCATGTTAAAAAGTAACTTCCCCTCCCTTACCTTTTTCCAAATTTCCTAACTGCTTCCCGTTAACATCTTGATGTCCTCTGCCCGGTATTACCTTCCCAATTTTGGAACTCTAAATGAAAACCTTTACATAACAATCTGCTTTGCTCTCTCCGCATGGCTGCCACAGCGCTATCCAGCTGCACATTTCCTTTTCACTGCCTGTTGTTGTCTTTTCTCTTTTCTTCTCCTTCCCCTTTCTTGTCCCTTCTCGCCACCTCGTGGTCCTGCTCTGCCTGGTCACAGCAGCAGGAGGGTTCACTTTGAGCGGATTAACACAGTGCCCGTTAAGGGGCAGCGGGCTGCACGGCGCAGCACCAGGAAACACCACTCTCTCTCCAGAACTCTGCTCAGGTACGCCAGGATGTGTTTGGTTCAGAATGAGGCTAGAGATCTGTAATTACTGATTTCACTATTATGATATATGGGCTTGATACTTTTAATGCAGCCTTAGACATTTGATCAGTATCAGTCCAGCTTCCAAATCACAGGAAACCATTTCTCTTTTAGTCACTGGATGTCGCATCCATGCGTCATGTCATCACCACAAAGACTTCTTTATAACTGAGTCAGAAGGGCATGCAAAACCAAAAGCTGTTATTTTCCTGTTACTGTTACAAACAAATGTTGTAGTAATGGCCAATAATGGCCATCTGCCAAACAAATCACAAGATGTATATGTTGTCTTAGAGCAGTGCTCATTAGTGAACCAGCATTTTAAGGATGACATGCCAGATTTGACGGCCCCGTTAGATTAGAGAGTATGTTCCTGGGCAGTGACAATGACCAGGCATAATCACGGAAGCCAAGCTGACGCAATAAAAGGCTCTCAACGTCTGTGCTTATCACGGAAGTCCTATCACCAGCATACACTTCAAGAACTAAGGGTCACACAGATATTACATCGTCTTAAGGAAAGGGTGAGCTTAAGAATACATAAACACCATCAAATTTCCACCTAGCCTTCACTCTGCAGCTGGCAATTAGTGCAGAAACAGCTAGCTGGCCTGAATTTTCCTTTGAAGAATGTTTCCACTTCCACTTCCTGGCCTCGGGGAGCTGTAACATTGTTTGCTCTGGTACTTATTAGGCTTCAACTTAAACAACATGATTGCATGTGTATACATCAAGGGTTACTAGAATGTGCCGTTGTGCACAGTGGGACACAAATAAAACTTAAAAAGCATCCTTATTGTGTGTTTAATGGGATTTGCTGTCTGCTGGTGTCAGTTAAGATTAGGAAAGCTTAGTATGTTGTATTTTATTTGGCGCCTCAAAACTCAACTAGTTCCTAAAAGTGCGTGACAACACTGTGCATAAATATTTGGAGTGTGTAAATGTGTGACTTTCCCAGTGTATCTGGACATACGCAATACATGCCTAGACTTGTTCCCTCTCCTGTGCCCATTACTTAGACTATCTAGGGCACCTTTTTTACACCGTGGGAGGTGTTGTCTTATCAGTGCCTTGCATGTTTGCCGACCAACTCCTCTATATATTGCAAGGTTCTCTCACTCTGTCTTTCTTTAGAAAGGTAGGTGAATTTAATATCTCTGCGGGAAATGAAGCTGAAAAGTTGGTGTTTGTGGTTTTAAGGGGAACGGCGGACTGGTTTGGAGTCAGTAAGGACGGAGATGCCACTCAGAGATGGCAGAGGAAAAGTTTGCGCCACTGCAGCCTGCGCTATGGAAAGCTAAAACCACAGGTGATCCGAGAGATGGACCTGCCCAGCCAGGACAACATCTCCTTGACCAGCACTGAGACTCCACCTCCTCTCTATGTCCCCTCCTCACAACATGGCATGCAAAAGGTGAAGGGACACTTTGACACTACATGTTTAAAAAAAAAACCAAACTGATCTAATTTAGCAGAGAGGACATGAAAATAACACTGCTCAAAAGACATTACTGTGTAAGTGCAATAAAAACTTATCTAGCAGGTGTCACACTGTTTATTTTGTTTGTGATTGCAAATAAATGTGTAATTTTGATGAAAAAAATGAGAAAACACAGGTATTTATGGCCTTAATTAAAGAGGGGAACTTTTTTTAAAAACATGTATCTAATATCTGAGGTAAAACATTCTTGTGAGATCTGCCTAACTTGTTGATCCACTGATCTCCAGATTGTGGACCCACTGGCGCGAGGAAGAGCATTCCGCATGGTGGAGGAGGTGGATGGTTACAGCGTGCCCCAGACCCCCATCACCCCTGGAGCTGCTTCGCTTTGCTCCTTCACCAGCTCCCGCTCAGGTCTCAATCGGCTGCCTCGCCGACGTAAGAGGGAGTCTGTGGCAAAGATGAGTTTCAGGGCTGCAGCGGCGCTGGTCAAGGTGGGAGGGAGGGATCCAGTAAACAGATTACATTTAAATACATGCAGTCTTTATAAAAATTAGCATTAATACTGTACAATAAAGAGTAAAACACTTTTGCATGTGGGCTCTATTTGTGCTGGTTCACTGATTTTGATGATATTTCTCAGGGGCGCTCATTACGGGAGAGCACTCTAAGACGGGCTCAAAGACGAAGCTTCACCCCCGCAAGCTTCATGGAGGAAGATGTGGTTGACTTTCCTGATGAATTGGACACATCCTTCTTTGCTAGAGTAAGACGAGACAAATAACAATATTCTTGTTCATGTTTCAAAGCCCCTAATCGCGTCTTCTTTGTAGGATATTCTGATGCACGAGGAGTTGTCCACATACGCAGACGAAGTCTTTGAGTCACCGTCTGAGGCGGCCGTGAAGGAGGCCGAGCCCAGCAGCAAGAAGGATGAGACGGAGCTGACAGGCAGCGCCCTAGATAAGACGGAGCTGGAAAGAAGTCATCTCATGCTGTGAGTTGCCACAGGGTTTGTCAGTGAGGCTGTGCTGATAATTTTAACATGAATCTTCATTCCTGGAAAGCAGTTTTCTCATGAAAAGTGCAAAAGATATGAGTCAGACAGTAGTGTTAGTTTAGATCAGTGTTTCCAAAAATCAAAATATAATAGACAATATAAAAAGCAATATATAAACTGACAGTGTAGGTTTGTGATTCTGGTTGGCGATGTTGTCTGACATTATCGCAAGTTGGAAATTTGTTCTAAAAGACAATGCACTATCTGATGAGGACATACGTCTCCCTTTTATTTCAGACCTCTGGAGCGAGGGTGGCGTAAAGCCAAAGAAGGAACTGGACCACCAAAGGTGCCCTTGCGGCAGGAGGTCGTGAGTGTTCACGGACAGCGGCGTGGGCAGCGCATTGTTGTTCCTGTCAAGAAGCTTTTTGCCCGAGAGAAACGGCCCTATGGCTTGGGCATGGTGGGGAAACTCACAAACCGCACCTACCGCAAGCGCATTGACAGCTACGTCAAGAGACAAATAGAGGATATGGATGACCACAGGTACAAAACTTCTCACTAATGAGCAGTTCTACCCCACAGTGGGTGATGTTGATGGATGTGTAGCTGCTGCTTATTAAACATGTTCTTTGTCTCTTCTAGGCCTTTTTTTACATACTGGATCACCTTTGTCCATTTGCTCATCACTATCTTGGCTGTGTCCATCTATGGTTTTGCACCTCCAGGCTTCTCCCAGCATGAGACGGTTGATTCTGTGAGTCCAGGCTCAGATGGGGGATGTATGTGCATTGACGCCTTGGCAATTTTCATCTTTCAATAATGTGTAACCTTTCTTTTTTGTGTGTGATAATTCAGGTTTTAAGAAACAAAGGTGTGTATGAAAATGTCAAGTTTGTACAGCAGGAGAACTTTTGGATTGGGCCCAGTTCGGTAAGCTGTCTTTGATTATGTGTTTTTTTTTTTTGTTGTTGTTGTTTTTTTTTGTAATTTGTTCTTTTTTAAAATCTTAGAGTTCATGCATAAATGTCAGCAAATTATTAAATTTTTTCCTTTATACCTCTATCCATTCATTTTTAGGAAGCCCTGATCCACTTGGGGGCCAAATACTCTCCATGCATGCGCCAAGACCAGCAAGTGCATGATCTCATCAGGGAAAAGAGGGACATCGAAAGAAACTCTGCCTGCTGTGTGCGCAACGATCGCTCAGGCTGCGTCCAAACCTCAGAGGAGGAATGCTCGGTCGGTAAACAACCCTTTATTTTGGGATCCTTGACATTTGCAGCTCTGCATCAAAGAGAAGCCGTGGGCAATGTTGATTTCTTGTTTTCAGAGTACTCTGGCTGTGTGGGTGAAATGGCCGGGGCATCCCAGCACTCCCAAGTTAAATGGTAAAGACAGACAGTACGGTTCAGTGTGCCATCAGGATCCCAGGTAAGGCGCCTAGTAGTTTCAGTGGTTGAAGCTTGCGGTGTTTATTTAATGATAACGACACTGTACTGCTATACCTTCTGTGCTTCCAGGATATGTCTAGAGCCAGCCTCAGTGTCACCTCATGAATGGCCCGATGACATCACCAAGTGGCCAGTGAGTATGCTGAAACGCCGCTTGGTTTTGAGGCCCAAACAGAAGAAGGATAGATCAGATTGTGATTTTTCTCAAGAGAGTCCAGGATTTAAATCTAGAGCTAGGCCCTCCTGTGTGGCGTTTGCATGTTGTCCCTGTGTTTGTGCCGGTTTTCTCGAGGAGCTGGTACCCTCAGCACTGCAGGGCAACCACCCACTTTTCCACTACTAAGGATCGATTAAATGCATTAAAATAGTTTTTTAAATCTCACCTTTATTGCTACGACTGGTAAATCCTGACACCCTTCTAATATTTATGTTATACCTCAAAACACAGAAATTTTAGATCATTTGCAATTTAGCAATGTTATCATCTTTCTCCCTGCTACTTTTATACTATTCTCAGTATAAAAAATGCTTGCTTTTGGTGTAGCTGAGTTGTAAAAAAAAAAAAATTTACACTACAGAATTCATTCTGTTTTATTTTAAAATTTTTGCCTTGGATATAATCAGGATAAATTGACTGTTGTTCCCTTTTTCCCTGGCTTTTAGGTTTGTACCAGGTACAACACAGGGAACCATACCAACCTGCCTCATATAGACTGTACCATCACAGGCCGACCCTGCTGCATTGGAACCAAAGGGAGGTGAGGAGAGAAACATTTATTCCAAATAAATTGCACACTGGATGAATAACCACTTGATTCACTTGCTTAACACATGCCGTTTGCTTTCTTCAAGGTGTGAAATTACATCCCGGGAATATTGTGACTTCATGAAGGGCTACTTTCATGAGGAGGCTACTCTTTGCTCTCAAGTAAGCAACTCTGTTTAATACAGAAGAAAGAAAAAAAACCCACTTAGTACTGATTAGAAAGATGTGGGGGGGTTTAATGTTTAAGGAACTGTGTAGGTGTCTGCCTTTCTTTCCAGTTTTTCCATTCCTTGTTTTGGGTTTTCATTATGACTGTGTGATGTTATTATGTCACGACACCGTGTTCTGCCCTTTCTTTAGGTGCACTGCATGGACGATGTGTGTGGACTGTTGCCTTTCCTCAACCCTGAGGTCCCAGATCAGTTTTACAGGCTCTGGCTCTCACTCTTCCTACATGCTGGGTGAGTCAGTCGCTGGCAGTAGCTGCTCATTCAGCTTTCTACCTGGCAAAAGAATCAAGTACTAATAAAAGTAATAGTTGGAAAGTTTTAACAGGTTTTGTGGTGTTTAGTTATTGTTTCAAGACAACTTCTAACATGAGCTGGATTAAACAAAAAGAAAATAATAATAATAATAATAACTAATTTCACCAACCAGAGGGACAATTAACACAGTTCTTCTTATCAGACAGTGGAAATGGTCCACGTCAGGGTCTGTGTTAGCACCAAGCAGCGAAGACAGAAATTATTAAAAGATCTGAATCAGGCAGGTTTATCCGCCCAAGATGTTTGCCACACACAAGGAAATTAGCTCTTGGTATCAATATGTCCTCGTATCACAACAAATCAAATACAGAGGCATCCTCAACACATATATGAAAGATGAATAGATGGGTAATAGAAGACAACAAAAGGAGGTGAGGACAAATAGTGCCTTTACAGACAATGAATTATATGTGGTTGGTTCCTGTTTGTTTATTAAAAAAATACACACTGAATGGGAGAATATGCCAGTTAAGAAGTGTTGAAATAGTGTTGGCTAGTTGATTATGTAGGCACCTGAGTACTGCAGGGATGACTTTTTCATTCTTTAAATTATATTATATTTATTGGTTGCTAACTGTGCTCTACACTTTTTGGAATAGTGCAGAAAATAAGATAATATGTATATAATAATAATAATATCATAAAGTTTCTCATACTTATGTGAGTTTTTGGCACAACAAACTTCACAAATTAATGCATCTTTCATTATTACTGAAGCACAAATGCAGTCACATAAAGTAAGTAATAATATTACCAGTCCAAGTTCCTGTGCTTGGCAAAATGAAGAATAATTTCCAGGAAATCCTCTGTAATATCATAATGCCACTTGTTAGCAAATGGCATCTCTGGAATACATAAAAATTAAGAACTCGTGGGTAGTTTATTTCTGTTTTGTAAAGTAAACACAACAAGATTGTAAACTGACATGTGACGTGTTCATTTACCTTGCAAATGCAAGGGGTCACCCGTAGGCGAGAGTGGTGCATGCTCTACGTGCAACCGCCAATTTTTACTTATGTGCGACTGAACTATAAAGCACTTAGTAAATAATAATGTTCCTTATTTTGCTGAATAACTAAATATTCCACAATAATGTGTTAGATATAAATACAGTTGCCCAAACTGACATTTTAATATTTGACGTGTCAGATAGTGACAGGAGTGCACGCTGCATGAATAGGCAGAGAAGTGACAGGTTTTCTGATTCTTCTTGCTGACGCTTCACTTGTCGTTGCCACATTTGACTCCTGCAAATGTTCTTTGGTTTGGCAGCTCTGGGTTCATTACCCTGTTGGTAGCGCATCCTATAAAACTGCTGCATTCAGGAATTTCCTTTTTTTATACATATTTTTCTTTTAAACCAGAATGTTTGTGCAATACAAATTCAAGGGAAGCTCTGTTCTCCCCTCCATTGTTGGGGGGATTTAATTGTTCTCTGTCTTTATTCCTGTTTAAAAGTGTATATATAATAATGTTATTATAATACAATATCATTAGAGAGATAGGGGCAATCTTCTTATCAGATGAACCAGCAGTGCCTCATATGCAGTTGGCTAAAGTTACTCCAGCTGTTTTCCATGTGTTCCACGTATTCATTACTTGCAGTTATTCGCAGTATATATCAGACTGTCAGTTTCTCTTTGGTGTAGTTTAGACCTGTCAGTCAGGCAGCACAAAGAGCAGTGCTTCATCTTTATTCAGTCTCTTATCTCTCTCCTGGGTAATTAAACAAAGTGCCCTCGCCACACGAACTCATTAAGCTTCAGTGAGATGGAGGCTGATTTTGCTGTTGAGCAAAGTCATTCCCACTCGGCACTTGAGGGGCTTGCCTCTTCAACACAGAGGGATTATCTTCCCAACACGTGCGGCTTTTCACCCACATTCACTCGCGCATCACACTCGTCACACATATGAACTATTTGTCATTGTCTGTCCTCCCAGAATCCTTCACTGCCTGGTGTCGGTGGCTTTCCAGATGACCATCCTGAGGGATCTGGAGAAGCTGGCAGGCTGGTTGCGCATTTCAATCATTTACATACTCAGTGGCATCACTGGCAACTTAGCTTCAGCCATTTTCCTGCCCTACAGAGCAGAGGTGATCACCAGCTAGACACAATACCTTTCACAAAATGACAAGTAATTTTGATCAGATATAAAAGACTGAACAGCTCATTGTGTTTTCTCAAGCCTGTGTCCCTCGATGCTGTCTTTGTCTCAGGTGGGTCCAGCTGGCTCGCAGTTTGGGATTCTGGCCTGCCTGTTTGTGGAGCTGTTTCAGAGCTGGCAGATCCTGGCCCAGCCCTGGAGGGCCTTCACCAAGCTGCTGTGTGTGGTGCTCTTCCTCTTTGCCTTTGGGCTGCTGCCCTGGATTGACAATTTTGCCCACATTTGTGGCTTCATCTCTGGCTTCTTCCTGTCCTTCGCCTTCCTACCCTACATCAGCTTTGGCCGCATGGACCTGTACCGCAAACGCTGCCAGATTATCATCTTCCTGCTGGTGTTTGTTGGACTCTTTTCAGGCCTCGTGGTGCTCTTCTACGTCTACCCAATCAAGTGTGAATGGTGCGAGTTGCTCACCTGCATACCCTTTACAGACAAGTTCTGCGAGAAGTATGACCTCAATGCTCACCTCCACTGAAGTGTGAGCACTGCAGGAAGGCATCAGGTCAAAAGACACGGACTGGCTGGGGGATTGTCTCCCTCTTCTATGTGGACTATGATAATATGCTTGTGTTATTTTACTCAATATGAATACCCATACCACTCATCATAAGGACTTATTTTCATCATCACTCCTTCACTGTCGAGTGAAACAAAGCTAAGGCACTTGTGAACCTCACCAAAACACCTAGCTGTCCTGCAGAAATGAGAAAAGCCAGCGCTGGAACAATGAAGATTTTCTTTCCCCTTTTTTTGTACATTCACCCTCCAGGCAAAAGATTTATTAATATTATTATCCAGGCAACCTCATACAAAAGCAGGGACAAAAATCAGATATTGATACCTTTGGTGCCTTGTTGATAAATGTACCAACTACTGCCATATTTTTGTTACATTATGCTGAGCACTCGAATGTTATCTCTCCTTTTTTTTTTTTTATTGCTTCTCAAGAAGTGATTACTGTTTTGAACACGGTAGTGTTTTAGCTACCTGTCTACTCACATGTATTTGAAAAGAAAAGTAAAAAAAAATCTACAAAATGAAAATGTCTGCCTCTCCTGCTTGAGCACATGATGAAGATCGCTTTAAAGTATTTAAACTCATAAGAATTCAAACAAAACCACAACAAGCTATGGGATTGTATTACAGCTTGGATTTGTATGGTTTATAAAAATAGAATTGTATTTACACTGAGATGTTGTTTACAGTAATTGCCTTCTATAATAATTAAAAACATTATTAATCTATTGTACAAGTGACAGAAGACTAGATAAATAGATAACTGAGAAAAGCAACAGGTTCATTTTGTTGCTTGAGCACCTAAATCCACTGTTGTTCCCCTCAGGCCTTAACACAGACTTAACTCCATGTTCAGTGGATCAGGGGACGCATTAGGATACTGAACCCAGGCCAGCTATATTCGTGTCCTCTTTTCTCCTGCTGCAGTATTTTGTGCTTGACAAGAGTCCATGTTAGAAATAAGTGGAGTGGAGAGTGCAGGGTAAGGATTGAAGGACTAGCAGTCGCTGTTCCGCCGTGAGTACGCCTGTCCAGATAGAGTGTACTCCATCTCTTGGAAGTGCATGTTAGATACTGTGATGGCTGATGGCCCTATCTCCTTGAAGCCAGCCTTGAGGTAGAAGGGCACGAGGAAATCCTCGCAGATCAGCAGAGCTCGACGGAGGCCTGGCATGCAGCTCACGTACTGCAAGTAGCGCCACAAGATGATGGAGCCCTTTCCCTGCTGGCGGCAGTGGCGGTGCACAGACAGCACATGGATGTGCACAGTGGAGCTGTCTGGGACATGCTGAGTCATGGCCTCCTGGTTAAATAGAAGTAATGTTATTAAAAAAAGAAAATGAATGAGCCACAGAATCACAGTCATTTCACCAAAATCAGGCAATTGTGAAATACCTGTGAAAGCCTCTCCTTGTCCCAGCCAGAGCCGATGATGAAAGCTACCAGCTGTCCCTCTTCAAACCAGCCCAGAGACAGCTCAGGGCACTGACCCAGGAAGTTAAGAACTTCATCCAGGGTAAGTGGACACTCTCCAGACACAGATATAAATGCTGGGGAGGATTTTAGAGAGTGCGTCAGTTTGTGGGAGGAATGAAAATGAAAGCATGAAAGAAATATGCTCTCACTAACTCTGTAAATGGCACTAAGATGAAGTTACACATTAATATGTTGCTTATATGAAATGCAACGATCTTGCCTAATGACTTGCCTTCTCTTTCAATCTCGAACACACTGATGGCATCCTGTGGTGTGAGGTTCCTGAACTCGCTGGCTGGGAGTGTGTGCCGCCTCTGTTGCAGAGAGCTGTCCACCCTGACAGGTGTCTTCTGAAAGAAGGGTTTGAAGAACAGTAAGCCACTGACCTGTTGTGTCATCATGCCTCAATACAGCAACAACAGGAGCTTCTGATTATTTTACACAGTTCCTCCTGTGAGTCTGTCTCCTTTTTTCCAGCCTTTTTCTACTAGAACTTTTAGTAGCAGTCAGATAAAGTTAAACCCTGCAAACAAAACCTCCCGTGCCCTGCTTTTCCCACAGCTCTGAGTCCAGTCTTAGTCACCTCAGCTGGCAAGATGCTGACCTTCTCGCCTCCCCCACTCTCTCTCCCTCCTCCTCTTTTTTAACTGATCTCTAAGTGGCTGCTTCCAAGTAGGATAGCTGTCTGTGCACGTGCCACCGAAGTCTTTAAATCCTCTAACGTTAAACAGCAGACTTTATTGTTCTTGCTGTATTTTTTATGCGCTTTATACTTTGGATTTGGTTTGCACTGCCACATTAAGAGATTGACAAGTCTGTAGCTGCAGCAGTTCAGTGAGAATTTTTTACTTATTAGTATTCAGAAAGCTTTAATCATTCCAACACTGAGATAAACATTTGAATCAACCTCGTGTCAGAGTAGTTACAGAAGTCTTTTTTTAGTTTTTCCCTCTGTGTTAGAATATCTTTTTGTAATGGTAATATCCTGCCTGCACAGATGGAATAACTCAGGCAGATTAATTGTAAAACTGTGAACCTTCAGTATGAAAAAAAGTGTGTTGTTGAGATACTAGTTTTCATGGGCACATGGATATTGGCACATGCACATTTGCATGTCCTCTGGGTTTTGTCTTGTTCAGCGTGGGGATGTGCAGGACATGGTGTGACTGTTGTGGTGATGCTCGTGTTTTTAGAGACCAAGGGCGTCCGGGCTACTTTGACTGAACTGAGTAAGGAGGAGAGATTTTATGCGGATTGCTGTGGGGGTGATTTCATGCCTTAAAGAGATTTAGCACAGGCTAATTAAATGAGAGCGCACGAGCATCAGCTGGCCTTGGGTAAACATGTTTACACAGACGTGTTTAGCTGTCAGCACAACAGTAGAATTTCAAAGGACACTTTGAGTTCACTCTACAGCAAACCACTTCATGTCATGAAATAAAACCACAGTGCTCTATATCACAAATTCTGTGGATGTGTATGCATTGCATTCCTAAACTTCTTCATCTAATAAACTTTTTCATTGGATTTTCCTTTGTTAAGACTGAAAAAAGAAAGCCTTATTTCTCTGGCCCCAAGAGTTTTATATTTTATACTGCAGTTATTTGGCTGTACAAATACTTTCTCCAAATGGCCTCAACTATTAAAAAAGGAACATTATTATTAGGGATTACTGCTTCATACCACTCCTCCCTTTGGCCTTGGGCTGTAATGATGTTTTGTAAATCTCATTTATTCTGTGTTATCTGGACAGCCTGCTAATCACAAATACAAGAACATCTATGTGAGCCGGATCATCAGATGTCAGGCATGTACACAGCCAGAGATTGCGTTACCTTTTCTGACCTGGGAATCGTTCAGTGCTGAACACACTGTTACAGTTAAACAGTGACAGAGTTGACTTTCACTCATTCAGACAAATTTAGAAAAGGAAACGAACCTCTGACGCTCAAAGGTGTAAGCATGTGAAAGCTTATTAAACTCTGACGTTATGTAATTTAGCCTCGCTGACCCACTGACCAAAGTGTCATAGATCTAATCTAATGTGTGTGCGCGCGTGTGTGTGTGGATACACACATACTGCACACATGCACATTTCTACAGTGTATTATGTTTTTACAGGCTAGCTTGAAGCGAGCTTGTGTAACCAAATCCTCATTAAACTTTAAACTGGCTTACAGCTGTTGTTGTCTGAGCTGGGCAGCAGCTAATCATGACTGCAGAAAAGCTCTGAGACATTTTGCATCAGACGGGTGGAAAATTCTTACTGAAATGAGCTGTCGTTCATTTATTTATTCTTCTGGGATACATTATATCCATTTATTTAAATATCAGACTAGACTTCATGTTTTAGATGTTCTGGTGATTTAATTGTTTATTTTAATATGGGTGTAACCTCCTATGTGTGTTATCATACATATATTTGCACATTCATGCATATGTAGGTTCAGGATAGAGAATTCACTCAGACCTTCTTCACAGTCAACGCTCCCTGTGAAAAATACACTGAAATGTGATCCAAAGCTACACGTTTCCTTGGCCATGTGGCCAGTAGAGAGCAGTGTTCACAGTGACAGAAGACTCCTTATTGTCATGTTTATACACAATAAAAGATATAATCCAAAGTAGCAGAGTGCTTAAGTGTAATTCTAAAACCCTGTGTCAGGTGCTTGGTCTTCATAATGACAGAAACAGAGTATGCACACTTTTAATTTTATTTGATAATATACATAATATTTATTGATACTAGACTTGCCAGTATTCTGTTTGCTATTGTGCACACAGCAAAAAAGAAAAAAAGAAGAGAAGACAGACTTTGATAACTTTGAATTTTTCTTTGCTTTTCATCCGTTTACATGACGCAGTGCATAACATAGGAAACTGTGCTATCACTGAACCTTTTTGGGTGTGACCAAGTATTTGTCTACATTTAAAGAACACAGATTTGTATGTTTTTATCAATTTCAGGACCAACATCTTCATCTGAAGCTTGACAGATTTAATTGATATTGAGTGATGACTGCAAACATCATTTTACATCTCTTATGTTCTTCATCCACTACTAAACGTGTGTGCTTTTCTTCACGATGCTTGTAATTACCTTGTAAAACTCTGAATCCTTAAACTTCTGGGCTAATTTCCTACATCTACACAGTAGCAAATGTCACTGTTTTACTGTCAAAAACTTGTACATTTGTCAGCATTAAACTGTAATCTGTGAGCTCTACAGCATAATATTGTCTTAATAGAATTGTGTTCTTGAGATGATCAGCAAACAACTTGCAGTTGAAGTAATGACTCTTTCTTTATTGTTATACACATGCTGCTATACACACACGGGAAGAGACAGGTATTGATTTTACAGAGAGCCAAATACCACTTAGTGTGGAGTTATCCTGGATACCAGGTCAACAGTGGTCAGAACGGGAAGGCACAGTGTCAAGTTGAAATGGCACAGAAAAGGAGGGAGTAAAGACAAAATAAGCACGTTACCAAAAGTAAAAAAAAAAAACCATTCAAAGGAGTCAGAGGTTTAAGCATCTACAAATTCACATGCAAATGCGAGCCCAATTATTAAGATGCATTTGCCTTTGCATCTATTGCATTGGATGCCTTCCTTTCAAAAACACAATTGTTACGAGGAGAACCCACTTGAACCTAAACACTAATATTGAATGCATAATCAACACATGGCAATAACATAGTAAATGAACAGTTCAATTGAATATTGCTCAATAACAACATACGTTTTTCCAGTAGCATGAAGTTTGCGATACGAAAAAAAGGCTCTGTACATCAGCATAAAAAAAATCCTGTCTACGGGCTGAAACTGTTGTATACTGTGGCATTTTTAAGAACACTAATGTCCATTGCAACAAGCAGGCAGCCACATTAATTCAAGGCACATAGATCTATATGCAGTGTGCTACACGTACACAACCAAGGTAAGTACAGTCGCTGCAGCCACACAAACACGTGACCCCTTTTTTTGCAGCTACATCACAGAAGCAGACACTGGCATTGCCACGGAAAAAAAGGGACTGTAGAAAGTTGCCACATATACCACGAGCACCCTTACTGTGCCACACTAAGTCAGCAAACATGTAGGTGCAGCATCTATGCTTGTAGCAGGCTTTAGCTATCTTTGAGTTCAGCTGTTAGGATGTAAATCTGTAGCTCTTTTTGATTATCAAAGTCTTAAATATTGTGCATGTTAACTGAATGTAGTTCCTTTATTTATATTTTTTTATATATTATATAATATATATATAAAAAAATGTACAATTTTAAAGGCAACTACACAGGACTCTAGTTGTAATACATAGATATATAGTTTGAAATGATAAAACCATGTGTTGATGTTTTAGACAGCAGACAGCTTAAGACATATGTCATTATATACTTTTGTTGTGAGGAATGAATTAACTGATTTTGTTGGGAGAGCAAAATCACCTCAAATGGCCACACGGATACACAAGTAATACAAATTCTTTAGAATTTAGTGTCAAAAACTTTGATACAGCGTTAATTTAAAGTAAGTGCGCTTAAAAGCACCACCATGACAGGTAGTGAAATTTCTCTGGAATAAACAGTACTAAACAACAACTCGACGACTGAAGACCATTCGAGAGTTAATAAAAAGCTGGGGGGAGTTGATCTTTTTTTTTTAAACTTCAGTCATAGAACAAGCCATCACAAACATCTTTGCGACCGTCCAATTTCTTTTGTTTTGTCAAGAGATGCTGATGGAATAAACAGAGTCCTGCCTCACTCTTGTTAACTTCCTTTCGGGGCTGTTGTCAGCTCTGATCACGCAAGCAGAAGACTGAGCTGTGGGGGTGAAAGGAATGAAAGAGCTGGATGATCTCTGAAGCAAAGATGGGAGGAGTTAGTGGATGAGATGTTCATCTTCCATATGAAGGCTGCTCGTGGGACACAGGAGAGGCTGGCTGGAGCAGTTTGTGCTCTGACTTTTCAGGCTTTCTGATGACCCTGGGGTTGGAAAAAGGGGAAACAATCAATAGATAAGAAACATAGTTAAAAGTGAAGTTTCCTTTCAGACTTTCAGTAGGAGAACAAACTGTTCTACACCAGTTTGGCCTTGCAGGCATTTAATTGTTGATCATAACAGAACATATCACTGCTGGGGGGAGGTTTCTAGCTGTGAATGATAGCAGTGAATGTTACCATTATCATCAGTAGAGCTCATACACAGAGAAGCAGAGCAGACAGGAAAGCCTACATACCACAGTTATTCCTCCATACCAATAGAGCAGGAATCAGGACCTAGAGCTGGCCAAAGTGAGATGGTAAAAAGAGACAAGATGGCAGGGAACAGAAGAGGGGGGGTAGATAACACACAGAAGCACCAGAGCACACACGTTAGAGGCAAAGCACACAGAATTGCAGCCTTAAAGTCCAGGGTTAAAGAAGAAAGACACTGAGCTAAAGTACCAGAGGGAATATTTAACTTCCAGTCAACAGTGACAAGTCTTCACTTTGTGAAGACCTGATTTGCTCTAAGCTTTCATCGGAAAGTACAGGTCCAAAGTTTAAGAAATGACACATCTTTCATTTTTATCACTTCTTCCTTAATTAAAAGGATCCTTGTAAGGGCTTTTTTTTGTTCTTCGTCCCAGATGGAAAATCTCTTACCTGGCAAAGACAGATCACCTGGTGGGTCACTCTCTGTTTTGGTCAAGCTACTGTGTTCACTGATGCAGTCCTGCAGAATGTCTCCTCCAGAATGCATCCTGTCCTCTGGATACCAACAAAGTCCAGAATGTCATCACTGTCACTCAAACACATGACTGTTCACTGAGAACCAAAGGAGAAAACTCACCTTCATCTGGAGACAGGGATTCTGCCACGTCCTCAGTCGCTGTGGCCTGGAAGAATAAAGGAAGGTAGGTTTTTGTCTGTACTGGTGTCAGAGCTTAATGTCAGTTAGTGAAGAAGAAGCTTACATCTGTGGGGGCGGGGCTACTGGACAGAAGAGTGTGTGGCTGAGCATCAGACATCTCCGACAGCTTCTCTTCATCCTCCTCCTGGATTGGAGACGATGGAGACCTCAGGGTGCTGGAGGGGAACAATGCAGAAAAATAAGAAATACTTAACTATACTATTAGAAGTGGTAATTTAATTATTCACGGTGACATTCATGCACAGAATTTGACTTTGACAAAAATATTCTAGCCCTTAGATAAGCCCTTGGGCCTTCAGCCTCTAACAGGCCCATTTTACATGATTATGTCAGCTCTAAATTTTCCTCTAAAAAAGAAAATTTGCTGGAGGCATAAAGATTAACTAAAAACACAGCTCTTTACAGGAAATGGATAAAGGGGTAAATCTGATTACTGGCAGAGTCTCATGGGAAATGATGTTTGACACCATTACATGCTATCCAATTTCCTACCTAAACCAGATTACTTGCAGTAAAGATTTTATGTCTTAGATTACCTGTCAGGTGACTTGCTGACTTTGCCTTTCTGCAGACTTCCATCGCTTAAATGCTCTGGAGAGCTTAACTGTCTGTTGTCCCCTCCCAGACCCCCAGAGAAATTGATGTCGTCATAGAGGGGGGCTGATGGGATGGCAGGAGACACCGAGCGCAAACCATTCAGGGCCTCTAACAGTGAGATGGGCTCGAAGCCAGGAGGAACTGAGTCTGTGCCCTGCAAAAAGTCAGTGAAAGAGAAAAGTGGATTTATTGTTGATCTTAATATTATAATAAAGATTTCAAAAATTTTTTTTTTACAGTTAATGCAGTTAGGTAAGATGCACAGCTGGTTAAAAACATATATCTTACTGAGTGCTCATCGTGGTCCATAGTCTGAGCCAGAACTGGACTAAAGGACACGGGAGAAAGAGCTCCAGGCTTTTTCCTTACAGCTCTGATCTGAAGCAAGGCTCTGAAGGCTGGAAAGCAGATACATTCATTAATGAATTCATTGATTGAATCTAAACCTGCTCATATAGCATGACACAACTTTTTTTTTTTAAGAAAGTAACACTTCTTACGCAGCCTGCAGATGGGGCAGTTGTTGGCCTGGTACCGCAGAGTGTCCGCACAGGAGTTGCAGAGACAAAGGTGTCTGCAGGGCAGGATAAGCGTGTCTCGCAGGTCAGACAAACAGACGACGCACTCGTTGCTGTTGTCACTGTTCTCATCATCAGATGGCTAAAGAAGAACAAAAAGGCTTACAAATCAATCACAGCCAACTTTTTCCAACATCGTGATTCTTCTCAGTTAGCAATTCCAACCTTAGTTTCTTGGTTGTTTTTGTTCTCGATTCCATAAATCTCCTGCAAGAGGTAGCTTACACGGTCCACCTGAGAAAAAAGTAAAAAATGAAATTCAACATTTAGATTTTATAAAAAAAATATCCACATATTCTTAAAAGTTTGAAAGAAAACCCATTCACTACAAATGACTGTAAATCTGTTATGTATACTTAATAACATTAAAGTAGTGCTTGTCGCTCAAATGTAGAATAAATAAATACATTCAGAGTCTAAAGCGCAGGTTTACAATCAAGTCTACTTTAGAGATTGGCACACATCTGCTCACATGCTTTCACAGGCTGAAACATCCACCTTTCACCTGCTCTTTGATAGAAACATGCCACACATGGGCTGGATAAATAACTAACGGCTCAAATATGACTTTACTCTAAACTTCAATAACTTATAATAAAACAAGACTGAAATAAAAACCTTTATAAACTTACAATTTGCTTCTGCTTCAGAGGTTTCACTGAGAAACTCCCATCAACATGCTGGGGGGGGGGACACAAGACATGTTTTAGCTCATATAAATAGTAAACATGCTCTCTACATGTTAAAATTATTTATTGTTTTTTAACATATACATACTCTTTCAAATGCTGCCAAAAGCACATGGGCATGTCCAAGACAATCTTGAAAAAAACAAAACATCAAGATTATTGAGGTAACAATGAAACTGTGATCGTAGTCCATTACTTTCAAATGTTAAAAAGGAGCCCACTGAGAGACGATTTCCAGCTTTTTAATTTTATTTTTTTGACTCCACTATAGTAGCTTTGCATGACTCAGAGTTCAAAATTATTCTATTTATCTTAAACAAGGCAGTTTAGCTTTTCTTTCTTGAAGGTCACCCTCCCTTCTAACCTTCCTCTGATTGGCTGCTCATCCCAAAAAGAAAGTTCATGGGGGTGGCTCTCCTGTTTTCACAAGAGAAAAACTGTTTGCCTGAGATGACTATATAAGGGAGATCTGCTTCCTCTGATATCATATAGAAGCAGAGAAAGGAGTCAGAAACCAAACACTTAGAGCACCTAAATGCCTAAACTTTTGGCTCACAAGAATTACCTGTACATAAACTGACCAAATTATCTAAAACTTTGGCCATGTTTGCTGTAAACATCTACAACTGTAGCATATATTAAAGACAAAATGTAAGAAAAAGTTCAACAGTCCCCTTTTTAACAGAGTCAATATTGGTATTAGTCCTGTGCAGCTCCAGCGACTTACCGTCCCCTTCATCAACCACAGCTTGGATCACCATGGGAAACACTCCTCGGTCGAGGTCGAAATTCAGCTTTAAAGGAGACAGTTACACATAAATAGAAGACATATATCAAATCAAACGTGGTGATGCAATGCTTTTTTATGTGCTAAATTAAACTGATTACAAAATGCATTAACTACTGCAAATGCTTACATCTTCTTCTTTCCATTCGCTGAAATCTATTTTAAAAGACGGCATGGAGAACTGCTGGCTCACCCCCCGCTTGTAATGCACAGTTTCAGAGGCCATCGACGGATCCTTTGGGCTGTACCTACATGTAGAAGACAGCAAAACTATCAAAGTTGACTTTGGAAATGACAGAAAAGGGAAGAAATATTCCAGTACAACCTGGAAACTTTTTGCTGCTGCACTTATACAGACATCAGCAATGAAGACTCAATGTGAACTAACACTTATATGTATTAAGAAATTCAGTACACTTTTTAAATAAAATCAAACTAAAGAAAATAGAAAACCAAGCACAACAGCAGCAGCCGCCGTCATTTTATGGATCATCTTGTTTGTTTCATAAGACGGCAACTTCAGACTATCACTTTCGTCTTTGTCTGAGTCTTATCTGGTATCCATGGTGACTGGTGGTTGCTAAGGACCCATTGCATCTATTCTAGACTTTGTGCTCTGGAGCTCAATCTCACACCCATAAAACAGCATTTAAATGTTTCTTGTTGTTACTGCTTCACATTAACATGAAGACGCTGTGTCAGAGCAGTATCAGTCTGTGTGAATGGTACAACTGATCCGCAGATGCATTTGCCCCATCTTTGTTTACTTCACACACGGCATGGATTTTTATTTAATAAGTAAAAAACCAGATGATGATTTGATTGTATTAATTGTAAGATTAAATCCTTACACTGCCATGCCATTGGAGAACTCCTCAAATGCCTGGCAGTAGAGGGTGATAGCCACTCGAGCATCAGCATCAAAAGTGAACTCCACACCATACTGGACCTTTGGTTTCCCGCCGTCCTCCGCCAGTGTGTCAGAGTCATCTTTATACCTACAATCCAGACATTTGACAAGGCTTAGGCCAATGTGACTGGCTTCATTAAAACTGTTATGGTGATGTTTCATTGTGATAGTGCCTTTATATCACTACCTGACCAAACGCAAAGAATCCTTCCTGATGTTCACCAGACTCCTCAGGGTTTTCACAGGCTCATGGGGTGCAGGTGTTACATATGGAAACTAGTGAAATAGAAGGATTTGAAATTATTGAAATAGTTCTACTGACCATTTTATTGATAAGAAATGTCAAACTGCTGTTGAAAATACAGTGCTAAACAGCAGGTTAAATAAACAACAGTTTTCACCTGCACTGGCCTATTTCCAAGAAAATTCAGGTCCATGTTTTCCCCAAAAAGGTATCCCTCTGGATGTGGCGTGTCAAATTTTTCTCCTCCCATGAAAAAGTGGCTGGCAAAATAATTCCCTGAAGGTGAGATATTTTAAAAGAAAAAGCGATGAACAGATTGGATGCACTCATGTTTAATAGTGCAGTCATTTCGGAAAAAGCAGCACAGCAACCTTGAAGCTTTAATTTTGATTCTTTTCAGCTATTTGTCAAATTTAAAATACTTCCATTATTCAGTTAATGCTAAGAAAACTAGTTTGGCAAGCAATAAAATGGTGGCTAAACTAGTTTATATACTCATCTTCACATTGTTTTTACAATGTGAAAAGATCTATATGCTATCAAACTGTGGTTTAAAGGTTATTGCTTTAAAGGGTGAGAAACATTTGATGACATAGAGGGTCACTACGTCAACATCTATGATTCCCCAGTTCTTAAAAGTCCATCTACTCATGATCATCCTGATGAACATCAAGACTGTCTGTCTGTAATAGCCTAATAAACAGCCATCGTGCTTTATCCTCGGTGGCAGCAATGTCCGACACACCGAAAATACTGTAAATCTGACAAAAATGTTTTATTAAGTTACCGTCTATTGGTAAAAAAAAAAAAAAAAAAAAAATCGCAATCACATATGTTTACAATCATTATTTGTCTGCGCGGCTGACGGTCATTAGCAGAAAGCGCATTTAGACCGCACTAGTTAGGAAGATGGGGGTTTATGACGAATATGATTTCATCGGAGACATTGACGATCATTTACCAGATTTCGGTGGAAATCGGTAAGCCGAGTTGGCTTGAATATCGATGTCTTCAACACCAGCGATTCTACGACTCAGGATGGACCCCATCTCTGCTTTCTCTGTTGGGTCGCTCGATATTAGCTCCAGTTAGCTAGCAGCGAACGATGCGTCGGCAGTTCCAACTTCCTCTGCCTTCAGTCTAGACTAACACCAAAACGATAATAACACCAAACACAAATACACGCTTTATTTATTCTAACATTTTACTCGCTCTGTTTGTTGGTGGCTACGCGGCGAAAAGGAAAACAAATCGAAACGAGCTGTTGTTTTGCCAGAGGAGAGCTAACAAAGCAGGGAGATACGCTGATTGGCTGTCGCCGAGCGTTCCGGAGCGTTCGCTCTGTGTGTAGGGACTGCCCGGAGGTCCACACGGAGCTAATTTAGTAACGAAGGGAAGGTGTCAGAGCACGGGCGTCAGCTCCAATCCAGCAAATTCAACGCTGTATGAACTACGTGTAGGAAATGTTTGACCTAGGGTTAGGGTGCTTCCCAGAGGGTCATACTGATTTCTATAAAGTTAGAAAGCAGCAACAAACTGCATTGCATGGTTACAGATTACATAAAAAAGTCTATCAAAGTAGTTGCACTTAAATTAGTCTACAGCTTGCCAGTTGACTGATATGTAGCACTTCCTAGGTCACTGATGAAGGGAATTTTCAATACAGAATCACTGAAGAAATCTTGAGATTCCTTAGCATAGTTATGATTTTTTGTGGGGTTGGTTCGTTTATCTTTTATAAAAATTTTGGTCGCCCTTTACCAGTCCCAGGCCTCTAGCTCCTTGTATAATTTTCCCATGTGTGCTTTAGAAAAAAATTATAAACGATGACAAGGCATAATGCTGCTCACTGATTGTCACCACTCTTGTCAGCTTAAAAATCTCTCCCATCAAAAGTGTTTTATTTAACTTTTTCTTTATAACATGGCAGCACAGTGTGTTGTTGGGGGCTTTTTGTCCCCTGGCAGGGTCTCCAAAGTGATCCTGGGTGAGGGACCAAAGAGGGATTCAAAAACCCCTATAAGCAGAAGATCAAGGGAACTGTTCCTGCCTGGGATAGGGTTACTGGTTACCCTCTCGGGACCCTGGAGTCAGGCCCAGCGAGGGGCAAACGTCTGGTGGTTGGGCCTCCATTGCTAAAACTGCTGCACTGAAGCTGCAGGGAAACAGGGAACCATCAGGCTGAAGAAGGAGTCTTATTGGGCTTTGTTAGCCTGTGGGACTTCAGAGGCAGCTGATAGGTACCGACAGGCCAAGAGGAACACAGCTCGAGCAGTGGTTGAAGTAAAAACTCGAGTGTGGAAGGAGTTCGGAGAGGCCATGGAAAAACACTTTTGGACTGCCTTGAAGAGATTCTGGCAAACCATCAGGCGACTCAGAAGGGGAAGTGGTACTTTACCTACATTGTGTATACCTGTGGAGGTTCTCAGTGCTCCACGTCATCGTAGTCAAAGGAGCTTGGAAAGAAAAGCGTCTGGACTTCTTTAAGTTTCTTGTGAACCCTAAAGAAGTCCAGACGCTGCTGACTTTGAAGGAAGACATTGTCGGGCTTTGGAAGGAATACTTTGAGGACCACCTTAATCCCACTGACACATCTTCTGTAAAGGTAGCAGCATATGGGGACAAGGGAGACAACTTGTCTATCTCCGGGGGTTACGCCACTGAGGCAGTTAAATAACTTCTTAGTGGCAGGGCTCCCGGGGTGGATGAGGTTAGGCCTGGGTTCCTGAAGGCTCTAGCTGTTGTTGAGCTGTCTTGGTCGGCACACCTCTACAATGTTGTGTGGAGATCAGGGGTTGTAACTCCTGATTACCAGACCTGGGTGGTGGTTCCTATCTTCAAGAAAGGGGACCGGAGGGTGTGTTCCAACTATAGGAGGATCACACTCCTCAGCCTCCCCAAGAAAGTCTTGCCAGGGTGCTCGAAAGGAGAGCCCATCCGTTAGTCAAACCTCAGATACAGGAGGAACAATGCAGTTTTTGTCCCGGTCGCAGAACACTGAACCAGCTTCACCCTCTTTAGGATACTTGAGAGGGCATGGGAGATTGCCCAACCAGTCTACATGGGTTTCCCTCGAAGTGTCTTATGGGAGGTGTTCCGGAGTATGGGGTGTCAGGCCATTCGATCATTATTCAACCGTTGCATGAGCTTTTGTCTGCATACTGTTTCTGGTGGGTGTTGGAGTCCACCAGGGCTGCCCTTTATCACACATTCTGTTCATAATTTGGTCCTCAGCTGGAAAAAGGATGGAGTCACCACTCTATGTCAGGGACAACTTCCTGCCCCAAGCTGAAAGATTTAGGTATATTTAGGTTTATTGTAGGGTCTACCTTACAATTCAAAAGCGCCTTGAGGCGACTGTTGTTGTGATTTGGCGTTATATAAATAAAATTGAATTGAACTGAACTGAGTGGTGGTGCACTGGAAAGGCTTGAGGAGGTGGCCGGGGAGAGGGAGGTCTGGCATTCTCTGATTAGGCTGCTGCCCCCATAAGTGGAAGAAAATGGATGGATAGATAGATGGAATTTGCAAGTTAAATGGACTGGTTCATATATAGTAATTTCCTATTCAGAGCTTTATATAATATCACCTGTTGCCCTGTGACAACTGGGATAGGCTCCACCTTCAGTGCAACCCTGATTTATATAAGAAAAAGAGAATACATTGACTTTATCTTTAAACACACTCTCTCTTCTCCTCATATTTTTCACCACTGTCAGAGCAACTTTAATTTTCCTTGATATTTCCACTTGCTTCATCTTCTACCACATCTTGTTGTAACTATCTGATACACAGACAGACCTCTACAAGAATGTAGCATAGTACAGAAATGATACAAGCTGGTTCAGTTCTCAACCTTTTTGGTGCTAAAGGACATCAGAGGTCATAAAAGATCAAAGCACAGCAGAATAATAGTGAATAGTAGGGCTGGGCCATATCATACCTTTCACGGTAATACCGATATAATGTTAGGCAACGATAAATATCGCGATACAATATGGGTAAAACGCGCATGTGCAGTGCCTTTGTTTTCATACGCACATGGCAGAAAAAGCATAATGACCGAGAATGAGAAGGGCGTTGAATGAAACAGATGAACCAGAATTGGTTTGTTAAAATGGTGCAACTTCAGTGGTGTGGAACTGGTTTGGCTTTTGTCCGTCAGATACACACCAAAGCACAATTTTTGCTAGAGCATGCTAGCGGGCCGTTGTTATTACCATGGTTTTGGAAAAATAAGTTGCTCTTTAAATCCTTTGATTTTCTGAAAAAATTGACACTGCCCCTTATAATTCTTATGTATGAATTCTGGTTGTGCTTACTGACCTCGAAACGATTTTGTGTGGTACACTGTGCTCAAAAAAAAAAAAAAAAAAAAAGTTTTAGTACGACTTTGCTAAGCTACAAACCCGCACCGCTTGATGGATTGTCAGAGCATTATGGCTATCGTAGTCAGGAACCTCGCTGTGCTTCAACATAATATTACCATATTGTGTGTGTGTGTGTGTGTGTATAACCTCTTTTTAAGTTTTGTGGATATTATACATGGTTATGCTCAGGATATGTCAGCCCATTTTCACTGGAAATGCCTTTTGGTTAAACTGCCAGCAAGGAATTTGTATTTTCACTGTTAAATTTTCACTTAAACAGCTGCTTGTTTAAGTGAAAATACATTGATGTTTTTTTTTCTTTTTTTGCACTAATAAAGTTGGGAGTTGTAAAGTATTTTGTCTCGTGTCAATTATATTGTCAGTTATATTGTTATTGCAAATTTTCAAATGTATATTGTGATAAATATTTTTGGCCATATTGCCCTGCCCTAGTGAATAGTGTAATCAGTCTATCTCTATATATATTTGGAAGTTTAAATATATATATGTCCAGATCTTTAAATGTTTATGAAACTGTAACCCTAAAATTACAGTACCTTGGTTGGGCCTAATAAAAGTGTATTAAAAATGCATTAGGGTAAATTAGATTAAATGCGTAATGATGTGATATATAAAAATCACTTTTTGTCAGCATTCTTTAATGTGTTCAAACACAAAACTTAGAGACATATTGATAAAACTGTGAGACTGTACACAGATATCCTTATATTTTATGTTTAAATTTATACTTCATAAATTCATTGTCTGCAGGGTTTATTTAATTACCTCTCACCACACTAATAAGCCACCATAACGATAATCTATAACAACAACAACAATAATAATAATGGTTATGGTACAGGAATGGTTATGATAATGGTTATTGTACAAGGCAGAAATGGTTAAGCAAGGACTACTATTAGCACTATTAACTAAAGTTAATATTTGTAGTGCTGAGGGTTGGTTGGAGGTGATGGTCTAGGCACCTTGGGCCAGCTCTGACTCTGAATAGCTGGCGACAGAATAATAAAGCTAAAACATAATAAATATGATGTTGAATATATAATTCATAATAAAAAAGACTAGCTCACTAAACAACAATGGTGCGGTTTATTTATTTATTTTTATTTTTTTACAGCATTGCCATTGTCTTTCCATTATGCCTTCACTGACACTAACATTGTCTACGTTGACTAATTGACTAACGTTGCAGTTCTCCAGTTCGACCGCAGGAGGCCAGTAAACAACGATTTTAAACACTCGAAGGTCAGCTATTAGTTTCAACTGGAATCTTCTGGCAAGCGGTAGATTGATCTCCAAATCACACAAAAAAGCTATATAGGCTTTGACTAATACATATAAACAATGAATATAATGCTGGAGTTCCACTTTCTAAAGTATGCGATGTCGTAAAAATATTGTAATCATATTTAATGCTCTAAATAATTATATAATAAAAATGTAAAAAAGTAATGGTTGTTTACATGCTATTGTTTAATATAGTTTTATTTTTGTCGTGTTATTTACAGGATAAGAAGTTAATTCGTATTTTACTTAAACAAAAGGAAACGAGCGGAATGTGACGTAGAAGTTTTGAGCAGCAGCTCTTGTAACTCCTGATTAATGACGTCAGGTGTAAATCCATCTCGACGGGTGTTGACTCTCCTCAGGAGGGACGGAGCTGCTAACGTCAAGCAACTTCACGCAGCGGGCTGGCGTCTCATCTACAACCAGGTAATCTGGCATTCAGCATACTGACAGTTGCCCCGTTAAAGAGTCGTGACCGGAGACGGTTTTCTTCTCCACAGCCCTCCGGGTCTTCACTCCTTAACCGTTTCTGTCCGCATCTCTTTTTTTTTTCTTTTTACGAGGTCGTTTCTGTGTCACGAATGGCGACGCTAGCTATAGCCAGCTAACCACTGCTACCCAAACAGACATGCTTTAACTAAACAAACACATCGCTGTCTTTAAGATGACCTCAACGGCTGACAGGAAAACACTCCCTGCCGGCTGTCCTTCACGGGTTTCCTTTCTTTCTTTCTTTTTCGTATTTTTTTTAAAATTGCAGAGATGTTGTAGAAATAACGAATGCAACGGCTTATTTTACCGTTCACATCACTCCGCATTGCCTCTCAGTTAGCTAGCTACCCTACCACATGTATTAAATCCAAGCACCAATTTAAATTAACATCGCCGCTGGCTTCCTCTGGCCTCACTTACGTAACTAAGTTATTCATGGTTAGTTGTGCAAGTAGATTTGAGCAGGATTATCCGATACAGGATTATTAAAAAACACCAGCTAGCTGGCTAGTTGCTTATCTGGGAAAACTGTCGCAATAAGTTGGGAGCAGTTACACTCAGTAAACTTAGATATTTGGTTTGTGGAGGCACCGAAGTTAGTACTTGTTATTGCGATCACGTATAAGTTTTCTTTTCACTTTTGTTTTTTGTTTGCTCTGGACACAAGAAGAATCCAAATTTCAGCCTTAAAAAAAGAAACACATACACACACATACAGACACACATATATGTATATATTAGTTATAATATAGTTATTTCTTCTCGTTGGTTGTGAAATTACCAACCTGAGGAAGTGATAGTTAACGTTTGAATCGTTTTTTTTTTTAAATGACCATTATCATTGTTTATATCGGTAAATGGGCTGTAGTCAACAGGATTTACAAACGGGTTATATAGTTAATTAAAAAAATAGCTGTTATGCAAGTATCTTTATGACATTATTTGTATTTTCAGTGTATTCTAAATGCTAATCAAACCATCCTTTCAGGCAACTTCAAATGTCTTCATAGAACTACTGTGTTATATTTGTTGTCATTTCTGCTGCCCTGTTGGCAAAATTGCTCTTAACAAAGATGTTTATAATCTTAATTAGACTTTTAACTCGGATAAGTAAAGGGCATATAAAAGTGACTTTGGCAAAACTGATTGCAGCTTTTATCTTAGAATAGAATAGAATAGAATTCAGCTTTATTGTCATTGCACATGTCACAAGTACAAGGCAACGAAATGCAGTTTGCATCTATCCAGAAGTGCTTTGGCAATAGATATATTACAAAAATTGGTCTATTATAGGTAGGAGGGTACAAAATATGGGTCTATTATGGGTATGTTACAATGTACACGGTGTGAAGATATGTTATGAATATGCTATAACTATAAGTATGTACAGGCTTGTGACATATTATAGGTTAACAAGTTATTTACAACAGTTTCATTAATGGCTTACAGCATTGTAAGCAGCAGTGTCTTATTTCAGTTCACTGCTAAAGACTGACTTGTTTTTGTAAATTTTAGTGTAAATTTTAATAACAGTGTTGGCTTAATAATGTACTCTTTTAACTTGTACATTTTTAATAATAAAAATAATAATGGTGAATTTTGCTCATATTACAGGGTGTGGCAGATCTCAGGCTTCTCTGGAGGAATCCCTAATTTCAGTCATATCAGGTAAAACTATTAGTAATAGTAGTAGTAGCAGTAGTATTAGCCCTTTATTACAAAGCAAGTTTAACACACCCAGTTTTTTTTTTTTTTTTTTCATTCTCTTGATTCAAACATTGGCAATCAGAGTACCGGTAAGAGGTCACAGCTGGTTATCAAGTTGAGTCAGCTTAAAAAGTGGTGCTGCTAACAGTATCTGACCAATCAGGGCAGGGATAGCTCAGTAGGTAAAGTGGTCGCCCCATGATCGGAAGGTCGGCGGTTCGAATCCACTTAACGGCTACCCTGAGGTACCCCTGAGCAAGGTACCGTCCCTACACACTGCTCCCCGGGCGCCTGCTTAGTGGGCTGCCCACTGCTTCACTGAGTGAATGGGTCAAATGCAGAGAAAAACAAGTAATTTCCCCATGGGGATCAATAAAGTATCCATTATTATTATTATTATTATCACAGTTTTACCTAAGTGTACTTGCTGCAAAACGGCTGACTTTACATAGGAAGATAAAAAAAAAAAGAAAAATATGAAGGATTAAACACATAACAAAGGCTGAACTGAAAATTAGGCCAAATTAGTGCAAATTTGATACAACTTTAGGAAGTATCAAATATGATCATTAGTGCTCAGAGTACATTAAAACTGTTGTGAAATTGCTTGCAGCCAGCAGGAAAAAAATACCAAAGGTAAAATAATGCTGTTGCTTGTCAAGGAAAATCAAAGACTTTAGACACTTCAACTGTCTGTGCACAGATGTCCAAGGGATCTTCTGGGAATGGTGACCTTGTTTTCACTAGAACTCATTGGTCTGTCAGCAGTCATTTCATACCTGTTGATCTCTAATCTGCAATTTAGCCTAGTTCAAGGCAGGTTAGGTTTGCAGCATACGTTACCATGGTAAAATACCCTAGTAAGTAAGGTCTGGTATTTCTTGTAAAAAATACCTAAACAGACAAACATACACAAAAAAACACCTTAATACATTGAGAAAAGAGAAATGTCAAACTGACTGAACTACACCAGTGCTAGCATGCAGCCTCAAAATACAGGAGTGTATGTTGTGGCTCTATTAGGGGAGCTTGTTATTGTTGCTGCTTATAAGTGTAGATGCCATTATAGAAATTGATACATGAGCACATTGGTTAGTCAGCTTTCAGCCCAAAGAAACATCACTGAGTCAGTTAACATAATTGACCTACATTTAATAGGTAGGGTTTGTAGCATATTTAGTATTAGCATTGAGGTTTGTTTCTGACTCAGAAAGAATCATTTGAGGTTTGCTGTGCACATAAGTGTATTTATTTGCTAACGGAAATTAATCTGTGCTATTGATTTGACAGCGACTAGTGTGCATGTATGTTTTTGATAAATAATGTGTTAATAAACAGACATACAATTTTGGTACATTTGAAACCCCAGCTAACAAGACTAACTGGCAAAGGAGAATTTTTCTGCAGTTTAATTTCTTTTGTTATTTTTCTCCTCTGCACTTAGCAAACACCTTCTTTAGCATCATATGCTTTGAACACCTTAATATAACTGAGGAATGTGCTGAAATGATATCAGGAGATCACTGGGACAGGCTCAAAATTTGCACCGCTGGTCTTTAAAGTCAATCTTTATTTATTTTGTGGGCATTTCTGTTTATATCAGTTTGAATAAAAAGGTCTCCCATAGTTTAAAAATATAGGGTAGTGACATTTCAACATCAAAACAAACTGAAGTCTAGAGACATTTCAACACTTTCTTTGGTCGGCGAGGAATGATCTAGTCCACACAAACCTCCTTTGTCTGTATACTCGTCTCTGTGTAGCAGCACCTTTCTTTTCCTCTCCAGATAAGCTCACATATTTAAGAAGTCAGTTCACATTTGACTAAAACAGATGGAGGAAGTTTTTTTCAGTGGGTTTTGTTTGTACTAGATTCCAGTGGTACTTTATGGACTTGCCACCGTTTATGTGAGAATTAAAATATTATAATCAATCTTACACAGACATCTTTGGATCAGAGGTGTTGGCGTGCCAGTGCTGTTTCAAAACAGGCCTACACGATTCGTCCACATTTAGTAGAGGCATAGTATCTGTATAACGTACTTAAAAGAAGTCTCAATTTTGGCATTTTTTTTGCCCATTGTTATAAACAGCTTTTTTATTGCAGTCCTATCAGAAGGCTAAAACATGTTTAGCCAGATTTAGGAAAAACCATGACTGTTTTGTAGACATTCCCTTATCAGAAAGACTTCGTTTAGAGTCTTTAAAATTAAGGGGTCTGTTGTATTAACAGTAGTGTAGTCTATTACACATATTTTCAAGTATGTAGAGGTTCATGTATAGATGTGAGAGCCTGCTTCTTTCTGTGTTAGTACTTTCACTTCTCTGACCTAACAGGTGGAAAATGCAAATGATGTGTTTCCTTAGAACAAATTATAGCACCATGCAATAACACAGTCTTTGGTTTTGCTTGTGCCTTAGTGCTTTGGAGTTGTCATCACTGGACATACATACTTTTAAATCTCCCCCCAAAATTGTTGTTCTTCTCCGAGGCATTTGTTGCACCTTACATTCAGACACCATTTGCATTATTTAAGCAGAGAGAAGAGGTGCTTCCTGCCGAAACCTGAGCACCGGGGAAGGATGGAGGAGCTCACGATTGTATTGCTGTTGAAGTTTTCACACCTAGCAGTTCATTTCATTCTTCATTTAATCCAGGCCTTCCCTGGAATTGCTTTTGCTAAAGGCTTCTTCTTAACTGGTGGCTGTCACTCAGGAGGTGTAGAGCAGGTCATCTGGTAATCGGAAGGTTGGTTCCTGCCAAATATCCTTGGGCATGAATCGGTGAATGTATAAAGCACTTTGAGCGCTCGGAGTAGAAAAGCACTATATAAGAACCAGTCCATTTACCATTCTTTACTGCACTCAAGATCATCCAGGTTTTCACACAGTAATCACACTTACTCTGGTCATCTTATGGTTTTTACTGCTTTATCTTGGTTTATAAGACTGCAATTGAATAATTTGGTTTTAGTTGCAAATGAAATGTAAACCCATCATGATATTGTTTTCATGTTCAAATGAACAGTTTTGCTTTTACTTCTGTTTTATTGCCAGGCAGTATTCCTATAAACCAAGAAAATGTGATTAACACTGCCAGCGTTAGGATGTCTTAAAACCTCTATCTTTCAATTCCCCTGAAACTTATGGTACAGTATGTGCAGACTGACATCAGCAGTTACATCAGCTCCTTCATTAGCCTCTCTGACTGTTGATGGAACATTTTATGACTGTGTCAGAGAGTAATGAGCCAGGGGACTCAAACTGTGCTCATTTTTTATTCCTCACAGGGGGGGAAGTCAACCTGTCGAGTTGTGAGTGGAGCTCACGTGTCCGACCCATTTGCTAGTTCAGACATCCGGCCAGTATGTCCAGCGATCCTCCCCCTCCGTACCCCGGAGGTCCCAGTGCGCCCCTCATCCAGGAGAAAAATGGACAACCTGGTAATAAAGCTGAACACACAGGATTGTGAATGTTACAGTAGTGGTACTGGTGGTGACATATGTTCTACATTCAGTGTGAGTGATTCGGTAAACTTCCTCAGTTCAAGAGGAAGTACATCTGCGGCCGTTTTAACTGTTGAAAAAAATTGTAATTTGCTCATTTTAAATCCAGTCTGATTTGAATAATTTAGTCAAAATGTACCTTTTGTAATATCAGTCTGACTCAGTTCTAAGTTATTACAGCTTGGTCTCATTATGGAGCCTACCTACTCTGATATACTAACCAATGAAAAAGAGAAGTTCTTGAGTGCATTGAGATAATTCAAAAGCAGTTTGACCACTTCCCTACAGTTGATGTGAGAAATTTGGGCACTCACTGAGCTTGAGAGACTTCATTGTAATATTTGCTAGATTGATGAAGAACAGTAAATGTAAATCACAGCAAATAATGGTCTCACCTTTGAAAGCTTCATAGATGACCAGTGAAGTGAACACCCATGTTGTCATGCACTTGCAGCCGTGTACTACTGCAGTTATTTATTTCAGACCACAAACTTCAGTTTGTTGTGTCAGACTTGTGCGGGGCTATCTCCAGTGCCATCTTTTTAATGTGTGCTGTATTTCAGAAGCGGTAAGGACTGGTCCTCCACAGGGACAACCCCTACCTCCAGACTATGGTCCACCACCCTATGAGGCCACACAGCCAGGCTTCCTACCACCACATGTCCCTGGGGAAGGGCCCATGCCAATGCCCATGCCTATGCCTCCACCACCACAAGGTGCGACAGACTATCTGCATATATAGATAAGGAAATGAAGCATCATACTCCCACAATATGTGACTGTCTTCTAAAGCTGTCAGGGCATGTTAGTGTTCATGGTTCTGGACCCGACATGGTGTACAGCTATGCACAGTACAAACTGCAATAGCTGTACACCCCCCCCCCCCACACACACACACACACACACACACTTCAGCTTGTTAACTTTCATTACTTGAAAATAGTTTATTTGGCTTCAGTTTAGTTTGGTAGAAACCAGAAAATTGAATTAATAATGTGGAAATGTAAAAGAGCTAAAAAGAGTATTTTATTGCTCACTGGCTTGTAAATCTATTTTTCCTTTTGGCTCACGTCACTGTTGAGGCTATGGTTCATCTTCTTAAATATCATGACTGCTGTTCTTGTGCTCGCCCACTCTCATTGGTTTGTCTAAATGCAGGTGGCCACTACCCACCACCACCTGGTCACTTTCCTCAACCGATGCCAGGACAGATGGGCCCGGGTCCTGGTCACTTTGTCCACATGGGAGGTCACACAGCGACCGTCCTGGCTCCTCCAGGAGCAGCCACCACTGTGACCGTTCTGCAGGGTGAAATGTTTCAGACTTCACCAGTGCAGACTGTGTGTCCGCACTGTCAGCAGGCTATCGTCACCCGCATCTCCCACGACATCGGCCTCATGAACACACTCTTCTGCCTCTTCTGCTTCTTTGTAGGGTAAGTAGGTCCTGGAAAAGACATCTGGTGGTGGGTTTTCGCTGTTTTTACACATGAGTAATGCCTAAAAGTGACAGTAGTTTTAAATACACAGAACTAGAGCTGGATGATAAATTATGTCAAGAAAATCTGCAAGAATCATATATCTGACAATATAAAACGGTCATTATCACAGAATACTGATTGTTGTTATATTGCTGCATTTCCATTGAGCTAATTTACTTGATGAGACACTTTCTAATTCAAAGTTTCACTTTATTGACACTAGATGCATTAAGTAGCCTAGGTAGTGTTTTGGAAAGTTAAGCAATTATTTTATACGTTTACTCAACACTTCAACAAAACTAAAGTAACTTGACCATTTAACTTGTCAGGAGACTGCAGAATATTGTACATAATATATGTGTGACATATTTTTCAGCACATAATAACGCTGAAAAATATGTCACACAAAGGTCACACATCACCAGCTGCTAGTGTCTCATACTTTGTGGCCTGGTTATGCTCATTGGTGGGAGGTTGTTTTTTTTTTGTTTTTTTGATTCAAATAGTAAAAAAAGAAAGTTGTTTCCAGCTTTAGCTAGATTAACTATTACTAGTTTTCAGAATGCTTTGCATTTGTTGGAAGTTGTTGAAGTAGCTCCCTTATTGGATACTAAATTGTCACTGGAGTCTCACATGTGCTCTTGCTCTCAGACACGCCCAGGTTTGTCCATAGTTGAGCATGTTAGGGAATGTGAAAGACTTCACTTTTATTCATATAGCAGCAAATACTCAAATAAAGCACTTTTATTCTAAGGTAAAGATCCCACAACAATAGAGAGAAAAAAACAACAATCAGACAACCCCCCCATGAGCAAACACTTGTCAGCAGTGGGAAGGAAAAACTTCCTTTTAACAGGAAAAAACCTCTGGCATACCCAGACTCAAGGAGGGGCAGCTACCTGCCACGACTGGTTGGAGGTTCTGTCAGGTTTCTTTTAAAAGGGAGCTGTTTTTACTTTCCACATTCACCACAGTGAAGGCTGTCGTTTGATTATTGTAGGGACTTTACCTTCCAATATAAAACACCTTGAGACAACAGTTGTTGTAATTTGGCAGTATATAAATAAAATAAAATACCCTATAGCGTCCATTACTTCCCAGCTCACCTTTTAAGGACTTTGGAAGATAAAATATTACCTGAACATTCAGACAGATGGTGTTTCAATAATATGTTCTTGACTTAGTAACTTGTTAATCGTGTCTATCTTAAATTTTGCACAACAGTATACTGTGGCATCTGTGACCTTCAACTTTTGCATAAGTGCTGATTGGAGCAGATAAGCAGATGGTGTATTTTTCATGCTTCTGTGTTGCCATGTTCTTGACCCAGTGACTGTTTTGTGAGAGCTTAATGTACGTAACGTGTACAATCATGAGCAGGTGTTTGATTTTCGCTTCATCTTCTGTCTGTCTGCTCCTCGTTCACAGCTGTGATCTCGGCTGCTGCTTGATTCCCTGTATGATTGATGACCTCAAGGATGTGACACACACCTGCCCTTACTGTAAGGGCTACATTTATACATACAAGCGTATATGCTAACCATGGACAGCTGGATGCCACAGAGACAAGTACATGCACACACATAAACCCACAGTGCCCCCTGCTGGTAGTGACAGGCTTCTCCCCCCCCACCCCTCTACATTTTTGCAAAGTGTTGTGTAGCCCTCTTAAATTGTAAGTGAAGTTTTCTAATTAGTTCACAACATATTTCCTGTATATACCGTTCAGCATACTTCTCTCATGCATTTGAAATGTACAGTTCTCTGACTTAAGCGCAGCAGGTGAAGGCGCTCAGAGGCACACAGGTAAATTTGTGATGTTTCGCATGTGAATAAAAAAAGGAAAAAAACAAAACAAAAAACTGCCTCTGTTAGAGAACGCTGTGAAAATGTCACTTTATTTGAATTCATCTGTGAATTTTGCTCTATAGCAGGGGTAGGCAACCTTTCTGATGACGAGTGCTATCTAAAATTTCCTCAGAAGTCAGTGTGCCATATGATTGCATTAGCAATAAATTTAATAACTCTCTATATTAACAGTTACACACTATATAGAACCACTTGTTCTATATTTATTCGCAGATGTTAGCAGCTATCAGCGAATAGTTATCAGCTATTTTGAAACAAAAAAAAGACACTTTTTATCCATAACAGCAAATGAACTGTACAACAGAAAATACAAATGCTATTTATGGTCTCCTCACAACAATGATAAGAAAAATAAACTGAGCCAATGTGGCATCTTTGTTAATACAGAGATACACATGTTAAAGTGATCTTTGGTCTCCCACTCAGATACAAAGGTCTCTGAGTGTCCAGCATTCAGACGGCTACCTGAGGACACTCTTCGTGTGGGAGAAAACCGGCTCACACAGATGTGTAGAGCCAAATACTGTCAATAAGGCCTCTGCAATGTTCTGAAGACAGTTAAACTTGTCAGGTAGTGATGTCCAGCAGGTGAAAATGCAAGCTCCATGAACACACACAGATATGGATTCCAGCTGCTTCGATGTCGCATTAACTGGCATTAACTCAGCCAGTTAATGTGAGACAAATCTAGCTGCTCATTAAAGCTTTCTGGTTTGATCAGAAAATAAAACATTGGTCTATAAAGCTGAAAGTCCCAAAATTGCATTGTGAATTCTGTCACGAGTCTACGGATGTATCCGTGTATCTCCGTGGTGCTGATGCTGTGCTGAGCGGAAAGCTGCTGAAGCTTTTGAAGTGTCGGAATGTGGAAAGCTAACAACGTCCCTCTCACCAGTAGGCTAAGGTCTCAGGAATTCGCATGATAAGGTGGGGCCAGGTTTCACAATGAACTCACCCGAAACTCTGGCTGATTGGGACCCACACCCAGTTTCACACCTTGGCTCAGGCGATTAGAGGATCATCAGGGGGTCCTTTTGTCCCTCTGTGGGGGGTTACTCCCACTAGGGTGTATGGGACTCTCCACCATTTGACCTTAGAACTGAAGAAGCTTCTCGGATGAGAGGTGAAACGTCTTCAAGTAATTTAGAGAAGTCCAGACGCTTTTCTTTGCAAGCTCCTTTTGACTTTACATCAGATAAAAACTTTGGTTGTAAGATTCAGATAATTATTTAATAACAGCCAGACATTTTAAATGAGAATAAGAAAGAAAAGTTTTTCTTTGTGCCCCCTTTCCCTGTTAATGCCCTACCTGCCCCCCTGGCAAACCTTTGCTAGACCCGCCCCTGCACAGTTACCAGCTGTCAGCTACATAGAAAAAGGATCCTGGTGTTATTTGTCTCTCAGAAACAGTTCATAACTTCCCTTCAACTCATTCATGTCACCTAAAAGGTAAACCTGTTTCTCCATCACCTGTTCAGCTCTGATGATTCAGTAAGGACATCTCCTGGTTTCATCTTCATGTTTCCCTCTCACCAGATAACCAAACCGATATCATGACCAGCAGCTTTTACAGCTGTGGCTCCAGCAAACATCAGCTGATACTATAAATTAATATTAAATAAATTCTAACAACAGCTGATCAAGCTTAAATGTGCTGCTGTTGTTTAACGCGACATCCGCTGGTTTCTTCTTTCTGGCACAAAATGGGCGATAAATAAACAAGAGAGAAAAGCCAATCAGCTGATCATTGATCAGTTTCATGATTGAAGCAGAAACAGGAGAGGGAGGGGGAGAGAATGAGAGAAGAAGAGGCAGCTGCGACAGAATAAATCCAGCTTTGTGTCTTTTTCATTGTAGCTGAAGTCCGGGACAAACTGTGTTCCTTTTCAGCTCAATACGAAACGCGTAATATTTTCTCTGAATACGAGACGATTCCGTTTTTTTATGGGACGGTTGGCAACTCTACTAACTAACCTTGTGAATAAAATAAAGTTCAACATCAGTAACATCAAAACAACCACCCAGCTGTATAGAAACTCTGTCATGCTAGCTAGCACGCAGTACGAGTTATTGTAACTGACTGTAAAAAGTCAGCATAACGAAAATAAACTCCACCTAAACTTGTTTTATATCTGACCCAGACAGACTGCAGGTCATAACTTCTTACCTGAAGTTCAGTTCACCTGACGCTTGGACCGGCGGCTGCCTCGGGTCTCTCCTCTTGCCTCCCCTTTCTCTCATCCACCTGCTGGCCTCCACCACTTGCTAATGTTACTGAATCTGTGGAAGGTCCGCCATAGCCACCACCAAATAACTGAGTTGTTTTTAAACACTGGCCAGCATCTGGCCAATCCACCACCTTTCATTGTTGTACTGTAACAAAAAAAAAAATAATAATAAAAAAACTGATGGCACGACCATAGCTGGTCGTGCCATCAGTTAACCCTTCCTAGGGTTGCCGACCCCTGCTCTATAGCAAGTGTATTCCGACACGGGTTAATTTTTAACTTTGATGTCAGATATTTAATTCATTATTTTAATATTTAGAACTGAACTTTTATTTTCCTTTGTCTGATTATTTTGTTCCAGCAGGTCTAGTGTTTTCTTTTAATCATCGATCCCTTTTGAATGTGAGAAAAATGAACCATTTATAATATTTAGCTACTAAATCTACTTGTTGGGAAAGTCTCAAGATTTATGTTAACCTGCTATATTTTGTTATTAATTTGGGCTGTAGTCACAAAATGTCCTGTGACTTACTGTTGAGCTAATGCTCATCAGTGCCCTCTGTCTGTAAAGGTGTTTTATTTTGATGATTGAGTCATTATTTGCACTTTAAGTTAAAGTTCACCTTTGCCCCTCAGATGCATCATTTGTCTAGGGGGGAAAAAAGTGCGACCACCTATGCATCATTTGGTTTTTACTTTGGTTTGCTGTTAGCTGAGTGAATCCCACCATGGTGGCACCTTTTCAGAATTTAGTAGATGGAAGTAGAGCTGACAGACTTAGGGCTCGACTGTTACTGATGGACGAACACTTCACAACATCTCAGTAGTGATTTGTCCTGTCGCTGGCCAAATGCTGAGTCTGAGTCGTTTAAGATGATTTTCAAAATAGTTATTTCAAAACAAACAGAAAATTGTTACTAGTGGCACAGTGTGTTATATTTGTTCTGTTATAACGTAAATTTATTTTGAAAAGTCATTCCAAGTCACTCTCACTGATGAGAGGTGCTAACATGTATAATTTAACGTACAGCACTATCATTACAGTGGTGGGACCATCTTCCCACAGAGTCCCTGACTTAGCATTAGCCTTTCCCGATGACTTGCATTGCTCAGAGGCATGTTAAAAAAACAATTACAGATACTAAATAGTGAGCTCTTTGCTAGGAAAAAGCTTTAAATAACAAATTAACTCCAACATTGCAATCCCACTGAATTTAACACCAACAGATACTGTTCCACCATCAGCATGCTGGATGTCTCATGCACCAAGTGCAGAGTTTGTCTGCACGAGTCACACATTGAAACAAGTCATTCTCACTGGCAAGTTCCTGACTCTATGTGCATTTGTTTTTGTTTTCCTTGAGGCTAACGGAGCTCTGTAAGAAAATCAATATGAAATGAAGGATTGCATTGAAATATTAATACGGTGTAACGCACACCATTGTTGTGGATTTTGGTGGTCTGCATTGCTCTAAATGTCTGTGAAATGTATAACTATGTAAGTCAAAGATTTGTTTGACTGTTGTATACAGCTACTATTTTATCAATAAAAGTCATGAAGGAAACTCAATTTTGAAATTGTGAAAGTGGATATTTTATTTAAATATTAAATGTAAAGCAAAAAAATAAATGTTTCTCAGCTGTGCTTGTGAATGAAGCTGAAAAACACAGCTATAGGTGAAAAGGTGTCAATCTCTCCATCGATGTCCGCACTGAGCGTTGCAGCATTTGTAGAACGTGGTCATCGGTTCGTCTGCTGATCTGGTCTGAATCTGCATGAAGTATGCTCGAGGATGCTCGCACTTCGGGCACGTTTCTGTAAATGGACAAGTGCATCATGTCAGTGTGGAATCACTAATACTGTTGGGATTGGCTCATTTAATTTAATTCCATTCGGCCATGCAGTATATAGAAAAATGCACGGAGTAGCATCACTGATACAGGATGTTCCTAATTTTGACAAAGATGTTAAAGCACCCATCCTGCCAGGTTTCTCAAACTAGCACCTGGAGGCCAAAGTAATGTCATCCAGAGTGCAAATACAATAACTTCAGTTTTTCTTAAGTAGAAAAATTACACATTATCGAGGTATTAGCCTGTAGTATGTAATTTGTGTTAAATAAATATGAAATCTGGTCTTTATTTAGAAATAATGCTCTTTAGTAACCAATTGAAGGAATATGACTCGTAATGGACTTTAATTCTTTCAATTTCTTGCCCGTGTTGCCATTCACAGGAAAACAACAACCTGCAGAAAGGTTGTTGTTTACGTCCTACCCTGAAGGGGGTGCAGTCCGGCAATGTAATGATGCAAAGACAAACTTTTTCTCACACTTAACAACCCCACATTAATTTTAGCTCTTCCATCCCTGGTATCCATTATAATAGACTAAACCTTCCTAAATTAACAAAGACAGCAGCGGTCAAGAAGTATAAAAGCCACCTCACTAATGATTAAAACAAACAAGCCAACACAAAATGAAATGTACGAAAATGCCATATAAATTACCATCCTCTGAAAAGACAAACACAAACATAGACAGACACACACTGTAATTAAAAGTTTGTATAAAATGCATTTTTACTCAGTGGAGGTCTCTAGCATATGCTGGCTCCCTAAAATGTGACTCAGTCATCATATCATTGACAAACCCCACCTGGTTATCAGGAATTAGAAAAATATATCTAGTTCCAGAGAATTTATGGAGAAGACTTTCACGTTGATGTCATCAAGGGTGGACCAAAAAAAGACAAAAAAAAAAAAAGACATTCTATTCTTTATAATATAAAGTGTAGGTATCCAAGCTGGATAGTTAAAAAGCTACAGTTGTCTTTCTTAGAGCTTTAATCTATCTGTAGAGTTATGTTTTTATTGGGCTGGGATATTGCAACAGCCCAATTTGTTTTTCAGTCATTCTGTTGTCATTTGGTGGTGTGCTTGTGGTCATTGTGCTGTTGAATGATGCAATTTTAACCATCTGTCAGATAGACAGCCTCACATTTAACTTTAGAATATTTATATACAGAGGAGTTTCTGTTTGACACAGTGACAACATTGTGCCCAAACGTTAAGGTAGCAGCAGCTGGCAGGGACTCACCCTCTTAATTAAGAATGTACTTTGTTTTTCACAGTATTGCACATGAAAACTCTGTTTTTCACATGACTGTTAACTTGAGCTACACATTTGACAGTCCATATTGACAGTGTTAATAGATATTTACCCTAAAATAACGAAAAACTGAAGGACCTAGCTCAAGTGGTTTTCTAAATAATTACATTTTTAAATGGCACAACAAAATACATCCCTACTGTCATCCATGGGAATACTTGGATGCTAACAACAGTTCAGAAGTGCATATTTCCCCTCAGTGTTTTAAAGGAAAATCTGTCCTTGGTCAGGTGGGAAGTTTTTGTTTCAATCTGATAAATTGAGTTGATCCAAACACACGCTTGCTCACACACATCACGGGTAAGTGGAAGAAGATGGATGGCTGGCTGGATAACTTTGTTTTAAAAAGTGCTTCTTTTAAAGAGTTTCATTTTGACATGAAAGTGTGTGTTTAGAGTTTTAACCCCACAATACTTGTTGTCAGCAATCACATTGAGCTAATAAGCCTGTATCCAGTTGTCAAAAACTGCATTACAAACCACTCAAAGGCACTGCAGACATTGGTGTTTTGAGCAGGAATGCGGGACGATAGACACAACTTAACTCTCAAGATAATTAAAAAAAACAACAACAATATTTCTTCAACCAGTTAATTTTGCGATTATAAACAGATACATAGACCACACCATAAACTATTTTGATGACACTCACCAGGTGTTGAGTCCACGTTTTCCCACGCAGCAGCTCCACCCAGAACATCATCCACCTCCTTTAACTTCGGATACTTCCTGTTATTTACCTACAGGGGTTTAAACAGATAAGGTGAGGCTCTCAGAAGCCACGCTAACCTTAATGTAAGATGTGATACATTATATGTGAAATATTTCGTCGTTACTCACCTTTCGTGTGATGTTATGTACGTAGGGACAGGTGTTACACGCGAATCTCATGCACTTCTGCCCTTCCTCGACGATTAACACGTTCCCGCAGGTTGGACAGAAAAGAAGCATGTTAGCACGTACTTAAAAAACAAAACCCTGTTAGATTTTGAACTATTAAACAACACTAGCACTCTGTGGACTCAGCTGTAAACACTGCTGCGTGTGGAGCACCGGAAGAGAAGGAGAGAAAATGAGATGCACCCATATTGAGAGTTCGGCTTATTAAGCGGAACCATGTTTTCTAAGCCCCATTTCCTCGCCCGGTTATTATTGGTGACGGACGCACTTACTTCCACTGGCTTCCAGTTAAATTAGTTTCCATTAAAAAGTATATTTTTCCCCAAAGTTATAAATTAAGTCGACAAACTGCCTGTTAAACTGCCTGTTAAGCTGCTTGTCTGTTGAGTAAATTTAGCAGCTGGCGGTGATGGAGGAGGAGCAGAGAGCGGGAACCGCTGCTGCTGGAGCTGCAGAAGGAGGACAATCAGTGAAGAATGAAGAAGAGGTAAAAGAGGAAGATGTGACACATACAGCAACTCAAGGCGAAGAGGAGGAAGATGAGGACGCTCTTCCTCATTCAGAAATCTTGGATATTTTCGAGGAAGGACTTGCTCGACTCGTGCAGGATCCTTTGCTCTGTGACCTGCCGATTCAGGTGCTCCGTACACTACATGAACATGCGCATGTGCATCGCATACATACAGACAAGAGATTTGCATTTATGGTCAAAAGAGACATCACCTCATATAATGACTTATTACAAAGCCATTGGTATACACTCACCGGCCACTCCTAGTATCCTGATCCATCATAAAGGTGCTATGTTGGACTGAGATCTGGTGTCTGTGAATTCATTGTTGTGTTAAAGAAACCAACTTGAGATGTTTTGAGCTTTGTAACATGCTGTTATCTTGCTGGAAGCAGCCTTCAGATGATGGCTACATGTGGTCATAAAGAGTTGGACATTGTCAGCAATAGTAGGGGGTATATATAGGCTGTTGGGTTTAATCGACTCTCGGCTGGTACTAAACATCCCAAAGTGTGCAAAGAAAATATCCCCACATTGCAACAGAAATCAAGACAGCAGAAATCAAGACACATCAGACCAGGCAACATTTTCCCAATCTACTATTATTCAGTTTTAGTGAGTGTGTGAATTTTAGCCTTCCTGGTTTTAGGTGACAGGAGTGTCGCCCCCCCCCCCCCCCCCCCAGTGTGGTCTTCTGCTGTTGTAGGATGCCTGCTTCAGAGTTTGATGTGTTGCATGTTCAAAGATGCTCTTCTGATACCTTGTTTATAACAAACGGTTGTTGGAGTTACTGAAGCATTCTGGCTATTCTTATCTGACCTCTGGCTTCATCAAATCACTGGTTCTCACGTAGAGAACTGACGCTCGCTGGATATTTTCTCTTTTTCTCTGTAAACCCTGGAGATAGTTGTATGGTAAAATCCAAGTAGATCAGCACTTTCTGAAATACTCAAACCAGCCAACATGCTGCTGTAAAAGTAACTTTTCTTCATCCTTTTGATTCTTGGTTTGATCTTCAGCGTGACATCGGGACGATGCCTAATTGCTACCGTGGCTGTTTAAGTATCTGTAGAAGTTGAAAAGGCTTGTCTTCCAAAATTTCCAGTGAGTGTATAAGGACGCTAGTGTCTGGTTTTGTCTGATTGGTGTTTCAATCTTAAACACGCATGCTTAACTAGCAAAAATGCCGTAACAACCTGTTGTTCAACACTGTAGGTTCAGGTTCAGGTTTATTCATTTATATAGCACATTTACAAACAACAGGGTTGATCAAAGTGCTTAACAATCGGCAAAAAAACAGCAAGAGATTAATGTGAAATGAATGTGAAATATTTATTTTGGTCAACAACAACAACAGATTATCATTTACATAAAGTACTCAATCAAACAGTAACCCAAAAAGGAATAGGCTGAAGCCTTGTGGCTTATAATTATCCTATCCTTTACCCCCATAGGAATAATCAAATCCTTAACCTAGAAAATAAATGGTGTTGATAAATAAGTTATATAACAGTTTGAAAAGAAATCAATGATAAATCAAGAAATTACATCATCAAACCAAATTTCTATAACCTTGTATGATACAAATGTTTAAATTCTTCCTGAAAAATGACAAAGAAAAACACATCTTCAGTTCATCATTAGGTCCATTCTATAATTTCACTCCCATAACTGACACACATCTATACTTAACACTGGTTCTTACTTTAGGTATTTCAAACACATAAGACCACCTCAAATCATATTTTCCATCTCTTAGTTTAAACATACTTAAAATACAAATTGGAACATTCTTTTTCATCACTTGATATATCATTTCTAAAGTTTTGGAATATATAATGTCCATGAATTTTAACATAGATGATCCTACAAAAAACTGGTTGGTGGACTCCCTATATCCAACTTTATTTATTATTCTAATAGCTCTTTTTTGCAATTTAAAAATTGAATCCAAATATGTTTTGTATGTGTTCCCCCAAATTTCCGCACAATAGGTCATAAAAGGCAAACAAAGGGAAGTATACAATAAATAAAGGCAGTTCTTATTCAAAGAATCTCTTGTTTTATAAAGAATAGAAATAGACTTGGATAATTTCTGTTTCACATGTTCTATGTGGGGCTTCCAACAAAGTTTATCATCAATAATTACTCCTAAAAATTTTGTCTCATATACTCTTTCAATTTCAACATTATTTAAATTCAGTTTTACTTTAATATTACTTTTACTTCCTTCAAATAACATAAATTTTGTTTTACTTTCATTCAATGATAGTTTATTAAATACAAACCATCTATTTAACTTCATGAGTTCTTTTCCACTGTTTTCAGTCATTTCTTTATGTCCTTTCCAGAACAAAATAAGTTTGTGTCATCAGCAAATATCACATATTTTAAAGTATCACTGGCTGTACAAATATCATTTATATAAAGTAAAAATAACTTAGGTTCCAAAACAGATCCTTGCGGAACTCCACAAGTTACTTTTCTAAGCTTAGATTTCATGTTATTAATACTCATATATTGGAACCTATTGTTCAAGTAACTATTTAACCAAAATTGTATAACACCTCTTAAACCATACCTTTCACGCTTCTGTAAAAGTAAAGAATGATCTATTGTATCGAAGGCTTTACGTAAATTAAGAGTTAACAAACACACCAACAAATATCAAGGGTGAAAGACATAAAACAGGCCCGATGATAGTTAAAACTAATTTGATCCAAAAGCCAAAGTAAAAAAATGAGTTTTAAGACGTGATTTAAAAGAATGTATAGACTCAGAAGTGCGAATAGAAGCACGGAGACTATTCCAGAGTCTAGGTGCTGCAATTGCAAAGGCCCGATCACCTCTGGACTTCAGCTGGGATCTAGGTTGTTCTATGAGCATCTGGCAAGATGATCTTAGTGCCCTCCTGGGGTTATACAAGCGGAGGAGTTCAGTCAGGTAACTGGGTGCCAAATTGTTTAAAATTTTAAAAGTAAGCAAAAGAATTTTAAAATCTATACGGTTTTTGACAGGCAGCCAGTGCAAATTAGCTAGAACTGGGGTGATATGATCATACTTTCTAGTACCTGTTAGAAAGCGTGCAGCAGCATTTTGAACTAACTGCAAGCGGTAGAGGGAGGATTGTTGGAGGCCCATGTATAGAGAGTTACAATAGTCCAGTCTAGAGGTGATAAATGCATGAATACGTTTTTCAAATACTTTTAAAGGAATATAGGGCTTCACCTTTGATATTAAACACAACTGATAAAAGCTAGTTTTTACCACTGAGGACACTTGCTTCTCCAATTTAAGAGAGCTATCCAAAAACACTCCAAGGTTTCTTACCGTGCAAGATAGATGGCTGGCAAGAGGACCAAGGGTGTCTGTTAACTGACCCAGAGGGGTATGACTATCAAAGACAATTACTTCAGTTTTATTTTCATTCAGAGTGAGAAAGTTTTTTGATAGCCAAACTTTAACATCACGAAGACAGCTGAACAAAGGTTGTAGTGGGTCAGAGACATCCAAGTTCAGGGGGAAGTAAATTTGGAAGTCGTCGGCATAGCAGTATTTTATAGGGGTCTGATCAGTGAATAATAATAAAAATAATAATAATGATACAGAACAAAATGCAATAAAAATAAATGTAAAAAAGATTAAAAATCACAGGCTGAAGTGGAACATCGCAGCATTTCCAGTTGTTCTCAGGACCTGCAGCAGGCTCTTCAAGCTGCTTGCACAATAAAAAGCCTAACAATGCCTCCTCTCTTGCACTTTGAAACAAAGAGCAGATTCCTGCAAGGGGACTTTATTTTTCCCAAAAGTTGGGAATTTCCTGTGTTACATGTGCCAAAACATAAAATCCTAAGGGCATGAAAATCTAATTCAGTTATGTAAGGCCAGACACAGAAACTAATTTGCCTACAGTCTAAAAATACAAGATGAAATGACATACAGGGTGAGACTGAACACATCCACATTTTCACTGACATCGAACAAAAGCTTCAACAGTGTGAAAAGAAACCTGTGCTTCGGCTGATGTTTTTTTTACTCAGGTACTTCGTTTCTCTCTTTTCCACTCCTTTCCACCTTTTGTATCCCTCTGTACACTTTGACTGAACAACTGCTCGCAATAATATCCTTGGTAGAGCAGACTCCTCACAGCAGAGCAAAAGGACTCAGTCCACTGGGAAATGTCTCCAACTGATGTCATAAAAGCCCAAGACCAGCATAAATTGGTTAATTTTTAATGCAATTTTTTTTTACATTATTTGGGGGCTTCTCATTGTCATTATGTTATGCAGTGACGAAGAGACAGGAAAGCAGAGAGCCAGTGAGCGTAGGAAGACATGCAGCTAAGGGCTGTGTTGGAATCTGACCTCTGCCTCTGCATTCAATCTTGCAGATTACCTGTTGGACCTGTTACCTGCACCAGCTAAACTGGTGCTGCATAGATTGCTTTTTTTATTTTGTCTAAATGAAAAACCTCAAAAATTAATTTCCATATTATATAGGCTCAAAGAACTAGGAAGCGGCTAAAAAGAAAACCGTTCGGCTTTTGTTCTTAGAAGTATGACTCAAAAATAAATTAAATAGATCAAAACATTAAGTATAAGCGAAACTAAAACTAAACTATGAACATCCAGGAACTCCCTGCATGTTTTTGAGACCAAGTGAATTTATGTGCCGACAAAAAAATGAAAAAATATCTATCTTCAGGTGACTCTGGAGGAGGTCAACTCTCAGATTGCTTTGGAGTACGGCCAGGCGATGACTGTAAGAGTCTTGAAAGCAGACGGTGAAGTGATGCGTAAGTGCTGAAGCGGCCTTGTTTTCTGTTTACATGCTTTTTAAATTCGCAAAGCCTTTTATACTCTTCTGATTAAAAAAAATCAGAAAAATCCAAAACATACAAACTGCTTTTTTTCCTCATAGCGATTGTGGTGGTGCAAAATGCTACAGTTCTTGATCTGAAGAAGGCTATTCGCAGATTTATGGAGCTAAAACAGCAACGTGAAGGCGGCGTGAAACACATCAGCTGGTAAACACACTCACAAACACAAGAATGAAAAAGGGCATGTTTAAAAAAAATCTTATTTTTACTCTTTCCCTGTGTTCTGTGTTTCCAGGAGATATGTTTGGAGGACGTATCATTTAGTATTTCAGGGCGAGAAGCTCGAAGATGACAAGATGAGGCTTAAAGAGTAAGTGTATCAAGTTAGCACTTTATTTAACAGTGTTGATAACGCTTATTATCCATTCACCCCCTCTCTTTCTTTTTTCATTTGTGTATATCTTCAGCTATGGGATCAGGAACAGAGATGAAGTGACGTTCATGAAGAGACTCAGGAAAAAGTAAACCACGAAAAACACTGTTTGCTGCAGTCCTCGTGTGTGCTCGTGCTCACAGCGTTTTATTCTTAAAATAACTTTAAAAACAACGTTGTTGTAGTTTTTTAGCCTCTCAAAGAGGCTTCATGTAAATAAAATATTTATAAGTTGTCTCTTTTGTTTCCAGTGTGCAGTTTTGCTTTAAAGAAGCCAGACTTTCTTGTACTTCTTAAAGTCATTATAGTTCTTCAGGTTTTCTAAAGGTATTTGTTTGCCTTTGGACACTGGATGCTTTCTTACTTACTTTCATTCCAGTCCTTGTACCTTTGAGCTATGAAGCATTCAAGCACAAACAAGACACCTAACCCAAAGTATGAACCAGCGTTGTATCTACACACTTCAGACATCCAAGCAAAGAACCACTTGAATGTGATATTTAGGCACTTTGTTACTGGCAACCTGTCACAAAACACATGATATGTTCCACTTTCTTATTTAGAGTCTGCAGAATGGTCAGATAAGTTTCACAGGCATAAATAGTATTTTGTGAATGAAGGTGATTTCCAAAGAGCTACTAGCCAAAACCTTTGCATATCTCACCGTGGTGTGCAGCATGTCCTTAAAAAACATTAGTGGAGGCCAAAAGAAGAAATGCAGCAGGTAAACATAATCTGAAAAAAAAAATGCAAATACAAATCCAGCAAAGACCTGACTCAGGACCTGAGAGATACATTTGGCCCTTCAGTCGGTCCATAATATGGTTGCTGAAGCAGGGTGGCTGTCGAAGAGTCATTCTTGAGGAAGGGGGACCAGGAGAAAAGGCTGAGGTATGCAAATTTCCACAAGAATTCTACTTAAAGTCAGTGGAAACAGTGCTTTTATAGAGTGATGAATGCATATTTGAAAGTTTTGGTTCAAACCATCTTAAGTGTGTACAGAGGAGGTCAAGAGAGGAGTAGAAGAGTGAGTCTCTACAAACATCTATAAAGCAGGGTTATATTTTGGGCTCCATTTAATCGAGTGTTGTTGGGAATCCTGTCAAAACGGATGGAATAAAGAATGCAGAAAAATAAATGGCCTGTACTTGTATAGTGCTTTGCTAGTCCCTAAGGACTCACACACTGGTGATGGTAAGCTACATTGTAGCCACAGCCACCCTAGGGCGCACTGACAGAGGCGAGGCTGCCGGACACTGGCGCCTCCGGGCCCTCTGACCACCACCAGTAGCCAACGGGTGAAGTGTCTTGCCCAAGGAGACAACGACCGAGACTGTCCAAGCTTGAACTGGCAACCTTCCTATTACAAGGCGAACTCCCAACTCTTGAGCCACGATCGCCCCAAACTTACCACCAAACTTTGACCTACCATTCAATACCAAGAGGAAAGCAACTGATTGGCAATGGCTTCATTTTTCAGCATGGTATGCTTTTCCTGCCGGTGCATTAAAAATAAAAACACACTGGCACATTGTCAGCTATGGACTGGCCTCCCTAGAGCCCACACCTCAACATTACTGAAGCAGTGTGTGATCAGAGCTTTAAATGTCCTTTAAAATCCTGGAGAACTATTCCTGAAAAGCTTGCATAAGAGAGTTCAGAATGTGTTGAAGAATAAAGAGGCCAACCAACTATTGGCTTTCAAGCTTGTTAAAATTGTACAGAATAGTTTTTACATTGCAAACTGTGTTTGTGCACGTGTGTAAATCCCCATATTCTTAGCAAAAGATAAAAAGATGGGGTCTAGAGACTTTTGCATACCTGTGCAATAACATAGCTGTTTTCCTAGGCTTGCATATAAGGTTATAACCATAACCTGATGATTTGAATATTCCCTGAGAACAGTTTGCTGTTGTTGAACCAGTACCAGTGTTACAGGATATACACGATACGGCAGGAACAGAAAAAGGTAAAGCAGATATCTTCCATTAAATAATGGTGAAATAGATTTTTATGAGGTTATAAGTTGAGATGTTAGATAAATGTTACAGCGGAGCATCAGTGCAGTTGGATACTTATTTGAACTTGTTTTATATACGATTGATCAGACGATTACACGCAATCATCAGCGTCCGTGTCTCTTTCTGTTTTATAGATCTTTTGCTTGTTTTCTAAGCATCCAGTCAGACCTGAGAAGCCATGTTTCTTTTAATGATTGTGACCAAGTTATCTGATTCAGAGAAAGCAGCATATTTGACTACATGCTGGATGAACTCATGTCCTGCATCTTTTTTTATTTCATATCAGTAGTAATAAACTTTATTTCTATAGTTTATTTGTAAAATAGTTACAAGGGGTATTTGCAGAATTAGAAAAAAACTAACAATATTTCGTCCAATACATACATAGTTTTAAAAACGTTTTGGTAAGAGGAAGTAAATTCCAGAGTGTTCTGTTAAAGCCAAAACACGGTGCACCTGTTTTGTTAAGCCTGAAACTTGCATGTTTGTTGCTGATCTCGTGCTAAATATTTGAAGGGGGAACAAGATAAGCAAATCATATATGTAAATAAATATGGTTGGAATGAATTAAAAGAATATGAACTTCATCACCAGCACATTATAGTCCACAGTTTTTATTTATTTAAAGTAAACTAGCAAACACTAAAACTAATGGTTTTATTTTATTGTATGTAGTTTTCTAAGTTCACAAAATTCTTTATTCCAAAAGTCTTGTTTTGACTTTCATTGTAGTTAACTACGATGTTTAAAATCTGGTTTTAGTTTTTAGTTACATGTCAGTTAACTATAATAACGTTCGGTCCTGGGAATTGTGCCAAAAAGTGATTGCTGATGTTTGTATGTGCATTTTGTCTAATATCCATAGTTATACTGGTAAATTCATGGAGGGGATTTATATAAAATTTATTTGTTTTGCAAGTACTCTCGTGACCCTGCACTGTTGTACCTACGCTGTGTTCATTATAATCAGTCACATTATAATCAGTCCAGTCTTTTTTGCCAGTTAAAATATCTTTATAGAACTGTTAAAAGTCACTTTGCCAAAAAACTGATTGCAGTCTTTACGTTGTGATGGAAATGTTCTTTCTGCTTCAAAATGACTAAATATCATTCATGAGAGATATGTGTGACAGATTATAAGCCAACGAGCTATTTACAACAGCTTAAATACTGGCAATCACTTTTTGGACCCCTTTTGGGTTCAGAACTGCCTCGATTCTTCGTGGTATAGATTCAACAAGGTGCTGGAAACATTCCCCAAAATTCTGGTCTATGTTTACATGATAGCATCACAAAGCTGCTTCAGATTTGTTATGATGTGAACCTCCTGATCCACAATATCCCAAAGGTGCTGTGCTGGATTAAGCACAGGTGGCTGTGGAGATCATTTTAGTGCAGAAAACTTCATGTTCAAGATATTAGTTTAAGGTGATTTGAGTTTTGTGACATGGTGTGTTACTCTGATGGAAGCAACAATCAGAAGACGGGTCATAAAAGGTCAGCAACAATATTCAAGTGTACTGTGTCATTTAAACTACGGGGCACAAAGAGCATCAAGAGAATATCCTCCACAACATGCTTCCTGTTCCTAGCTGATGGGAGTGGCACCTGGTATCTGTTTAAAGGTTTGATATGTTGATATGTTTTGAGTAGCTATTTGAGTTACTGTTGCCTTCCAGTCAGTTCAAAGTAATCTAGCTATTCTACTCTGATCTCTACCATCATCAGGGCATTTCTATTGATGACATAAGTAAGATATTTTCCTTTTTTTGGACCATTCTCTGAAAACGCTAAGGATGTTTGTTTGGGAAAAATCCCAGCAGATCAAAAGATTCTAAAATACTCAGACTAGCCCGTCTGGCACCAACAAGCACGTCACGTTCATCTTTCTTTCCCGTCTGACTATCAGGTTGAACTTCAGCAGTTTGTCTTGCACAAATGCCTAAACATATTGAGTTGCGTTCGCACGATTGGCTGGTTAGATATTTGTGTTTCGCAGTTGATCAGGTTTACCTAATGCTAGAAGCTATAAGATGCTAGAAGAGCCTTCCAAGTCTCTGAGCCATCTTAAAGATGCTGTAGGTAACATGTTTTTGGCATAATTGAGAACAATTATTCTGTATTTTTAAACCAAACGTAAAAACAACTACCACAAATACAATATGAAAAATGATTAGGATAATCATGGAATCTGACTTCCATAAAATAAAATTACACAATCATTGTCATTTTAACAACTTTATGTGAAAAAGAAAGCGGTAGGAATAAACACGGAGTTGGATTTCTACTATTTTCTGCCTCTTACAACTTAAAGACAAAGATAAATGCATGCACTCTCTTATGCAATCATCTCATTTAGAATGTGGGGTTTAGAAAAGAAGCACATTTGTAAATCTTTGATTCACAGTAACATTTTATATGCTTAACCGGTCCAAAAACAATGTCTGCAATTAAATAAGATCACGCTTTCTCTTCTGCTTCTGTCCTTCCAGCAGTTGCCATGGATTTGGACAGCGAACTAAAAGAGATAGCCACTGAGATGAAACGTCTCTCACTCAAAAGGGTACAACTGAAGGAGAGGAAAAACATTCTGTGCATATTTCAAGAGTTGAGGAATCGAGCTGAGTTTGGACAAACAGGTGAGCACTCAAGCAACTTCTGTGACAGTAATGGCTGTTTGCAGTCTTTTATATTTTCCATGAGGAATAAAAGCAAGTTGCGCTATATGTATAATCTCTGTACGGTTACTGTTTTGTTTTTATAATCAGAGGAAGCAGTCTCTACTCAGAAGGAGATTGAGAGCATCGATGAGAAACTGAAGGAACTGAATGAAAAACAGTCCGAGCTCCAGAAAAATTACGACAACATGCTCAATGCCGCCAAAAACAAACAGCACAAGAAAGGTGAGTCCCAGTTTGCTATGGCAAATCTAGCACACTTTACGCAGCTAACCACATTTGTTCTTCTTTGTTAGTGGTCAGTTTCACAGACAAAGAGAATATAGATTCTGCTGCTCCTCCTTCTCCTCCTCCTGGCTCTAATATTGTCTATGTTGTGGCTCCGCCTACTATCCCAGGTGAGCTACTTTTGGAAATTTGTCCTGTAAAACATAAAAGAATGAAAAGTTGAATGAAAACCACACTCGTGGTGAGGACTGCATGCAGATACTTGTGCTTGGATCGGGCCTTCTTGAGTGCATTTTCCCTTAGCTGCAGATCAAATACGACTTCATGCTACTGATTTTTGTACCTTCATGTGTGTTTTTCTTTCTTTTTTGTGGAAAACTATTTAACAGTTTGTCCAAGTTTAAAACGAGAGAGACGGATGTTTTGTTTTTATAAAATAAATCATCAGTCATGCATTGCTTCCCTTCACAGCCCCTGAAGTGGTTCTGGAGCTGGACAAGCTCCCGGCAGCTCCGTGCAGGACACAGTGCCCAGAGTGTCGGCAGTTCATCACGACAGAGACGTTCTCCTCTGTCAGCAGTGTGACATGGCTGGTGTGCATCATGACAGCTTTAGTAGGGTATGAAAGTCTCCTCCAGATTTACCATTGAAAGATTTGGACTGTTTCTGTTTGTCTAGCCAGTGTTATTGTCACCGTTACACAGCTTCCAGGCTAGTTGTCACTTAAGTGTCTTCTTGTTTCTTCTTTCGCAGCTGTGTGGCTGGTTGCTGCCTCATCCCCTTTTGCATGGATAGGTTCAAGTCCACCAACCACAGATGTCCTAAGTGTCGAACATTAATCACAACTATTAAAAAGCTCTGAGATGAAAGCAGATAGGGAAAGATGGAGAAGATGCTGGATATCCACCTAGTGATGATAACAACACAGCTGCAAAGGGTCTCCTGCACAATGCACTGAACATCAGTGCATGACCGGTGATGTTTGTAATCTCAAACTATAGCTGCTATTACTTTTTAGAAGCCTGTCAGACGAGACAGGTGGTTTCTGCCTTTATGCATATGCATATAGGGAGTGCAGAATTATTAGGCAAGTTGTATTTTTGAGGAATAATTTTATTATTGAACAACAACCATGTTCTCAATGAACCCAAAAAAAATATCAAAGCTGAATGTTTTTGGAAGTAGTTTTTAGTTTGTTTTTAGTTTTAGTTATTTTAGGGGGATATCTGTGTGTGCAGGTGACTATTACTGTGCATAATTATTCCCTCCTTGTAAATCTCACATTTGATGATGGACCACAGGTTCAAATGGGGTTCAGATCAGGTGAACAAGGAGGCCATGTCATTAGTTTTTCTTCTTTTATACCCTTTCTTGCCAGCCACGCTGTGGAGTACTTGGACGCGTGTGATGGAGCATTGTCCTGCATGAAAATCATGTTTTTCTTGAAGGATGCAGACTTCTTCCTGTACCACTGCTTGAAGAAGGTGTCTTCCAGAAACTGGCAGTAGGACTGGGAGTTGAGCTTGACTCCATCCTCAACCCGATAAGGCCCCACAAGCTCATCTTTGATGATACCAGCCCAAACCAGTACTCCACCTCCACCTTGCTGGCGTCTGAGTCAGACGCTCTGCCCTTTACCAATCCAGCCACGGGCCCATCCATCTGGCCCATCAAGACTCACTCTCATTTCATCAGTCCATAAAACCTTAGAAAAATCAGTCTTGAGATATTTCTTGGCCCAGTCTTGACGTTTCAGCTTGTGTGTCTTGTTCAGTGGTGGTCGTCTTTCAGCCTTTCTTACCTTGGCCATGTCTCTGAGTATTGCACACCTTGTGCTTTTGGGCACTCCAGTGATGTTGCAGCTCTGAAATATGGCCAAACTGGTGGCAAGTGGCATCTTGGCAGCTGCACGCTTGACTTTTCTCAGTTCATGGGCAGTTATTTTGTGCCTTGGTTTTTCCACACGCTTCTTGCGACCCTGTTGACTATTTTGAATGAAACGCTTGATTGTTCGGTGATCATGCTTCAGAAGCTTTGCAATTTTGAGACTGCTGCATCCCTCTGCAAGATATCTCACTATTTTTGACTTTTCTGAGCCTGTCAAGTCCTTCTTTTGACCCATTTTGCCAAAGGAAAGGACGTTGCCTAATAATTATGCACACCTGATATAGGGTGTTGATGTCATTAGACCACACCCCTTCTCATTACAGAGATGCACATCACCTAATATGCTTAATTAGTAGTAGGCTTTCGAGCCTATACAGCTTGGAGTAAGACAACATGCATGAAGAGGATGATGTGGACAAAATACTCATTTGCCTAATAATTCTGCACTCCCTGTATTATAATGCATTTTTCAGGCATGTCTGTGTAACAAAATGTATATTTCATTAATACTTTGGTACTTTAAACATGCTAGTTATTTTCAAATCTTTTTTAAATATAATAAAACTTCAAAATTACAGACTTTCCTTGTAAATTTTTAATGGCAAGCAGTAAAGGGCAAGTGCTGAAGCTCATAGCCAGACACTGAAATCCCAAAGAATCTCTGTATTTACAAAACGACTGTTAATATTTGTATAAAAAGCCAACATAAATACATCATGTGTAAATCATACAAATGCAAGGTTTTTGTATGCTAGTGTAGTAAAGACTAAACATTTGTCATTCCAGCACATAACCCCTTTTTAAGGAGAGACACTTGGGTGGTCAAATGAGGCACAAAGGAGGAGATGGGGAAAAGAAATAAAAAAAAATAATAGAAATTTGCATCATTTTCATAACAACTATTTCCATATTTGGGTGGCTTAGAAACTGCCAGTAAGTGGTCAATAATTTAACAATATGACACAGTTATTACACACAAACTGTACTGCCAAGATATAATGGTTTGTGTCACTATTAACAACAGAAACCAAAAGGATAGCACGTCTTCCATTTGTTTGTATGAAGCTGATTCAAATCAGATGTGGCCAGTAGATGTCACTGAACTACAACCTGACTTGTAACGTCTGATGGTTATTTGATTTTGAAATGATGCTGCAGCAAAAACGAGCGCTGGATCATACTTCTGTTATTTTTCTCTGGTGTTGTGTGTTTGTGAGCTGCGCAGATGTCTATTTACTGAAAAATGAAAATAAATTATTCAAACATCTTCAGCCTTTAGGAATCAGTCCATCGCCCATCGCTGTAAGTGAAGAGTCTGGCTCTCTTCTTCTCTGTCTCGCTCCCTTTTTTAAGCTCGCATTTGTCTCGCGTATGTTTGACAGTGTGTACAGATGCACGGTGAGATACATAACAGACTTGTCTTCACTCTTTGATCTGTTTTGCAAAGTGCAAGAGAGGAAAACATGGGTTTTTTTTGGTAATAAATACTGGCCTTGGTTTAGTCAGAGCAGCTGGGCTGCTTGTTGTGGCCCCTTTTCTAATTTCATCATATTCACACTCCCAGCTCAAATTAAACATCTGATTTATACTTCACAATTCACATACACACAAGGATCGTGCAGCGGTTGTGTGTTTACAATCTGTTTTGATAGTGATAATCATTCCAAGACAGGGTGGAGTAAACTACACAGCAGCCCTCAGCTACATTCGCTGTTTGGCCGTTAGCACTGTGGCCAGGATTTGGGACATTTTCCTGCTCTTTCTGCTCACACCACGCTGACTGTAAAGCTCTACATTCACTGAGATCAGAGGACTAAGAGGAATCAATAACATTAAATGAGACTGATAACAAATCAGCGGCGTGTCTTGAGATGGAAATCTTAAAAGCTTACTTCCACTTTCAGCTCAAACTGCCAGTACCACTCTAACTTTATCTGTCTCCCGATACAACCAGAGGATTTAGAGACCTCAAAGGAAGCAGTTCAGCAACTTCTAAAGTGATGTTGCACGATGAGATTATTACAGAGCTGATTTATCTGTCTGGAAAGCAGAACGGGGCTGCTGAAGCATCCAAACAGCTCTTATTGTCTCATGGAAACAAAAGCAGTCTTCTCTCACAATGAAAAACGATCGCCTTGACAGCACTCAGTCCCAGTTCAAGTGCAGTTCACTAGAGTCCAGGAAGTCAGACGAGAAGACGCCTACTGGCACCGACACATCCAAAGAGTGACCCTCCTCTGCTGGCACAGACAGAGTGAGATCCAGCCAATCCATGTTGTCCATGTTGAGAGCAGAGGTGGACATGTTGTCATTAAAATCCACTTCCATGGTGTCCCCAGGTGCATGTAACTCATCCATCAGCTTCAGTTTTTGTGGTTCTGTGTCAGGGAGCAGTGCGCCCTCCAGGAGGGTTTCCAGCCGGGAGTCGGAGGTCACGCACGCAGGCGGCTTTGCTACCTGGACTAAGGGTGGAGGGCGGGATAAAGCTGTGTTGATGGGAAGGGTGGTTACACTAGCTGTCACCACAAGAAGCTTATCCAGGTTGGGAGGATCCTGTGTAATATAGGGGGAGATCTCTGAAAAAAAGAAGAAGAGAAGGACATGGTGAGATTTAAAACCTCATAAAGGTATCACAATAATCAAATCACACCCAGTATTCTCACCACCACTCTCCAGCAACACGTCAAACAGGTCATCCATCTCCTGGCTGGCCGCAGTGGGACCCTGCAGAGAAGAGAAACCGTTACATGTCTGAATGACACAAGTGAGATGCTATATTTATGTATCAGATTCTTGCCTGAACAGCTGTTAACATGCTGTGTTTCTGTTTAACGGCATCCTCATAGCGCGGTGGGTCTTTACACTTTGACACGTGGTTCGTGAATTTTGGATGCTGCAAGATCAAACTGTTTGGAGACTGGCTGGAACAGGGAGGCTAATAAACAGGAAATAAACAACATCAAATACAAAAATACTAACTACATAACATTAATTCTTGCATGCTTTACAGAAAAATTAAACATAAGCAGAAGGAACATAAGGATAATCTCCACCTTATTTGTAGGTCCTTTGGGAAGAGCCTGGCCTGAAGAAGCTCCTGCAGTGCATCCACTCACTGGGAATGTATTGAGAAAGTTCTGTGCCGCGGTATTAATCCTCCACGTCTGCACAGAGAATTGAAGAGGTCAGCACGGAGGCATCAGTGCAATCAAACATACTTTCTCTCAGGGAGTTTGGTTAAAGTAGCAGTGCAGCTGCATGAGAACTGTGGAAACCTGAAAGAAAACCCACTGTGAATCATTCACTTTTACGCAAAGACATCTTAAATTAAATTTCTTCAGCCCCTCTCCAGCCGGAGGATGACAATGTTTCATCTACCTATGACGGCACTGTTTGCAGGGTAAACCATGAGAGCTGCGGTTGAGTTAAGCAGCGGGTTCTGTTACTAATTCTGCCTGCATGTCGGACTCAGAGCAGAGGAATGACTGGGAGCGATGAGGGCACGATGGTCAGCTCTCACTCAGCACCTGCTCCAGTAACCCATGTTTCCACAGGCTTTCTTTTGATGTGCGGAGTGAAAGATGCCACCACTCAGCAGAGGCCTGTTATTACCGTAGCATGAAGGAAGGCGCATTAGCCATGGTAGCGCTTAACTGACTGTTAAATTAGTTACGTGATATATTATGCAGTGCCATGAAAAACATGGCAGAACATTTATGATGTTATCTTGTGTTTACACAGCACAATACTGGATTTATGATTTCAGGCGCGCATACATACGCATTGATACGTTTCCAGTTCCTACAAGGAGACTAAAGTGAGCACAAAGTCACAGCTGATAGTGGTGATGAATGGGGAGACAGGCTGAGGCAGTCTGTAGAAGCAGCGTAGCTTTTTTTCTTACCTTTGCCAGTGGCTGGGTTTGAGTACTGCATTGCTGATGTATTGCTGCTGAGGCCTCTGTTTTCTGTGGCACCGATCCAGAAGCCTGGATAAGGCCTGTGTGTAATGCAATGCCTTTGGTGGGGAGCTGGATAGTGGCTGCTGAGGCAGGAAGGGATGCGGGCAGTAGGATCTGAGCTCCGGCCTGCGCAGGCTGACGGGATTCAGACTGTGTGATGGTCTGGTGACCGAGAATGAATTGATTTTGACTGGCTATGTGGCTCTGATCTGCAGGCTCTTCCTGTTTGACCAGTACTGGCAGACCAGGAGAGCTGCAGGATGCAGTGCAGTTTGACGGACTCCTGCGTTCCTCTTTGACCTGCACAGGAAGCAGAGGACTGAGCTGAGATGGAGAGTCTCCCTGTTGACTCCTTTTCTCCACCTCCAATTGCATCTTCAGTTCCTCCACCAGCCTCTGCTCCTGCTCCAGCTTCCTCATTAGTTCCTTAATCTGACGCTCCTTTTCATGTAGCCGTTTGTCCTTTTCAGAGTCCTGCTCGTGGGATTTTGTGTCCATGGGACACTCCTCATGTGGCGCACTCTGTGGGGAGCTCATGCAGGGAGCATGATGGGCTGGAGCATCTGAAAGCAGTTTTGTTGGACTGTCTGCTGTACTATTATCTTCTATGCCCAGATTAGAGACTCTAGAAGCAATAGGGGACACTGGTGGGGTTAATTTAGGAGTTTCTGACTGTGAGATTGCTGCATCGATGGGAGCAGCAGTCTGGATGCTAGAGTTCTCCTGATACAGCTTTAGCCTCTCGATCAGCTCAGTCTTGGTCCCAGAAACAGGCAAAGATCTGAGTTTTAATTCCATTTTCAGCTCAGCTACCTGCAAAGATAAAAGACTTGTAAAACAGCTGCACAACACTCAGCTCGTTCACCTCTGCAGCAATCATATATGCATGATACAATCAGGCTGCGCAGGCTGCAGTGCGTCACCTTCATCTCGTCCAGATTAGCTGGTAAGTGATCCGGCTTGCGGTTCATGTGGTGGAGCTGCAAAGGGGCAGACGCAGCGTTTCCACTAAAAGCAATGTTAGAACAGCTGGTTTGTACCTCAGTTGTTGGTCTGCTGTAATAAGATGTCAAGAAAAGGGAGTGCAGATGAGAGAGGGATTTTTTCTTTAATCCATTTTTCATAATGAGCACCTTCTGTGTAGGAAGCTGCGAGCAGGAAATGCAGAGTAATTGAGACAAAAAGCAGCTGTGATTAAACCGTGATAACAGTTATTACATTTTACATAACAAGGTGCGTACGTCTGACTGAGGATTTGAAAATCAACGTTGAAGTAATTGTAATGAGGATAAGAAAAATCCTGACTGCGATGAAGTAAAGCTTAATGGAGCCATACTTGAGCTTGGAGGCCTGGTAATTGTACTGCTGCTGTTGCTGCTTCTGCTGGTTTAGGATCTGGAGCTGCAAGAACTGCTGCTGTTGCTGCAGGAGGCGGGCGTAAGCAGAGTCCATTGGCACGTCATTAAGCTCTTGTTTCTGGTCCGGGGGAATATACTGATGGTACTTCAACTTCTTCACTCGTGGTTTGGGCTCTTTGCTCTTTTTGCTGCGGCTTTTTTCAGCAGGAGGCTTAGCCAAGCTTTGCTGCAGAGCACAACACACACAAAAAAGGGGTACATAAGACCAGAGAGGACCATGTGGAGGATATTCTTTCCTCATGACTGATCTCAGGCCAGTCCAGTTAACTTTATCAGGGAAGACAGTTTGCACTGCCAGTACCAACACTGTAAGAGTTGGAACTGATACGGTACTTTTATAACTTTAACATTAACATTGCTCTGACACTCGATGAGAACAGCAGGATGAGGAAACGGGTAGTGGAAATGTTACACTTATTGTTTTACCACCTGCAATTACAGGATGTAGTACTCATGAAAATGGCTTGGCACAAGAGCAGCAGGTTCTAGCAATGAAATCAGAAACTCGGGCCGGGTTAAACAAGCACTCACTTTCCAGTTTGTCAAACTCACTCCCTTATTATGTTCAAAGGGAGGGAGAGTTTAGCTTATACTCTGAGGATAACTGCATTATGATAAATGGATAAGTTATAGCTTCACTCCCGTTCTTTGATTCACAGCTTAGCCACGATGAGGAGGGCCGGCCTGTCATTTGACCCTAAAAATAGACAAACTGTGGCACAGATTTAAACCTCTGGATGGGTGAAATAACTTTAACCCTTGCTCTTTGACCTGCGCTCAACTCCAGCTAAATGCTGAATTTTTTTTGTCTGAGCCAAAACTGATGTAACTTTTAGCATGAGAAATAACAGACTCTGACATTGTGTCTCTCGTCACATTTTCAAAGGAAGCAAACAAAATAAATCAAACACACAGATGAAGAAAATAAGTCAGGAAAACAGAGCCAGAGGTCAACACTGCAACAGCTGCGTATAAACTACACGACAACAATGACAAGTAACCATAAACTTATTATTATTATTATTTTTAGAAAAATAAAGAAGATTGGGTTTTTAGGGGAAATACAGATAGTTATTTTGAAGGTCAGATTGCCAAGACTTTGGAAACTATTTTCCCACAGCCAAAAATCTCATGTTTTTATATGATAGTGTTATTGGTTACGGTTACATATGATGATGATGATTTAAGACCTCAGAGGATTTTAAAAAGCATCACTAATCTAACTTTAGCTGTAAGATCACATTAAAATGACTAAGAGAAAAGTCACCTTCACAAGAACTGGCCCCGGTGTAACACAGGTGACGACAGTGGTGACAGGTTGAGGTTGAGTTGATTGTGGGTTGCTTTGTTGCTCACCGGTGGGCATAGGGTTGTTTAAATCTGATGCAGACTGTGAGCTGGGTGGCGGGGAGTGCTAAGAAAAGTAAAGAGAGAGCAAAATCACATGAGCCCCTCAGTAAGAACAGCAAAGCTGAAACACCTGCTAACTATCATGCCACCTATGAAAAGGAAGAAAATATGACCCAAAATAGGCTGATAAACACTTGAAAAATGAGCATGGAAAACTACTAAAACACAGCTGATGTGCTGTATGTAGCAACTTAAGTAACCTAGGTTTTTGGTCGTCTGATACTGGTGTTGTTGTACCTGTATGGTCGTTTTTAACATAAGAGTGGCTTCTTCAGACTCCCGCGGCGAGGCCGATGTAGAGCTGGGAGAGTGTTGGCTTGCAGGACGTTGCGGTGAAAAGGCATCGCTGCTGTCCTCATCAAAGTTGTACACGTCCGAAGTGTCAGGTGTCTTCGCACGATCCACCTTGCTACCACCTGTGGCACAGGATCAAAAAATAAGCAAGCACTGGTTATTATTTATTTCAAGGATAAATAAAAATAATGCAAATAGAGCAAAAATCTCTGACTATAGTTTAGAGATGTAAGCTGAGACTGCCCTGCTGAGATATTTCGACGTAAATGTCATAAAAAACAAGCTACAGTTTTTTCAGTGAGGGCCAGCTTATCAGTATTAGCATTATCACAGTTTTACTGCTGTAATTAAACGGGGAGACCTTTCTCACAGCAGGCCTTTGCTTCCCAAACAAAGATAATACATCATTAAAAATAGATAAAAATCCACCAGATGTGCTGCACAGCTGGTTTGAATTACCTTCGCTGCACTCACTGTAAGTGGTGAACAGATATAATAATAACAATGAGGCTCTACCATTATTAACCTCCTCAACACCGGGGTCCACAGGCAGGATGTTCTTCTCCACCAGCTCCATGGGTCCGGGCCTCTGGGCGATCTTCTCATTGAGATCATCAGTCAGTCTGGCCCTCTTCAGCTTCATTTGTGTGGCCTGCAGGGAGGGCTCTGCATGTGTCTCTGATAAACACAAAGAGGATGTTCATCTGTGATCTGGCCAGTATCAGTCAGTCTCTCAAACTGCTTTATCATACTGACTCACAGCAGACTGAGCCAGACCTCACAAAAGCCATGCGTGTGGTTATAGCTTTGTTAAACACAAAGGTAATCATCTCTCTTATCTCAACACTCTTGCCCAGTAAGAAAACACCCCCGGATGATTACCTTGTAGGATGTGCATGCGGACCAGCTCAGAACGTCCGGGTCGGCTGCAGAGTTTGTGCTTCAGGAAGGTCCCAGTCTGTTTAAGAAAAGAAAAAAAAATAAGAAAATACTCTGGGTACAGGATTGTGATCATCTGCAGGCTAGAGTGCATTCATTGCTGGCTTACCCTGGCTCTCTCCAGGCTGCGAATCTGCTCATGGAAGGCAGCAGGTGCTTTTAGGGCTACGAGAAGAGAAATCCATAAGAAATCAATACATTTTCTTGTTTAATACAGGCTAATTTCACACACACGAATGTTCCTTTGATTTTAAGACTGACGTCTTTTTGCATTCTTTCTTTCTAATCCCAAATAGTTTCCCCTTTGTCTGCCTTTGATATCATGACAAAGTATGTTTATGTAGCAAGCCTCTTAGTGATAAGATTGTACTCCACAACAACAGAAATGACGGTGTAACAGCATAAGTATAATACCACAGGAAATCTCAGTATTTCTAAAACATATACTTTTCATAATGGCCCTCATTAAAAAGTCTTTTAAAGTTATCAAGCAGTTTTCTCAAAAGTACCAATAACGTACTGTATGCCGACATAAAGTGTTTAAAATTATGGACAACACATATGTAAAAAAAATCTAAACTACAAATACACATTTGTTACAAACAGTGTAAGCAGATATAAAGAAGAAAAGAAGGGAGATAAAATGCATCTTTATTCCCAAATATGCCAAAAAACTATTTTCACACTCCAGGGTCGTCCAGTTTCATGTCATTGTTTATTATTTTGTCTCCTTTTTGGCATGCAATGGCGTGTCATTAATAATCAGCAGCTCGTGGGCGGGTGTCTGACAGGAAGTGTCAGTTTAGCTGACTCAAACAACGATTATTCCGTCCTAATTTCTGATCTGACCGAGTAAACTTGTTGAGCTTCAGACGAGGTCTGGCTCACCGGCGAGTCACCTCTGCTATGACGAACATTGTTTGGTTTAAGGACACTCTGCCTGGGGGGTGCTCTGAGGAGTGTGTCAGAGGAGCAAAGCAAACATTCCTCATGACCAAAACCTCACTGCATACCTATCATAAGCCTCTAAGTGTAGGAGAGGCAGATTGCTATGGAGAATGGCCTGGGAGGCTTGTGTGCAGGCTACGCTTGGCCAGGCCGCAGAGGAGATGGGGGGGCGTCTGACCTCCACTGAAGGCCCAGCCGCTGACTCATGAGGCCGCGTGGAGCCAGAGAGGACCTGAAAACTTGACTACAGGGGGCTTTTCATGACAGAACTAGATAAAGAGGAAGATGTCCATCTTTTTCCCTTTCTGTCTTTCCAGCTCTCAGTGGGATTCTGTCACAGTTTCAGCTCATCTTTTATTGACTGTACTCCTAAACAAAAGGCTTGCTGGAGGGAGGTAAAACAGGGACCGAGTCAGCTCCACCTCTGCTGGATCAAAGGATGGATGTGGATGGTATTAAAGCGGAGAAAGCCACTCCAGCTTTGACACCAGTGTGTCATTTATCTGTTATATATTCCAACCATTTTCACCAGGTTTTCAAGCACAGTGAAGCGATTTCAGCCTCTGACATAATTCTATAAAACAGCCCTTATAAAATAAAGCAGTTTGATGTACAAAGAGGATCTATTATATTAACTCTGAAATCCATATTCTCGATTCTTGGACTCTACTAAAGTGGCTTTGCATGATTTATAAGTCAAAATAATCCTCATTGATCCTGTATTAGGCTTTGGTGCAGCTCCTCAGTTCTTCCACTGTCTCAAACAAGTCGTTTTAGCTCCTCTCTCTTCAGTGCCACCCTCAATTCATACCAACTTTCTTCTGATTGGCTGCCCCTGGTAAATTTGAGGTTTGATCAGCAGGTTCAGCCGGAATTTCTGTACTCACACTTGTATGCCTGTCAAGGGATATTCCATCTCTTTGACATCACACACAGTCAAGAATAGAAACGTCCTGAAAACAGTCTGAAGCCTGAGCGTTTGGCTCAAATTACTTGTAGTTAAAGAAACTCATTATTTCACACTAATGGGCTCCATTTAAATCCATCCATCCATCCCTCAGTCTAGTTTCTTCCACTTATCCAATCATTACAGAGGATTCATGATAAGCAGTGTATACTGGATGTCCTTCTACCCAGCAACATTTTGTAGGACACTTTCCTAAGGTAAGCTGAGCTATATTATCTCTCCAGTACATTCAAAACCTACCCCTGGGTCTCCTTCCAGATGTGCATGCTCAGAAAAACTATCCTGATTACAAGCCCAAGGGTTGGCTCTACTCTTGCAGCTCCCACTAGATTTGATTTATTAAATTATCAAATAAAAGCACAAAAAAATACCACAATAAATTCTGTATTTTGAGTTGCTTCATGATCCCCTATGTTCACCAGCTATTTGCTAATAGAGCCTGTTAATTTGGGAGAAATAAAAACAGAATATTTTGCTAGCTATAAATTTTTTATTTCTTATTAACACTGTTGGTGATGTTCACTGTTGTCTTATGTAGTAAAAATACTCACGCGGCATGATGCCTTGGTCCACAAGTTGCTCCCGAGTTCTCCTCTGCTGCAGACAGAGCTGCAGGACTATGAGAAAGCGGAGACACAGAGGTCAGGGTTAAACTTTTACCATTCAGAACCAGTTTGACTGAGTCACCTAACAACCATCCCTTCTGGCTTTGAACTGCGAAACCTGCAAGACTTCAAATAAAACAAGGCACTTATTATTTCTCAATCAATACGCTGCCCGAAGGGCTCAACTGTAAACCCCGTTCACCACCACAGACATTCTGTACTCTTCCTGTATGGTTTTAGCTCAGGGGTTGTGAGGAGTACCACACATTTTACAACACGCAAACAGTGTGATTGGCTGACAGCCTTCCCAGTGAGAGGCAATATCTCTGTGTGGGTTGCAAATGCGCTGAGGAAATAAAGTAACTACAGAGAAGAACACAAACAGATAAAAGAGGGATTAATGTCAGACCTGCAGTTACAATAATGAGGAAAACTTGAGCTGGTCATGACACCACTGAGAGCCAAGTAACTTGTGTCTGTTTAATAAATTGTTTTTAAAAACTAATCTTGCTTTGGATGGATAAGAAGTGACCAGTCATGTTACTGTGGAACATCAAAGACATGACTATCTTCCAACAGAAATAGTTGAGTCTTGCATGCGAGCTCTGCATATAGCACTTGGATGATCTTCGGTTTTATTTCCCCAAAAATATAAACTGTAGTAAGACGTTGTTTAAACATTTATAAACACGTGAGCGTGGACATGTTATTTCAGTAGAACGCCGAAATTCAGTGCAGGCAAAAAAAAAAAAAAGTCTGAACAGAAGGCGGTGGGTGATGGGAACGAATGAAGTGGCGGTGGTGAGGTACGTGAGGCCTTTATTGTCACCCTCGTAGTAAAGTGAAGTTAACTTTAGCTCGATATACTCAGGGGCATTTTTGGGGGGTGGGGGGCAGCTCCCACTCATACACAAACACACACAAATACAAGGCAGACCTGCTCAACTCTCCTGGGAAAGGCACTGCTTCTGAACGGGCCTCTGTGACTCACGCTAGCAAAAATAAACTGGGCAGCTGTGAGAACAAGGCCTGGGAACCATGAAATTTGGGGGTAGTTAAGGGGGTGGGCTCTGCATTTGTACGCAGAGACGAGGGGATGTTCATGGGCTTCTACTGGTGGGCAAGGGAACGCGGAGTGACAAGAACCGAGGCAAAGGGTGGAAGGCCGAGGCCACTCTCATAGCAGCCCATCCACTGCAGGACAGAGAACACAGTGTGCCTGCTCTGCCTGCTGTGTTTCCTATTACAAACACAGGCCAGAGGGGTTTATGGTCAGCCAGAGATGGATCATAACGGAAGATTGTAGAAAATGCCACAAGCAAGAGAAGAGTGCATACTACAACATATGAATAATATCAAAAAGTGCCTCCTAGCTCTGACAGAGAAGGCAATTTTTAATTTGAGGTATGGTAGTATGGGGTTACAACTCATGCCGGGTCCTCCTCATCACTCGGTGTCATCTTTGGTTCAACCTGAACCCTGGCTAACCTTCTCCGTGATGCAAACTGGCTCCGCTCTCCTGCTCACCAGCAAAGCGTAAACAGAGGTTTTGGAGAAACATAGAGAGGGGGCTCGGCTCAAATCCTTGTCTACTGATGTAATCTCTAATCTCAGACCCATGTTGTTCTCAGCAAATCATCCCTGGAGGTCTCCCATCAGACCTCTGAAACAATACAAATAAAAACTGGTGTGGCCAAAGCTGAATTTAGTTTAGAAAGAGACTCATGCTGGGTTATGTTGATTTTGCAGTTATAAATACAGAATTCTCCAAACAGAGTCCCACTTTAACAGCATTTGAGGCATTTATGATGGAATGCATCATGAATATTGAAATAAAATTAGTCTATCAAAAATGTCATTTTGATTTTCCTTCCATGCCTTTGTGTGGAGCCTAGAAACTTAAAGGCTGACTTCAATCCTTGGAAAAAACATACCTGCAAACTTATCGATAATAAAACACGTACATCCTACGTTTAGCAATGCAGAGAATTCATCAGCAAGACTATCTCAGTATCTCAATTTTACATTATTTTTTAATTTTTGTATTATTTTGCCTCAGTGAAAAAAGCCAGAATCATATTAATAATAAGAAAGTAAAAAAATATTGCTTCCTTTCTGCCACGATTAGGTGTCAGGGCAACCAGGTTTCTCGCTTTATATGGGAAAGAAAAGCCTTTTAATAACATTATCCCACATTTTAAATGGCAAAAGTTTTTTTAAGGTTTCATCCAATGACAGTGAAAAAAGCAGAATGACTGTGTGGAAGCCAGTTGTTTGAGTTTTAAAGTGTATAAATACACAGGCGAAAATATGATGTGAAGTGAAGCAGAAGCACAAACTTCTGCTTCCTGTCAAGCTTGTTGTATTTTTTTTTTTTTTTTAGCAAAGGAGTAAAATTCAAGGAAACACATTTTGGCTAAATGCCAAACCTGCAAAGATTGTGATTTTTTTTTAAAGACAGACACATTAAAGTCTCAGACTAACTCCTAATATCGGTATCAGCATCATCCCACACAAACATACTCTTTCCCCAGCATTTACTTTGTTAGGATTTGGTCAGATTAGTGTCAGATTATTACTCTGTCCTGGCAAAGTGATCTGAATCTATGAAGAAAGAGATATACTTAGTCAGGTAATGAATAATGATTTTTGTAAAAGCAGCAAGAATAGTTCTAGTGGAAAAACTTATATATATACTTCTTTTGCATAAATCCAGTATAATACACTGTTTTCATTTGAGTGTGATTCTCTGCTCACAGTATTAAAACGTAGCATGCAAAACACGCTATGTTGGATGCCCTATAAACTTTTGGTATTTGCAAAGGTTTTTTTTTCTCACATTGCCAAACAAAGCCTATAAATCACTAACAAGACAGGTATTTTGTGTTTTACTGGCAGAGGCCACTTGCTTAGAGGAATGTCCTGGTGATGAATGCAAACCAGGAAGATAAAAACATGCAAATAATGATCAGAATCCTGATTAGCAGCATATCCAACTACTGCACTTCAGTTGAAGTAACTTCATTGTGTATGCGCATTACAAGAGTGAAGTCATGCTTCTGTGAGGTAATACCTTATAATAGTGATCCTACAGAGTGCCAGTTTGAACACAGGTAATTTAAAGCGATGGGTAATTACTTTCTACTTAAACAAATTCATCAGAATTCAAAAGAAGTGATGCTCCACTTGAGTCACGATCATGATCTTTTACTGTCATTTCCTGTTATGGCTGTGTGTCCATCACAACAATCCCCCCCTCTGCTTCCGAAGGCAGGGGATTAACATTACATTACAACAAAGCTTTCTGGTTAGAAAAGAAAGAAAGAAAGAAAGAAGCAGTACCTGATTTGAATTTACCCCTGCAGATGGAAGGGGTCTCCACGTCAAGGCACGCCATAGGGAAAAGTTGTAGTTCGATTGGTGGCCAGGTCTGGAGTCCCATGTGGTGATGAGGCCAGTGGAGAACACGGGAGTCAGCGAGAGGGAGGAAAGAGCCAGCGCTGAGAGGACGACAGCTGGCTCGCTCTCTCTCCGTCTCTCTGCCGGCCTCAGTGGAGAAAGTGTGTGTAAGTATGTGTGAGCGCTCACTCAACGTCAGAAGGAGGGAACACAGTGGTGCCTGCGTTAACCCTCGCTAGGTCACTGTGTTGTGTTCACAGAAGACTCAAATTGCAACACGACACCAGAGGGAACAACTTTTAAACGTGGTAATAATCAATATTTCTTATGCTGGGGAAATTCACTTGGCCTGGGACCAAAACATTTACTGGCAACCAATAGGAAGCTGATCAAAACAGGCTGTGATGAATTTTGAGTTGGCACATTTTTATGAGAAATAGCGTGTGTGTGTGTGTGTGTGTGTGTGTGTGTGTGTGTGTGTGTGTGTGTGTGTGCGTGCGTGCGCAGGGACCCTTGCTGCACTAAATAACAATGACAAGAACACATAGTGGGATGATTTGATTTTTAAATGAGTGATTATTCCTTGAGGTGTTTTTGCAAAATGACATATTTACAGTGTTTGTTTCTTTCTAGATTCCCAGTAAACCCCCAATAAAAATCAAAACTAAAGGGAATGTATAAGAGAAATTTAAAGAGGGGACGTCCAAAAACATCTTTGCTAGTCGTCTTTGCCTTTCCGCAGCTAGAAAAACGCTAACAGGAAATGAGATAGGAGCGGATTAGACTAATTGTGGGAAGTTGTGTGTGTCTCAGTGGATCCAGGAAGGATTGCATGTGAGCCAAAACGATCTCGTGTCAAGGCGACGCTGCAAAGACATGATGCTGTGGCAGCGCTGCGCTTGACTGTGAGGTCAATGCATGCTGTGGAGGAGTGGACAACTGCACTCTGGATTAATAATGTCACTTGTGGGATCAAGAAATATGCATGTCAAACAGCGTGGGACGGGGAAAAATAGAGATGATAAACAGAACTGGTAGAGGGCAGGCACAGCATGTTATGACAGCCCACAGTGGGGATTCAACACTGATGCACAACAAGATGATAAAAAATATGGGAGAGTAGTAGGAGGAGCTTTTTAGGAACGTGGAAAAACATCTTCCTGCATGTCATTTTGTCCACAAAAAGTTCACATTTCGAAAGTCTGCTGGATATAGAAACAAAACAAAAGCTTTTAGGAATGCGTGCACACCTGTATTAAACCACAGCGAACATCTAGCTGTGGGCTCTCAAAATTTCCATAGCTTTGTTATTGGTAGTCCAGTGCAGGAGCCCAGTTCAGTACAGTCATTAAAATAGTGAGATTACTTTAAAAATAAGATTTTAATTCGTTCACAAAAGACGGAGGTTAAAAAAATCATCCAGCTGTTGTTACTGTCTACTTCTCAAAGTCTTCACTGCTACATTTTCATTTGCACCCTTACTGGTTAAAGCCTAGAATACTAAATGAAAAGATTTTGTTTTATACAAGAAACTCTGGCCGCTGCATCAAGACCTTTATTTTACAGCTTTTTTTCTAAAATATAAGTTCTTAGTTGTTGGATATTTTTCTTATTTTCTTCTAAGGGAATGTTGATTTCAAAGTTTAAATGTCTCGAAGAACTTAAAAGTCTAATCTCTCTAGTCTAGACTGTTGATGCTTTCCATTTACATGAAAAAATTACACTTTTTTAGTGTTGATTTCCAGTTTGGGGTATTTTTTTTCGTGCACCACCAATTTCACCATTAACGACCATTTTAGCCCGATGATTATTGCACTCATTACATCATTACATCCATCTGTTTCCCATTGGCCAGATGGTTTCACTTCCTAATAATTCATTTAGAACTGAGTGAAGGACTTTGCAGTTGCAGCCACTAAATCACTTTGATTCATGATGCAGGTTGGTGCTGAGGAACGCTACAGCCAGCGGTATTATTGACTTCAAGGTACCAAAGGGAACTGTGATATTGTGTTTTAGTTCTAGGTGTGCTCGTGTTATTACAAATTGAGCAAGAGCAGTAAATATGAAATTGATAACTGACTCATTCTTTGGAGTGTTTTGGATGCCGTCATTGTGCATCACTTGTGCAACATAACCCAGTAATCACTGACAGACAGATATTGTCATTATTAGGTAGACCCAGGAGACTCATGAAAGATCATCTTCTGTTGTAGCGCTATTGCCTCACCGCAAGAAGATCCTGGGGTTGAATCTTTTAGTCTTTGGGCCTGCATCAGTTTCCACTGCTTTCCTTCAATGACCAGTCCAAAGAAATGCATGTCAGGCCAAATCGGTGATTCTAAATTGATCATAGGTGTAAATGTAAGATAGATAAAGTGCTTTACATGCCTAGAATATGAATATGTCCAAAAGGTAAAATGCGTGAAGTGCGCAGTGGTCAGTAAGACTAGAAAAGCACAACATAAATGCCATACCACTTTATTCCCTGACAAATCTATGTTCCCAAGGAAAACTCTGATTTCAGAAGCTACTTAAGCTGTGATTACGTTTTGGCTTCCAAAGGCAATTCTGATCTGACTTCATTCTTCATTCCATAAACAAATCGCTGAATTGAGTTTGTTTTTCCAGAGTGGCCTTGCTCTTAAATGGTCAGTGTGCAACGTGCGTTGGTGACCTCTGATGCCATTCTTGTGAGTTCAAGTGATGGGAGAGTATGTTGAAGAAAACACATGAATATTGTCAATCCACACACGAGTATGCGTACACGGACACAAATACAGATACACTACAATCTGTTATGTGTAAGGCTACGTGATATTTTAGACTCTTTGTCTTCATGTGAAAATGTAATGACAGTGCAGAAGAGTAATTTCAGCGACACAGAGCCACAGTTTTATTGCAGTTTTTGACTGGGCCTCCCTCGTCTATCTGCGAAGCTCCGTAATAAGAAGCTGCTGATTCCCCAAGGGTGGACAACGCCATGCTATTTTTCTCTCATTAACATAGTGGGGTTTTTTTTGTAATAGCTGTTTTATATGAGAAATGCCCAAGATATTTCAACAATAAAGGATAATAATTAAAATTGTCATTAAAATCCACAACCTTGCTACTGAATGTTTGGGTTTCTTTCTGTTATTGTAGGGTCTTTACCTTACAATATAAAGCATCTAGAGGTGACTCTTGTTGTGATTTGGTACTATATATAAAAAAACTGCCTTGTATCGAAGACACAATCAGGCATAAGGAAGGAGATAAAGGAGCTACACTGTAGGTGTTGCTGGTGTTGCAGGGAAATTTATAACACAAGTCTCAGATGAGAATAATTCCGATAATGTATTATGTTGAAATAATTTCTTTCTTTTTTTTTTTTTTTTACACTTTATCAGCTCCACATCATCCTGGTATGAGAGTCTAAAAGATTAGGATTTCATGGTATTTGTTTCACTGAAGGTGTGCTGCGGTTGAAGTGTTTAGCTTCCCATTTATTTTTATTCTTTGCTCCCACTGCAACAAGAAAAGCAAAGAAATAAACGTTAACTTTATTCATATTTGGACAAATGTAGCCTGTTCACCTGACAGGGGGGGTTACGCTTCTGTGTTAAATCTACACTGTAGATACGCTGGAGGGAGATTGCAGAAAGTATCAGGAACAAATCTGTTTGCACTTGAATAATACTGACCACAACAAAAAGTGGGGAGTTTTATTTGTTTCGATCATTGCTGTCAGGTGTACATAAAACACAAATAAACCATCATGAAAAGTATGAATGCTGTTATTAGCGTCGTCTACTTAACATTGGTTATGCTGTAGGCCTGCTGAAGACAACTATTCATTGCAGAAGTCTAAATCATCTATTGGGGGCAAGGCACAAAAGTGGCGTGGGTACCCAAAGTCTTTCTTCTTCGCTCTTTGACCCACAAGGCCAAAAGTTGTGAAGTTTGATACACTGATTATGAAGCTTCACCTCAAGTATTTTAATGCCACCTCTGAGCAGATGTTTGAGGTGTGTGCATGCAAACCATTAACCATCTGCTAATGACATAACAATGAAATACTCAGATCATGTTTAAACATCCTATTTTATGAAAATAATACTACTACTACTAAATAACTGTACAGTTTTTACCAAGCTGACCAAGACAAAGTAATAGAATGAACAATATAATTTCAATACAACTAGCCAATCAAATTTGGTGAGGGCACTCAACAACAGCTGTTTTTTTTATTGTCACCAGATGTGCTGTGCGCATCGTGGCATTTGTTGCTTCAGGCTTCAGACCTGAACGACCTGAAGTTCTACAAATCTGTTACATTTTTTGATATCCTGTGTTAGCAATATAAGTACTGTAAAACTGCTGTGTTAGACTTTATACCTGTGATGCACTGACAGGTTGGTGAGATTTATAGTTGAATGTAATTAGTTACATTCAGCTGTATAATTAGTAGTATTTGGTCTTTGATATTTGTTTTGTAATTTAAGCTTTAAGGAGTTTAAGAAAAGTTTTGTATTAACTGCTTTGGATTATAGTCATTTTATACACAGGGTACCATTTTCACCGGCTCAAAAGTATTTGGACAGCTGACTAATAACCAGTTCTTTCATTGTCTCATGACAGCTTAAGCAGATAAAAGATGTGGAGCTGATAGAGTTGAGCTTTGGTAGCTGTTTGCTGGAACTCTCGACACGAGGCCCAAAGAGATTTCAGTGCAATACTTTTATTAACCCCCTTGAATTAAAATTGAAAGCCTGCACTTTAGCCACTTCTTGTTTGTTTAACGTGCAAGTAACAGGGACTACTATGGACTAGTATTCACTACTTTAGGCTATGAAAACCATATCTAATCTTTCTTTTTTGAAAACACTGTGTGTATTCCTGCTCTATTACTCTGTATACTCTCTGACTTCACACCCAGTGTTTACCATCCCATATGCATGTGTTATGTAAGTTAAATGAAAAAAGTGGTTGCTTAGTGTAGCAATGAATGACAACAAATGTGTTACAGACACTAATATTTATCAGTCCATGATGATTGCTAAAGTTCTTTTTAGCTCATGTATCAGATAGTTTATGCTGCTGTGCTATCATAATCTCCTGGTGAGAAAGTGCAGCTCAACCCATCACAGGGATCCTGACAGTCTTATTACACCTTGCCAAATGACTTTTCAGAGCCAAAATCCACATTGCTTTTTCCCACATGAAGCTACTTTTAACATCAAAGCACTCACTAAATCCAACTCCTGTCCAGAGCTTCAAACTTAGATTCACCAAATCATGTTGGCAGCATAGAGCCCAGGTTAAACAACATTTTAGGGCAAACACATTTGGTTTAACCTCTCTCATTCATGAGGAAAAGAAACAAAGTCAGTCTCAAAAGATGAGATTTTTCTGACTGTGCCTGCTGATGGGCAAGTTCACGTGTATTGTATTAACAGAGTGAGCCGTACGACTCCTCTCAGCTTGCATAGGTTTTTCACATAAAATGCAGCCAGCTTCATATTCCTTGTGGATCTTTGCTGCAGCGGTTTCAGGAAGAATTCAAGGAAAGGTCAGGACAAGAAGCACATTAGAGGTAATCTAGGTGCAGGTATGCACAGCAGACAGCTCCTTCCAAAACACACTATTCATTCTGGGCCAGCTCTGACTCGAGTAGTCAAAGTGAAAAAGATTGATCTGAGTAGCGAACAGCATGTGCTGCTGCACTAAAGACAGATGTTCAGTTTAATCAAACTATGAACATGTTAATCAAACTCTAAAAGTATCAGACGTCGAGACGTCGATGACTGATTGTAAGGTTCTAAAACACTGACATTTCAAGCTTTGGAGTTATTTATCATGGAAGTGAAAAGTCTGGGCAGCTGCCACAGTATTATCTCTGCAACAGGTGTGTTAAATTACACCTGGATTTAAGTTTAGTCCAAGACAATAAACCAAGAATGTGCTTCAGTGATAGGATGCAAGCAAAAATGTTTTGTACGCTCGCTGCTCACTGAACATCTGCCAGCATACAGAGTCCAAAATTGTGCTGAGAGAAGACTGCATGTGCTGAAGATGTTGGAATTGCACTGGATATTCATTTTCACAGGGGAGCCACCACAGCTGTCACATGCAGATGGTGGGAAAGCCAGAAAGAAATCCCTGCAGGCCTGCAGCTTTCTTTGAAGCTGTGCTACAAGCAGCGGTCACGAGAGCATAAATAAAGGCCGGCCCGCGACAGCTTTGGCCACATTAACATAGTCACCGAAACACCATTTGCACATATTTACCAAAAAGTAAACATACCCACAGCTGCCTGAAACCAAACTGTAATTACATTTCATTGCACATTAACCGTAGCATTTGTACACTACTTTCCCTCTCTGATATGCAAACATTCACATTCCTTCCCACATTTTCTGACAAACTGGCAGCATCTTTTTCTGCTGCCAGTCTGAACAACTGTTTCACCAAAATAAGTAATGATTCAGTTTTTACAGCAACTAACAGACACTTTTGTTCACCAAATACGCTGTTTTTCCAAATAAATCCAAATACAATAGAAAATCAACTGACTTATTAGAACAATGACTGAAACACAAAGACTCACAGGAAACAGAACTGAGTTAGTCACAGCATCCGATAAAATAAACACTTTAGAAATAACCCCACAGTTCTTTCATGTTTGATGTTTAGACTCACATAAAGTGATCAAAACTTTAAATTTTGGTTGAAGTCAGTGTATTATTAACAAAGCACACAATAAAAGCAGTCATACCACCTAATGTTACACCTACAAAACTACAAAATATTTCTGCAGTATCTGCTTCCATAAAGCTCTATATTCTGTTATGATTAGGAGTTAGGCCAAAGAAAGTATAAACAAGGTGAGCATGGAGTGCCTTAAAACTTTTTTTAAAATTGGCCACTAGTGGGTGGCTCCTTTGGTTGCACACACATAGAAAAATAATTTTGGTTGTATAGTCTATGGGAAAAAATAATTCACTTGCTCTGTGACGTCAGTAAACACTTCACTGATGACTTTATGGGGTCAATTGCGAGTTTCAGGGCATGCAGAATAGAACATTAAGTCCATTCTGTAAATTATGGTTATTTTGAGTGTCATTAAGAAAGATTAATGAGGATATGAACTTGAGGTTTCTGAGGTTACGTTGTTAGAGCCACTGCTGTCTCGCCACGTCTAGCTTCAAAACATCAGATGTGGCAAAAAATACTCATGACAAAGGCTTCATATCAGCACTTCACTAACCAGCGGGCGATGTCACAATACTTCCTCTCAGATATGATTGTTAGCATTAGCAGCAAATATGGATATTTTTTATTAAAATAAGCAGCTGATGCAGTGAAGAAGCTCATTGACTAGTGAGCTACAACATGATTCTCACCTCTAATTATTACCTAATTATATTTCCTCTGCAGACCTTGAAGATTAAGTATTTTTTATCTTTGAGAAAAACTTTTCCCTTCTGAAATAAACCAGAAAACAGTCGACTAACATTAACAAATTATGTACATGTACATGCTGTACGCTAAAAAAATTTGACTGATATTTTAGTATGTCAGAACCAGTGAGGTGAGGAATATTGAAATATGCAAACATTGGACACCAGCACAAATATCCTATGATGCAATGAAGGATGATGCACATAACAGACATTGCTGAAATTTAGAGTAAGCGAGCTTCCTGTGAAGGGTGGCTGGAGTCACTTTTAGAGACAGGAAGAGGAGCTCAGTCATTCGGGAGGGACTCAGAGTTGCTACTCCTCCACATTGAAAGAGTCAGTTGTGGTCGGTTAGGAAAAGGCCCCAGGCCAGGACATGCTAGAGTTTCTCTCGGCTGGCTAGGGAACACCTTCTGGATGAGAGGTGATCAGGGAGAGAGATGAGTCTTGGTTTAGACTGCTGTCCCTGTGACCTGGATAAGCAGCAGAAAATTGATGGATGGATGGAACTTTTCAGTTCAGGTTAAAAACGTAGCTTCACTTTCCTAGGTGTAAATTTTTTTCTTTCTTTCCTGTGAATTTCTTATTCATCACTTGGTTCATCTGAAATATTTCCATGGTAACATGTCCAAGTGGCAACACGACTTTTAGGAAGTGAGGTTGACACACTAAGCAGGGTAAATGCTATTGTTGTTAAACCATAGCACACATTAACTACACAAAAACAATGTACTGGTTTTAACTGGCTTTGTATAAAAGAAATTCATGTATTCCTTAAAGGTGACGAAAACTTTTCATAATGTCCATCTCTGTACAACAAACGAGCTGCTGTTTTGACATGTGTATGTGGTAAATTAAAAATATCACACCACTGAAAAAACGTTGAATGAGTAATCCAAAGATTTATACCAGGAAAACCTTAGTCGTGAACAAACACACCACATTATCCAGTGATTAAATCAGCACTATAAAGCAGGAACAGGCTGTGCTGCTAAAAATAGCTGAGTGTATAGCCACAAAAAGCAGCTGAATAGGAGGGGGGGTTGAAATATTTTCTGTCCTGACAATCTGAACAACATGTAAAAAACTAAACAGCTCACACTTCCCCACCAACATTCCCTGATTTCAACAACCATAACTTTCCAGTCTAATTAACCCTCGAGTGGCTGTCACACACAACGTGAGCCCTCCCCATCTCTCCTCCTAGTTAAAGCCAGGCAGCAGTGTGGTTAGCAGGGGGTCGGTTAGGGGTCGCCCACAGACAAAAATAACCTCCTGTTTGCTCACTGGCATGCCGCAGCTCATGGTGTTGTTTTGAGAATCGGGAAAGGACTTTATGTTTTGGTAGTGGATATGGAAAACCACTGACAATGATACCACACGCTCTGTGGCTCACAGCTTATGTTTAAAATCTTTGGAAGATACAAAATGATTCTTAAAAGCTAATATTTTTTTTAATAAGACTGCTAAACTATGTTGTACCCTATGTAATAGGGTCACAGATATGTCGCGACTTAGGGAAAAAGAAGAAAGCTTCTTACTTTATGTCAGCCATAATCTTCATATTGTATTTTGATGTTTGTACCATTAATTCAAAAAGCATTTTCAGAAACCTGATTTTAGTTTAGAGTTTAGTGTGAGGCATAACCAGTGAACATGATGTCATTGAAAAGGGTTCGTGGAGGTCCCGAAGTGCAAAAAAGTCATTACTCTAAACGCACCGCACTCGAACAGTCACGTAACTTTTCCATGCCTGAGTGGAAAATAAACACTTCTGCTCTTGGTATCAGATATCAGGATTTTGTTGTGCAAATAAAACACTGCCTCGAGACTTCTACAGTCACTGAAACATTTACAGAGTTTAAAAAGAAATAAAGAAAACTGATTCGGGGGACAAATATTATCTTTTTGCATTTGACACTCTTCTTTGTCAAAAACATGTCAAAACAAATTAAGATTTGCTTAACACAACATGAGATTATATTCATTTTCAAACTTGAGGGCCGAGCAGAGGGACTGCTTTTTTCAAGAAAAGGAGCTAGTTGGAGTGGTTCAATGGTTAGGATGCCTCCTGGGCACCTCAATTTGGAGGTTTTCCAGGCATGCCCAACTAGACGGAAACCCCGAGCAGACCCAGAACCCACTGAAGAGATTATAAATCTCATCTGACCTGGGAATGCATCGTGATCGCCCAGGAAGAACTGGAAAGTGTTGTTGGGGAGAAGAATATGTAGAAAACCTTGCTTAGCTACTGCCACTGCAACTCAACTTCAGATACGTGGAGGATGGATGGTTGGTTGGTTGGATGGATCTTGAACTCTTTAGAAAGACCTAATAGGGTCTGAAGTGTAACAAAGCCTCTGAGTTAGATGTTGCAGGGAGCTCAAGCTACACTGTGTTATACACACTGATATGTCTCATGGCATATACCCACCCATATTGTGGGTGGCTGTAGCTCAGGAGGTAGAGCAGGTCATCAGCTAAATGTTGGTGGTTCAATCCCTGGCTGCTCCAGTCTGTGCCAAATTATTAAAGCATCCAACATACACCATTGGATTATTATGTGTGTTAGATAGAAAGCACTCAGGGCCTGTGGATGTGAATTGGTTAATGAGACTTTGAGTGCTCCAGTAATTTAGAAAAAAAAAAGCTATAAAAGAACCAGTCCAGCACACGCTTACAACTTGTGAGTCTATTTAAGCTGCATCTCTCCCTCTGACACATTATTTCCTACTGCCTTGTGTTTCACTGCTCCAGAATCCACCTGTAGACTCTGGGGGGATGTTTATTAATCACTTTCCAGTTTTTATGGGTATTACATTTGCAGGGAGTAATGAGCTCAATTCATAGATCCCCTAAACTCTGTTCTGATGCAGTAATAAATCAATCATTTCAATATGATATAATTTGAGAAGCTTTATCAGCTTCAAGAACAACAAAGGCTTATATTGGATGCATGAATGCATGCAGTAGTACTCTGGGATGTAGGCAGTAAACAGGCTTGTATTACAATCCCAGCAGCCTGCTTGGCCTAAATTGACACTTGCTGGGTCTGAACACTAGGATTTATTTTGTCATGTAGACCCAAGCTACAGCTGTTAAGTTTAATAATGTTTCTCTCTTTACACATAGACACAGATGCAAAAAATATCTTGAAGAAGCATATAACTGTATACATTTGTTGCAGTTCCCCCGATAAAGGGGGAATAATCCATTTTACAGATGCGTTCTGAACATTTTCTTCCTTCGACACAAATGTTCTGTCCATCAACACAACCAAGTGGTATGACTACAATTCTGCGTCCCCAGGAATAGATCAGGAATAATATTTGTCCATTGGAATAACAGGTAAGAACAACAGTGTAACTGTGGCCTCAGCCTCCAGGGAGACAGACAGACTGGAAGAACACAATCCAGACCACAAGGGAAGCATTAACTACCCTATAAATGCCAGGAATATAAAGTGTGCAGTGTTTTCAGATGAACAATGTATAATACAGCTTATACACCGAAAGCAGTAAAACGTGAGATAAATCCATCTCATTTCTGTGGAAATATGCACATCAGAAATAAAACATATAAATCACATCTCAAAACCCAACGTTTATGAAAAACCTCTCCTTGTTTTGTGTCTATCAGGATATGCTACCTCTATTCATCTACTGTCATCTCCCTGCAACTGATTTACTTCCTGACTCAGCTATGGGAAAGTTACCCTGATTACAGACATTTCCTTCCTCCCGTATTCACAGCAATGCCTGGAATGGCTGCACTATTTACTCAGGCCCGAAGCAGTAAACTGCAGATCCCACACCCACATGGCATATGCATCATGGGTTACAAAAGCCAAGGCTTCCTTGGAGAGTGGTTCTTCCCCATCCAGACAGAAATAAAAATAATCGTTCACAAGCTATGCAATGCAGTTAGATAACCTGACTAGTTTGGTTGGCATTTCAAAGGATTTTGACTGGTTTTATTTTGACTGAATCCATGGTGCTGGTGTGGGACTTGTGACCTGACCCGAGACTGGGTTTTGTACACAAATGTCTCCAGAATGATTGTTACTCTGTGAGTAAGCACTTTGGCCTCAGGCCCACTGATGCTGTGAAATCCCTAGTGAGTGAAAAACAAAACATTCACAAACACCTACAGTATAAGTATCACAAATATCTGTTAAAAAAAAGGGAAAAAAGTTTGATTGACTGTAAAAATGTCGGGTGAAATACTCATCGGGTTCTTCTTCACTTCTCTCCTAATGTTGACCAATCCTGTGCCAGGCTTGTAACGCAGATAAAATGACTTCAGTATATTTGAATATGAAAACAGAACTGCACTTTTACACACCGTCTCTGTGAGGGAGAGGCCAGCACCTATTATATTATACCACACTACGTACTGTTTCATAATCTTTGAGGAACCACAATGGGGCAAGGGAAGTGAGGGGTGGAGCTCCCGCAGTGCAGCATTGTGATGGTTTTATTATGTACTGGCACACCAGGACATTCTTGTTCTTTTGGATGAGATAGGATTTGTGCAGTTTTAATACACCAACACATTTATATGAATGCAAACACAAAACGTTTCCATGCACAGAATTTGCTGAGAAGGCTCGATCTAGCGATGATCATATTTAAGACTCTTAAAGTTTTGAATAATGCATCAGTTGGCCTTCTGGTCTCTTAAAGAATCTTTTTCACTGAGGTGATGAAAGGATGCAACATGAAGCAAAGCTCGCATATTTAAAACTCCACCGTGTGGAGCGTGGAGCTCTAGAAAGGTTCAAACATCACAAATAGAAGTCAGCTGAATGACACTGCCATCTAGTGGAATAATCAGAGAGAGGATGAGCAAGAAGAAAGCCATTATCAATGTCCTGTTACTCGGAAGCCATATGTGCCCCACAGCAAACAATGATGTGATTTATGCAGAATTGAAACTTGAAACCAAAAGCAGCTGCAGCATCATGCTTCTATTCATCTGAGACACGACACAAGCGGCCAAACATGTTTTTCATTTTACCTTTCAAATTAGCATGAAAAGCAATAAGTGGTAGAAGATACACCAGATACACCATGGACTCTCACTCCAAAGATGAAAGCATAAATTACAAAGCTGTGTTGAATATTGGCCACATGTACTTCAGAATTTTTCACATCTAATGTGGAAATGGGCACGTTCAGCCAAGTGGGGGTGCAATTTTAAAACCAAATTAATTTCTTAAGTGAGCACAAGCTGCATGAATGTGAATTAGTTCTACGGGGATGAGCAAGCTGGAAATTGAGTGGATAATGATCAGTAGTATGATCGTGTAGCTGCTTTTTGTGAGATGTTCTTTGCTTTATTAATTATCCAAAAAAGACAATCTTTATGTCAGCCTTCAGAGCTTATTTACATGTAAAAATGAATGCAGTGATTAGATTGAGGACTAACATCATGTATCTCTTGCTTTTCCTCTCATGCTTGGATTTAATCACAGACACAAGGGGGCAGTGAAGTCTTTAAGAGCAGCAGCTTGTCATATGGCTTTGAATAGAGGAGGTTAAAATTATATCTGAAGTGTTGCTCGGTGCCACAGAGCGATAATTTTAAAATCTTTTTCAGTACATATGCCCTCCATCAGCTCTGCCCTAAATATGGATCCAAGTATGAAGCTACAAGAGTGTGATAATATTAGTCAGTGATTTTCTCCCTCGGAGGCAAATTGTGGGAGTGACTCCATCAAGATTCTGCGGGATGTTATCTGTTCTATAACTATATTAAAATTACCACGAGGTACGCCTGCTTGGGATAATTCTTCTCAAATTTGCACTCACATCTATTTCAGTCATTTTGATGTGTTATTTTTATGAAGTTTGAAAAAGAATGATTAAAAGTTTCATTATGTATGTCAGGATGGCTTAAATTTTTTGTAAGAATCTCATATATAGGGCGATGGATGTCAGCTCCTTTCAGCACACTAAATGACTTCACTTCAAATACAGCTAAGAGGAATAGTGAGTGCTGTGCAAAAGTCTTGATCCAGCTGTCATTTCTTTACATTTTGCTTCTAAGGAGCCAGATTTCTTCTTGAGCAATAAATCTCCAGGTCTTTTAATGTTTTCCTTTGGACATTGGCTGCTATTACACTCATTTTCAGTCCAGTTCTTATACCTGACAATTGTCAGGGATGTTTTTTCAAAGTGCTTTAAAATGACCTATAAAGCTTTAAAGCATAAAAAGGCGCCTAACTCAAGAGATGAAGTAGAGTTCTGTCTACAAATAACAGACAAAATAACCAGTTATTAATAGCTGTTTAGATTTGAATTCAAAATCCTGCTCCTCACATATAAGGTCTTAAATAAGCGGGCCCCATCTTATCTTAATGACCTTATAGTACCATATCCCCCCATTAGAGCACTTGGCTCTCACACTGCAGGCTTACTTGTTGTTCCTAGAGTATTTAAAAGTAGAATGGGAGAGAGAGCCTTTAGTTTTCAGGCCCCTCTTCTGTGGAACCAGCATGTCAGTTCGACGAAACAATTATAGGACACAAGAAGAAGCGGAAGGCCTAAAAAACTCTCCAATATATCTGAAAGTAATGTCCTTAAAAAACAGGAAAAAACAAATCCAGTAAAGCCCTGACACGGGACCTAATGAATCACGACCATCTACTATTTGTTGAAGCCTCAGAAATGTTCTTGGTGAAAAGGTGGCTATTAACCAGCCATTTTGAAGGAAGGGAAATGGAGAGCAAAGCCTTAAGTATAACAAATTACACAACAACTAGAGTAAAAATTGATGACAACAGCACTTCTGGAGTGAAGAATCAAAATGCGAAGGTTTTGCTTCAAATAATGTTCAGTATGTACAATAACACCTTTATTTCAAAATCACACATATACTGGTAAAACTCTGACAAAATGAAATTGCAAACCGTTTCTCTTAATGTCACATTTCGCAAAGCAAGCAAACAATGTGTAAAGAAACATGTCCAAAAAACATAAAAAATGTGGTTTCATATTAGCAGCAATATCCTGCTCCATGACTAAAATCAATCTCAGTAACCACAGGATTCGGTGTAGTTTTTTAAAGCCACTGGTGGCTTTTAAAAGCTGTGTCCATGCTAAATTGAATAGAGTCCTTTCAGTTTTAAACAGTCCGTTGCTCTCTCTCCATGGATACAGTTGTGTTTGCAGGGTTGCAGTGGTGATTAAGGCATATACAAATAAGCCGGACTCAGCCTGATTCCCTCTGATTGTAAATGTCAAAACTATTTGAGAGGTAGGACACTGCCATTTGGCAAAAGCGCCACCAGAGTCACTGAGGTTTCCGAGCGTCTATCATCTCGAGAAGCACAGCGTTTGTTTTAAATAGATAAGCGTTGACAGGTTGATATAAAATCCCTCTGGGTACAGCTTATTAGCCCTGTTCTTGTTTCCATTTATGGCATTTAGTTTTTAGTTGTTCATCGAATTCCCACAATAAGCCAACGCTATAATTGAAACAGCACATTCGCACTGTAATCAGGTTTTTTAAGGGGTGTTTTGCAGATTGTGATTTTCTGTGTCATTTGTTTTTGCACCCTGGAAGTCTGTATTCAATTTAATTCAACTGAATAATCAGTACAATCAGTATAAATACTACCTTCCAAAGAGCCCCACTTATATAAGTATATTAAAAACCTAACACAAGCAACTTTAATTAAAAATGGCTTCAGTGAATCAGCTTTGTTTTTTTCTATTAGCTATTATTTTGACAGCTGTTTTCTTAATTAAATGATGCATCATGTTGTCTCTCAGTTTTAGGCAGACTGCAGTTTAAAGATGACAAGTTCCAGTTTTACAAAGCATAAAACTACTGGATCAATTCCAAAAGCAGCTATTTTCTGTTAAAGAACTAGTCAGTCATTTCAGCTTTAACAAGACTATGTCTGATGTGAGCTTTTGAAAGAGTGCAAACCTTTATGCAATGTTTGTTCTGGGCATTTAGTTTGTCCATGTGAGCCAGTAATTAAGATATGGAACTACGGAGACCCTTTGTAGAGTTCAGCCTATGTCCAAAGTGGTACTGAGTCAATTATATTCAGAGGGTTATAGGTGATTTAGGAAAACAGAAATCTTTAATAAGTCTCAAAATATCACCAAGTGGCCACAGTGGTACTTTCAGCATCTCGTCTGAACCCCTTGTACAGAAATAATATGAGCTAAATGGTTCTGATAACTACTGATCAGTGCGCAACAGCTTGGAGTAATTTTACCCCCAAAACAGAACAACTTCATCTCGGGTGCTGGCTGGTTTTCTCACATGAACTGCAAACTTAATTTTTGCCGACTGAGATCAGTCTTAAACATTAACTGCATTCTTCTGTGACCATTCTCTGGTATAAAAGACATGTTTGTTGTCTTGCTGCATGAGCCACTTTCGCTTGAGATCAGTCGTGGCATTTTCTTTTTGAATTTTCTTGTATAATTCAAAATTCAATTCTCCATCAGTGGTGGCAAGCCGTCCATGCCCGGTGCATCAAAACAGGTCTAAACAATGATGCTAACATCACCCTTTTTCATAGCTAGAACGCATCTGAGCACCAGACAAGGTTTTATTTTGGTGTTATTCATTCGATCATTTATTCTTTTCATTTATAAAAGGCTAATCAAACTACTTTCTGGTCTGTCCATGTGATTTTTTGCAAACTGCACTTTGGTAACAGTCTTTTTATTTTTTGGAGAGGAGTACATGGCATGGCTTTGTCCTTGCACCCCTGCAAGCCACATCTTTCAGCACTTTCCTGATTGTGAACTTGTGAATACAAATGGCAGTATTCCTTTAAAATCAAAAACATGCACAATCTATATAATGACTACACACATTAAGAAAGACAAAACTCAAGTGACAAAATATAGACAGACAGTACAGGGCACAAACTTCAGTTTACTGAAACGCTGCATGAGCGATTCCACTTTAAAAACTGTTTCATTTTAAAATGATCCCAATCAGGATCCAGTTTGACTTCTGAACCGAAACCCTGTTTGTCCAAATGAGCATTTGGCTTTTGCAGTTTCAAATAGATGCTCCACATGTTACTGAAACCAAAGCTTTTGGAGATCACTGAGCATGGGAAGCCCGATTATGTAAGCATTTGTATGGCAGTCAGTCTCTAATAAATTTAAATGCATGCATGTTGCTAAAGCAACCTTGGTTACCTTTTTTAATATATTTAATATATTTGTTTCTCAATTTTCAGATGTGAATGTAAAATAAGGCCCAAATATCATACTTTATATCTTAAACCTCCTCTACGAATTGCACATAAATATTTACATTTAATGTATTAGCTTCTTTTAAGGACCCAGTCCTGGAAAAAAAGCAAAATGACACTGTTTTCTTAATGCTGTGTGTGAGACATGCTTTCAAACCATGCTGATATGAACCATAAATCATGCAACAGTCAATCCATTTCTGTCTGATACATATCACCGTATTGTTGACATAAGTCTTGAAAAGCTGCTCCAAGACATGACTGTGAGTAGATAATTTATCTATAATTTAAGCACACCAACAACTGACTCCAATGAACTCTGTGGTTCAGTGATCTTTGTAGACCCCTCCTGAGGAGGGTAACACAGTCTGTTTGAGTGTGGATGGAGTCTAAACTCTTTAGAGATGATTCTGCAACATGTTTCAGCCTGAAGACGACCGGCAAGAGTCCAGAAACCTGATTCATAAATAAACTAAGATGTCCATTCATGATTTAGTTCACAATCAGAATCGCTGCTAATTTTCCAGATTTCCATCTTTATGCCACTAACGGATATTATTTTCTCTTAATAAGTACACGAACAAGCCTAATATCGATTTCATTTTCTTAATCTCTAACGGGTTTAATAAAGACCCTGTAATAATGAGCAATTTCATCATACCAGACCACAAAAATTAGATCTGTTTAGACTGTCTGAGAAAACATCATAAAAATAGCTGTGATGCCAACAGTTGTCAGTTTCAATACAACACCAACGAGCACCTTTAGCAATAAAGCTTTAAAAACATTGGGCAGAGGTAAAGGCAGGGCTGAATATATGACACGGAAAAGAAAATTTGCAACAAAAAATAAATAAATAAATAAATAAATAAATAAATAAATAAATGTCAATCTTTGCCGCCTTGAAATACCATCCCGACACGGGCTTGGTGAAATAAAAGCACAATTTGTCGTAAATGTAAAAGTTGTCTAGCCCTGACAACAGTTGAACAGCTTGATCACATTGTAAAGAAGTGTGACAAGCAACACTCACCAGCTTGTTAAAGCTTTCCTGATCTATGAAAGGCATCTGCTCTGTCCACATGCAAACAGAAAATATAAACAGAGCAATAAAGACACAGCAAATACGTCTAGACATAAGTGAGAGGCATTAAAGGCTGTTGGTGAAGCACTGTTAACGAGGCTGTCTGCAGATCTGGGTGTTTTCAGATACTATTTGCAGATTATGATGGGCTGGGCAGACCTGAGTCTTTCCCTCAAAGGTCAAATTTAGCCTCAATTTGATTTGAGTAACCCAGCCAAGTGTCTGCACAGTGTGTGCAAGTGTGTGTGTGTGCGTGCACTGCTGCCAAATTCTCCCAGAGAGCATGTCAGGGAGATCAGCTTTGCTCCAGTAAAATGTGTGAGCTGAAAATAGGCCTGATCGAAGAATAGTGTTTCATATTACAGTGCACAGGAGACCCATGCAGCTAAAGCTCTTGCTGATGTCCTCTTCACTTTTCTGGACTGAGGTCTCCACTTCTCATGAACAGCACACTGTGGACTCTAACAGGACACCAGGCAAGGTCACATTATCACCACAGGGAAGTAAAAGAAGCCAAGGACAGGGAGCTGCACAGATACTAAATGATCTGTCAAAAGAACCCTTGACCTATAGATTACTTGAAAGGTGCTTTAACTTGTTTGTTTTGGCTCGTGACCTCAAACAGGAATTAATTATTCGACATCATTTTAAAGTAGGTCATAAACATGCAGGTCCACAGTGCTGTCTTTTGGCACCATTGTTTTCTATTCTTATTACAATGCGTGACTTTGCTTCTTACACTTGTGCTTTGAAAGACTCTAAAAATAATCAAAGAAGCCACAAGCACATTGCACATAGTAAAGGGCATTTTATGGGGCTGCTCACCCGGGAGCAGACTGGACAGACATCCAGACATTAGTGCTATAGTTGAGTCACAATTCTCTGGGATATATGCCAAGGCTGGCAACCCATTTCTGGATATCTCTGCTGTCGCAGGTCCACAGTCTTTTCCCTCCAAGCATCTAATGTTCCAGCACCAAAAAGCAATATGTCCCCCCCCTCCACAGACCTACATATCTGGGTCTCTCACACATAATGCATCGCCTGCAGCAAGAGTGTTTTTGAATGGCAAGGTGAATACTCAATGACATCTGAAAATAACCACCTACAGCAGTGATTCTTGGAAAAGAAGAACAATTTTCTACAGTAGAGCTATGATTGTACATTTTTTCAGTTCTATTGAACTTTCAGACAAGTGGAAGTTGAGTGTTCTGGGTTAGTGATTATTAAAAGTGCATGTTATGAGGAGGAGATGGAGCACTTAGATCAAACATTAACTTAAGATTAAAAAAGACGGTTAATTAAAAAAAAGAATTAGTTGATCACATTCTATACATACAGCTTTTATAGCTATATAAATAACTGACCAGACAAGTACCCAAATACATTGCAAAATTGCTGTTGAATGGAAAGAGTTGCTTCTTGGACTTTGAAGCCATCCGACACACTTTCCACAAAAGTATTTTGCTCAAATGATCCCAAACACCCTAGCAAAACTACATCAGAATCGCTGTGGGGAAAAAGGTGTGAGCTGTGCATAAAGGTAAGGGTGCAAACATTTGTTTATGCACATCCATTATGAAGTGCCTTGAGGTGACTGTTGTTGTGATTTGGCAGTATAAAAATAAAACTGAATTGAAATTGAATTAAATTGAAAACTGAAGTGATCTCTTAGCTGAGCTGGCGTTTTGCAGCATAATTTTATTGAGGTAACCGAGGTGCAAGAGGTTCACAGTAACTGGAACACTATCCTACACTGTTAAAAAAAACATCTTAAAAAAACAGTAATATTCCGGCAGCTTCCTCATAAAAATACGTTTTTTTCCAGTAATGACAATACAGTTTGTTGCCCTAATTTTACATGGGATCTTGCCTTTTCAAGTGATTTTAGACATCAAATTAAGAACATTTTAACGTGATCAAACAATGAAATTACCTATAAACAAGGTCAATGAATGTGGCAATATGAATCATAATACGTAAATGTACAGAAATATACAGTTAACAGATGGCTTAAATAATAATGGATTGCATGCCCTGGGACAGAGGCGAGGCTGCCATATCACACCATCAGCCCTTCTGGCCATCACCAGTAGGTGAAGAGTCTTGACCACAAACACAATACCGAGAGTGTCTAAGCCGGGGCTCGAACCGGCAACCTTCTGATCACAAGGCGAATTGCCAAGTCTTGAGCCACGATCGCCCTAAATTGTAATAATAATAATAATACTTATGTGATGTAACACAAGCTTATAGGAATCATGTTATATACTTTTCCATAGCATTACATTTGAATTCAACAGTTCAATCTTTTAAATAACGGACAGATATTTGTGAAATCATGATACATTTGTGAATGTATTTTAACAATCTAAATATGCATATGTACAGACAGATACATTTAATAATCATGAAAATTATTTTTTATTACATTACAGTGATTTAACGTTAATTTACATTTGAAATGTGAACTCACAGTCTATTTACGTAACTTTAATGATATTCTAGAAGAACAGAGCAAAACTGTAAAATGCACAGTAAAATACTTTTATATTAGGATTTTTTCCTACAGTGCAGCCATACCCACGACCTTGTGGTTGTTAGTTCACATTCATTGGCCGATGCTTAGCGTCATGTTATTATGTGTCCCAACATCCAATGGCATGTCACATTGTTTTCATGGCCACACCCTCACCCCAGGTGCAGAGGCCTATTTCTGTTCAGGAATGTTGTGAATACTTTGAGATTTATATTAATTGCAATTCCTACCTCTACATTTATTTTTAAAAATATATAATTAGCACAGCGTGGCCGTGCAATGTTTTATATGTTTTTTTTAGTTTTTATTCCTATTAATTATATTTTCACTTGTTACCTCTGAATTATTGAATCAGACCTAGATGACATGAAATTTTCAGCACAATTATAATTCAAATACTCCTTTAATTATTGATTATTCTCATTAATTTTGGATCATTTTATATATTTTTCCATAGTATTACATTTGACTTTAACAGATCATTCTCTCACATAACAGCTAAATATTTGTGAAATTATGATACATTTCTGAATGTATTTTTACAATCTAAATATGCATATGTACAAAAAATATATTTAAAAAACAAGTAAATTGTGTTTTACTATATTTACAGTGATGTTATGTTATTTTACCTTTGACATGTAAAATCACAGTCTACTTATGTAAATTTAATGATATTCTAGAAAGACAGTACAAAACTGTAAAATATACAGTAAGATACTTTGACATTACTATTTTTTGGAACAGTATAAATCTAGTGTCACTTCCCAGATGATCTGTTGGTTAAAGGAATTTTGGAAGGTTGCATTTGTACATCTGATTGTTTCTCACTGCAGATCTGTTGAGTACCAGAGAGTATCGAAATACTTTTTAATCCTGCCAAAACTAATGTATTTCTATCATTTTTGAGACCTTTTAGTGAGCTTAATGCTTCTAAATTGATTATGACCAAGACAGCTCTGCTAAATGCCAGCTTTCTTTAAGGTCACCAAGTTACACAACAACAAAAGCAAACAAACATTAAGTGTAAAGTAATCTCATGTAGTCAGAGAAATAGTGCTAATAGGTAGATGCTTCTTATTTTAAATCACACCAAACTAACCAGCAGCTGCATGTGTCCTTAAACCTATTAGATAAACATGCATGATACCATAGATGGATGGTACTTTTCCAAAATATCCACATTTTGCTATAAGACAAGTTTCAGTAACATTAAATTAAGGTATATTATTGCATATCACAGCTTATTAAAATGTTATAGTAATATGTAATATACATAGCTATAAGCCTAGCTGACCTATTAGAAAACATTGCAAGTCAGGGAGAAAGCTTCTTCAACTTTGTCTGCTTGACACAGACAGACTGTAGCAGCCAGACGAGTATTACTCCCAGTGGTCAGGAGGCTCATTATCCCCTGTGAAGCTCATATAGTTAGAAGAGAGGTGAACTCTCATTCTGGTATAATGAGCTTGGCATCCCGATGGAGACTTGCATGAAGCCGGCCAACTCAGAACAAATCAGCCACCCTGTTGCTTCACAGATGACTGAGGAAAATGATTGGACCCTATGATGATGTCCTGAATGGGCCGTTAGGTACCCACTGCCAGGCAACGCTGCTTCCACCACTTCCTGTGAGCACTCTGAGCCAACTATTAAAAAGGCATTCGGGACTTTTCTTATAGTTTTCTCTGACTAAGTCGCAACTGTTCATATCGGCATCTTACAAGAGCAAAAAAAGACACTTAAATATCTTGAGTCACTCCGCTGAGGTATATAAATTATTAGCCATGATTTTTGTACATATTTTTGCTTTTTTTCTTGTGTTTTGGAGGAAGAACAGGATGTTCTTTTCTATTTTACTTTTCTCACTCAAGAAGAACAGTACAAGTGTACCTACTTTAGGAGCTGGTGCATTAATTATACCACTGCAGAATACATACATACATTGTATGATCAAACAAAAGTAAAATATTCACACATGTTGAAGCTTTTAGATTAAAAAGACAACTCCGTTTTCTATCAGTGTGTTATTTTTATTGTGATTCGGCCCATTTTTTCCCTGCTGAAGCAGATAAAAGAAGGGGAACTGCTAAAATAGACATTTCTATAAAAATAAAAATGTTCAAAAACTTCTCCTGACATCCTTTTAAACATCTTCTTTAAAGATGAGAGAGTTTGAAATCTTTCCAGTTGCTATTTGCAGCTACAGAGTCAAAGATGATGAAACATTTCTTACAACTCTTTGTCAGAGTAGTACGCAGAAACAGCTGCAGGTATGTCAGTGGTTCAACTCTGTCTCAGCAGAGAATCTTCTCCTGTGTCACAGAGCAGCTTCTTTATGGGACAGCGACCACTGAGAGTGACCGATGGATTCTGGCTCTTAGGCAGAAAGTGCTGAAGTGTAGAAAGAGTAAAAAAAAAACATAAGAGGCTGCGTACTCTTCTTACGACACCAAGGATTAAGTTTAAGTTTCCCTGTCTAATGACAAGAACATACATCATCAGAACAAAAACAGAGAGCTGATCTCAAACCCTTTCAGCCTTGTTCAGCTTCTTTCTGCTTTAAAAAAAAACAGAAAAAACTTGAGAACACAATTTCACCAGTTTTTCCCCAACCACACAAAACTATCAGTGATAAATCTAAAAAATGCTTTGAATCAATAATAGCTGTCAGTCTATGTAGAGATTGGTACGGACTACACAAAAACCAAATTATTATTTTTCTTTCCCTCCGCTACGTACTTTGAAGTTGATTTCCAGAAGACATACTGGGAACACAAAAAGAAATAAGCAATTTGGAAAATTGGCCACAGTGACAGCAGAGACTTCAGCGAATGAAACAACCTCAGAAATATGCCGCTGTTCCAAATGCATATTTAACAGCTTAAGCTACAATGAAATTTATTAACACCATCTCAGGGCAGTGATAACCTTCACAAAAACGCTAGCTACACACTAGTATGAACCTTAAGGCTAGAGCTGGGCGATAGAACGATAACGATATGTATCGCGATATAACTTTGACTCGATAAGAGAAATTAAGCTATCGCGATAGACCCGCCGCTCTTGTCCTCAAGAAAAAAGAAAAAAAAAAGAAGGTCAGCCAATCCAAATTAAGTAGCGCAGAGCCGAACCAATCACAGCCGCAGCATCACGTCGCGTGACTTGTTACGTACAGCACAAGTGCCAAGCCGCACGTGTGTTTGTTTGGGAAGCAGCCAGCGGGTAATGGAGGAAATGAGTGTGCCGACTAGAAAAATCAACCGAGCGTGACCGAAGAGAAAACAGATGATGGTTCCAATGCCGGAGAGATTGTCGAACGGAAGAGCCATAGAAGTTCCGTAGTGTGAAGGTATTTCGGCTATTTCAAGTCTGACAAAAAACAGAGTAGCGTGCACTGTAAATTGTGCCGAAAGCAAGTCTGGAAATACAATAAACTGGTGCATGCGTCACACTGTGCGCCACGTTATTGTTTCGGTGAAATGAATTTCTACAATACTGTTACTGTTAATTCTACTCTCTGCAGTGTTTAAATGCTTACATATACACACAGTTACTGTCCCTCCACACATACGACTCGGTTCTGCTTCTATGCCCCAGCTTTGTTTACTTTTTCCCACCGAGGCTTCTAGACTTCTGATTGGCCAACATTTCTGCACGGTTAGGAATCTAGCGCCACCTGCTGCTTTGGCATGTTCATAGCAGCGTTTTCCTTCATTTCTGCCTTTATGTGTGGACGGGATTATTTTTTAAAACGAAAACGGAAAATCTCCGTTTTCAAAAATACCCGTGTACGTGTGGACGTGGCCTCAGTCTCTGACTGGAAGCGCTAATTCGTCATTCGGCTTTTGTCAGACTAAAGTAACTGTTAAAACTGTTTGAAAAGCTAAGCTATACAACAAGGAGAGATTGAGAATTTCCTTTTAGTTCTCAGTTTATTTGATATTGACAAAAGTTAGTCAGTTTTGTCTGTTCTTCTGTAAAACAAACTAAGATTTATTTTTAGAATTAATATTTTGTTTCTAAGTGGAATTGACAATTTAGTCTGTTATGTTTGTTCTATTTTGAAACTTAAACGCTTTAGCGGCTGCCTTTTGTGTAGTTTGCAATATTTGCCTTTATTTATCTGAAAAAGTCTCATGTTCCTTAAGTACATCTACCCTGTTGAACTTATTATGGGAAATAAATATTTAAATAAAAACAAGCTGCTGATTATTTCACATTTTACTTGTGAGCAACGGCACATTTAAATCTTACAAATATAGTTATTTGGCTTATATCGTGATAGATATCGTTATCGCCTGAAATGAAAAAAACATATCGTGATATGAAAAAATCTCATATCGCCCAGCTCTACTTAAGGCTCACACTCGTTTTTTTTTATCTCACAGTAATATCCTGCAGCTTTAGCGTCAGGTCATGAAACCCCTTTGCAGAGTACAGCGTTCAATCAGGTCTGTCTCACTCGTGGTCATTGGGGCTATTTTTTTCTGTTACCATGACAACATCCCTCTGCACTCCTCTGCCTCTTGATTGTGTGGAAAATGAACGAGAAGACAAAGGGAAAAATGTCAGGCGCCGAGCAGCAGAGACCGACACAGGCGAACAGTCAGCACTGACTGGCCTACTTTGTCTACAAATTACTTAAAAGGCTCAGCTTGATGTGTTTGAGATGTTGAATATCTCACCAACTTTAGTTGCAGTGTCGCTGTCTATCTATAGCTGCGGAAAAGTGTGTCGCTCGATCTTACAGGCCAATCCTTCGCTGCCATTGCACATTTAGTGAAACCAGTCATGGGGTGTAACTGATCAGAGTGAATCAGACTGATCAGATTGAATGGGAGGCGCCAAAAAAAATTGTTTTAAAAAATTCTCCATTCAGTGGCGTACCGCTGATGTGACCTTCAGATTTGAAGCTCCAGTGTTTTCACTGTCCTCCAGTACTTCTCATAACTAGGACAAAGGAGAAAACAAGCACATTGGATGTTCACCAAGACACACTATGGGACCAAAAGCCTGAAGTAAAAGCGTACAGCTTTTTGACCCAGTAACACTCAGTGAAAAGTCCTGTGAATGCAGTAGCCTTAAGAGGAAAACTTCAGTATGATAGCCGGGCACTGTATTTTCAAAGAACTTCCTGTAAACGTACTAAAAATGGAACTAGGACTTAAAAACAACTCACTTCAGTGCCATAATTTGAGCACATGTTTCCCAAGTGCTGTAAATAGCAGTTAATGATCCTTGGCAGTGACTTGCAGTATTGTTTTTTGTGTGTCATGAAATAAATATAGCCTTTTGAATGGCAACTTAATGTCTGTAATCACTTGAGTCCATGTGGATGACTGAGTCAGCCATTAAGTTGTTTTGCTCTCGATTAACGCCATTTCAAAACTCTGATCCCTGTCCAATATATCAAATGGATTTCCTCTCTCCGAAGAAATTTGCAAAAGCATTTTTAAAGGATTTGAAAATTTGTTTGTCATTGCTCTGCCATTTGTCAGTGAAGTAAAATAAAACTGATGGCGGGAATGTGTTTAACGCTACTCAGTGGAAGCAGAATACATTTTCACTCCCAAATCGTCACATGGTTTAGCACAAAAGCACGGCTTTTTCTTTCTGGCTTGAAAACAGTGTAGCTCCTCCGCATTTTGTGTCCTTCACTGTCAAAAGACTCTGGAGATGAAAAGAAACCACAGATTTGAAAAAGTCAAATCATAAGGTCATGTACTTGTTTGTGTGTCTCGCTTTGAGGTAGCAAGCTTCACGCCACACCCACATCAACAACTCATGCAGCTGGAACTCGAGACCATAACGCCAGGATCACAAGAGCAATCGCCGTTTGCACGATGGTGTACACTTTTATATAAAAGGTGCACAAATGGCACCCAAAGTAATCTTAATTGAAATCTTTATGGGAGAATTCTACAACAACAAAGATGGTGATTATCTGTCCCCAAAAGAGCAGATCAATAACCAAAATTGGAGACATGTAGGTAAGTGTGCTTTTGTTGTCTTACTGAACCTGTAACATGAATAAGCATTGCATTTGTCCTGTGTTTTCTTTGGATGAGCAGATGTGCTGATCGTCTGGCACTCTTGAGTCAATAATGAAGTATAGGATTGTGAAACCGTATAGCAAAAGCAACATAGAGTTAAAGAAAACATTAAAAAAACAAATAAATTTTTTTTTCTGTTTTTTTTGACTGGTGAATGAGTTGAATTCCCAGTTGTACAGAAATAAACGATGAGGCGCTCTCCCTGTTCATTAGCTAGGTGTCTCAAAATAACTGCCTAAATACCGTAGCTGCCTAATGGCTGAGGAAATTTGGTGGTAACTGCATTTTACATAAATGACTTTAAAGGACTATATTACCAGGTTGTCCTAAAAACTCCCTGAAAAGCCTTCAGCTGATCAAAAGTGCAGCAGTGAGATTATTGACAGGGATTAGAAAAACAGAGCGTATCCTGGTTTCTATTCACCGGCTCCCTGTTGAATCCAGAATCACATTTAAAATTGTTCTCCTCACATACAAGGTCTTGAGTAATCAGGCCCCATTTTCTCTTAAAGACTTCGTTGTACCATATCACCTCAACAGAGCACTTTGCTCTAAGACTGCTGGTTTATTTGTTGTTCCTAGAATGGGAGGCAGAGTCTTAAGCTTTCAGGCCCCTCTTTTGGTGAACCAGCTCCCAGTTTGGATTTGGGAGTCAGACATCCTCTCCACTTTGAAGTTAAGTAGGCTTAAAATCTTCCCTTTTGATAAAGCATATAGTTAGGCCTGGATTAGGTGACCCTGAATCCTCCCTTAGTTATGCTGCAATAGGCCTTTCCTTACCCTTGTTACCCAAGTTCTAATATTTCTAAAGCACCTTGAGGTGAATGCTGTGGCACTATATAAATGAATTGAATTGAACTAAACTGTTAATGTTGATGTTTTGTTGTATGGTTTACCTTTTTTAATTAGCACATTTCACTTCATACAATAATACAGTAAATTAAATAATTAATAGTTACTGATTGCCAATAAAAGGCATATATGTTAAAATGAAACTTTTACAAGATTTTCAGAAAACTTGACCCCTGACCTTCAGGTCAAAGTCACTGAAATCCAAACTCACCTGAGATTTTTTGTAGATGCACCTATGGCATCAATTTGAAACTCTTACTATGTTCTGCCCACATTGCCCACATGCCCAGCAGGGTGTCAGCAATACCCAGTCAGCCTTTTATGGCGTAGGGGTAAAAACCAAGTTACAAGTGCAAAGGACCAAATGTGGATCCACTTCACTCTGGATAGTACACTTTGGAAATCTCAACCTGTTTAACCTGATCAAAGGACTGATGTTAAAATGACATGTAAAAGAAGAGATAAATATAGATGCCTGAAGAAGAGAATAGAACTAACCTGAAGTGACAAAACAAGAAGCTGTAAGGGAAACAACTCAAATGTCACAGAAAGGTATGAAGTATGAATATGCAGATAACTGAAATAAAATCAAAACCAATTAAACATGCTGTCACACTGCTGCTGACACTGAATGTAAGTGCTAATGTTATTCTCCACGTGTTTCTTTTACAGATCTGACACAACCACGCGCTACCTCACCTGATCTTTCCCTCTAATCGAGAGACTTGGCTACGTGCTGAAAGAATACAACAGAGACATAAAGCCTTGCCTTAGTCAAGCTAAAGTGTATGCGTACAGTATCTATATTCTTTGATAATTATAACATGCAAACAGGTGACAAACTAAAGGAGAAACCAAACTACAGTGTGAAAGCCTATTGTAAGGATTGTAAGATGTCTCAACACCTTACAATCTACCTTTGCATTAAGGCTTCCAGTCTTCCAAAAGAATGATTCAGTGTTTTGATGATGGCTTTGAAGAATGCAGTCTAACATGTGTGTTCAGTTGGCTTGAAATCTGGTTAGCATATAATTCACATCATTTTCATACTAATCAACAGTGTAATCATTCAGTGAACCCTACAAAAAGAGATGGTCAATGTAGTGAACAGCAGAGACCTTTCTCCGAATGACCTACAGGCCTCACTGTAGGGGTCAGTCATCTGGGGCTATACCATTTTCTTATTCCAAATTGGATGACAGTTGTGATCACTGCCTGTGCTTATGGACTCTTACACGATATGCATTTAGGGAGCTAACCAAATTCAAACACGGAACTCCGGAGTTTCCTCAATTACACCTGCAGCTGCAAAAAGAGCTCTAACAAATTTAAGTAGTTCCAAGAACGCCCCAGTTAAGCCTTAAAATGCAGAAAAGCGTTAGCTTTTGCTTTAAAAAAGTGCGTATGCATGAAAGATAGGAGAGGAACCAAGATGCTGAGAGAAAGTGAAGCCTATTTGGGCCTGGATTGTTAAGCGCAGTGTGAGTTCAGGTCAGCGGGGGAGTAGGAACAATTGTGTTTGGGCACGGCACATGGTACAAGGAACCCATGCCAAGTGTGAGTACACCCCTTAGTGTTCCCCACACAAACACACCCACTTGTCAAGAATATGGTGGAGGATGATTCATCTGACCACATATCTCTGTTCACACCTCTCTGTAGACCTGTGCCTCTCACAAGTGCATTCATCTTCATAATGAGGGATTCATTATCAGTTGCAATCCAACTCTAAATGCACTGACGCCTAAGGACTAGTTGCTCTTCTCTTCTACCTCACTTATCACCAAGGCACGAGCACCACAGTCATTTCTGCCTTCACGGAGACGTCACTGTTCCTATTAAAAAAATTACCAAGTTGTCCAGTCTTCGTGACTCCTGCCATCTCAATGCAAAATCAGAATCAAATAGATCTCGTTAGCCAATTTTATACATGTTACAGCGTGCTACGCCATGCAGTGCATCTTAGTGGAACCGTCTCCAATTCGTGTGTTTCTTGACAACTTTGTTAAGGTTCTCAATTGTAATTTGTCATCTAATTGGCCATTTTTTTTTACAATACTGAAGTGTTAAAGGTTTTCCTGAGACACAGGTTTCATTAAAGATGGTACAACATATGGATATGACAACATATAGCACAGTATAGTTCCTTTTCTTCGTATGACAAATAACAGACTAGCACTAAATATTGATCCATTCCATTCTTTGCCACTTATCCTTACCAGAGTTGCAGGGTGGCTGGAGTCCATCCAAGTTACCAAATATTGATAATTTTATGAAAACATGCAATCACTGCAAATTAATTCCTCCAACAATCTGACTTATAGTAACTCCTTAATAAGTGGTTCTACAAGGAGACAAAATTAATACTAGTACTACTGCTAATAACAATAAACACCATAATTGCAGTGAATAAATGCATAAGCCCTTTTTGTGCCTTTTATTTCCTCTTGATTTACACAGATGTCATGGTGTGGCATATATAAATATTTAGTTTAACTATTGTATCACAGCACTACTATTGTTATGAGCAACATATGGTGAGAATATTGTATTGTCCCAACTGTACTGTAGAAATCACAGTATGCATACAGGTGGTTCATAGTTCCCTTTAGGGCAATCCCCACCAGCAGACTGTAACAGCAGTCAGCGACAGTCGCATTACTCAGTTGGAACAAAACAGGATTACACTGAAATCCCCCACCGCGCGAGCATTTCATTAAGCACGCTCCCGTCAGAGTGGAATTATAACCGCCGCGTTTGCCCACCTGTTCCCACCCAAAACACAGCACAGGGTGACTAACTCTCTGGCAAAGATTTACCTGCCAGAGTCATGCAGTTTTCATATGGCAGCTTCATGGTGCAAATTGCTAGAATTTATGAAGAGCATGTTTGATTTCTGTAGAGCAATCCTGTAGAAATCCATTAGTTGTTAATGCTTTAAAATAAAAACCTTTACTGCTAAAGCCCCTTCATTAAAGATTGTGTTATTTTGTAATGGTACATCGTGTCATTTCCTCTATTCATTCATTATCTACTCGAGCTTAGTCTGAGAGTTGAAATTTTAAACTATGTGCCACTTGCTAAAAACAAACAAACAAACAAAACAAAACAGCGATAACACAGCAGATGTCAAAAATTAATTGAACAGACTAATAAACACTAAAGCTTTAGCATTTACTTTGTGGTACTCTTTATTAGGACATATATCAAAACACTTTAGACCCAAACAAACAATAATTTTCTAGACTGAATTTATAAGCAGATTTTTTTTTTAAATCACTTGGTTGTTAAATTCTTTAGTGAGCCATCTACTTAAAGAAGGTGTAAAGAAAAAACTAAAACAACAAAAAAAGTGTCACCATCATCAAAAAAAAATACAAACTGATGGGGGGGGGAATAAAGAGCAATAAAACTAGAATGTGCTTTTTTCACTGAGCATTAATGTAGCATTTTAAACTTCACAGGAATACATAGATACGAATTTATTATCTGGAGTTGATCTGGTCCTTATAAAACTTCATTGCCTGCACTTTGTTGGAACTCTGAAGATTCATCCCTGGGGACTGTGTATAACTATTTATAGTAAACTTTAAAGATTCACAAAGACAAGCAAAAACTCTTCTGACAGCCAACTGTAAATACAAGTAGCCTTCCATACCTAAGATGATTCAACATCAAACAAGAGGAGTGAGAATTCTCAAGTGGCAGATGGTATGCCTCCTTTCACTAATCATAAGTTTAGATGAAACGATTTGTCTAAAAATAATTTGCCACATTCTTTTTTTTGCAGCTCCATACTTGTCGAGACTCATTCATCGTCCTTTTGATTAGTAATCAATAGCTGAGGTCAACAAATGGTAAAAAAATTTTTTTTATGATAAAACAGGTTATAATGTTTATTAAAATAAAATGTTTATTAAAAGTGCTTTAATCTTAAATTCAGGTCCAAAAGCTGGATGGAGTTTTACACCTATCAGATAGAAGATAAATTCTCCACAGCGCTTGTTTTCTGTGGAGCAGGAAAAAACACACACCCTGAATGATAGTTTTCACTTGTGTTACAATCGTGTGGGAGAAGCGACAATAACAGAGGGCAGGAGGGTTACCGCTCTAATTAAAACTGCTAAAATTAAACGTTTTCTCCTTGGATAGACTTCGAGGAAATGAAAACTTCTGAGATTTATTAGAACCTCATTTGTGTGTTGATGAAAATGATTTAAATCTAATTTCCCATGCATGATTTCTGGGACTCTTTTGTCATTGATCAAATGACATTTTTTTCGTGGTGCAACTTGAAAGGTCACGGCTGTTTCAACATGACCTTACGCCTAAACAAGAAAGAGGTTTGAATGGATGCCATCACTTTTTTAATCAGAACTGTCGACTAAACAATGTAACACACTCTGTGTATCATTTATCTTTATGGACAAAATAAAATTGACTGTGAAAAGCTACTTGTTTTAATTCTTTCATATACAGAATATTGTGTAGATTTTTTACACTGGCTGAGCTTCCCTGAAAACGTATTTACTTTATGATTTCTCATTAACCATCAATCATTGCACTGCTGTGCAGACATCACTAAGTTGCTCAATAATAACACCGTTTGCTTCTACACATCAAAGCCCTGCCAACTAAACTTGGAAATGACTGCTTGGAATGACTGTTTTTTTTGGTTGATGTGGATCACGAATTGTAGCCTACAGACGATTTTACGACACAACCCGATAATAATGGGCTGTCACGGCTTGTAATTAGCGCTATTGCACATCGCTCTCTCTTTCTCCCATTGGCTCTCTCCCTTCTCTCGCTCTCTCCCCCAATTCACATGCTCATAGGGTCCTTTGCGTTGTCTTTCTCCCACTCTCTCTGTCTCTGACGGCTTTGTGGAGTGGAGCAGCCTCAGAGGTGTGTGACACCCTCCAGCGCAGCCAGGGGCACAGCTTCGGTGATGCTCTCCAACTATTTACTACTATAAGCGACCCTTTGGGTGTCTGAACTGCTTTTTCCACAACAATCGTTTTGCTGTTGTTGTTAAAGGAAAGAAAAAAGTACAGAGTGGCATATTGTTTTTACGCATGGAGGTTGGAATCAGCCTTTTCCCGATTACGCATGGCTGTATCTCATCTCCTTGGAAGATGCTTGCGAGTTTGTGAGAGCGCGCCAGGGCGTCAAGCAGGGCGGAATAAGTGAGCAATGATGCGGGGCACTGAGCTGCTGCTCGGTTACTTTCTGGTGAAAGTTATGGTGTGCGATGCGGAGGGCGAACCCGGTCAAACTATCGATGACTATATTATACCCGGATTTAACGACTCAATGGAGGCTGAGATTGGAGTCACGGAGACCCCACACGTGGAGGACAAGTGCCGTGGCTACTACGACGTGATGGGCCAGTGGGATCCGCCGTTCGTGTGCAGGACGGGCAGCTACCTGTACTGCTGCGGCACCTGTGGCTTCAGGTTCTGCTGCGCGTTTAAAAGCTCCCGACTGGACCAGACCACCTGTAAGAACTACGACACCCCACCGTGGATGATGACAGGGCGACCTCCGCCAAAAGTGGACGTAGCGCTCGAGTCCGCGAAGGATAAAACCAACCTCATTGTTTATGTCATATGCGGGGTCGTGGCCATTATGGCACTGATAGGGATTTTCACCAAGCTTGGTTTGGAAAAGACGCAGCGTCCACACAGAGAAAACATGTCAAGGTGAGCTACAAATGTAATAACTTTTGGTTCTGCTGGATTACAGTTTCTGACTTTTTGTTTTGTTTTTAATCTGTCTAAATATTTAAAAGCCCCCAAGTTAGACAAATTCCGTCAGTATGGAAAGAATGTTCCAACTTTATATCAAGAACGAGTCAAAGCAACAGGTTGTTTTATTTTTATATGGACATTGATTCTGTTTAAATACACGCTAAATGAGTCTTATCAACCCGAGGTAGCGCACGGACTTTAGAAACATCTTCCTCATTCTTAAGTCTGTTAATGTTATAAAGCAGAATATAAAGCTGAATGTTAGCTTTTTGGTCTTTATCTATAGCGAGATTGAAGATGGTAAATACAAAAAAATGGATATAATCTATATTGGGTTTGGAAAACTAGGTCTCTGCCTATTTTCAGTACATTACAACTGAAACCAAGCCGGTGACCTATAATGGGACTTATGCCTTGCATCATTATTTGCTTGCAGTATTTACAGCTTTTCAATCAAACACAAACACATGCAGGGCTGATGCTCTATATATACTCACAGTGATTTTGCACTAAAGGAAGAACGACCTTCTGAGAGACTTAAGGAGCAGTCCAGGATATCACCATCAGCGAACCGCTTGTGTCTGTTTACACCTATGTTTGTTGATGACTTTTCAACACAAATGTATCCCATTAAATCTATGTTTTATTGGAAGTACACTCTTGACTTACAAGGTAATCTGTAAGCCTCAACTGAATCAACCCTTCTACCCAATTTGTAGAAATTTCCTTAAAGAGAACAATAGGAAAGAGGTGAGGTCATAGTAACCTTTACTAAATTCTGATTGAGAATGAGTCTAAGTGGATTTTACTGTAAGATTTAATGCAATTCACAATTTTTTTCATGCGTCATAATTGCAAGAGGCAGACCACCCTAAAAACATAGTTACTCCATTTATGAGTACCACAGACAAATAGCTATTTAAAAGAAATTAGGAAAAAAAACCCTCAATGCCTCAATTAGTCAAAATCCATGCATGTGTATAGCTCGTAAAATCTCGAGTATTTTTTTTTTAACAACAACGTAATCTTCACTTCATCTCCCACTACAAGTGTGCTTGTGTATCTGTCTGCAAAGACCCTGTCCTCTGCATGTATGTTTGACAGCTACAGAGGCAGCGCTAGTATTCTTTTCACTTTGTGAGTCTATTTGTGTATTCATGGCAAAACATGGTCCTGGAGACTGCAGCAGGAACTACCACAAGAGTTGTGAGAAGTGTGAGATGTGTTTGAGGACAGAATTGCTGATGTGAAAACATCACATCCATAAATATCATCAAGGTTTAGAGGTTTGTAGTTAAAATCAAACTAGGTGTATAACGATTCTCCAAGCCAACAGCTGTAGAGAGTAAGGTGCATTTAGTTTAATTTAATGGAGAGCAGCAGATATTTTCTGTTAAGACCTCCCTCACATCTATCAGTGCAGCATGTGTTTGTTTACAATAAAATGACACAAATAGTTCTGTTATTTTCAAGAATGAAAAAAAAAATCAAGATAGAGAGAGAAGATCAAATCCCATCTCCTTTCTCACCTCTGCACAGCAGGGCGGTCACGCTGTGAAATGAGTGCGAATGTTACAGAAATAGTTAGATGCAACCCTCCCCAATACACTGCTGGAAAGGTGTGTGTGTGAAGATATTCGACCTTCTGACAAGCAGTGTTGACAACCTAACTCCAAGCCCTGATGACATCTGGTTTATGCCAAACAAGGACTAAGACTTAAAAGAGAAAAATTCTGCATGTGGGATGTAACGTGTGGAAGCTTTAAGGAAGCAAACATGGTCTAAAGATTTGCTTTCAAGATATGATCCAGTGTTTTAACTCTTCAAGAACTAAAAGTTGGAATGACTTAGCCTCAGTTATTTTTCAGTCTGTCTCTTGAGAGTAGTGTTGCAGATGTTTAGAAGAGCAACAATCACTGGCTGCAATATTTCTTAAAACTGCAGAAACAAAGCCTGCGACCTTAGTACTGTGAATTGTCTCCTGAAAAGTTGATGAAAACCATTTTTGCAACTTTAACCCCAAGTAGATTTGGCTATGGATTATATAACATGTTAAACAGATCTTTACTTATATTTTATTTTTGCACGTATTTCATGTATGTGTTCATATTCACATTCTTCATCTTTTCAGAGCTCTTGCACATGTGATCCGCCATCCTGCCTCAGAACATACAGACGACGCTGGACTCGGTCTGCACTATGAGAACATACAAACCAGACTCACAACTAACAGTTTCCGTAAGTAGCCGCATACATATCTACTTACATGCACATACATATCATAGGACCATACATGTTTGGACAGAGACAATGTTTTTCTAATTTTGGTTCTGCACATTACCTCAGTGGATTTTAAATGAAACAACTCAGATGTAGTTGAAGGGCATTCTTTCAGTTTTATTTAGTGTATTGAACAAAAAGATGATATGAAATAAAAAATGTGAGGAACTAAAAGATTTTGAACACAATCCCTTCTTTTCAGGGGCTCAAAAGAAATTGGACAAATTAAACAACTGAAAATAAAATGTTCATTTCTAATACTTGGTTGAAAACCCTTTGTTGCCAATGACAGCCTGAAGTCTTGATCTCATGGCCCTGCCAGGCCTTTACTGTAGTGGCTTTCAGTTCCTCTTTGTTTGTGGGCTTTCTATCCAAAGTTTAGTCTTCAACAAGTGAAACACATGCTCCATTGGGTTAAGATCAGGTGACTGACTTGAATATTCAAGAATATTCCACTTCTTTGCTTTAAAAAACTCCCGGGTTGCTTTGGCTGTATGTTTTGGGTCAGTCCATCTGTATTATGAAATGCCACCCAATCAATTTGAGTGCATTTAGTTGGATTTGAGCAGACAGTATGTTTCTGAGCACCTCAGAATTCATTTGGCTGCTTCTGTCCTGTGTCACATCATCAATAAACACTAGTGTCCCAGTGCCACTGGCAGCCACGCACGCCCAAACCATCACACTGCCTCTGCAGTATTTTACTCTTCCACACCTTCTCCATACTTTTTTCTTGCCATCCTTCTGGTAGAGGTTGATCTTGGTTTCTAAGAATGTTTTTCCAGAGCCGTGCTGGATTTTTAATATATATATTTTTTAATATTTTAATTTTTAATATTTTTTTTTTAGGAAAGTCCAATCTGGGTTTTCTATTCTTGAGGTTTATAAGTGGCTTCTACCTGACAGTAAACCCCCTGTATTTTCTGTTCATGATAAACTTGGATATCGATATGCCTATCCTCTGGAGAATGTTGTTCTCTTGGTTGGCTGTTGTAAAGGAGTTTCTCTTCACAACAATCTACCATTGTTGTCTTCTGTGGATGTCCAGGTCTTTTGAGTTCACCAGTGCTCTCTTAGATTTCCATCCATCCATTCGCTTCCGCTTATCCTTTTCAGGGTCGCGGGGGGCGCTGGAGCCTATCCCAGCTGTCATAGGGCGAAAGGCGGGGTACAACCTGGACAGGTCGCCAGTCTGTCGCAGGGCTAACACACAGGGACAGACAACCATTCACACTCGCATTCACTCGCACATTCACACCTAGTGGCAATTTGAATTGAAGCCGGAGTACCCGGAGAGAACCCACGCAAACACGGGGAGAACATGCAAACTCCACACAGAGAGACCCCGGCCTGATGGTGGAATTGAACTCAGGACCTTCTTGCTGTGCGGCACCTTAGATTTGTCCACTCCTAATACAGTAGCAATTTGTCAGATGGGTTTTTTCTGTTTTTGCAGCTCAAGGATGGCTTGTCTCACTTTGCATGGAGAGCTCCTTTGACTGCATCTTGTCTGTTCACAGCAAAATTTTCCAAATGCAAGCACCACACCTCAAATCAACTCCAGGCTTTTTATCTGCTCAATTGATAATGACATAAAAAAGGAGTTGCCCACACCTGCCTATGAAATAGCCTTTGAGTCAACTGTCCAAATACTTTGGTCCCTGTAAAAAGAGGGTGGCACAAGTTAAGGAGCTAAAACTCCTAAAACCTTCATCCAATTTCAAAAGCGGATACCTCCAAAGGAAAGCTAAGAGTCTACAAATTATGTACATGTCCATTATATACTATAATTGAAATATGTTTCAGTAAACAGTTAAAAAAAATTTAACTTGTGTCAGTGTCAGTATCTGAGCACACAGGATGGATGGGTAATATCTGTTAACTCATGTTGCCATCATAAGCTTTTAATTCTAGTAAATTCCCACTTTCAGCGACTAATTGCTTTGTACCACAAAGCTCACCCTCGAAGGTCTTAACTGTTTCAAATACAAATATGAAACTGTGAGCTTTGTATGTTTTTTGTTTTCTTTTTGGCCTAAATGTGCGGAACCGGAAGTATCGGAAGCAGGGGGAAAAAAAAATCCCATATCCTCAAGCCTGGCGAACATATTAGTCATACCCTCATACTGACAACCTTGAGCTCTTCCATTGCCAAAACATATTGTATGCCACGGCCATTATATTGCACCGTGATTCTTTCATTCGTCAGCACCAACGCCTACACACACCCACAAATGCACGCAGACAGAAAGGAGTTCTTATTAATGCTAACCTGCTTACTGCCAACCTACTTTCTGCCTCAACAGCTACAGCCAGTAAAGGTCTCTTTGCACCCCCACGCCCCAACGAGATGGATAATTATGGCAAATGCCATTGTAATAAAAAAGGTTTTACAGACACAGTCAAACAGCACTCATTTTTGAAAAGCTGTTACAGCCAGACATCTGACTTTTAAAAAGTAAATTCCAAACTCTTAACTTAGGATAAACACTGACATGATACTGATTAGGTCCAATATTATACAGTATATACTGGGAAGTATGAGTTAGAGGTAAAAGAAATAACATGATTTAAGCTAGGTTCTGATTCAAATAAAGAATGAGGGATGCTCTGCCATTTTATGGTAAATGTTTCTCTTAATTAAAAAAAAAAAATTCAGGTGGAAATAAAAATCACCAGTTTGTTAATTTATCATTAATGAGGCCCAGACACTTGCACTTTCTCAGTAGAATTTACGGGCGCAGCAAGTGCACCCTTATTATTTTGCAAGGGTTTCTAATTAGTGAAAACATGAATTCTGTGATTAGAAAGAAAATCTTTTAGGTCTTAGCACATACTTGTCAACTTTAAGATGTTGAGACATAAATCCAAGATGATCACAGATGAGTGATGAATAGTAATAAATGTTCTCATTCATTTTTAGATGACAAACAGAGAGAGGGTCTGGAGGACTTTACAAGCACGAGTTAAATCTCTTTAAATCTCTGTAAAGCCTCAACTACAAAATAAATGCCAGAAAATTCTCCTTTTTAAACTAGAGTGCTTACTGAACCTTATGAAAAAATATATAATATAATATGCTACATATGGCATTTTTGTGCAATTTATTGCTTTATAATGTGTTGTGCAATTTATTTAATTTTTTTGTGAAAAAAAATCACATTGTTGATTGTAGACATCGCAAAAACTTACACAAAAACTAATGTATCAAACATAATACACTTGGCATTACAGAGTTAAAATATAGTATAATAGCAGCAATCAGGTGTATTAAAAGGCTGAAGAAATGTTATGCAATCACACCAATCATGCTAATATTGCTAACACAAGACCGCTGTGCGTGATGTGTCACGTACAAGTGTATTTTTATACATCAGTGCATTCATACAATTTCAAGGCAGAAGGGGATTTTTGAAACTGAAGTGAGATGTCTGCATTCACAGGACAAATAACTAACCAACCAAACAAAGCAAAACAAAGAAACAACAAAAGTGCTAATACGATTTGTGTTTATTCAGTTAGTCTCTACTTTTTAACTATATTGAGGAGAAGACGGTTGCAGCTTTTATTTTGTGACCTTGCACATGCCATTTCAGAGCACAGCAGCTTAGAAATTTATGACAAGGACTCTGTGTAATTGAGGTGGCAACAGAAGAGTCATGATTGTTTTCTTGACAGCAAACCCTGGAAGGTTACATGAGGTGAGGTGGTATTTTTTGACACATGTACCCATCTTGTACAGCTGTGGTTTCTAGTGGCATGCCCAAGCCACTGTATTTTACAGATAGAGGTGTAAATCTCCGTAGGATACCCGTCTTTATCTGCTGCCTGTCAAAGATAATAGAAATCTGTTAAACTGGGCTATGAGCTCTTATTCTCCTTAAGACACCAGCAACACTGTCTTTATGACAAGGGCTTCTTTGGCTACCGGGACTATCATATCTTTGTCCTGCTGGACATCCGAGTACATGGGGGTAATTGTGAAGAGTGGCCTCTTTTTACTCCAGGCAGTCAGCCAGTGAGAACAAAGTCTCCACTCAGTGCCAACACTCCACTGGTGCATGACAGCCCATTTCCTCATTTTCAGATAGAAATGTATTTCAGCAGCATTACTTATGACAGCAGCTGAGAAACAGCTACCAAATGTAGAGTGTACCTATAGTTATATTTCCGCCTGCCACATGCTGTACTCTGAAACTCGTAGAGAAGGCTCAAAGAAGATGATTACTATGTGACTACATAGTGACCTGAAAAATTATTTGGATGGTGAGAGAAAGTTCAGTTGTGGATTCTCACTTATAGCTGACTGGCCAATACTCTGAGGAGCGTTGCCATTATGAGATTAATATGAGCTTAATATGATCTTAAAGTGCAGAATCTAAAGTACACATGATGGGGTAAACCATTATATTGTAATAACTGTTGAGGAATTATTTCTTTATTTATATAATTGTTTTTATATAATATAATAATTTATCATGAATCCTTTGCAGCCAGTGATTGCATAAAATCTGATGTTGTTTTCAAGGATTTTACTTTGGATTTCTCTGCAGACCATTAACAAATATTACATTTCCTGGCCTTGAATCTTTCAGGTTGCTTCTGCAGTATATTTTGGGTTCCTCATTCGTACTGTGACACACATTCCAGTCAACTTTACTGCATCCGGCAAAAATAATAGCTTTTCAGAGCATTTCCAAATTCATGGAGCTGCACCTGTCTTCCATCGCATCAGTAAACACCTGTGACTCACTGGCATAGGAAACTATACATAGCCATGCATCACGTAGTCCGTTTTCCATATTTTTCCCCTAGTTCCTGTACAGGTTGATCTTTGCTGCATCTGTCCTAAGAATGTTGCTTCAGAGTTTTGCAGATGTTTATGCACATTTTATTTACTAAGTTTAATCTGGATTTTCTTGAGAATTATGAAATGTTCTTGCAACCTGGGGTGAGTCCTCTGTATTGGCACTCATAAAGTCATCTCTTTATAGTAGAGTCAAATATAGTGAGTCTTGTTTGCTGTGTCTTTTCTTTACAATGGAAAGGATTCCACACTTACTTACTTACTTACGTACCAGTCTCTGTGTGAATCTCTTGTTTATGTTGCTGAGCTCAGTTTTTTTTTAAATAACAAATTATTACATTCAAATTGATTGTTGGAGATTTAATAAAAAAATATAAGCGAGGAAGCATTGAAAAACACGAGCGGTTATAATTTACAGTAAGCAAACTTTTTTTGTAAAAAGTTTGTTTTACAACTTTTATTGTAAATAAAAAATCTCTTTAAGATACAAAAACCATTCCTAAATTAAATTAATGTTAGAACACACTTCAGTTGTAAAACATCACCAGTTTTCACAGGTACACTGGTGGATAGGATGTCCCAAGTATACTCTAGAACTTATCAGTCTCTGTGTGTATCCAGGCTGTCTTAATTGCTTTTGTCTTTTGATGTAATCCCAGACTGATTCCATGATGTTGAGCTCAGGCGTTGTGTGGGCCATACCATCTGCTGCAGCACTCCTTGTTCTTGTCGTCACTGAATATAGAGCTTCATAATTTTGGCTGTGGGTTTGTGGTTGGTGCTGTCTTGATGCAAAATGCAGTTGGGACCAATAAAATGTTTCTCTGATTACATAATATGATACCTAAACTTCCTCAACCTTTTGCACAGCACTATATGTACTTAAATGTTAAGAAAACTAACAAAAGTTAACTAACTTTTAACTTCACCATGTTTTCAATATCTGAGTTTGTACAAAGTTTTTTAATGCCTTTAGTTAAAAAAACAAAACAAAAAAACCAATGAAGCTTTGTACACTAAGTAATCCTCACTTAATAATTATCAGACTAAACCATACTCGTTGGCCAATTTATTAGGTCAGTCTTCTTAGTATTGGACCCCCTTTTGACTTCACAACTGCTTTATTCTTCTTGGCACATACTCAACAAGGTGCTGGAAACATTCCTCAGTGATTCTGGTCTATATTAACATGACGGCATCCCACAGTTGCTGCAAATTTGTCAGCTGCATATTTATGATGCAAATCTCCCACTCCATCATATCCCAAAGGTGCTCTTTTAAAGATTTGGTTAAGTACAGTTAACTCATTGTCATGCTCAATAAACCAGTTTGAGGTGATCTGAGCTTTGTAATATGAAGTATTATCCTGCTGGAACATGGGTACACGGTGGTCATAAAGGGATTGGCACGGTCAGCAGCAATACTGAAATAGGCTGTGGCATTTACATGTTGTTCCGTTGGTACTAAGGGGCCAAAACTACACCAAGAAAATATGTCCTATACCATTACTCCACCAGCAGCAGACTGAACTATTGATATGAGGCATGGTGAATCAATGTTTGACTGGTAGTTACACTAAATTCTGATCCTGCCATTCAAATCTCACAATAGCAATCAAGATTCATCATATCAGGCAACATTTTCCCATCTTCTGTTGTTCAGTTTTGATGATCCTGTGTGAATTGTAGCCTCAGTTTCCTGTTCTTAACTGACCATTTCCAGTGTGGTTCTCTGCTGCTGTAGCTTATCCACTTCAATGTTCAACATTTGTGTTGTGCGGTCAGAAGTGCTCTTCTGCATCTTGGTTGTAATGATTGGCATATGAGCTGCTATTTGGAGGTCAGGTTGTACTCACAGTGTCTACATGCCTAAATGAAAACTGCTGCTCAAATTTGATCAAGTAATTTACACAAATGTTTAAATACATAAACTGAAATAAATATATAAATGTGTTTGGTAATTCAAATTTTCATAAATCTGGTAGAAACGTCAAGATATTCAATCAGAAAGAAATTAATATTTTCATTACCAACTTGAAAGTAGGGTGCCTGTAAATAAGAGCAAAACTTCTCCTTGTACCATTTATTCTGGGGCATACAGCTCCCAAAATACTCTCTTAAATCTTTTATGAGTTCCAGGGAGGTGTCTGTGTCTGGAGTGTTAACTCACTTATTTCCCGCATCAACCATTGAGTCTTTAACCTTACAACTCTTCAGAAGTGGCCTACTTTCCACCAGCAGCTGACACAGAAGCCGTGACTACAACAACAGTGCAAGCTCAAATGGCACTCAATCAGAGTAAAATATGCAATAAAGAGGAAGATAATCAATAGTACACACCAGTACATCAGTTTAATGATGCTGAGTTTGGAATCCTGAAAAAGACATCAGATGCTAAAAAAAAAAATCAGCTCCCAGTTTCAATTTTAGTGTCCATTTTTCAAGAGGAAATTTGATTTACTCGAGACCTCCAGACACAGAAAAGATCAAATGTTTATGACAAATGTTGAAATGACAGTTTTACCAAAGCATTCAGAGTATGGGAATTAAAATATTTACTCTCAGTGGTCTCTGCCTTTAAGCAGATACCTAGACTTTGACCTTGGCTGGAGTATCAGATAAACAGAAGTCAGGTGAAACAGCTCAAATGGTATCACTTACAAACTTGCCTGAGACTGTGGCCCAACAAATGAGGGCATGGACAGTTTTCCACAGATAATAGCTTATCCAAAAGAAAATTGCACTACATGGAACTATATTTAATTGAGGAATGTCATTTAACATGTATGTCAAAGAGTAAACCGATTGCTTTTATTAAAAGTAAAGTAACTTCTGGGTATGAAAGCAAAAGTTCTAATCCATGAGATTTAACAAGATCAGGCTGAATGAGAGCCTCTGTGGCTGGCCCACTTACAACAACTGTATGAAACTGAAACAGGTCAATAAGCTCAGAAAAAAAGTATGACAGCAATTTAAACCAGACAGATTTAATGTAGGGATTTGATTAAATGTATTAACGTTTTGACTATTTTTACCAGCAGTGACTATGTGGCTGGACTTTCTTCCACTGTTTCACTGTTTTCTCTTCATGACCAAACCAGGTCTTGGTGACGTTAAAGGTAGCAGGAAGCATGGCACAGTCCGTTTAAAGCGTTTATACTCCATCGATCCATAGAGACCGAGAGAATATTTATTTGCATACATGGACAACTATGAATTATGAAGCATGTACATGAAGCATATGGACAGACAAAACAAGACACAAACTACAGGATGGCCATTATACTGTAGTTTTACTTTAACACCAGGGTCTCATGATGTAATAATACCTGCTAAGCCCATGAAAAAACATTTTTTTAAAAAGAACACCTTGGGGGAAAAATTTATTCCGGTTATTAAAACAACTTGAAATGGGACCATCTGATGTTTTCAGTTTTCAAGGTAGGGGAGACAAATATAAATAAATACATAAATGCATACATACATAAATAATCTGCCTCATAGGATTTTAAGGTGCAAAAAACAAAGTCATGTCAGCTTGAAACAGGAACCCATCCATTCCTGCATCCATCTATCCATCCACCAGCTCCTCCCCAGGACCCTGAATTTGATAAGCAGAATTAATAGAGGAACATCCCGTAAAAATAAAATAGGCTAGTTGTTAAGCTGGCCCGAGATAGTGAATAACTGAAACAGGACCAGGTTTCTGTCTTGTAGAACCTTTTCTTCCTCCCCTTATTTTACAGATGGTCAATATGGTTGTCTTCACTTGGACAATGGTATTTGAGACCTCGTGCTCTTTTGTGATGTGTTTGAGAGCCTGTCATTTGAGTCATCACACAGAACAGTGGTTTCTTTTTTCTTTTACCAAGAAAAGATCATTTTAACGGCATCTACAATGTTGGCTGCCGACAGCTTCGCAGTCCTCCCTCCTACCTACATCCTCACCCTCACCACCAACACTGATGTTTTCCGTTTTCACGTCTTCAGGACCAGTCCATGATTGATCATGTTCCATTGTGTATTTCTATTCAGGGACAGTTTTACTGCACCAGCAGTGTGTTTGGAGTCATTGGCATGGTGAAAAGTGAAGAAACTGCATCAGATCTTTTCCAAATGGTAATATATGATGGATCAAAATCTGATGATAGTTTTCTGCGTTCATAATTCCAGCATATCCCCCAACAGCTAAACCTTGACAGAGCCTCCACCGCAGCTGCAGACGCTCACTGTTGTACGTCTCTCCTGACTTGTTTTGTACACTTTGAAAAAAACAAAGTCATGTCAGCTTGGAACAGGAACCCATATATCCATCCATAGGCTCTAGCCCTCCTATGACCCCAAATTTGAGAAGATTGGTACATTTGGATTCATCACTCTATTAGACTTGTCACCACTAATGTTTTGACCTCCACTTTTTCAGTTTCCTTAAAAATATTGAGGACATACTGTACAGGAAATTACTTGTTTCTTCCTTGCAACAGGCTGCTGATAAAAAAGTGCCAAACGACTGAAAGAAAAGACCATTTAAAATTCTTTGCTAAGTTATCTGCTATGGACACATTCAATACCATGTCATTTCTTGACTTAGGTGTCTTTCTTATGCCTGAATGATTCATAAGTCAGTGTTAACTGGCTTCACTAACAGTAAAAACAGTGACTTGAAAATGAGCAGGTACAAGGACTGGACTGTCAACTCACATCTCTACTGAAGTCTCCTGCTCAGACCATGACCTTAAACCTCTAATTCATAGGTTGAGGGTCACATATTGATTTGTATTGATTTGTTTCCACTGACTTTATTGGACTCTTATGTCATGCTGTCATCCTGATGCTCATTTTGTTGAAAAATTTGACCACACTGACAAAGACAAAAACGGAAATATAACTGTTTCCTGTTTCAATTAGCTTTGCAAGTACAAAATATTATTTTTTTGTTACCTTTTGCCTTTTTGAATATTTTTAGTTAACTAAAAACTTTTTTTACAACTAGTTTTAATTTTTTAGTTCTGTTTTAGTGAACTACTGTAAAATGTCCTTGATCACAGATGATCTTTAGTTTTTATTGAACTGAATAAGTTAAGTCCCAGGAAAGGAAAGCTTGATATATAGATATTTTTATAATATAACGACCACTGTGGCACCACTAATCCTTTGCTATTTAAAATCCCCAAATCTGTTCGTACTAATTATACCCTCCCCTTGTCTATGGTGAAGTATCTGTTGCAGCTGTCCTCTGCATCATTTCATGAGACAGCATTGATAATTTGAGACTTTCTGAATTAATTAGCACAGTAATAAAGTTTCTTGCTGACCAGTGGGGAATAGGAGCCTAATTAACCCATTTTCTGTATTAATGATCTGTTTTTATGAGATGTATTCTAGACCAATGGGGCTAAAGGAATCATTGCATTTTAAACTTTGTAAACTTAAATAAATATAATAAACAAACATTTAATTAAAACTGTCCACAACATGTACAACCATAAGCATGTTGATATCTCTACTCAGATTCAACACAGCACACAGCGCAGTCCTCAAACAGCCGGCTGTGAATTGGTACGTTCTCCAATCTAAAGTAGGAGTAGACACTCTGAACATCTGTTTGCTCTGTCATGCCAGTAGGCAGGGGGCCAGTATATCTGCTGTGCACCCCTTAATTTACCAGATGTCTACTATACGATTAGGATGGTTTTACAAAGCGCAGTTCAGCTCTACAGCTGGCTCCCCAAGAAAAGGCTACTTAAAGGAAAGTGACACTAGCAGGTCAAAGAAAACACTTCATGTTTTAGCCTATATGTTCACATCTGGACAGTTGATTTGTTTTTTGGAAGTTTGACATCACTGAACATCACTAGCTGACTGAGACACGACTAAATAAGTGAATAAAATACAAAAATTTCATTCATAAAACCTGAAGCATAAACTTTGTGCACAGACTATACCACACTGCAAACCATAAAGCTCAAAAAAGCACTGCGGAAACATGATCAAGTACCTTTTAAAGTAGCCATGCCCCTAACTCTAGTATCAAAATCACTATCTAAGAAGCTATCCATGGAGATGTGTCTGTGAAGGTTCTCAGTCAACCAGGTCATTGTAGTCTAAGGGGCTTGGAAAGAAAAGCATCTGGACTTCTTTAAGTTTCCTTGAAGACGTTTGACCTCTCATCTGAGAAGCTTCTTCAGTTCTAAGAGCAACTGGTGGAGAGTCCCAGATTTTAAACCCTATGGGAGTGTCCCCTGTTGATTCTCTACCTAATCACACGAGCCAGGGCGCGAAAACGGGTGTGGGTCACAATCAGCCAAGTTTTCAGGTGAAACCTGGCCCCACCCTATCATGTGATTTACTGAGGTCAAATGGCCCAGGATGTGAGTGGGCGTTAAGGCGTCTGGGAAGGGATCTCATAAGTGGATTATAGATGGCCGACAGTTGGTGTTGTAAGCCACCGCCTCTGTTCAAAGATGGTCGCTCACAGTGGACATAGATGGCTTCTTTCACTCCTCTTTTGGGGCTCTCCACCTGTTGCTCTTAGAACTGAAGAAGCTTCTCGGATGAGAGGTGAAACGTCTTCAAGGAAACTTAAAGAAGTCCAGACACTTTTCTTTCCAAGCTCCTTCGACTATCCATAGAGACCAAAACAAAACACTTTTGGATTGAGCTGTCTGTCTGTAAGGACTAATTTGCTATTTATTTAATAGCATGGCCACTAGAGGAATTGCAGTTTCTAGTACTAGTACACTTGAATTAAACATACTCTGAAAAAAACCCAACATTTGTAATTTCTGTTTCATATTTATGTCAAAATATGTCGAAAGAGCTAATGCGTGTAGCAAAAGCAAAGTTACTTATTATCAGTGATAAGATCAAACCTAGCCACTAGCCCGTCTTCAGTTAGCACAGAACACAAAAGCTAAGCTGCTAATAAAAACTTAAAAACCTGCACATCACTCCTGTTTTTGTTCCCCGACACTGATTCTAAATTTCATTTGACGGCAATATTGAAATGTTATTATTTACATGTAAATTACATCCAAGGCAAGGCATTATGGAATTTTATTTTCCCAGCAGTTGGTCCTCTGTAAACACCTGATCAACCATACTTTTGAGGTTGTAGCGCCTCAACTTTAGATCAGCCCCTCTCAGCTAATCAGCTCACCTGAATCAGTAGTTCGTTTCAAACGGCTGCAATGCGCTCACATAGATAGGCTTGTATTTCCTTAATCTGTTCCATTATTGCATTAATTTTTGCCTATAGCTCAGAGCAAATGCATGTATGGAAGAATGAAGAAATGGAAGGCCGCATGATCGACTGCATGCTTGTAGAAATGTACATTTTTTTAATGTCTATTTCATCCATGAAACTGTGTGTTTTGAAAACTGCTACAGTAATAAAGCTATTGTGTTATTATGACTCATTTTAAATTTGTTGACATCTTGCTTACAAATGCACTTAAAGAGGAAACTGTAATTCAGTTTCTGCATTAATAACTATTGATTGCCCTTCTTTAGAGAGCAACCAGATGAACAATGCAGCTCATGTACCAACTCTGGTAAGTCAGCCATATCCAGGTGTGGGACCAATAATCAGCCCATATGAGGACCCAAAGGATCTCAACAAGTACACCACACTCAAGGCTGTGGGTAAGAGGTTGTTTATCACAAACCAAAAAAACATATGGTGAAAAAGCACTTGAAATTCATTGTTTGATTTTATTAGGTAGGATCTTACATCAGATATAAATGCAATTTGCATAATTAATGAGGATTTCCCTGGATCTATAATGAGTGTCAGGGTGAGTGAGCTGAAACAATCTGTCATATGAGTAACCATGAGGGCAAGTTCAGAAGTTAATGAGGCAAAGATTTTGGATGAAAATCTTCATTAAATATTCTTTGGCATTTCAATAAAATTGGTGTTAAAAGTTGCTCATATCAACAGACAGAAAAGAGTAAGATGACATCTCTCTCTTTTTAGTTTAACATCAACAATTTATCTAATACATCTAGCTTTTCTTATTTGATTATTATCTACATGCCAAGGATACTACTTACATAATACAGCGGTAAAACTTTACAAGTGCTTTTTTGTTATTATAAAGGAGAATAGTTGGTTTGAATCTCTATCAAGTCTCTTGCTGTCAGAAATCCTTGTGATTTAATCCACCGTCCATCAATGCCAACAGCGAGGGGAACTGAAAGATTATTTATAGAAGCAAGTTTGTTGTTCTTCTCATGGGCTAATTTTGGAAAGTCTACAGCCAGTTCCTGGACAAGCAGCACTTTAAACAAGAAATTATAGAAGCTGTCAAAATAGTACTACTTAGAAACGTGGCTAAAAATATCTTTTTAAATATCTTTTGACATGCTTTTAATGTCAGGGTAAAGAAAAGAAAATCACTTCTCAGTTCCACTTTAAGTAACAATATTGTAGTGGTATGTATTTAGCAAGTATCTTTTATTGTTCGATTGGTGTGTTCATATATCCTCAAGAGCAATAAACTCCAACTTCAAAACCTCAGTTTTGAAATGTATTGTTCCCACTGTATTATATTAACCTTATCAGTAATCTGAATGAACTATAGTTAACCAACTACTTATCACATTGATTACTGAAGGAAAAAATAATTCCAAACAAATAGTCCTAATTTGACCCGATCACATCCAAGTCTCTAGTGATGGTATTTGTAGATCTGTGCATAATGCTATTAACACAGAAGTGCAATGCTTTATTTAGATTCCATTGAAATCAATTGGCTCTGTTTGACGGACCTGAGCATGGGAGAGATGACAGCTATCAGCATGCGTGAAACGAGGTCCAATCACTGCTCGCAGTCTTTGTGATGGCACAAGCAGCTGATGCTTCTTCGCCGCTAATCCACTGAAGTGCCGTCAAACGAACTTATCATTAGGGAGCAAATCTTAGCAAATGAGAGCAGGAACAGGAGACAATCAAGAGCAATCAAAACAAAAATGAATGAGGGGATGGTGATGTGATGCATCTTGTGTGCACACAAGAGGCTCTGTGGTCCGAATATATGAGCTATACCAACAATGATTTGTGTTTCACTGGTGCAAGGATATGCTTGTGTGTGTGTCTGTGCCAATTACAGCATCACTTTTGCCAAATCAAAGATTTCTTTCTGTATATATTTATTGTTTTAGTAAACAATGTCTAATATATGATGATGACACAAACGCACACACTTTTTGCTACAATAAATCTCTTGTTTATTTTTGTGTTTATTAGCGGAGAAAGCTAATGACAGCTTTCACAACAACCGTCGACAAGTGATTGAGATGACAGCCAAAGGTAGCCTTCCAATGGAAGGTGTGGATATGGAGCCAGAGCCGAGCAATCCTTACAGCCCTCCCAGACAGCTGTCAAAGCAGAATGGACACAAGTATAAAAGCTCCAAGAGCCACAGCTCCCAGTCACTGTACTACAGCGCCAGCAGTGCTCCCAGTCCAGGCGTGCTAAGATCCTGGGAAAGCAAGGACACACTGGGACTCCGACAGAGCTATGGCCCAAAGAAACTCTGCATCACAGAAAAGGAGCTGGACACCATTCGCTACATGCCTCCACAACCATACTATGTCACTAACAGCAAGACAGAAGTGACAGTATGAACGACTGCCTAATCGTCAGGCTTATAATGAGTCTGCAGACTCCAGATGTAGTTACAGGAAAGCAGTGTGAACTGTAGTATGTGGCTCTGTCTTTGTAATGGATAACATTTATGACACTGTCACGAGGTGAAGTGTACTTTGACAGGACTCTGTATCTAACACCGTGCCTCAGATGGGCACTGTAATGAATATTTTGTGTTTAATATTCACATAATCAAACTGCTAAAGTTACATAACTTATAGTACAGTGATGAGATGTGACACATTAAGTACTATCGCCAGTATCTACTGAAAGGACCTTAAAATAAAAGCGTATTATGTAACTTCTATTAAGAAAAAAAAAAAAAAAAGAGGTTTATGTTTATCTAATCAGAGTGGAATAGCCTGTGGTTGGTGGGATCTTTATGAAATGCTTCACTAGATAATGAATAGTGTTTAAAAATGTTGGGAACTGTTCATGTGTTAAGAGTACGGATTAATATCCAGTGGCAGTTGGACCAATTGCAGGGACCAGGGTTTGTATTTTCAGTCTATACTAATCTGTACCATACTCTGAATATGAGATAATCTAAAACCTCACATGAGACTAAATATCTCTAAAGTCCAACTTAAGGACTTATTCACACAGGCACAGAAACCCTGGCAGCTGGAGGGTGCCAGAGAAAACTGTGAATTCCCCAACCAGCTGTTGACTGGTGAAATTGGTCACAAAAAAGGATGCTGCTCTGGACACCTCTCTGCAAATGCTTTGACCTCTAGCCGATTGTTGCAGTTACCCGTATTTTGCATGAAATACACCGACTTGCCTGGAAACGATTACTATACTTTGAGCTGTAGTGAAATTTGAAAATGTCTGAAACTGGAAACGGATGATAATAACCTTCAAAGTTGAACCTAATTGCTGCAAAAAAAAAGGTGTTTCAAGAGGCGCAACTTTTACTTTAAATGCGAAGGGTCTCCATTTAAAATTTGCAATGCTCTTTTCACAGTTTCACAGACAAGCCGGCATCTTCCGTGCAAACTACAGGATTTTAGTGCCAAATCAAAAACTTCTTTGTGGCAAATTCTACACTCGCAACAGCTAGCAACCTCTAGCAGCTTCATTTCCTCATCGCAAAATACAAACTTTTCCCTAGTAGCCAGGTGATCACTGTCTGATCTCAAGGCTTACATGAAAGAGGTTTTAGCAATTGATTTTATAGTGACTGCCAGCAACCGCTCACCAACCAGCTGGAGAACTTTTTCCCTAGCAAACGGTGGGAGCCCTTTGGGACTGGGGCAAGATAATAGCTGTACTTATTTAAAAGGAAAAACAATCAGAAACAAGAGCACTCAGAGAGCGTAACTCCAGCTTGATCTGATTTTCACCAGAATTAAATTAGCTTGAGCTATTATTGGTATCTGCTATCAAACACCATTTGAACATGATATCTTGAAAATTGTGGATGCCAGACTGCCAAACATACCTTACATACTAGATCCCTTCACGGGGAGAATCAATCTGTTTCCAAAATCCCGTCTATTTTCAAAAGCTGTGTTTGTTGATAAAGCATAGATGAATCAGTTTGTAAAAGTGTTGATGTTTACTTAAATGACTTAAGACTCATTTAAATTTGACGTAGTTTCCCTTTTTAAAGTTGTGGTTGTCTTACTTTGAAAGAAAACCATGTCAATACTGACGTACAACTTGGAGAAACATTCAGTAGCTGTGGCGTAATCAAACCAGTGTTGTCATGGTGTAATAGACCCTCATGCGGTATCAGTATGTGTGATTATCCTAGAAAATCTTGTACTTGAAAACCCAGCATTAGAGCGGAAACTGGTTTTATTCTTAGTAATGTATTATGCTCCCAACAAAAGTAATTTAAATGTTTGCATTATAGTTGAACCTTTTGGGTTTTTTAACATGTTATTTTTGTGACTTAAATCCCAACTTTGACATTTAAAGAATGTACGTGGTATGGATAGTCTAAATACAAGTGATATTAGTTGACTGTTAGAGGCCAATAATAAATCAGAATGAATGTAAAATTCTTGTGAAGCAATGTAAGTGGGTATTCAAAGGTGTTTTTGAACTACAATGAAATATTCCAAGTCAGGTCTGAATCAATAGGAACATTTTTGCCATACACTGAATTTTTTTTTTCTTTACCGTACATGGCAAAAGGTTTTTAATAAACAGGGTTTTCAGGTGCCGTTGATCATTTGTTACGCTGAATTCACAGCCAAGCAATACAAAAGGACATTCACGCCTGCCTCCATGCAAGTCTTACTCATGCATTTGACTATTTGAGGTAGCTGAGGACAGGGATGTTCTCAGAGCTGCCACACAAGTGGGAAGTGGGAACTGCTAGTGTAAAGATATATTTATGTCTTCTCGAGTCCACATCTTACCAAACAAAAAATATAACAAGGCCAGAAAATATGCATATTGTTGTGTTTTGGTAGTTGTTCGTATTGTCACACACTTCCAATCAAACTTTATGCACTATTTTCCATTACACATATCTAGTGGGCTGAACTAGCTTATCATGTCACCTTATTAATCAACTGTGTCAGCAATCACCTGATCTGATAATCACAGTATTCAAAGGTCAGTTGAGATTTTTAATCAATACTGAGTAGTCACAATCTTTGACTATTCTTGTTTCGTGAATGTTTTATTACCTCGTCAATACTGTTTAAATCACTTACTGTATATTTAACTACAGCACATCACATTTAATCATGAAGCTCTACTGTTATACTGCCAGTTAAAGCATAATGTGACCAATACACATCTGGACTGCAGCATTGGTAAAGATTAAAAGAACGCTCCTATGAACAGTGTTGTTCACAATGATAACTGCAATTTGTTTGATCGCTGTTTTTTCATTATCATAAGATGCATTTGAGTACCTATTTTATCTTTTATCTGTCATGTGTTATGTACAGTACAGGGTTACTTTGTTTTTAAAAAATGAACTTTTTCTTGAAGTGGTTAACATGTACTGGGAAGTTTCTGAGCAACTCGTTGAACGTTTTCCATATGTTATTTTTGTGTTGTGAACTGCAGTTCCCATGTTGTTGGTGCCCTGCAAAACCTTGAATCCAGTAATGTTTCACTGTGGTTCAAGGTTCATGACAGTGTCCTTGTATGTGCAACTGCTCTAATGTTCATACAAGATTTCTACAAGACAGCACAGGCACACATGTACAATAATCACCTGTAGTTAAGCCTAAGTCACACACGCCTGGAGATCTGTCAGTGACCACCTGACAACCTGCTGTTACTGAAGGAAAATATTTATTCCCCGACCATTTGGTGAGTGGTTGTTGGATGTTTCTGACAGTCACTAGGTGAAATTGGTTACAAAGACTGCCTAGTCTGCAAATATTTGCCAACTACTCAAAAAACTGTATGAAACTTGAAAAAGTGCACAGCAAATTAAAAACTGAAACGGAGTACTTTGCCTTCAAAGTAAAAGTTGTACCGGTTTTAGCCAATAGTCACAACTTTTACAGACATTTGTAGATAAGTTGACATCTTCCTCCCACACTATGAGTGACCGCGGCAAACTGCTAGCAACCAAAAGCGACTCTCAACGACCTCCAGTGAGCGCTATCCTTCCTATCAATGGAAGGTTGCCAGAGGGTCATTGACTGGACTCTAGGCCTGTTCGACTGGGGCTTTAATAGACTTCACTAACATTCCAGGAACAAATGTAATAAAATTTACACATTAAACATTTTATAACTTGTTTTCTCATTGACTTTTTCTTTTGCAATAGGAAGACAGTCACCTGACATATGGTAGGGCCTACTGTGGCAGCACTAAAAGTGACGAGCACATAATCACAGAAACATTTCTAGAGCGCTCAGTTGACAGTAGCAGTTTTGGTGCTTTAAAAACACGCACACACTGTCACACATTGTGTCTTTTTGTTCCTAATTTATACTTGTCCCCTCTCTACACACACACACACACACACGCGCGCACACACACGCACCCCTCTCAAACACCACACCAGATGGTATCATAACACAGAAGAACCTTTGAGCTATGTCAAAAGACCACTTTGATATCACACACATTGCAGTTTTTGGGACCTTCTGTTAAAAATGCGCTCCAGCTGTACAGAAGTGAAGTGTGATTATAGTGTCAACATTAAAGTAATGTTTCATTTAAACTCTGCCTTGTGCTTACACATTCTTAAAACCTAGATGATTTGCTACTTTTGCTCCCAGTGAAACTGTATCTCTCAATTCATTAAGACATAATGCTGACATTGGATCCCTATGAGTTTGAAGGCATTTTTGAGACTCAAAATGTGGTTTTAGTGTCAGGGTTACAATTAGGTTATGATTAGATTTAGGCTGAGGTTTAGGATTAGGCATTCATTTTTGATGGTTATGGTTAGGTTAAGCTGCTAGGGAAAGCATTATGTCAATGAGATGTCCTCACTAAGATATGAAAATGTGTGTGTGTATATTAACTAAATAATATCAATAATATCAATCTGCTACAAGTAAACTCATTTACGCCACACAATTTCTACACTCTGTGCAAATAAATTTCTTTAACTGTGGCCTTTCCTACGCTCATGTGACACACTCATGCTCATCTTTCAAAACCTGGATAAGTAAAGGAGATGAATCAATTCAGCAAAGAACTAAGACCCAGGGCGTTATGTTTATGATAGCATAAAAGGACAGAACAACTTAACAGAGAAAATATTTTGTTGTTTTTTCCTCTCTTATGTGTTTGGTAATAACTTTGCATTTAAATTAAAAAACATACGTCTTTGGAAAAACATCTCCAAAACACATCAAAGTACCCAAACTATAGAGGGCTGATTGGAGACATATCCTTATACAGGGAGTGCAGAATTATTAGGCAAATGAGTATTTTGTCCACATCATCCTCTTGATGCATGTTGTCTTACTCCAAGCTGTATAGGCTCAAAAGCCTACTACCAATTAAGCATATTAGGTGATGTGCATCTCTGTAATGAGAAGGGGTGTGGTCTAATGACATCAACACCCTATATCAGGTGTGCATAATTATTAGGCAACGTCCTTTCCTTTGGCAAAATGGGTCAAAAGAAGGACTTGACAGGCTCAGAAAAGTCAAAAATAGTGAGATATCTTGCAGAGGGATGCAGCAGTCTCAAAATTGCAAAGCTTCTGAAGCGTGATCATCGAACAATCAAGCGTTTCATTCAAAATAGTCAACAGGGTCGCAAGAAGCGTGTGGAAAAACCAAGGCGCAAAATAACTGCCCATGAACTGAGAAAAGTCAAGCGTGCAGCTGCCAAGATGCCACTTGCCACCAGTTTGGCCATATTTCAGAGCTGCAACATCACTGGAGTGCCCAAAAGCACAAGGTGTGCAATACTCAGAGACATGGCCAAGGTAAGAAAGGCTGAAAGACGACCACCACTGAACAAGACACACAAGCTGCTACGTCAAGACTGGGCCAAGAAATATCTCAAGACTGGTTTTTCTAAGGTTTTATGGACTGATGAAATGAGAGTGAGTCTTGATGGGCCAGATGGATGGGCCCGTGGCTGGATTGGTAAAGGGCAGAGAGTTCCAGTCCGACTCAGACGCCAGTGGAGGTGGAGTACTGGTTTGGGCTGGTATCATCAAAGATGAGCTTGTGGGGCCTTATCGGGTTGAGGATGGAGTCAAGCTCAACTCCCAGTCCTACTGCCAGTTCCTGGAAGACACCTTCTTCAAGCAGTGGTACAGGAAGAAGTCTGCATCCTTCAAGAAAAACACGATTTCCATGCAGGACAATGCTCCATCACACGCGTCCAAGTACTCCACAGCGTGGCTGGCAAGAAAGGGTATAAAAGAAGAAAAACTAATGACATGGCCTCCTTGTTCACCTGATCTGAACCCCATTGAGAACCTGTGGTCCATCATCAAATGTGAGATTTACAAGGAGGGAAAACAGTACACCTCTCTGAACAGTGTCTGGGAGGCTGTGGTTGCTGCTGCACGCAATGTTGATGGTGAACAGATCAAAACACTGACAGAATCCATGGATGGCAGGCTTTTGAGTGTCCTTGCAAAGAAAGGTGGCTATATTGGTCGCTGATTTGTTTTTGTTTTGTTTTTGAATGTCAGAAATGTATATTTGTGAATGTGGAGATGTTATATTGGTTTCACTGGTAAAAATAAATAATTGAAATGGGTATGTATTTGTTTTTTGTTAAGTTGCCTAATAATTATGCACAGTAATAGTCACCTGCACACACAGATATCCCCCTAAAATAGCTAAAACTAAAAACAAACTAAAAACTACTTCCAAAAACATTCAGCTTTGATATTAATGAGTTTTTTGGGTTCATTGAGAACATGGTTGTTGTTCAATAATAAAATTATTCCTCAAAAATACAACTTGCCTAATAATTCTGCACTCCCTGTACACACTTACACCTCTTAATCTTTGACTTCCAGTCCCACTGTCATATATTTGATGATCAACTGTAAATGGTATTATTGCAAAGTGGAAGTGTTTAGGAACCACAGCAGCTTGACCAGAGTTGGGGTTGTAAAGTGTGGAGGCATACATTGTGTAAAAGTCACCAACGTTCTGCTGACTCAATAGCAGGAGAGCTCTAAACCTGGGTTTACAACGCAGAGCAACTCAAGGAGGAGAAGGTGGCCCCTCCTGGATTATAAGTGCCCCAGCATTTTAGTCCACAAAGTAAATCCTTTTGCTGTTCACTCTTCTTTTCACTTAATTCAATCCATCCTGCACAAGTTACTGTTTACAGTTTGCATTTCTATCAAAACTTGAGTGTTAACAAGCCTCTGGGAGCTCTGTCATTTACTTGAAAATGCCAGGAGACATTTGTTAATTAGCAAATCATGTTTCCTTCCACCAATGTGATTCCCTCTGGAAATTAAATCAGCACAATAACCTAATTCAGTCAGATAAAAGGGCACAGCTATGGTGAGAAAAAACTTCAGCAATGACATAAAAAGAAAAAAAACTGCATGCTTTTTCAAACATGAAATAATGCAACAACAGTCCATCCACAGGGGAGAAAAGTAAGTTTCAGTTCGAACTTGCAAACAGGCAAATGCATTGGAGTAAAAAATTAAGTATGCCAAAGGTTTTAACTCAGAGAATCATCTACAAGTCAACCACTATAACATAGTTTTATAGTTCTGCTTACACAAACCCACATGTTGGGAAGAATATCTACTTTAAAAAAAAAAACATGTTGGGAAGAATTAAAATTGGGCAGCGACAGAGTTGAATAAAACCTCAAGCAGAAATACAAATAGATGCGTATGGTTTATCTTTCTTGTGGTATGCAGATAAAAGAAATGTTCAGCTTTCTTCACCGAAAAAAGTGGGTGTGAAAAACAAAATGCTTATTATCTCACATACAACTCAAATGTCATTAAGTTCAATTTATTTTAGAGGTCTTTTCTTAAATATCTGCTTAATTTTAAAGTCATTTTTTGGCATTCTCTAACTGAGAAACCAAAATAATTCACTCAATAATTCCCATCATTTTTATCAATCATTACTCATAACAGTAACAGTACACCAGCTTCTAGCTATAATCACACAGAGTAGAGTGCATATTTTCAACATGAGTGGTAACAATGTTTCAGTCCTTTACAAAAACTACTCAGCTATCAGAACTTCATCTTTTGGGCTATGTCCTCAGAGAAGTCATCAGCATCACCAAAGCCCTGGTGTTCATATCGATTTCTTTTTTGCTTTGATTGTGTAATTTAAAATACAGCTGTGCAGGCTAACTACTCTATAAGACATTCACTGAAAAACAAATCTTTGCTTCAACAGCTTCAACAGATCTTCCTCAAAACATTTTAGAAAAGTATTAGTGGAATATAAAATGACTAAAAATAAATTCATAAAGAAAATAATCCTGCATAAAAAAAGTTAGCTGTGCATTAAACACACAGTATAGTGAAACCTTTATAAATCCACTTTAACATAATGCTGGCAATACAAGTATCCAGTGTGTTGTAGAGGAGGGGCCTTAACACATTAACATTAGAAAAATCTTGTTTTTCCCCCCAATAAAATGATATTTATTTGAATTAGTTTCACTTCATATTTGTTATCTGATTTTCTAATCAAAAATCACCAGCAATGTAATAAAAAATAGATTTTTACCACTTTTAATAGGAAAGGAAAGAACAGACTCATGGCCCAAACTATATGTTGACCATGCAGCATTTTGACTTTATAGCATCCATCACCAAAATAATGAAAACCTGTTTAGGGTTAGATTAACATCCACATGTTTTTTTTTACATATCTACTGAGGGTTAACTCAAAACAACTATGAGGCCAAATGCATGCGTGCAACTTCAGCTTTGTGTAGCACGTGACAACAACCTAACCAGTATCCTAAAAAAAAGTCAGTGGCGACTCAATGAATGCATCAAAAAAGCTTATCCGATATTACTGTTCAGGATAGTGACATCAGCAGGCAACGTTCAGAATAAGTACTTTTAGACTATCTGATTAGTAACTGTTAGTATCTAAGGTCACACTAGCATATTCGCAGAATCTTGACTAAGACCCTCTTCTCATGTGATAATTTTCAACCTTATCATCAAGCTCACCAACAACAGGCTAATAGAACAGTTGACTGATGGTTTGAAACAGACTTACTCAGGTGCTCTGTGTGGCTTCAGCAGCAGACAAAAGACGCAATTATAAGAATGCAATTATACAATGAATGGATTGTGTAAGCCCTCTCTGCTTCCACACCAGTAGTGATACAATTCTTGGGGTTCATGAAATGTGCATTGCTGGACTAAAGGGAAGTTTAACATGTCTTATTCAATTACTCAGTTGATTTGACTTCTGACTGCAGAATCGGTTCCCATAACAATTACATGCATGAGGACATACATACAGTCATACATATCTTTTATGCGCACAGTAAACAGAGAGGAACTGTGCCAGTTTTTTTCCCTTGTGACTGCAATAAAAATAGGAGCCCAGTGAGAAGCTTCAGATGACAAGCTGTCGAGATTTCATAGTCGCTGACATGACAAAGTGAACAGGCTGCATATTCTGCTGCAGATGCATTCAATATGAGCTGATGCTTATTAAAAAAAACAGCTGATAACTACCTTTTATGAGTCATAAAGTGAGGAAATGTGGGCGATTTCTGTATTTACAGGAAAAATGCACTTGTGGCATTTAAATGAATACAATTGGTGTTTTTTAAGCAACAGCAATACAGTGAAGGTGTTCTTTGGTTTGATGTACCTGGAGGGCTGAGGCATTTTGAAATATGCTACACTATAGTTAAGTATTTATAGGTTCAGTTTAAAGAGCATTACAATACCAGTAGATGTTTACTGGAGTATTGTTCTCATGACAATTCCTTAATGCAAAGAAGTCATGCAGCATTTCTAATGAAAAGGCAGCTATGTTAATTGAGAAAGGCCAGAAAAGATCACAACACATTCAGCTGTGCTGCAGCCAAGCTAGACGTTAAACGAGAAAGAAATTTCCAATTGCAAAGCAACTTAGCCTAGATTGTTGTGGAGCAAATGAAACAGCACAATCTGAGACTTTCTGAAGGGAGGTACACAGAGATTAGGAATGTGGAGCTCCTCTGAGAGATGCCTAGACAGCAGACAGAGACACAGGGAAGTCTTTCCTCTAGCTCAAGTCAAAAGAAAGGTCATTGTGTTATTTTGGGGATAGGCACAGTTGAGATACTCTGATTACCTCAGAGAAGCAATGCAAAACCTTTGGAGTTTGTGATAACTTGGGTTCATAGTGTTTTACCTTACTAATGAAAGTTGCTTTATTTCAGCTCCTCTACCAAATTTTGGGTGTTGTATTCCTGCACACTGAAGATTTGATTCAATCATAACGGTGAGTGCTGCTGTTTATGTTTTTTGTGCATAAAAGTAAGATAACATAATGATATCAGTGTGAACATAATAATTGTAAATTCATTAATTTACCTAAAAGTTAAGATTTCACTAAATATGGAATTAACTGTATTATAAATGCATACTTGTGTTGTGCTTTCATGAAGATTTAAATACAGTTTTCTATCAGCCTTCTTCGTTTGTCCTACAGAGACTTACAAGACTTACATGAACCATTTTAGTTCTTTAATCCTCAAAGACCAGATTGCTTTTTCTTTACTCCAGTATTTTAGTATTCTACTCCAGTATTCTTGCTTGTCATCTACTAAGAGATTTCAGTCAATCCAAAGAAAAGCATACGTGTGACTGTGAGATAAGTACACCTGGACCTCCTGTGTTGTTTGCGTGTTGGTCCCAAGTCACATATGAAATTCTAAGGAAAGTAAGTTTAAAAATATTACAGCTTTAAGATTTATATTTGATCGTTTGTTTCCCCACCTGTCCTTCAAACCTTGCTTATCCTTGGACCCAGGAACTGCCAAACCACTCCAGGTCCTTTTGGAATCCTTTTACAGACAGATTCCTTTTATTGTAGGGTCTACCTTACAATATAAAGAACATATAATTTTTTTTATAGTTTGTTACTTCTGAGCTTGAGTTGTTCCTCAGTTTGGGTGCACTTTAAATGGGCCAAGTCATTGCTGTAAAGGTAAAAGAGACACAAAAAGAAGCTTGGACTTTAAAAGTCCCTCTATTTCTGTTCAGCCATGTCTAACAATACCCTCTTGTACTTCAGCTGTAAGCACAGCAATTTTTAAGCATCTACAGAAACCATTTTATTTCTGAAATCTCTCCTTGAATGTACCCATGACACTTAAAAAACAAAAAACAAAATGAAGTCCTTTGGAAGCAATCTACCCTAATTGCATACTTAATAATAAATTGCAAATTATGAATCTAGCAATTATGTAAAATGAGAGTAAATGTAAATGTACATAAACTTAGAGCACTTGAAAATGTGTCTGATCCTCTGCGGAGTGCTTAGTTAATCAAGAAATGGCACAGAGAGGGGAGTGACAACTGAGAGCAAGCTGATGAATTTCAAAGTCCTCTGCAGCTTAATAATATCAGTGACTTTGAAAATGAATGCTTGGGAACCCTTTGGTTCACAAGAAAATTAAACCGGCTCCCAAATTATTCTGCAAGCTCAATCAAGGCATTCATCGATCCATTTTCTTAACCATTATTCCAACGAGGGTTGTAGAGGGGTTGGAACCTTTTTTTTTAGCTAACACTGAGCAAGAGGTGGAGTACACGCCATCACGAATTCTGTAAAATCAGCCAAGGCTACATGCTATTGTGTTTTATTTCATGGTTTACTTTTCCACTTGTACTAAAATTCAAACTTTCCAATAATTTGACATACTACCTTCAACACAACTCAATTCTGAATTGCACGCGGCCCATTAACATATATCTACTTACAAAGCTTTTCTGTCACCTGCAAAGACATCTTGTGTGTCTTTATGAGTTGCTCACAAAATATCATACCTCTCAAATATCTAACCTCATTAATTAAATGCCATTTCATGTACTGTTCAATCTAATGACAATGTAAATGAATGCCTAAATGAAGCAGGTAGTTACAGTAATGCAAAAGCCACCCTTGTCATTTATGTCTAAACTGATATACTGCCGTCACTTTAACACACTGACAAAGCTAGCAATGATATGTACCCCATTTCTGCAAAGTCCTCTGCAGCTTAATAGTATGGACTTAAAAATGTCATATGATGTATTAATTTAATTTCCTTCATTTCTGTGTCAGCTGATCTTTTTTCCATTTACTGGTGGCAGTTCATTCGGGTTGCAGACATGGCATATCATTTTTAGGTCCTTTTGTGCTCGGAGACAGGCTTCACCTCTTTATCTCATTTCTTTCTTTCACACCCGTTCCATGAAAGGTTTCTCACCTTTGCTTTGGCAGCCTCACAAAAGTCCTCTGTGATGGTTAAGCAGCAAAGTCACATAATAGACCCAGCACTATAAAATTCTTGACTTTATTTTGAAATGTAGCAGGCCATCCTTAGAGCAAAATTAAAAAACAAACAAACAAAATAACATATCAGCCAACTTCTATTGATCCACACACTTAGAAAGGGAATTTATTTTGATGATAATTTATATTTTAATTCCCTACAGTTCGCTCTAAGAGTTAAAGAAAACAAAACAAAGATATTTCACTGCATGCATATGAAATAAGAAGGAGAAAAACCGCGTCCCTACACTGCTCATTAACAATAAGTGACAGCAGCCCATTACAGTAACAATTCTCTTTCAGGAGAGAAACAAAGCTAGAAAATTACAGCCCCAATAAAACAAGACGGGAAAAAGCAGCTTTATATTTCTCCAGAGGAGCATAGCAGTTGGCAGAATTCAAAAGGCAGAAACAGAACCCATGTTGTCAGCAAAAACGAGCTCTTCTGCAGTGAAACTACTGTTGGACTAGTTAATAATTCATTTATCCACTGTCTGTAAGGAATTCTGACTGTAAAGTAAATCTGAAGAAAAAGAAGCGCATGTTGCGAGTTTTTACCAATCTAAACTGCTTTGAGATGCTCTTAGTTTTTCCCAGTAATCCCAGAATAACATCTCTTTATCCAGACATTAGGCAATTCAACTGCTGAGGCCCAGTTATTAAAGTTTTAAATAAAGTAGTAATGGATTGTTTTGGAATTAACCTCTTTATTTGATGAGGTGCCACTATTTTGGGGCCTGAAAAAAAGTTCAAATCAATGGGCCGTTTTGGTTGCTTTGTTTCAAGAAAGACCTCAAGGATGGTCTATGGGCTTGTTAATAGTATAAAGACATACTACGTTTCCTTATATGAAGGGCATACTAAGAGTGAGTATATTCACTCTGAAATGATTAGCATGCTGCACAGCTGTATCACAACAAGAAGGTCTTCTGTTCAAATGCACTGGGTTGTTGGAGCCTTCACTGTGCCTGCATGGCTTCTCTCTGGGTACTCCAGACTCTTCCTGCAGTCCCAAAGTATGCAGTTAATGGGGTTAGTTTAACTGGTGATTGGTGTTGTCCACTGTTGTGAGTGTGAACTGGTTGCCCCTCTCTTTGTTTTAGCTCTGCAATGGATTGGCAAACAATGTAGAATCTTGCCTTTTACCCTTTAAAGCCCTCTCATGGCTGTATGATAAAGCCAAAGTGATATCTATGTGCTATAAGCTGTCTAAGAAAAGGAACTATTAAAATATTTCCATTGTCCCATAGGCACAGTGTTATTTTTTTTATTATTGACCTACACTTCTATCCACATTTATACACTCTACTGCCTTAAATGTAGAGCAGGAGCTGCGGGCTACAGACTGCTAACACAAAACCAGTTCTATTGTCTTGCCCTGACACACATTTTTGACTTGACCTACGTACAAAGACAGGAGTAGATAGAAAAGCATCTTACGTGTTTTACCACTTCAGGAATATATATTGTTTATAAACTGTAAGACGACCACTGAAGCATCTCAACATTGTTGTTGAAGATTAAATAAAAGGCATGTCAGGAAAGTTTGCAGGACCAACTGAAAGAAGGAAACTGCCACGCGTGAAGGTTTCTTACTGTAGTGTGACAGGTCCAAAGATATAGTAAATGTCACAATAGCGATGAGGACTTGAACGAGAGAGACAGTGCAAAGAGTTTTTGTTGTTAAGAAGTATGAAGATAAGAATGTAGAATTCTTTTCAAGGATGCAGTACAGGAAATTGTTTGATTCTGGCAGAAAGCTTTGAAAGGCGCCAATTTCACTGTCAATTGGAGAACTGATGTGACATGCACAAACACGCTGCTAAAGTTGCTGAGTAAAGGTAAAGTTTTGGCATTTTTTAGGGAAATGTCTCCTCAAAAAAATGAACATGAACTACCAGAAGACACTCTCCATTAATAATAGCATGTAGGAAAAAAACACAATCAAGATCGGGTCTGCGGCAACTTTTCAAAGCCAACTTTTAGGAAGCATGCCGAAATTGCAGACAAGCCGACAACTAACATTAGACAAAGGAGATCAATGATATGTCACTATTAATGTTGCTCCACCTGCGTCTGGCCCACAGGCCTCCAAAATTGGACCACAATACAAGTGAACCCACTGCAAATCAAATCCATACCCTTCAAACAGCATTCACCAATGCATTTGAAAGGGAGGTTATTACAAAGTCCTTATAATGTTTGATATGTAGCTTTATTAGTAATATATAAAATAGCTAATATACCTTTATATTTCCATTTTTGGGTTACGCTGGTCACATGAAGTTGCATTTACTCATGTGAAGATAAAAAAAAGGTATAAATGAAGAAAAAAATGAATGAGAGACCTAAATGAAGCTTCAGATTATCTGCATTTCTACAGGGATTCAGGAGCTGCTTTTCTTCCCTCCTCTCAATGAGATCCAGGTCTCTTCCCAGTTGCCTAATTCACACAGACATTAGTGTTTGGTTGTGTCTCTTTCACCTGTCTTCTTCAACTGACATTGTCTAGCTGTTTCAGTTTCATCCTGGATCCCCTGAGCATAGCTAAATGGGCAGGATGACAGTGAGGGGAAAAAAATGAGAGCGTTTCAATGGAGTTTCATTTCAATTCAGAGCTTTTTCTTTGATGATATATAAATTGACATGTGTGATAGCAGTTTACTATAAATCAATTTAACCCTGAAGTAGCCAAACTATTTTTTCACCTTGTCAGGATTCTTGTCTATCACTGCAAAACATTTTCTTTCTTTAATAAATAGAAATAAAAGGTGTAAAAAAAGCAACAAAAAAAGCATTTAAATAAAAATAAAAAGCATTTAAATAAAAGCTTTTGCAGCAATAAATCTTTAAGTACTCGAGGTCTGCTAGCCAAGGTTTACTGCAAGGCATTCATTATAATGTTAGATAAAATATACTTGTCGCATCTTGTACATATTGACAACAGTTCTAACCAAAAACCTCATTTGGATTCATGACTCTATCAGACCTCTTACCCCTGATTTTCACTCTAAGCCTCGTCTAATCTGGTATACATCAACTTTTGTTTCATTTCCCTTCCTTAAGGATGGCTTCTTGACAGCCACCCTTGACATTAGATGGATCAGCTAAAGCCTGTGATTCATCTCTCACGTCATGTGTCTGGTTTCTTGCTTGATCATTTCTATTTCTATGGACATAATCTTCAGATACTGTTCATCTGCTGTACACATTCATTTAGGTCTGATACTTTTCAGCAAATAGCTCTTTAGAAATCACCTTGTTGGTGCAAAAATACAATTTTATATATGTCAGAGTGTGTTATCTTAAACTAAATATATGGGAACAAAGTATATTTTTGTAACAGGCGGCATGTAAAAAAGCATAGATAGGCATTCGATTGGCTATGGCAGCACACATCCAACGGTTACAATGTTACAATAGAAATCTAATCTGGGTCCTCAGCTGCATGATTTGGTCACATCATCACAGTCAATTACCAAAAAATGGCCAGTTCCAGCAGATTCCAGATGTGGACACTGAGTCATTGAATTCTCTTTCCTCCTTGAAAGCAGCAAGTTGACTGTGAGCCCTGGGTGTTATTAATAGCCACTGCAGGGGTGTTGAGGGTCTTTTTACTGTCAAAGGGTGAGGTGGCAGCGCTTTCAGAGCAGTACTGAACCAAAGGCAACTGAACAATGATTTAAACTCAGATAAAACACGTTTCTCTTTTATTAATTTGTTTTTAAAATGTAAAGGGAGGAGTGCAACAATCGACCAGAGGATGGCAGTGTTGACTGTCACTCCATATGAAGCTCTTATATATGTTTATCGTTATGTGTCGCTCCAACTTTAATCAGAGACAAATCAAACAATTTGGGTCACTAAAGTCTCTCCACTTCCCTAATCGCAGATTATAAGAATAAGAAAAGAGATCAGTTATTTAACCTTTCTTTAGTAGTAAAAAGTTATTTCCCTGTTACAGCAACAGAGCACAGAAATGAAAGTGCTCCTTTTGGCTGTTTTCCACTGTGTTATGTGCAACAGATGAGAGCAGCAGGAGGGTCCAACATTATTCATGTCCTGAGGCCCACTACAGCAGCACAGGAGGAGTAATCTTTGGTTTTACAGCTTGTTTTTTTCTTCTTCTTTTGATAGAGCTATTTCTTCACCGAAGTTACTACATTCAGCTGGTTTTTATGTACTTCTCTTAGACTCGTTTTAGAATTCTGGTGGTTTTTGTCTGTCATTGCTTTTCTAAAATGAAGCAGTTAATACCGCACACAGTCTTTTTAGTGTTGGCTTGTCACATAGCGTTTTATGTTTGAAAAGACAACAAGATAAGTTGTGTGGTTTCAAAGGTGAATCAGCTTGGACTGTGAATTGAATACCAGCCAATTAAACAAAAAAAACACAGAGAAAAAACAAAGTACTAAAGTCTGAGTCATAATCACTTTAACAAGCACAGCAACAAATTTTCATCTTCACTTGCTAAATAGGCATGTTTAATTGTTTTTTACTGTGATGTTGAAAAAGTGTAGGTCATTGGATGGGATGAGAGTGACTAGATATATGTGTTTTACTGTTAATGATGTACAATAGACAGATAGATGGACAGGCAATGTAGAATAGTATATATTTCCAAAACAGTTAAACCTAATAAAAATCCCTGAAAACCCAGTTCAGTTTAAACTTGTATGATTTCTGTATCCAGATAATGACAAAAGTCTAAGTTAAACAGGCCTAACATAGCTGCAGCAGGATAAGCCTGTGTGTTCATTAGCTACAGTGTATGTGTTCTAATACTTTATCTCTCTAACTGGCAATCTCAATTATTGGCAGAGTAGCAGAATTAATATTAGTTTTAACTCGGATCAGCATCCAGCTGCTTAATTTAGATTGACTTCTTGCTTTCTAGCCAATTTATCTGCTGCTAAACAATTAAAAAAATGTATATAGAGTTATTTGAGAAAATTATTCTTCCTTAAACAAGACAAAGCCCAGTCAAAATACTACAACCACAGCGACAGGCTTTCCCGCTCACTATTAAGATGCCTCTCCTCCACCAAGTGAGCTCATAGCAACCGACCAAGCTGGAAACCTCTGTGTATGCCACAGAAGGAGCCAATCAGAGGTGTTTGTCAGCGATGCAAAAATCAAAGAACAGCTCGCTGCAGCAGCCATTCTCCAAGTTTTTTTTTCTTTTCATGTCATTTAAAAGAAAAAAAAGAAAGAAATTGACTTCAGAACGAGAAAGCTGCTTTCCACGGTTGATCTAGTGAAGCCTAGAAAGACACAGCAAAATCCATAGATCTGCTTATCGCTGCTGCTCATACTCTATTAAGCATTAACCATTTTGGTTAGTATAGGAAAGGCTTCCACAGATGAAGACAGTGCTGTTTGACCAAGATTAAAACAGCAAACCAGCAGTGCTCTCTACTGGCAAGAGAACGTTTTAATGCTGTTTATCTCTGTACACTCTGCAGCCTTTATCAGAGTTGCAGGCATGACAAAGGTTTCAGTCAGGACACATGATCCTTTCATATGAGAAATATGGAGTGCATTTCTTTTCAGCGTGGGACATAAAAGTATTATTATATACCTAAAAAACGATGTGTAAACTCTAACTTTGTGCCACATGTATTAATCAATACAAATGTCTATTAAAGATCATTTAAAAATGTGTATTTTAGATCAAATATAAAATAAGACTACAATACACACACCAAGCTCCATCTGATTTAGATGAATGCTGGAATAAACATAACTATCACTGATATTAACATATAAATCTGCCAGATGTAATTATCAACAACTGAAGAAGGCTGTGCTGCACATCACGTACACTTCTTAACAGATAATATTTTGCCTATTTGTGGAATGCAGCAGTGGACAATATTTAGCAAATAGTCACTATATATGTAATATAATGTGTCTTCATATTGTTAAAAATTCAGTGTTGGAAAATCACCCAATTAAATTAAATCAAATGAATGAGTAAGCACACAGTACTATCTAGATTTGCTTGGCCTTCAGAGCTTTAGCATGGTTCTCTAAAGATCTCAGATATGAGGAAAAAGAGCAAACACAAAGTTAGTCATTACAGCCATTGATAAGGAAATTGACCTCTGGAACTGACCCCATCCTACATTATGAACTTTGTGAATGAAGCATTTCTGACACTGCTGTCAGTTTCTATGTCACATGCAGCTTTTGTCAAAACACATACATCTTAATTTTTTTCAAATATAACAGCTTTGTTCCAAAAGTATTGTTCAATAACAGATGACAAAATGTTATTGCATATTTAATATGCATATGATGTATGCTTCCAAGTTTAAGTTTGGAAGTGAAATATATGTTCAGTCAGTTTATCCTTAGACAAATGTTCCTTTGATAATGAGTTACCTATAAGCAGGAAAAAAAACAAAAAAAACCTGAAAAACGTCATAAATTCAGTCAATGGCTCAGTGCACTGTGTAATCTTATCTCTTTAACACTGTATCTCAGTTAAAATCTACAGTAAATGCACTCAGTGGCATGACTCTGCCAGCCACCTGGGCTGACAATATTTTAGAAAGCTTACAAAGAAATGAGATACATAAAAAGAGAAATTTCAGCACAGCAAAAACCGCAGAGAGGAATGGAAAGTCTAAAATATTCTCATTTTGCAGACTTTGTTATTATTATGCTATTATTATGACACTGAAATGATCAGTATTGATGCTGGGAAGAAAGGTTTAGAAAGCCCAACTGAAAATTCTAAGAAAAAGTACATGAATAAATGTACTTACTAACAACTCTGACGGAAATGAATGGGTTAATGGTGCAGAAAAAGTAGACCTGACCAAAAAAAAAAAAAGAAGCTTGGGGGCTTGGTGGACTTTTCATTCAACATACAGTTGCACAAGGATCAGTCATTCACTATTACACAGGTTGTCTGCCTTAAATCATGACCTCTGAAACTCAAGGTAAATCTTTTCTGGCCTTTAACTATTAACAATTTTATAATTTAATGTTTATTTCTTATTTCTTAACCATATTTTGCATTCTATAATGAATTTATGTATTACATTTTTATATTTACATGTTAATATTCTCTCCACAGCTAGTATGCAAATCACTGCTCTGATGGTAGTCTGGATATTGGGAACATCACTGGTGTTTCCACAGCCAGACACAGCAGCTACAGAGAAGGTGGCTGAAGATCCCATTCCCTGCTCTAAGGTGTGCACCTGTCAATACGATGATTTCATCTCGGAGCTCAACATGTACTGCAGTTTTCACAACTTCACACAAGTACCAACTGACATGCCACCATCCACTTATTCTCTCTGGTTGGATGGCAACCGGTTTACAACGCTCCCAGCCGCAGCTTTTCGGGATTTGACCAACCTGGACTTTTTAAATCTTCAGAATGGCCAGCTGACGACTATTGACCCTCAGGCTTTCAAGGGCCTTGGGTCACTAGCACATATGCACCTTGAGCGGAATCGCCTCCGGGTATTACCAGGTACAGTCTTCCAGAATACACCCAACCTTGCTTCACTTAGTCTGCATAACAACCAACTCAGTCGCATTGAGGAAAGACTGTTTGCAGGACTCTCACAAATGTGGCTTCTTAACCTAGGTTGGAACTCATTAACGGTCTTACCTGAGACAGCTTTCCATGACCTGCAAGGTCTGCGAGAGCTGATACTCGCAGGAAACAGACTTGCTTACTTGCAGCCACAGCTCTTTCAAAACCTTGGTGAGCTCAAAGAGTTAGATTTGACAGGAAATTACCTGAAGGTGATCAAAGCCAACGTGTTTCTTAAACTAACTAAACTGCAAAAGCTTTACCTGGGACAGAATCAGATTTTAACAGTGGTCCCCAGAGCTTTTGCAGGCATGAAGTCACTTAGATGGCTGGATCTGACAAACAATAAAGTGACTTCTCTACATGATGACACCTTCCTTGGCCTGCACAATCTCCATGTACTTCGCCTTTCTCACAACTCTATCACTGGAATTAGGCCTAGAACTTTCCGTGATCTGCAGTACCTAGAAGAACTAAGACTGAGTTACAACAGGATTAGAAATCTGGGGGATAGGATCTTCGAAGATCTTGGCCATTTAGAGGTCCTAGAACTAGAACACAATCAAGTGCAGGAAGCACACGTGGGGGCTTTCACAGGCCTCTCTCATGTGGCTGTCATTAACCTTTCTGGAAGCTGCTTCCGCACTCTTCCAGACCAAATGTTCAAAGGTCTGCCAAGGCTTCACAGCCTACATCTGGACAGAGGCTGCTTAACTAAGATAACAACTCAAGCTTTCAGAGGACTGTCTGGTTTAAGGAGGCTATTTCTGCAACGCAACAATATTTCTGTTGTGGAACACCAGAGTTTTGTGGATATGGTAGGCTTATCGGGACTTGATCTGAGTTCCAACAAGCTGGGTGCTCTCACCACCCATACATTCTCTGGCCTCAAGAATTTGGAGTACTTGCTGTTGTCCAACAATGAGTGTAGACAGTTTTTGCAAAATGGCACAAGGCAGATTCTTCCAAGGCTGCGCTACCTAGACTTGAGAGATAATGCCTTAACAAGCTTGGCCCCAGACTTCTCTGATAATATAGAAAAACTATTACTGTCTGGAAACAGGTGGAAATGTGACTGCAGCAACCTCCCACTTAGAAACTACGCGTTGAGGAAGTCACAGGTGATTCCTCGGCTAGTGGAGACCCACGCAGAAGGTGAAGAGCCTGATACGACAATCACCATATACAACAACATCACATGCACCAGCCCACCTCGCCTAGCAGGTCAGGACTTACGGGATGTGGACGGTGAACACTTCCAAAACTGCTAAGCTGCACTACAAAGACAGTTTTATGGAGCTGGTTGGTTAAAATTCTGCTATCAGCATTAGCATTTCAACATTGTAAATTACTTAAGTTTGATTTGAACATCAAAACTGCAATACTGAAATGTGTTTCATGTTCTTATATAGCTATTAACAGATAAGCTCCTGCCATCTCATGCTTTTACAGAAAATGCTATTTGTTTCTAAACATATCTGGATTCTCTTCAAAGGAAATCCCATGAAAACCAATATTCCTTTTGCTTCATTAGATATGTTAAATATGTGGTTGTGGTTGAATGTGATGACAGTTGGCAGATTGTCAACACTAGGAAAAACAAAATGTGATGCAGCAACTTCACAATGCTTTGTGACACATCAATTTATGTTAGTATTAGAGAGCATGATGGAATGTGAAGAGCTCAATTTGTAATACCTTTGCTGAAGTGCTTCATATGGATATGAGTTTGCCTGAGATATTTAATAAAACATTTCAAATGTGCAAATGTGGTTCATTGACTTTTGCTAAAATAGTTATAAAATGATCTGTAACACAGATAACTTAACTTTAGCACAGAACGTATTAAGATTATGATAAGGCCCGACAGTACTTTAATTGCAGTAATTTCAAGCAAAGTAAAATAATAATATTAATAATTATCATCATCATCATCATCATGGGCCTTTGAAATTTGAAGAAATGTTTGAACATGAATAACTCAAAACATTTCACAGATTAAATCCTGGCATTTTCACTGGCCTGGCTTACCACAAAAATGAAACAGGATCTGTAATTTGGAACAAATGCATCAAAAATGTCTGAGTATTGGTTAGTTAAAATTAGAAAAAAACATCAAGCAATCCTGTAAAATCGTATGAAGGCCTTGAAATAGTAGGTATAGTATGGCTATGCACAGCACCTGTAGGGGTGTCCAAATTCATAGCCTGCCCTGCATCCACCTGAGGACCCGGCCTTCGCGGTCTACGTGGGCCGGGTCCTCCGAAGTCCCGGTAGGCCGGAAGTGAGCGGCTGTGAAATTGGACGGTCTAGCCTTCAGTTTTGCGTCATCAGATGTCTCGGTGGAGTTAAATAAACTCAGCCGTCTGCTCCTTTCTGTCTAAAATATAACAGGACACTGGCGTAAATATTCGATCATCTCAGACTTCTGTTTAATCGGTTTTCTGTTTGACGTTTATTCAGCTGTATGAAAACTATAACTTTAAGCAATTTTAGCACGGTAGCTAGCAAACTAGGAAAATTCCTGTTTAAAAGGTCATAAAAGAGTGTTAGCCAGCATAAAAAGAACATTTCCCTATATTTAGAAAAGTTACATCCTGGTGAGCTTACCTGCCCTAACACCCACACAACGCAACTTTGGAACACTATGCCAATTTAGTACTTGTTTGCTTTCACATTTTCGCGAAACTTTCGCGTTTCAGTATGGGAATTACTGGCAGCATATGAAGGCAACACTGTTGTGAAGCTTCTCGTTTCCAATGGTAACCAAGAAGTACCCAGGGACTAGCAATTACACATTCAGCTCAAAGACACACCAACAACACAAAAAACGTTCTTACTTTAAATTAGTTTCTTTTTATACATTGTTATAAATGGATTTTAACCGTTCTTCGTGTTGGAATTCAATTTTGGAGAAAGTTAAACCAAATATTCCTACCATGGACTTTGACCTTTCACCTGTAAGTTGTGTTTTTAAACTTAAATCTTGCTAACGTCCGCTAATAACTATTTATTTACACAATTAATGCCGTTTTAACGTTGTATAGCCAGAGAAAGACGAAATCATCGCCATATATGAAAGACCAGCTGCTCTTTCCCTGAAGCTTCCTGAGGACTTCAACAGTTTTTCAGTAGATGCTGAATTTGAGGTCAGTGAATTTTTTTTTTTTTTTATTCTTAATGATAGAAAAATCATGAAACCCAAGCAAACGAATGACTGATTATGATGACATGAATGATAATAATAAATACTCAATTTCCCTCTGTTTCTGTGATTCTGATTCTGAATGATCATTGTTATTTCTTATTTTTATTATTTTTATTTGTCTCGTTTCCCTCAATCAGGAGCTCCCAAAACCATTATCTGAAGAGATTTGCAAAACGATGGATGTTAGTGAAACTGTAGAAAGCAGTACATTAGCCTGTGTGGATGATGCTGAGGTGGGATATACTGGTCTGGTTAGAGCACAGCACCATAAAGCCACAGCATTTTAAATGTACTTTGTTTTCTTGTTATCATTAAAGGCGGGTGCTGGTGAGGATAATTCTGAGGTGTTGAATAAAGGAGTCAAGCTGAAGGCCTCTTTAAAACCAGACCTGGAAAATGTGAAATCCTATGATGGTTGCCCTGTTCTCTCACTTGCTGTAAGTTTGAAGAGTAGAAAAACATCATATGAAAGCAGTTATAAACAATGCAAGTAAATATTCTCTAAAAACTTACATTCAGAGCCTTGACCAGTGGGACTTGGATGATGCCCTTAAAAATCTAAAAGAGAACAAGCTGTCTTTGCAACCCCATGTAACAGTGGCACCCCTGAAAACGCATCAAGGTAAGTCATTATGAAACGATTCACTGAGGCTGTAGTGATCGATGACAGGTTTATGAACTGAATCTTTGTTTTGCAGGTGGTGGCACAGACAAGTTGCAGGAGAATATAATGGAGAAATTAGCTGCTTTCTGTAAGAATCAGACTGCGTCTGTGTTAGAACCTGTGAGTCCAGACTCCGACAAGTAAGTCATATCACTGCCCAGGATCCGTGAGCCTTTAAAGATAATATTATTATAATAATCGACCTTTTTCTTGCAGAGAAAATAGAATGTCGAGCAGATCAGTGGAAAAGTGCGGAATAGATTTGCAGTTAAGCCACCGGGAATGTTCCACTGTTTATATTGACCTGCGTTGCCCTGATCCCTCAGTAAAACCAGCAAGAACATCCCCAAGTCTTCCATCAGAGACGTCAGCCAAACACAACAACACTCACCAGAAAACATCACCTGCAAAGAAAAACAATTTAAAAGTGCACCGTGGATTGCATATGGGAGGCAGGTAAATACATCCTGCGTCAGGAACGTTGGTCACACTTCAGTTGTGCTTGTTTTCTTCATGCTCATGTTGTCATTGCTGTGCTTGCAGGGAAGAGACTGGAAAGAGTATGTTGCTTAAAAAAGTAAGGGAGATGAATAGAAATGAGAATAAATATCCTGATAAACGTATGCGTCATCCAGAGCTCGGCGTGGAAGCAAGCACAGATGTTAAGTCAGAACATCTGTGGGTAGATAAACAATCCGAACCTGAAGTGGAAAGCCCACAAACTGTTTTAGGAAGTTTAGTTAAAGAACCAAAACAGCAGAGGTATGGAGTTTGTTTTGTTTGCCTTTATTTGTATTAACTCTTATAAACAAATATGTTAACCGCGATGATGACGAACTATTAGGGACCAACTGAGACGACGGGTTAAGAAGGCGTCTCACCATGAACAAGCCCAGGAAACTCTTAGGCAGCTGGAAAAACATTGTCCAACCAAATCTGTGTCCGGGAAGCAGCCAGCTGCCGAAATGACTGATGTTCTCTATGAGTTTGTAAGTGTCACTTAATTCAGAGTAAATGCACAGTGCATTTCCCTACACTTACTACTTCCCATTTTTCAGGAAGCATCTCATCAAGAGCCAATCAGCACACTACCAGCAGGTATTGAAAGTAAGGGCTCCTTGCTGCTGAAAGTCAACCTCTGCAGTCCCGGTGTGATAGAAGACAGAGGACATGGGAAGAGAAAATATCCAGCTGCAACCAAATTGCACATCTATAACACTTTAGTGGCATGGTTTCTGTCTCTGGTTAGTGGACAGTGGCTTCTATCTTCTTATGTTAGCCATACTGTAGTTTGTTTTTTTGAGTTCTTTCCCCTCTGTGTTCATGTTTTGTCAGGTCGGTTCAGAGCCACGTAGCAGTGAAGACAAGATCAGTGCAAAGGTCCCATTCTGGGTTGCAGGACTTCACCAGCTGTGGACAGAAGATGGACTGGCTTTGCATGTTTTAATTGTGGCTCGTCACTGTTATCCAGCAAGGGTACATGCAAAACAAAAGAGGAAGAAATTACACACACAAAAAAACATTTAAACTGCACAAAACTGATCTTTTAAATTCTGATTTGAGCCAATTCAGTCTGTGGCCTAAATCAGACACAGGTCTGTATATAGTTTGCAAAGATTGTAGGTACATCATGAGTTCAGACTGAACAGTAAAATCAGAATTCATGTCACCGGTCTCTAACCTGACCTGAGAGTTGAGTGGAGATGTGCTGGCAGACACAGTTCCTTTTTTGTAATTACCCCCCTGCAACTTTTAGCTAAAACTTTCACCACCAGGATGCAAAATTTTACCAGCGACTCTTACTGCTTTTGAGACTTCTTTGAAGCTAACTTAGTTCCTCAAGAGGCTCTACCCTTTCCCAGATTGGCATTGTAAAATGCTTGTAGAAGTTTTTTTTAATGCTTTGCCTGCTTAAATAAAGGATAAAGTGACATGGTACTTGGCATGACATGAAAGTATGGCCTGGCTCTAGTTCAGCTGCACAGGCTATCGCTTCAACAAAGTGGTCTGATGTTTTGGATATAAACTCGTTGTGATTATCTTTTCACATTAAAACATTTTTTAGCTATCTTTTTGGAAGGAATTTTATTGTCAGAGTCAAGATTCTCCTTCCTTTAACGGCATCCTGACACCTAATACAGAAGTAATAGCCACTGCATCAGAAACAGTATGTGAAAGCTTTGTTACTGAATGGGCAAACAAACAAAGGGATGTAAACCGTGGCTCAGATTTGAGTGCTAAGGCATGCAGTGTGAATGTAGCCTTTGTCTCATGAATTTGACAGTGACGCAGATCTCATATTTGTTTTCTAGAAACGGGACACAGACGTCTATGCACCTTTCTATAATAATGTCTGCAGGTTCCTCTCTGAGACCTCACTCACTGCAATTACCAGCTGGCTGCCTCACCTTAAAAACCTGTTGGACCAGCGACCCTGCACCTCTCCCATCCACCTCCCTTCATCTTGTTTAAATTGTTTTATCTCTGCCACCTCCAACCAAACGGTGGGTTGCTGCAGGAAGGTTGCTTTAAGACTCCCAACATCAGAGCACTCAGATGTTTTTCCTTCCTGCTCACTGTATTTTGTTTTTTGTTTTTTGTTTTTTAGGTCATAGAGAGGACATTTGGTCTAAGTCCAGGTTTTTACTGGCAGACAGTGGAAACTCGGGATCGTGCTTTTAAGGGGAAAGAGACCACACAGGAGGTGCACACAGAGGTGAGCGGGGTGTCTTTAAAAGTGCTATCTGCAGGAGTAATTGTGCTTTCTTTAACGGCTTTCTTTTGATTGCAGGAAGCACAGAGTCAGAGGAACAGCAGGGACTAAATTTATTTTTACTCGACTTTGTTGTAGGTGTCAGTTGTTCTGGGGTGCAGTGGCTTCTTTCAACATCCTCTTCTAACACACTACACCCTCCAGCTGGTCCTAGACTCAGGACTCGATGTGTGTGGTCTCCGGCTGCTTTATCCACCACAGGAGCTTCTGAGTGAGCGCTTTGGTAGGACATAACTAATACCATCTGTGCTTAAAGTTACTCCACTTGGCCTGGATGCTTGTTTTTTTACTGATTAAAAAAAGCCTTTGAAAACGTCTCCTCTCATTCAGGTAGAACAGCGGGTAGTCTGAGAGACCATGAGCCCTGTCATCCCGTTGTTACTCTAGCAGTCCGAGGTCCTTATGCCCACTCCTTGTTGAAGGACATAACTAGCTCCTTAGATTCTCTGCGGCCCAAAAAGGCAGAAACCACTTCCAGCGATGGTCTACACTGCAGAGATCAAGAACCACCATTCATCTATTCACCCCAACTGGCCAGTCAGGTCCACAGTGAGCTGTGCCTGTGGTTTTCAGGAAGACTGCAGGGAGGAAGTGCACAGGATCACAACAGGTGTGTGGAAAATGTTCTTGAACTATGTCCATGAAGTTTTTTTTTTTTTATCAAATAACTGATTATTGCACATTTTCCACCACCCTGGACAAATTCCAGGGTATTTATTACATTTAATTGATGCCATTAACTGATGGGTGTTGGTGTAATCCTGTGGGGATGACTGGAGCTTATTTTAAAGTGTTACAGTGTGATGTTTTTAGAATCAGCTACCTAACATTTTCTTTTTAGAAGTGTGCCTTCAGATGACAGAGCTGGAGCCATCCTGTCCAATCCAAGCAGATCATCTTCTTTCCTGTGTGCCACAACTAAAGGTATGATAATTCAGCAAGTCCAAACTGTCACAGTAGGGAAAATTTGTCAGTGCTTACCTTTCATTTTTAACTTTTATCATCCTGAGTCAAAGTCCTTGTTTGTATCAAGGATAAAAACATTCTACTTGAGTGGAGCTCCTCTTCTTTCTCTCCCTAATTTGTGTAGCTGATTTCCTCCTCTTGGTGTCACCTGTTGTTCCTCCATGCTGCTATGGCCAAGTGCTGGCTGTATGTGAACGCAGAGGCTTCAGTCTTAGAGGGCTGCAGAGACTGCAGGTTCATAGCCACGGGGCCTCCCTCCTGGGCCTCAGCAGCTTCCAGGTAGAAGAACCAAGACACTCGCTCAGTACACAGAGTCTTAGAGAGAGAAGCTCTAATCAATCAAATCTAAGCAAAAAAGGTTTTGAAAGTGATTGTCTTAGGTCTCAAGAATTATTCCTTCTATCTGTCTCAAAGGTTCATACTGAATTTGGAAAAAGAGCATTCAAATGCAGCTCTTTCCTGCTGGAATCAAATGAATTTAAGGCAGTTCAGGTTTCAAATGTTTTGCTTGAATAACCTGAATAATTAGTCATTATTATTGTACTGCTGTCCTTTGAGTTATTCTTTTTCGTGGTTAAATAAGGGTTAATAATAATAATAAAAATGCTAACAATAATAATAGAAGAGAAATATAATATGACTTTATTTTTACTCATAGGTACAAGTTAATCAGTAAAACATATAATAATATATAATTTGTTGGTAGGCATCTGTGTTCTGCAGTCCACCTGCTTCCACTCCAGATCAAAAAGAGCTAGAGCTGCCCTCTCACTGTCTCGTGTTACTGCTGAGAAAAGAAAATGCATCGCGTCACAGTGTCGGTCTACCATCAGGTCTCAAAATCTGTCTCAACCCTATAACATAATTCATCTCTGTAACGTGAAATGTCAAAATGTGTGTCGTATAATGCTGGAAGTCTTTGCTGTCAACATAATCTCGTCCAACTGTCATATGTTTCAGTGCTAATGAAAGAATTCAAAGCTCAAAAGCTTCTGGGTTACATTCACTCAGGAAAGGATGGTGTTCACACATCAGAGCCAAGCTTGTGTTTCCACACTGTACCGATCAACAAGAACTTATTCCAAAACTTTGGTAAGCAGTTTATGGTCAGTACAGATACGAGAAGACGATCCCGTGCTGTAACTCTCTACTTATATATGTTTTCTTTGTAGTTAGTTGCATGTGGGCAGTGCCAAATCCCTCCAGTGTGATCCTGTCTCATCACAGGTGTTCATTCAGACCTGACATGGAGCAGGTAGTAGTTTTGACTCTGTGTGGGAAGGACTTGACCCAAGGCCTCAGCCTCCTAAACAGAGTGCTGATAGAAGAAGGTAGAAGTATCTGAGAGCACAACTAGCTAAACAAACCTCATTCTGAGTGATTTTTTTTGGCCTCATCACAATTCTTTTAATTACCTTTATTGTTTCTAATTGATTGCAATACTTTTTTTTAATGTTATAGGTGATGAACAACATGCTAGATTTAGGCTCCTCAGCCTGAAGTGGCTTCCTGTGCTGACTCGACTTCAAGCCCAGGAGCTGAGCCCGTATGAGGTGGGAGATCCGCTCTGCTACACCAGCATGGAAACGCTGATGTCTTCTCCAGCTCTAGTGTGTGCTTTGAGAGGATTTGCTGATTTTTCTTCGTTGAGGAAGCTCCTACCGCATGACTGTCCTCAAAGCCTGAGTGTCCTCATGTCTCCCACACCTGAAGTGGCCCTCAGACAAGCCTCCCTTTTTTTCTTCGAGCATGAAATGATTCCCGGTAAGTTTGTTGTTCTCTATGAAAGGTGCTCTCAGTGATACATCAGAGCTGCTAACTTTCTGTTCAGACCCACAGATGCTGCTCACCGTGTGCCTGTTGAAACCACGAGCTTGGAATCACAGTCTCACTAAAATAGTCAGCAAACTTCAGCAGAGTGGCCTCACGTTGGTGGGCATACAGGTAGTGACCCATGACAAAAGTGGTGCTACTTCACTGCTGCGTGCAGAAAGTGGGCACAACCTGTGCTCTGGCCCCTCGCTGGCTCTCTGCCTTCAGGGAGAAAATGCTGTGAAGAGGCTGCTGGACATGCTGAGCCAAGAGGACTCTTCAATGTGGATGACCTGTCATGGTACGACCTACTTATAAGCTTCTGTGATCACTACCCTGTATACTCGTACACGAGAACAGGATTACCATGTAAGTATTATGTTTAAAATGTCAGTAACCAACGTTACAGGATCAGGATCGTATCAGCAAGCAATTATGGATGTAAGGAGGTTTTTTCCTGAGGGGCTCTGCTGTACTGAGACCAACACAATGAGACAGGAGCAGGTATGCTTGTTAAACACGGGACATGGGTAACCAGACTTCAAAGCCATCCTATGTTGAATACAAGGGTTGTAATTTTGGCTAAAAAACAGATGATTTGTTTTCCCCAGATACTCAGCTTATGTTCAGACCCATTAGCCTCCGTAGAGCGTCAGCGGAGCTGCACACTGACTCAAGCAGCTCAGGAAAGTCTTTCAGTCTCCTCTGAGTCACGACCAAATGGAGGTTCTGGTGTTTTCTTTAATATTTTATTTAATTATACGGTATTGTTGCTGACAAAACAGAGCTATGAGCACCTATGCCTTTTAATCATAACGCATTAGCCATGTACTCATATTAATGAATCCACATCTCCCCATTATTAAATATGACTCAGTTTAATTGACAACAGTGAACATTGCAGGGTTCACTAGTTATTTTTAAGCAAATATGTCCCTTTAAATGATTTATCTTTTTGGCAGAGGTTCTCTTGGAAAGGATGTTGAAATATGACTCAGTTCCAGGTAACCTTTGTAAGCTGTATGCAAACAAATGTTCTGTTTTGCTTGTTTGTTGGTACTAGGGTCCCTGAAGCACAGGCAAACAACCTGTCTGCTGATACCCTTGAACGCTACACCAGGCAGCCAAGTGCCTTCCCAACTGGAGATAGTGGAGCAGGTGCTGGGATCAGACTGCCATCTAATGGCAGGAAGGATGAGCATCCTAGATGATGAGCAGCAAAAACATATATCAGAGACACTTAAAGCGTCAAGCATAAGGGAGAAGGTGAGGAATGGGACCTTGATACAGGTTTATTTGGACCATAAATTCATGCAGACAGTGCAGTCAGATGCTGACTTTGGCTGTTTTCTTATGCTCTCAAAAGATCAACTCAACTCCTTGTCTCATCGTGGCTCTCCGAAGAGAAAATATCGCAACTGAGTTTGGCCTGATTCTTAAAAGGTATGGAGGAAAAACAAACTTGATAAACGTAGACTTTGTTTATTTATTTTTTTAAATTCTGCATTATTGCAACAGGATTTACAAGGAAAGGCCAGACCTGGAGCAAGTAGGGAAAAGCATTGTCTTCCCAGAAAATGAAAAAGAGGTACACCTGAAAAATATCAACTTTTGATTCTTTTTTATTCTTAATATATTTAAATAAACCACATCCTCAGCAGCTTAATAACCCTAACAATGTGTTAATATACATTTGAAGTTTGTTCATTTTATATTGTTTTCCAGGCTATGCTGCTGATATGCTACCTATTTGATACCTTGTCTTCTGAGAGCTGTGATGTCACTGTGCCATAAACATTCAAATGTGTGCACGTATAAGCATATTTTCCAAAGGTTGCTCCAAAAAGTGCATAGAAATTTATAGCTTTCACTTGTTTTACTTTTTAGATATTGTTCAATAAATATTTATTCAAAAACAGCATTTTGCCTCCTCTGCTAGTCCACTTCCTCTTTAAGGCGCAAAATCTTTTTCTGTCAGTTGTGTTTGAGACAAAAATTAGTCACACTTTTCAGATGAAAAATTATTTTAATTCTCAAGATGATAAAAATAATTTTGTGAACTCTGTAAACCATTGCATAACTGTAGTGTAACAATTTAACAAGTGTTAACAAACTAGTAATACACTACAGTAAATATGCGGTACACAATCCTCAATGTAGAAAAGAAACATCTAGTATTCTAAGACTTGCACCTGTTTTTGTGTTCACAACACAAAAATATCAATATATACCAACAGAATAATTTCTACAATTATCAGTATAGAATTTCCTACATATCCATACAGCTCATCACAAAATAAGGGACATATGTTTTAATCTATAATGTCTAAACCCACTTACATTAAGTAAATAGATCCATGAAATGCAGTTTCCTCAGATTTAACATTCTCTAACAAATCACTGTTTTACCCTGAGAAAAATACATTTCTTTCTTTATAGTTATTTTATGATTATGCTAACAAATAGAAACTTGAAAACTTGCATTTGTTTAAGTTCTAATAAATTTTATTGAATAGAAGTTCACAACTAGATGCTACATCATAATCAATTAACTGCGCTCCATAATATCCAGTGACCTATTCATTGAAATTCTAATTTAGAGCAATACATTCAATATTTCAGGGTTTCAATGTTAAAATAACATTTTTACTGAAATTTTCTAAAGTACATGGAACAACCGGCTCCACATTAAGATCATTTACTTTTGACTTTACACTAATATTTCTTTTTTTACTTAATTTGAACAGCTCCATACATGTACAAGATTGCATAAATCTTCTGGCTCCATTTTTATAATGTTAAAAACAAACAAACAAACAAACAAAATACAACAAAGAAGACACAACAACTAACAATAATGCAAAATAGATTAAACTATTCCAATGCAGAGCATAATGATACATCTATTACAGTTCATATACAAGATTCTCCCTGTTTGGTGCTTTTCTTTGCAAACTGTTGGGTTTCTGATATCAAATGACAAATCCACATCAGATCTGTGTGTTCAGTGGTCGGGCGTTGCTGTGTTTTCTTGAAGTGCATGGCAAATACAGACGATTATCAGTCAGTTAAAAAAAAAAAAAATCTGCTTCATCCTCTTAAACTGGTGAAGCAAACCTCATTAGATTAGCCTTTTTCCTTTCAGCTGAAGTAGGCTGAATGTATGAGACATTTAGCGATCACATTATGGTCCACAAAATACTGTAAGGCACTGAACTTTTGATTCCAATTGAGCAAGTTATATTTTGTCTCTTCAATTAATCCACATTACAGAATTATTAAAAGGCACAGACACATTTGAAAGCGTAATTGGTCCGAGAGAAACAATTAAAGAAATCTGAAGAAATGTAAAGAAAAACCAAGCTGTGCTTCCAAAGAGAACGTTTCATTTCTTCTAGAAATTTTTGGCAGGTAGACTAGTCTCTAGAGAGACTGAGGGTCAGCAACAAATTAAGTGGAATTATGTCTGTATCTGCAATTGATGCGTCACAATTGTCATCTGTCCCCGGGAAAACAACAACTAATTTGGACCACGGCTTTAAGAAACAGAAAACAGAGTCGGATAAAAAGAAAGCACCTTACAGGCCTAGCATAACAGTACACAATGCTATTCATTTCCAAACTGATTTTTATGTAGATAAGCAAAAATCAACAAACAAAATTGACTTCACAACAGTAGTGAAGTTTATATGGCCACTTCAGAAGCACAAATGTCATTCACCTTTGACATTCCTTCACTGTAGACAACAATTAAACTTACACTGAATCCGCGCTTAAGGTCAGCATGTGCTTGCCAGTACTGCACAATGTGCCATAAACGTCAATGTATACTTAATACAAAAATCAAATGTACGAATACACATTTTGTAAGGATCTGACCCATGCATTTATAATCATCTGCCACTCACTATGACAAGCTTTAGATAGAAAAAAGGGGAAAAAAAAGATTACTGTTAATGAACATTAACTATTTAAGGTACTAGGTGATTTACTTTTTAAAATCAATTTCACTTTTCATTAATGAAGACAAATGATGAAATGTAGTAGAAAAGAAATAACAATACAGGTCTTTGGTAAAACTACAAAACATGGGCTCAAGTCTGTTACTGTTGTAAGCGAAAGCCACTGGCAAAGTCCTGTTATTGACTCAGGATATACTGAATGAAATATTAATGCAAAACAAATTACAATAAATCCATCTAAAAATAGAATTCCTGCCACTCACAACGCTGTCTCACCTAGAGATTCGGGAAAGACCGAGCTATGCTGACAGCTACAGGGTGATCTGCCCAATACTCGAGTACTTGTCTGAATTCTGTTCAAGGGTAAATTTTCCCCTCACAATACATAATTGGACAGCTACTAGACCACCGCTTTGGTTCATTTTTAGATTTTCCCCACTAGACATCATTAATTTTGTTGGCTTCACAGGCAAAACAAAACAGAACAAAAGGATACTGTGAATTAGCTGCACTGTACACTGCTATCCAGTGTATAGGGGGGTGAGGAAACAAAGCCAACCTTCAATCAATTCAAATACAAATAAACAAAAAAGGGACCATCTACTGTAGTGCAGGTCCTTGACATCATTTTAAGGATTTACAAAAGTACTGAAACTTAGACTGAAATGAATTTACAAATGAAGAATTCAATTTGAAACAAGAAAAAAAGATTAAGTCAAGTTAGATGCAGAAGACATTATTCCAGGATCTGAAATCTGAGCTGTGGATGCACAACAACATTCAAACATCTAAATGTTTACAAGAAACTACATTAATACCTTTTCCAGTAGCAGCGAAGCTTGCAGAAGTTATTAAGCCTTAACTACACTAAAATAAGTACAAATATTCTGGCAGTGTGACACAGTGCGAACATTTTTTTTTTCTTTTTTCTCCTTTTGTGTAGCTGGTTAATATATCGCATAACATGCAATACATGAAATGTTTAGCCTGCCTTTTATGCTTTAATATAATCATGAAAATCCTAAAATACCATTAACCTTTCTTGATATTTTTCCTCTGAGTTTCTTAATTGTCATCTGTGTAAATGTAAACAATGCATTTTCCCATTTATAAGTAGCAAAAAGTGTACCTGGAGATGCATGACTTTCTACTGGTTTTAAAGCAAGAATAAAAAGGGTTTTTTTAGTTTGTTTTTTTAAACACAGTAGAAGGTCATCTGAATTACGGGAATCTAAGCACAAACCCAACGCAGAAAATTACTGTGGAAATCTTCATTCACTGCAGAATCATTACAACAAACCCTACTGAACTGTTTAAAAAAAGCATTTTGTATGTTGCCGTATAAATTCATGTGGCCTAACTTTGCATACTCCCAAATCTTAAACTGGAAATCTAAATTCAAAGACTGAAGCTGCACCAAAAGAGCACCACAACCAAGGAATGAGTGGGTGAGTGGGTAGGTGGAGGGGAAGGTTCATTTCTAAGGGCAAAGTCAGGACACAGGCACTGACAATTTTCATATTCAATCATCTTCTGCAGAAATACTTAATGGAATTTGGCCAAATACACTGGCATATATTTATATTTACACACATATAGTCATAAACATGTCAATGCCTCTGCAGAATTAAAATACACATTTTGCAGAAAACGCGTGCACAAGCTTTGACTACTTGTGTTTGCGTTGACAATTCTACACATAACCTTTTGAACTAAGGCAAGGCACTTTAGAGTTAGAGGCCGATATGTTCTAGACAAGGTCAAGAGGCTAGATTCCTACAAAAAATAAGAGGAAAAAATAAAATAAAAAGTGGGAAAAAAGGAAAGAAAAAAAAAAATCCCAGTTTCAGGCTTATAGCAAATACAATACATGCTTCTCTAATGGATAGGCTATATAAATTTCTACAAAACAAAACTGATTGAAAAACAGCCTTAACATGTAGCATGTGCCTTACTGATATTACAGCTGCTGGTTATGCCTAAAGTGCAGTTTAAATTTGCACTTATTTGATTGAAATTTTTATAAATCTAGTTATGAAAGTAGAAACTATTAAGTACTTTTTTTTTTTAATGAAATCTTAATATGTAGAACCATGCTATGATCTAACAATAGGAAACATGAAATATTCAATTATGTTTCACAGTACACACAAAAGCTTCAGACATTGTGTAGCTTATTATGTAGAAAACAAATGTATAAATCTAAAAAATAAAGACACAAAAGAATACCTACAAAGCAGCTTAAAGCAAATTTCTATATTTATATATATTTATATATACCCTTGAATAAAGTCCCAGGTCAACAAAGTGCTTTTAATAAGAAAAACTTCTTCAGAAAGTTGGTCAAAATAATGATGCTTGACTGTTTTGCATTTAAAAAAGAAAGTTGGTGAAATTTTATTTTGGAGGGTTTAAAGAAAATATGACTTTAATTAAAGAGGACTGCTTTAAATGGTGTTTTGAGATTTTCTCTTGATTTAAAGATGACAAACCTTACTGGATCTTTAGTATTTTATGAATCTGTTTTTTTACTACAATGAAAATGTGGTTTTCATCACATAAACAGTTCTCGTAGCGCTGTGTTTAATAATGAAATGTATACTAATTCAGCTTGACACGGACCTGCTTTGTGGTTCTCCATCACATACACCACCAGTGCACATATTGTTTTCCTGATCAGACTAATTGAGCTTAAAACAAATATGTGATTCCTGGATTAGACATCAGTCACTTGGTGCTAGGATGTCTGGTTTCTTGAATGGTTTCCAAATTGTTATTTTTTGATCCGGATGAGTTCCTCTGTAATTAAAGACATATCTGCTTTGAGTTTTGCTCACTTTAGCTTTACCATCAGCAGAATAACCTCAGCTTTGGATGGCCACCATGTTCCCAACATTTGCCAATTTTTGAGATGTCACCCTAACATCCTTATGGTTCAATGCTTTAATGTTTATTCACATTAAAGCAGTTCATAATTGTAAGTTATAAGCATTGCATTTAGATACAAACTCAGTCCTTATGTACGGAATTTTTAAGTAAGCTTAGTAGCAGACTTCTAATGTATAATTTTGTATGTACTCTTGCCTAGGTGGGATAGTAGACAGGTGGCTGTGTGCTAGGAGGACCTGATTTTATGTCCTGTACAATGTTTTAATCATGATTCCATATTATTCATTAACTAAGTGCCTGGTTTTCATATAGAAAGTGCTTGGCTATTTGATGTCAAGTGAACATAAAATGAGCAAAAACCACAACGATTGAATCCCCTGTATGCAATCTGATTGATAATACTATTTGTTTGGTCAGTCAAACACCATTTCATCCTAACAGACACTGCTGTGTAGAAAATTGTAATATTTATTAGTAGTTTTTCAAAGGGCTAATTGATTAAATAGTACCTTAAGTAACTGTACATCACCACTTCAATATTTTTGTTCTACAGTAGGGACATTCTGTTTTACTAGGTGCACAGTTCTCACAGAGTACATAATGTTGGCAAGGCTGCAGAACAATGCAACGATCATGCTTTTGGCAAACTATACATTTCTTTGACTGAAGCTGATATATTACCTGTTGGGGGAAGAAGAGAATTGAGATCAGCTGCAACTTAGGGAAATGCAGTTCATGCAGACTTTTCAAATAAACATGCTTGATGACAAACATGGATCTGAATGACAGTCTGACAAACTGTTTTAAAACTAAACCGATGCTACAAATGAAATGCTGTGTGTGCTCTGGGCTTTCTTACCCCATCTATAAGGTCTAGGTCATTACGCAGCTGACTCTGGATGGAGTGAAGCTTAGACAAGGGAAGCTGGTCCAGCTCTCCATAGCTACGTAGAAGAGGTGTTCCAGGGGTGCGACAAAGCGCATCAAAGTCCCCCTGGAGCTCTTTCAGCTTGCGCTCCGTTTCTTCCCATTTCTGTTCTGCCAGCTGCCGCTCTGCCTCTGCTGTCTTTGCTTGCTCCTTTGCTTCATGAGCGTCTTTCTGGCAAGCTTCACAGGCCTGGAACAAAGGTGAGGGTTGAATTAAAAAAAAAGTATAAAAAGGGAAATAACTGGCACACAGTCAGTGTGTATACTTACTTGCTTCACCTGATGCCAGGCCTCCTCAAATTGTTTGATCTTCCTTTTGGCCTCATCCAGCTCTCTGAAAAGGCGGGCCACATCAGCACTGGTGGTTGTGGAGGTTAGGCTGCTGAAAACTGGAGATGGACTGGGTGAAAAGCTGCCACTTACAAAGTCCCAAATGCTGCTAGCTCCTCCGTTCAAGCCTAGGTGAGCGACGTGTTAAGATAAGAGCGATTTAGATTAAACAAAATCTTGGTTGCACTAACTTGTGTCACTTTTTACACGATCCATCTCTATTAGTCATACTTTCAGCTTCACTACTGCACACAGAACTAGATTAAACACCGAAGGGAAGCTGAAGGAAGGGGCTGATGAAAGCAAATGCTTTCCAGCTTGCTCGGGGGAAAATGCGATCAGCTTACCCAGAGAGTTCTGGGAAGAGGAGGTGGGTGTTCCCAGAAGGCCGTGCTCTTGCTTGGCTAGCATGTTTGAAGGTTGATTTTGCTGAGATACTGTCCCAGACAGCAGGGACTGTGACAGCGACTGGGAGAGAGAACTTAGAGGGGAGGTGGAGAGCGATGATGAAGAATTAAAAGAAGATGATCGTGCCAATGAGCCAGGAATGTTGACAGGAGCAGATCCACTTAGCACCCTTTGACCTGAAGGACAAAGCATATACAGGTGTTCTTTAGAAACACACAAATCCTAATGGAAGGATTTGTGATGAATAAGTGCTTGAAACATATGAAGTGACCTTACCTGCCATTCCCACACTGTTATCTTGATCCTCTAACTCCTTATCAAGCGATGCAACATTAATGTCACTAAAGTTGAGGTCCAGTGCGGATCCTGACGGGAAACAAAACAAATCTGACTGAAATTTGACAACAAACTGCAGAGTGACAGTCAGTTCAAGCTGTTTTCCCTTTGTTTTGCATACACTTACCAATGACAGACTCCACTGTGTTGCTCCCTGGATAGAAAGGAGTGGCTTTTGCATTCATCGTTGATAAGGTGGTGGGTGAAGAACTGTCTGAACCAATACTAGAGGCCAAGCTTGATGTTATACTGGAGGTAAAGCTTGATGCCAATGGGTTCACCACAGAGAATACAGTATTTTGTGTCTAAAAGCAAAGCACAGTAAAGCGTTTAATTCCTATGTTCTCAATTACAAGTTTCATAATAAAATAAACACATTATCTAAATGACTCACTAAAAACAAACCTGTTTTTCTTGGTCCATCATTTTTTGATCCACCTGTCCCTTGTTCTTAATCTGGAAATGATCAAATGGCAAAGACAGTCTATTTCAGTGCCATATCCTTTACATCAAGCCAGTATTAATCAAAATAGTTTTATTGCACCTGCCCTGGACTAACACATTTTATCTTAACCATTTTTCACCGTCCCTGCACTTAGGCTTCGCAGCGCTCACGGCTCTTGTCATTCTGATGATTAACATTTATGGAGCACCTTTCTTCAGACTGACTGCAGACTGTAATTAAACCGATCACGTTACTTCATTCTGCCTTCATCTTGTAGCACTAGCAAATCGTGAGTGCAGGAGACAGTAACATTTTACTGTGAGTGGAAGTCTTCTATAAAGCCAGAAAACATTTAAAAATTCCCTTTAGGGGAATTCTTAGCAAGGAACTATAAAACCACAAATGCAGTTTAAGAACCGAAACTATTTGCTGGTCAGCTTGATCATAAGACAATGCTACACTTCAGAAGATTTGACATTTCTTTAGACAAACAGAAATGCCATAAAGTGAGCATATTATGTTCATTTTAAAGTCCAGGATGTGGTTTGTGGCTCAGCTGCAGGGGAGCGGTGGAGACCATTTTTATGCCATATTTTTATTCTAGGGCTCTAATAAAGCAGCTTTCCATGATTCACAGTTCTAGTTATTTCATCTTATACTGGGCCTTAGTGTAGTGTCACAAAAACAAAATTTTAGCTCTTTTAAAGTCATTTTAAAGCAATTGAAAAGTGTCCTGTAATATTCGACAGGTGTTTAACATTTAACAAGTCATCATCACATACATATAGTGCATGTACGTAATGGGATATTTTAAAGAAATCAATGACATGACAAGCAAACAATGAAATACGAGGAAAAGGGCTTGAAGTGGTCAAATTAAAATGGCATGGCAAACAATAAACGAGTGACAAATGGCTGCGATAAAAGTGTAAAGCCCTAAGCTGTGTGTGGGGTTTGGTTTTCCCGAGGTTAGAGAGAGCAGTCTGTGTACCTGATCTTCACGTTCAAAGCCCGGAGCTTTGGGATAGTTAGACGTCAGAGATGAGACACTGGATGTGGTGGACTCTGAACATGAATTATTATTATTTAAGGATTTGAGCCTGCTGCTGATGGATCCCATTGGGGATAACAAAGTGTCGCTTCCTGAGCTTGACGTTACAGTTGAGCTATTAGAACATGAAACCTGAGAAAGACAAGTGCACATGGTCTTATAAAAACGATGAATACAAAAAAATGACACGAAATAAAAACATCACAATGGATGAGCTATGAAAGTGATGACAGAGTTCTCAGACGTTTGAAATCAAACTGTTTAAAATTGTGTCTCGTGTGAGTGAGAAATGGAGACAACCTACACTTCCTATTTGTCCATTGCTACTGGCTGTGCTGTTGGTGGAGTTTCCTCCACTGTTCCACTCAGTGACTGGACACTCTGAATACTGCTGAGAGCTCAGCTGGGACTGAGAACTCGACTGTATCGCTGTTAGCAATGAGCTCATGGTCTCTTCTGTAGAAGGAATTCCTAAAAACATATAAACATAACATATGTATATGTTAAGTCTCAAAACACCCTCAAATCCTTTTCACTGTACTCAGATAGTATTAAGGCAAACATGCACTTACTTTCTACATGTGCAAATGCACAAAATGGTCCTCTGGGACAGTATCCAGTCTGGCGCATGTCATTGCATTTGGTGGATCTGTAGATCTTGGGAGACAGAAAATCAGGATTATAAAGAAATAAGATGAAAATGTGTCTCACTATAGAAAACTAACCACAGCGTCAGTCTCATCAACAAAACAATATTATGGTTCATACATTAGAGACCGAGGAGATGAGTGATGTAGTCACAGTAATATGACTGTAATACATGAAATCTGTCTGTTCAGGTGACCCTGAACCAGCCAATGGTTATGCTACAGGCTTAGGCTCCTGGGGGGGCCTCTCATTCTATACCACTGATATTGTAGGCTTTTTACTTACAATAAACAAAATAAATATAAAGCATCTTGAGGTGGCCGTTGTTATAAACTACTGCTAGATAAATAAAACTGAATTGAATCTATATCCACAGAAGTTGAATTACGCAGGATCTAATGCCATCATGTTGCCTGGAAACCACCTATCAATGGGTGACAATCCATTTTTAGCCTTTCCTTCAGCACCTTATGAAAGCTTCCTATTGTTTTAATTTCACAACAACAACTTCCATCACAAAAATTTAACTGTACATGCCTAGTAACAAGGCTAAAATTACTCTGTTTTTCCATATAAACAACATCCACCGAGCACTTGTAATTTTTCTCAATGATACATGTATCTGTCTGGCAAGAAGATGAACAGGACAAGAAATACAGTACCATGGACATGTACTAGTAATGAAAATGTGCAATAATCTTTATTATTATAATCTTAATTTTAAAATTAAGATTATAATAATAATCTTATTTTTTTAAATAATCTTACTATTACAAATTTTTTATTTTTTTTTAAATGTAGCATTAACACAAAATGGTTATAATTATGTGAGTGAAAGAGTTTTTTGCTTATAAGCATCTCTATGAACATTTTGTTGACATTTCACACTACTTCTAGGCACAACTAATGCTCAAAAATACATCATATTATGCATTATGGCCATTGTATTTTCACTCTAAGCTTGAAAAACTCGCATCGTGACTAAAACAAACTTAACTCACCTCTGGATGAAACTGCTGTTCGGTACGAGAATGGCAATACTGGCAACTGTCTCCACTTTCACACTTTGAGGGCTCGCCCCATTCATCACCGTGCTTCACATTAGGGCAAGGAGTTGACCTGCATTCAGAAGAGGCAGCTTTAACATTTTAGAATTAGAAGCCTTCATATTTTAACTTATACAGAATGAAAACTCACCTGTACTTGAACTTTCGAGGATTTCTCCTCCGATCTCTACTGTTGTGGTAGTGGGGGCAAGCATAGCCCTGTCTGCATAGTCTGGGTGGCTTAGTACACTGATCTGTTTTATAATTGGCTAAAACAAAAGTGGTATCTGCAAAAAGAGGCATCGCAGTTTACTTTCTTATCCCTATTACAATGAAAAATAAATAAATAAACAAAACGAATAAATAAAGAACATTGATTTGATTAGCATTCAATACAACAAACGGCATGCAAGTTGGAGTTTCTAACCTTGCCACCGGGGATCTTCTGTCAGAGTTTTTTCAATCATAGCTTGGCTGGCTAGCACACCAGGCTGCAAATCAGGAATCCCTTCCCCAGATCCCAACTGTCCATTTTGGAGGGCCTCTTGTGCTTGGATTTCTCTGTGCATAAAGAGTTAAAAACATTTTTAACTCAGTGTACCTTAAAAAAACAAACAAAACAAAAACAAAAACAAAGCAACAACAACAACACCAAAAAACACTTTTAAAGGAAACTGAAAAACACTCTGAAGGGGAAATCTCCAAGCCTACTCTCATAACCAGTCAAAAACAAGTTTCAATCTAATGATATTTGCTTACTTTGAAACTCAAAATACTACACAAATAAATATAAAGAGACACCATATCATGGATTAGATGTATATAGTACATCCAAAGGAAACTGCAAACCTACGGCCTGTGGGCTGGAATTGGACCACTAAAGGATCCAACAGGGCCCACTGTAATGGTTTTTGAGAGTAAAACTTTTAAGGGATTTTGGAGAAGTTACAGCAGAAACACTGACAATGATGTCATTAAAGTAGTAGTGTGAGCTGGTAATTTCATCTGAGTCTGAACCATTGTCACTTTCACAAAGACAGACAGCGTGAAAACCAAGACCCTGTGCCCACACCCTTCTTTCATCTTCAATAGTAGCATTTCTTTGTAATGTGAGTGTAGTCCATGCTGGAAAAACCAAGACATGATGTCTTCTTTTTCTTAATTTGGCTGTAACTTGTTTTATAAATGACTAGCTAATTGTTAATGTTGTCAGACTGTCTTGAGACATGAGAAATAAAGACAAATTTGGAGGCGTTTCTTTTTAACAGGTTGTCATTGATGTGTTTTACTTGTCCAGCTCACATGAAAGTCAGCAGAGCAGTACATGACCATTACTTATGAGTGTATGCACTGATTTAAACAGACTCCTTAAGCTCATTAAAACATATTTATATATTATAACTTGTTCAGGAAAAAAAAGTCTCTATAAACCAAATCCACACATACAAAATAGCTACTCTGCACTGCAGGGGTTTAATGTAGCTCATTTGCTAAATGCATTGTAAGCTCTGAGTGAAAAGTCTGGCAGGCATAAAAGAGGCCACTATTTGCTTTGCATGTCACCTGATATCATAGACTGGAGGTCGGAGATCATGTGGCCCATGAGCAAAAGCACAGTGGAGGCCATTCTTCACACAATGCCCTCGAGCATCTGTCTCATGGATACAAGTGCCAGTCTTGTAATATCGTAGATGGTACTTGCGCTCTGTGTCACCAGTGGTCCGGTGTAAATAAGGACAGCTAAGAAAAACAAAGAAAACATTCACAACTTTCACCAGTTGATCCAAATAGGATATCCGAACAGAAACAATCTGACAAGGCAATGAAATAATATGCAACATAAAATGTCCAAAAACTAAACATATAGCACAAGTACAATTATTTTAAAATGCTTCATCCTTCTTCGATTATTAATGTTAATGCTATAACAATTCACTATAAATCCATAAGGACTATAAAGGAATTCTTATAGCTGTACATATTTTAAGATTCTGCTGTAAGTGCAGGACTCTGGAAATCTAGAGTTTTAAAATGGTAACTTTGCAGGCCAGTGATTGACACTTTTAACCTTGATGTAAATGTTGCAATCTGTGTACCAACCACACAAGTTGCAACACACTCTTCCGAGCAAATGTTTTCAAACTTAAAAGCAGCTCTGCAGTTATCAGTGCTCAGTTCAAAAGCCTGCATCTCTGACCCGTATGATATGGGGTATAACGGGTGCATTAGTACCTATGGATTTGCAAGATTGCAAAGGCAGCATCAAAGCTAAAAAGATATACTGGCTTCAGAGCAACATATATTCTGATCCAAATCACAAACTTTTTCAGGGAAGGGATTGAATATTTCTGTAGGGCATACTAAACCTCAAACTTCATCTGTTACAGCAGCATGGTTTCTCATCCAAAGAGCCCAAGGTGCTGAACTGGCCTGCTGGTAATTCAGACCTTTCACCATCTCAAAACATTTGTTGCACCGTGAAATAAAAAAGTACAACAAGGAAGACACAGGAATGTTGAACATAATCCTATATCAGACAATAATATCTCTTATATTTATTGATTTTTTATTTTAAAAAAGACCCTAACCTAATAATATCAAAGAATGTTTAATTAATATGATTTTCCCCGTGGTTCCAAAATATGTGTATTTTTTTCTTTTTATGATTTCAGAGCATTTTTTAAATAGTTTACACCATTTTATTTGGATGACATATCCCTTTGAAAGCACTTTTTCTTTTTGTGAAAAGCATTTACATGCATACGTCATTTTATTTACCCACTGTACTTTTCTTCCTGTTGTTTTAAAGTGCCCCTTGTAGTGGATATGTGTGTGATACTAGATGGGGATTTCTTTTTTTAAATAACCCCAGTTATTTACACTCTTCCTGTCTAAGTGCCACATTAAGTACCACCCTGGTTTTCTATTGGGCACACCCCATTTTCAGGGACAATGATTGGCTTTAAGCCACATGACCATACACCCAGCCATCTGTGCTGTTGCCTCTTTCATGGATATGTATGTTGGCCATATAGACATGTTTTTACTTATTTATTTAGTCTGCACACATTAAAATGTTGCCTGCAGCACGTTTTATAATGATCCTGAAGGCCACAAGCTGAATCAGTCAATGTTAAACTTGTTCTTTATATGCATGTTGCTTGAGCTTTAATTGCTTCAGACTTTGTTTTCCTCCATACATGTTGGAAATAGGTGAAGTTGCGCTAAAACGCTTTATTCTGTTACCACAATGCAGGGCTAACACACTACCAATGCCTCAAGATATGTAGAGCAAATAAGCCTCTTGAATAAACCAAATTTTCCTTTCTTGAGCAGTTGCTATAGCAACACATAAGGTCATACAAAAATAGCATCCATTAGTAGAGGAGGAATTGTAAGGATTGAATACTTTAATCATTTCATTTTTTTTTTTAAATCATTTCTATCAGGCACTCGATTAAATGCGCCATCACAATTTCCTGTCACACCGAGAGGCTGCTGTCTGTTTAAACTACTCGGCGCAAATTATTGCATTAGTATTAGGAATGTCACTGCAACCCTTTAGCAGCTCGATAATTAAACTTCCACCTCACCGAGAAGCGCAGCCCTTTAGCGAAACCATTTCCCCCCAGGGACAGCCCACAAAATACCCAACACACAAAACTACAGATGTTCCATAATCAGTAATCACATATTAAACTATAAATGGGGCACTGTGGTAAATGGATATTTCGAAAATATGACGCCTGGAATATAAATAAATGGTTGTGTGTCAAATTACACAGCCTTTAGACAGAGGTAATAGCAGAAGCAGTAAATATAATGCTGGGGGGCAGAGTCAGCCTCTCAAAGGCTACATTCACACTGCAGGCGAAAGCGCATCAAATCCAACTTTTTTGACCCTATGCGACCCATGTCCGATCATGGTATGACAGTGTGAACGGCACAAATCCGATAATTTTCAAATCCGATCTGGGTCACTTTCGTATGTGGTACTGAATCCGATACATATCTGATGTTTTAGAAAGCGACTGCTGTTTGAACGGTCATGTCGCATTAAATCCGTCTTTTACGTCACTGACACAAGACAGACGGCAATTATCAGCGCCGGTGAAGCGCCAGATAAAACATCGCGAACACTTCCTGGCCATCCAGTGAAACTGTTGGGAAGACAACGTTGAAGAAACGTGAATATTTTATTTGTACTGTATAATCTGCAGATTCTGACAGAAATCTGCAACTATCCTTTGAAGCACCGCTCCTCTCTAAAACAGCAATATGGATCATTGTTAGGCCATATGTAAATAACAAAATAACTTTACAACTTAAAGAAAAATTGGGAAACGTAAAGTCTGACACAAGTCTTTATATTAAGGGCCATCAGTCAAACAATATTGTTTGGTCTGGGTCTAAACAGAGCGCGTTGTGTGTGACGTCTTCTTTTGCGCATGCGGGCCGCTTTGAGGGTTCACACTAGAGCGTGTTTGCTGTCACACTTTATTTGTAGTGTGAACAAGCAGAGAAAAAAAAATCGGATTTGATCAAAAAATTGGAATTGAACATTAAGACCTGCAGTGTGAACGTAGCCAAATAGCCCACTTCAAGGACAAGAGGGTTTGCTCTCATACTACACATAAAGGGCAAATCCTGTCAAAAAAAATGGTGATTTCAGACTTGTAGATTTTTATCAACATCAGTAAATGAAGATGTGGCCAATATTTGATTTATCTGTTGTGTCCCATGATTTTGCAGTAGCTACATTTTCAGACAGTCATAAAGAGCTAAAAGTCTCTGAAATAGCTCCATTATTTATTCATAAGAAAGAACTCACACTGTTCCAGTGAACATCAACAGTAGACCACAATTCCAGCATCAGTGTATCTCTAAATATTACATTAATTGCATATTTTTTATATTATACGTAGTAAGTGTATGAGACACCAAAAGGCAAGGTGATACATCGCCAGTGCAATGCTACATCTGTAATGTGCTGACAACATCTGTGGCAAAATTTCTCCTTTACAAAAGGGATCTAAATGGTAGATGCAGCCAATTTATGAGTTAATAATGGCGCAGTAAAGATATGCAGGAATGTTTATGTCTGACCTGCACCTATCTGCACAATGCATGCAACACTGGTGTGAAGTCATGCAATGCCTTCATACAAAATTGTTAAAAAGATTGTTAAAAAAAACAAACAACAACAACAAAACATACATACATACATACATAATGGAAATGTCCCCCCCCCTAATTATCACTATCAAACTTGAACTGTACAATTATGGCCAAAATGCTTATCACAGTTGCTTGGTTCTATACTGGGATTGTGAATATTTAACAAAATGATTGATTCATTTTTGTGATTTAAAAAAAAAACTAACAAAAAAGATATAAAGCTGTTTTTATATTCATATTGCATGACAAAACTATGTAAAAAAATTTGTATTCAAATAAAACTGGTCCTCATTCAGTGAAGCTTTTAGAAGAAAAATATTGGGGAAAAAAAGCCCCAAAATAAGTACAGCTTTTACTCTTACATTGTGCTCCATTGCTATTCATTTAAAAATTCTGAGGTGTTGTGATATACACCAGACCGAAGTGCACCTTTTGAAGCACAATATAAAGCCTTTTATGCAATTCATTGTACCTGCATGATGAACCTGAAGTCCATTTTCATGGAGGCACATCGTTGGCCAAAAAGAATGTGATTGCTTTGTAAAGCGGATGGAACACTGAGTAGTTGTGCTGTTTTGTGGCGCAACACATCTAGAAAAAATGCTGCAGGCTTGTTGCATTTATTAACATCACCTGCCCTAAATCCAAAGCATTTCTAAACAACAAATGATGATGATCCAACTTCTAGGAATGAGCTCTTCACTTTCTCTTTCACTTATCTACAGTATGTCATCACTGCGGTCCAGTGCATTTAGGAGCCCTGAGGCTGTGTAGTGTGCTGCAGGTAACAGCTATGATTGGCACAGGCAGGCATGTCGTCAGGGAGTGTCTGATTTGCTCTTGCTTTATGTTCTATTGGCGAAGGACGGATTTACAATATCAATTAATCATCATCATTTTATTGTGGAAAATCAAAATCACGATTGAGATTAATATTCGATTAAATGTGCAGCCGTATATCAGAAACACAAAACACTGAGTCATTTTTTGATGGACAATTCTAAGCAATACTGATGTTAAAATTAAACACAAAATATGTTACCTAATGCTGGCATCATTTTTTTCTTATTTGCTTTTTTACTTGTTATTAATTTCATTTTATGTGCGAGACAAAGACATGTTCATTATACATAAACAACTAAAATTCTTTAAAACCTTTCAGGAAAGCTATTTTGGTCATACAGCCTGAAAAATGTAAAACATGACATGAAAAGAGTAAACTGAGATCAAACAAACATGCTTCAAACGTCAACAGCTGCCAGGACGCAGTGACACACTCATGTAGCTGCCCTGACTGAAGTTGCGGGACTTACTCATCGCCATCTGGGCAGATGCCTGTGGTCTCGTCGTACTTGGTGCAGTAAACGTCGGGGCTGTAGTTGAAAGTCCCGTCCCTTCTTCGTATGGGTCGCCTTCGTCGCTGGTTGAGAAAATGCCAGTGAAAGCACGTAAAGGGTCTGTGCTGCGTACACTTGTGCTGGAGGAACAACGGGCACTGCTCTGTCCTGAACTCCTTCAAGTATCTGAAACAAGCAGGGCAAACACGAAGCGGGATTTAAACGGCTATCCGCTAGCAAGTAAGAGCTTAGCCAAGGGAAAAGTTTAGCAGGGAGTCGTGTTGTAGCCTACTATACATTTTGGGTCAGTAGAGTTAGCTTGCTATGCTGAGTGAAGACTACGTATGTTTTTCGTCGTAAAGCTCGTACAGAGCACCTGAGCGTACGTCTATAAATGTGCGTAGCAAGAGGGAACTCAAAATAAGGCCGAGCTATTTACAAGCGGACTGGTTAGCGAGTTCCTGGCTAATCATTTAGCGAACCAAGTTGACGGTGTAATATTAACCAGACCCATCAAAACCCTTTCATCAACAGCACGAAACACTTCAAAACGATCCCGCTAACGGTTGGCTAACCAGTTTGGTGATTTAAGATCCTAGAGTTTCCTGTATTGACGCAGATGTCTTTAGCGTACAGTCGCTGTCTGCTATGTAACGTTAGGTAGTCACAAAGCCAGGAAAAGCACCATGTTTTTAACGCACGCACAGGAGTTGAGGAATGCTGGAAATGCACGCGCGCAAAGGTGCGCGTTCAAAAGAGCATTTTCAGCAGCGAACGATTTTGTTGTTTCTTTGCAGCAGCTTTACTCACGTATAGTGGGTAGGTTTCTCGGTTTGAGGAGACGCATTGGCCGCCGTTTTCGAAACCGACGGCATTTTCAGTCAAAACAATGAATTGCGCATGCGCTCGGATCTGTTGCTCCCGTGAATGCATGTTCGCCTGCACGCCAGCGCACTGCAAACACCAAACGCGACCGCACGGGGGGAGTATGGGGGCACTGTAATCACGGAACGATGACTCACTTCACACACTGTTTATATCTTATTCACATGCCTTTGTTACGCCTCATACCAATATACCTGTATTTGTTTGTATTGTACTTAGATTTTCATTCGTTTAGAGATTTCATGATATTTCAGTCATTCTTTTTGTAGTTTTTACCTATGGATATGGCGTTCTTTCTTTTTCTTTTGTATTTATTTTTAATAGTCTGAATAGCTGTTTTGCTATAGGTTGTGTTTAATATTTGGCTTAAACACAAAAGTAAAAAAAAAGCTTTTGTGTTAAATAATTTCTCTGCCTTTATTTACCTTTTTCTGTCTGTTTGTTTTTAAATAGTTGCAATCATTAAGCTTGTCGTGTTAAAACCTGTAAAACCCTCAGTGTTACTTGAAAAAAGTGACTTTGTTTAGTCAAATGCACCTTACTGCTTGTGAGTAGTATAAATAAATGGTCTCTCATCCAATTAAACCTTTTAAAGGATTATCAAGCCATCACTGAGCAACAAGTGGAGTTTAAAGCTCCAGTCAGAGAGGGCCAGAAAACCAAGCTTCATCTTAGAATCAGTTGTTTTTCATGTTATGTGCTGAGTGTTCATTAAATCTAACCGATTTCAGGCCAACTTTCTGTTATGTCACAGGATTTAAAAAATATGCTTGAATGATGAATTATCTGGAATGACAGATAAAAATCAATGTGATGTAGTTTGTAGTAAGTAAGCTTTGATGTAGTAAGTTATGTTATGAGATGGTGATATATCAGATTGTTTTTTCTGTTTCTTTATTGTTGAAAAATCTAAAGGAGTAGTTGTTTTGCTTTTTGCATCTTTCTCAGCTTACCAGAATTCCACATTAAATTGACATCAGGTAGTTTCAGGGGTCTTTACTCCTGTATCTGGGAATATAATCTGCACTGTTCAAGTTCTTTTTTTCCTGGGATTTTAATGTACAAATGCAATTATACAGCTCATCCATTATTCAGCTGCTCAGGTGCACCGAGTGCACTGCCTTATATTTATGCATAAGCTCCAGAGCATCCCGTTGTAATTACATTGACATGCCCCACCTATGCTAAGCTTACAGTTAGACAATGTTGGGAATGTTTGTTATGTAAAAATAACATTTAAGGAGCGGAATCATATTTTTCAAGCATTATTTTTGGTATGCTTTAAGCAGCTCATGTTCATAGCAGAGGATAGATTCTTTTTAGATTTCAGCAATACGAATCCTTCAACATACAGTAATGTGCAAAAGTCTTGAGCCACCCAACCTTTCTTTTATATTTTATTAGGAAAATGAGAAATAGGTGCACAGTAGGGCTGCTCGATTATGGCAAAAATGATAATCACGATTATTTTCACTGAAATTGAGATCTCGATTATTTGACAATATTTATTTAACCCTTTAAGACCTACCATAGAACCAAGTCCGCCAGAGCTTATATTATTTTTTTACATGTTGTAGTGCCATTTGTGGGAGCATTTCAAGTTGCTATACAACTGTTATAGCCCATATTTTAATAATATGTATGCATTATGTCCATAGTAACTACATAAATTGCAAAAAAGTTGCAATAAACTACAAAAAAATTGAAAATCGGTTTTGTTTTGTTTTTTTACATATATTTCTACTTGGAGAAATTTAAGAGGTTTATCCCTCAAAACTTTAAATACAAAAAAGTTGCAAAAAATAGTTTACAACAACAGGAAATTTATTTTGAGTGTCTTCATAGTTTTATTTTGGAAATACACCAATTTTTATATACACTGCAGGAAAAACGAAAAAACAATCCTATGATGCAAATTTGCAAAGAAAACAGCAGGTGCATCAAAATAAACGATTTCCAGCAGTGCAATTTGAGTTCTAAGCATCCCAGAAACTATTCAGAAAAGTCAAACATGACCAGTATAGGCTTTTAAGGCCTACAAGTAAAAAACTACATTTCCGCGAAAATGACGTCACTTCCGGTTTCGGGGAGGAAATGGCCGACATGTGGGAAGTGTTACGAACAGCTGATCGGATCGGCAAAGCGTGTTTCTGGAATATTATGTTTTTGTTCCTGCAAGCGCTTTCTATGCAGTTTTTGCAAAGCTTTATGTGGAAGGAAACCGTGACCGAGGACAAGCTGATGGCATCAGATGTAAGTACAACTCCTCCGGTTTCATATGCAAAAAAAATTATTGCGCTAGCTTACACGGTCCAGGTTCTACAGGGATTTAAAAATAGTTACACAAAACGGAGTGTGCTGCTCTGACCGGCTTCAATGACTTTAAAAAATAATATAAAATAGTGTGCAACACCACTGAAGTTTTTTTTTTTTACCTCTCTTTTCAACCAACAGCAGTCACTCTCCTCTCCAAATAACTTCTGCTTAGCTTTCCGAGCTTCCCTCGGGTCCTCTTAATCAGCGGTCTCCAACCTTTTTTGCGCCACGGACCGGTTTATGCCCGACAATATTTTCACGGACTGGCCTTTAAGGTGTCGCGGATAAATGAGGGAGGGGCTAATAATCGGCTCAGTCATTTTTAATGATCGTTGAAAGCCCAGATTGTAATCGTGATTAAAATTCGATTAATTGAGCAGCCCTAGTGCACAGCTTTATTGAAATGTGCAAACACGCATGGAAATACTGTACATAAAGCTAAAATGGAGTTAATAGAAATATTTTGAGCTTAAAAGTCAGTGTCTGGTATGACCACCTTTATTCTTCAACATAGCTGGAACTTTCTTAGACAAGCTTTCTTGTAGTTTCTTTAAGCAGTCTTCAGAAATAGGTCTCCAGGCTTCTTGAAGGACATTGTTATTATGCAATATATTACAATATAACATACCTTGAGGAGACTGCTTTTGTGGTATATAAATAAAATTCAATTGAGTTGAATTGAATGTAATGCTCTTCTTTAGATGTTGGCTGCCCTTTGTTCTCTTTTCTGTCAAGATGATCCCACACTGCTTCAGTGTTGTAGTCTGCACTCTGGAGGCCAATCCATGACTGATATTGTTCAATCGTTCCATGCTTTTACTGGATTATCAGTATGTTTGGGATCATTGTCATCCTTGAAAAATAAAGCCATTGCAAGTCAGATATTTTCTAGATGGCATTGCATGGTTGATCAAACTCTGACTGTACCTTTCTGTGTTCATATTTCCATCACTTTTGGCACAATGTCAAACACCAATGGCTAGAATTCAGCCTCAAACCATGACAGAGCCTCCACTGTGCTTTACAGATGGCTGTCAACACCTCTTTCTCAATCTTCTCCATACATGCTGATGAAAAAAACAAACATTTTGAATTTGGAATTATCATTCCATGAGACCTGTTGCCACTATTTTTCAGTTCAGTTCTTGTGTAATACCTGGCATACCTCAGCCTTTTCTATCTGTTTCTCTTCCTTGATAATGGCTTCTTGACAGCCACCCTTACTTGTCTGAGGCTTTGGCAAACAACAGATGGATCAACTGAAGGGTCAGATGCATCTCTCAGGTCCTCTGTCAGGTGTCTGCTGAATTTCCTCTTAATTCTTAAGGACAATACTTTGAGAGACTGTTCAGACTGAAGACACATAATTGGTTCATCCCTTCAGTTAGCTAACTTTTGAATTAGCTGCTTTGAATGATTCACAAGTCTATGTTATGGTAAATGGCCTGTATTTGTATAGCACTTTACTAGTCCCTAAGGACCCCAAAGCGGTTTACACATCCAGTCATCCACCCATTCACACACATTCATACACTGGTGATGGCAAGCTACATTGTAGCCACAGCCACCCTGGGGCGCACTGACAGAGGCGAGGCTGCCGGACACTGGCGCCACCGAGCCCTCTGACAAACAAAAACATTGTTCTGAAAATGGTCCGGTAAAAGCACTGGATTCAAATGACGTGGGAAAGAAGAAGAACTGTTAAAACCCTCCAGAAAGAGCGAAGAACTGTTGCTGAAGACCACTTTAAACAATTACAATCGATTGTTTTTCCTTGGAAGCAAACTATGAAGAAATAAAGCAGATCTCCGTCTTAAGGAATGACCAAAAATTCAAACATTGGATAAGTCAATAGTATTTCATTTTGTGCTTTTATCAAATGGTTCTTGCTTATTGTGCAAGTCAGAATTATCAAGAGGAAGGACTGAATTTAGGCAGTGGAAAAGTCGCACCCTTTTCCCTTCTGTGACGTCAGCCACCACAACCCTTTAACCTTCCTCAGTAGTCTCAGCTGTTCACATAGTTCACTGAAAAGCTCTTCTCACAGTTGTGTGTGTTTATATGTGTACAGATGGGGGGTTTTGCCTCTCCTTCAGGGCTTAACAAAGAGGGTCTTGCCTCTGGAGTCTAGGTGTTGCTTGTTTATATCAATGAACTTGACAGTCCTCATTGCATTATTACTTGCCTGTCTTCCTGTTTCTGTGCCCTCACGGCACTGTTATAGCCGTGTGCCGTTTACAGAACATTATAAATCTTCAGATAATGTCTACGTTCATATAAATTTTCCAAATATACAATCTGTGCTTAATCTTTGTTAAGATTAACAGATTTATGGACAGGTGTGAAAAGCAGAGCTTGTTGAATGGGGAAAGTGCAAAACAAAAAACCAAAATTAGCGTAATGGAAACACTAGTCGAGAGAATTTTTAGCATCGTGCACTGCAAAAAGTTTAGCATTTTTTGCGGATGTCTAATAAACAATCACTGAAGCAATACTGAGAGTAGCTTTCCCAGGCTGAGGGCCCGTTACAGCTGGAATAACAGTTTGTGGTTTGGACTCCTGTTTTTCCCAGTTACGCCATTATCTTTGGTCGCCTAATGCACACACACACACACACACGCACACACGCACACACACACACACACACACACACACACACACGGCCTGCAGGCTGGCAATACACAGATTGTGTATAAAGATAACCTGGTTGTGATGGCAATTCCTGTATCCAGTATTCATAATGCATGATACTGTAAAATGTTTGCTTTTGTAAAAATGTAAATAACACTGTTAATATGCTTTGAACCATGTTATAATAAATGATAAAATATATGACTAGAAGCACTTGTGAAATTAAGAAGGAAGTGCAGTACTACACAAGAATTTACGACGTTGATTACAGATCAACAAACAAATTATGACAGGTTTCATGCAACGCCTCAGGGACCATACAGTTGAAAATTTGTACACTGCACCTGCTCATTTGAATTAAATTAACCTTTGTGGTCATTATCTTAATGTTTATAATGTTCTGTCAAAATCATTTTGTCAATTTACAGGCAGCTATATCGCAGTGATGGCCTCTGGGAACACAGTGAATCTGGAACAAACACATGTCTGACTGGCCAAATTGTGTTACTGTCATTAGTTGTTTGATTCTACCTAAAAAAGAGAAGTTTTTACCTTGTAAATAAAATATGTGGATGCAGTATGAGAAGATGAAATGTTGTCTGTCAAAGCCTCGTACTTAGAAATTAAGAATATATGTTAAAGAAAGCCTGAATGAAGCAGCAGCTTTATGTTGTTAGCATTGAATGATATGTTTACTCAGTCTCCTGCTCTTCTGGCAAAAACAACACCTGCCTCTTTGCTTTACCGTCATGCTAACAGGAACTGACAAGTGAGGTAATAACTGCAGCCATCTTTAAACTGAGCCCTGATCCCGATTCTGACATTGGATTCAATATAAATATGAGCACAAATGTTCTGCTTATCAATTAAGAAATAGAGATTGTGTGTTAACTTCTATTTCCTGAAAGATCTACAAAATAATCTCAATATTTAAAACTGGTTTATTGATGCTATCAATAACTTTGACTTTCAGTTCATGGAAAAGTGGGACATCTTCTTTATTTATAACAATAAAGTAAGTTTGTGAACATGTGTTTGCATGCTCCAGTGAATGTTTAAAGTGGACCTATTATGCTTTTCTTTGTTTTCTGTCATGTTAAACATGGCCAACATTTCAGGTTGCTAAATCCATGTAAAAGAAATGTAGATTTTCATCCACTTATAGCTCTTTATGAGGCTGGTTATACCAAATATGGCTGTCAGAGATAGATCTGCAAATCTTTTGCTTGCGAGGGGCAGCTAATAAAGAAGGAGCTACGTCTTTTTTTGCAGGGAGCTGAACTGAGGGGCTGAATGACCCCCAGTATGAGATAAATATGGATTATTTGGAGCTGTGAATCATGCAAAGTCACTCCAGTAGAGTAAAAACATAAAAATCTGGAGTTTTAAATAAGTTTAATAGGTCCACTTTCACTAAACATGGCAACATTTCAACAAAAGTAAAGAAAAAACTTAAAAGCAGAAATAAATAGGCACTGCATTGTCTTAGACAGGAAGAGAGCAAAGACGGTTGCTAATTTAGTTCCAAATGAGGCCACATGATGGTGTGGATGTGTAGGCGTCCTTATGCTATATATATATATATATATATATATATATATATATATATCAATCACACAGGGTGATATATTTATTATATATATTATATTATTATTATTATTAATCTCACTTTGCCAGACTTTAAATAGCACATACCAACATCTTGCTTGTCATTCATTTTCTGATGCCACACAGAGAACTTAAGGAAAAGTAAATTTGGAGATTAGCATGAAATAGATTTTATATACTGTATTTGTGTGTTTGATATTTACTAAACACCTTGTTTTCCTTCTCATGGTGTAAATCCTTAATTTTTTTGTTCAGAAAGTGAGCAGATTAACTGAGACACTGGCACAGCTACTGTATGAGGCAAAGCTAAATAACAGTTGAAGAAAACTGATACGTAACTTTGATTTGACGCAAGTTTGTGTAACTTTAGTAACTGTCTCTCTTCACACCTCTGACACCTCACCCCTGACAGGGAGGTGTAAATCAAGACCATGGTGGCAAAAGCGGTTCACGGCCGACCAGCTGGCCTTCTGCTTAATGAAGAGACGCAGCTTGTCCCTGAAGGTCTCTCCTAGAAAGCTGTAGATAATGGGGTTGAGGCAGCTGTTGGAGAAAGCTGCCAGATTAACAATGTGGCCTGTGAGCGGGTAGTCGTGCCACAGGGTGGTAGCAGTCCTCTGCGATGGGTCAGCTGTGCCCTGCAGTAGCTGAATGCTGATGAAGACGTTCTCTGGCAGCCAGCAGATGAAGAATACCAGAACCACCACCACAATCATGCGCAGAGCCTTCTGCCGCCGTGGCCACAGTCCACGGTGCTTCTGGGCCCTCATGAGAATTCGCCCAATCAGAGAGTAGCATAGACCAATGATGGAGAAGGGCACCAAAAAGCCAATGGTTACCTCCAGCCACTGAATCTCAAAGACATTGGCGAAACAGAAGTGCACCTCACCTCTGTGCTGGGTCTGCACAATGGTGAAGGGGAGAAGCGTGGCCAGGATGGAGGCCATCCAAATGAGGCCACAGCTGAGCTTGGCGTGCTGCATAGTCCTCAGTGGGTTGCTGCTCATGGAGCTAGCCAAGGCGATGTACCTGTCAAAGCTCATCCACGTGAGAAAAAAGATGCTGCTGTACATATTGACCTGCAGGAAAAGTGACATGAAGGTGCAGAGGACGGCGTAGTCGTAATACTTTTCATTCAGATTAAAGACCTCAATGAGGGAATCTGCCACCAGGATGAGGTCAGCTACAGCCAGGTTAACAAAGTAAAGATCGGGGATGGTCATCTTCTCTCTGTGGTTCAGGTTCACCACCAGGATTAAGATGTTACCAATAAATCCAATAGGAAAAAGGAGGATGGTATACAGGCAGGAAAGGAAGAGACCAACGATGTATGACTGGTATTTGTCTGAGTTTTCGCTTAAGTCTGTAGCATTGTATGGATATGAAGTGTTCAGTTGTTCCGTACTGTTTACATATATCCAGACCCAAGAGATTGTCTGCCCTTCCATACTGTCTGTGGTCGGCCTGTCCTAAATCATAAGCCAAGTGTAAGTCACCTGTAGCTGCTACATCATTACACCACAGTAGTTCCCAGCTTCGCCTCTTCAAAGGGTGAATCATCTATGCTGTGACGGCATGCTGGCAGAAGTCAGGTGAGTGGAGAGAATCTTTTATGGCTTCTTTGACCCCATGCTTACATCAAGTTTCATCTACCAAAAGATTTTTGAAGCCGAACAGGAGCGCCTCCATGTCTTAAAATGGCCATTGGCCCTCAGCTTCTCCAATTCACATCACAACTGCAGTCCTGAGATTAAAGGGTGGCTTTTTTTTCTCCTCTTTTGAGTCATCTGATCTGAGTCCTGATTTGTCTCTTCAAGTCCACGTGTATCTCTATTCAGCAGGCTTTGACCCAAGATGTTATTGCTGTGACACCTGAGCTGTCTGAACAAAAACGCCCCTCCAAAAACAACAACATGAAAGACAATTAGGGGTAAAATCTTGGAAAAACAACACAAATCATTATAATCATGATACAAATGAGATATATCAGGTACATAACAGTTACTTAAAAATACTATCAAAGATAAAACATGAAAATTATACACCTTAAACAGAACATTTAGGGGAATAAATGAATAGCAACAACCAAATGTGCACATTAACATTCAAGCTTTAGACTTAAACAGATGCATTGAAATCCTTCTTTAAAATCCTCAACCAATCCGAACACCCTCCCTGGTGAAACGCAGAGTGTATTCTGTATGGCAAACTTGACCTTTAACAAAAATTCTCAGCTCCCAGGGTTTTATTCCCATCAGAGTAAACCCCTCTGCAATATTAATGCACTCTTGGGAGGCAAATATCATAAATTAATGTGTAGACTATGAATCTCACAAAGCAATATGTGTACAGTATTTTTTTATCTTTACTTTAAATGTCTCTGCTCTTTAAATGCATTGCACGTCATGATTGTGCTGCTAATTAGACTTTTCTATTAAACATTTAAAGGCAGTGCAAACCCTGAAATCTGATGGCAGCATTGATCAACAATTCACTTTATTCCTATATTTTTTCAACAATCAATTAATCAGGGTGGAGAATTTCAGTAAAAATCATCTGACATCTAAGAAATGTAATATATTACAGCTTTCTGAGTGATTACTCAAGTTGAAGACCATGATACATAACTTACGTAACTGCATTCACACAAGAGAAAGCCCCATTCACAGTGAAATTAACTGAGTACATAGCGTAACACCCACACGTGATGTGCTATTTTCTGTCTTTTTAAGACAAAACACATGAAATACATAAATCTCCAACCAGTACAAAGAATTTGGTGATAAAAAAAAATACACTTACATATAAATCTAGCATTTATTGCTCCTTCTTGCTTGCCTGGTGTAGAAGTCAGGGAGCCAGAGATTTGTATATCCCATGTCCAGGCTTCTCCTCTGCACCACCTGCTGTTTGGCCCAACCCTGCCTGGAAATGAGGGGAGGGCGGGAGGCAAGAGATGATCTGTCACGCATAGTTTGTCAACATGCTTCATTTCATTATCTTACTCTTTCTCCTCCGACTTAGTGATTCCAAGGATCTGACAAACATCTAAATCCTAAAATCACAGAATTGAACAGGATGCGTGCTAAACTTTAAATCAAAGAAAAGTTCTGGCAACAATTAGATGCAGCGTGGTATTTACCTGGACACAACCAGCTTGTGTTGTTATAGAAACCACATATTGTTTTAAGTATTTGTTCACCTGGGTAGCCTAGCATTTAGTCCTAGGGCCAGTGGAAAAATACCAGGCATTACCTTGCTTTTTCATTAGTATGCTTGTATAATAAGTAAAGAATTGATTTTTTATGTACAACAAAAAACAGTGACGGTTGCTTATTCAATGCCCATGGTCAATACGACAATTACACCCAGATAAATCTTTAAAACGCTGTGAGGTGTCACTTTCAATAAGTGGGAAACAAAACAGGCATTTTGCTACTGGCCAGGGTTTAACATCAGTATAATTTGTGCTCATTTCTATTACACCTGAGACTATGGAGAGCTGTTGGATGTAGTGTTGGCTGATTTGGCATCTTCCTGAACACTCAGATGGATTAGCCACAGATACCTACAATTATTCCAGACATACAATAACCATGTGCTAAAACAGAGCTATTTACTGAGAAGACATCAATGTGAAATTAAATTATGCTTGAAAATATAATAGATTAAACTATCCCAGTATAATTATTGATGCCCTAAGCCTACAGTGGGGCAAAAAAGTATTTAGTCAGCCACCGATTGTGCAAGTTCCCCCACTTAAAATGATGACAGAGGTCAGTAATTTGCACCAGAGGTACACTTCAACTGTGAGAGACAGAATGTGAAAAAAAAATCCATGAATCCACATGGTAGGATTTGTAAAGAATTTATTCGTAAATCAGGGTGGAAAATAAGTATTTGGTCACCTCAAACAAGGAAAATCTCTGGCTCTCACAGACCTGTAACGTCTTCTGTAAGAAGCTTTTCTGTCCCCCACTCGTTACCTGTATGAATGGCACCTGTTTGAACTCATCATCTGTATAAAAGACACCTGTCCACAGCCTCAAACAGTCAGACTCCAAACTCCGCCATGGCCAAGACCAAAGAGCTTTCGAAGGACACCAGGAAAAGTATTGTAGACCTGCACCAGACTGGGAAGAGTGAATCTACAATAGGCAAGCAGCTTGGTGTGAAAAAAATCAACTGTGGGAGCAATCATCAGAAAATGGAAGACATACAAGACCACTGATAATCTCCCTCGATCTGGGGCTCCACGCAAGATCTCATCCCGTGGGGTCAAAATGATCATGAGAACGGTGAGCAAAGATCCCAGAACCACACGGGGGGACCTGGTGAATGACCTGCAGAGAGCTGGGACCAAAGTAACAAAGGTCACCATCAGTAACACACTACAACGGCAGGGAATCAAATCCCGCAGTGCCAGACGTGTTCCGCTGCTGAAGCCAGTGCATGTCCAGGCCCGTCTGAAGTTTGCCAGAGAGCACATGGATGATACAGCAGAGGATTGGGAGAATGTCATGTGGTCAGATGAAACCAAAGTAGAACTTTTTGGTATAAACTCAACTCGTCGTGTTTGGAGGAAGAAGAATACTGAGTTGCATCCCAAGAACACCATACCTACTGTGAAGCATGGGGGTGGAAACATCATGCTATGGGGCTGTTTTTCTGCCAAGGGGACAGGACGACTGATCAGTGTTAAGGACAGAATGAATGGGGCCATGTATCGTGAGATTTTGAGCCAAAACCTCCTTCCATCAGTGAGAACTTTGAAGATGAAACGAGGCTGGGTCTTCCAACATGACAATGATCCAAAACACACCGCCCGGGCAACAAAGGAGTGGCTCCGTAAGAAGCATTTGAAAGTCCTGGAGTGGCCTAGCCAGTCTCCAGACCTCAACCCCATAGGAAATCTGTGGCGGGAGTTGAAAGTCCGTGTTGCTCGGTGACAGCCCCAAAACATCACTGCTCTCGAGAAGATCTGCATGGAGGAATGGGCCAAAATACCAGCTACTGTGTGTGCAAACCTGGTAAAGACCTATAGTAAACGTTTGACCTCTGTTATTGCCAACAAAGGTTATGTTACAAAGTATTGAGTTGTATTTTTGTTATTAACCAAATACTTATTTTCCACCCTGATTTACGAATAAATTCTTTACAAATCCTACCATGTGGATTCATGGATTTTTTTTTCACATTCTGTCTCTCACAGTTGAAGTGTACCTCTGGTGCAAATTACTGACCTCTGTCATCATTTTAGGTGGGGGAACTTGCACAATCGGTGGCTGACTAAATACTTTTTTGCCCCACTGTAAAGCATTACGATCTTTACTGTGTTTTAATAATGTAAAAGACATAGCAGTATTATTGAAGGGACTTTTAAGGGACAACAGCAGCATGCAACAGCAATATGTCGCAGAGCTTCATGTCGTCAAGGAGCTGTGTTTTGGCAGTGAGGATATGGTACAGCAGAGCAACAGTAGCAGTCTGAGGGAGCAGACAGGGTCAATACAGCAGCTGGAAGCCCTGCTGGTGCAAACAACTTTGGGGTTTTGACAGGAGAGTGGACAACAGAGAGCTGTTTCTGTGGGTTACATAAAAGAGGATTTTAGCTGCGGTAGAAGGTCAGCACAGCAGCACACATGAAGAAAGACGAGAGCAGCAGGTCCGAGAGGTCATGCAGTCAGCCAGATTGGTGTGATTGTTTTTTCCCCAGCTACCTGAAATCTGAGTTATTCAGTCTGCGTGACTTCACACAGATAAGGGGAAAGCGGGGATGTAGTGGTCAAATGTGCAAGTCAACAAAACCAAATTCATGATGACTGCTGAAGCACACTTAGTTGTATTTGTTTTAGTAGAGAACAAATACCTCACATATGCCATTCCCCACCAAAGCACGATAAAAAGCTGAAAAAGAAAAGGTAGGGCACTGACCGATTGTTGGATTTCTCTGCAGTATAAAACACTTCTGAGAAACAAATCAGGCTAAAGGTTACATAAAGTCTGGGCCTCATCTGGATAAGGTTTTTTGTTTTTTGTTCCAGCAAGATCTTGCACGGCTGAAAAGATATTGAGCAAGACACTTTTTAAAACTTACTTAAAAATGCTGCAGGAAATCTCTGTTTTCCATATTTTGCTCTTTATTATACAGATAAAAAACAAATCATTATACCAGTTTTTGCCTTTTTCATGATCTGCATAACATAGAATTTCCATACTGTGCTTCAAATATATATTTCTGTCTTGAGGCGTTTCAACTGGACTTACAGTATATGCTCAATGTTGTCAGAAAGGTTGCAGTTCATGCTTATGTCCACTGGATGGCCCACTGGCATTAACAGTGATTGATGTTGGAGTGGGATGAGCAGTGGGTTACAGGAATCCGGTAAAAGTCTTCTGTGGTGTTTACGATGATTTATGAAAGTGTCTGAGTGTTTCAAAGTATTAAAGCAGGTCAGATGTTGATGTTTTTATTCTAAAAATACACAGCAGGTCAACTGATGAAACTGATGGATAAATGCACGATGAATCAAACATTTCTTTTGGTCTCATTTTTTAAAAATTGAGCCATAAAATTCTGTCATAACTACAAAACATAGTATTGTTATAACTCCTCTTTAAGAACTAGGCTAAATATGGAAGCAATACTATCAGTACAACCAGTGTTAATGGGAAGTTTTGGGGTTTAACTGCTTGTGGTTGGGGGAGTGAAAGTGGGAGGTCTGGAGGAGGGAGGGTACAGCACCCTCATCTGCCTCCACTTACCGGTCTGATGTGCTGCTGGCTCTATTCAGCATCTCCCACAGCCACAACCACAAACTCTGAATGGAACATCCTGCCTGAGTCCAGCTCCTCTGCACTGCTTCCAGGCCTATGTTTGATATTTAGCTGATGCTGGGATTTTTATTGTTAGTCTATTTTTTTTTTTTTTTTTTTTTTTTCGTTTCTGGAGATGAGAAGCAAAAAGAACAGGTTTGGCAATGGAGGAAGGGTGGGTTGAAATCAAAGCATCTGCCCTGGTGCACATGTTTCCCCAGAGCTGAAGCGATGCGATGGGCTGAACATGAAGGTTCCTTCCTGAAGCTTTCTGGTCTGTTCTGAATTTATTATGGTGGGAGATTTCAAACGTGTCAAGGCCAGACCTTCCACCATGTGAAAGGAACCGTAGCCCTGTTATTCTGCCATTTATCAAGAACATGTTCACCATGTTCTTGATAAATTGCAATCTTTAGATTTGTTTTTTCTTTTGTACAACTGCTATCTTTTTGCTGTGCTCCTGCCTTTTCACTTCCTTTGCCCTATTTAATGTATTAATTCTTATTCTTTTACTATCATGTGGAGGGTTTTCCTTGCCTGCAGTCAGACACTTTCGCTCTCTCTTTCTTGTGGCTTGGTTGCTCTAGGAATTCAGGATTTGACGCCACTTCTTCCCCTTTTTCTGATCCCAGCGTGAGATACCTGCGTGAGAACTGTAACCTGTTTGGTCTTGCTCCTGCCTTTACATTATATAGCCCAGTTTTCATCCACATTAAGAAAAAAACAGCGGTGGGTTAAGGTTTGTGTGTGAAATGTGGATGAGTGCCAGATAAAACATTTCAAACGGCAAGCCAAATTCTCCATCTTCATAGGTGGTCTCTGATACTGTGTGTAAGACCGAAGCCGACCCTCATACTTCTGGTCTGGCTGAACCTTTAAAGGAGAAAAACAACATTAAGACTAATGTAGCACATTACGAAATCTGTGCTATGTCAGCATTACTCCATTTCCAGACACATGCTGGTACACTTAAGAGCTTTTCCTGGTGCACTTAGCAAAATAAGGACGAAAGTGTGAAACTTGTAACCTGACACACTTCACACTTCACGCTTTGCTTTTATTCCAAGCAGATAATCCATACCAGATAATGTGTATGTGTAACTTTACAGTATATGGCAAAAAAAGTCGTTTGACATTATTGGAAAAGATCTTCTATATGCTTTCCTTAATGCACCTGCAGGCCTGGGGGAGTTGGTATCAAGTGCAACATGTTGCTGCATAGTTCCTTGAGGGCTTTTAGTTGGTGTGCAGTTGTTTGGGTTGTACGCGGTTTGTATGTTTCTTTGGACATAATCATGTGGGCTTGTAAACATGTCCAATTACCCAATTGTAATCAGCAACACATATGAATAATAATCCCTGCGTGCATGACAAGTTTCCTGCTCTTTAAGAGTGACAAACAACTGACAAACTCAGTAACTGATGAGTGATGGTTTGTGCTTTTTGAGTTAAAAAGCTCCGAGAAAGTTCAATCCTCAGAGATGGAAACAGCAGCCATGACAACCATGTTTTTTCACTTCATTATCATATCATTTCCAGATGCAGTGCACATGATTCAAGACCCCCCCCCTCTTCCCACTGGAGATCTTATGTTTGCCTCTATATTTTGGTCTCTCAGGTATTATTAATCCACACACTGTTGTGCAATACAGTGTAACTGCTTCCTAACTGTAATATGAACATCATAACCGATTACTTCAGCCTGTTCAGATTTAACTGAAAAGTTGGCTGTTTATAGTGTGATCCTGCTAACTCACACACTTCAAGCTCTTACTTGCAGACATTGGCGCAGCTCTAGTGTGTAGGGCATTGTTATTAGATGCCTACACAACATTGTTTTGTGACAGAGAATAGCAGCAGCCTCGGACTGTCAGACCCACAGAATGTTGGGAATGCTGCTATTTTCCCCAGCCTGTGTGTCCTGGTTAAAGGGTCCCTCCACAAAAGATGTGTTAGCCATGTGGTAAGCAGGAAGGGAGCTGTGGCATTGTTCACAATCGCTTTCACTGCAGCTTAGAAATACAGGACAACCTACACAACTTTCACAGTTCCCTCCCAGATCTGATAAAGGTCTGTGGTAGAGCAGGGCGATATGGCCAAAAATATTTATCACGATATACATTTGAAAATTTGCGATAACGATATAACTGACGATATAATTGATGCGAGACAAAATACTCCACAACATTACTAGCGCAAAAAGACAACCTTCCATTAATTTTCACTTAAACAAGAAGCTGGTTTTTATGTACATTAAAGCTTTATAAAAATGTAACAGTGCAAATGCAAATTCCTTGCTGAAAGTTTAACCAAAAGGCATTTCCAGTAGAAATGGGCTGACATATCCTGAGCATAACCATATATAATATCCACTGAAGTTAAAAAGAGGTGCTTTGCAACATTAAACTGTAGTGTGCAGTACGTATTTTTTGGACCATAAGGCACATTGAGCTAAACAAAGCAGTTAGATAAATCAAACTTTATTAAACTCATTCTTCTTGCTTCCTCCACTTCTGTACCATTGATTCATTGATGTTGAATTCTCTGGCAGCTGCTCTATTCCCATGTTGTTGCAGTATATTAATGACTAGCCTTGTATTGTGGATGGATTATCTCAGTTGTTCTCCTGACTGACGTTTGGTCCGTTTACAGCATCCTGCCATGCGATTGCATTTGTCTCTAACCATGAGGAACCTTAGTGTTCGTCCTCCAGCTTCACTGTTTATGTTATGCTAACATAGCTGTGTCGCTAGCGATCACGTAGCACATCATTATATACCAGCTAGCCCAACTTCAGTAACCCTACAAACGTCACTGCTGTTTAGTTTCCTGTCTTCATTTATGTTGGAAGTGATAGCAGAGCTGTACGTTTGAATTTTTTCAGAAATCTCTCAGTCAGAACATGCTATATCATGCTTAGGTAACTAGCGAAACTAGCGAGCTAACTTCCGCTAGCTTCCTGCTAACTTCTAACTCCGTTAAATGTAATACATTTTGTTTTCATGGATGCCTGGAAGTTAAACTGAATTGTTACACCTGGTAAAGCAGCAATGCTGATCGTTTTATTAAAGATGAAAGAATTTAGACAGTTAACTCTCAGTGATGCTGCAGTGTTTGTTTGACCTGAAGTGTACTGAGTTTAGGACCCAGATTACTCCCAGATTTAAGAGCATCTTAGTCCGACAAATACAACAATAACGACGGCCGCTTGCATGTTCTGCAAAAAAATGTGCTTTGTTGTGTATCTGACGGACAAACACCAAACCAGTTCCACATCACTGAAGTTGCACCATTTTTACAAACCAATTCTGGTTCATCTGTTTCACTCAACAATCGGCCATGTGCGTATGAAAACAAAGGCACTGCGCATGCGCGTTTTACTCATATTCTATCGCGATATTTCATTTTCCTATCGTTGCCTAACATTATACCGGTATTACCGTGAACGGTATAATATGGCCCAGCCCTAGTCTGTGGGATTAAGTTGCAGACATGCACTCAGTCTTCCTTAAAAAAGAAAACAAAAAACAATGCTTTTCACTCTATGCAGCCTTCATCATTAAAACGTGTAGTTTTTAAGCATTCTACTTTACACTCACCAGCCGCTTCATCTGGATACACATGTTCAACTGTTACTGCAAGTATTAACCAATAATCAGCCAATCATATGACAGCAACTCAGTGCATTAAGGTATGTGGAAGTGGTGAAAACAACCTGCTGAAGTCCACACTGAGCATCCGAATGGAGACGAATGATTTACTGGGATTTTCCAGTAAAAACATCTCTCGGGTTTATAGAAACTGATCTGGAAAAAAAAAACAAGCTATCCAGACAGGAAGGTAAAAAAAAAAAAAAAGAATCTGAATGCACAACATGTTGTCCCACATAATGGGCTACAGGGGAAGACCATCCCAGGTGTCAGTCTGGTCAGCTATAAAAGTGCACTGAGGCTTTTACACAGGCTCACGAAAATAAGACGAGCCTCTATCTTTGCTGTAACATTAAGATGGTAGTTTAAAAATGTGACATAAACAACATGAAAACATCTCGTTGAATCTTTACTGTCAAGAATGAAGGCAGATTGTGGTGGTACAAGCAAAGTGTAATTAATAAAGTGGCCAGTGAGTATATAAATGCCTACATCAGAGCTGATTCACTCATCCCATCATCTAATCAGGGGTACTACTGAGATTAGTGTCACTAATGAACAGCTCACATATGCACCACCAGTCCACCAATAACCAACATCTCAAGATGACTTTAACTTAGCCAACATCCACGTAAGCTCAGATCTATGGATTCAAAACACAAACATGTACACTATTTAAAAATAATACAAACATCTGACAAACAGAAACATTGTTCACATGACCACACGAATGGTAAGATTTCACTGAGACAGGAAGGAGCGGTTATATCCATTTTAGTTTATTGTTTAATCAGTCTTTGACTCAGCTGACAGTAGAGTACTTACAGAATCTAAATATATCTCTCAGAAAATAATACTGTATTTTTTCAAAGAGCACGGTGTCCTCCTGCAAGATTTTTACATACAATATATACAAATCATTTTGTACTATACATATACATTTGTATACACAGTCACAAAAGCATAACATCTGAATGTGGATTCATCTGGATGTTTGAGGTTTGGTTGTTCAAATAACTAAAATGTATCTGTACTCGTTCAACATACAAGACCTCTTAGGGCTGTTTCTTTGCGCCGACGCGAGGTTTTGGCCACCTCTGAAATAATAAACCATTCTCAGACACGAGCAGCCATCTGAGTTAGGTGTGATTTGAGCTTTGATCACGCTTTAGTTTCTAGATGTGAACATCACGCTATCACTCCATGTAGTGACCGCTGATCATTAATTCTGCCAAGGGATTGGGGTTGGATAGTTAAAAAACATTTTTAAAAAAACAGACTAATGGATGAAATTGCAGCAGTGGTTAAAGAAAAGTGATCAGGCAAAGTTAGGCAGCACATGCACACATCATCTTCAAGCAATTCAGAAAAACTCGATGGTATTTTGAAGCAAAACAGTGCAGTTATTTAGCTACTGGAATCTCTACATGATTGTCACTCTCTTAGTGTCGTTTGGTGCAGCTTCAGGACTTATGCTAAAAAAGATTAATTATGAGCACCCTCTGTTTGGATATCTTTTCATAACACTTACATGCAGTTGGTAGTGTATCACATGAACTGCATAAAATCAATTTAAGTACGTTTTTCGGAGGAATGAACTTATAATTACAAAACGTAGCAATTTCTATGCTACATTTAACAAAATAAAAGGACTTTTAGAAATTCAGTCCAGTGTTTGCTCTTCATTCCTAAATGCTCAGTTCACATTAGGACACTGAACTGAGAGCAAATAATGATTAACTGTGCCAAAAACCATCCATTCAAGGATTTTGTGGGGCAGCACATGATGCATTTTAGGTGAATACTATTTCCCAGTGACCGAATCCATATGCATGTAACGAGGGCAGCGCATGAAATGCTTGGAAAAATAGAGAGAGTGTGTATGTGACTTTGTTATAATCTTGACAGAAAAAAAGGGTCAAACCTGTTAGTACATCTGGCATTCCTTCACATTTTACAGCAAAAGAGCACTCGCTCAAATACTTCAAACATTTCAGCTCAGCTTTGGGTCATTAACAGAGTTAATGTGTGCTTGAAGGTGTAAATGAAAACTGAATACAAACATACGATTCATATCAGAGCGCGCCCGTCTCCATTTAACTTCGAGTGGACGCCCCACCTTGCTGGTGTATCATTTCACAGGCTGATTAACAAACTGGCCTTTTAATTCAATATGCAAACTAATGCGGTGAAGCAGCAGACCGAATGCTAGAACGTGTTTTTAGTTCTGATAGCTGGGATTCGTCGCCATCAGATTGTTATGTTCACTGTTTACCATGGCAGGCAAGGAAGCAAAGCAGCTTTGATAATAATGTGCATGTGAGCAGCATTAAAGTTCAAACTCTTCTGTATTGTACACACTGCTTCTAGGTGCTTATCAAGTGGGCTTTTCATATGTTTAAGAAGGTTTTTGATACTGTTAGTGTGCAAAAACTTCACAGCCAGTCATGAGTCTTGTGGCCTGTGCATGACAACCCCTCAGGGCTCTCTCTGTGACCCTGTGTGGGGGTTCACTGATCCACTGGGTGGATAATTCCTGCAGAAATAGATCAAAAGTTAACAGAACACTGGCTGTCAGCTCAGCTTAATGAGGGGATTTCAAACTGTTTGTGGTTATCAGGTAAGGTTATAATCAGCAGAGATCACACGAGGTATACTGGTTATGTCTGAACCCTGAATACAAGCTTTACGTGAGTGTTCCATTTAGTTCTGTGTGATTTCAAAGTGGTGTAGATGTGTGTGTGTGTCTGTATATATATATAGTGGAGCTTGACAGACGTAAAAATAATCTCTTTGTATGTTTGAGTGGATCAAAACTTCAGAATACAATCTTTGAAATTAAAATGGGAACATATCTTAATATCAGTACTTAGTTCTAGCCACAGGGTAGTATTGGTGTCCAAGACAAACTTAATATTGTACTCCAGCTTCAACATGTGAAGATTATTTAATCTGATAATCAAAACAAATTAAAGCAGAAGGAAAACTGAGTTCAAATAAAAAAAAAAGAAGTGGCCGAGGCTTATAGTTTGAGGGCGGTAAACAGTGATTTCCACTGGCACGCACACCGTTCATTAGTGGTGGTTGCTTATGGGTATACCAGCCACCATCATTGCAGGGGTGGAGAGGGTTCTGTTAAAAAACTAAGTAACTTGGCTGCATTTGATAATTAAACTTTTATAGCTTATTGGATCTGCTTGTGTGTTAGAGGTGAAATGTAGGCACAAAAACCACACCCACTCCCAAAGGAGGACGCGGAAAAACGGGATTTTTTTGTTGTGAAACTCTGTCCTCGGTAGTTATTGGATGATTGTTCCCAATTTACTACCCTTAAACTAGAAGCCTGAGTTTCTTGGTGGAGAAATGTATTAAAAATAAACAAACAAACAAAAAAAAACCCAGCACTTAGTGGTTTTTGTTTGCATTGTCCCCTCATTGCAGACCTAGATAGAACAGATTAAAATCCGGGAAGGTGACAGGAAATTCCAGAGTTAGCTACGTCGCTCTCAAAACAGTCCGGGGTTGTGAGAGATCCCCGTCAGATACTGGCGCTATAGAGGGGAGATAAGTGCTGGCTAGGCCGAGAAGTGGAAAATGCAAGCAAGGGGGGCGGGGGATCTCACGTCACCACTTGCTGCACTGTTGAGCGTTCACGAGGGCAGGACTGGTCTCTGCAATGCAGCCTCCTGAGCAGCCGCTGGAGCTTGTTGGAGAAGTTTTTGTTCATCTGCCTGTACATAAGAGGCATTGCAAAGCTGCTGGAGAACGCCAACAGTTTAGATACGCATCTCAAGAAATAATAGATAGGTAAGTAACGTGCACTGCTAATGTATCCTGGTGCAACAACTACAGTATGTACTAAAAGAGTCATGTAGTACGGAGTCCACAGTACGAACTGCACACAGACTGAAGCTAGCAGCAACCTGTGTATGGAAGGGTCCAAGCGAGCAGAGTCCTGATCCAATGGTGTAGATTCCTTCCTGATGCGCAGAATGAGCACAAAAGCATAAAGCACAGCCAGGGCGGGCACCACGTAGCCGATGAACATCATGATCGAGTCCGCTGCCTCCTTGTTCTGCATTTTGGAGCATTCGACCATCTTGGTGGAGATGTGGTTGCACACATAGAAGAGCAGCGAGGAGAAGCTCGTGAGCACTGCGCCGCCCCAGATAAACCCGCACACGTGTTTGGTGTTATACACACTCGACATGTACGTGCGAGGCAGCGCGCGCTCTATGTAGTAGTCCAGACTGAGCAGCGTGGTGGAATACATGATAACCAGAGATGAGATGTTGAAGAGGATGAGTAGGGTGATGTAAACCTCATTGTTATACTCCCACACATGCCAGCGGGTGAAGGTGGAGCTCAGCAGCTCCACGGGCGCCACCAGGTTGAGCACGAGACCCGCAATGGCCATGTTGACAAAATAGACATCAGGCATGGTCATGGACACCTTGTTTGAGAGGTTGACCACGACCAGCAGCATATTGTAGCACAGGCCCAGTGGGAAACACACCAGGAGGTAGATGAGGGAGAGGATTGACAGGATGAGGCCAAAGTCCCGGCAGAGCCGGAAGTCCACGCTGGTGTCCGTCTCATTGTAAACCATGCAGATCCACATCGCTGGGCTCTGACACGGATCAAGCACTCTCAACAGGTCGACTGTGGACAGAGTCAAGGAGAAAAGAATTAGTCATTAATGAGATATGTGTATGATAAAGGTAAAAATAACATAGAATTCCTGGTAGATTCATTAAACTCTTAAGCTTTGCTATAAGGATTAGTTTACCATTCTTCTCAAAAACCATAAAGTTCACAACATCCTAAAGTTTGTGTGGCTTTTGTTTTCTTTTTGTTTGTTTAACATATATGAATTTCCCTCATCACGTGCTTCCACTGTCAGAAGCTGGAGGTAATGCACCTACACGCCTTTTGCCAAGTGCCACTGTACAAACAGGACAAACGCGCAAAGTCTGAGGTTAATAACTGTTAAAGAGTAATGTTTGGAATTCCTTTGAATAATAAATCCAAACACGGTGCAGTGCAAATTAGAACAGATAAAGATAAAGCGTGCCATAAATGTACCACAACTATGCAGAGTCATCAGAGAGCGGTTTAGGACTGAATGCGAGCTTCGAATAACAATCGAACGGTTACCAGAGAAAGCTGAATAGCACGTTTGCTATTTGAACTCTCCATCATTTTCAGACAGAGCAAATCATTAAGTGGCTTCTTGCGCCCTTTGAATCAGGGCATTGAAATCCTGAAAAAAGACGACTCTAGTGACACACAGGGAACAGTGAAGGACCTCTGAAATGCTAATGATGGTGGCCACCAATGAGGGCATAAGTGGTGAGCCAATTAACAGCTTAAACAGGAAACATATTAGCCAATCCTGTTGGAGTAGAAGGGTTACAGTAGAAGAAGAACAGTAACTCCTTCTCACTCGTGATGCATACAGCTTTCAAGAGGAAGAAGCTTTTAAAACCTTTTCTTCCTGGGATGTGACTGTTGATTATAAACATTTAATTTTTACGTTAAAGTGAGTCATTCTCGTTTCCCCATTCATTTAGATAAGGGCTTTAAAATAACAACCCAGACATGAGTCAAAATAACAGTCAAGTCGCCAGACTTTCTTTTAGAGGGGCTTTGATGACGACCATCGTGACAGAAATGTTTCATTATAGGATAAAAACAGTCACTGTATTTTGTCTTGCAAAGGGATTTCCCTCTTAAGGGGCACAGACATAGGAAGAGCCTAGCAGTGACCATAACATGTCAATGAATTCAGCAACTTGTGGTGACGGTGGGGAAAAATAACCACTGGTGACACAAAGGGGGCGAATATTGAGGTAAATGTACCTCACCTTTAGGTGAGAGACTGAAGCAACAATCCGTGGAAGTAAAGGATACAGCTGTTGACATATGACTAAATACATTAGTGGATTACCTAGGCAACCGTCAGAGGTAAATCCCTTTATATGCGGACTGGGCTTTAGGGAACAAGTGCACCTAAACAATGTGCACAACGAAATACGCTCAACAGCTTAAGGGAGCCACTGAGTTCAGGCTTTTCCTTTAATTTGTCATCTATGCGTGTACAGCAGTATATATGACTGTAAAACATTTTAAAACTTATTTTTAACATCACCCAAAACTATCTTTATTTTATGTCATATTTATGGCTTTTATGAAAAGGTCTCTGAGTTTATCCTGCTTGATATTATTAAAATGATTAGTTTTTTAAGCAAGGCCGCGACACAAAAACACGTCCACCACGTCTCGCCTATTATGCCACGGGTAACACTGTTAATTTCACTTCACTGCATCTGACTGACTGAATACAAACGCCTCACAATATGTTTGATTTGCTAGCTCAGCCTCAAAAACCCACCGTTGCTCCTCACTGGCCAGAGCAAATGAGGCCTTTGTTCTGGTGGAAGAATACAAAACTGCATTTGTTTGACACCTTGGCGTCTCTCCCTCGCTCTGCCTCGGCCTCCTCGTTCTCCCTCCTACAGTTGCATGCAAGAGCGCCGCTGACTGTGCAGAGCTGCCCTTATATTTTTCATTCACACGCAGCGTGATAAAGAAGAACATTTCACAGACAGCTTTGGTGCCCAGTCAAAAGCATTTATCTTCCGTTCAAAGTTACTGCCAAGCTGCCTGGGGGCTGGGCAGGCGGCGATGGGTAGATTTATAAAGAGTGAAATGTGAAGCAGGCTTTGGTGAAGGGTCAGCGAAGGACGAGGTGTAGGTTGGAGTTCAGGACAAGGTCAAAAAACAAAGGAAAGGGGGAGACAGCGTAGATGTCAGGAACATTTAGGAGTGAAGCTGATGGGGCTGGATGATTTAGATGTTTCCTTACATAATTAACTGGGGTCATTCTTAGGAAGATTATTATTATAAGCTAAAGTAAATAACTCAGGTCCCACAATATTTCCTTTCCTCAGAACTAAATTGACAGATATGTTTCCACATGCAAAACTGCTTTTGGGAAGGGACGATAACATTTTTACATGGAAACAGTACGCCCGCTAATCTGTGCAGAATTTTCTGGAAATTTTCTCCCCGAGAACACCCTGAAACAAAGTGTAGGAAGGCAGTTTTGTTTTCAGAGAATGAGTAACGATGCCAGTAAAGGAGAAACATTCTTCTGTGTGCTTACGTAACACCACTACAGAGAGGCTGTTTTAGCCTTAAGCCTCTCACACACACACAGATACACTCAGTCTCTCCTCTGTGCTGCTCCAATTGGCTGCAACGGGGCTGTAGTGGGGGCTGGAGCACAGAGACGGACAAGAAGTGGATCGGGAGGAGGGCAATCTTCACCGAGTTGGGAGCACTGGTCAGCCCACTTGTAAACACTGCTCTCAAACACCGGCAGCTTGGTGACTCATTGACGAAAGCAGACCTTGAAAAAAAAGCACACTATAACCAGTGCTCCTCTTTTCATCGATTCGTGCTAAACCCCCCTCACCACCACCACCACCACCACAATGCTTCCATATACTAAGAAGTACAGTAAGCTTATTCACTCTTTACTTCCTCCCACAACCTTTCATCACTTACAGAGAAAATGACTTAAGGGGAAGTTCGTGATTATTAAAGAGGACTCACTGCAATGTGGCTGGCAGTCCTCATTAATTAGCACCTGCTGTATACGGACATTTCTAACTCCCTGTCATTAACACATTGGCTCACTCTACAGCTTCTGATAGCTGCAGGAGTTGTTAAAAAAAGAGGGCAACTGTTTTCTCTCGTATGTATGACTCGAACATTTGCACTTTGTGTAGGTTTCTAATTTATTTCTATCTAATTATCTTATTAAAAAAAGTCTATTATGCTTGAGAATGTGAATCCCAAGTTAAGAAAACAGGTTAAAAGTGTAATTCTGTAACACTGCTGGTGAGTTTTCTTTCCATTTCCCTTAAAACCATCTGTGGGATGCCAAAAACCCTCAGGAAAATCCCTGATACGCATCTCAGTTTATTCCCCTGACACTCTTCCCATCCAAAGGAGTGCTCATCGGGCCAAAAACAGATCTTAGTTTGCTTTTCAGGAACAAATTTAGTGACCTTCTGGACAGTACTCCCCCCATGAGGACAAAGTTGTGCTTTCCTGTTGCGGGCACATAGATGGTGGGAATCACAAAGTCACTCAGGATGCAGTGATGCTCAACAACTCCAGAAGAAAAAGCCCCATTAATAATCTCCATAGGGAATCGGAGCCGTATTGTTGTAACCCTCCAAAGCAGAGTTAATAGGAGCTGTCTGCTGTTGTTGTGGAAATCCACTTACAGAATCTGTAATCTGTAATTTGACTAAAATATCGATATCTGACAGCGGCATATCAATAATTGCATTGCGAGAGGAAGCAATGCTGGCGTATTGATATTTTTCTCCACTTAAAGGTCGCATTTTCTCTCTGCTTCTATTCTTTTTGAACAGTAGGAAAAAGGCTGTACGTCATGCGAGAGGAAAAATAACGGGAGCGTTCATGCTTGCTGTCATCGCCTTCGTGAATGACAACAGTAACAGCCTTTTTGCCATTGTGGTGCGATTGGCGTGACCATGTTGGAGACACGATTTCACGATCGTGTTGGTCTTAACCGCCATTTCTGTGATATATCAGTACACAAAGTCACAGATGATATACACAGAGAGACACTGCAACAGTTTGGAAAAAAATTAGACTTTCTGGAGAAAACTCCTTTGCTTCCTGTTTTGACTTTTTCCAGCATTGATGCTGAGGTTTGTTTGTTTTTTCTGAGCTCTGACACGACGACTGCACACCTCAAATGCCGGTGTCAAATAGTTGTGAGGCTGTGGAGACTTGTGGAGTGCACAAAAACCAATGCTCTGACCATAAACAAAGCTTTAGAGGGATCACACTGAAAATGCATAGTAAAACAACCATTGCCGATTTTCTCAGACAATATTATGCATTAAAAAATATGACCAAAAGACATGCATTGTCTTAATTACCAATCCAATCTTACAAACAACCAATGCAGTGCAGAGTATATCAGAGTTGCATTATTAATATTATTTTTGCAAAGATTAATCTTTAAATGACCTGCTATGTAAAATTGGAAAAGCCCACATTCTAATGAATGTTTTTGTATAATCCTTGTGGACTGCTCGCTGTTTACCAAAAGCATTCATTCACTCTAGGCAACAACCACTCATGTCGTGAAAGTCAGTGCACTTTAGCTCTGCGCGTTTTGCCAGCAGCCCACGATAATGAAATCACTAGTTTTCTACTCAGCTGAGGGAAAAACAAGCGGGGTGTAAGAAAACGTCCACCCCTGACTCGGAGGCAGAACAGCTTCATGCTGCATGATCCACGTCTGTTTTGATTCAGTGTAATGAGGGCCATTTCATTTTCTATCCCATTTTGGAGCCTGTCAAGGCTACAGCTGGAGGTGACGTTGTTGGGGTTGAGTGAAGGTCAGAGAGAGACACTACACCCAGCTGTTATTACGGCACGAGCGCTGTCAGAGCAGTTGTGGTCAGGGCTAAGCTCATGCAGTCATTGAAGTATGCATATTATCTTTTATTAATTTCCAAGGAGAATGGTAACTTGTCACTTTATTTTCCTTTCATACGGTTGTTGAATAAAGTCTTTCAAGGACCGTTCCTTAGAGAACATGCCCATCACGGTTCCCTTCTTTTATGCTACATTAATTATGAGCTGTGCTAACAGGAGATATAACTATTCATTCATTTACATCTACTGCTACAAGCATGCAAACCAGGAGAGAGCTCTATAGCCTAAGCTGAAAACTCTTGAACGTGACTTTGACTGCAGTTGTACACTTGGTTAAACCTTGTCTGAACTTTTTGCACTACGCCATGTGAAAAGTGGTTAAGTTTATTATCCCCAGAGGGGGCAGCCCTGCTTCGGCATGCTTCGGCCCCACCAAACACGATCGTGTAACAGTGACGCCCACGTGCTTGACGTCTCAGCGTTCTGAAGCCAGATATCACCGCCTGATGGGAGCAGTGTGACATACTGGGCGCACACCCCTCGTATAGCCTTACTGGAATTTACAGGCCCTTCTCAGAAAGCTGCGAGTGATGTCACATGATTCTGTAGCCATGTCTACAGCAACACAGCAGCAGCAGAATGTACTACAGCCAGAAAATAAGATTACGCCACTCGTTTTTGCACGTTTTTGTGCAAGGGTGTTTCCGGGGCTTTTTCAAACGGCTGTCCACGGGACGGAAATCATAATATTTGATTAGAAATAAACAGTGTAGAAAATTGGCTTTGAATATATTGGACACTGAAGATTGTTTTTGCATGGACTATTTGTTTTCCAATATTTAGACTGTTAAAAATATATAAAGAAATATGCTTCAAGTATCTAAAATTAAAGCAAGCGTTATTCTTATCATCATATATAGGATATTATTGAATCATAACTACTGATTTATTAATGTGGACATTGGTTTATTGTTATGTATGTATTGTATAACTACAGCATTGATATAAAATGGTACATTAAGTACAATCTTTATATTCAAAATAACCCACACTCTGAGGGGTGGCCATCACCCCAGTAGACTCGCCTCAGATACTGTTGCTATGCAGCAACATCAGACGTGACAGGTGACACAATACAGCACATGCGTTTCTTTAATAACCCTCAAATCTACAAAGTAACTCATTGCATTCCAATTCAAGCCCTGGGGAAAGGTTCTATGCACAAATTGTACAAATTGTTATCAGTTTTTGTACAGTGGAGGCAAAATAGCTTGAGTCTGAAAGCTTTTAAACGGCACATTTTCCTGCAAACGATAGAGATCTGCTTCCTTGATTAATGAGCGCATCACTGATGCTTTAATGGATTATCTACTTCAAAAGGGGTGTCAAACATCATCTGATTATCTTTGAGGAAACAGTAGTTCCTCTTATTGAGTTCTAGTGTAACAGAGTCTGGTCAAACATAGGTCGGTCTGAGTCTCAGCAGACTTCCCGGCTTCTTTTCCGGCAACTTGCTGAACTGTCAGCGGCTTCAACAAAGTGAAGAGTTCAATGGTCAGCACAAAGCAGGCTTACTGTCATTAAGCCACAGCCACACACGCCCAGTTGCCCTCCGGTCACATGGATGAAGTTGATGACAACAAGTGCAAAGACCGAGTCTTAAGAAGCATTTCATTTGGGTGACAAGCACCACTGACTAGTGGCTAGAGCTACTTCGCAATGAAGTGGCACCCATTTCAAAATGAATGATAAAATATAGTAATTACCAGTAATAACCTTCCTGCATCTGCTAAAAGCAATGATGAAGTAAAAAAAGGACTGAAGTAGGTAAAGCAAAGACACACGATCTGTCAAAACAAACCGAAAGTTGGGTGTAAAACCTCATTAAAATTAAGATTAAGACTATTTTTTGTGTGTATCTTAATGGTTTAGCACTACAAGACTGTATATGTGTAGGCATGGATATAAGGGAGCGCATTCAGACCTAGGTAACAAAGCTGTGCTCATGTTGCAGCTTGTCATAACATACATATTCCTCACAGTTAACAGAGCCACTAGTTTTAGCTCCCAACAGAAGGTATCAACAACAGATTGGAAATGATTATTCATATAAAGAGCAGATTACCTGAGAGGCCTTTTGATCAAAATGATACAACTTTTTTTCTCCCCTGCACCTCAGAAAGCTGATCCCGTGAGAAACCTCCTCGTCAGGTGTTGTTTTCCAAATACAAGCCCGTCGCTAAAATTGTGGAACTTCTGAAGCTGAACAAAGCTAAGAAAACACCAGCTAATGGAGTTGGAGGGGGGGTTTATTTATTTTTCTTCACGCCGTGTCATTACACTTGACCAGGCAGATGAAAGCGAGGATAGCTGTCACGACTTTACCATTATTTATTACACCCCCTTCTTTGTTGGCACAACTGCGACTACTCACTCTCGCATCTAGTCATCCCCAGCGGTGCAAATTCACTTCTTCCCACTTTCAGGTGAAAGCCAGAGACCGATACCTTTCGCATTTGTCGAGATGAAACAATGGAAACGAGAAGAGAACTCACCACAAACGTATAGGCTTGGATCGGTGACAACCCTAGGGAGGCATTGGGTTTTGATGTAGCATTTCCACTGGCATTTCTCAGTCGTTTCATTTGGGTATGGAAAAAAAAGACTTGCGCTCGTGAAAAGTAAAACAGCGGGAAGGGAAAAATCACGTTTTAGTGGATTTCAGTTGTTTCGCTTCGCATCTATCAACTTTTCGGACGAGGCTGGATCTGAAAGGGGGCCGACCGTTACAGGCATTACTACTGCTGGAGTGCTGCTGAGCTCTACAGTGTGTACACACGTGACCCTCCCCCACTGTCTCCTCACTCCGCTCCCCGCTGCTGCTGCTGCCGCTCCATGGTCGCGAGGCCCGAGTGGCCGTTCTGTGCTCTGATTGGATGGAGGACAGGGAGGTGGGGCGCGAGGGACACCCCCCCCCACACACACACACACGAACACACACACAAACTCGTGTTTTCATCACTTTAGAGGACATTACTTTGATTTATGTTTGTTTCCTGGAGTCCTGTCTTAACGTTCAACTTAATCCAAACCTTATCCAAACCTCAAGCTAAGCCTTCATACTAAAATCAGTTACGAACGTTTGGTGGACTTAATTTTGTATACCCCCCAAAAAGGAGTCCAATGAATCTCCAGGACATCATGGTGCAAAATATACATAGTAATTCATCAGAAGAATGGCATAATACACAGCCCGATTTGTTATGGACTTCTCTGTGAATGGCGAAATCTCAAAACATTCATCATGAATAAACAGAACATTTTTGTAGCAGTCTGTCCCCCAATTTTGTTTTGCTTAACTCCAACCAGGAACTTAACCCTTTTATGCAATGCTTAATTTTAACCATCCAATCAACCTAATCCTACCTAAACCTATTCCCAACATAACTAGTTGTCCCTAACTTACCTAACCTCTACCTTAATTTACTTACCTGTTCAAAACAACATGAAAAAAAATATACAGGTAACCTAAAGTTTTGTCACAGGACAGACAAAGTGCTTTTATGATGATGCACACACAAAATAGGCATGCATTCCTCCTCCTCTACATTCCACACAGTTTGTAACAGGATCACTGGGCGGCATTATTTTTAGATTCGTTTTTGGGGTGAAAGACAAAACAGCTACCAATGTTATGTTTTTCTGAGATGTAGTATCCTGTCTGAGCAAAGTATTTTTGAACTTTAAATGCATGGGTCTGTTACTTAAGCTGTATTTCACAGTTTGGTTTATTGTCTCATCACAATCTAAAACAATCCAGCTCATTGTTTTAAAAGATGCGTTTTTTTAAAGGCCAAAGGACCCCTAACCATAACCTAATTTAATGTTGGGTTCAGACAACCCAGTGATGGTAAGTCGATTGGTCTGGGATCAGTGTATAATCTGTCAAAGACATCAGGTTGTGAAAGAATAGGGCAAAAGCTGAGTTTGTATTGCTGAAACTCTGGGGTACAAAGAAAGTTTCCAAACCTCCTTTCCAACTTAATGTTGCAAGTTGTATGACTTGCTTTACTCTTAAACTCTTATTGTGATTCAATAAGAGTTTAACATGCAACATTTTTAGGCGCTCTTGCTCAATTCATTTCAATCAGAACTGATCAGAAATTTGAATTTGGCTTTCAACCCATTACTGACCTTCATAACACCTGCAAAGTTCAAAGTAGCTTTGGTGTTTCTCCAGCTGATTAAACAGTAACTGTTGAGAGCAACACCAGAAACAATTGAAGTCTTGATAGAGGTGAAGACAGATGCCTGTATATACAATTTCTGCTGTGGCTTTGTATGATTCCTGAGAAAAATATTGTGTTTTAATGCATTTTGACACATTTTTATAAACTAAAGAGAAAATTAAATGAGAAAGTAATGATAACGTTCCGTTTCTGTTTTCTTTAATGAAGATGAAATGCAATGTTCCCGTCTCTCAGAAAGAAAGAAAACAAAGGTTACATTCATAACCCCAAACGTAGCGTACTGGTGGATTTCTACTTTGTTACACGCACGAGGAAGAAATTGGAATATAACAAAGCTTGTAATTAGCTCGAGGAAACATTACAATAAATGCAGTACAATAAAAATCGTTTGCATTGTCCTGCTGAATGGACTCTGAAAAAGCAGCGGGAGTTTGGTTAAGGAGCTTAAGCATTATAATGCAAATTGTTTACAGTTTAAAGCAGAAATCCGGATTATGAGACATGTCAGTAACATAAAAAGTAACACTATAGGATTATTGCAACTAATAGCTCATTTTGCCAAACATTACATTGTTACAAGATAATGGGCCAAGTTAGAAACTCATTTATTTAAAAGCAATGGTGTTTCAAGAAGAAATATGCAATTATTGGGATATCATCATTTTATAGCTGAACTGGAGCTCAGTGATCTTAAGTATTTAAATTACCCTACAACAAAAACCTTTTTGCCCATACAGGAGTCATACATAGAGTGTGAATTTACTGCTTACCTGAGGGAAGGAGGAATACAGTAACAAAGTAAAACACAGTATTCAAGGACATAAAACATATACTTCATTAATATCTAAGAGAAGTAGAAGTACAGTACCTGTGCTTTTTGTGCTTCGTCGTCTCAGTTAGTATTCCTGCCCTTTAAGAGTGCTGAACATTAGTCTCTTGTTCCACTTTCAAAGAAACAAAGTAGCTACATCGGCACAATTTCTGGTGGTTACTTACAGCCAGTCAAAGATACTGAGAACTGTGATGTTCAAGAACATTAAGTTTAATCAGATAAGTAGTCATAATACAGGAAACTGTATGCTACACTATTTCCTTTGTTATCATTGACTCTGTCAGCTAATAAGAACTGAAAACTCTGTGCTATACATGCAAAAGGCAGGGATACTGAGTATCGCATGAGTGTGTTAGTTTATTAGTCAGTGTTACAAAAGGCTTGGACCAAGCAGAAAAATGTCAACAATAGTACAACTATCTAGCAACATAAAGGCATCACGAAAAAGAGTCTAACCTTTACAAAACAGAAGCAGTTGTAGTTCCGTTTCACAACTAGATTGAAAGTGGCCACTCTGTAAATTAAGTATAACTTCAATCCCCAGAGTTCTTGTAAAGTGTTTATTTTCCTTGTTCCTGCTTGTCTCAGTCTTTTATCATTGCTTTTCAGCTAATTGAGGTGCTGCAGTAGAACAGCACACACTCGCTGCACTTCTTGTGAAAGCATTGCCCTAGAGACAGAGATGTTGTTCCAGTGATTACACCGTTGACTGTGTTCCTTTGTCCGGTAAGACATTCAGAATTTGTCACATTGTCCTTGGAACACAAAGTGCTCATTCATGCAACCACCCCCTCTGCTTCTGAAAAAAACTGATCAAATTCATGAACGATTGGTTTTCTTTACAATCAGTGAATTTCAGTATTACGTTAATCTCACAGCCCGCTGTCTCGCAGATTGACAGTCTGTTTTATATCATGAAATTGCATTCAATTGTTTAAGGCCATTGAGGCGAACTTTAAGTAAGGAACAATTAAAAGCAGGGGCACGTTCAACCCCACAGGTATTCACTGAATCATATACTTAAATGATTGATCATTAAAAAGCAAAAAAAAACAAAAAACAAATCCCCCACATTTCCTTTAATGCACAGAGATCTAGAAAACAGATACCTGCTACTAGGAAACCAGTTTTATTTATTTAACTACCACATGTCCATGCTACAGTATTGTTTGGCCTATTTGTGTGTTTCTTGATCACACTGGAGGGGGAAAATGTGTGGTAGGTGTTATTTATGTGCTAATATTAGGTCGCTTTAACATGTTGCTAGATGGTTGCTAGGCAGTTATAATGAAAATGTTATCACCATAAATGAGAAGCAACCAGGTATTTTAAAACTAGAATGCTTTTATAAGATGTGATGGGTGCAAAAAGGTCAAAATAATTTTAGCCTGTTGCTAGAATGTTGGCAGGCAAAGTGATTGCATCGTAATGCATCATCATATCAATTCAGTTTTTGTGGTTATAAATTTGATGTCACTGTTGCAAAATAAAAATGATCTGATACATCTGTAACATTTTACAAGTGTATAAATGTTTTTTAAAAATGGGTCATTTTAGCCAGGTAAGGTTTGGTTGCTATGGTGTTAAGAGGAGTTTGCAGATAAAGAAACAAACAGAATGAGATTTTATGTATTATACTTACCATTTTGTCATGTAAACTTGGGTCTGCACAGGCTATCCAGGTTGGATGAACAATTCTGACAGCTTAGATATTTCAGGTTCACCTATGCTGCACATCTGTTGTAGCTAATCAAGACACAATCTCTTGTCAAAAATTTATTTTAAACTATCACATACCCTGGTTGAATGTTCTCCATCATCCATATCTGCATCACAACATAATTTCACAAACTAATTTCTAAAGTTTTGGGACTCCAGCAAACTACAATGAGAAACATTATCGACAAATGGCGAAAACATGGAACAGTGGAGAACCTTCCCAGGAGTGGCCGGCTGACCAAAATTACCCCAAACGTGCAGCGATGACTCATCCAAGAGGTCACAAAAACCCCCAGAACAACACCCAAAGAACTGCAGGCCTCCCTTGCCTCAGTTAAGGTCAGAGTTCATTATTCAACAATAAGAAGAAGAGAAGAATAAAAAGACTGTGAAAAAATGCCACCCATGGGAGAGTTCAAGGAGAAAACAATTGCTGACCAAAAAGTACACAAAGGCTTGTCTCACATTTGCCAAAAAACAGCTTGATGATCCCCAAGACATAACATATTCTGGGAATTTATTCTGTGGAATGATGAGACTAAAGCGGAACCTTTTGGAAGGTTTGAGTCCTGTTACATGTGACGTGAAACAAACGCAGCATTTCAGGAAAGAAACATTGTACCAACAGTAAAATATGGTGGTAGTGTGATGGTCTGGGGCTGCTTTGCTACCTGGGGACCTGGAAGAAATGGAAATGGAACTGTGAATTCTGCTGTCTACCAAAACATCCTGAAGGAGAATGTCTAGCCATTTGTTCGTGACCATAAGTTGAAGTGCACTGGAGTTCTGCAGCAGGACAATTATCCAAACCAAACCAGCAAGTCAACCCCTGAATGGCTTAAGAAAAACAAAACAAAGACTTTGGAGTGGCCTAGTCAAAGTCCTGATCTGAATCGGATTGAGATGCTGTGGCATGACCTTAAAAAGGCGGTTCATGCTCGAAAACTCTCCAGTGTGGCTAAATTACAACAGTTCTGCAAAGATGAGTAGGCCAAAATTCCTCCACAGTGCAGCAAAAGACTCATTGCCAGTTATCGCAAACACTTGATTTCACTTGTTGCTGCTAAGAGTGGCCCAACCGGTTACTAGGTTTAGGGGGCAATCCCTTTTTCACACAGGAAATAGGTTTGGATTTTTTTCCCCTAATAACAAACACCTGCATTTTGTGTTTACTTATGTTATCTTTGTCTAGTATTTGAATTTGTTTGATGATCTGAAACATTTAAATGTGACAAACATATGACCAAATAGGAAATCAGGAAGAGGCAGACACTTTTACATACCACTGTTACTCTAACCAAGAATTTAAACCTTGAATTTACACCTCATATTTCCCGTGTTTATATCAGTTAAAGATCAGAGGTATAGTCTAACACCTTTTCAATTTTAGATTAATGAGCGTCATCAGAATAAAGTGAATTCTTTTAAAGTCTTAATGGCAGGTTTAAACAAGGAAAACGTTGTTTGCGTGGCAGTGCATGTGATGCTGGCATTTACTCCAGCAGGGAGAAAGTGAGTGTTAGGGGCACAGTGTGTCGTGAGTCTGAGGACTAAACACAGTTTATCCCTAATCACGCTAAAAAAAAAATCTGTTCTTCTTGGAAGCCTCAATCCACTGTAAGGTTCTGGACTGAATTTACTTTCCCCTAAATATGTTAGGCTGCATGACGACATAGGGGTTGTTTACAAATGCTCATCTACACTCAGCTTCATTCAGCCCTGGATGCATCTGTTTGCACAGTCACTTTGGCACCAGATGGTCTCAGACACGTAATGTGAGTCTAATGATAATGAAAAAACACAGTGTCTGTGGACACTCTGAAAGTATGAAGCATTTCAGCAGATTTTAGTCTTACTTTGTGTCCTTTTACACAGAACAATTGCCTAAATAATCAATGATTAGGTTGCTCAAAGAAATTTGAGATATTTCACAGGAGCAGACACAGCTAAATACTTATTTGACTTACAAAAATATTTATGTGAGAAACTGCCTCCTCACAAACACATTGAGGCAAACTGCATAGCACTATGTTGTGCACACTCCTTTTAAGCTCAGAGGCCTGGGAGTGCACATTAAGCTCATTAAGTCTGTGGCGGAGATTATGGTTTACTGCAGACCAGGCAGCGCTGTCCAGCAGCTTGGACATCTCCTCATTTTTAAAGGCCAGGGGAAAGAGTGGAGGAGCTCTTCTTATTCACTATTGACACTTCCGTTTCAGACAAAGGGCTAACCGTATTGTATTACATACAATTAGAGAGCAAGAAAATAGAAACACGCTCTTACTTCTTAATAGAGGAAAAGTATAATATGGTCGCACACAACATACCACCAAGAACAAACTAGAGCAAAGCTTTGCATAATATTTACATTTACTGGCAGAGGACAGAGCAAGCTCTCATCATAAAACATGACAAGTTCATAATTTAAACAACAGTATGTTCTGTGCAGCTTGTTTTTGTTTTGCAACACACTGAGGTCTGTTATCTTGTCAGACAGTTTCCTGGAAAAAGACTTTTAATATGGTAATATGCATTTGTGTCAACAGTTTTTACTAATAGAAGCGTTGCCTGTGTTTCTGTGTATGTGTGTGTCTGTGTGCCAGGGTTTTCTTACTAGAAATATGAATGTAAATACAGTATTAAAATATTTAATGGTGGACCAGGTATAGATGAATACATATAACCAATGGTGTTTCTCGAAAGGAAGGAATCCCAATGGAGAATGGATTAATATGACAAGACATAAGCTTATCCCTTTAAGCTGGTGTCTGCGTGTGTTTCCCTGCTGGGACAAATTATGCTTTGGAAAGATTTTTGCTGTCACTTTTTGGTACTCCCTTCCCATCTGTTTGTGTCATCCATTTTTCTCCAAAGATTCATTAACATTTGGGCTTTGTGAGCCAAATAATGTCACGAGCAGCGGTGATATTTTTGTTGTCCTGGCTCATCCTCATATTTATGCTGAAATGAGCAGTATGCCTTGGAGGGAGATGGCAAATAGCACATCTGTCAGTCTGAAGAAACATCTTACTCTAATCAGTGCTGATAAAGGTATAATGGCCATAACAGAACACTTTGAGAAGAAGTCAGGCACTATAATTTATGTACAGTCCCGTAAAGTGTGTGTACATGTACTTAAATGACTGAGCACACATGCATCATGACTGATTTCAGTGTAGGCCATTCGATCCCTACATAGCCGTTGCAAGAGCTTGGTTCGCATTGCCGGCAATAAGTCGGACTCGTTCCCGGTGGGTGATGGGCTTCGCCAGGGCTGCCCTTTGTCTCCGGTTCTGTTCATAATTTTTATGGACAGGATTTCTAGGCGCAGCCAAGTGGCGGAGGGCTTTCGCTTTGGTGGCCTCAGAATCTCATCTCTGATTTTTGCAGATGATGTGGTTCTGTTGGCTTCATCGGGTGAGGGCCTCCAGCTCGCACTGGAACGGTTCGCAGCCGAGTGTGAAGCAGCGGGAATGAGGATCAGCACCTCCAAATCTGAGGCCATGGTTCTCAGCCGGAAAAGGGTGGAGTGCCCACTCCGGGTCGGGGATGAGTTCCTGCCCCAAGTGGAGGAGTTCAAGTATCTCGGGGTCTTGTTCTCGAGTGATGGGAGAAGGGAGCCGGAGATCGACAGACGGATTGGGGCTGCAGCTGCAGTGATGCGGACGCTGCACCGGTCCGTCGTGGTGAAGAGGGAGCTGAGTGTAAAAGCGAAGCTCTCAATTTACCGGTCGATCTACGTCCCTACCCTCACCTATGGCCACGAGCTGTGGGTAGTGACCGAAAGAACGAGATCGCGGATACAAGCGGCAGAAATGAGCTTCCTCCGAAGGGTGGCTGGCCTCTCCCTTAGAGATAGGGTGAGAAGTTTGGCCATCCGGGAGGGGCTCAGAGTAGAGCAGCTGCTGCTCCACATTGAAAGGAGCCAGCTGAGGTGGTTCGGGCATCTGACAAGGACGCCCCCTGGGCGCCTCCTGGGTGAGGTGTTCTAGGCATGTCCTGGCAGACCCAGGACACGCTGGAGAGATTATATCTCTCGACTGGCCTGGGAACGCCTTGGTATTCCCCCGGATAAGCTGGAGGAGGTGGCTGGGGAGAGGGAGGTCTGGGCCTCTTTGCTTAGGCTGCTGCCCCCGCGACCCAGCCCCGGATAAAGCGGATGAAGATGGATGGATGGACATGAATATTTTAAAGACATGTAGCTCATATGTATAACAGTACAACACTGTCTCTAAGTTTATACTCATTATACTATGTACAGTTGTGCTGTGAAAGCCTTAATAAATTGTAGTTCCGGGTTTCTTATTGGGATCCATTTGTTTGTTTTTATGTCTTCACACTTCCCTCACCATATTCTTACCATATATAATAACTGTTGTGTAGTCAATAACCAGCTATTAATTAGACTAACTAGTTATACCAGTAATGGACTGATTAGCTGACTAATTAATTAAGGCTAATACATCTGATGTTCCTTTTTGTCCAATAAAAGCTGTTTCCAAAATTGGCGCAATATATTTGTTCCCTCTCACGCCATAGAAAAACTGTATTTGTGCTAACCATGACCATGACCCACTATGTGCGACTTTTCACATGCAGTGAGTCATATTTTATAACAGGAAAGACGTAACTGTCTGATAGGGAGCTGAACACTTTGCAACCGGCAGCAGAAAAAAAAATAATTATGTGCTATTCCTGTGCTGCCCATGTTCCCAGCATCTGCAATAAAAAAGAAATAATCAACCTTGTGTGTGTACTTTCAGCACCTGTGTAATATCACTAGGTCACCCAACGGTTCACGTTAATAACGGCAGGACCAGAGATACACATTAGCATGGTGAGCTATACTGCGGCCTTGTGCCACATGCAAATTTGATGTATTTATATCCAAACCATCAAGTTTACACAGCACAGGAATATCAACCCACATAACATATGTATGTGAGTACATAGTTGCAGCATAGTTGCTCCGAGAGTTTTTAGGAAGATATAATAACTCACCAGGAAATCTCCTAATTAAACCTATAAAATAAAGTCAATGTCTCCATGCATTTGGAGATATTCCTCATGTAAAATGAATCATGTATAATGTAGGGAGACATTATTACATATATATATCAACATACTGTCCATCCATTTATTTTTCAATTCAGCAGTCATATTAACTATTTAATTTGGTTTAATTCAGGATGATTATAATCAAAGTCAGATAGCTGTTTCTCGGAATGGAACAGGGAGGCATCGATGAAATGAGGAGCTAAGGTGGAGGTGGGTTGCTCAGTGGCTTGCAGCATGCAGGCTGAAAAAGCTTAAACAGCATGCCCTGTTTTAGATTAGGCAATCAGCTGCATAGAAGATTATCAGCTGATCGGTCAGCTGATACAGGCTGGCACACAGAGAGCTGATCTGCTGGGATTGGAGCTTAGCTTGACATTTTTGCTTACTCGAACCGATACAATTGTCAATTCTTAATTTGTTGTGCTTGAGGAAATGCAAAACTGCATAACAAAGAGATTAAAATTCAAGACTGTTTGCATATATTTCAATAAGGAACAGGGCAAAGGAAAGAGTTAATCTGACTGACTTTAACTCTAGATACAAAATCAAGAATAGATATACGATGTGTTGCTCACAGTTACATAGCAAGTACAAAGACAATCAAACAATGCCCAATATTTTATCATCAGTTGAGGCAACATTTTTTTTGGGCAGTTTCATATAGTCTAATAATTCTTTCTTTGCACATTTTCTTGAACTGAAAGATATTTACACAGCCTCTTAAGACATTCTTCAGGGAATTTCACAATTCAACTGCTGAGGCACACATCTGCTTTGAAGCAATGAAAGGAAACCGTTAAATGCAATTTCCTTCTTTGGTTTGTTTTTTTTCCACATTTTCCGTTGATACTCGGCTTTTTGAGCTATGTAAATAAACAAATACTGATTGCTTGTAATCTGATACACACTTGACTTAGTTTTAAACAGAAATACTTGTTATACCTTTGTTTTAAATGTGCTGTTGTAGTGAAATTGCACAGTACATGGCTGCATGGCCTAACATTCCTGGAGTAACTAAATAGGACTGATGTTTTGGGACTGGGCGTATTCGAGAAGAAACTACAGAGTAACCGAGGAGGTGCTCGAGCTCAGGGAGGAAAACAGACAGCTGCTTCCATACACTGCTCTCCTGTTACCTTGTCCCAGTGACAGAATGAGTACTGACCTCAGATCAACCTTGTAATCTATCCTTTTCAATAACATCCACCTCAGCTGTATGCTTTAGCGGTAGTTTTATGGCACGTTCCTTGAATTTTCCTTGTATCTCATGGGAAATTTAATTGTTGCCTTTTGTCACAGTATAGCAGTTCAAATGAGGCCAGCTTGTGTGAGGCTTTTAGTGGTAATAAAATCCAGAAGATTTGGGTGACCTCCATGAGGAATGTGAGTGATTAAATAGGTCTTGATTATGTACTTTCTCTTGCTGGCAGATTCATTATTGCACAAGCTTTTGCTGCGCAGCACATTTAAATGTCCCCTCGATATGTATTCATTATGTTTTCGATTCACTTCTTTTGGTGTAATGTGGATGAACAGCCATGTTTTGGATTGCTTATAGGTTATTAGTGGTACTTAAGCATCTCCCTGGTGGTGCTGTTTGGCACCAGCATAAAAGACCTATTTACAACTTGCCAGATTAACTTGCATTAAGGTCATACTGAGAAAACAATACAAAAACGGGTGGATGAACACACACACAAAAAAGATGTGTCAAGCAGGTATTGCTGAGATATTCTGAAAACATGGGCAAAACTATAGCGATAAGGAAATTTAAATGGATAACTCTGAAACTGCAAGTCAGAATCAATTCTTAGAATAATAATAATCAAACCAATAATGTCATTAGTGTGTGCATGCAATATGCTTGGGTTATGTCATATTGAAGTGCAAGTAGTTTTCAGATGTTTGTTTTTATTAGAGCTGCTGAGTCTGGGGAGGCCATGCAAATCCTCTTGCACCTAATCTAGTTAAGAATTTATTGGGTTTAAACACTTTAATTGTGCAACAGCCTTGTTTTCAACAGCTTTTTGTTGCTTATTTAAGGAAAATAACATTTAGGAATGCACTACAGTGTCTTCAATGAAGTAATTAGCTGAATTTGAGAGAATAATTAGAATTGGGTAAACAATAATTTACATAGCTAAGTTGCTTAATGGTTTGATGTGATTCTACCTATGACCACATGCCTTCGAAACAGGGAAAAATCAACTGAAAGCCTTTTTAGACCTATGTGTGAGTTTTATCCTTGGTTTCATCATATGACAAAGAGGATCAAAAATGGGATTCAGTGAAGGAGACCAGGACGTCTGCCTCTTGGGCTCCCCTGCTCTGATGTGGCCGTAAGCCAAGATTATTGCACTGTTTGGTTCCACCAGATGTAGCAGCACAACTGGATGGGCACTGTCTGGCGCTGATGAGCAGATCTAAGAGGGATTAGTGAGCTGTTGAACACTGGGAGGCTGTCCACACACAGCTGTGTATTTTTGTGTTTCATAATGCTCTGGCCTCTGGTCTGTCTCTGGCTTTGGTTCCAACCCTGAACCACTTCTCCCTCCCGCTGACCTCACAGTTCAGGGAACTCTCGGACTGCAGACAGCAGGAACTCCTAAATTTCTGGAACAGCATGAAAGCTTTTAGAGAAACAAGACTCTCCCTGAGGTATTGTGGGAGAGAAGTGCTCAGACAAACACCATCATCTGACAGCGTTGTCTCTTTTTTTTTTTAATGGCCACAACTGCTAGAAATTTATATAGTGTTGTGTAAAAACATCTCATGCATTTAAAATGAAAAATATTCAGAATGCAGTATCTTGGGGAGACATGTAAACAGCATTTAGGATAATGCAATGCATGCATTAAGAAGCACATTACTGTTCCTAAACTCAGTAATCACATCAGAGTTAGGAATCAAACTATTAAGTAACTTGAGTTATGTAAGTTCTGCATTAGCACATCCATCTGCCCATTAGCTGCCTTATGGGTGAATGGGGGGGGGGAAGCAAACGGGCTTATTCATACACACTTTTACTGACTGGTGAGTGGTTGCTGGCTGTTACCAGGTGAAACTGGTAACAAAGAAGGTGGCATACCAAAAGTGTCTTTGTAATTTCTTTGGTTAGTAGCAGATCGCAGCAGTCCTCCATTGCACACATGAAAAATATCGATTTGTCTGCAAATAATTGCCATGTTTGCAGGATGAAGACTGATTGCCTTCAAATTCCTTCATTTGCCTTCAAAAGCTCCTGGTTACAGCATTAAGGAAGAACTTTTGCTTTGATTGCAAAGAGTTTCCATTCGGCAAGTAGTTGGCAAGTGTTTGCAGACAAATAGGGGTTCTGCAAACTGGGATGTCACCTAGCAGCTGCTGCCAACCACTTGCATCCACCCGCCAATCAGTCAGTTTTCCAAGTGACCAGTGGTTGCCAACTGATACCCTTGCTGGTAGTCTTAGGAAAAAAAGGGTGACTTTATATCCTTTTGGCTGCTATAGTCATATTTCACCTCCCTGTAGCAGCCCCTGTTAGCTGACATCTTTTATTTTCAGAAAACGATCCCCGTAGAAAAAAAAGAGTCAGATGATAAATGTCTTTGGGGAAAAAAAACAGCTACAACGCACTGATGTGGAAAAATATATTAAACACAGTTTTACATTTATCATGGGCTTTGGAGACCACCATTTTCCAAATAAGTTGTGTCATGACACAAAAAAGAAACATTGGTTTCACTTTTGGAGAAAAAAACTGTGTTCTTACATTTGTGGTATGTGAAACGGAAAAACTGGGTGTGTTTAAGAGTTTTTGGAAGACACAACCTGACCTTACCAGCCCTAGAAACAATATCCAGAAGAAACACTGGTTCAAAGGTGTCTGATCCACAGTTTGTGTTGTTGACACAGGCTGTATTCCTGCATTGTTTCTCAAAGACTTTCCCTATAAATTGGAAAGTGGAGTGGTCAGGAGAAAATGCTGTCCTTCTAAGCTTTTTCTAGAAGGCTTCGGTCTGCACACAACATTGCTAACAATTTTTTGGATTCAGTGTGTCTCTCCTCTCACTCTCTGTGTGTGTCTGTGTGTTTGATGTCGTGGTTTGGCTGTCCTCTAAAGTGTTCATTTCAGAGTGGTTACTCTGGGCCTCATTTTGACTCACTGGCTGTCTGCCTACACCCTGTGGTCTACCATCCACTACAACAACTGCCTGCTTTGTGTGTGTGCCTATGTGTGTGTGTGTGTGTGTGTGTGTGTGTATACACAGTATTTCTTCTTGTGCACCACTACTGTAAATTTCACAATAAACTGTCACTCCTATATGCTGTATGTACTTGCTGCAAAACACACTTATTCAGCCAGCAGAGGAGGTGAACCATAAAGAAGAGCCCCTGGCTGTCAGCCAAGCACCCAACAACCAATCCCAAGTCAGCTGATGTTTTTCCAGCTCTGCTCATCATTTAGTTGCAGTGTATTGCAGTCATCTCATAATCCTATTATTGGGAGGATGAGGAGTGTACATAGAACATGCTCATTACTTTTTAATGATATCCATCATCTTTAATCATGGTCAGACTCGGAGCAGACTGCTCATTTAGGTGCAGAGCCTATTCTCTCTTGTTAACCCTCTCAGGCTCAAATTCAACTTTGTGTTGCTAATGCACAACCAAGTCCTGCAGTGGTACTTCTGAGTAAAAACAACCTCATAAAATATGTATGTGGGGTAATCAGGTTGTTAGTTTTTAACTGTTGCAAATCGGCAACGCCTGCCTCGAGAGGGTTAAGAGTGCTCTTCGTTTAGTTTTTCAGGAAACTAACTTTAGTCACACTTCCTTAGTTCCTTAAACAGCAGACATACCATTCCAAATGTATTCTTAAATAGAAGCAGAAACAGAAAGACTTTGACTTATAGGAAATGATGACTCGTGCTAAGAACAGCTTGTTTATTCGTTACTAAATGCAAACTTTGTAACTGTGGAAGAAATAGTAACGTTGTCCAATATATCATTATTTATGCTAACATGAACTGCCTGCAGAGTGGGTTGTTGTCTTGTATGACTTCATGATGTGGTTAACTCATGTTCTTATTTTTCAAATATTTGTGTTAGACAGCTGTACACAGTGAGATGAACAAAACCTTTGTTTGTTTATAAACATTTAAAAGCGAAGTAATTTATATATATAGGATAATATACACATAAATATATTTATTCAATGTCTTTGCAAGCTGCATAGTCAAGGCACGTAGAAATCCGTTCAGTTTTAAAGACAAAAAACCCCCCAACCTTTAAAATGGGTTTGCTGTCTATGCAGAATACTGTAATGTTGATATGGCTGGTGATTATTACGAAAAAAATGTATGCCTTAACCAGGCTTTTAAGAGACATAGTTCATGCACTGATTTCTTACAATTTAAGTGACAAAATTCTGTCACAAATGCAAAATGTGGTAACTGTTAATTATGTAGTCAAAGGAGCTTGCAAAGAAATGTTAATTATGTACGGAATATGTGCCTTTCTAAAGAAACAAGGCAAATATTCCACACAGCCATGACATTAAGGCCTGAATGTCTCTTAACTTTTTAAAATTCAATGATAAAAAGACTGAGGGGATGGTTTTTGATAGCCCCACTGATTCTTTTATTTGGAAGAGAGAAAAAGTGATCGGGATCTTGTCCAATCGAGGACCTCTGTGTTTATGACTTTTGATCGGCATGAGGAGTTTGTCTCTGCTGCTCGGCTGTATGAGCTTTTGGCTGTGAATCAGGGCAGCCTCTCTGAGTGTGAAGAATTGAATTGGTGTGGGTATTTGTACAAGGGACTGGATGATGGCAGGGGAGGAAATGCTAATGATCTTTATGGGGCAATAAACAATAAACTTTGCTGTGATTTAGTTCCACTGAGTGAGTGTCAGGGGAAGAATGACGTCAAAAGGCATTTTGGCTTTTTAGTGAAGCAGAGATGACAAAACACAGAAGTTGAAAAGCTCTTTGCCAGGACATGCTGTTGACTATAGATCATTTCTGTTCTTCTGAGCATCATATTTCGCAACACCTACTGTCTAAAAATAGTTTCCCAACTTCCCAACTTTCAATCTATGAATGACTTACTAACATTGATGTGTCACCTTTCGACTACATCTGTGTAGTCTGGTAATCTGCTGATTGGTCACTAGGCCTGTGCCACTAATGGTGGCATGAGTCTTATGCCGCCATTAGTGGTGAAGAGATACAACTGATTTTGAACTTCTTCAAAAACATAGTCTCTTAACTTTTTAAAATTCAATGATAAAAAGACTGAGGGGATGGTTTTTGATAGCCCCACTGATTCTTTTATTTGCTTTTAAAGCTCTCCATGGCCTAGCCCCATCTTATCTCTCTGATCTGCTGCAGCCTTATATACCCACCTGCTCTCTCAGGTCAGCTGATCAGCTGCTCCTGAATGCACCCAGGACTGAGCGTAAACTTAGGGGAGATCGTGCTTTTGCTGTAGCAGCTCCCAAACTGTGGAACGATCTACCTTTAGAGATTAGACAGGCCTCTTCTCTGCATGTTTTTAAGTCACTCCTGAAAACCCACCTCTTTACCCTGGCCTTTGGCAACACGTGAGATGTTGGTTTTTATTTTTTTTAAAGTTGTTTTTAGTTGATTTTATGCTGTTTTATCGTGTTTTCTTTTTAATATAGGGCTGTTTTAATGTTTACGTATTATGTGTTTTATTTATTTATTTATTTTTGCTGTTTTCTGTTATTCTATTGTTTTTAACTTATTTTCTGTACAGCATTTTGGTCCTGTGCTGGGTATTTTAAAGTTCTTTATAAATAAAATTGGATTGGATTGGGATGATGTACGTTGGTCCACCAGTTAAGGGGGAGAGGCAAAATAGAGATATAGATACTTACATGTGCCACAAACGTTATAGTATGGTATTATTTATATTTTTTATCTGATGTAAATCAATCATTTATTATAAATGATTGTCTGCAAACTATTTTTGAATGAACCCTAGTTTTATGTTGAGGGAGAACCTATTTTAAGACCAGTTTGAGCAGATGGTTAGACATCCTTTCAAAGATGTTTTAATTGCAATGACAGTGTAAAAATGTGACGCAGCTTCCAGGTCTGAAAAGTGGACCAAGTGCTGAAGTGTCTTAAAGCTCTTTCTAATAGCTTGTAGGTGGTGAGCAAGATTTGTCGATGTCTACGGGGACAATAACCCTCAGCTGCCCTGCTGACCAACGAACCAACGAACTTAAAAAAGGTTCGTTGGTTGAGGCCTTGTCAATCACAAGTCACCAGCCAATGAGACGGCAGTGTTAGAATTAGTTCTAGTGCTGTTTCCTTGCCAAAATTAAACTTTTGTCATTTGACATGTTTTGGATTTTTTTTTTTTAGTTAAATTATGCATTTTCTACCGATTGCAATATAAAGTGGCAATTGATAAACAATATCTCAAACTAGAAAGTATCCCTGCAAGGTTTAATGAACTTTCCCATACAGCATTTTTACATCTATAAATCTACAAAGTTGTAGTCGGACAGAAATGTTAATTTGAATTCTTTTTGTGTCATAGCAAATTCAGGACTGACATAACAAATTTAGGAAACTGAGTGTCTTTCATATATACACAAGTCTACCTTCATCTGTCTGAGGGGGAAGTCGCCAACTGTGATCAGCCCAAACATCTTTGCTTTCTCTATCAGCGTTCAGTTTCATTCTGCCTACAAATTGTGGTGCCACTTGAGAGTGCAACGCATAAATCAGTTTTTATTGATATTTTATGCCATATCTCAGTATACACCGCTTTCCACTGCCTAGACTTCAACAATGGATTGGCCTCATGATGACTAAAGTGTTATGTAAACATGCAACTAAGAAAAAGTTCCATTTGAGCACAAGTGGATTGATTTATGAAACCGCATACTTCTGCTTTTAAATTTTCTGTGTGGAATCCTGTTGACAGGGACATGCATTGTTTTAAAACAGAAGTGTCTTTTTATTGTGAATATGTAATGCCCTAGGGCATGCCAGGGTGGGTTCCCCCTGAAGTCATTGTTAGAATAACTAAAGCAGAGACAGACAGGAACTTTGCAAGGACTGATTGGAAGCGAGAAAAAGTGATCGGGATCTTGTCCAATCGAGGACCTCTGTGTTTATGACTTTTGATCGGCATGAGGAGTTTGTCTCTGCTGCTTGGCTGTATGAGCTTTTGGCTGTGACTCAGGGCAGCCTCTCTGAGTGTGAAGAATTGAATTGGTGTGGGTATTTGTACAAGGGACTGGATGATGGCAGGGGAGGAAATGCTAATGATCTTTATGGGGCAATAAACAATAAACTTTGCTGTGATTTAGTTCCACTGAGTGAGTGTCAGGGGAAGAATGACGTCAAAAGGCATTTTGGCTTTTTAGTGAAGCAGAGATGACAAAACACAGAAGTTGAAAAGCTCTTTGCCAGGACATGCTGTTGACTCTAGATCATTTCTGTTCTTCTGAGCATCATATTTCGCAACACCTCCTGTCTTAAAATAGTTTCCCAACTTCCCAACTTTCAATCTATGAATGACTTACTAACGTTGATGTGTCACCTTTCGACTACATCTGTGTGTGTCATTTGTTGTAACATTATTGATCATTCTGGTATATCCCAGTTATTGACCTCTGGTTTACTATTTAATAAGGTAAGGGAAGACTAGTAGGACACTTCACAGTATGCACACTCCTTGGTGCCAATTCTACAAGGCCTCAGTAACACAGGCCTAGAGACCAGTGGGTGACTGCTTGTCATCCACCAGATGCTAGGAAAATAGGTTATTCGTGCACACTCACCAATTGCTTGCCAAGTAGTAAACAAATGGTGAAAAGTGTGACAAAAACCCCCAGAAACAGTTTGCCTTCAGAGTAAATGTGCCTTTTGAAACTTGTTGGTTTCATTGGCAAGACACCAATGTTAGTTGGTGAGTGTTTTTACTTACTCTTCCGTGCAAGTTAAGGCCACCACTGGTAATCTGCTGATTGGTCACTAGGCCTGTGCCACTAATGGTGGCATAAGTCTTATGCCTCTTATGCCGCCATTAGTGGTGAAGAGATACAACTGATTTTGAACTTCTTCAAAAACATAGTACTAACTTTCTTGCTGATGCACCACCAATGGCTTTATGGTCAAATTATAAGTACTACTAAAACATAATATTTAAACAACAGTCACTTCCTCGGCTGGAACTTGCTTCTTCTTTGCACAATTAGTTCCTTTGGAAAGAACTGGTTCTAGTTCATACATTAGCTTTAAAGCCTCTTCAGTAGCTTAGGCGATTGTGCTACAACTGTTGTATAGTGTTGGAAAATGTTAGTGTTAATTTGCAAACTGCATAAATAAGTCAAATAAAGTTTAAGAGCTGTGAGAAATACCTTTCCCAAAGAAGAATGATTTACTGCCTGAAATAAAAAAGCTTTACTTCCTGGAGCCAGTTAGCTTAACATACATACCATAGCAGTCACTTTTTTTGTACAAATTAAACAAACAAGACGTGACCTGTTTAGTGTCATTCCTAAACATGTCATGTCACACCGTCACCCTGTCTAGGGTTAACATAGCTACTATAGCTATATTAGGGTAAGCTAGTAAGCGATAGAATGGCACATATTTCATAAAATTCTAAAGTCAAATACACAAGTAATCTCACCCTTCTACTAGTTTCATCAACCTGCCAGTTTTTTTTAACTACTTAGTGATTTCTGCATGCAAAGATATGCTCTATTGTGTAATTTAATAACAATAACCAAAAAGCAAGACGTTTTATGACTTCATGCTGTGGTTGTGGCAAATGTTGTAGCTTTAACACGAGATCAGGCTGAAACCATAATTTGTAAGACGTTTCTCTTTTCACACCGTTGTGGTGTGCCAAACAGCCACCAGCGGGTGATCTAACATTAACCATGCATTTTTTGGGAAAAAAGCCGCAGAATCAGACCACATGTTTCATGCACAGTCCCATAAGGTACATGCTGGCTCGCAAGTGTTTGAATGAAACAGCTCAAATAATGATTTCTACATGGGGAACATGTACTGTGTAATAATATACTTCAGGGAGAAGTTGACTGTGCTAGCAGATGAATGCAATCCAGCCTTAAATTCATTATTTATGCGGCTTCCTCCTTTTCATCACCCTCAGCTGTTAGGCCTAGACTTCTAGATGAAAGCACTCTTAGTGTCACTTGCCTATACTTGTGTTTCAGTTTTTCAGCCCCATATACCTGATAGTACAGTCAGTGTATGAGGTGGGACTATTTAAATTCTGAATTCATTATCCTAAGCTTCTTTTCAAGTTGTTAAAATTTCTAAAGCCACAAAACATACAGCTGTCATTTTTGCACAACCAGCTTCAAACGCTGATAATCCACATTCCTGGATTCAAGTTCAAAGAGTGCTTTTTCTCTCAGAGCTCAAATTATATGAAACTACATACGCATGAAGTCCATTGATCTCGCGCTGATGCTCATTATATGGATGACTGGCTCCATGAGATCTCTTAGTGTTAAAAGCTAGCGCACCCAAATTAAAACATCTGCTGTGTGCATGATGTTTAAGTGGCTGTAGCACCTGTTCCAGCTTGATGAATAGTGCAGATACAGATCAGGTTACACTTGCACAAAAGTTGATTTTGTATTATTTTTGTCTATTTTTCTCAACTTGAGCTTTTCCAAGCAGGGGAATGCTTTTGTTAAAGGAGAGGAAGGAAAGCGAATGGATGTGAAAACATGCGCAAAAACAGTGTATTCATCAGAGACGAGGTGGGTTCATGTTGAAATAGCCCCCGAAAGATTAATCATTAGCTTCCTTACAAAATACACATTTCTGCTTTGACTCATGTGGGGATAAAAAGGAAGGTTAAACAATATCAGCCTTTCTGGCACACTAAGTTGTACGATTAAAACATCTTCTTGACTGTAGGGAAATCTTTGGTTACCATGGCTCAAGCCACAGTTAGGGAGGTCTGGACAAAGTTACCCAACATAGCGTGGTTGAGAAAAGGCAATAAATCTGAAGGCTATTATCATAACTCAAACCTGTCATATTTCTGTATTGTGTGGTAATAGGCACTTTAATACTGTGAAGCAAAGCCGTCAAGTTACAAACATGTAAATGACTAAAACAGCTGTGTTTTGTGCATAATGCCAGAAACATGTCTTAGATTCACTGTAAACATGTACTGTTCTTGCCTTTGTTTTAAAATTCTGCTGGCAAACATGATATAACTGGAAGTGAAATCTTGCAGCTTGCTGTTGTTTTACTAATGTTACACAGATGCCCTGAGAAAACACTATAATTTTTGTTATAAAAAAAAAATCAAGTTCATAAGTGATGTCATAATGAGTAGAGTTGGGCGTGTAAAGGCTGGGCTGAAGCTGTACAATTTGAAATGTGCCTTTTTTCTTGTTTAGAAACACACACACACACACACTCACTACAGCTTTCTAGGACTTGTTTGGACCCTCTTTTGCTTTTAAACTGCCTTAATTCTTTGTTGCATACATTCAACGAGATATTTTCAGATATTTTAGTCCATATTAACATCATAGCATGATGAAGTGGACCAAAAAAGTGTTCCCCACACCTTACACCACTATTACTAGCCTGAACTAATGAAACATGGCTGGCTGGACACATGCCATCATACTGATAACGCCGAAGTTCTGATCATACCATGTAGATGTTGCAGCAGAACTCGAGACTCATCATACCAAAGCAGCTTTTCCCTTTCTTCTGTTGTACAGTTTTGATGAGCCTGTTCGAGCTGTAGCCTCAGTTTACTCTGAGACGAGTGACACCCAGTGTTGTTTTCTACTGCTCTTGGCCATCTGCTTCAGGATTTTCAGAGATACTCATGTTGGCTGTAGCCCGTGGTTGTTTGAGTTACAGTTGCCTTCTTGACATCTCAAAGCAGTCTGACCATTCTCCTCTGACCCCTGGCATCAACAAAGGATTTTCACCCAAAGACCTTTTGCTCACTGGATATTTCCTGTTTTTCTCTGTAAATTCCAGCAGATCAGCATTTTCAGCAACACACATGGCACATTCAAAGTCACTTAAATTAATCTTTAAGCCTATTTTGATTCAGCAGGTCAGGTGGCTATGTCTGCCTTATAAAGTGGCCTGCTGGTATAAAAAGGAGAACTTTTCCAAGTTTCTCACAGACAAGTCTGAGCTAGCTTATTCAGTTGTACAGTGAAAAATAAAATAAATACACCAATAGTCCACCTGAGTCAACTACAACCTTGGTTGTGGTTGTTCTGAAGAACAGCCAATAAAACCAATTGTGTTTTCAGCAAAAACTAATCAATGTGCACACTGAGCTTCCAGATGTGCTTGTAGGCAGATGTTGTTTTCTTGAGAGGGAGTTAAATCAAAATGCTTCTTAGCATGCAAAAGAATGCTATTAATCTTTTCATCCAACCTCTTTCTTATTTTGACTTTAGCTGGATCACTATAGAACTGACCCGTGCAATAAGCTGTTGGTCTGTCTGTATCTTGTACCCATTTGGTAAAAAATCTTCAATTAGAAGATCATTTGAAATGGAAAATAAAATGGACTCTTTTCAGTAGTACTCTTGTCTCCTAGAGAAAAGAAACGCACACAGTATTTGAATCTAACCTTGGTTGGTGTTGAGAAAAGATGCGGTTTAAATGAAATAAACACATCGTCTCTCAGGTCACTGTAAACTTTATTTGTGTAGACTTCAATATTTTGCCAACCTGACCTCAAGGCTGTGAGGGTTGCAGTCACCACAAAAGTAATTGTACTGCAAGATGCAATAACTTAACAATTACTTGATGAATTAAGTTAGAAAATGTCATCCTTTCTTCCCAAAACATATTACAGTTTCAGTTTAACTGTTAATACATTTCTTTTCTACATAACTGTTTAAATTCTTCCACAAAAGCCCCTTTTTAATGAGAGGTCTGCTCAACACACACACATACACCCAGTACTAGTCTGTTGCCTCCATGTTAGTGACATGATGACATGACAGACTTAAAAAAAAACCCCATCAAACTTTGTATTTTAATTTATTCCAAGCTCCAGAGTCATTCCCTAAAACCAGTTCCTTTCATCAGCTGATCTTACGGTTGGAATATTGGCCGGTTTTGGTATCTGAGTTACGAAATGTAGTTGCTGATCTGTGAAATAGTGCAAGCAAAACACATTAGCTATGCTGTTTTCAGAGTGGTGCTGTGTGTGTGTGTCTCTCTCTGTCTGGCTACACTGTGGGCCTTTTCAGTTGCCCCTCTCTGGGCCTCCTTCCCCTCCAAAACCCTCCTACTCGCTATTGTTCATCTGTTTGGTGCTTTGTTTGAGGCTTTCTCTTATCATCTGTACAGGCTCCAACTGTCCTATTTATAAACATCTCAAATTCTCCCCCCGTTGCGCACTAACTGCCTGGCTCCCGAAAGCTGCAATAACAAATATAACATTAAACACAGCTAATTAGTTGACAAATCTGCAGGACATATTTGTCTGCATCCATCACATTTACCAAGTTTTCCTCACTCTCAGGACATTCTCCACCCTTTGCCTGCCAGCAGCCCCTTTTATTGGCCCTTTTAGTGCATTGTGGGAGGCTTGTGTGGAGGTAGAGTTAAGGCTGCCCGCCCTTGTCTGGAAGGTTTGTTTTATGGGAGGTCTGCGTTCACCGCACAGGATTTTCTAGAGACATGCAGAGTTTAGCAGATGACAGACTTACCTCTCTGTCTGCACGCAGAGTTAGAATCTACACGATGCAGGTACATAAGGGATTGTTCCCATGTTTGTAAAATTCTTATTATTTATATGCTTAAGCTGCAAGACCGGAAAGTCGTGTTGGGAAAGTAAAGCTATATAGGTGCGACTAGGACCACTGAACCGCAAGGGTGTCATTACACAGTTTTGCTTACATCAGCCACATATCCTTCACACCCCAAAACACATGACTGTAGTGCAAACAAAGAGCATGTCTCCGCTCTGTCCAGAAACTCAAAGGCAGACTGACTGCCCTCACCGCAAAGTTTGACTTCCCAAAGTCCTGGGTTTTCCAGGGTGACATCTTGAACTTGAGTTACTCCAGAGCAGCTGTGCAGGAGAGGCAGACTTCAAGCTTAAATGACTTGTACAAGAAAGCCTGAATAAATGCATGGGCCTCCATGTGCTTTCAATCAGATAAGAGTAAGTCTCTGAGCATTCCTGTGCTGCTACACAAGACGGCTTTTGTCTTCCCTCCGTAGCTGTGGCCCCTATTTCACTGGGAGTGTTAGATGTGTGCTGTTTTTAAGATGCAAAAGGCTTTATCTGCTTGTGCCTAACTGGATCACACAGAAAGATGATGCGATTAGAGCCTACATCTACTGTAGATAATGGGCCACCCAGCTGTACGTGGCATTAAATGCCATATAAACTCCAGAGAGACAGTACTGCATCTGCATATTAAATAACCAACTTAAAGTTTAATTTAGCTGCACTTACATAATTATTATATACGTACAACATTTTATGTTTTGTTCACCTTTCAATAACGATTCCCTTTCGTGTGTCTGAGAAACTGCATCAGACAGCACATGTAAGTTCGAATTCATCTTGAGCTTTGCACTGTAGCATTCAGCTGGAGATACAAGGGGTTAATGTTCTTTGCTGGGACACAGGGAGAAGTACTATCATTATATTCAAAGCCCTCTAGGGCATTTCTGAATTTCCGACACCTGGCTACATTAAATTCAAAGAAAATATGCTGCACAAGTAAAAAAAAAGATCATTTACATTTCTGTGGTAGATGTAGTCTTACCTGCCAAGACTTTTAGGATCTCTTAATCACAAAGAAAAGGATGAAATATAATCTGGCAATTTGATTAGGTACATATCACTAGCATTGGGCTGGACCCCCTTTTTCCTTATGAACTACCTTAGTGTTTCATGATTTAGAAATAACAAGGCAGTCGAAACATTTTGAAAGTGAAAGCAGTTTGAGATTACTTTTTGACGTGGTGCGTTATCCCGCTGGTAGCCATCAGAAGATGAGTACACTGCGTTCATGAAGGGATGGAAAGGGTCAGCAGCAACACTCACAATCCAGCCTTTAACAAGCCTGCTGCGCAGTCAACTTTACAGTAAAAGTATAAGGATCACTTGCACATTTGATTATGTTATTTTTACCATATGTTCACTTTATTACTTCGATCTTGTATCCTGTGTTTTATCACTTTACTATTTTGTGTACCTGCAGGGAATACAGATGGAAATTAACTAGCAGCTAAATCTGGAATGAGAAATTTTTTTTCTCATGAGATCAATATTTTTGTGCATAATCCCTAACAAATAAAGAATAAAACTAAATTAACATAAAACATCTTTTCGTATCTAGAAAGTACATCTTTCTTTTTAGTCAGAATTTCTTATTAGGTAATGTCTGCATATAATTGCAGGTTCTAACTTTTTCCTTTAGACTCCTGCTTCCTGATTTTCATACATTGCATCTAAATCTTCTGTCCATCAAATCAAAAGTCACACTTATGTTGTCAACCAGCTTTCATCACAAATTGCTGTTAAAACTGTAAATCTTTTTCCGTTTACGGTAACACACCTCCCGAGTTTTGCTGATGGATGAAGTCATCATGAAGTATTTCCATCCCATTAATATCTGATGTCATTATGCTGGCGTTTATTTTTGCAGCATTCAGTTTTCCTTAAGTAATATTTCATTAAGTCTAATGGCTTGTTTACTAGTTTTGGCTCGACGAAGAGTGTGATGTATGGTTCTTTAAATGTTGTGCACTACACTGCAGTTTAGCCGGGACAGAGATTTATGACACCGATTATTGTCTAAGTGTGTGCATACAAGACAAAAAAAAAGATTTTAAACTGAGGGGTAACTATGTGTACGTGAGGCTCGTGAACTATTTTGAATTCAATTCACTGAGAACATTGAACATTTAATGGTTTCTACTTTTTGTGTGCTCTATCCACCTGGGTAACTGAAGATGTAGATTAACACAAAGCCAGACTAACCTGTTTGTTATCTCCATTCAGACATCTGCTCCTGCAATAACGGCGAGATAAATGTTAGATGAACAGACAGAGCAGGGTTTTACAGTAGGGTTTCATCCTCAGATGATAAAAAAACAACCACTCCCCACTCTCCTCACTTCAAAGAGAGCAGTGCATTCTGGGGCAAACTGCAGGATTTTACTGTTGTGTAACAACCATGGGGTGTTTCTAGGATCTGAGTGAAAGGGAAGCTGTATGTGTGTGTGTGTGCGTATGTGCGTGCGTCTGGCTGGCTGGGTTGATATGTGTGAGCGTGTGGATGTTTGTATGCACTTGATCTGATAAAGTACAGTCTGTCTGCTCATGCACTGATTACCGAGGCTGTTTGGTATTTTCCATTGAAGCTTTGGGAGATGTGCATATAAACGAAGACTGGATAACCTCGGTTTACATTCACGTCAATTGTTCAGCTTATATAAATGTTATTTCATGACATAATACGTTGTTCTTTTTTTGTCTTATTTTGATAGAGAATCCTGACAATTTACTGACAATTACTAAGCTTTGAAAAAGTGGAAGACCTGCTCACGTTTTTGTCTGATTTTGGATAAATTTGCTGTTAAAGCAAAGCTCCGCTGCTATGTGAGGAATCAGCCATGTTGTTAGTGGAATCCACTCAGGGGTATAGGATGAGACAGTGCTGGTGTTGCCAAATAGCAGGCATCTGGATTGAGTTTCATCACGCTGAGGCCTGGTCCTCAGCAGATGGTGCTCGCCAAACAAGCAACGCTGATTAGAACCAGAGGGGCAGCCCTCTCACTTATATGCACACATTTCACGCATGCTTGTCCAAAGGCCAGTTTTAATAACATGTAAGGAAAGTGAGTGCCGTACACGCCTCTGTGATCAGGGTAGGGGAAGCTTCATTTACAGTAAAAAGCTGGTGGTGACTGATTAACAGCATTGTCTTTCTGTTTCTGTCCACTTTATTGCGAACCTTTGAGTGCTGATTGTAACCTTTACTGGCATTTTGGGTAAGAACAAAGTCTACAAATTTGTTTGCATGTTACTTTAGGATTTAGGGGAATTTAGGGGCAAATGGTCTTTGTCAAGCATGCCAGCAAGAACAAACAAGTACATTAGCATAAAGAACTGCATACTACTGAGCATGAGAGGGATGCCCGAGCTACATTTCCACTGGAATACAGGATGGCAATTTTTTCTTTCTAAATCTCACCACATGATGTCCACATGATATGAAAATACGGAGCACTGCTTACCCACAGTGGCCACAGAGTTTTTTAACTGCGTGGGAGCTGATGAGAGCAGACTGTGAGTGTTGGCAGCTGCCATGGTGGTCCCAGGGACTCAATGATGGCATCCATTGGGGCTCTGAGCAAACTAAATAGGCTGAATGTGGGTTTTTGGCTGAAGTCTAACTGTAGAGCATTTTGACTTGTCGAGGCCAAATAGTTTGCTTAAACTGTCACCTTTGAGCCGTTTGTCTCCTTCTGTGTATGCATCTTTGTTCCAGTGACACACTCAAATAATATACTGCTTACAATACAGAGAAAAGAGCTTTTTTAAATTTTTGAATTTCTTCAGCTTTGTGGTCACATACTGTGTTTAACTGAGGCTGTTTATTTATGCAGACATGGCATGGCTGGAAGAATGTTTTGGAGACAACAGGACTATTTCTGACAGCCTCAGCTTTCCCCTTTGGCTCATGTGAAATCATTTGCATGTTTCAACACCAGTAAGACAAGCTAGGGTCTGTGCCTTTGTTCCCGCCTTTCGTGGTAGATTTCCTACCTGCTCTGATGATCTGTTAAGAGGCGTTTAAAGTCAAGATCACAGGAGACTGCAAAACAAAACGTGGGACAGCTGAGCCGGCTGTAAAATATGTGTGATTGGACAGGGTGTTAGGATAACATTTTAACAGCTGCTCCCGTCCATGAAAAAACACACAATTTGAAAGTGCCAACACCCCCATAACTGAGACCCCATCCACCTACTCTCCACCACCCAGGGAAAGTTGATTTGGCTTATGTGGAGGTCTGGGGGCATGGGAGAGAGGCTGACATTTATACACTACACCCACAGGCCGAGTAACCGCAGATTTGTGTTAGATTTGTGTTTCTTACCCTTATTCTCTTTTGGGAGGATTCTTTGAATCTATTCCCACAGCCTCCATGCAAGAGGTCCGGTCAGGAAAGAGAAAGGGGGGCACTGTTTACAGCTGTACCCTCTACCTTGTGAACCTTGACTTTATGGCACTTTCAGGAAGTGCTGCAGGAATAGCCCCCATTATTGCAAATCTCCTCATCGTCCACGAAGAAATGTGTGCTATTTTATTTCATCTGAAATTGTTGAGGATATGCGTTTCCCTGTTCAATACAGTTATATTTCAACACTTCATTTGCACACTGCATTGTTCAGTCATCCTGCTAATGCATGCAGTGAAAGAGGGCATGAGATCCTTCATGTGAGCTGACTGGAAATCTTCCAAGGAAACGGAATAGCTGGCACTGAAAAACAAGACAGCTCTTTAGAGCTCTCACGTATACTTTATGAATTTGCAGTCATACAAAAGCCCCCAAGGGATGCGAGAGGAAACACATTGTGGTGGAGTCTGCTTCGGCAGCCAGCGTTTCCTGTATGAATCATCACAAGCCTATGAAAGTTATAAAGGAGCGGTAAAGGTTTGGTACACAATTTATATCTTGTCCAAAAAAAAGTTGGGGAAGTGTGAAAAGTCTGCTGACCTTGAAATGAACTGGGAGATTTCAACTGCAGTGACTGGTCACATTCTCCCTCTTTCACCACTGGTGGCCATGGATACAGTTGTCTTTATTAGTTAGTCACCTTCAAAGACTTCAAAGATGGAGCTGTGGGCACTTTGGCTTTAAGACTGACCACTTGACCCTCAGATGCCCTGCTCGTGGAGAGCTGTGATAGGAAATGAACTGAAGATTAGTCTGCCTACAATCAGTCAGGGGATAAAAAGAGGCTTTACACCAGAGGATATTAGCCTTTGCAACAAGAAGCGAGAAGAATACACCGGGCACTCAGAGATAAATACTAGGGTGGTGGTCCTTCAGATTCAATTAATCCTGACTTTGGGTGGCACGGCGGCTACTTTGAAGAATTCAGACTTTGGTTCTGTTATTTCTTGCCTGTGAAAAGGGCAGCGGTGACAACGAATGAATAACAAGAGGTCTAAACAACTCTGGTCAAAATGTCATCTTTAATGTCACCCCAGGCATTGGTGCAATGGTTTGCATTCTTCGATATGCATGAGATACAGATCCATTCTTTTGGATGCGGTCCCCACCTTTTGTGACCTTCTTGCTCTCTCGTGAAATTAGAGTGAGCGCATTTTTTTTTCTTCCCCATTTTTTAAAGGAAGTGAAATAACTTTCATTGCATCCATCAACACAGCCAGCATGAGCCAGAAAGAGGAAAGGTTTAGGTTTGCTTGTGCAGTTGTAGTAAAAGTAAGGCTGCGTCACATCGTATGACTAATGTGATGAAAAATAGATTTAGTGCTGGATAAAAATTATTCACTTTGAACTGTTTTATCAATGCCAGATTGCTGGCACGATCCCTAAATTCAGTTCTCCTTAAAGCCTGCCAATGTTCTCTCTCAGTGCCAAAGCAAACAGCATGAATAAGTGCACATTGTGTTGAAATAGTGTGTTTTTCTAATTAATGCTATTGACTGCATATAAGGAGTGAGGTATCGAAAGCTATTAGGGAAACACGCAACAATTAAAAAGTCGTTTATTTCGCTTTGCTCTTATAATAAGCAGACCAGAAGTATAAACAAGTAGAGATGGCACGATACCACTTTTTTATGTCCGATACCGATACCGATATCATAAATTTGGATATCTGCCGATACCAATATGAATCCAATATAGTGTTTTTTAATCAACAAAACTGTTTTTTAAATATCTTGCTGCATTTTGTATAAGTTCATACTCAAGTTTAAAACAACAACTACACTAAAGCTATTCTGTTATACCTGTATGCAAAAAAAAATATTTCATAGTTCAGCAATACTGATCAATCTAATAAACTCAAACCTGCACCATCCTCCCTATTCTGGTATTTTAAAGAGTACTTAGCATAAATATTAAGCAACCTAACTAATAGGGTTCCAACTCCCAGCAACAACAAAAATAAATAAATAAAAAATAGGGAACCACCCCTCACGCTCCACCTCATGATGCTTAATCGACGTAATCAACCTTAATTTGATGCAGTGTGAAAAAAAATGCACAGAAATCAATTATTTTTCAAGAAATATTAAATAGATTCAACATCTTTCTTCAACAAAATTGCAGACTGCACAGATGGTACCTTCCCAAAGGAAAAAGTACTATAGCTTACTAGGGTATATATATTAGACTTAACAGTTACTATATACAATAATGGACTTCTATACATTTTACATCAGATTAAAACTTTGGGTGTAAGATTCAGATAAATATTAAATAATTAAAAGCTCGACATTTTAAATGAGAATAAGAAAGAAAAGTATGTCTTTGTGCCCCCTTTTCCCTGTTCATGCCCTATCGGCCCCCCTGGCTAAACTTTGCTAGATCCGCCCCTGCACAGTTACCAGCGTCAGCTACGTAGAAAAAGATCCTGGTGTAGAAAGTAATATTAAATAAATTCTAACAACAGCTTATCAAGCTTAAACGTGCTGCTGTTGTTCAGCCGCTGGTTTCCTCTTTCTGGTGCAAAGTGGGCCAAAAACAAACAAGAGACACGGACTCGCGACAGAAAAGCCGATCAGCTGATCATTAAGCAGTTTCATGATTGAAGTAGCAGCCGGAGAGCGAGAGGCAGTCGCTCGTTAAGCTTAACGCAGGAATGCTTTACAAACATTCAGAGATGGACTTACACACTTGCTTTACTTCTCTCGGGGTAACTTTGTCAGAGATGAAATGCCGGGTTGCTAGCGAAGCTCCACATGCTATCCAGACCACCGACAGGTCCCGCATGCCACAGCCGCTCTATCACGTGATGCATACTGCTCCGACGTGCTAACGTTCTGAGGTGAGTTACGGCGTGTTGCAAGTTTTGTGAGGTGCTTTCGTGATATTTAATGGATCGGATTACATTTTTTATTTTTCTCCGATATCCGATCCAGTAATTTAGGTCAGTATCGGACCGATACCGATACGTAATATCGGATCGGTCCATCTCTATAAACAAGTCCCCCTGATTGTAAATGAAACTAAGAAAATAAAAACATCCTTGTGGTGAGATATGTTTTCTCATGTATTCAAAACCTTAAATACAACCTGCATTTACATCCAAAATTAAAATCACACACATTCAACTGAAATGACCATTTATGGTATGTGTTTTTCTACCAAGCGCTATATTGTGGCGAGTTGTGCACAGTCTAGCGTCTAGCTCAGGTTTTTAATCTCAAACTTTCCGTCATTTACCATTTTACATCTGCTCTGAACCATATGTTCGCTGATGAACGTTAAATTTTAGCGGCATCTTACTGATGAAGACTCGAAGAAATCAGCAGCTTGAGGCCAGCCTTGCATGTAAAGTCCTGCCAAGCAGCAAATTATGTTGGCCTCCTGTTAAACTACGGGCTTATTTTAAGACTACAAGCAAAGTTAGGAACAGTTAGTCTCTCCATTAAGACGCACTGCCAAGAGAAAATCAAGCATGAATGCCCATACTGTAGACAAAGAATACCAGGGGGAGATAACAATGTTTAATGCTCACTTTCAGTCATATAATTACTGTGCCAACATGTTTTTCTTCCAGCGTTGTGATTTGTTTGGGAGCTTTGTGTAAGTACATACTGCTGTGGAAGTATAAGTCTTTTATAATGTTGCAGAAATAGCTGGGGATAGATGTGCGTGTTTGAGACCAACTGAGTGAACTGCGGTTAGTGTGCTCCCCGCACTGAGTGGATAAACAGAGGATTCATGTGGACATGCCCTGCCACAATAATGACTTCTTCACAGAAAGAAGAAAGAAAACCGTTCTGTTTTTATTTAAGTCCCAAAATGAACATCCTTCACCGACATCAAAGCGCAGAGCTGGCCTGCCTCAACTGTGAGCTCCTGTCTCTGCTTTTTAGGTTCTGGGTTTGTGCAGCTGACCTCCTCAGTCCATAGTCTACCAGCAAAGGAGTCATTCACATGCAAGCTGTCTAGTAATTCCTGGAGTATGACTAGAAAAAAATCCTCTGATAACCTTTTACAGATATCATAAGTCAAAAAAGGCCAGAATGCTGAATGTGTGCTGAGGCACTGCACATTTTTTGTGTATACGATCTATTGTTTAGCTGTCATAACTAATTATTTACAGCTCTTCAAAGCTTACAGCACAATTACTGTGTGAACACAATGGAGACATTTGAACAAGAGCATGAACAGAAAGATGGAGTGAAGGCTTTGAGGCAGACTCTGCAAGGGCACCAGCAGGGGAGGAGCGAGACAGCGGGGTGTCTCCTTGATTAGTTTGTTCTTTAAACTACTTCCAACTGTCACTCCTTCAAGTGAAGAATGAGGAAAAGTTAATTATTATTGCAACCCGGGAGTCATGTCATGTGGAGCAATTGTGGACAAAGAAAACAACAACATAATGCACAACACAGAGAGAAGAAGGGAGTTCAGTGGCGTGCGAGTGCATTGTGTAGACACAGGGTTAAACACAAATGTATTGAAGTGTCAAATAGTGTTGTGTAGGTTACTGATATTCTGACTTCTTTTTGTAACTGAATTGAAGAATTTTCTGGCCACTTGGGAGCAACTTTAACAAACCACTGGCATTTTAATATCTTTCAAATTCATAGGTAACTTATTGCAAATTCCTTCCTGCTCTCTCACAAATGTCTCAGAGGAATAAATATCTAAATGCTCTGCATTGCTAGGGCTGAGAAATTTAGCAGGACAAAAAACAAACAAACAGTTACCTGGTTTAAACTTTGAATGCTAGATGAAAATTGACAACCAGCCATTCACAATTTTAAGGCCCCAACGCTCCTTTTAATCTGAAAAACCTTCTGCAGGCCACCCAAACCTTTGATAACACCTCTGATCATCAAGCAAACCCAAAATAAAGTCTTTGGGGTTTTTTTAAAATTCATTTTATTCTAAAAATAATTTACCTCTTAAAGTCTATTCTACTTTAATGACTGTTCTTCGAGCACCATCGATTTAGTTCTATGACAATTAAACATATCTTTTTTTAAAAGCACAAAATTTAATGTAATTTAAAAAAAACAACTTTCAATAGTTTTCATTCTTTTAAAATAAATTTTTTATCACTGTTGAGCAAACAAGTTTTATTATATTTATTTATTTCAAATGATGTCAGCAGTACCTTCGCGACCCATCAGGGGGCCGAGCGCCACACAGTTTACTTACCCCTTGTGAAGCAATCTGGGTCACATTTGATTACTTAATTATTTGCAGTCTAAATTTGAATAGGTCCGGATGCATCCCTGACAAGTACACATCAAGGAAATATGTCATCACCTCAGTACTCTGAGGCTGATGTGGCAACACTACCGGTAGTAATTTGTATTTATGTAAATACATGCGCGCTAGCTTTTGAAATATTTCTGTTTTATTATGTAGCCTGGGGGTTGCGTCAAGAAGAGCAAGGAAAAATAATTTCCCCCAGGGATCAATAAAGTATTCTGATTCTGATTCTGATTCTGATCCAGAGCAAAAGTCTGTGCCAAATCAAACATGCAAATCCATCCATTGTGGCAACCTCTCAGGAAATGAGGGTATTTAGCCTGTGCAAAATAAACCTGAATTAATAAATGTGTGTGGATCTCTTTCACTTTCTAAAAACACTGTTTCTTGGGAAATGAAATGAACAGTGATGTATCTTGGTAGTTGTTTCAAGGTAGTTCACTTGTTTGAGGTGAGGCCACAAGAAACTGGTAATCAAACAATATAGCACAGCTTTAATAGTTTAGAAAATCTGTATTTAATGGAATGTATATGAACTTTGCTGGTTTTGCTGGTCAGCCACGGTGGTTGGCACTTGTCACCCTTTGCCACGAGTGGTGACCTACATGCTTGCACTAACGTCACGGACAGGATAACATGAATGCATGAGGATAATAGCTCAAAATAGCATATTGCTCTTCATAGTGACCGGAGCACAGGCATTTCTGTGGTCAGGGAAGTGAGGCTCATGTTTTGTATCTCATTAAATGAGTGTTACTAAAAGGGGGGATAATAATAAAGCCATATTGTTATTGGCTGAGATCATCTATAAACATTAGAAATTTGCTATTATTGGATGAACTCACTGCAATGGTGCCTGGCTATATTCTTGTAGGCCTAAACTTGTTCTTTCCAAATCTGGGGTCAAATCCAGGCTTTGGGTTTCCCTTGTTGTTCATTTTAATAATTTAATAACGCTATGAATCATGGGTAATGTCCCGACCAGCTGTCGCTCCCGATTCTTGGATTCTGACCTGGTGGAAACACATGACTCGAGGCGGACTTCTCAGTTCAAGAACTTCTTTATTCACCCATGAAGGGGAGATGTGCACAGCGCGAAGTCCCTCGATCTGTTACATTTATACTTTTTCAAAGTTCCTCATTCAGTGCCTACTTTTCCTGTTATTTAGTACTCTGTGTTCCTGTACCCTTCATACACAGTTTTGATCAAAACATCTCCTCCTTCCTTTAACATTCTTATCTTTTCCTTTTACAGTCTTACATGAATTCATCTCTCCTTCTCTGCACGCCCTCATTTTCTATGCACGTGGGTGCTGCATGTAGGGTCTCTAAATAAGCTAAGCTTTCTACCTAGTTCTACTTTTTTGATCTATACTTATCAAGATGTGTTAGACGGCAGTTAGTGCTGCCCTTTTCACCCACTCCTGTAATGCTGCTTCTGAACTCTTTCCTATAATGCTGTTTTATGTTGTAACTACTTGCTCCTGCAGTTACAAAGGGGCCTGCTAGTAGGGCTGTTCGATATAACGATATGTATCGGATGATGATATAAAAACGTCTATCGTTTCATTTTACGCTATCGCTTGTTTTGTGGTGTTGCAAAAGAAACTGTTTACGGCAATATTTTTTCATCGTTTTGATGGTCACTGTAGTGGCTCTATTAATTTCTTAAAGTTCTCTCTTTCTCTTATATTTAATATAACCACACTACCAACAGACAAGCGCCTGTTTTTATGTGTTGTCGTTAGCAACAACGATGGTAAAACCATCATGTGCCTGCGTGTTTATTTTCCACATAAGCCTTTCACAATAAAGCTCAAGATCCTGTTGAGACTTTTCAAAATAAACTGAATCGCGTGAAATAGTATGCAAAGAGTTTATGCATGAGAAGCAAAAAAGAGCCGCCAGGTGCTAAAAAATAAACCTTAGACTCAAACGTTAGAACAGGTTTTTCCCCGCAGCACGCGTAATAAATACTCACAAAGAAAACGGCGGCCGTTACAACCTATGTCTAAAAATGTGTAGTTTCGTGCATCAATAAAACACTCGACTCCAGGTGCACACTGGAAACACTTCAGCTACCCGAGAATTCACAGAATTTACAGAAAATGTTAAATTTTTGTGATTTATATCATTATCGGATGATAGATGTTTTATATCGGGATATGAGATTTTGGTCATATCGCACAGCCCTACCTGCTAGCAGTATAATACTATATACAGTTCCACAGTAATTCTTTTAAAAAGTGTTGGTGGGACTGTAGACTTCAGAGAGACCTCAAGCACTTATTGCTTGAACATTGGGTTAAAGGTAATGTCTATGTCAAAACCCATGTGTCTATATTGATGGACCAGGAATAGACTCGCCTTCTCACTCTATAGAGATCAGTCGATACAACTTTGTGTGAAGATGATTCTGCGATGGGTCTCATTAAAAAGCTCACTGGCTTTGGCCCAAACACTGTCCTATTTGCATTCCTCATAGGCAAGCTGTCCAATATTATCTCTACTCACTCCATCACAGGCCCCTGAAACCACAAAGGACTTGCTGTGTTGGCTTCTTCCCACATCATATTTGCCGGAGAGGAGAGTCCAGACAGACTCTCCTCTCTAATAATGCTGACGCCACACCAAAGGATGCACCTGCAGTCAACAGGTGTTTTTGTCCTCAGCCTGCGAGGAGCCTTCCTTTATTCTGAGGAAAGCTTCTGAGGTCCTGCCAGTGTGCTGTGTCTATATATATTCACATTTTCCGTGAAGCCTCAAAGGTGGATCTTTCTCTGGAAGCGATTCAGATGTGAATTCTTTTCATTGTTTGAAGTGGAAGTTTTTAAAGATTTTTTTAAGTAACTCAAGCAAGCGAGTGCATGCTGATATACATGACAGATTGGTTAAGCTGAATTAATAACCTCCCTCTCCTCCTTCAGCACATGTATCAAGCTACAAAACTAAACCTGTGATATCAGTCTAAGAAAGCCATACAGTGCCATGTCTGGAAATCTGCAGGTGTGAAATTTTACATCTCAGACAAACAAAACAAAAGTGTCTGTGTGGGGGATCCAGGCTGACCTGCTGCAGTGGGAGGAGACGGCCTCTGCAGCGTAACATTACTGTGTGGAGTTGGAGGGTTGTTTGAGGGAAGATAAGAGATTGTGGGATCAGTGCGCTGTTAAATGTATCTGCCAGAGCCAGCAGAGGAGCTACAGCAATGCAGTGACTCTGCCAACATTCCTGGGGATCAACACGAGCTAAATGCTCCCACCTCTCTCCTCCACAGCCAGAAGTTAAAGAAAACCTGATAGATGGAGCTCACTGGAGCTTCCAGCACACTAAACTGTCTTCTTATGTCTCTATTGCTTTGTTTTAAATCAGGTTACTGTCCAAAAATAAAAAACTAAACTCTGTTGATGGAAAATACTTACACTGTAAAAAATGCCCCTGATAAAGAACAATACTGGCAGGAAAACACATCACAAAAATGGTATTATAGGCCTATTCTATGAATGAATATGGACTATACTTTATGATGCTGTCTGTTTGGTTGGTATTAAGTGTATTGATGTAATCTCCACAAAGTTTATTACTGTAAAATATAATTGCACACCCTCCCCCTGTACTCAGCAACTGTTGCCCATTACTTGCATTGCAAGGGGACAGAAGTCTGAATGTATTCATTGCAAATGTCATTCACATTGGCAGCTATACTTTAACACTGCTCTTGGTCACACAAACAGTGCAAACTGCATCACACTTCCACAACAAAGTCTACATATATTGTATTTTAAAAAAGTACAGTAGTTTGCTCTTATTTTCTTTTACCATAAAGGCCACCAATCTTGCAGTATAGCAGATTATTTTAGAAAACGTCCTGGGTTTTTTGTAGCAATTTGTTACATTGTTAGTACTTCATGTACTTCTACACCACTAAAGCTCAAAGAGCAACATTATTTCTCTCATTTCTGTCTCTCTGTTTGGTCCATTAAGATTTATTTAAGATTTGCCACACAAACATGACGATAAGAAATAATAACATGCATTTTCCCACAATTATTACACTTGCTTTTTATGTTTTGACTGAATCAAATCACTAGTCACAGCAGCAGGCGCTTATGTCTGTATGTCTGAAAACATGCATGCATGCCCCAACACCCAGCGTCACCAGCTGAAGGCTGTCTAGTCCTTTCGATAGAGGAAGAACCTTAAAAGGATAAAGTAGTCACTTCTTATTCTGTGCTCCTATCACAAAATAATGTAAACAATCAAGTGACATCAGGCCTAGGGCGACCCCTATAAGGCTGAGTGAGGATTTGTAAAGTTACGACTACATCTAGTGGTTAGAACTGGAAATCCTTGGGACCATTTCTGTCTACTGAGCACCTCTCTAACACAAATACATGTTATCGCGCAAACACTGAATATAGCTTGTATTTTAGAATCCAGAATAGATGACAGTCAACCAGCGAGAGCATTAATAATCTGTACGTCGGCTCACAGGTGCACGGAGACAAAGACCAGAGAGCTGTCATATGCACCGACAGATGTAGTGAGCGCTGGCACTGACTAGAGGGCATAATGTCTGCATTAGATGACAAGTTCCTCTCCACACCTGAGCCAGCATGCAATTCAATACCCTTCAGTCATCACCAGGCTTCTAATTTAGAACGTATCGACTAGTGTTCAGTAGAGCACAAGCACTCGCAGACATTCATGTCCTCCAGCTGTGAGAAATTCTTGTCTAATCTACTATCACAGCAGCTCCTTGAGAAATGCGAACAGCAAGGCGATTGTGTCGAGGTATGTTTCACTGGCTGTGGAATATGATTTTTGTGGTCGTATGCGATTTTTCTGAAGGGCTGCTGCTGCGTTACAAGGTGCATTTGATCTTCATGTAACCGCTGCCAAGGGGATGTAAAACATTAAAGGTCATCCGAAAACCAGGGACACAAAACTTGGGGTGGGGGTGGGGTAGGAGGGCTGATGGTCGGGATGACGGAGTGAACAAATAGGTGTGAGCCTATAGCATGCCTCCACACTGACACAGATGCAGCAAATGCTATCTAAGTGACGGCACTGAGTTTAAAGTTAAATACAATCTTTATTGGGTTTGTAGACATTTCCCAAAGGTATAATCCAATAAACAGCAACACAGGCATTTACAATTCAAGGACAAATAATTCACTTTCACAATAACAAATTGAAAGAGTTTTGCCTCTTGCAGATACTTTTCACCAGCAGTGCCTTTGAATCGAAACGACCAAAGAAAGTGCTCAACTCAGCAACATATCACATAATAGTTTAAATAAACTATTGGTTAAGCCGTGACACTAGGTCATAATGACGGTGTGTTGATTCACAGTCTGATTTCCTTTGCCACACTTCCTGTATATTCAGAACTAAACATTTTACATCGTTTTCAATGAACCAAACACTATGTTAACACTTTGACTTAACTGAACATTTAACGACCAAAATGTTTCATTTGCTTCTGAATAATCAGCAGAACAAATCCATAATAATACTGACCGGATCTGCCTGTCTAAGGGCAACGTTAGGAAATTTACAAAACTGTGACTGAGTATAGACAAATCTTTAATAACTGGAAAATATAGTTGCGTTCTTCAACTGCATTCTGGAAAAAAAGGTTTTTGTTTCTTTTTCTAAAATTTAAAATCATCAGTGTTAGTTTTAATTTGACTATAAATATGCAACTTACTCCTGCATGTTGATCCTACAATATAAGACTTATCTTATAACATTTATTTGACTTTAAAATAGTTGCTTACGCTCAAAGTGAGGTTGCATTTTTCTTTGTAAACATCTGGCCCAGAAGAACTGGTTTTAAAATAATACGGAGAAAATATAATCGCAACACTGGTACTCACTCAAATATCACAGTTACATCCTTTTATCACGCCTATGAAAACCTGCAGACTTAACAGTGGAGATGCTGGGTGATTTTTTTTTTCTGCAACAACGCCAACACTATTCTACCTGAAATATCCTAAGAACTAAATGTAAAGCCAAGTGCTCTTCAGATGGACTGAAAGCATTCCCAGCTCCTGTTTGTAAGGCAGGCTTATCGAACGCTTTAATAATGCCTGTAAATGCAGCACACTCTCCAGGCATAGATATGGTTTTTTGGGTGCTTCATCCTCACGACTCCACAGGTTAACGACAAAGCACTACACAAGCAGCTACTGTAAAGTTACATCACTATCAAAATGCTGTCGGTGTGAAGATTTTGGTGCTAAGTACTTGCTACAGTGTTTTTTCAGTGTTTCTTCACTACACCTCTGTTACTACTCTGTGATCCCGCTGTCTCGTCTAAAAAAGGTTCCATTCGTAATTAGAACTGCGATTTTAATACTTTCCAATAACCCGAATGTATTCCTGTTTTTTAAATGCTTTTAACATAGGTCTCAAATCCCCTTTGGGGTCACGTCAGGAAGGGCAACTGGCATGAAACACTCTGCCAGATCAAACATGCAGAGCTACCCGCTGTGGTGACCCCTTGTACCAAGGGAGCAGCTGAAAGTAGCTTGTTACAACAGCAGATGACTGTTCAGAGTTTCTAGTGCATTACAACTGTAAAACTTGAGCTACATTTTTGATATTAGGGGCAATTTCCTAGAAAAATATAGCATTAAACCTCCAATTTAAAAGTTCTGGTTGTCAATGAAAATAATTAAAGGTACAGTACTCGGCAGAACTCTTGAGCCACCCCTCATTTGTTTTTATTTTCCTTCCTTGCAGACTCAAGTGGTCTTGAGCAATAGTTCTCCAGCCTTTCTGATGCTCTTTCTGATTTTTTCTTTTGACATTGACTGCTTGTTTGTTAAGCCACTTAACACTGACCTATGAACCTATCAATTGACTCATTCAAGCATAAAAAAAGGTTCATATCTCAAGGTGTGGAATTAGTGTTGAGTCAGACCTTAACATTTTCAAGAAACCTGGAGAACTATTCCAGCAGACAACTTAAAGAAAAAACAAGAAAGCTGCTTAAGAGAATTTGGCTTGTGTCGAAGAATAAAGGTGGTCATAGCGAGTACTGACTTCTAAAATATGTTGTATTTCCTGGTGTGATAAGACATGTTTCAACAAATGTCTGCATGTATTTCTCAATTTCCTAGCAAAAGTCAAATAAATGAGGGGCGGCTGATTTCTTTGCAAAGTACTCCGCTCGTTTTCAATGTTTTGTTCCTTTTTTAAAATTTTGTTTGCTGAAAGATGGCTTGAGTTGTTGATATTATTCTCAATGTCACCAGACCTCTAACACTAAAGACTGAAATTAAGCTCATTAATCCACAACCTCCCCTTTAAAAGTAAATATGAGGTTTACTAAAAAGCCTCTTTTTAAAAGCATAATTGGCTAATTTTTATTTCAACCTTCCTAGGAAACGAGCCCTTTAGAATTAAATGAGTGTGAAATTGAGAATACTCCATTATTATATTTTTTTTTAAATAAAATGGTTTGTTAATCTTTAAATTGCATAAAAATATAACAACAATCCCATGTGGTTAACAAGATAAATAGTGGCTGGATTTCTGGGTGTGGTTTAACCCTCACCTTAACATCCTAACCTCTCAGTTACTGGCACAGCTTTGAGAGACTGGCTAGTGTTATTTCTGTCAGCCACACGAGAGCAGCTGCTGGTAAGGAGAGCTTTCTTTACCCCTTAAGGATGATTAAGCCCCTGCGCAGGTTCATTAACCTTATTTCCTTTTGACCTCAAGAGATTAAACTTCAGAACACGACATAATGTTCATTTCTTTTCCTCGCAAAAGGACTACGATGAGTTCAAATGTGATCAATGGAGATCTTTTGATGTTTGATGGTTTTCTGAACACTACTGTTTCACCTAATGAATATTTTTTAACCTCTTTCATCGGGGTTTAGGGCCACACACTGTGCCACAAAGTGTATTACTTTTTGAGAGTGTCAGGGGATATATTCCCCCACCCATCAGATTGATCTAGATCTGATGTAGCAAAGAGTAATAGTTATTAAGGATTTCACATGTACTCAGTTGAAAAAAACAACAACTAATTTATCATGTTTAATAACGAAAACTTTAAAAAGGTGTCCTGCCTCTCTCTTTCGACTGTTCTTTGCAATTCCACTCTGCAATTCCCCGCGGCCTTGCAGATGCAGTGAAAGTCTTTTGGTGGTGAGTGGGCTTGATTGCATGATTTTCCACACTTGAGAAGATGTGGATAAAAGCATTACTAAGGTAACAGAGAGGGACACCACTTTTTACCATTGCTCTCCTGACTGTGCTTTTCAATAGCTCGCTCCTAGATTAGAATTTTGAATGTGCAGCGAGTTCAGTGCTGCTGTTTTCATAAGCTCTACTCTCCATCTCCCAACCACACTGCCTTGGATATCAGATCGTAATAATAAGTGACTAATAAGTCGACATGTGTGTGACGCATTAATGTAACAACACCCCCTACCATAAACCAGACTTCTTAATAACGCTGAACTTCTGGAGTACAAATGTTATTAGGAGTTATTTCCTCCTTGGGATATCTGCTGTCTAAATGAACCAACTGTCTGTTTAGCAGGAACCTCTTATACTCTTTCATAACTGCATCTTTATTCTTGGACTCTACTAGAGTATCTCTGGATGAACAAGCTCTTTAAGCTCCTCTCACTTTGCCAACTTTCTACTGATTGGCTGCCTCTTGGAAACAAAAGCTTTGTACATCAGATGGGGAAAGCTTCTATGCTGAGATGACCATATTATAGATATCCCTCTCAGTGACATCATGTCAGATTGAAAAGCAGAAAAAAGTGTCTGAAATTGAGTGTTAGGGATTAGCTACACATATGATGCCCTCATTATCTGAAAGTTTGTCCATATTTTAATGAGCATCCACTAAGGAAATGCACAAACACGCAACATTTCAACCTTTTGCACACGGAGGATACATTTGTTTCTGGCGCTATGTCTGTAAAGTTAATCTGTCAGTTGAGGAGGTGGTGTCGCACAAAATACGGGAAGGAGTTCAAATGATAGAGCTTTCCAGCACTAAGGTAGCACTGTCTTTGGTCTCTTCACTGACCCATCACAATCTTTGTGAGGAACAATCTGAAAAGTTGAATGAACCCGAGCTGTGGCGTGTGCCTCAGGGGAACGTTAAGCCTTCCTGCTGCTCCTCCTGCTGCTCCTGCTGCTGCTGAGTGAATGACTGGTGCAGTTTCCCAAAGCTGTGCATTATGTTTTCATGAGTTCTACTACAAATTTCTATTTAAAATTCAACTTATGAAATGGAAACTAAATGCGGGTTCACGGTTTTACTTTCTTAATAGTCCTTCCCACAATTTATCTCCACAAAGTCATGAAGAATGTCAAACTTCCCTTCAACTAATGAGCATATCTGAGGTATAGACTTTGACTAAATACTATTGGATGTGTAAGCTACTTCCACAAAATAGTTCTAAAATGTTAAATCTATCATATCAAAGAGTATACAACAAAGATAACGATTACCTCATTACAAAAAATATAGACTAGTAACATTTAGGATCAGCTATCCACTGAATTCTAAAATATAGTTTAACTGAGACAGCATCGAGTTGCACAGTGACAGGACGTTCATTCAGTAAGAAAACAGAAATATGCTTCACTGTCTTCCTTTTCTTTTCATTTTGGTATAATTACTGAACAAACAATACATCAGGGAGGGGAAAAAATAATTTCAATAGTGTAAACATTGTACCAGTACAAAAGCACATGTCGCAAGACGTGGTCAGAAAACACCAACACAGGCAGCGCTGTCACGCTTTACTCTTCCTCCATTGACTTCTCAATCTCTTTCAGCCTGCGGACAAACTCCTGAGCCTCCCGGTCCCCGACGCGAGCTTCCAGCATCCCCATGATTGGCTTCTCTGGAGGCGAGAGAAAACAGATGAGCGCAGTTTCTACACCTGACACAAATATCTCTTGATTGAATGGCTTTTCATGCTGCATTGAAGAAGTAATTGGAAACCCAGACTTACACCCCCTGGTCTTCAAGAAGCAAACATTATGTTTGAGTAAACAAAACGACGGCATAACCCCCCCCCCCCCCCAAAAAAAAAAAACAAAAAACAAAAAAACAAAAAACAAAATAAATGATACAGCCCGGAGCCGTATGTACCGCTGGGTTTACTGCGAGACAGATGCAGAATGACAGGCTGGACGCTCTTGCCAGCCGCTGAGGCGTTCGGTCTCCCCGGCCAGCAGAAGTCGCTGAGAGGAGCGACGGCTTCTCCAGCGAAGTCGTTGGTGGACAGCCAATCGTAGTCCATCACAGTAAAGGTCAAACAGGCAAACCTGTGCCTGTACTGTTCAGGACTGACGTGGCTGGAAGACAATGGAATCAAACAAATCAGCCACAGGGTGTGTGCATATAAACAGGGAGACCTAACAAAAGGGCAGAGTACTCACAAGTAAAAGAGCTCATCGAACACTGGGTGCAGCGTCTTAAGCTTCACTTGCGTGCGTTGACTCTTGGCCATAGGAAACAGGTGGTGAGGACATAACTCCACTATGACGAAGGGATCACTCAGACCTGAGGAAGTAGTGTTCAACTTTAATATTTAATTTAAGACAAAAATTTAAATTCATAAATTCACATATTTACCATTGGCATCCAGTGCAATGATATCAGCAGCATGCAGGATCTCCACTGTCAGGCGCTGCTCTGGAGCATCATAGTAGCACTTCACGCTGATCCGACCGTAACGTGTATGTTTGAGAGTTTTCTGCAACATTAAGTATTGACAGAAATATTAAGCATGCATCCATCCTCATTTCGCGGGTTGTGTCGTGTCTTCAAAGGGCCGACGAGAAGGCAGATTTTTAATCAGAGGTATAACAACAGAAGAAAGAGCACTCTGCTGTCCAATCAATACTTCCTTCTTCACTTCAAAGGAGAACAAAATGAGATTGTCAGTCTTGTAGGTTGAAACGCACCTGGTGGGAAATCTTCTCCAGATAGTACTGTTCAATCAGCTCAAAGGATGAACATTTATTCAGCCTCAGCTCCTCATCCAAGACCTAAAACAGCATCGAGATTGTCACAAAGCGATCAATAGCATGATGGATAACGCAACATAAATCTGACCTTAAACCCATTTATCAAGATACCAGGAGCCAGACTAGTAGATGTACTAGTAGATGTTCACCACTAAAAGTGTGTGTAATGGAAAAAGTGCAGAAATTTGCTTCTTTTATAAATCTTTGGACTTTACAGAAAGTGGAACTTGTAGAGTTTAACAATTTAACAGAGCATCTGTCATAAAAACAAAAATATTTTAGAAATCTTTCGAAAACTTTAAAACTAAAAACTATATCACTTATTAGCCAAATAACAAACTGAATTTAGATTTTTATACCCAAACTAAACTTCTCTGGAAAATTAGGAATTAATCAAGTGTTTTAATGACATTTTTTTTTTAAATAAATAATGTATTTTACTGTTTTTTCCTTATGTAAAACTGAAAGGCTGCAGTTTTATGCAACATTTTAGCATTAAAAATATTATTTTAATTAAAGACCTTGCACATACTGGTGAATTAACCATAACAGAAACATAAAAATATTATTATTATTATTATTTGGCAATTACCAACAATGACAATTAAGGGCAGCTGTGGCATATATAAATAAACCTGGCATTGGGTGCTGGTCTTATAACTTGGTTAAGCACTGTAGAAAATTTCCTTCCTTATGGAATCATGAACAGAAGAAAAATGCCAAAAATGTAAAAGTAAAAGTAACTGAAGCCATCAACTCTGTAAGTTCAGGGTAAAAGATCACGGCAGATTTAGGACTGGAAGACAAACATGAACCATTAGTAAAACAGAAGGACCACCTGCCAAAATAAGTGTAATATTAAACGCAAGTTTTGTGAAAATTGTCTGTTTTGTTGCACTTTTTAAAATCTCAACTTTTTCATATCATGTGCAGTGTGCACAACATTTTTCATGCACTTTTTTGTTTATAAAAATCAGTATACGTTTGGGAAAAGATGTACATTATTTATACAGCCGGCTCCTGGTTGACAGATTGGACGAGTTCCTACCTTGTAGTCTCCGCTCTTCATGTCTTCCAGGAATAGACCCTCTCCCCTAGCATGAAAGAACTGCAACAGAGTCTAAAGCGATTGAACAAAAGCATTAAACTCGGGAGCTCATAACATTTATCCCTCTATTTTTGATAGACTTGTTGTTCACACAAACAGCATGAAACCTCTGGCAAACATTGCATCTGTCTGCCAGCCTCCGAATTCATGCCATGACTTTTCATGCAAATATGTCACGTCCTCTTCCAGCTGGTTAAATTGGAATTAGAATATACAACAGTTCCCACATTGTCATTCATAAGGGAGCTCACTTTGGCACTGAACTATTACCTAGTGTCTTCATGAATATCTGATATATGCTAATGATTGCACGCCAAAGGGCATACCGAGATAATTAAAGAATGCAAGTGGCAATGATAATCTTAACATATTAGACACGTCTTTTAAAACAGACCATTCTTTTCAGTGGGCACACAGACTAAAAGGATTATTGTGCGATGCAGTAATCACTGACCTCTACTGTGTACTGGAAGCGGTTGTAAAACTCCACCTGGACACCCCTGTTTTCAGTGACCGTGTCCAGGATCATCCGCAGGAGGAGCTCCCACATGCTCTGGAGAACTCTACCAGGAAGCAGACAATGAGACACCCACACATGTGTGTTTACCAGCTCTTCCAATTACACCCCATGTACTCTCACTATGTTTTCACAGATAATAGGCCGATAATGAATACTTGTAAGTAGTGTAAGTGCTAAAGGCTATTATTATTATTGCAACGCTTACATTCATACACAAGTGCAGAATCTTATTTGCTGAGCTGTCACACATTTTATGTAGTGCAACAGAATAGGGAAAATCTCTTTTTAAGACAAGGAAACAATGGATTTTGTTGTGTAACTGCGTTTGGAGTGAACCAGAAATCTATTTTGGGTTGGCTTGGATTCATTGTGGTTTTAACAATCAAATATATGCTGATCATGCAGTGTTTCATGTGCATGGGAAACATAAGGAACCAGGGGATATTTGGTGTGGTGCATACTGGCTGAACTCATATAAATCATATTTATAGTACAGTGCAAAAATCTTGAGCCACCCTTATACAGTTTGTACAGTTCTAACAAGCCTAAAATTCATATTTTGTATGGCCTCCTTTATTCTCAAACACGACCTGAACTCTTTTAGGCAAGCTTTCTTGTAATTTCTCTAAGTCGTCCTAAGGAACAGTTCTCCAGGCTTCTTCAGGGACATTAGAAGTTCTTCTTTGGAAACTGGCTGGCTTTTCTTTTGTTTTTATCAAGACGATCCCAAACTCCTTTAATAATATTGAGGTCCAGGCTTTGGGGATGCCAGTTCTTAACCAATAGTGTTCCATTGTGGGTTTCCCTATCCTGGTATCTTTCACTGCAGTGTGTTTGGGATCGTTGTTATAATGAAAAATGAAGCCGTGGCAGATGCTTTCCAGAGGGCATTGCATGATGGATCTGAGTTCATAATCCCATCAACTTTGACAAGATTCACAACAACACTGACTGAAATGTGGCTGAAATTTATGACAGAGCCTCTGCCAGATTTTATTGGTTAGTCCAGTTTTGTGTAATTTCACACACCTCAGCCTCCTTGATTCCCTTCCACTGACACCATTTCTGTTGAGGCTTTGGTGAACAGTAGCTGGATCAACTGGAGGGCAGATACATCTCTCAGGTCCTTCGTCAGGTCTTTTTTTGCTATTTCTTAAGGACATGACTTTGAGATACTGTTGATCTGCTGTAGATAGTTTTTCAGGCCTGCCACTTCTTTTTTTTGTCCTCCACTAGTCCAGTTTCCTGTGTCAAGATGTCAATTTTTGGCTAATAGCTCTTTGGGAATAACCTTGTTGTAGTGCAATAGGTGAATCCTAAAGCGCAAAAATAAAATCTTGCTATTTTATGCCTGTCAAACTGTGTTATCTGTGTCATCATTTCCCGTAGATTAAAAAATGGGGGCAATTATGTGCTTTTTCTGCAGGCTACTGAAAAACAAAAGGGTAAGAGTTTTAAATTTGACCTTTGTTTTTTTGAAAGTGGTGATTTGCTAAATGCACTGTTACATGTCTTTTTAGGCTTGAATGATTCATAGATCTGTGTTAAGTGGCTTAAATAAACCAAAAAACAAATAAAAACATTCCTCTGAAAAAGCCTGGAAAAGATACAAGCACTGGACGGAAAATTAGTGAAAAAGCAGTCAGTGTTAAAGAAATCATCCAAAGCTTCAGAAAGCCTGGAGAACTTTTGCTCAAGACCACCTTGAAACATTACGAGAAAGTCTAGATCCTTGGATGCTTGCATCAGTGTTATGCACATCTTAAGTTAGTATAAAGATACCATACTTTGAAATAAGCCTCAGAACAGTCTTTTCCTGCTACAGTCAAACTTATTTTCACAGTATTTTGACTATCACTCAAATTAATGTTGTGATTAGTTTTGCATGTATGCCTAAGGAGCTTGGAAAGAAAAGCGTCTGGACTTCTTTAAGTTGCTTGAAGACATTTCACCTCTCATCCGAGAAGCTTCTTCAGTTCTAGGGTCAAATGGTGGAGAGTCCCAGATTTAAGCTTTGTGGGAGTAACCCACCAAGAGGGACAATGAACCCCCTAATGATCCTCTACCTAATCACGTGAGCCAAGGTGTGGAAATAGGTGTAGGTCACAATCAGCCAAGGTTTCGGGTGAACTCATTGTGAAACCTAGCCCCACCCTGTGAATTCCTGAGGTCAGGTGACCCATGTGAGAGGGCGTTAAGGCGTCTGAGAAGGGATCTCAAAACTGGATTGGCAGACAGTTGGTGTCGTAAACCACCGACTCTGTTCAAAGATGGTCGCTCACATCAGACACCAACTAGGGAGGATAAGAAGGACAAACGCAACAACATTGCCATCCCCTATGTAAGTTTCACAATGAGCTCACCCGAAGCCTTGGCTGATTGTGACCTACACCCATTTCCACACCTTGGCTCATGTGATTAGGTAGAGGATCATTAGGTGGTCCATTGTCCCTCTTGGTGGGTTACTCACACAGAGCTTAAATCTGAGACTCTCCACCATTTGACTCTAGAACTGAAGAAGCTTCTTGAATGAGAGGTGAAACGTCTTCAAGCAACTTAAAGAAGTCCAGACGCTTTTCTTTCCAAGCTCCTTAGACTACGATGACCTGGATGACTGAGAACCTTCACAGACATTTGCATGTATGCCTCTTCAACTATGAGCTCTATGTGCCCATTCTGATTTCTCATGTTCTTTGTTATGTTCATGTTTTGTCTTGTGTATGACATGATTCAGTGGTTTTGTACTGAATGTCTATTTCTTTTAGCACATTGTGACTCACAACAGTTATTAACACATTAAAGTCTACCTCCCCCCTGCCTTTTTTGGCATCTTGTGATGTCATTGCATAGTGACTCAAAAAGCAAGTTTTGCTGAAGGCAACAAAAGTCTGTGTGCTGTTTTTTTTTTTTTAGAAAGAAATGCAAGAATAAGAACTTAATATTAATAGTAAAAAGAGAATTAAAAAGTACCTGGTTAGATTTTCTTTTACAAGGTTTTCTGTCAGGATGACCATAGTGTCTTGTAAGTACTTCATGAGAGGGGAAACAGCCTGGGAGAATGTCACACATTACATAAATACCACAAAACACCGCTAATATAAGGATAAAAAAGGCTAGGCGGCTATTGCTACATACATCATCATTGTTGATCGAGTCAGGAGACAGGCTGATGTGCTGGATGTACCTCCGCAGCTCAGGCAGCATCTGCACAGGAATATTTAGTCACAGATGTTCATGAAGGTGCATACTTCAAAGTATATAGATGTCCGGATACGCTCAAAAAGTTCTACAAACTGGTTTGTGAGAAACAGGAAAATTATACTCCTCGTGTTCACCTTGTCAGTGAGCAGTGTGATGAGGCGTTTAGCTTCTCTCTGCAGATCCAGGTCCATGTTGAACAGCTGTCCATTCAGAGCCTTGTAAACCTGCTCTTTCCCCTCCACCCCGCATGATTCCTCCATGGCGCGCTCCACACCCTGCCAGTCCAGGTCCCGGGGCAGGTGACCCAGGAAAACACGCACATGCTCTATGTTGTTCAGGGCGATGCAGAGCTAGCAGAAAGCGAGGAGGAGCAAAGGCGGAGAAACAGAGGGTAGAGATGGAGAAAAAAAGAAGGAAAAGAAGCAGGGCTACAGAGAAGTGGAGGGATTGAGTTTGAGTGTAAATGATTGATGATGACAAGAAGCAACTGCTTTGTTTTTGTGTGTATAACATATCTGCTCTCCCACTGAGCCCTTTGTGTTGACAGAGAGCTTGCTGACATCGTTGACGTAATTCTGTGCCCACCCCCGGTTCTGTCTTGCTACAGGCGTTACCTGCACTGTGAAACTCTTGTGGTCTCGGCCCAGCTGGTTCCTCTCAATCTTGTGCGTTATCATCTCTGAGTAGCACACGGCCTCACTGCAGAAATTCTGCAGTAGATAAAATCAGTCTTGTCATTACGGCACAGCTCCCTCAGTTTCCTTTATGATTTTGACTGATAAACTGTATGTGTCATGTTTCTATGTGCACAGAATATGAGTATGTGAGTGTGGCAACACTATAAGTGGCACTCACGTCTGTCAAACGTGTGACAAAGATGAAGGCCCCCGCAGAGTCTGGCCAGGCCAGCTGGACCCAGATCTCGCGTACCTGGCTGAAGCAAGCTGTCACTTCAACTGCTGAGGAACTGTGCTTGGCTTGCTGCAAAGGTCCAAGCTACTCACAAAAAATAAAATCAATCTTAAAAAAGACAAAGCATGGATTTCCTAATATTTACATTTTTTTTTTACATGCATGAAAATCTGTAACATTTTAGCATATTTTGCAAGCAGGGAATGAATAACTGTTTTAAACTTAACACGGTAAAACATTTTAATGTAGTTCCAAGGAGGTACATGACCTGCGATTAAAAAATAGGCAGTTCATTCATAAAAAACAGACCTGATTTAAAATTTCCCCTTTAAGGTCATATAGTTGTAAAGCTCACTTCCAATGCTGCTCCTTCTAATTGGATCACTTCTATTACAGCTCATCTCAACTGATCGAGGGACTGGCTGATCAGCTAATGAATGCTAGCTTATAGCGCCAGACAAATAATTTATCAGCAGATTACTGCTTCTCCTTAAAGTGAATACTGTACATGTTTAATAATGGTGAATAAATCATTATTGTACAAAATATTTTAATTCTTAGGAAAAAATATAGAAAAACAAGAGAGCTGGGGGTCTCATAATTTTTTTACACCTTTGGTAACAATGGAACACCTTTGAGCAATAAGGATACAATATATATATATATAATTAATTACAGGTTAATTGTACATTGATGCTGTGATAATGTGTTAATTGATAACACATTAAAGGTGCCTTTTACAGCTATTCACAGCTACAATCCTAATGAGTTTTAGCTTGTTCTAAAGCTTTAGACCTACTCTATGTGGCACACAGCTATATTTTACACACCTGCGTGTTCAGTACTTCTGTAAGTTGACTTGTTTTCTGAGAAAGAGTCTATTATGTTCCTTCTATTATTCATGCCATTTCTCACCTTATCTGTTTCCACTGCCTTGCGAATCCTGTCACAGGACCTGTCGTGAACAATCTGCAGCCACTTGTGAATTGAGGACTTGAACCAGTTATGGAAACCTGTCAAGGCCAACATTTTAGCATCCCTGTAAAAGAGAAATACATTCATTAGGACATGACTTCCAGTCAGAGCCTTTTACATTGTTACATCAATAGACGTTGGAGTCAAAAGGATAACCAACTTGAGAGGAAGAAACTCTCGAAAGCCTTTGAGGATTTTCAAGGACACGAAGAGCTCGAAGATGGTCTCTCCCATTGTCTGAGACAGTCTGGAGCTCTCCTGCTCGAGAGTCCCACACACCCGCTCCATCGCCACGTTCACATCATCAGCTACCTGTCAGGTCAAAGGAAGTCAGCGTGTTTCATCCGTGTAAAAGTTAGCAGCAACAACAACATATGACTCAGAAAGACTTGTCATGTCATGTTTACAGTGACCTGTCGCATCATTTTCAGTGACATACCTGCTTTTCCAACAGTCTGTATGATATGCTGAAGAAATCTACTTTCACTGCACTGTGGAGAAAACAAACAAACAAACAAACAAACAAAGAAAAATATAAAAATCCCATCAACAACCAAGCACACAAATCAGTGTGTCACCACTGAATAATATAGCATGACACTTATTGGTTGTTTTTTTTTCTCCCTCGGATTTCTTGCAGAAAACTGCTGTTCACCTGTAGAAAAGTTTATTGTAGATGTTCTGGGCCCTCTGGACATCTGCACATGCAGCATCAATCACCTGAACCAGCTTCTTCAGCTGTTCCTCCAGAGTCTGCATTGTCAGAATATAATGAACATCACCCTGGATGAAAAAACTCAAGGTACACTGTGTAAAAGATGTTAGGATATCTATGATTTAGGACCAAAACAAGCTTACTCCTTCCTCTGGTTTATATCGAGTGATTAAGCTCTCGTACCACTCAGCAGTTCCTTTCTGTTCAAAAGATTAAAAGGAGAATAACTGGGCTGAAGTAAAGGGCTCTTATTGACTAGTAAGTATTTCTTACATTCATCATTTCTCATCAAAAACACTCTATGAATCAATAAAAGCTCAAGTGTTAAACACATTTACTTCCTCATTTAAAACTAATATCCATATTTCCATATTTTATTGGTACTTTGCTCCATTAAGACCAACAATGACATCCACAGATATGCAGTACATCACTACACTCTGTACACTAAATGACTAGGTTATTAGGTACATCTGTTCAACTGCTAACCAGCTATGACAGCAACTCAAAATATTCACGTATGGTTGTCAGTTTATTTCAGAATTTCAGAAACTGCTGATCTGCCTGGACTTTCCCACACAACCATCTGTAGGTTTTACAGAGAATGGTCTGAAAAAGATAAAATGGCACTGGGTGCCACTCCTGTCAACTAAGAAAAATATCTACACAAGGTCAACAGACAATAGAAGATTGGAAAAACATTGCCAGGTCTGATGAATTTCACTTTCTTTCCGATGCTAGTGTCAGGATTTCTCATTAAATACATGAATGCACTGATCCATCCAGCCTTGTATTAATAGTTTGAGTTGCTGCTCTTGGTTTAACAACGTGGGGAATATTTTATTTGGGACACTTTGGGCCCTTAGTACCAAATGAGCATCATTTCAGTGTCACAGCGTACCTGACCATGTCCTCCATGGCAAGGTCACAAAATTCAAATCATCTCAAACAGTTTTTTAAACATGAAAACGAGTTTGTGTTCAAACTGTATCCACACCCAGCAGATCCTTCATGACAATATAGACCAAAATCTGTGAGGAACATTTCCAGCACCTTCTTGAATCTACACTATGAAGATTTAAGGTCAAGGTCAAGGTCAAATTTATTTATATAGCACATTTCCAGATTGATGATGCTGCACAAAGTGCTTAACAATATAAAAACGTCATAAAAAAGAAACAACGTAAAACAATAATAACAATATAAAACAATGATAGGACAATAAAAGAATTAAAACAATAACTAAGATTATTAAATAAGACCAAAATGCTTGGGTCATAGTGTGTTAAAAGCCAGGGCATAAAAATATGTCTTTAGTAGTGATTTAAATTGATCAAGTGTTTGTGCAGATCTAATATTTTGGGGAAGACTATTCCAAAGTCTGGGACCTGCCACAGAGAAGGCTCTATCGCTACGAGATTTGAGATTAGTCCGTGGGATGCATAGCATTAATTTTGAGCTAGACCTAATGGATTTTCCTGGAGCATAAACAGAAAGGAGCTCAGACAGGTAAGAAGGGGCTCCAGCGTTAAGTGACTTAAAAACAAAAAGTAAAAGTTTAAATTGGATCCTGTAGGAGACAGGAAGCCAGTGTAGAGAAGCTTGACTAGCTGTCTTAACTGAAAAAAGCAGGATTAGACTACTGCACTCACCTGCTTATTCAATTTAAAAGAACCATCAAGGTAGACACTGAGGTTTTTTACATGCAAGGTTTTTTTAGGGCAGTTCTAGCACCTGGTACCTAATAAAGTTTCATAAGTACATGCATGAAGGACAACAATTAATTTATGTACTACATTAAAAAAATCCTGCTGGTCAAAAACTTCATGAGTCACCCACACAGGTTTTCTTGTTACCTTAATAGCAGTAGTGATGTCGAGATGCAGGTCATTTCGAAGAGGACACACAGTCTTAAAGGCACGCATGTTTTGCATGTACCCAATCCCCCTGACAGTCACAGACAGAAAAAGCCAGCGACAATGTATGAGTGCGATTATATCATAAAGCAGTTATACAGTAACATAATGTTCTTTACACCTCAGAAAATATAAAAGCTATATCTATTGCACTTTAATTGTATGCAAGATTCTGCATATCTGTGGAGAAAATGAGAAAGATAACTTTAACTGTTAGTGAGTCACTTTATGTGTGTGTGTGTTTCAGAGTGTAGAAAAGAGTTCCCTTGAGGTGCTGATAACTGGGCAGAGCAAGACTTCTTACTGTAAAAGCTTCTATAAAAAGCCAGTCGCCTCTAAATTAGTCCAAACCAGGCACATGAACTTCAATAATTAGCTGCTTTTACTGCAATTTATAAGATACAGACTCCTCATCTCTGTGCTCTTACTTTCTTCCTTTGGTCACTGCTACGTACAAGCAAAAGCCAAAAGATGGCGATTCTTCTCTTGCTGATCCAGATTTTGCTTGTCGATGGCTTCTCATTTCTAGTTATCCAAGACTTCTAGTTAAAATTTCCCTCTTGGTACATTAGTCAGGTGTTAGTCTTTTTTTTTTTTTTACAACAAATTGGGCTTTGAGGAAAAGGTGTTATAGCTCTTTTGACATGAGTAATGAACAATGACATTTAAAACATTGTTTAGTGAGTAAGGAACCCAACACTGCTTCCTCCACAGAGTGTGACTCTCTGTAGTCTCTCTGTGTTTGTTGGGGTGAATGGCTGAACATGTTGGTATGAGAGCACGGGCGAGTGCGTGATGTGATGGTGGTGTGCCTTTACCTCAGCATGAGCTCGTAGCGTGTAATGGCAGCAGCGCTGGTGCAGGGGAAAACCTGACGCATGTTCTTCATCAGGCACAGGCAGTGCTCTGTGTACAGCCTGAAGCTGTCTGACAGCTGCCTCTCCTGGACACAGGAAGGGCCCTCAGTTATAGCTTCTAGTACACTGGCTGTGAGACATTTTTGGCTGAACCAAAAACCTTGATGAATGTCAGTGAGGAGCTGAGCTAATGAGGTGACTGTTTCTAGATGATGAAAGGTTTTTGTTTTTTTCCCTGTTGGGGGAGCAATGGTGTAGAACCTACTAGGTCTCCCCGCACAGCGGGAGGGTCCCACTCTGCATCGATAGTCCTCAGGAGGCGCAGCAGCAGGGAGTAGCACACCCTCTGGGTCCGATGGTGGCTGCTGTAGCACTGCCAGCGACTGCATTAAAAATAAAACACGCACCTTCCTCCTGATGCTAAAGCGTTCATATAACATTTGATCAATTTTATTCCTCCATTAATACTCACATAATAGCCTGTTGCAGAGGTGAGAGATCAGTTTGCACAGCATGGTGAGTTAGCACAGTCCATGCTGGAGGAGAAACCTGCCCGTTCCAGTTGTACGGCTCTCGCTGGAAATACATGTGGAAGATTACAGTCATTTCAACCACACTTCAATGTAAGAAGAAACTCTTTGTACAGTTTGTGCACTTTTGAGGCTTTGTTTCTAAATACAATCATTTTAGCCATGTGATAAACTGGCAGCCTATGCAGGGTGTACCCTGCCTTTCACTCTCTGACAGCAGGATTATTTCCATCTGTATAAGTTTACATTTAATGATAAAAAATATGACTAAATAGTTAAACAGAAAACAATAGAAGCTGTTATAAAAGTGTGTGCGTAGAAAAAAAAACCATCTAAAGGAAACTCACCTTAACATGAGCATGCTCGTACTCCACAATCTGACTCAGCAGTTTCTTGTGAATGGAGACATTTGTCTCCTTCTTAGACAAAGCTGTGTCTCTCTGAAGGTCAAATGAACATTTGAAGTCTTATCGTACACAGAGGAAGACACATTTTTATATAATGAATAACTGTTGTACTTTTAATACCTGGCTGGTGAAGAGCTTCAGAATCAGGTGACATTCTCCCTGAACTTTAGATGCACTCGAGCGTGGCTCAAGCTTGAACCAGGTGTCGTAGCCCATAACGGGAATTTCCTGAAGAAGGAAAGCAGCTTGACTTGACATACTGACAAAACTTTTACAGTATGTCCTTTAATGTATATGAGTTTGTGTGAGATTTTGAAGATGCAAGGGGCAGGGGTAGAATTAATGGGCTAAACCATCTGAAGCCACAGATTGAGCATAAGAGAAGGGAAGAAGCATGGAGCGGGTGAAGTACCGTAAATGTCGGGCTATAAGCCGCTACTTTTTGCACAAGCTTTGAACCCTGCGGCTTTTAGTCAGGTGCGGCTTTTCTATGGATTGTCCGTGATTTTTGTCATATCGTAAGACGATTTGTTTTGTGTGTTCCGCTGTTGTACGGCACTACGTTGCCTGGCGGAAGGATCGGGGTTCAAGAGTGGTATGTTAGTCACATGTCCGTCCGCCAGGCAACGTAGTGCCGTACGAAGTAGCGCGAAAAACAAACTTCAAAGTAGCGGTACGCGTTCAGCGGGAGTCGTGGATGATGAGCGGCGATAAACTTGCAAGTTATGCCCAAAAAGCAAGTTATGCCCAACTCCACCGGTGGATTCTGACAGCGTGGAAAAGTGTGAAAACATCCACGATCACCAACGGATTTTGAAGGGCTGGACTGCTGCATGATGGAGAGGAGGACACCGCCACGGCCCTTCTGAGGGTGTTCGACTCTGACACTGACAATGAGGATTTCTTTGGTTTTGAAAGTGACAACGAAGGAGAGAAGAAGAGTGGATGACGAAGCCATCCTGAGCCTGTTTGTATCCGACACTGGAGAAGAGGACTTTGGTGGTTTTAGTGCGCAGGAAGAAGAGAAAGATGGTGGTGAATGACTGACTTTTCTTCTTGTTAAAGCTGTGTCACTGCACCTGAGCCTAAAAGGTAGTCCGAATCTATTTTTCTGGTGTGCTGTAGGCTACTGTTATGTACTACATGTGCAAATATGTACCCATAACTTGTTTTTCAAAATATTAATAAAAGTGATGTCTCCAAACAGCCATCTCTTTCCTGACAATTCCCTTTGTGCATATTCTCTTACATATGATAAGTCAACATTGAAACACCTGCGGCTTTTGGTCAGGTGCGGCTAATGTATGTACAAAACAGGATTTTCCCCTGATTTTAGCTTGTGCGGCTAATATTTAGGTGCGCTTTGTAGTCCGGGAAATACGGTATTAGAGGTGGTTCGTGACAGAAGGATAGCAGCAAGAGAAGGAGATGATTTACAAGATGGTGGGAGACGTGCTATGATGTTTGCTTTGGATGTGGTGGCACTGGAAAAAAACAAATAAACAATAACCAACCAATCAACAAAAAAAAGCCCAAAAGAGGCCAAGCGGAAGCTAGCAGAGTTAAAGACGGTAAGACTGTTAGTGACCAGAAGTGACAGGACAAAATTAGAAATGAGTATATCAGAGTGACATCTCAGGTTCAGCAGTTTGAAGACAAAGGTAGAGAGGCAAGGCTGACATGGTTTGGACATGTGCAGAGGAGGATGACATGTACAAAGGATGTTGAATATGGAGCTGCCGGGCAGGAGGATAAAGAAGATTTGTGACAGAGAAGATTCAGGGATTCAGTGAAGGAAGACATGCAGAGGGTTAGTGTGATGGAAGAAGATGCTAAGGATTGGGGTGAGACGGAGGCAGATGGTTCGCTGTGGTGACCCCTAAAGGGAGCAGCTGAAAGAAGAAAAGCTTGTGTGTGGTTTCTCTGCGGAGACAGTTGCACTTTGTTCACTCACATTCAAAGGAATATTGATGCATCCGAGGAAGTCATCTACATTCTCCTCAGAGCCCGATGATGCAGATCCATTCGCACGCACCGACTTTGCTATTTGCTTAAAATACCTGAGCGGAAAATGCGAGGAACAAAGTAAATGGTGAGTTTTCAGTTTTTCTGCATTTAGCTAATGCCTTCATTATGTGTGACTCACAATTAGAGATACTGCATTTATTTACTGATGCCAGCTGACCACTTGTTACTTTCTTGTTGGATTAAAATTGCAGATTTTTCACCACGGGATGAGGATCCTTTAATCCCTTGGCTATGGTTGGCATTCTCAGGTTTTCATTAGACATGTCTGCTATTTATTAGTCTCTCTGTGACCTGGCAGATCTCCTCATGTTTTCTGTGTGCACAGATTTATTGGCACCAGGGTTTTCTGTATGTCAGTCTTTCAAAGGGCAAATACCAAATGATCCCGTAAAATTAACAAGTAGGCTGCTATCAGCTTTTTGAACATGCGGAGACAAACCAGGTCTCTATACTCATCAGCTGGAACTTCTGGAATAATTCACATGGAAATTACATATTTAATGACTCATATTTTTACTGTTGCAATGTCAACTGGACTCACGAATTAACAAGTTTAATTGTTTCCAAAATTAGGAAAGTTTTAAGGATTTCTGACAAAATTACGCTGGAAATCCAGAATTACTGTAGTTAGCATGCAGTACTTTTTTCTACCTGCCCATTCCTCGAAGTCCACTGACTTCATTGAGCTTTTTGCAGGCCTCAGCAACAGATACGTCGTCATCATGATCCCTGAAGGAAAGAAGACGAATAAAAGCTTGTTACACTCTCACTTACTGCAAAACATGAGAGGCTGTAAGACGCTGTAATAAACTGAGAAGAGAAGGTCATCTATAATCAAGGCCCATTGTTGTTTAAGAAAAGCAACTTTTACCATGACAAGAGGCAGGAAATGTTTCGGTAACAGCTGAATAATGGGGACATTTTGTAATTTAGAACATCACATTTTAACAGGCTATTTGATTTGCATAGTAATGATATTCACACTGAATGATGCGGATAAAATTGTTACATTTTTGAATAATTAGAAAGGATGATTGCTTCGCTTCACTTTGGACGTTTTCTCTTTTGCTTGTAAAACTTTGATCTGCTAAAATTGACAAAGTGAGCAGAACCAGGCACTAAACTGGGAAGATTGTAAAGCTTTTGACAAAGTAATAAAAAAGATAGAGCTCTGTGACTTTTCTAGAGCTGCAGTGATGAGCTATTTTAGAGGATTTTGTTGCTCAAATACAAAATATCAACTTTTTTTGACTGTTAATTTTCCAAAAAACCCAAAATGTGATGATTTATGTTTCTCAGCTGAAAGAGTATGCTGCCTTACATTTAATTTTAATTGAATTGATATACCTTTATTAGTCCCACAAGGGGAAATTTCATAAGGCTGCCGACCTATTGCACTCAATGGCAGCGCCATCTTACACTCCGACCATATATACATTACACAAAACATCACATGGGGAAGACAGGTCAGAGAGGTATAACAATGGAAAATGCCCCACATGAGGAAAGATAAGGAGAAAAAAATAACTCCAGACTGAGCTCCAACAGGGAGATCAGTTTGAGAACAGAAAAAAACACCTCTGCACATAGCACATGAAAAAACTCTTAATACACCAAAGAAACACATGACAAGCAACAGGGGTGGGTAAAGGGTGAGAGACCGCCGATTTAGACAGTACATCCGGGCCTGCAGCCTGTGCGCTGGTCTCCTTGATCCACCGTCAGCATCGGAAGGGAATAAGCGTCGAAGGCGTTTGGAAAGGGAGGGGGGATGAGTGTGTGCATATCAGTGTATATGTTTGTGTGTGCGTGTCCAGAGTTCAGCTGAGACAGTGTCCTTCGCCCTGCTAGGCTAAGTAAACAGTCTTCCAGCCAACCCAGGTGGCCTTGCATGGAATGGGAAGGAACAGACTAAACACAGTCGTTATCAGGGTGTTTTTGTTCGGCTCCAGCCCTGCGAACGCAGCTGGCGCCAAAGGGGTATCCGCATGAGGTGATGGTGCTTTTTATGTTAGTGCGAACAGCTCATATGAATTTCAAAGCAGTTCTACAGTCCAACACTGGTCTCTCAATCTCCCGTTGGAGAGCCGCGAGCTTCGCCATACTTGCGTTCTGTGATGTTGTCATTTCTTGTGCTCAAGGAGCAGATTTCTGAGAACTCACGGCAGTGTGCCTCCCCGAGATGTCATCCAATTTGCGCCCAGAGATGTTATTCCGAGCTAGCCCTTCTGAGATGTATCCAGTCTGCAGTCAGAGATCTTATTCTGAGTATTCACAGCAGCCGTAGCCTCTCCAAGATCTTATCCGTGCTGCACTCAATGAGCCCATTTTGAGAAACTCACGCCTCTTCCCATCGTTCCAATCCCAGCGGGCAGCCTTGTGGGGGTTTGAACAGCTGGTTCCGCTTTCTTAATTCTTTGATAAGTCAGGGCCAAGCCAGCTCCGATCCGCCAGAACCCTGTTACCATGGTTCCGAATAGGTAGATATCTTCAGCACTCAGGCTCACCCAAGCCCAAACTTCTCGTTGAGAAAGGGGTGTCAATTGCATTTAGGGACCAGTTGATCCAATCCATAATTCCTCTTTTAGGTTTTAGAGAACAGAGAGAGTGTTCCAGGGAAAAGTAATACAAAAAAACACGAGACTAGACAAGGACATAAGAGGCTAAGCAGGGAAGCTGAGGGAGAGGAGGAGGAGGAGAGGAGAAAAGTGCGACCGCCTTAGTCAAGAGCAAGAGCAGAAGAATTAACTCAATTGTATATCAATAGATTTTGACAGCTAACTGATCAAATCAAACACATTAGTTGAGAATAATTCAATTTGTCATGTTTTTCAAAAGTTTGCATAGATCTAATTATTAACTGATAAAGTAATCAGTTATTGTATACTTAATATATTTATTTACCACCTCTTGTTTCTCTGCTTCCATATATGTTTTCTTTTAAATTTCTGCAATGCAATGTAGTAATCTGGCATTAAAGCAAAATCAAATATACTGTAGGTTATGTTTGTAGCTGTAAGAGCTTGGCATTACTATGCACAGTCTCCTCAGATCACACACTGCATTAATAGGAAATAAAGTTGAATTGAATTATCTTACCATATGTCCAGATGTAAGAGGTCATTGTGGACATCGTCTATTTCACTAGAACACAACAACAGCAAAGCAACAATAAAAAACTAAAGACCCGGAAACATCATCGTTTAAGCGCTCAATTTCATCAGCAACACTGACAATAATCGGCTCAATTCTTCAGTGGCTCTTTTCACAGAAATGACATTGTGGCGCACTGGTCACATAACTAGCAGCTTTGGGCGTTAGTGTGAAACTAATGAAACCGTGATTCCTGCATATCACACATACCAGCGTGTGCAGCTCTCTGATAAAGGTTAGAATTTGTCTTATACTCACAACACGAAGTGCTCGTCCCACACTGGGTTCAGAGTCTCAGGTTTGACCTCAGTCACCTGAATACACCTGGCTGGTAACACTTCCTTGGTGCTGGAGCGTTTCTCCAGCTTGTCCTTCCTCTTCCTGAAGCTGAACTTTCTCTCCTTCTTCTCCTCCGTTTCCCGAGGGCTCTGGCCCACGAGGATGCCCAGCATGCAGTACGGGTCACTGTAGCCTGCAGGGTGACAACCAGAAGACAGTGTTGGATAGTTACTGTTATTGCTGTTTCATTAGCATAGTTCATTGGTCATAGAGTAAACATGATATCAGATTACTTGGATTATAACATCAGCACTCATCCTTACACTTTAGGCTTATTGGCTTCTTTTTGTACAAAGTGTCAGAGTAGAGAAGTAAAGTGATTAATCACAGTGAGTGGATGAAGCATTTCAATTAAATATTAGAAAAAGAACATGTAATGAATGAAATATCTCACCATTTGCATCCTTGGCCATTAGATTCTTTGCTTTCATAACAGAAACTCTCAAGGAAAAATTAGCTCTCTGTGGAAAAAGAATTTCATGCCTGTTTAGTTTAAAACATCTGAGTATATTTCAAGGATGATGGGCATGAATTTTAAAAAACAATAACTTCCTATTTCCTGATAAACTTCAAGTAAAAAGTCAGTAAAACTCAGGCAACCTCTATTTCAAAACACTTCAAAGTTCTTTACGTGGATATTAAAAAGTGCAAAGTGGCAGTCAAGTAAATAGCCAAAAAGCCCCAAAAAACATGCTGTAGCTTTTACTTGTTACTGTCACGGTTCTGGGTCTTTCTGACCCAGCTTTTTGAGTTCTTGTGTTTTTTATATTATGGTTCATGTTTTGAGTCCTTTGTTGTACTGTTTCTTATTTCCCTAGGTTTCAGTTATGGTTATCATAGGTTTAGTTCTTAGGTTTTGTAATATGGCTTCCCTGCGTTCCATGTTATGTCCACTGTGACTTTTTGTACCATGTTTCAGGTTCCTATGTTCCGTCTCCCCAGTTGCTGTTAAGTTGTCTAGAGTTCAGTCAGTGTGTTTCCTGTTTTACTTTGAAGGTCCGTGTATCATGTCAGTGTTTCTAGTTTTTCTTCCCTTGTCTCATCCAGCATGACTGCTCCCAGCTGTGCTCTCCTTCTGTCTCTCATTCCCTCGTTATCCCTCAGTGTATTTAAGCCCTGTGTTTCTCTTTGTCAGTGTTGTGTTGTAGAGTCCCTCATAGCTGTGTGATGGTCCCTGTGGCTCCTTGTGCTTTAGGTTTTTTAGTTTAGTATTGTTTTTTTGTGTCCCCCTACACCAGCAATAAAGCTGTGTTTTTGAGTTTACCTTTGTCTCTGCGAGTTTGCGTTTGGGTCCTTCTCTTGCCTGCACACAGCCGTATTGTGACAGAAGACTACGACCAGACAATGGACCCAGCAGCTCACAATCCCTCCGCTGAGCTCCAGGAGGACATGATTTACGTGGTGGAGTTTCTATGTCAGGAGTGGTTTGCCCTGCCTTTTAAGGAATACCAGGAGGAGCTAGCTATTCGGTTACAGAGAATGGTTTCTGGACTTCCCTGGCTATTTGGCGCACTACACCCACTCATTCAAGACTTCCTTGTTTCCATCGTACGCGTCCACCCTGAGCAGCCGCTCCTGTGTGAAGAGCTGGAGGATTTTCAGCCAAGAACGCTGGAGGATTCGCGGGCCGACCCGTCTCCTCCCTCTTCCAGGAGAAGGCAGTGTTCACGCCGCCGTCGCTCCACGGCAGCTGAGCAGATGACTTTCGTGAGTGAAAATGACTGTTTGCCACATTCTCCACATTCTGGTACCAGACTTACTGCCATTTCATCCATGGTTAATCACGCTCCTTCTATGAACACTTTGGTTTTTCAACCGACTCCTCTGAACCTCGATAATCCTGCTTCTGTGTCTGAGACTCCCAGTGTTGCTCCGCCAGTACCTCACCGTATTTTTTTCTGTACCTCAGTTGGAAAATGTGACTAGCAACAGAGTACCATCTGCCTTATTAAAACTGGCTAGCTTGGACTCAGTGCCTCAGAACCATTGAATCAAGTTGAGTTTTGTGTTTCAGAACCATTTCACCTTGACCCAGCTCACCATGCTTTTGTGTCCACCGTTAGAGTGGCTTTACCCCCGGACGGTGCTACTCACCAGCCCATTTACACAGAAACTGTCAGTGAAAATGCTCCTGAGCTCCAGTCCCTGCACCCAGGGCAGCTCGGGCCCAACTTTCCCCTGCACTTGTACCAGTCCCTCAGGTGAGGGAGGCTGAGGTCCAGCTGGTCCCTGCTCTGGTTTCCAGGCTGGCTGAGGCTTTGCCAGTCCCTGCACCTGTACCAGCTCCTCGGGTGGGGACAGCAGCTGCCCAGCTGTCGCCGGTACCTGTCCCGGCTCCCAGGGTGAGGCCAGCCAGGACACAGCCTACCTCTGCACCCGTACCTACTCCTCGGGTGGGTGGGCTCATGTCTGGCAGGTGCCTGCACCCATTCCTGTGTCCGCTGGAGGCTCAGGCAAGCCTATCCAGCCCCTGTCCTTGTGTTCTGGAGGCTCAGAGTTAAGTCAGCAACCACTACCACAGTCACTACAACCTCTCATTTTTTCCATAGTTCAGTCTGTTGCTCAGTTATTATCTCAGTCATTTGTTCCGTCATCAGTTTTGCCTCCAGGTCAGGCTTCAGTTTTGTCACCTATACCCCTTTCATTAGCCCAAACATCTGCACAGCCAACTGCTCAACAGTCTGTTCAGCACTCCGCGGCTCCCACGTCGCTGCATGTTCCAGCTGGAGGGCTCGGGTCTGTCCAGCCTCGTGCCACGTCAGCTGGGGGTTCTGGAGCACCCACCCAGCATCTCTCCGTGTCTGCTGACATCTCTGAGTCCGTTCAGCCACCACCTGCTCCACCACCTGTGGCTTGCAGCGCCGCCATCTGCTCCTTTGCACGCAGCTGGACCTGCCTCGTCTGGTCCTGCCTCGTCTGGTCCTGCCTCGTCTGGTCCTGCTATTGCCACGCCACCACCTCGTCCACGCCTAGCACAGCTGGCTTTTCCACGGTCATCTCCTCGACATCACCGGCCACTTTCCAGGCCTCTGGCTGGGCGTCATGGCCATTGTGGGCGGCCCCCAGACCTGCTCCATCGCCGCCACTGCCGTCCGCACGGCTGGCCCCCTGAACCGTTTGATCATGAACTCCTGTGCCGCCGGCCTCTAACGAACTATGGATTTCTGGACCATCACCCTCCGGGTCGGCCCCTTGAGGGGTTATGAACTGTTCCCTGCATTCCTGTGCCTTTGATGGACACATCAAACACACATTTTGGACACATTTTTGTTTTTGTGCTCTGATTCTGCACCTCCTGCGGGGGCATGGCTGACTTTTTTCAGGATTTTTTTTTTTTCTACAATGTTTCACTTTAACTTAGGGATATCGTGAAAGGCTCACCCGAAAAAAGAATATTTGATAGAAGTCACATAATACTACAGCTGAATTCTGCCTGTCCTATAACAGAAGACACAAAATTTGCTTGAACACCACAAACAAATCTCACCTTGGATTCTTGAACTTTTTGGAGAATGATTTCATGTTCTTCCTCACCCATATCAAAAACCTTTAAGGAGGAGAGTGTCAGTCAAAAAAGACCTTTTAACCATATCTGACTTAGAGTTTCTTGGTAGCAAGATTAAAACCTACAAAATAGATAACAGAGTTACTGCTTAAATCTAACAAACCATCTCAGAAATATAAAAAAACATAATTCGGTCAAAGTCCCTGGCAGAAGCTAACCTTCTGTTAAAACAAGAAAGCCAGAAAAAGATGCCCACTTCAGAAAAAAACAAAAGGAGACTACGATTCATAGCATGACATCATCTGAATGAATGTAATATAACAGCTGAATATCAGTACACAGTGTGACTGGGCTTTGATGTTTAATCAGTTTTGAGCCAAGAGCATCTTCTCTGATTCTTACAGCCCGCTCACAACAAATAACGCTCTCTCTGAGGCTACCATCAGTGTTACTGACAGAGATTTAATGAAGCTCAAGAAATACAGTCTGCTCTTCTCATGTGTCCACGAGACAGAGAAAAAGACGGATGGACGGACGGACAGACAGACAAATAGATACCTTCAGCAGGTAAGCAAATAGCTCATCGTCACTTTTCACATGTTCGGGTGAGGGCACTCCAACCCTGTTGACCACCGTGTACACAGCTTCCTCATAAAGCAGGTCCAGCTACATGAAAACACACTCCAGTTAATAACAACCTTTCAAAAATAAAAAGCTCGTGTTCTTTTGCCCTTATGCTTTCTGCTCCACTGCACATCAAAAGCAGGAATAAAAAGCCTCAACTGTGTTGTTATTGTGAGTTTTGAGATTTAATCCCTGCTGAAATAAGATGAAAACAGAGAAGCTGAGCTCACGCACCTCTGTCCTGCTGATTCTGTCGGGGATAAAGGCCTGGTCCACATGCTCTTGGGGTGGTGGAACTGTGCAGGCCCCTCTTTGGCACTGCGAGAGGACAAAACCAGTTCAGCCAAAATAAAATTGGCCTTGGATAAAGGCTGTGTTGAGAGGAAGAACTTACAAGATACATGTTTGGCTTTTTTTTTTCTTTTTTTTTTCAACCTAAAAAAATCTTCCAGTGGTAGGAGAAGTACAACGCCCATTTATTTGGGTAATAGCATCAATACAACAATATAAAAATAATAATCTTTTTGAACTAAAAACACAAAAGCAAAAATTACAATCTAAGACGTCTCACTGAAAACTGAGGAAATTTCATGGAAATTATCTTCAAGACACATATCTAATTAAAAAATTCCTACTGTGTCACAGATTTCAAATGATTTGAAGTTTTTCCATGAATGCACAACTCATCCTAAGAGCTGCTCTCTTTTGCGAAAAAGAATAAAAAATGAAATAATTTAACAGGATCTGCAGGTAATTGGTGGTGTCAAAAAATCATAAAAACTGAAGGGTAGTCAAATGCCTTTGTTCTCCAAAAAGAACATTACAGCAAACCTGCCACTGAACACAAGGATAAAAACCGTGCCTAAAAGAATGTGCTCTTGATGATGGGTCAAAGTCATTGGCCAACAAATATTTGTACAATATTTGTTTGTTGTTGACCAATGACAGCTATGAAAAGAACCTTATAAAGGCATAAAAACATTATGGTCTTGTCCCCATACCCTCAGGAGCCAGTCAGGTTGTAGTTATTGATTCAGCAATGTATTCTGCACAACATCAAAAAGTGCCGAAAGACAACATGATCACAACCAGACCGAAAGTTGAAACGGAACTCAAGTTGAACTTCCACTGACGACTGGTTCAAGAATGGAGAAATGGTCAATAGTTATGGACAGGTTTACAAGGGACAACTCGTAAATCAGTGCCAACATCAATGTCCAAACTCTTCTGAGCTCCTGGAAAAATGGTCAAAAACTTCTATAAACAAACTCCTAAACCTTGTGGAAAGGAATGGGCTGAAATCGGATTAGACCCAATGTATTAAGAATGGGATGTCACTCAATTTCATTTGCATGGAAAGCCCTCTGTAAAGCCCTTTGACTTACCTTGTGTTTGAATAGCACTATACAAATGAATCTGACTCAACTTGATCCCTCTGGTGGAATAGAAATTCAGAGTTCAATTGTCTTTCTATCTTGCACACACAAACAAAATAAATAAATAAGCGTAAATTTAGCCACCGACGGGTAGGGGAAAAACAAAACAAACAAACAAAAAAAAATCATGTTTCCAGAAGACAATATGATAAATGGCATGCTGAGTGAATATACCTTCTGTTTTGATCACAGTCAGCAGTTTGCTTTGGGCTTATTGGCTATTTTGCTGACAGCGATACAGCAATTTGGAAATGAAATCATCAAGCATTTGCTACAAATTTTTAAAAAGCATCACTGTCTAGCTTTGGCAGTAGGAGAAACTGAACACAGCCTCGACAGCAGTTTGTCACAGCCGAGTTTCCAGCCCTTTGAGCGCCCTGCTTGACCTAGTCCGTCTGTCCATAGACGTCAGAGTGGTCATGGTGGTGGGCTGAAAGACAGCGCAGAGATCTACACTCGCTACACATGCTGTACATGTTTCAAGCCTGTAACAGACAGAAATGAGGAGGTTAGGTGGGGGTTACCTCCGCCTGGGCCGCCCGCATCATGTTCTCCTGTTTCTGCAGGATGGCATTCATACGCTCAAAGAACTCCACGCTCTCCTCTGAAATCCTGCCAAGTAGACGGAACACATTGAAAATCGATTATCTCTAAAGATAGAGAGGGAAAATAAAAAAGTGAGTTGAAATGCATGTTGTACTCTGTTATACACCCACACAATCTGATCAACCTAAATTATTTATGGATGGTAATTACAGCAGGATTCAGTGACATTTGTGGGATCACACAGCATCCTGTTTGCAGACACTTTGAAGAAGCATCTGTCAATAAAGAGGATCTTTTTCTTTTAATGTTGAACTACTGGACTCCATCGCCTACCGTTCAGCTTTTTATTACTTATCAAACACCCTCTTGTCTCAAGCTTAAAAAAAGAAAAAGTCAGCATGTCTGCACCCTGCATGAACCATGTTAATCTGCTATGAGCCGGGCTGTGTGCAAAATGCAAATGATGTTTCTGTTTCCTCCAGGTGTGAGTGAATCCCCGGACTCCCGCCAGCCCCAGTTGTCATGGTGATTCGGGCACATTCACTGAGCTGGCTGAACACCTTGGGAATCCCCACCACCACCACCACCACCACCACCACTTACACCCCATCTCTCCCAGTATCGTCCAAATCTCTCTAGGGGGAATCTTCCCCTCAGCCTTTATGGAATTCACAGACACCGGCAGCCACTCTTATGTGAGCTGTAGCGGAACCATCAGGATCAGCCATGCCGTCTGCCTTTAACTTCTCACCTCCACCACCTAACCCTACCACCACATCTACCTCTTTTCTTATCCTGGCATACTTTAAAAGAACTGTCCACAGAGGCCCTGACACACTCCTTTATTAGCATCCCAGCATCCCACATCCCAGCACTTACTGAATATCACAGTGGTGGGGCAGCAGATGGTAAACCCATGAGGTTTTTAATGGATACTAATTGCTGCCATGCTGGGTGAGTTGGTGAAGTTTCCACTGGGGTGAGGCCCAGTTGAACTGGAAAAGTGAAAGTTTCCTTGGGTAAACTTTTATAATCATATCAGAGTCACTAAAACATTCATTTTAACATAACACTCATGCATGGCTATAACTATACCACATAGTGTTTTTTTATGGGTTTATAATTGTGAACAGGGATAAAGAGAAAAACACTGCATTGCAATGGTATTTGATTTATCTTTGAGTGTCATGCCTTTGGTATACCCCCCCAAAAAAAAGAAAAAAAAGAAAAGTGAGGTGTACAGCTTGACAGTGAGGTCAGTCCTCCCAATATCAGTGTCTAATGTTAGGCCTTCAGTGGTTTTTTTTTTTTTAATCTACAGCCAAGAAACCATTTTACCAAAGCAGTTTATTGGCATGATGCCATTTCATCTGACTCTGTTTGTAAAATTGATGGAGTTAGAAATCTTTTTTGTAGGTAAGTGACAGCTTATAGATATTTGGAGGGAATAAATCATGTATGAATATTTTCTAAAGAGTATTTTCTTCATTGCAGTTTCAACCCATAAAAAGTCGACAACTCATTTCAGGTGACTGAGCCATTGCAGCCTTACTGGTCATTATGGCAGGATTCACATGGCTGTATTTCAGGCTTCAGTGTTCTCACTTCTTGTCACTTTGAGTTGGTGATGTCATGCATTGCTGAAATGAATTCTCTTTTCTTACGCTACACGTGGCGAAAGTCAAGAGAAATTCAACTTCTGAAGTGCCAGCATGGCTGTTAGTCAATTAAATTTTTTATGAAAATATCCTGAGAGCATGAATTGGCCCGTCTGTTTATTTTTTATAGGAGTAATTGATCATTGCAGTGAATAATCAAGCTGTTGGATATAAACAAAGTTAGTAACAAGCATTAGCTAGCTTGGCTAATGCTAACATTAGTCAAAGCCCTGCTAGCTAGTCTTTTGATGACTGGTTATAGTTGCTATGACAATTGCCCTAGTAAAGATATCCTGACCTCAAAATTCTGGAAAGCCTGAATCCTCTGTGAATCTTGCCTTAGTGATTTGATCCCCAACTAATCTAATCTGAAGTTTCTTTGGGTCAGATACTAAATCCCAAATTTCCCTCAACACATCCCCAAAATAAAAATAAAACTTTTAAAAAACCCCAACCTTTTTGAATATGTTTGGAACTTGTTGAATGTCCATTAGTCAGTAAGACTAGCTAAGCATTATTTAATGTTTACTCAATAAAAAATTCGACACTCAAACTTGCTTCAGGATTTCTTGCCTATTCCCATCAAAAATCCCAAAACAAATGGTATCTTCTTTTGTCTAAGTGACATTTCAACAACAACAACAACAAAAAATCCAGCAATTAACTGATAACCAGGACAGCTGCTGAATTTGCTCTACATTAAAACAGTTCTGAATAAAACCCATAGCTATACTTTTCAACCACCCTCCTGCATTATACAGAAAATAAAACCACAGCTGTTTTTCGTAAGTAAACCTCCTCAGACAGCATTTGAAAGAAACCCCCAAACCGAGTCTGTCAAAGACAAAGCCTGTTCCACTAACAAGGGATTGGGAGCTTTGTTTCACGGAGCTTCAGTTTTCATTTGCACAAATAGTACAAATAAGCTTCATTCCACACTAAGACTTGTGTTTAGAGACACTCGGTTCTCTCCACATCCGGGTTGAATTGAGAGTATTTTTGTATCCAGAAATCTGTCCCATCTTTTGTCAGTCAGCTTGAGGATTTGTCCAAACAGTCTGGGATACTTTTTTTTCTTTCTGGGGGCTTGGGACAACATGTTCATGGGAAGCAGTACAGCACAAATGATGCAAATCAAGTCCATTTTAACATGATACATCAAAAAGATATATTAAAGATGTATTAAGTTAAATCGTTCTCTCCATCTCTCATCCACACACACACACACACACACACACACACACACACACATACACGCACGCTACCAGAATAACAAACTGATTTGATGTTGCTAGGAAACAGGTCCCTTTTTTTAAAACCTCATTTTATTGTAATTTATTTTCCGAATTCATTCAAATGCTTCAATTATGATTTCCTGTCTGGAGAGTAAATCAGAAGGAAAACAAATAAAAACAAGAATGTCTTCTGTCTAAAAGAATATCTCAGAATAAACCTGAACTGACTGAGAGTGCGAAGATGACAGAAGCCCTTCACTTCAAACCCCAATACATGATGGCAGTGCATACATAGTAATTAATATTGCCGACATCGCTGTCATCTGCGTCATCTTCTAGTAAAGTTAAATGTTGTTTTATTTATTTATTTATTTTTAATCTAATTCCTTATGGATGTCAATCCATAATATAAGCCTGTGGCTCCAATCATAAACTGAGATCTCTATGACAAGGAACCCCTCAAAACAACACAGAAGACTGTTTGTTATACTCTAATTACACATTTGATTAAGCAGCAAAACATTACAGGTGGAAGGCTTCAGCGCGGAGATAAAATCACAAAAGCTCTGATTGAATCTTTCCATTCAATACCGTGGAAGAATCTGCAGTCGCTCATGCAGCCAGTGGTACTGACAGACATAAAAGTAGCCTGGTGTGAAATTATTTCCAACTCAAGACTTCTTGGTTGCTTCCCAGTTGCGTTTCACAGTTTTTACTTTCTCATTCCGTGGGTCAGTGGCTGACTGTGGATCTGACATATTTTAAAACAGACCACTGTCAGGTTTAAAGTAAAGGTTTGGCATGCCTTCTGAAAACAAAAGCAGTGTCAACAAGAAATCTGACACAAAGACACAATTAAAGGATTGCTGAGGTAAAAGACAATTCTCCTGGATACTTTGAGTAAATGGCTATTCCTTCCTTCAACTTTTTCCCCACTTATCACATACTGTTTTCACAATTTTAAGTAAGATGTGCCCCCTCAGAGCTCTTTGAGCATGCACAATCTTATTCTTCTTTTGACGGCTCGCTTTAGGGGTCATTACAGCGGATCATTTGCCTTCATCTAACTATGTCTTAGTATCCTCTTCTGTCACACTAACTCTCTGCTTGTCTTGCTTCATTACATCCACAAATCTTCTAGGGTGGTCTTTCTCTTTTCTCCTGTCTGGCAGCTCTATATTTAACATCATTTGCCCAGTATATCCACTATGCTTCCACTGTATGTCCAAACCATCTCAGAATTTTATCGTCACTTTTGTCTCTGAATGTCTCAACTTCAGCTTTCCCTCTGATATACTTGTTCATAATTCTATCCATTCTCGTCACCCAAATGATAATCTTAGCATCTGCATCTCTGCCACGTCCTGCTCTGCGTCATGTCTTCTTGTTAGTGCTAGTGTCCCCAGGCCATGCATCACAGCATGTCTCATTACCATGAAGAATAGCGCATCACTATAACATTTCAAATGTTGTAAAAATGTGTGGGACCACTTTGTTTTTTTACACGTTTATTTTTGTGTTTGATTTGTCTTCTCTGTTGTTATTTGGTTATTTTTAAGGGAAAAAAAATGCAATTTAATGCATTTAGGCATGGAGACATGGTTAAGGCTACCGACTGAAGATCAAACCCAAAATTAGCATTGGGATAACAGGTCATTTAATAAATGACTTTGAATGTGACAAGATTGTTGTTGAAGACAGGCTTGTCAGTGTTTTTTTCCCACACCACCATCTCTAGGATTTACAGAGAATGGTCTCCAAAAGGGAAAATATCTACTGGTCTGCAGTGAAAGAGAAAATGCCTTGTTGATGCCAGAGTTCAGAGAAGAATGGCCAGTCTGCTTTGGATAGCCAATATTAACTCAAACATAATGTTGAATCTGGAAGCAGATGGGCTATAGTGGCAGAAGACCACACTGTGTCACTCCTATCAGCTAGGAACAAGAAGGTGAGGCTGACATTCAAAAGTGGACAAAAGAACTTTGGAAAAACATGATGCGGTCTGATGAGTATCAGAGCAGATCACCCCTTTTATCTTCAAAAATTAAGGATGTTTTGAGGGTAAAAGGGAGACCAGCCCAGTATTAGCAAGTTTTACCAAATAAAGTGGCCAGTGAGGGTATACAACATTAACCAGGAAATCTTTTCACATCTGCAACAAACCCATGATCTCATAAAACTCACAGTTGGCCAAAGTCTAGCTATTTAATTCTGTGGAACTATCCTGCCCACTGAAAAATGAAGTTAAATGGAGTCCCAGCGTACTACAATGCAATCCTTACAAGTGCTGACCAAGCGTTGTAACATTGTGCTTACTGACACAACTAAATGTGCATTAGAGGTTGCCTGTCTGGTAGTATTTTAGATTTTCATAATTTCCACAACTCCCACAACTAAAAACCAAATCCAAAACTGAACTTTAAACTAAACTAAAGCTTAACTACAAACTGAGTAATTTTCAAAGTGTTCCAATATCTGATCCAGAATGCTCTAAATGCCAGAAACCGGCTAATTAAATTTGACATTTTAATTCATTTTAATTCATGAAACATCCTTGTGCAACAATGTTTCACTCTATGTCATGTTCATTCATTACAATTATAATATGTACTGTGATATAAGATACATTCTGATATTTATATCAGTTAAAGGAAAGGCATTAGAAAAATGCAAAAATAAAAAAGTAGTGATTCTACTTTAAAAACCGCAGGAACCACATGTAAGCCAGCAATCCGAGAGGATAGGGTTTTATTGAGGTGATATGGTACTATGAGGTCTTTAAGATAAGATGAGGCTGATTATTGAAGACCTTGTATGTGATGAGAAGGATTTAAAGTTAAAAAATTTGTTTGACTGAAGGACAAAAATAGGATCAGCAAAACATACTTTGAGGAAACCAATCAAGGAAACTTGATCATTATTATTCTGGAGGTTGGAGCAACCCATCAGCTACTTTTCCTGTGAATCGCTGTCCCTCATAAACAAAAATGTAAACACGTGGGTTAAGCTATCTGAAATGATTACAATATTGCCTCTCAATAGTGTAAAGAGTTAAAAGAAACGCTTAAAGCCTAACTTCTGAAACCTAAAATTTTGTCTCACTGTGACTACTTCCACATATGGTCATTATTTGGAACTTGTGTAATATAAGGATTCCCTACGGGAACCGTATATAAATTTTATCCTGATCAGTGTGGTGTCATGGTCTGTGGGTTTTGTTTGGTAGCTTTTTGTTCTCAATTATCCCCAGTATTTTGAAGATTCAGCTTTTGCTATATTTTAGTACTGTTTATACACTGTAAAAAAAAAATTGTAATATAAAAGTATTTTACTGTGTATTTTACAGTTTTGTACTGTTCTTCTAGAATATCATTAAATTCACATAAATAGACTGTGATTTTACATTTCAAATGTAAATTAACATAAAATCACTGTAAATGTAATAAAACAGAATTTTCTTGTTTTTTAAATGTATCTGTCTGTACATATGCATATTTATATTGTTAAAATACATTCAAAAATGTATCATAATTTCACAAATATTTGTCCGTTATTTGAAAGATTGAACTGTTAAATTCAAATGTAATGCTATGGAAAAATATATAAAGTGATTCTTATAAACTGTTTTTACATCAAATAATAATTATTACCGGTATTATTGCTATTTAGGCCGATCGTGGCTCAAGAGTTGGCAGTTCGCCTTGTAATCAGACGGTTGTCGGTTTGAGCCCCGGCTCGGACACGCTCGGTCGTTGTGTCCTTGGGCAAGACACTTCACCTACTGGTGATGGCCAGAGGGGAATTATAAAGTGGAATTGTAAAGCGCTTTGAGGTTCTCAAAAAGCGCTATATGAATGCAATCCTTTATTATTTAAACCAACTGTTAACTGTATATTTCTGTACAATTAAGTATTATTATTCATATTGCCGCATTCATTGACCTTGTTTATAGATAATTTCATTGTTTAATCACATTAAAATGTTCCTAATTTAATGTTTAAAGCACTTGAAAAAGGCAAAATCCCATGTAAAATTAGGGCAACAAACTGTATTGTCATTACTGAAAATAACCGTATTTTCATGAGAAAGTTATTTTCTGTTATTTTCTGGTATTATTTTGGCGCCCCAGCTGCTGGAATATTACTGGGGTTTTTTTAGGATTTTTTTTTGTACAGTGTAGTACAAAATCCTACAATCCTATCCTCTGTGTTTCCTTTCTGTCTATCCTCCTGTGTCTTTCCCCTGTGCCAAGCTTATTCTTGTGTGTGTTTCCCTGTTTTGTGTGCACCTGTGTCTCATTTTTTCCCAACTGTGTTTAAATTCCTAATTCACCATCAGTGTGTATGTGTACCCTTTGTCCTCACAGCATCTGCTTTCCTCCCCATGTGTTTTCTGCCTGTTTTGGATTCTGTTTTTCTTTCTTTGGATTTGTATCAGCTGAAATAAAGGGCTTTCCTTTTTTTTATTCAGTCTGCCTAGGAGTCTGCATTTTGGCTCATCCTCCTCTGATACTTGACAGGTGGAGCTGTTTGGAACAAATACACTTTAGGATGTTTATATATATCCTATGTTTAAATAACCTATTTAGGAGACCATATTACATTTTGCAGAGCTTGTAAAACAGTCAACTTTACAATATTTATCCAAATCAGAGTGGAAAGCACAACTGCCTCTTTTAATAGTGCATGCACAGAACTACTCTGTTACTTTCCATCCCTGGTTGGTTATTCTCACAATACGATCTAAATTCTTGTTTGAATGCAAAAACAACTACTCATGTGATGCTGGAAGCAGTCTCAAATAAGTGCAGTATTATTATTTGACTGACATGCTAAAGGCTGAGATTCTCAGCTACTTTACTGAGCTCTTTTAAAATTTAATTACTACACAAAGAAATAAAGTTTTACTAAGATTTTCTAGGTTTTGGGAAGACAGCCAGGAAGTCAGGAAAATAAAGTAAAACATGGTAGGTCCTGCTCGTTTCAAGGACTTGTAAAGCAAAAATTAAAAATATACTAGTCTTGGCTGACTTTGCAATAGCAGGTGTTGACTTTTATTGCATTAGGGGTTTCTGTTTAATGTCACTCTCAATTGACTGTGTTATTCTGCATTATTAAAAAACGAGAGCCTCGATACCGTGACACTGAGAAGTGAGAGCCATTAAGCAAGCTGGGGATTCAAAACACAGTGAAGGCAAGTGTGAAATATGAAGACTACTTCTCTTGACGGATGTGGAAGTGGACAGCAAAGTAATCAAGCAACAACAACAACAACAAAAAAGCAAAATATAAATTTAAATATAAACCCTGGTGGGTTTATATGCTGTACCGCCAGTCGAGCTGATTGCTGACAGTGTATTGTGCTTTTCCACATTGTTAAAAAAACCAGCTCACATAGAGGTAAAACATAATTTGCTCTACTGAATTAAAAAGTTCACCTCCGATGTGCAGGTCTCTGCTCGGAAAGGGCTCGGCTCTGACAGCCGACTGTACTACTGGGTCAACAACCGTGGATGGAGCAGCCTAAATCCACCCGGCCTCATTTGCAAATTCTCAATTAAAGTGAAAGTGCATCCAGGTCAGCAGGCGTCTGAATGGATAACAAAGATCAACAGCCTGACTCTAATGATGAGGGCTCAGGGTATGCACACAGCTGAGACTCAGTGGGGAAGCTGCAGCACCAAGAAGCTGGCATGGGAAATGAGAGAAAGGTGCGATACTGTCAGGTCGAATCACTGCTTAATGAAGACAATAAATCAGGTCTTTAATAAAGAGCACAAATCAGCTTCTATTATGTGATATTAATTTTGCTTAAAAATATTAAAATTATAAATAAATAAACCTCTTTAAGTTATCTTAAAAAATACAATGAATTAAAATGTATGTGAAAAATGCGTCAAAAATAATCTGTATGTTCAGCATCACACTTTCAAATTCAAATTCGATTAGTGTTCAACGCAGCGATTGAGGTTATCTTCAATGTTAAAAATAGAAATGGTTGTTATTACAAGTATAAGTTCACATCACGGCAGCAGCCTGTGTTTAGGTTGCTATAGAAACCTCAGGTTCATACGATTACTTTTGGCTTTATATAAAGCTTCAAAACACGACTGAAATAAATCAGATGACTCTTTTTTTTCCTATTCCACTTGTTGCGAAGAAAAAACTAAACTCCACTAACATAACTAGCATAAGCTAATGGTAACACATTTAAGAAATTAATTAAAAATGGCATTATAAGAGAGAGAAAAAAATAGAAAACATCACAAGGTATCTAGTGGATATACTGCAGAGTATAGATAAATATGTATGTGTGTATGGCATGAAGATGAACAATACAGGGCAACCACTGTCTATACTGGCTTAAAGGGTGACTAAAATACTGGATTTAGATTAATGTGCCCTTTCAGAGATTCAGATAGGTTTTATCCATTTAGTTTTCTATTGTTGGCTATCTGCATAAAAAAGCTCTGAGGTTAGCATATTCACTGGCCTGTCACAAGGTTTCTATCTACCATAATCTCATTTCAGAAATAGGATCTATAACATTACTGGCTTCATCAGACTGTCACCATCACGGCGCTTTTGTCATGTGAATGTGTCACTTTTACGTTAATGATCCTCATAACTCTATACAGACATATCCATGACAGTAACAGAGCCACAGTAACCAGGCAATGTTTTTCATACACTCAAGAATACAGTGCCTTCAAAAGAGAAATATATAAGGTCTCAGTTTTCTTGCTAGTTTTGTAGTTACTTAGAAAGAACTGCGATGAAGCTGAGGAAGACTAAAGTATCTGCAGTTAGTCACAAACAGCAAATTATTTAACAGTAGGATATAAAGCGTGATGGAGTTTTGTCAAATCCTGACTCTACAGTCTTTGTGGATGGATCTTCAGTGCAGTAAAGGTTTTACTTAAAAGTTGTTGTTTACAGGTGTTTCAATTTGTAATAGGAAACTGTTAAATGAGGGAAAACTCAACATCTATTAAATGTGTTTTGTGATTTTGGAGAGGTCTAGTTTAAAGCAACTGAACTATGTCTTTTGTGCTTTCACTGCAGGTGCCAAAATGTGGAAAAAACATTTATTTTTTTTCCTTAAATGAGCTTTGAGACTTCCGCTTATCATTAGGGAGATTATCATGAGCATTATATATCTGATTCTACATCTGGCAGAGATTTATTTTTGCCTCATGGTAATGGTGTTTAGGGCTTTTGCAAAACCTGTCATGTTTGTGCGCTGAGTAACTCTTGAGTATCCACAGGAGACTAGGGTTTCACAATACTAGGATTTAAATGTTTCTGCTACTGTAAACATTACGTCCGGATCAACAGAATGAACCTTTTGGGACTAGGGTTTAAACTTGACACGGATACCCAGGAAAATCCTTGACACCATTTTCAATACCACAGGGGGAAAAAAAGACAAAATAAAATCAAGATGCACTTTTTTCAGTTACGTAAATGAGAAAACTATTTGTCAAGCTCTCTGCCATAGTGAGAAACAAAACAGAAGCTGTAAAATAACCATGCAACCAATTCTGGGTTGCGCGGAGGCTGGAGTATATCACACATTTTAAAAGAAAAGATCAGGTAGTTCAGTAACTTTTTAATACTACAATGCTACATTTCTTTTTTAAATGGGACCTTTACTCACTTTTAAATTCCTCATAAAGTGTAGTTCAGTGGTATGAATCTCAACGATTGCTGAAGTGTTCAGCTGCTAGTGAGGGGAGGGGGCTGTGATAAGGATGGTCAAGGCCCACTTCCCCCTTGGAATGAAAAGTTCGTACAAATCAATGCAAAGTTGTTTGGAGTGATCTGTCCTATGACATAACATTTCTATCCTGATAAGCACGTTTTCATCTTGTTAGCGGTTGTGGGATCAAAATAAAAAAAAATTATGAACACTTTTACCCAAAACTGCCGGGTACGTCATTTTGACCCCAAAGGAATTAATGTAAAACTACTACTGCTGCACGCCTGGTTGCCTAGCAACATTTTGTTTTTACACATAATTAGATTTGAAGGCTGCTATAACATGACCCAAAATTAGATAGACGTTATTGATAACTCTGCATGCCTTTCTTCATCAAATCCTAGAATCTTCTCTGTGGTCTTCATCATTTCCTCCTCTCTGGCAATTCAATATTCAGTGTTTCCAAACCATCTCAACCTTGCCTCTCTAACCTTGCCTCCAAAACACTCAACCTGTTCTGATATACCAATTTCTAATCCTGACTGTTCTGGTTGCTCTCACTGAAAACCTTAACATCTTCAACTCTTCCAGGATCATTCATCACAGCAGGTCTCTAATTACTATCTTGTAAATTTTCACTCTATTCTCCTTCTCCTCTCTAGTGCAATGTCAGTTGCTTTATATGGTCGACACCAAGCATTTAAACACATCCACCTTCACTACCTCTGCTCCTTGCAGCTTCTTGTAACACCTGTCTCCCTCTCATTTACATAGGTATTCTGTCTTGCATCTCCTGACTTTCATTTGTCTTCTCTCTAGAGGATACCTCCACCTCAGACAGACCACAACAATGTCTATGAATATACAGTCCACAGAGACTTAGCTCAACTGTCAGCCTATCCATTACCATTGCAAACAAAAAGGGGCTCCGAGGCGATGCCTGATGAACCCATCTGTCACTCCTATCACACACCTCTCCACTGCCTTGCTGTCCTCAAACATCTCCTGCACAGAATACTTCTCTACACTCCTGACTTCCTCATAGAACACCACAGATGTTCTCATGTTATCCTATCATATGTTTTCTCTAGATCCACAAAGAAACAGCGCAACTCTTTCTGACCTCTATACTTTTCCATCAACACCCTCAAAGCACATATTTCATTTGTAGTGCTCCTTCTCAGAATAAAGCCATACTGTTGCTCACTGAACTCTTCTAACATATCTTTAACAACTCTTTCCCATATTCTCAAAATTTAACCAACTTAACCATTTTATTCCTTTGCACATCCTTGTTCTTGAAAATCAACAGCAGTACACTTCTTCTCCACTCCTCAAACATCCTCTGACTCTCCAACTTTGTGTTAAACAGTCTGAATAAAAAGCTCACTGCCCTCTCTCCTAGACATCTCCATCCCTGCACAGATGTGTTACCTGGGCCAACCATCTTTTTAACCACGTGATTCACTAACCTTCCTCCATCCATCCATCCATCCATCCATCCATCCATCCATCCATCCATCCATCCATCTTTTCATTTTCATCATTCACGAGCTTCTCAATGTACTCCACCTTGACACTCTCTTCACTCGTTGGTACATTTTAATATCCCTAATTTGCTGCACATCCTTTCCAGGTCGATCTTTCTGCCTAACAAAAGTCCTTTTCCCCAGAGGTGGCGTGGAATGCGGGTATGGAAATCTTATTCTCGGTGAACATATATGATTGAATGTTTGTTTATTTGTTTGTGGTACTATTTGTACATGTATGTGCATCCGGCTGACTCACCTGCGAGGTAAGGGGTCAGGACAGTGTGTGAGGGGGCTGCTGGCAGTCGGAGGAGGAGGTTCCCTTCGGCTCCTTAGCGACTGGCTCCTCTGCACCTGCCTCAGCACACTACTTTTTAGGTCCAGCAGCGTAGTCATGATGTTTCACTGCAGAGTGGAGACAGGAAGCACATGTTAAGACTCTGCAACTCGCTGCAACCCCTGAGAGTTAGTAATTTGCAGGCTCAACTCTGGGAAGGTTTGTCATAATACATTTGATTTTAGGTACAAGACAATATTCATAAAACTACTTGTTTCTAGAAATACACTTGGTCTGAAGGCTTCTTTTAGTTTAATCAGCTGCATAATCACCCTCTTTCACCTTTAACATAATTATTCTCTTCCTCAACAGGAGCTGTGTTCTATTTCTGTCTGCACCTAACCGATGCTTCAGGGTATGCAATTTATCTTTCACCTTTATGTCTGGCCTGCTCAGAGCCAATTGAACCCTATTTTTTCCACTGCACTTTGTAAAAAAATATGCAAAACAAAAGAGAGAGTGGAAAAACAAGGCTGCATAAAAGTAATGGTCACAAAAGATGTTTTATAATTAAAAGAACCATAAAATATATGTTAAAAAAATAATGAGTTACGTAGAAACTAAATTTGGAAATGAATGTCTTAATTATAGACCTGGTCTTTGTGCGGATGTAATTTTATGCAATTCTACATCGTACTGCTAAAACAGTTCAGATTCCTCGAGGCGCAGACTTCGCTTGATCTTCTAGCGTGTCAGGAAACCAGACGTGAGTAAGAGGTAGAGATCTGTGGACTGGACTGAGTTTCCACTTTACTGGTATCTGGTATCTGGTTTACAATCATTTTAGGTAAGTGGTAGTTGGCAGTGTAATATCTGCATGAATGCCAGGAACAAGGATTTCTTAGCAGAACTTTAGCCAGATCATCACACCATGTTCACACTACAATATGAGCCAGCCTTAGCTTTTCACAGGCGTCAGTGAGCTATGGCCATCCCAAAACCTATAATGGGCTTAACATTTGTCCTTCTTGGGAATTAGTAGGTACTTATTAGGTACTAACAACTGCATATCACAAAACCGGCTGCTTTGACCCTGCTGCTTGCTGTTATAATTTGCTCCTTTGCTAAGTCATCCACATTTTTTCCTGCTTCCAGTACATCAAGTACAAACTGACTGTTCACTTTGTTCTAGACTAGGATTGTACTCGCTTGCAGACACTAACACCGACAGCTATACACACGTTAACCAAGTATTTGTTCCTGTTATACATTTTAGAAGTCAGTGTCTGCACAGGCTGTCACAATAATTCAGCAGGCACACATAAATTTTCATGGAGCTATGATTTTGACAAATATATAACACATAGACCTGGGCAGACTTTCTCTTACATACAATACTTATGTATCCCACTCCTTATCAACTACTATTGTATCAACATAATCAGTGTTATTCACTTCCTTTTAATTTGCTGCTAATCTGTCTAGCATGTATTAACCCTGCCTGCAGTGACTGGGGAAAACATCTTGCATAATCAAAACCAGTTTACATGAAAGCAGTAAATATTAATGTAAACGTAATTATTCAAGTTCTCATACCTGACCATTTTCGAAGAATTGATTTGTTTTTGTTTGTTTGTTTGTTTGTTTAAGCCACTTAATGTTGACTTAAAATAGACAAATAAGACAACTTAAAAAAATGATTTTTAATTCCTTTAGGCACGTTATTACTAGGTGCCTAATGCAAAAGTATAATTTGTTCTGAGGTATGCCAAATTACACAAGAACTTATGAGATCTTATGGAGGGATGAGTGCAAATTTGAACTCTTTAGTTCAAATGTTAAGCAGTATGTGCATGATCCACCCAACAATTCCTGATTTGATTGGCAACATATTCATTTTTCAGCTTAACAATAATCCCAAACATACTGCCAGTGCAGTAAACGGAAAGAAAAACACACAATGGAACACTATTGGTCAATAAATCTCTTAATAAATAAAGATTATATTCCCAATTTTCCTAGCAAAATATAGACAAATAATGGGTGGCTGATGTAGCTATGATGTAGCTGCACTTTGGGGGATTCAGCATTGTGTGATGAATGGGAATTTTAACATCTCGAGATTTTGCAACTTTTACACAGGATTGTTTTGCATTTCTTGGCAATTAACGTTATTGTTTTGTCGCTTAAATTTGATTAATAAGATTGATAGCAAGTGTTGCGTCTCTTAGTAAATAAGATGCTGGCAGCTTCAGCTGCTCTTCTTGGCTTAGCTCACAGACTGATAACTGTACTGGCTGCCTTTACCTTCTGTTTTATGTACATTACACAAAACAGATATTACGGAATGTGGTGACTAATGATAGGTGGATTTTGAGAAATCAGAGATTGGCAATTCCCTGTAGGTTGGAGCTCAGAAGACTACCAGCTGCTTTCTGTCGTTTTATATTCATTTTTGGGACAAGTGCTATCAGTCCTGTCATCTGTCTTTTGGCTAGAAAGTCAGGATCACAAAAAATTATTTATTAATTCCATCTGGGTAAAAAACAAAACAAAATCCCCTAAAGGAACTTAGTGATCTCAAACTGACCTTGGTCATTCAATTATTCTGGATGATGAATGTTTTAACTTGTAAATGACCCACTTGTAACAGCATTAATTAGACTTATTGAACTAAGGAGCCATTCATCAAGCTATGCCACACACACTACTGAAGCATTCAATGAGTGGACAGCTGAGCTACACAGGATGAAACCAGGTTGACTGTTATCTTTGCAAACAATAACTAAGAGTTGTTTGCATATAATACATTTAATTAAACAAGATTATGTCCAATAGTTAATTTCTTATATAGTTATTTCATAACATGACAGTTTTTTTTTTTTAACAAATTCAAAAATGGCATCTGAGCATATATAAAGAAAGCTATCCTCGGGCTGTCATGAGTATGAAATATGAATTTAGAAATCTGAGCCTATGCAACATCCTGAAAGAGATTGGCACTGTGTTGCTAAGCGATTCTCTGAGACTGAGTAGTTCTCTCTCAAAGCCAATTGCCATAAAGTGAATTCTCATTTTGGCTTCATAGTGACTTTCAAGTGTAACTAAATTATATGTCCTAATAACAATATCATATGCTGTCACAGCTCCGTGCAGAGCCAAACAATCAAACAAATTCTTCTGGATGGAAATATCACATGCTGTCATTTTCACCATGTAAAGGAATAACACAAATATGTGAAGGAACCACAATATAAAGCTTAAAATATCAAGAATATCAAAAATCAGCTGTGGTTAGCCTATAACCACAGTTTGCTCCAAAACTATGGCACACAAAAATATTTTTTTAAGCTTCAGTTTTTTTTGTCTTAGTCAAGCAAAGAACTTCATTATGTATGTCGGAAGCACGTGCTGTTTATTAGGACTTAATCTACAAATGCTTGCAATTTAATATTAAAGTTAGGGTGTGGATGATTAAACATGTTTTATTTTTAATTGTGATTCTAGGCTCTAGTGATTATTTAAAAATACAATCAAGAGACGATGATTATCCTGCTGTATTTCATTTCCTGTCTTGTTTTGTAGAGTGATATCAGATGAACGGTTAACTCTTTTCACATTTCCAGTCTTCAGTTTCACACACACTCTAACCAATTTCAACCTTGCTGACCAATTTCTAAAGGCAAAATATAACATCATATCAATTTGTTACTGATCCATAATAGGGGTACCGGAAAAATATCAATAGAGCATCATTTTGTGATATTTTGCATGGTGATATTCTTTTCATACAAGGACACTAAATATCTATATTTTATAAAATAAATTTAAATACTAAGAAAAAGAAGCCTCATCTCAGACACCACTATTGTGAGATTACGTTAGCAAATTGACTCGGCCCAAAAAGACAACCAAACAAACAAAATAAATCCAACATCGGACACACTTAGCTTGATAAAGCTAGCTCCTAATAATGGCTCAGTGACAGGAGTCATCAGTCACAATTAAAAAATAAATAAATTGGTGGCTAAATGGTAATTACATGGAATTGTTTTGGGGTTTTTTTTACATCCTGGTACCGATCACTACTTGTGGTGACTAAATAGGCTTGGACCGACAGCAATCCTCCTCAAAGAGATAGCAATTATTTGCATATCTCACAATCTAATTTATAAATGCAGACAGATTGCCAACATTTTGCTGTCATTCTGAATTAGTCTTTATCAATGAGGACAACCTAAGGGCACTCAACTCAACATTTATGGCAGGTTTTGCTGACAGTGTCATCAAATGAGACAGCTTTATCTTTTTGATAAAACAGATATTGACAAACTTTTAATTTGAGGACATCATTTGCAGTTGAAGAAGGTTACAAATCTCACTATATGTTATTGCAATACTTACCATACTGAAAAATGTCAAAATATTGTGATCACATTGTATTTTGTGGTAGCTGGTGTGTCTCACCTCTGATGTTAACATACTGGTTTTTCCTGGAGTTTTAAGAGTGGCAAGCAACAAAGTAAAATAGTCTTAAATGACCATATTAAGACCTTTTTTTTTTTTTACTGTGTTATGAATTCAGCACACGCCTTTTCTTTGCAGCATTCCACTTTGACCTCTCCTTAAAAGCCCAAACCATGTTTTGAACTGTTTACCTCAGACAGCACATGACAGGAAATGAGCTTTGGTCAGCAAGATTGATCTAGAGGATGTAAAAGTCATAAGGAGGTTTTCAGAGGTAGACATCTGGAAACGTGATTAATAGTTACCTGCCTGATCACCACCTGTCCTCCCTCTTTTGTGCCTGGATCAGCCACAGGGGTATACCTTCAGGCCTCTGCAGTTCTTATCTGTCATTCATTCACTTGAATTATATGAAAAATTGTGATTTAGCAGAATATTATTTGCTCAGCCTTAACTGATGTTGATTACCAAACTTTCACAGGAACACAGCACACTTATTAGCTGCCACATTTCTGAGCACTAACATTACATTTGTAATCACCGCAGCAGCAAAACAGTTTATAGTTGTGTTTACTTTTCATTTCACTCTTCATGTCAAAAGGCTTTACAATGATTGCAACCTCATTAATCACGCAGCTTGTATCTGTCTAGTAACTGATGAGGAGAGTATCAAGAATCCCCTTCACATCTTCCCATCGACACTGCTTATGGCTTTTAAATTTTGATGTGAAATTTGTATAAAAGGGACTGAGATTGCAGCTCCACTTGGATGAATGAGTGGCTTTTGTGCAACTGCAACAGTGTCTGTGCCACGAAAAACAGTGAAAGAAGAAGAGACAGAACACTCAAAAAAAGAAATGACAAGGACACAACGGAGAGAGGGTCTGATTGATGGAGAAGTTGTTTCAGAAGACAGTCAGACAGCCTCAAACAGTCAGACTCCTTTTCAATATTTGACAGCCAGTGTCTGCGCATCGACGAGAAAGAAACAGAGTGAGCCAGGGGAAGGGTTTGTTCTGACTTTTACAAGACACAATATCAACGTTAGAGGATAATTAGCTTGGTGGGTATGTGGGAAGAGATTCTGAGCTGATGGCACCCATTTTACTGGCAATGTTGATTTTTTTTGTCTTTTTAGGATGGTGCTGATGAAGGTTGCCTGTTGAATTGAATTTGCTTACACCAAATGAATCCAGAAAATGAAACATACTGTATTTGTGTGTGTGACTGTCAGTCGGTGCACCAGGCCAACTGCACAGAGAGAGCAGCATGCAGTCGGCTTTCCGGTTCGGAGTAAGCCAGAAGCTCGGGGTAGAAGTTGCATCATTGACTGTGCCAAAGGAGAGTATGCTATCGATCCTGGAGGCTGGCATCTGTTGTCCACATGGAGAATTCACACTTTACTTTGTTAGACTCAAGCGTTGATACTTCTTCTCTGCTAGATAACATCAGTGTTTTGTTTCCAGTGCACCACAGAGGGAAACTCTTGGAATTTCCTCTACTTCGACGCACTTAGCAATTTTCGATGTTTCCCAAAATGGTAGCGATAAGGCGTAAATTTGCTGTTTTGAATCAGTGGTGGTGATTGTACATATAGACATGCCAGCAATTACAACAGGACTAATAAAGATTGCATGTTTTTAAAATGTAATTTTAACTCCTGACTATAATATCCTCACATAATCTTTCCTGGTCCTGGGCACTTCGAGCCAGCACTTAATTAAAACTAATTTTTGTTGTGGACTTGTGATTCTGTTCTTTTGGGAAATGAAACATTCAACTTCTATATTTTGTCCTTTGAAGTATTATATTGTTTGTTTGTGTGTTTGTCTTTCTTTGAGTTTTGTTTTCTATCCTTCTATCCTTGTCTTTCCTGTCCAGTCTGCCCTAGGCTTGTCAGTATGTCTGTGTGCCTTTCTGTCTCCTCTGTCGTGTCCCTGTGTTGGTCTGGTTTCTCAGTGTGCTGTCTTTGGGATCCCTTTTTAATTCTCATTCAAGTTTGTATGTCTTAGTCCTGATCCCAGTGTTTGTTATCTCCTATTTTACCTCCTACTTTTGCACCCCCTTGTCTCATTAGTTAGATTCAGTTCAACTGTGTTTTCTCAGATGTTTCCACTCTACCCCAATCTCCTCTTGTCTATTTATACCCTCAGTTTGCCTCTGTCTTTGTTGTGTCCTCCCTTGACATTTATCCCCATAGCAGACTTGTTGTTTTGGTTTCCTTGGTTTTTGACCTGCATTATTTTGTAGTTAGTTTAAGTTCAGCAATAAAGCTGCGTTTTAGTTTACCTCTTGTTTTAGAGTCCTGTGTTTTGATCCGACTCCTGCCTGCCACACAGCCAGCCTCGACAACACCATTATTTTTTTCATATTTTACAATATTTGAGTAAACTGTAAGACCTGCTATGATATATGGTTTAGAGATGGTGATGCTAGGGATATGGTGAGGAAGAGGAACCACTGCGATGACCCCTAAAGGAAGCAGTCGAAGAAGAAAAGTTATTCGTAATCGAATGACTTCCCGTGGTTTTGAGATTCTCTTTTTTTTTTTTTTTTTTTTTTTCTAAATGTTTTGAGATTCTCAATGTTCAAATATGTTTGATCAGTAGGGTTAAGACTCCTAGTCCCCTACAAATGCAATTATTAACACTTATTTGTTTGACTTATATTGACTTTTTTTTTTGCATGATAATCAAAGACCACACTATATTCAAGTGGTGCTATAAATGAGGCATTTTTAGTTTGCTTCCTATTCATATGATACACTTGTAATTTACTAGGTTTCCTGGTTGACTGCCAAAAAGTAGCTTATAAAGGAAGCAATCGTGGCCTAATTTTCAGGGTGCTTTTTTCAAGAGCTTAAATGTTGCTTCTTCAGTGTTTGACAGGAAACAACAGTTAAGTCCTTCCAGTTCTTTATTGTGAGTTGTAGGTGAGAGGAAAGTCACAGGGAACTGTGACAATGACGAGTTTTGCAGTTATCCAGAGATTTAAGCATTCAGAACAGAAAGCACAGTGCAGTGGAAAAAGAAAAGGCTCATGCTGAGGGTATGTATGGGATACTTTGTACTTGTAAAGCAAATATTTATATGATTTGTATAAAAAACAGATATTGCAAAAAAAAAAGTTTTTTTAGTCAGTCAGTTAATATCACAAAAATAAAAAAAATTAATTCAAGCCTAGAAAAAATTCAAAAAGCATTAATTGTAACATAAATGTTATGTTCCAGCTGGATTCATGTGCACTTGCCACTTGTCACAGCTTTATTGCAGAGCATCTATTTAACAGAGTTATGCTCTGTGGATGACATCTTACAAAGGCCACACAGCTGAAATACCCGAGGCATCTCTTTCAACTTCCACACTATGGCGCCACCAGTGGAAGACTTGCTCAGGCATCATATTATATCTACTACATGCAGACTGGCAAGCGTGGACTGTTGACAGGTAGCAGGCGCCGCAGAGCAGCTGTCTCCCAGGTGAACTCATTTCAATTACGGGAGTGGATTTCTCCCAGCTGATTTCACTCTGTCTCGGCTGTCAACCCATAGTGACAAAATGGGTCGACGTGCCACTATTGGTGTGGCGCCAGCTGCCAAGGAAACACTGTCAAAGCCAAGCAAATGCCTTTCTCACTACACTGGTGCCGAAATCAAGCCAGGGAAACACTGGCTCACCAGTGTCTCTTTCCTGTGAGATCCAATGAGCCCGGCAGCCAAAGGCGACTTGCTGATAGGGATGGTTAGTCTCTATGGTAACAGCAGCGGAAAGGAGTCGGTAAATACAGGTAAATGGAATTCTGCAAGGGCTGAAAAAAAGACCCTGGGTTTTATAATGCATTCACTTTAATGCTGCAAAATACAAAGCTGATACTGACATTACATTTGCCTATTTAGTGCCAGTCATTAGTTCACCTAATGCTCAGTCCTGAGAATATTTCAGTGTGACTCATGAGCTAATAACTACAGTTCATACTTTTAACTTGGTCCCATTTGATATTTTCAATTCTGTCCAAAAGACAGCGAAAGAATAAAAAATCAATAACCTCAAAAAAGTGTAGCGCGTTCTGCAATAGTTGATTAACAACAGCTCTAAAGAGACACCTCGATCAACATAGTTGAAATGCTATTACATTCCCCTTGAGTCGCTGAAATAAAAGGGAACAATTAACCATCCCTTTGTGGCAGTTTATGTAATTGAATAAAACAAGACGTGCTTATTTTGACCTGCATATTCCTCAAAACTTAATTTAAGCATGGCAGCTTACACATTCAGATCATATCATAACTCTAAGTAGATTATTCTGCAGAGTTGCCCGTGTTAAAAACCACCTTTAAGTCAAATCCAAGAGCCTCGTCACTGGAATGTTATTATGTGGCTGGCCCTTGGGGACACAAAAGGCTAAATGGATTAAACTGCCAGCTCTCTGTAATATCTTTTCAGTGGGATCAATGGGAAAAAGTGCAGACATTACATCGTAGTGACCTGTCCTGTATGCACCTGCAGATAACACCTAATCTATGATTCACCTAAAAAACACTGAACATTTAGCTGTCTATTCCCAGGAGCTAACAGAGTCGGTGTTGTCAAGGCACATGACAGGCACTCCGGCTTGGAAATTGATTGCCAGAGAAAATCCCAGGAATTGACGGCAGAGAGCTTTTGTAAAGGGCATCTGCAGCACAGTAAGGCAGCAAAAACCACTGACAGCCACGCACAAAATATAAAATTTAAACAATAGTGAAAATCCCTGCTTATTATACTACACACAATGCATCTTTTGTCACCCTGAAAGCGCTCAGCAGCAGTAACACTACTCTCAAAAATAGAAACCACTGACTTATTATGCAGCGGCAATAATGCTCTATAGTTTACGCAAAAACATCAATCTGCATCTACAAGACACTGAGCTACAATACGATTCTCTGAAGACATGCAACACTTCACAAAGGCTGTAATTAATGGCGTACTACCAAACATCTGAATACTCTGTTTGTACAGCATTACCATAACCTTTTGTCATGCCTCTATGAGTGTGCGCAAGCTGCTTTTTACATAGACAGGTTTGTGAGTAATAACCACTGAGGCCCTGTATGATAAAAAGAGGTAACGATTAATTAATGTCTAATGGACTCATGACTCTAAAGTGGGGCTATGACCTGCACCAGCAAGGCTCATAAGGAGATAGCTGAAGGGAGGCCACAGAGAGCAAGGAATTATGAACTGGAGATGATTTCTGCAAAATTGAGAATCACTATGTTTGTTTGTTTTTGTTTTGTTTTGTTTCATACACCACCAGCGCTTCGAGTTTTATACAGATGGTGAATAATGAGATATAATCCTTTTTATTACCCTTTTAATCTGCTGTACATGTAATTATTGTCAATATAAATAGCTCAGGTAAATTACCAGCTCACTATTGCTGCGGCTTTCACTGGGGAAAAAGACGCTTCAAGCAGAGAAGTCGGTGTTTGTGTGTGTGTGTGTGAGAGAGAGAGAGAGAGAAAGAGAGAGGGTGCGCTTCACATACATCTCTATGACAGAACATTGATTTATACATAAAGCTCAGTAAGCATTACAAATAAGCTCAATAAGCTTTAGAACTGACATGATTAAGTAGTAAAAAAACAAAAACAAATCAAAAGGTTTAAATCCAACTTACCTTTATCTTCCTGAGTGTGTGTGTGTGTGTGTTTTATGGGTGTGGGGCATTGTATCTATAGAAATTTGAAGAGTAAACAGCTTTATATCCTCAGCTCAATTATAAAAACCACATGCATAAAACATAGTAGTAATAATACTAATGATGATACCATACAATCATATCTACCTGTGAGAGTTTAAGGCCAACATAATTCTACTAAAATGAATATTTATTATTAAATGTATACCAGTGTTTCCTCGAGCTTCTGATCAAGCTTGCAGCACCATGTTTATGATCTGTATGTTTATCAGTGGGGGCAACTTTTGGCCATATGGCAGAGAGATTGTGCAGGATCTTTTTTCGAGAAATGCCATAAATGCTGCCCAGTGCATAAATCCTCACGTCGTCCTTCATGTGCTATTCCAGTAGAGCCTACTTTCATATCATCAGTGCGTCAACAGAACTTTATCATCCTTTAAAAAGACTAATTTTAAATGATTTCCAACTAGAGGAAATGCAGATCAACAGGTGCCAATTTAACATCCTTATAAATGACGATGAGTCTGCAGCTGTGTGACGCATTTTTTTCTAATTTCTTTGGTTAATTAGTTTAAAAGGGGGATTTTTGTAAGGTGTTAAATGATTCAAAATAAAAAAAACACCTTACCTGTGTCTCCTGACAGTTTTCTCAGTGTCAAATGTTCTTTTGTTGCTGCGTGTCAGAGTTCCTGTGAATCAAAGCTCACTGCAGCAAGACGCTGCTTCCCTCTGTGAACGCGGCGCAGTCAACTTATGTGAAAACAACGTTTGGATTTTTTTTCTTATGACAGACGACAGACAAAAGCTCATTTTAGTCCTTCGAAATGCTTTCCTGTGCTCACGCTCCACCGATGCTCACTCCAAATATGGCCATAGGAAGTGCCGCGATACTTCAATGCCCTTGAATACGGTCGGATGTATGGCTATTAAGCGTTGACCGTTTTGTGGACAACCGATCGTTAAACAAAGTGTACTGCGTAGATTGATTGTTACTGTTTATACACGAGTAAGTAATATGGCTGGCCGGGTTAACCGATAAGGAGAAAAAAGTATAAGGCAAAGGAAATAGAAACGAAACAGTCGAATCATTTATCGTGTAACATGGCCAACATTTGCTACCTCGACTTAAAGTGAAAATCAAAAATAAATTTAAAAAATGTAGGCTACATATTTTTATGTTAGTAATTTTATTTATTTTATTTTTTAACTTTTGAGGGGTGAGGTAGGTTTAGCAGAGAATTTGTTTTCTGATGACAAGTTGGGTAGAATACAAGAGCACCCTTTTCTTCTTCTACTTCTACTTCTCCTCCTGCTGCTGCCTTTAGGGTTCGGCCCAGCGTATAATCTTCCTTACTTTCACATCACCTCTATTATCTTTCACACCAACGTCCTCCATCACTATATTCATGAATTTCCTCTGACTTCTTCCTCTTTTCCTCCTGCTTGCCAGCCCCATCTTCAAAATGCTTCCCCCTTATATCCACTATCTTTCCCCCGCACATGTCCAAACAATCTCAGCCTTGCGTCTCCAACTTTAATTTCAGCTCAAACCTGTGCTGTCCCTCTGATCATTTATCATTAATATTCAAGTCACTTTTTTAGTCATATTCCACTTAAGTCAGTAAAATTACTAGTCTACTTTCTGTCCTTTAAATGAACGCTTTCCAACACTGATTTACAGTACAGGTATGTCTTGTCCCCTGCCCGTTTCATGCTGATTGTTACTAACCAAGCTACTTTAGTGAAATTCGGAAGTTTACATTGTTCACCTGAAGGCATCATTTGACTGTTGCTGAGGGATGTCGCCGAGAATAATCCTCTCAGCGGCAGAGGGGAGCAAGTTCAGCTGTCAGTCAGATTGAGATTCATGTACTTTTTTCTTTGCTTTGCTTAATTAGCTCTTCCGGTGCTCTGACAGCGTTGTTGCACCTAAACGGGACTTTAATAAAAGTAGAGTATGCCCTATGCAGAATACCAAAAAGGCATTAGAGGTTTCTCAAACTGAGGTCTCATTTTCATACAAAAAGACAATATTTCACTTTTTCCTTTTCTTTTCTTTTCTTTCTTTCTTTCTTTTCTTTCTTTCTTTTTTTTTAATACAGAGTATTAGTTCTGAATGTACATTATGTGTTGAACATGAAATTTCTCCACAGGCAGAGCAATGTGGGACAGAGGGACAAAAGAAAACATGCTGCAACCAAAAAAATTCAAGTAGACTACAAATACACAATTGGATATAATGGCCACTGTAGGTAATCCATTATTAATAATCATTTCCCATTTAATTTAAAAATGTGGGATTAGTATTTAAATGATAGAAATAATCCTTTTCTTTATGTAGCTAAATTAGACATCTTGGCAATACGCCTGCTTTGATAATAAGTTCAGGGCCTGTTTTTCATTGCAGTAATATAATGTTACTCTGAGGGTTAAATAGATAAAACACAGCATATGGGAGTCATTTCTTTTATGACACGTCAGAAATTTTCTCACACGACACATGAGTGAACGTGCATGTGCTTTAAACTGGCTCAGGAACATTAATCATACCATTGCTTTTTTCTAATTATAGATATCATAGCAGAAGGTGCAAGCAGGCATCATCTTGTAGCGTAGGACTGGCAATTCACTAATGTATACTATTCATCAGCGTCAACAAAGTCAAAGCTTATCTTATTAGGGGATTTCATTTATCACAGTTTACTGACAATAATGTACATAAAAGCCTGGAGCAGTTATTGTGTTACAATGGTTTTAAATTAAGTAAGAGTGACCTTTGTTTATAAAGCCTATAAAGCCCATAAAACATAGACATGTTTTATGGAAATAATTTAGCATATTATTTCAAATCACGGTAAACAAAAAAAAGTTTTTACATCTATTTTAGAGCCTCTTGACATTCCAATTAAAACCAAAACAATACCAGAGCACTTCAGCTGTATTTTGAGTAAACACATTGGCATTCAAGAACATAAGAGCTGTAGTTCAGTCTTCAAAATTAATCTTATATTTTGCTGTTTTTCTGCTCAAAGCCTTTCCTAATTGATACTTGATCACTGGGAGGGTCGTGATGGGATAATTGCCAATGTTAAAAGCCTGTTTATTTGATTTATTTATTTATTTCTTCATTTTTTTTCTTTTCTATTTTTTTATGAGAGGTATTTTTTTCATGACTGATTGCAAGTGCCTCCTGTGAGTAATACAAAAATAGACTGACAAGGACTCCAAAGCTGGAGTCGGAAGAATAATATCAAAAGCCTTATCAAATCTACTAATGAGGAAAACCAAAAAGGTAGACTGTTCCTTGATTTTGATGTATTTTGACATCATTTTAAAATCTAAGAAAAATCAAGCACAGGGCTTTTCCTGTCTTGAGTGATAAGACACATGTGACCCTGTGCCTTGTTTCCATGGACACATCATTAGCGAACTTCCCCAGCTGGCTCCAAGTGCTTGAAGTATTGGTGGCAAATAATAAGAGAAGGATTTTTCAAAAGGAAGACAAAAGCAAAAGTGACTTTCAAAGTCCAGCACTTGAAGAGATTAAAGTCCTACAGATGCCACATGATTGAGCAGTTATAGTATATATTCAATATAGTCTTGGAATTTAGTGCATTGAATCATTTCCTTCCATTGAACGAGACCTTGCACTTTCTTGATGAGAACTGCACTAACAACGTCAGTTTTTTCAACCATTATAAGGTGGTTAAAATACACTTCCTGTAACTGTTACCTTGAAATCCCCAACCCACCCAACAGCGTCATATTCTCAGCACATATGTATATTAGTTGTAACATCGTTCTCTGTACAGATAAATCCATTATACATTGCATAAAGGGTGTCCAGATCCAGTAGGTACGTACAGCTTTATTGATTTTAAAAAACAATAACTGGGATTACAAGTTGGATTCTTTTATTTTCTCTAATTCACAGAGGGTTAAAATTTTACGTACAAGCTAAAATGTATACTTACTCCCCACTAATATTTTTGCTGAATGTCCCTTAGAAAGTTGTACCTTGACCAGACATTTTTGGTAGTCAGGAGTAAGCTTCTGAATATATGACCACTCTTCTTGGCAGAATTGAGTTCATCTAAACTGGTTGGTTTCCTAGCAGGGACCTGTCTTCTAAGCATAAATTTTGAACAAATTTTCAATAGAGGTGAGGTTAGGGCTTTGCAAAGTACCAGCAAAACATCCCTAGAGCATGATGCCACTGCAAACATGCTTGAAATCGGAGGTTTAAAAGCCTCAACTGCACTCCTCCAAATATATACCTCTTGTCATTGTGGTCAAATAGCTCAATGTTTGTCTGACCATAAAACATTTCTCCGAAGTGCATTTGGCTTTTCCATGTGGATAACTGCGAAACTGAATTTTAAGATTTTTTTCTTGGTCTGCACCCTCAGTTTATGATGATAAAAAACTGGCTTCACGTGGGAGATGGGACGCTGGTGTTCTAGCAGTGTCCAGTTCTTGGCAAGGTTGAGTTTTGGTGGTTTCTAGGTTGTTTCTGAAAATCCTTAGCAATTTTATCCAAGGGTGACAGTTTGTGTCTTCTTCCAGACCTGGGCAAAGTGGTGACACATCCAAACTTTTACTTCCATGCTGCCTTTTTATGCTGCCACAGAGAAAACTGCCAATTGGAGTTCGTCACGATCACGAATGAGAATTTAATAGGTCTTAGCCTTTATCTGCAGCAGATGAACAGTATCTGAAAGTCACATTTTTAAGAAGGATGTGACACAGAGGACCTGAGAGATGCATCTGTCCCTTCATTTGACTCATGTACTATTCACGAAAGCCTCACCAGAAATGGTGTCCATGGGGTGGCTGTCGAGCAATCATTCTTAAGAAAAGAAAACAGGGAGAAAATGTGTGCCAAATTACTCAGTAACTGGACAGGAAATGAGTGGCAACAGCTCTTATGAAGTGATGAGTGCGAATGGGAACTTTTTGCTTCAAGGAGACAGGTACAGCAGAGAAGATCGTGGTCTGGAGCTGCATTTAACTCAGTGGTATTAGGGATCTTGTCAAAATTGGTGGAATTATGATGCCACACCATCTGGAAAGTAAATGATTGGCAACAGCTTAGAGAGAACAGAAGAAAAAAAAGGCAGCCAGCATCAAAATAGGCCTGGAAAGGTTTTCCTAAAGACTACTTAAAGAATTACTAGAAACCTTCTAAAGAAAATTTAGCCTGTGTTGGAGAATAAAAGTGATCATACAAATTATTGGCTTTAAAGTACTTTAGAAGTGCACAAACTCTTTTTTAAACTACATCTATATACTGTATTTCTATGTACGACAACCATCTTTCAATAAATTACTGAGCCTAGTTCTCCTTTTTCTAGCAAAATATAAATGAATGAATAGGGTGGGGTGGCTCGGACTTTTTTACACAATGCTTTATGCTTTATTTGAAAAAAAAAGAAGCTCACATTTGGCCCTGTAATCTCTGTAATCTTTAAAAGGATGGCTGGAAGTGTCACCCTGTTAAGGTTAGTAGCAACAATGTTACCTGACTGTTTTGAGAGCATCAAAAATATCCAGCCTGAGTTAAATTATAACCCACAAAAACACATGTACAAAAACACTTCACAAATAACAGTCAGTTTGACAATGTAGCTGCTACTAACTAGCTAAGAGTAAAATGCATATGACCCTTTTCAGACTGAACACAACCGATATCAGATTTGACTTGGACACAAGGACATTAGAAAGTCTGACTAAGCAGCTTTTAAATAAGATATTGCTGCATTTGGAGTGATAAATAAAATACAATCTTCTCTCACAGTCACGACAATGTATTTTATCAGACATATCCTGCGTTAATTATTTTGATTCTTTGTTTGAAAAAATGTACAAAGATATGGACAACCATATGCTAGCATGGCCATACAAAATTCACACACGTGTAGATATACACATACCACCTTCTAATATATGTACTTCAGTTACTCAGATAATCAGATAAATAGGCACACTTGTGGCTCTCCTTTTTCTTTTTTAATGCTAGTTGCACCTCCTTCAGGCACAATAGTGAACTGAAAGTAATGCATGTTGAGACAATTGCTTCCAGTGTGTACACATCTTAACAACTTAACACTCAATTCTGAAATACCCTTCCCAAAGCCCTGGTCTCAACCCTACTAAGTTGTGTTGTAAATTGTGGACAATGCTTAAAAGCCAGGTCTATACCAAGAAACCAGCCAACTTAAGTTTTGCCAAGAAGAGTGGTCACTTATCCAACTAGAATTATGTCAGAAAACTGGTTATTAGCTACCAAAAGTTTCTGGTTGAGGAACTTGCCAGAGGACATTTAACCAAATATTAGTGCTGGTGTATGTATTTAGAGCCTGTATGTTTACTTTTGACTCTTTGTGGATTAGAGAAAATCCAGCTCCTGTAAGCTTTTGTAAAGTACATAATAGATGTATACCCTGGAAAAAGAACACTTCAAAGAAATCATTAAAATCCCCAAATTACTCATGTCCATGATGTGTGTGAACTTCAGACTACAATTGTAAATCCCAGAATAAGATGTGATCTAACCAATTTGAGAAAGATTAAGAGATGCAAAATGATTACAAGAGAAATTCACTAAGCCCAAAGTGTGGCACAAAATGAGATATAAAAACACCAAATGAGAGACAAAACCCCCAAAACAAAAGAAAGTATAACACAAAGATACACAAAATGACACTAAAGATGCAAAAAACAAAACAAAAAACAAACAAAAAAACAACCCAACCAAAAACAGTGTCAACAGGGCAGACGCAGAGGAGCAAATGACTGTAAACAGAATCATAAATGATCAATATAAGAGACAGACGATGACTGGTATCAGCATGGTTAGTCCTTTGCGTGTATTACACCCCTGTGGTGAGTACAGCCCAATACTGTCACTAATCTGAATTCTTAAGATCTCCTTCCTGAAACTAATATATCTCTTAAAAATTAAACCTTTGATCAGACCTTTAGAGTTAATTATAACTGAATGATAGCCACGGTAGGTACATTTTCCCAGTTAACAAAAGAATATAATCTTAAACCGCTGATCCAACTCCTAGCCAATAGGTGGCGGTATATTAGCTCTAAACAGAGTTATCTGCCGACTACTCGGACAAGAAGAAAAAGAAGAAGTAAACGACAAGCTACTTGGTAGCTTATCCCGAATGTGCCTCTGAATGTGCTAGAAGATGTGAGGTTTAACTGGATTTCGTACACACTCTGCTTAGAGTGTAATTGCCTGCATACCATGGCGGACTGTCTGCTCGTATCGGACCGTGGTGGCTGGGCCGGGAAGCACTGCCGCGGTTTCTGCTGCTCTTGTTGAACCGTTAGCTAATTCAGCTAACGCTGCTGTTTTTACTTCAGCACAGCCGCTGTCGCTTCGGTGCTGCAGGGCAGTAGATCGCAACAACACGGTAACTTTGAAGCAAGTTGCAGGCATAAACAGCTAACCTAAGCAATGTCAGTGCTGCATCTCTTCCGCCATTAGGTCATTTGTATTGTTGTGGAGGATTAGCTAACGTTTTTTGACAACATAAAGACCGCTGCATGCTTTTGGAAGACACAACTTAGTGAACATGTTACCCGCTAACGCACCTAACACTCCCTGCAGCTCTAACGTTAACCACTGCTGCTGTCTACATATTTTGAGATGTAGCATCAGTTAGCCAGCAAGATGACTCGGACTCCGTGCAGCACATCTGAGTTTTCCGTCTGCATGTGAGCTGTCTGTGAGAGGGGAAATCATGTCTTGTAAAGCCGCAACCAAGGACAAGAAGTCCAGCTTCAGCAAGAAGCTGTTCAGGCGAGGCTCTGTTCGCTCTGTGGGCAGTTTTATGAGTAAACTCCTGAGGACACTCACAGCGCTGTCACACTTTGGATCCGAAGTGCAAACCGAGGATGACAAAGATGATGGAGGATTTTCCACGTTTAAATCTGGAAGTAAAGATGTACCCATGGAAGATGGGGACCTGGGGGGCTTCCTATCCAGGGAAAGGGTTCCTGGGGTGTCCGGTCTAAAAAACCACGGCAACACCTGCTTCATGAATGCAATTCTGCAGTGCCTCAGTAACACTGAACTCTTTGCCGAGTACCTCGTTTTGGAGCACTACAAAGGCGAGGAGGAGGACGAGGACCAACCAAAGACAAATGGTGTGCATTTGCAGAAGAAGGGTCTTCTGGCCAAAGGAGAGGTCACGGAGCAGCTGTCAGGACTTGTGCGGGCTTTATGGACGTTTGAGTATACCCCCCAGCATAGCAGGGACTTCAAGGTAAGAGTGACATCAATAAATCAAGGCGAGATAAATAGGGGACCTATTATGCTTTTTCATGTTTTCTGTCTTATATATACTCTTACAGTAGTGTATACAGTCATATTTAACATGACCAAAGTTTCAAAGAATGAGGGCAGTGCACTGTATAAACAAGGAATTCCTTTGGGCCAAACTTAAGCTTCTGTCTGCTTTAGATGCTTGGATGGAGATATGTTTTTCTACTCTTGTCTCTGTATGATGTCAGTGATTGCAGTGGCTGCTTTTGTTTGTTGATGCAACCAACCACTTCTAATAAAATAGCTTAAAGGGAGGTTGAATGGGCTCGTTTTAGACCGTGGATGAGCAGGAGTGGTGATAAGGGATCTGAGATAAATAAAGATTATTTTGAACCGTTGCTGATGCAGAACTACTTGCATAGGATAAAAAAAGTATTGAGTTGGACTTGAGCATAACAAGCCCTCTTTAAGTAAAGATGACCAGGATTATATTTTTATAACAGTGTATGGTAAAAACAATGCGTACCTACACCACACAAGTCTTATACCTGTTGTTAATAAAGCTTTACTCAATGATCTAGATATTCAGAGTGATTTCAGGATAAACGGTGGCAGGCATCGTAACTTTTGGACCATGCTGTTTCTTGCAGAATGTTGTGTCAAAAAATGCCACACAGTTTAAAGGAAACGCTCAGCATGATGCCCAAGAGTTTCTGCTGTGGCTGCTGGACAGAGTACATGAGGATCTCAACACCGTCAACCCCAACAGCAGGCCTGCTATTAAGGTGAATCCAGAAAATATTTGGTGTTCTAATGTACGTAACCCCCCCTAATCAAGCCACAATTGTGAATCATTAACTGGATATTTTCTCCTCATTGCAACTCATCAGTTTTCATTCCAAGGCTATTTTGTTTCAGTTTATATCTCATCAGTGTTCGGGGTGTTTTGGTCACTTGGTGCAGCTTCCAAATGAGCGGCATTCACAGTCTGGCTCATCTAGGCTTGCCAGGCTTTGTTTTCTCTTTTTTCCCCAGAGCTACTCAATAACAAGACTGTGTAGCTCCCACAGCAGCTTGTGAACCCTGATAGACCAGAATTTATTATGATGAAGTAATCAGACTAAACAAACCTGTTTGTTTTTGTTCAGCCACCTATTGAAGAAGACGATCAAAGCATAGAGGGACCATCTCCTCCCCTTTCTGCTGGGTCGTTTGTACAAGAACTGTTTCAGGCTCAGTACAGGTAAGCCGTAGATGTAGAAGCTCTGTTGCTCTGACAATGTGACAGGGAAGTCTCTGCACCACATTAAGATTTTTAATGTTTTCCCAACAGGTCTTCTCTTACCTGCCCTCATTGCCAAAAGCAGAGCAATACCTTTGATCCCTTCCTCTGTATCTCATTACCAATCCCGCTGCCTCACACACGGTGAGTTTCTCCATCTGAGCTGTGCTATAGGTCAGGGAGTAATCAGTTAACAACACTTTGATGACATGTTCTTACATGTTTCTGATGTGTTTGTTGCTCTACCAGGTTGTTTGCATTTCTACACTTTAAGCAGGCATGTTTGTTTAAAGGTCTTTAGAGGAATGATACCTTTCACTGGATGTAAAACAGAATGTGTGTGAAAATATGCAGTATATGTGATTGCAAAAGTGGGCGTGTTAAATGTCCAGGAGTAGATTTGTTTGTTGTTGTTGTGTTGTAGAGCATAGATCTCATTTTATAAATTAAAAAAAAAATTGTTCTTCAGGCCATGATATTCACATTTTATTTCAATTAAAATAATAGATTTTTACATGAAGGTCTAAAGCCATGATTAAGTTTACATCAGTAGTGAAAGAATTTGATATGGCCCTCTTAACATGAATTCCATTAGCTAAAAAGTAATCTCTTCCCTAAAGAAAAGAGCTCACATGGCTCAGAGGTGACAGAGTTGGAATGTGTATCGAGGTTGTCTGACATTTTAAGGAATAAAGCCCTTTGGAGATGAGTTGGAAGGCCAAAAAGCACGACTCCTCCCACGAAGAAGAGAATTTGAGAGTATGTGACTAGAACCTTAAAGGATTCATAACAGAAAACAAACACTCTGTAAGCCTCAGAGACTGAAAGACCCAGAGTGAAATTTCAAAAGCATACAAAAGAAGCGCAGAGTTTTTGAACAAAGCTTTACTGTTTGGATAAAGTAAAGATGATTCCCTAGCTAAGTGAAAGAAAGAGGAAGATGTCACCAGGGAAGCTACAAATTGTATGGCGATGTCTAAAGGTCACTGACAAACAGAGTTCCACAAACTATGAAATATGAGGATTTTGGCGTGTCACCATCCTGTTACTTTTTAACCTCTGGAGCTTGGGCATCACCAGGGCTCTGCTATTAGAAGTCTCATAGACATTTCTGTTCTATGATATGATCCTATCCAAATATTTACTTTATTGTAATATCCATTATTATACTTTACACTGATTGTTCTGGACTCGCAAAGAACAAATATTGCCTAACTGTCCAAATGCTTTTAGGCTCAAAGTATTTGGATTACATATCAAAGTATTTTTATGGTTGCAGTACGATAAAGATAAAAAGTGGCTTTATAGCACTTGGACACAAAGACAGCGTCATGGACTAAACAAACCTGGCGTAATGTTATCTTAGCATGTACTTTCAGGTAGCATGCAGAATCAGAGGTGTGATGTGTTACACAACAGTGCCTGCGTCTAGTGTGGCACCTTTCCCGTCATATCAGTTCAGCTCCGGCTTACTTAAAGGCCAAGCTGCAACACCACACCCTCCCCATTTTGTCCAGTATTAAATAGGTGTGTGAATTTTTTGTGTGTGTGTTTTATTTGTGCTGCTCATTCCCGTTTCTTTTTGTTAGGCCCTTGTATGTGACGGTGGTGTACCAGGGGAAGTACTCTCACTGTATGAGGATTGGAGTTGCTGTTCCGCTCAACAGCACCGTGTATCGCCTCAGAGATGCTGTGTCACGCGAGACTAAGATCCCAATGGACCAGGTGCTATTCCTGTCACTTATCAGGGTCTGCCACAGTGAGACTATATTACGGGCACAGTGTCGGTACAGCCAGTTCTAAAACGGAAGCGAGTTTTGCTCCAAGCCCCTGGCTGTTATAGGTTATATTTGGGAGGTAGTACGCAATTCTAACATTTGTTCTTAGTACTACAGCAGCAAAAAAGGGCTTGAGAGCATATGTAAATTACAGCTAAAGCAGGATGCAGCTGCTAATAAGATTACTGAATTGCTGTAATACTGATATGGACTTGATACAGAATAATTGCTACAAGGTTTAAATGTGCTGTTTTTCTCTTGTAGTTTGTTTTGACTGAAATGTACTACGACGGCTTTCACCGTTCGTTTTGTGACGATGATGACGATCTTGACATCATACAAGAGAGCGATTCCATCTTTGCCTTTGAGACACCCGAGACCTTCAGGCTGGAAAACATCCGCACAAAAAGAGGTTACTCAGTAGTTTTACATTTTTATTTTATTTTATTTTTTTAAAAGGTGTGTTCTGCATTTTCCACGTTTAATCAAAAAGACTCGCGTGCCATTCTGTCTTTCGCAGGAAGCCTTCTGGCAAATCTGAATCATAACAACTTGAAGTATGGGACAGAAATCAGCAGGACTCCGTCTTTTATGCAGGGCGCTGTGACACCTGTAACTGCATCACCCAATAAAAACCTGGGACCAGAAAAAATGATCCTTTTGGTGTGTAACAGAGCGTGTACTGGCCACCAAGGAAAGAGGTACTGCATCTCAGAATGATTTTATGTTCTGCATTTCTTACTCATCCACTCTGCTTCTTCTGATTATGTAATACATGCCCTGTTCTTGTGGGTCTGTCAGTGATAAAGAAGGGTTATTGACATAACCCACAATTTGTCCCTGGCATTTACCTAATAAAAGGCCTGATGGAGAAGCTGATAGCAGCTAATGGAACTTGTGCATTTTGTTTTTTTATTTTTAGGTTTGGCCTGCCTTTTGTACTGTACTTGGAGCGCACTGTGACCTGGGATGCTCTGCAAAAAGAGATCCTTGAGAAAATGCGCCATCTTTTGAGGCCTGGGGTCTACATTCAGGTAGGATGACAACCACTCACTGCCTTATACTCAGTTTATTTCCTTAAGTAGTCCTGCAGCCTTTATTTACCTGAACTGCTGAAGTCAAAGGTTTTATTTGGAGGTGGTTTATAGTGATCGTACCCTCTGTTTGATCACAAGTAAGTACAAACCTTCCTCCAGCATTCTCCTGTTTATACCGACTATACAAGCAGTGACTACCACTTGTGGGGAGATTATTAAGAAAGCTTTATTTTAAACAACAAGGTATCTAGACCCATCAGTCTAGATACCTCCTGCACTGATGGGTCACATCTTTGCTAGCTTAACATGAAAGTTCATAAAACAGAAACAAATGTCGAGTGACACTTTCTGACAGATGATGTACAGCTGGAAAGACAATAGTCTTAATTTATTTTTTAAGTGAAGTTGAAATTTTAATAGGTATCAAAACTATTTTTAAGACAAAAGAGTTTAAAGTAGTTGGATGACACTGGGGGGTTTATATTTCATTTTCATTCTGTGTGCAGGTTGGACCTTTCAGTCTTCGAGTGGTTGGCGTTGTTGGCATCACCTACCTCCTGCCCCAAGATGAGCGACCACTGTGTCATCCAACTGTGGAAAGGTCCGTTCAGATAGCCATTGTTATATTTGATAACTTCTTGATTTCAGATGAGAAGTATGACCTAAAATTTAACTAAGTCGGGATATGTTTATTCAGAACGTTCTTTAGTAAATTTCAGCTTACTCACACTGTGACTTCTTGTTACAGCTCATAAAAGCAACTTATAAGGCTAATAACCCAGACTATAAAATGACTGTTTTTCTCTCTAAAGCCTGTTTACATTGCCATAATTATATTGGATCACTGAACTTAAAAAAATAAATAAAAATGCAACCTTGCCTTGCAAAACAAGTATAGCCGTTTGACATGTCGTAGTCATGTAATGTAGTAACAAACTCAGCAGTTTAAAAAAGGTGTATTACCGGTGCCAGGCTCTCCAAATGCCTTAATGTTTTGCAGCAGTCACAGCACGTCAGTGAAAGTGAGAAAATCTGAAATCCTAATAAATACTGGTGCATAAACATAAAGGTAAAGGCAGGCATGAGCTTGAGTAAATAGTTTGAAGTTGTAATTACATCAATTTTCAGCTTTAATCTCACCTCTCCACACTTGCCCCATCAGTTCTACTTCACTTATGACCTGAGCAGAGGACATGCCCTAACAGGATTTGAATGTTAAATTACCAGTTTGGCCTGTTTGACTTAGAAACTGAATGATTTCAGAATAACAAAACAAGTCACAACACTGCAGATGCACAAACCAAAGTGCAATTATATTTGATTTTATTATGATCATGATTAATCAGTGGCGATCATAACTAGCATTCTTTCTTTTGTTTATTGATTACAGTCCTGAAACATTTAATAAAGCTCTGTTCTCAGTATAAACTATTAACTCTCATACTGTATTCAAATGTCTGTCTGACATAAAGGTGTTTTTAAATTACATTTAAGTGAATGAAACTCTTGTCATACAGTGCTTGGAAGAGGGGAAAAAACCTTTTTCACTCATCTTACTTTGTTGCTAAATTATTTTTTCTCATTACAGAGCATACAAGTCCTGTGGACAAGGGGGACCACCACATGTGAAAATTGTGGTTGAATGGGACAAAGAGACCAAGGACTAGTAAGTGGAAAAAAATACGGATGTGTATGTGTCCAGTTTCACTTGTCTACAGCACAGTTGTTCTGCAAAGGATAAAAAGTTTGAATTGGAATTTGTGGGCCCTTTAACCAGAGCTAAACAAATATCATTGTTAAATTAAAAAAGTATAGTTTTTGTTAGCCATGACCTATCTACCCAAATATAAAAGCCAGCTTTGACAAATAGTAAGAAATGAGGTCTTTACTATAGGCAGACCAATTCTGCTTAAGACCCATTTTGAGATGGGGAAATGCTGAAAACTGTTCTGAAAATTGGTAAAGCCACTGGTTATAACTGACTTTGTTGACATAACATTGACTCTGTAATTGATTATGATTGCTACAGACAGCCTAGTTTTGCTTCGTAAGCAGTTCCATTCAGGCCACCATAGAAATGATGGAACATTACAGACAAATGCGGCTGAACTTCAAAGTGTTTTGATGTCTGCAGTTGCAGAATTTTGACCCGTTTCTGGTCCTGACTTAATGTAACTGCCTTTTGACTTTAAGGGCAAAATCTGTAGTGCCACAGACACAGAAAACCCCCCACCTTCCCCACTCCCATCTCTTCTATTGTAGCTGTCAGGGCTGTGGTTTAGCAGTTCAATGTGTCTCAGCATTTTCAGTAAAATTGATGGTGACAGTAATTGCTTTGCCGAGTGTTTCTGAAAAGACGTTCAAATTGAGCAACACCTCAAACTTAACTAAGGATGTTTCAGAGGACGTGGCCTTTTCTGTGCGTACCTCCTAACATATCGTTTGCTTGACAGGATTTCTTTTTTCAAGAACTAACTTATGTAAAATGTCAAAAAATTCACGCTGCATTTGAAGCAGTTCCTTCTTTCTCACTAAGCTGACTAATATGTCGAGCAGTTAACACAAACGCCCATGCTGGCCAAATCAAACTTTTTTTTCCCCCTTTTTGGTACTTGGATGTTGATGATGTTGGCTTTGAACAAATCCTGTCGAGTTCATGTGTAATGCATGTCTGCACAAGTGCTGATTGTGAAGCCCTTTAAAGTCTTAAATCCTTTAGTTGCACTGCTGGGTGTGAACCGTTAATGTAAGGACAAACAGCATTCTTATGACATGGTAAACAATTACTTCATCTGTCTCAGTTACAATAAAATACTGGTCAGTTTATTTTTCTTTTATCAATCTCAGATCCTGTGATCCTCACCTGACTGCGCTGTTACACGAAGGGTGTGTTTCTTTTTCTGTTTCCCACAGTCTGTTTGGACACACCGAGGAAGAGTATATTCCGGATGCTGAGAGTGTCTATCTGCATAGAGAACAACATCACCAGCCGCAGGCCTGCACCCTTGCTCAGTGCTTTCAGCTGTACACTAAAGAAGAGCAGGTAGACACACGAGCATGTATGCATGCGTGCAAGACGGCACTGTTAGTAGTTTAAGTTGAATAAATAAATCGTAAACTGGCCTTGGCACATGCGCTCACAGTGGTTTTACTGTGTTTTGCTCTGGAGTAAAAGAGAGAAGTTGGAGGGAAATTCGGGGCCTCATCCTGTGTGAGGTCTATTATATAAGCTCTGTGGTTGGGGCTTTCTCTTCATAGCTACTCCTTGGGTCTTGTGTGTTTTAGCTGGCCCCAGACGACGCCTGGCGCTGTCCCCACTGCAAGCAGCTGCAGCAGGGCCGGATTAAGCTCAGCCTGTGGACGCTCCCGGATGTACTCATACTGCATCTCAAGAGGTTCAGACAGGTATTTTAGTTCATCTGGATATTTTCAGTAAGAATTTGTAAGTAAGTTTTTTGCTAAATCCTATATGTTGACCAGCAGATATTAAAAATTAACACTGTACATCTGCAGAACTTAAAGGTTAGAGTTTTAGTCTAGGTGGACAGCTGATGGTCAGATAACGAGACTCTGTTGCAACATGCTTCTATATTTTTGTTTCAGGAGGGGGACCGGAGGGTGAAGATGCAGAACATGGTGAGGTTCCCGTTGATGGGGATGGACATGGCTCCTCACGTGGTTAAGAGAAGCCAGAGTAGCTGGAGTTTACCTTCCCATTGGTCTCCGTGGAGACGGTCCTATGGACTGGGAAGGAATCCTGATGACTACCTGTATGACCTGTATGCTGTTTGCAACCATCACGGGAACATGCACGGAGGCCACTACACTGGTAATGCGAGCAGTTCTTTGCTTCAGACCTATTTTAAAATGGATCAGAAATGCAAATTAAACCTTTTTTTAATGCCTGTCCTTATTTTCTCTCATATGTGCAATGTTACTGTGTTTGAAAGTCAAATGAAATGTGGGCAAGCTGTCAAATAGTGATGTAAAAGTATATAAAAGTAATCCCTGTAAGCCAAAAGCTCAGAGTCAGCCTCCAGACTACTGGAATATAAGCTTCATGCCAAGCTAATGTCAGCGAAGCACATGATTTCCTTATATTTCCAAGTGTTATATCCCAGTAGAGTCAAACTACAAGCTGCTTGGTAACATTTTTGCTGAGCAGTATTTTGGGATTAGGAGAAAGTGGGCTTTCAGACAAGCGGGCATTTAAAGGGACAAAACCAAAAAATGGCTTGTTTCAGCCTGAGGTAAAACTGAGTGGGACATCAGGGGAAGGAGTAAAAAAGATCAAGTCAAACAATGAATCACTGATTTGCTTTTAACTGTGATAAGATGCAAATTAAACGTTGTATTGGAAATGAGCATATCAAGCAGCTGAATGTGTTTGCCATCCATGTTAACTCATTCTTTACTTTGTGCTCACAGCATACTGCAAAAACTCCATTGATGGTCAGTGGTACTGCTTTGATGACAGTGAAGTTACAGCAATAGCTGATGATGACGTGTGCCAGCAAACAGCCTATATACTGTTCTATCAGAGGAGAACAGTCATCCCCTCTTGGTCTGCCAATAGCTCTGTGGCTGGTCAGTATTTATTTATACACCATTTGTCCACCTAGCATATGTAATGTATACCGTACCATAAAGTGGCATAATAAGCTTTATGTGACATTTAAGGCTTAAAATGTATCCATGTTTGTGTTTTAATCAGGCTCTACTAGTTCATCCTTGTGTGATCACTGGATCAACAGGCTACCTGGCAGCAGGCCTGCTAGTTTGGCCTCTGGAGCCTCATCCAGACGCACTTCTCTGGCTTCACTGGCTGAGTCGGTTGAGTTTCCAGTCGAACGTAGTGAGGATGACGGTGAGAAAATGCTGAACTTTCATTTATTTATTTATTTTTATTTAAAGGTTCCTGATTGTTCATTTTCATTGATTTTCATCATACACACATCTACTGCCTCCTGAGCAGGTCATAGTTTCAGAAATGCACAAAGTTCAGAGTTTGGTTTCAAGGTTTTTAAGTCCATCGCATTTATAGGGATACTTTAAAGCTTCCTCTAAAGACAATATCTAAAGTGGGATTAAACATTACAGTCAAGAATTACAAACTCAGACCTTAAATTTACCAATCCCAACTCTAATAATTAAAGTCACAAGGCAAATATGGCATTGGAGTGAAATGAACAAGTCCCCACAGATCTCTGAGGTGTGGGAAACCTTCACTAGCCAGTCTGCAAGATATGGCTTGCATGTTGTAAAATTTCAGAAAACTATGCATGACTTGTCTTGGATGCTCCCTTTTTATTAACTTATAATTTAACATGGTTTTTACTAGTCATCGTGTAGGCCTTGGTCTTGTACTAAGCGAGAATAACATTACAGGCACTGTAAATGTGATAAAGTCCTTTATTATATAGCATAGCTTTGTAGCAATGTAGAAATATGGCCTGAGTGATGTTTAAGGTCCAGTGGGTTATAGCTGTTTGCAATTTTATTGATATTGGCTATGGGGCGATCGTGGCTATGGGGCGATCGTGGCTATGGGGCGATCGTGGCTCAAGAGTTGGGAGTTCGCCTTGTAATCGGAAGGTTGCCGGTTCGAGCCCCGGCTTGGATAGTCTCGGTCGTTGTGTCCTTGGGCAAGACACTTCACCCGTTCCCTACTGGTGGTGGTCAGAGGGCCCGGTGGCGCCAGTGTCCGGCAGCCTCGCCTCTGTCAGTGCGCCCCAGGGTGGCTGTGGCTACAATGTAGCTTGCCATCACCAGTGTGTGAATGTGTGTGTGAATGGGTGGATGACTGGATATGTAAAGCGCTTTGGGGTCCTTAGGGACTAGTAAAGCGCTATATAAATACAGGCCATTTACCATATTGGCTTTGATAATGGCTAATAAATGGAAATTTAAAAACTAGAGAGTATTACATAGTTTGTCCATCAGATGGCACTCTGCAAGTTCCCTGTTGGTAACATGTGTTTATAATGCTGCAAAACAACCAGCTGATCACAGTAGAGTCAGTGTTAATGAGCAATAGATAATCTGTTGTGGTAATAAAACAAGATTATTTTTTTTAAACAACACGGTCACATCATCTAATAAGGACTCAAAAAAAGAAAACCAGCCAAAATGTCTATTTTTTAAATAATCAAATATCAGTGTCAGTATTGTTATTGATGTAGATACACTGATGGATTTACCCCCCCAAAAGTGTGAAACAGTACAACTATTTCATTTGATTCTTAATATAAAAATAATAATGCTTGTTCATTATTGTGTAGATGTTGGTGTGTTTTAAACTAAATAATTCCCTGTTTTTTAGGAGGATTCTCTGTCCGCCCCTTTGTGAGGAGTATTCAGCGGCAGAGTTTGTCATCCAGGTCATCCATTGCCAGTCCTTTAGCTTTCAGTGACAGTGGGATAAAACCTTCCTGGTCTCTCTCTGCCAAGCTGCACATGAGATCTAACTCGCCCTCACGGTTCTCCCTTGACTCTCGGTGTTCCCCTCCTTTAGAGAGGATAGGAGAGGCATGTGACGACAAGGTTTCCACATCGTGTTTTGGCAGCTACAGTAAACACGAACGATACTTTGGCAACAGGACTCCGTTGTCTATGATGGAGAGCAGTTTCCCCGACCAGGACAACAATAAAAGGTTCTTAGACATGTACTGTCGGGCTTCCACTCCAGTGGAAAAGAAGATCACCAAAAATGAGCCAACTGAAAACAACAACCAGATCACAGCTATAGACCAAAACATATTACCCACTCAAGCTACTCCCTCCAAAGAACAGAAACGTAAGAATAGTATCGGAGGATTTGGCTTAAAGGCTGAAAGCACAGGATCCACAAAGAGTGTCAGCAAAGTGGAGCAAGATAAAAGCTCCAAAAAACGATTGTGCTCGACCCACAAGACCTCTGCACCTGAGACGTCTTCCAGTACACCAGTGAAAGGTAAAAAGCTGAGCAATACTAAAGAGAAGAGTGCAAATGCTAAGAAAAGCACCTCGACACCTAGTGGGACTCCCTCCAAAACGAAAGAGTCAAATCAGCCTCCAGAGGCTACGCCACAACATAAGCCATGCGTCCGTTCCACGCCTCAGTCCTCAGCTTCTCCTTCACCAACCTCAAAGAAGAATTCCACTGTCACTGAGAAGAGCTCAACAAACAGCAGGAAGCGGCTTATAGAAAGGAGCTACAGTAGAGATTCTATGCACACTAGCCCTCTGGCTGACAACCTCAGATGCGGCTCGGTAGCACGCTGCTCACTTTCAAAGAGCGGCGAAAGCAACCGTCCTGAGAGGAGATTTGTGCGGAGTTCCAGCAGCAGTTCTTCTGTCACTAGCCTGCGTTCACCCAGCGTTTCCACCAGAGATCTGCAGCGCAGCAGCAAATCTGAGGAGAAAGGGTTGTCTTTCTTCAAGAGTGCCCTCCGACAAAGGGAAAGCCGCCGGTCGGCTGATTTAGGAAAAAGTACCATGCTCACCAAAAAAGCCTCGGAGAGGACATGCAAGCAGAATGGACAAGCCAAGGAGATCGGTGGCAATGGTGGAAAGCCAGGAGACGCGGCGTCTTCTCCGAAATCTGCAGAGACTCCTGGAGGTGAGACAAAATCAGAGACAAAGGAGTCTTCCAAGCCCCCCAGCTCTCTGAGTCGCTCTCTTTTAAATGTAGGCAAGTCCAAGTCTTCCACTTCTGAAGTAAGTTCCAAATCTCCTAATGGGAAGAAACCCCTTGAAAGAATGACATCTTCCCGAAAACTGTCATCGAGCATGCAATCTCCTGCACGAACAACACAGAGGCCTCAATGATACATCTATAGTCGGTATATTGAACAAGCATAATGCAGCTAATCTTTGTGCCTAAGTTTCAGCGAGCTCCAGATGTATTTAAGACACATTTTTGATGTTATGGTTTTGTACTCTTGGTTTAAATGCACATGTTGGGTTTGCAATTTTAGTATTGGCAGCCAGCTTTGAGTGTTTAAAGATATTTAAAAGTACTGTATCATCATCCGCCTACCTGAGTGCCAAGCACTTGTGTAGTATGCTGCCAATTTAGCTTCTTCCAGTAGTAAATATTGATACCTTTTCCACCTTTGGTGGTGCAGCAGCATATTTGATTTTGTGCACGGAAGACCTGTACGACACGAGCGTGAAATAAAACTTGATTTAAAATGTAGCAGCTTATCCATTTGAACTTGAGTCTCTACGAAATACTTATCAATGTCTTGTGCACCAGTAACTTGTAATTCAGATATTGTAGTAGTTTTGTTGTAGTTTTCTGTTACACAGGTTCCAAGTCTTCTAGTTATTCTAGAATTGATTAGCTGGCTGCTGATGCTTGAATTCTGCTGCTGTTCTGTAAGCATTTCAAATCATTGTCAAAGGGTACAAAACTTTAACATCAAAAATAGCCTCTGACAAATACTGAAACAAAATTATTCAGACATGCACACAAATACAAAAGAGTTTCATTCCGAAATAGAGTTGGCTAATAGTACATTTCATTGATTGTTTTTACCACTGATGGGTTAAATCTCTGTTCTTCAAGCAAGTTTCTCCATGCACCTACTGCTTTAGTCTATAAAGGTCTTACAAATATTATTCTTACTCCATTTTTCCATTAAGAAAAAATAAGTAATCTCATAATGTGGCTCTACTTGATAGTTCCTAGCATTGATACAGAGCAGCAGGAAGAACAAAACCAGAACTAATGTTGGCAAGAAATTAGAATTGGTTTACAATTTGTCCAATAATTCAAAACGTTATTATTTTTTTTACGAGTACCTTTTTAAATATAAATCTATTTTTCAAAATTTTATTGAAGTACTTTTGCATTAAATTGATAGTGTGTTTTGGAATGAAACCCTTTACAGTCACGGTATATAAATATATGTATATGTGTCTGTACATATATTGACAGAAAGTATATGGTATGTAACTCATTTTTTATTTTCTCCTTCCATGAGCAAGATGAAAATAATCTTAAGCGCCTTTCAATGCTGTACATGTAAACAAATAATTGCCTTTGGCAACATAGTAGTCTTCTACTGTATGCATCACTGAGTAGGAATGTTTTGTTCGCACTTTGTAAACACGAAGCAGTGTCGTAATTATTAATTTAGTAGTTTCGAGACATATCAGACAGTAGATTCAACAGGCCTTAGACTTGAAATGATAAAAGTGTACATTCATCTCGATGTTTCAGGGGCCATTTTTTTTAAGAAATCACCCCTTTATTTCACCTGGTGCTCTAAAATGCCACTGCTCCACTAGCTGTTGTTTCTTAAATGAGCATTCTTTCAAATGATGACGTTCAGAACTGTGACCACAAACTTCAGAAAAGGTATTGTTTATCATAACCCGCGGTACCTCACTGGAGAATATTTTCCATTTTGTTATTCATCAGCTTGAATCAGAATATTGATAATGAGCCATTTGGTTGATTATAGATCTACACATACATTGTCATGGAGTGGTTGTTGTCCAAATATGGACATGTATGCGAAAATAACAGATGCATTGTGGAGTAAAGTTCAAAGCAGTGGCAGAATATTATCAGTGCTGCCGTCATGATGCTTGCTGGCCTTTTTGTGAACAATCAGCTTTAGTTCACTATAGAAATGCCCCATTTATAAGGCAATACTCATACATTAGGCACCACTGTAGTGTATGTTTCAAAAGATTCAAAGTTATTTTATTATAAACCACAACTAAGTGATTTTACTTCTAGCATAAAACATTTTGAGTTTGGTATTTTGCAGTATCTTTCTCACTATTTCTCTGTAGCATATATGAGGTTTCAGGTTTACATTGGGTTCTCAGATGGTTTTGGATGCCACTCATTTTTAAACAGTTCGGTGTATTATTTCAATGGTCTGTACAGGTTGTTAAAATTGAAATTATACCCAGAAACGTTTAATCTACCTGGTTTGCTTGATGAATTGTCACGTTTAGACAACACGATGTGCTCGAGCAACACTAGATGACGTTTCATGTCTTTATTGAAGCCACCTGTTAAACCTTTCCTTGCATTTAATAACTGGTCGAACATCCTGTTAACCTTCCAGTAATAATTAATTTGTTTATAACTGGGACACTTATTAAAGTAGCCTCAAACCTGACATTTAAGGGAAGCTTTTGAAGGTCTCAGTCAGTGATGAACATCCTATTTATCCTCAGGACGTTTTTATCGCTACTTCTGCGATTTAACATGGCGTGCTAATCTTTAGTGTTAGTGTGGGGTTGCATAAAAAGGTGTCTGCTGCAGACCTGGGACTTTTCTCCGTACGTGGACTGACTATGGCATTCAAGCTGCAACAGACCACAGAGATTACATAGAGCTGTTTAAATATGGTGGTGTTCTTGTAGCTGCTCTTTTCTACTTAACATGTGTAATCTATCAGGAAGCTGACAATGGCACTTTGGATCAAAGCAGGATCATTTTAAGTACATTTAGCTTTCCCTTTCTTGTTTGCCTGTTTAGAAGTCTGTAATTGAAATGTAGTGGTTAGTGTGTATTTTAGAGAGCTGGGCCTTGGCATTAAGCTTTTTTGTTTTTTGCCCATAAATTTTCTTGCTACATAAACAATTTATTAGAACATCTCACGAAGCAGTAGACAATCTCATAATGTAATAAAGTCAAAATGTATAGTGTTTATAACACACTGTGTAAATACGGTTTGTGGTTTGAGGTGCGGATGTCGCCAAACCTTTTATTTGGCTTTTTTCCTGTATATGTTGGACACTAAAAACTGCAGGATGTTTTCACTCATTTTTATAGATTGGCTTTGTTTTGATAACGTAGGGTTAGATGAGAGCTGTTGATTTAGCAGTTGCAGTTAAAGGTCCTAATGGCAAGCAGTTTGTTGAGCTTAAAATTGGCGGTGTGCAGTCTAAACTCTTGAAAGAAAGCTGGAAGCATATTGCGCACCTGTTACAGCCCTGCTGCCAAACATGAACCATAAAAACACTACGATTGCAAAAATCTAAAAAAAAAAGAAATCATAACAATGTCTTTGTTGTTTGGTGTTCATCAGATGGATTCAGTTTGATTTACAAAAACGTGTCAAACTGCCGCATTTGAGGGCCACTGAATTTATTAACGGTTGAAGGACAAAATATAAGATTCCTAGTTATCAATTCCAGGATCGGTCATCTCGTAGCTTTATCTCCACGCCAGTTATGTGTCTGCATTTTTCATTTTTGTTTGTAAATTTGTTGTCAGTGTACAAAATCGAGAATGATTAAGGAATGCAGTATTGCATGAAAACGCTAATGCATGTATTTATTAACTATGCAAAATTCTGCAGCTGTGTTAAGTAGAAAGCAAAGCATGGCTGGTATATTCATCGCTTAATTTGCACGTCATTTAGAAACTGTAAAATCTAGCATACTTCATCATTGCTTTAAAGGATTAAACTTAATGTTGCCTATATGAAAGAAAATCTAATTAATTCCCTAACTGCATATAGCATTATATCAATTAGTGTTTTGTTTTTTTCTCACTTTGTTATTTAATTCTGCTTATCTGTGCTCTCTGGGTGCTCCTACCACAGTGGTTGTTTATTGTGTGTCTTCTTTAATATTTACTGTTGTACACCAGCAGAGACAACACTATGGAATCGATTATCTCTCTTTGATCACTATATAGACTCATTATGTACGCGTATATCGTAAGAATTCCAACTTTGGTTCACCTCAGTGAACGGTTTGTGAACCCCTGTTTCCATGTTCTCAGCTGCATTGAAGATGTGGTCTGTCTGTCATATCTGTCATATAAAATAGATACATGTAGCTCAATGCAATAAACAAAGATAGTAAATTTATAGTTTTATAACACAGTACATGATCAGTGACATTATAATATTAATATCTTAATACTTTTGAGGGTTTTTTTATTTTATTTTTCTTATTGTAAACTGTTTATCAACAAACGGTAACTTCCAATGTTTTAAAACGGTGCCATTTATTCTCTTTTTTCTTTCTAATGACTGGTGAAGTGGGTATTAAACGTTAATCACTTTAGTTGTAAAATGCATTCAGGCTTCCCTGCAGAACTTAATTAGGATTAGAGAATCCTGCTTAGAGTTGTTGTTGCGACATAGACGTTTTGTTTTGCTGTTAAATTCATGATGTTCAATTCAAAGTTGCCGTAGCAAAACTACCATAATCCTACATTTGAGGTACAGACTTAAGGTTCTGCAGATGGCGAGGTACTGCAAATACACACCTGGATGAGCTGAAATAGCCGGTTAGGATTTGAGAAGCTTTTGAGAGCATTTTCAAACGGAAACACTACAAAAAAAGGATGCTGAAACTTTTCAGAAGCCTTAAGCAAAGAAAATTGTAATGGACAGTTTCTATCTTTGGATCAGAGAATCTAAGGAGAGGTTTGATGAATGAATGTCACAAGTCTCATTTTCTTTTAAACTATTTTAACACTACAGTGCTTAATGAAAGCATGCCTCTTCTTTTACTTTCTGTATAAATTGTAATGCGTTTGTACACTGCATTCATGGAGATTTGTTTTCATTCTAAAGTCTTTTACTGTACTCCCTGCTGAACTATGTGGTTATTATATTGACATCTGCAGTGTCTGAATAGACCAATTTTTCTTTCTTTTTTTTTTTAATTTTAGTTTACATTAGAATATTTGTTCCAGCATATGCCTGCTATTTCACTTTTTTTTAATATATATTTTTACAATTGAAACAACCAGTTTCAAGTTCATTAGACTGTGTCCAAGCAGTCTGTTAATTTATTTGTATTTGTCGTTTTTTAAAAAGTCATATATGCACTTTTTTTCCCTCCAAAAGAATGAATGTGTATATACTTTGTTGGTTAATCCATGCAAGTATAAATTGAAAAAGATTAAAAATATTGAAACTGTCTTGGTTGTTGTGCTTTTACTTTGTGTAATGTTGAGGTATAGCTATTCCTACACTAGGGGGAGTGTTTCTCTAACAAATCTGTCCACAGCATGACTCCTAATGCATCTCATGTGTTTTCTTGGTTTATGCATCATTAAAAAAATGAGGTTTTGAAATACATAAGAGGCTCTAAATTTCTGGACAGGGTTATTATTTCAAGCTTTCACTGGTTCCAGAATATCGAGGTCCGGGGGTGGGAAGTGCAGATGGGAGCAAGTCTGAGCTTAGCTTTTACTCAAAGACGTAATCACTTGTCAGATTTTTGTTTTTTTCCATCCACCTTTTGGCTTCTGTGTCAGTGAAAAGGGATTTAAAAAACAAACAAAAAACTTGCATAGCAGAATAGCAGAGCATGTTCCCAAGACAAGTTAAAAGAAGATCATTTTCTGCCAATACTTTGCAACAAATTAGATAAAACATATCTTTTTCAGGCAGGAGGTAAAATATGAGGTATTCCCAGTAATACTTCAAACTTCCAGCTCTGAGACACTGCAAATTTACAATTATGTTTTAAATAAACTGATTATTTTTTTTAAAAGAACCCTTAAAAAAACATGAATTTATTATTAGTTTAGCATAGTTTCTATTCTCCTATAAAATATTTCATAGTGGTCGTATTAATACTTTGTGTAAAGATCTTTGATAAATGTTCTTTTTTTTTTTTTTAATCAGATTCTTCATTTCGTTACCAGATAAGAACAATCAGCATTTAGGTGCCACATGTAGAGGCCTCGTTATTGGCTCTCTGTCATGGGTCATTGTAAAGCAGCCGTTAAGCCATAGTGGTGTTTGCCTAAATTTTGAGGCATCTGAATATCTCTTACTGTCTGTCTGACTGTTATCAACTTGTCAGCTTACACTATCAAACAGGACAGCCAGTCAGCTGCTGGCTGACATCCACTTCATGCATCATTTGAAATTTCCTGGTAAACGAAGGATGCCATTTACTCTTATTCTCCAGTGCTTTTAAATGGAGTCAGAGCAGCATCTGAGTCTCCTCTCACGATAATACCAGTCCCCTGTGGTACAGTGAAGTTACTTTAGCAATTCGCCTGTGGTTTTATCTTCTTTGTCCCCTCTTTTGACTCCACCCCAGAGAGTGCAGCAAAATCAATAATAATTGATTTTAGAAAGCAGGAAAAGGAGGTTAGAATTCAAGGGAAGGACCAGAGGAAGACAGAGACAGAGAGGTACGAGCAAAGAGGTGCAAGACCCTAAGCATAATATGCATGTGCTGGCACAGATAAAGGTCACCAACATGAACCTGTCTGTAACAACAGATTATAAAGTGTCTAGCCTCGCAGTTACTGAGGTCTCGCGTATAAAAGAAGAATAGTGGCAGCTGCAAACAGTTACAGTGACAGTAAGTCATTTTATTCAATAAAAAGGTAGGTGTGTTGAGTTCAGTAAAAGTCAATTTTAGAGATTTGTAAAAGAGAAGACATTTTTTGGCAGTTGTACTTATAAACGCTGTAAGATTTTGACATTTTCTGTTCATTTAAAAAAAAATGCATTAAATCGGATATAAAACCTGCTGCCCTTGTATAAGCATTCATGGTGATGTTTCTCCTTGTAGCAGCCAATTAGTTGCTTATTTTCCTGTTTCCTGTTGTCGCTTTTAAGGTTGAGTTTTTATCAGTCCTCTATTTCCAAGACCACTCAATCAGGGTAATGTTCAAAGCAGGACAAAACAGCAACAGACTTTCAGTACAGAGAAAAAAGGCTGTTTGATTTCTATTGCAGGATTTGTCTGGGGTCTGATGGGTCAGCGTGGCTGACAGCTTGGAGATTGATAGTTGAGATCTTTCCCAGGCGGAACAGTGTTGGACAACATGAGCAGTGATCCAAGGCACCAGCAGAGCAGAGTGGAGGTGGGGCAAAAACTGCAGATGTGGTGAAGAGTGTATATGCGAGCGGGCCTGTGTGTGGTCTTTTGGCTGAAGGCCATATCCCTCCTGTCATCAGGACTGCTGAATGGTACTCAGTACCTGCAGACTCAGATCTAAGCACCTGGGGATCCACCAGTGCTTCGGGATGAGTAAAATTTCAAAGAAAATGGAATCTTTTATTTTTTTTTCTCTTTTTTTGTTCTTTGTCCTCTTATTGAATTTTTTTTTTATTATTCCCTGCTGTCATTTCCTTTCCTTTCTTATCTAGTGTTCTCAGACAAAGCAAATACCCCAAGATTAGCACTGAGAGAAATCGTCACTCTTCCTGATGTTGATCAGAGCCATCCGAACGGTGAGTTGATTTTAATATAGATACATACACACATGCACATCCAATCGCAGTGCAGCTGCAGTGTTCCACTGATTTTTCCTCTCTTATGAAAACAACATGCTTATAAAAGTGATTTTAAAAGTTGATATCGCTGGGTTCTCCACTTCAGGGTATGCATTGTGGAAAGGTGGATGACCTTTCACATAATATTGTGTGCGTCTCATAGAGGAAACATTTTCTGACACAAGATTTTGACTTCAGCCGGCAGCTTGTTATTGTGACGATATATGGAAGTATTCATCAGTATATGGCAGCATAAAGTATAACTGAATAAACAATTACTATACAGCGACCATGTATCGGCAGGACTAGGAATCTTCAAAGTTTGCAGCATAGCTTGCAGTATGTATTAAAAATCCCTTCTTATGTTGGTTGCATGACCAGAATCAGACAGGTGCAATAACCTTTTGTACAGCTCAGCAGATTTATAGTGAGAGCCTTTTCACTATGACTTTGATGGCCAGTTTCTATTTTGGCTGTATTACTTTCAGTGTGGGATAAAACATAAAGAACTCAAACCTGGCACTGAGCAGGTGACAGGTACTTGAATATTGCCTTTGCATAGATGTATTTGCATACATTTCTGGAATAATGATGTAAAATGAACATTAATGTTGTAAGCATTTTCTTGAAAATGAGTACTTATTCAGTTAGTGTAGCTAATGCAATTGCTGCCCTACCGTTTCACTAAGAGGACAAAATAATTCTCAACGCTTTACAGAAACATACATTTTAAATATGAAAAATATCACAGAAATAACTCATTTTCATAAGGCCCACAATTAATTGTGTATTTCCGCTAGAACGGAATCTATTATATCTGAAATATACTAAAATAAAGGGGTAACACTTAAAGTTTATACATGAAAGAAGAAATAATTGAACTATATGTAATTTTAAGTAGTGCATAATGTCTTAGAAGTATATAAGATAGGCCTATAACCTGCAATGTTTGATGGTGTTTATTTTTTTTATTGTAAGTAGGAAAGGGAGATTGGTCATTATCACAATTTATATGTACTATAAGAGTACAGCTGAAGAGTCAAAAACCCATCATGTGCACTAAAATATTGTGCAATTACGACATAAGACTGGAAGGTTAAGCTACTCTAGAATACAGCCCGTGGCCCTGAAAGTACAGTGCATTCACAGAATAAGTTGTGGAAATATTGCTTATTTTTATGCGGGAATACGTGGAAGATACTCACTACTTGCTTGCAGGATAATTTGTGTCTTCTTGTATCTTGTGTGGATAAAATATATTTAAATTCCTTTTAATTCTAAGGAAATTACACCCTTAGCCGTGTCCCTCATTGTAGTTGTAACAAATCAGGAAACAAAAATCTTATAATGGATAATGCAATTTGTCTCATTGCAGTTCAGCAATGAGACAAATTTCATTATTTTTGCGTCTGTAAGTCATCACAACAGCTTTAAAAAAATAAATAAAGCAAGATGCAGTTGAAGTCTAGACTCTCACTTTCGCAGTTCCCTATTTTACGAGATTAGAAGATATCAGTGCAAAAGAAATAGACCACCAGCTGCAACAACAAAGCAAATCCAACATTGTGAGAGCAGAAACTTTAGGGGTGGTTGGATAAACAGTTTTAAAACAATCAGGGGGATAAAAAAAATCAACTTGGCAACATCAAACAGCCTGATTGTCCCCTGAGCACAACGGTGGTTGTTGATCACAGGATCCTTTCCATAGTAAAGAAAAACTCAAGCCAATTGAATAGCACTTTCCAGCTGGCAGAGGATGTCCTTATGCAAGTTGACCATAGAGAAATGACCTTGTGATAGCAAATACTGGGAGCTCATTACACTGGTGTTTACTGATGATGTGGAAGTTGGATGAATTCTGATGAATTCTGAAGTGTGTAGAGCAATGTGTTCTGCTCATATTCAGGCATATGGGATAAAGTTGATTGTGCAGCACTTCGCAGCACTTCGCAGCACAGATACAGTGACCCAAAACATACGGCAAAAGCTGCCAGGAGTTTTTGAAGGTCAGATAGTGGAATATTATGCAATGGGTCAAACACCGGATCTCAACCTCATTGAGCATGCATTTAATTTGCTGAAGATAAAACTAGAGGATAAAGACCCAAGAACAATCAACTGAAGCGTATCTGTAACCGGAAGGTCGCCGGTTCGATCCCTGGGCTCTCTGTCCTGGTCGCTGTGTCCTTGGGCAAGACACTTTACTCTACCGCCTACTGGTGTTGGCCAGAGGGGCCGATGGCGCGATATGGCAGCCTCGCTTGTGTCAGTCTGCCCCAGGGCAGCTGTGGCTACAACTGTAGCTTACCTCCACCAGTGTGTGAATGTGAGAGTGAATGAATAGTGGCATTGTAAAGCGCTTTGGGTGCCTTGAAAAGCGCTATATAAATCCAATCCATTATTATCATTATTAAGATAGGCGCAGTAAAAGCATCACAAAAATGATGAAGTTTGAAGGATAAAAAGATGGATTGTGTACACAAACAAATGCAGTTCCTCAAAAGTTAATGCAGTTATTCTGTTCAATGCTTTAAATTACAGCAAAAAGCCTGAACTTGTATTTATCATGTTTCGTTTAACACAAAGGAACACTGTGTCACTGTCTAGAAATCTCTACACATATTTATGTGATCGCCCTTTGGACAGTAAATAATCAAGGCAGCAGAGTAAAAACTGTAAAGGTCATGCATGGTCAAGTGTAAATTGTATATCTTAGACTAGATCCAGCATAAACTTTGCAGCCTGACCTAATATATGTTCTGTCAGTATTATATCTGTTTTTGCTGTGAACCATCACATTGCTGGATTTGGACAAGAAATATAACATGACTCTTAATGTTATGTTTTTCTACAGGAAGAAAAGGCTTGAAGGAACAATATTTTAATGCGGCTCGGTGCTATGAATCCTCTTTATCATGATACATGGTTTTACGAGCACAGCAGCTATACGGATATAAAGCCAGATGTCCCTATAAGCTGTTTCACCATTATTTATTCATGAATGAATATCCTCCAACTTCACTAATACATCCCTGGGCTTAGGGAAATGGCCTAATATTTTTGTTAAGCATGGCCTGGGATTTTTTATTGCCTGTCAAATCTCTAAAGTTAACACTTTGTCATTTGTGTTTTTTTTCCTGTTTTCTTTCACCCCCTACTATACAGAAAATCTGCAGGAGCTGACAGTGGATGACAGTCGAGCCTGTAGAGGCACTAAGATCTAAATAAGTGCTTTTGTTATTATATCCTGCAGTTGATGCATTCTAAAAACAGAAATGAAAATTTGATCATAATCGTCAGAAGCGCAAATGCTGTTGATTGCTCACCAAAGCAGGAAAGCAGTAAAAGCCCGAGCAAATAGTTTCTGAGTATAAAGAAAATAGAGTCCTTTTCTAATGCAGCTTTAAAAGAGGAAATGATCTTCATTTCTTTATGCCCCCGATGCAAATACTCCATCTTCACTGACACATTTACGTAATAAACATAACCTTGTGCTTTGAAGTTGAATGAATGATAAACCTAATAGTGTCTGAAGGGGATATATCCCTACTCCTGTAGTTCTACTTTTGTAGCATTTGAGAAGAGCGCTTTGGTTGACACAAAGATACATTTAAAACTGCTTTACTATTCAAAACAATCTCTGGTGAATTCTGTTGGTTTAATGTGGATGAATACAGCAACAAAGTGCTTCCCTTGTACTGAGTTGAGCTTATTTATTCGGTTCTGAGGTTCCCATATGTCTTTGAAACCCCTCAATTAAGCTCAACCATGAACGCTGAGGCAGTGGACAAATCCAGAAGGACTTGATTGGCCTTTTTTAATTAATTTATTTTTTTTACTGTTATTCATATTTCCTTGCTGAGAGATAGCTTAAAAGATAGCTTTTACAAAGAAAAGTGAACTACAAATTGTACCGCTGCTATATGGCAATGAATCAAATTCTGCACTCAGTAACGGCCTTGTGTCATGTTCATGAGAAGTGAAAAAAAAGCCAATCTCTCTGCTCTGCTAATTAATAGTAAGAAGAGACCCTATCACATTCCCCAGAGTCTCCTTTTCACCAGTGAGAATAACAATGAACCCAGCTGAATGAATTATAGATTGCCCTATACTCTGAAGAATAATTCGAGTGCTTTAGTACACAGTAAATTTTGGTGACCATTTAAGGCACTTTTAAGCTGTTTTCAGCACCCACAGAAACCGACTAATGAGTGTACTCATGGTGCTGTAATGAGTCAGCCAAGTGTTGGCTTTAGCCAGAGCAGCACCTTAAACCAGAGCCCATGCTCCTGCTGATGTGTGTATGCTGTGTTTCAAGCGTTCTCCTTCACTTCCCACCAGTTTCTGGCTGGGTTCCCAAACAGGCTTTCTTCGGTGATAAGCACTACCTTTGTTGTTGTTGTTTTTTTTAAAATTTTGTTATTTAAAATGCAAATAAGCAATACTTGCTGCAGCCTCACAAGAACAGCACATTCTTGAGACATAGATACCAACAATTTCAGATTCTCAGTGGATAGCATGAAACAGAATTTCAGATTTGACTATTTTTTTCAATTTTCCCATAAAAAGGGATCTTTTTTCTCCAGATTTATATACTCAATATATTCTTATCGTCTCCAGCCAGAATGAGTTCATTTAGCTGTTGATGTAAAAGATCAGATGAAGCTCATAAGTGCTGGAGAAGAGTCACTGCAGTTTGCTCCCTGAAATGTCAGCATTGACTTTGAGGCAAGCTCCTTAAGTCTACCTCTATAATTATGACGTGAGGAAACACGTTAATGAATAAAACATCAAACTGTGCCTTGAGTGTGTAAACTTGAAAACCCCCTGGCAACTCACGAGGATCTTAAAACTCCTACTTTCATGCATTTTTAATTGGTGGTAAAATAAAGGGAACGGGAAAGAAAACAGAGCAAAAATGAACTCCACAAAAAGTCTTTACATGTAATGCAGAGGCAATTTACAGCAATTTAGTGTGGCTGGAATCCAGCAGCCTCCTCAGGCGCCTCTTTTATTTTCATAGAAGATGCAGTGACAGTAATGAATCATAGTTAAGACCATACTGCAGTGTAAGCTTGCAGTTTATTAAACAGTCAGCAGCTCATTGCTTTTGATCCTTGGGAACGTCACTGTAATAGATTACAGTCCACCATGTTGATAGTTCTTCCACTGATTTGTCTCTGGTATTCTTTCCTCTCTGTGGGCTCAGAGGAAACAACAACAAGCAAACAGACCTAAGAAACCATGTTTTGGAATGTGAATGCGGTGACCTTGGCTTGCGTTATCCTCTCGAGCGTCGAGTTTCCCCGTGGCTGAAGGCAGGAATTTAATCATTGCATTCTTTTGTCTCTGAATCGGGTTCGCACTGACATCTCGGTGAAGGACGAGATATGTTTGGAAAGAGTTATCAGGTCTTACAAAGAAGCAGAAGACTTTCACTTTCCCTTGACTGCATCATTTATCCTCACATGACTGATACTTCTATCTGGTGCTAACGTGAAGCCATTATTCTTAATTCTTCCCAGCCTCTGCTATTTAAGCCAGAGGAATGAGTTGGAGTTGGGTTACATTGTTGATTACTGTGACTCATCAGTATTGGTGAGATTTGCCACATTAACATTGCCTGCCAAATACTATTGATTATGAAGGACACAAATATTGTTCTGTAACTCTCAAATGGGTAACAAATGTGTGTCAGCTGAACAACATAAGGAGGTGCCAGTGCCCAATGAAGAAGACATCCACCTTCATGTCTTAAGTCACAGCTTTGGTTCTGGTTACTAAGTGATCAATGCCAGGTTTCAATTAAATGATATGTATGAAATTTTATAGCTTATACTATTCAAGTGCTTGTTCTCATCTTCACAAGCTTTCCCTTGAAGCCTGTTTTGAATGCTCTTCCAGCCACCATTCAGTGTTAGCATTTCCTTATTACTGTAGGAGCTATTTTTGGGTTGATACCCTATGTATGCAGCTAGAAGTCACTTTTTGATGTGTTGAATGTATTTAAGGTAGACACGCGTAATTAGCGGCAGGTGTGTTGTTGATTGGAAGGAGGTAAACAGTTTGTGACCACTGCGCTGCTATGTTAAATCGTGGAAGGACAAGATGAGTAAGGCTGGGGTTATTGGACTGTATCAAGTTTAATAATTTCAAGCATACCAGTGGCATCGCGTCACCCCCGTCAATGAACACCTCAGTGGCTTCAAGCGTAGGCTTAGCCCCTACAATTACAGTTACCCACATTTTACTAAAAACAGTATTTTCTTTTATTTATTGCACTTTTTACACAGGACAGTTGTTTGCTAATCTTAATTTGCAGAATATATCAGTGATATTGTGCATACTTTGCCTCCTGCTCTATAACAGCTGGGACAGGCTCCAACCCAACCACAACCCTTAGCTGAATAAGTGGAGCAAAATGGACGGATAGATGGATACTTATTGTTCACTGCCTTACTGCTTGCTCCAGCAATTCTCCTTAGTATTCTCTTCTTGTCCTCAGCAGAGACTTTTTGCCAGCTTCAAAAACCACTGTTCAAATCTTACTTTTTCCCCCCATTCCCCTTTTATTTTTTCTCTCTTTAGTGCTTACATGGGTAACTCAGTTTTCCAGACAACTATCGTCACAACAAAGAAAATGTATACATATAAAGAAGTGGAAGCCAGAAGACACGTATAGAAAAATGTAGAAAGTAAAACACAGAAATGAGATAAAAACACAGTTGGCTATTGCTGCGTACCTCCAAAGCCCCCGACTGTCTGCGCTGGCTGTTGTGTCTGTCATGAATCTCAGTATTGATCTCAGTTTTGAATGAATACCTTTTGTATAACATTGTAGGTGATGGGCCACACAGTGGTGCACAAGTTGTGCACACAGTCTAATATTTCAGTGACTAAAAAAAGCTTTTGTAAAAGTTAATTTACAATATTGTGCACAGTGGAAAATATATAGTGAAAAAACCAGTGATCAAATATGAGGACATTTATGTTTTTGTATTTGGTGATTTAAAATAATTTTTTCTTTCATATACATGAAACATACAAAGATTTCCCTAAAATTGTGTAGTTTATGGGTCTTTACTAAGGTAATATGACCTTACAGCTCTCTCTTCTTTACTCTTTAAATTTATTTGTTGCCCATTAATGAATGTTCATCCAAATATTGGCAAATAGCTAATAGCTCTATTTTTTTTTTACACTTTGTGTAAACCCATGCACTAACAACCAAACATGGTAAAAAAAGATATATAAGTGATAAAAAAAAATATAATCACAATAGCATCTATAACATAATCATGTGTTTATGTTCTCTAGTGCACCAGAAATAAGCCCAGGCATGTCGAGCAAGAGACGTGTTCAGCCACCATAATTATTACTGAACAAGGGCGCTACTTTAGCAACCGTCAGCAAAACACAGTACTTTTGCAAAATATGCAAGAAAACTGTGGAACTGTTCAAGTTGGAAACAGCAAATGTGTTTTAGCACTTGACCACCACTGGTCTAGTATTACCAGGTTATGAAGGAGTGAATGCTAGTAGCTGGTGATGTGCAATGTAAATGTAAATAAATTGCACCACCCAGTACTACCCAGTGGAGTACCTGCTAGTTGCTCTCTATATGACACAAAGAACAAAAAGATGGGAAAGCAGGTCTTTAAGCAACTGGTTAAAAAAGTTCGGCCCTAGATACAATATCCCAATATTATGTGACAATAATATGTGAAGAAGAGTTACAAGGTTAAGTTACTTCAGTTAATGTTAAACTAAAGTGTGACTGAGTTGTTTTATACTGTTACTTAGAACTTCAAAAGAAAACACTACCTAGGCTACTTTTGTGCTTACATTTGACTTATGTTGTGTCACTACTATCGCACTATAATGTTGCTGCTGCTAGCACCTTTTTCAATAGATTCACACTTCAAATTAGGTAGTGTATCATCAATGACAGTAGCTCACTGGAAAAGAAAAATGGGAAATGCTCTTCATTTCTTACACTTACTGTATGAATGCTGCTACCTGCAAGCCGCAAGCATTGATAAAACATTCAGTAGTTTTTCTGTATCATCAGAAATACTGCTATCGCAAGTTTTCTTGAAATATCATGATATAATTTTACAGTACCCACCCCTACTCTGGACCTTCATCCTTGATAATCCAAAACTTTACATTGGGAACAAACTGAGCACATGCGTGCTGTGTCATACACACCATCTCTGCAGCTTGAAATATTCGTTTTATGAACTGATACAAAATAGTAGAGGTGCACTCTTTTGGGGCCTGTTGTGTTTAGATTTTGGATTCCCTTTTGTCCTTTTGCCTTGAAAGCATTGCATTAGTCATTAGCGTTCTCTTCAAAGTCGTTCTTCAGAACTGAATTTATTCAAATTTTTGACAGAGTCTGTCATGTGTGAAATCGTTTAGAAGCAGCCACCAGCTGCCCAGCTCAGCTTCCATCCTTGGTGAGAGGATCGAACACAGTCCAGGACATAATGGACATAATGTGTCACAGACTGCAAATCACAGCACACAGAGCTGCACAATGAACAATGAGGAGGTTGCATTGCATAACATGCCAGGTGCTACACTTTCCTCTGCTCCCCTACAGTTCTCTCGGCATGAATTTTCCCTTGGTAATGTTCACAGTGGGGGATTGGGTGGTTGAGCTGGTCCAAGTTGGTCAAAGCTTTTCCTCTAATACATGAAGGGCCTTTGATGCTGTTTCTGCAATGATTGCAAAGAAAAGTCTGTGATAGTCATCAGTCTACTGTCTGCGTGCAGCTTTGACTCAGAAAAACACAGAAATGTTACGCATATAATCCTAGTTTCAGAGGCACAGTGCATCAAATTTTGAGCTAAATATGCAGTAACAATGAGGCAAAGTTTTTAACATAAAGCAGTTTTGTAGAAAGACGGTCATTCCACTTGTGTTAGTTTGAATAAAACATCAGCTAAAAGATAATAACTGGAACTTTGAAGCACTCAAAAAATGGGCAGCAGGTCTTGTGCAATGTGATGCAAGATTTACAACATCTCAAAGTAAAAACACCAAAACAACAAACATGAAAGTGACATGTCATGAAATCTTTTTTCTTTAGGGAAGCTGTGCTAATATATAGAAAAACATCCTTGACAAAACCTGAATTAATTAATAGCAAAATAATTTAAATGGTTTCAGGTGCTAATGAACATCAATTTGCTACTTTATTACAATTCCAAAGTCAAATCAGTACACACTTCCCAGCTGATTGTTTAGCAGTCTAGCCCTCACTGTCATGTTTGACTGTCATGTTTCACTCTCACCTTTTTCATAGTAATTTAGCAGACAGCGCTTTTCAAAAATAAAACAAAATTAAATAACTGAAAAATTTAGCTTACCAGTAAACATAGTGACACATTTTACAGATTTGGTCTTACATTTGGCAGCTTGCTATAAAAATGAATCGTGAATGGATAATGGAATTTAACATGGAAATGTTGAATTTTTGAGTAACCGTATGCTAACAGGTGTGCTGTATTAACTTTAAATAGTTGTGTTCCTAATTTATTTCTACTTCCTCTTTGCCTCCAGGTAAGACATTCCCACAATACGGTTCAAAATGCTACCGGACACATTTATAAATTCTGTTTGAATGGAAAAATTTGTACCAACAATCTGATCAGAACACACAGAGCCGCATTGTTTCACTGTGATTAACAACTGATTAGAAAAACAAAGGGACTCCAGCCCCCACCTGGCATGGAGCAAAAGTTTCTTTAATCAGTGTCATCATATCCCAAGCTGCCTCTGCCAGGTATTATCAAACCCATAGAATAGACCAGGACAGCCAATCCCATGCCTGCTTTGCTCAGCATAAGAATATGCAAGAGCAATCTAAAAGCTGTTCTACTAACTGAGACAGAGCATCTAACGGCCCCGTTCCTGGGGGCATATAATTTCCCATTTCAGCATACTGGCCGCTTGTGTAATTAATCTTAATATAGGGACAGGAATTGGCAGGACAGGGTGCTATATGAAAGGTTCAGAGTTTGGTCTGCTGTCAGGTTGAACCTTGTGTCTCAAGAACACAAGTGGTTGTTTTCAGGAAAACTTAAGAGGCTGCAGGAATGATTTAGCGTCTCTGTTTGGGTTATAATGAGACAACACATACATGTGGCTGATTTTGATAGGATATCTAACTCCACAGCTCCAATCAAATCAAATCAAATCAAATTGCTAATACTTTGTTATACATCAATTGTCTTATTATATCATTTCCTCAAACAGAGAAATACATTTGTATTAGCACTGAATGCTACTTCTTTATGATTTCTAAAACAGCAGAGTCAACAAATGGGTATACTGTGATGATCGTATGTAACGACAATGCCCAGATACACTTAAACATGGCTGAATGGAGAAATGTGCTGTAATGTGTGTGTCTATAATTACTTTTGCTTTCACTAGAAAAGAAAATTATTGGTTATTTTTAAATTTTTCAGATGTTATTTTCTAATTAAAGCAATGAATACTGAGTCACACTGTAAATATGTGACCGCCCATCTCCATATTTACTTGAAATATAAGCCAAGGACTGAGATGGAAAAGGACATGGTGTTTAATGTGTTCTGCACATGCTAATGCAGTATCTAATTTATGTTTGCACATAACTTAACAAAGATGAAATACGACTTGGGGCTTCAGGGAAGTTACTCAAATGTCAAATGTTTAAAAATAGTGTTAACATTCTGTGTGTTTCATCTGAAAAATCACCCAGAGCCAGCTCCAGTTTTGTAATAACCCCACAAATGAAACTGGACATGAGCTCCATCTTCAAAATGTAGATAACCTCAACTGACAGGTGAAACCTCAGAGCTCAGAGGACACACTGCTGTGTATAGGGGTTTAATTGCAACAGTTTATTTATTTAAATCTGTTAAAGGACACAACGTACTGTAGGATTTACCATTAGGTATCTATATGACGATTAGCTTAAGAGATGCAGATCAGGACAGTACCCAGAATTCTCTGTGACGTTTTTAAGGACTTGTATGTGTTTAAAGTGGGAATCAGTTGCTCAGTAAGGCCACATCCTCCCTCACAATGCAGACTAATGAATGTGTTGTTTAATACTACAAAGATTATTGGGCTGATCCTTTTGCAAGACTGCAGCTGGTTATACTGAGATTCCAACCACAGTCTGAGGTTCAAGCTCAAAATCCCCGTGACGTGTCTAAAATATCAAGTAGCTGTAATTGTGCATATTTGCATTGATGGACTTGCTGTTATTTCACTTGGATGATATGCAGGATATGTCGTTTGGGAGATATTAACTCCTCACCCCACTCTATCTCTTCCCGTTTCTCCTCCAGTCCTCCTTTTCTGATTCTCCCTCCCCCTTTCATCTCTCATCTGCAGTTCTCGGCTGATCTGCCATCTTTAAAGTCACTCTGGATCACTGAGACTGTTGCTCACTCAGCAGCTATGGTTGAGCTTATCCTTACAGTCTGGTGCATTATAGAAGCCATGTAAGTGTGTGCGATACCTATAGCTTTACTCATATACTCTCTATGACAGATTTATAGAGTGCAAAATATGAAAGATCGCTATCAAATGGAAACATGAAGACAGCGTTTTCCTTTATAAGATTAAAATTGTGAAAACCTTTGTTATCTATAATGGGAAAAGCAGAGAGACTTTATTTTACTTATCACTACAGAAAGTCAACATGTCTGGTTTTATTTGTCTAGACACTGGTAACATACAGGCCTGAATACTTTCAAAAATCTGATGTAGAGCAATCCAAACAAGATAGGCTCTTTTCTTCTAATCAGTGCCTTGATTGTTATCGATCTTCTCTCCAATCTGCAAACAGAAGTCCAGGAGTATTTTTATCATTTCAAAGTGGAGAAGCTTCTCTCCTGTGACTGTGTTGGTTCAGGAGAAGCGGTTTGATTTTTTTTCTTTTTCTTTTAATGTATCTATGTATTTATTTATTTATTTATTTAGTGTCAATAATTTGCCTTCTGACTAGTTGGAATGAGGCAAGAGCAGACACAAATGCGATTTCACACGGCTGTGGGTTTATTAAAGTGATGGACATCATCACAATCAATAATGAATACGAAAAAAATCTTAGAGCTCCTGTAAATTTTCTAAAGTGAAGCGAGTTCGCTTTATAATGAGAGCTATTTTGCAGCCAACTGATACTTAAAAATCAGGTCATTGTTTGAAATATGTCTTTGACCTTGTTATAAGAGTACACTGCAGCAGCAGCAGACGCGTGTTAAACTGTGATGACCCTTGGACTTTGCTGTCAGTTCTTTTCTTTGTCTGCCCACGTCTCAGGTGCCTGGTGGGCAGGGCAGGGATCCTGTAATCCTTCTTTTGATTTTGTTTTCCTGCACCACACAGCGCTCACCCACTACGTCCAATCTCATGCGCATCTCCCAACCCTGAATCCACACTGATCCTCATGCATCATGTATTTTCTTTGTTTTTTTGTTTTTTTATTTTTATTTTTATTTTTTATTTTTTTTAGGGGGGGGGGGGGGGTCATATTTAATCAGTCTCAGTGTTTCTTTGCTTTTTTTTTGTTTTCATAAATTATTTTTGTTCATTGCATTGGACTTGAAAGCCAAATGACAAAGCACTCCAATGATTTGGGTCAAGTTGTGTCAAAATGCCACTTTTTTATTGTGCAGGTGGATAATATGTTATCTATAACCCGATGCCCTTAGTGAAAATGACAGTCATTAAAGATAATGATCGTCAATCTATCAATCACAGTTGACAGTAATTAGCACACTTTATCCAGTCCTGTGAACCCTCAGCAATTAGTTGGTGTTTTACAAGAATGTGTAATGTCTGTCTGCAGGCCTTTCTGAACATCAAACAAGTTGGGTTTTACTTCTGATAAATTATATAAGACACGATTCTTCTCCTCTCGGGCATATCAGTTCAAAAGAATCTTCTGTACAATACCCCGCACTCATCATTTTATAAGACATGAACTCTATATGAAAAATCAATAACAAGGCAACATAAGTCTACCTAATATACTTTATATATAAGACTTCTTGTTTGGCTCAGTTTTGCCCTTTCTTGTTTGTTTTCAGTTTCTCTCTGGCAGAGCTGAGGCCAGGATACGCTTGAGTGTTTTTGAGGGCACTGACCTGTCCGCCTTCACTCCACTTCCTGCCAACGAACAATGTGTCACTTGGACATGTTATTTACCAGACTTTTGCTGTTCTTTAACGCAACACTAGAGCGAGACATCCCATGGATGAAAAGAGTGTTTTCAAATCATCTGTATCCCTAAAAGAGACATGACAGCAAGGGGTAATCTATGGTGCCTGTCAGGGATTTGCCAAAAAATAACACAGAATAAATATCTCGTGGTCTTTCTACATAATGAAGTGTTATTGTTACTGCCTGCACCCATGTAAGTTAACCTCCAAATAATTTGCTGTAGATACCAAAAGAAAACACTGCGTTCATAATCAGAACTGCAGTAATGCTATATTTGTTGTGTGCAGGCATAACTTTCCTACTTCTCAGTATTTTTTGCGTCAAAGATTATGTAGTAAAATACTTTTCTTCTGGTCATTTCAAAGTTTCAATGACCAAGAAACACTAAAGGAACAACTCAAATGGATTCATTTATGCTGATACGAAAAACGAAAGGTTTTCATAGGATTCGATGCAGGAATTTGAGCCACTCTTTTTTACACCGGTGTTTCATTTCAGGTACTGTGGCTGCATAACTTGCTCAAATCATCACCCCTTCACCGCTCTGCTGAACAGCTGGTTTGGGTTGCTTGCGCTGATATGCTGTGTTTGGTTTTCTGTATATATGATGGTGTGCACTATGGCCAAACATCACTACTTTGGTCTCATATGTCCAAAGGCCATTGTTCTACAAGTCTTGTGGTTTGTTCAGATGTTCAGAACTTTGCAAACCTAAGCTATGCTGTAACCCATCACCCCACTATGCTCTCGCGCTGCAGGCTTACTTGTTGTTCCTAGAGTACATAAAAGTAGAATGGGAGGCAGAGCCTTCAGTTTTCAGGCCCATCTTCTGTGTAATAAGCTTCCAGTTTGGATTCAGACACAGACGCTCTCTCTACTTTTTAGGCTTAACTTCTCTTTTTGCTAAAACAGATAATTAGGTCTGGATCAGGTGACCCTGAATCCTCCCTTAATTATGCTGCAATAGGTGTGGGGTGCTGGGGGATTCCCATGATGCACTGAGTATTTCTTCTTCAGGGACCTTTCTCACTCACTGTGTGTTAATAAATTTCTCTGCATTGAATCATTGCTTGTTATTAATATCTGTCTCTCTTCCACAGCATGTCTTCTGTCTTGTCTTCCTCCTCTCTCCCCAACTGGTCGCGACAGATGGCCGCCCCTCCCTGAGCTTGGTTCTGCTGGAGGTTTATTGTTAAAAGGGAGTTTTTCCTTCCCACTGTCACCAAAGTGCTTGCTAATATGGGGTCATATGATTGCTGGGTTTTCTCTGTATGTATAATTGTCGGGTCTACCTTACAATATAAAGCCCCCTTAGGCAACTGTTGATGTGATTTGTCGTTGCATAAATAAAATAAAATTGAACTGAATTTTAGCGAGATGGCGCTTTCTCTTGAAAACTCTTCCAAAGTCATATTTATTCACTGTTTTTCAAATTGTACAACCATGAACTCAAACATGTAGTCTTGACTACTGAGCTCTATAAATTTGGAGATGTAGTTCTTGGGGTTTTTGGAAATTCCCTGCCCGTTCTCTAGTCTGATCTTGGGGTAAATTTGCCGGAATGTCCATTCCTTGGAAGGTTTTAATATTGTGTTATGCCTCTTAATTTCTATGTAAACAGTAAGGATCTACTTTTTCACAGGACTGCATAGAGCCTGGAAAATGTTCTTTTTAACATGACTATACATGTAGAGGGCAGCACAGTGGTGTGGTGGTAAGCACGCTTGCCTCACAGCAAGAAGGTCCTGAGTTTGACTTCACCACCTGGCTGTGGCCTTTCCGTGTGGAGTTTGTACTTTAGAGGTGTTGAAATGTAAATAAAAATAAAATATCGCATGGAGTTGTTACTCAAAAAAGATGCTTCTTTAGCATTTCCCCCCAGCTTATATCTGTAAGGTGAAAAATATCTCCACTAATGAACATAAAGGAGTTTTTATGGCCCATTTACTAGGTACTAATTCGGAAAAAAACCTGAATGAGTGGGAGGCTAACTGAGGAGTTTAAAATATTACTTGAATAAAAAGAAGATGAAAGCAGAGATGCTTCACTGTTGCTAATTTTGCTGGTCAATTAAACTCAATCATTACCATTAGCCTCCAGAAATCATAAATTCAAATAATGATTAATGTAGTTTGAAAGTAGGGATTATAGTTACACAGAAGAAATATTTATTACAACTAGCATCAGCAGATTTCTCCTTCAGTGGCTAAAACAAGCCTATATTAATCTCTTTGCACTGAAACTGACCTCTTATGCTGAATTTCTATACATGACAGTCTCTTTCTATTTACACTGAAGAATAAACAATATATGTTTTATGGATTTCCATTCAATAACATACACGTTCATGTTTAATCAGAGAAAAAACACAAGCTCTCCGGATTGCAGCTTGGAAACTTGTTAGAATGTCAGCCAACCATTCCTAGTATGTAAATTAGCATAGGGCCAGGAAGCCTAGCATGAGGAATTGTCAGTATCAAGGCCTCTTTTTTGATCCCTGACCTCAGTGGGGCCACTCAGTGCAAAACAAAGTGACCCGTGTGCTTCATTCACACCCTTGCAGCACTCTCTGTCCTCTCAACATCTGATTTAGGTGAAGATATACAGTTTGAAAAAATGAAAAAAAAAAAATCTACCAAACACACACCTAACAGATAAATTCATCATGCGCGCTGCAAGTCGCACCACTTGTGCAATCAGAAGTGTGAAGCCAGTGCAAATGAGCAGCTTGTGTGTGGCTGGTGTGCAGTTACAGAGCTGCAATCTGAATCTTACAGCAGAGGCTTGTGATTGTTCCTTTAGGACAGTTTGTGTGCCATAAATATTCAGGATCACTTTCAGTGTATCTGCACCTACCAGATATTTGTTTAACCAAGACCAGACTCTTTATTTCTATACTTGTGCATTAAGAAAGCTTATTTGACCAAAATCCTAGTTATGCATTTTTGCATGTTTTTCTTCTTCTTCATTAAGCTAAATTATAAGGCAGTGTCTTTGGACCCAGAGTGTTTGGCTCAAACTCTCATTCAACTTGAGACTTTTTCATTCACACCAAATGGAGTGTTGGTTTGGTGTAAAGACTTTGGAGTGCATGCACAATTACTCCAGGCTGTCCCATTTTCTGAACATGTTAAATACTGATGATAAAACTGCCAGGGAGTATGCCAGTGCTTGTTTGTTTTTCGGATATGTTTCTCGAGGCTCTTGCACAACAGCCAGGTTTCCTGAGGCTCCAGAAAAAAATCCATCTCGCTGCCAAGTTGAACCTGTGTGACTTTAAGGGTTTGTGGTCATCCCAGTCTGAAACACTGGTGAATGAGATTTATACTATATCAGTAAACTGGTGCTCTTAGATGAATACATAAATGAACATATAAATGAACAGTTTGATACATTACAATCAGTGGCGGTCCGAGCTTGTTTGGTGCCCTGGGCGAACCCCCCCCCCCCCACACACACACACACACATAAAACATATAAAGGATTGTACATTAACATAAAACTGTTGTCGGGACCATACTGAATTTCACCAGAGAAACATAAACACACACATATGAAGAGAGAGAGAGTATGCAGACAGTTACCAAACAGCCATCATAATTTGTCATACAATGAGAACAGGACAAATCAACAATTGACAATGACTAATTAATATTAAAATCTGTAACACAATGTGTCTTTTGCTCGTTCCTCCTTCTCTTCTTTTCTCTTTTTTCTAAAGTGAGCACCTGATGGCTTTGAACTTTTCTTGTCCATCTTTCTTTGGTTTTAATTTTGCACTCCAGTATGAACACAAATCCCCCAACCCGAGAATCACCACAACAAAACCTAATAGACCTACACCTTAGTTCACAGATTTGCTTTGTCTAGGGTTTATTTCTGGGATTTCGCACAACCCAGGATTCAAATCATGAATACATAATGGGATTGGATTGACAATATTATGAATCAAATGTTCTCTATTTGGAAGCAGCCGCCCCCCCTTTTTTTGACGGGTTGTGTGTGAGACTTTAAATCATCAAACTGTAAGTTATAAATTTTAAATTGTTATTGATCCCTTTACCCCGAGTCCTAAAGTCTATATTTATTTTCTTACTCTTCTTATATTTATTGTTTGTTTTCTTGCACTGCTGTAACTGGAGCCTCGTCGTCTCGTCTCTCTATATACTTGACTGTATGTAGCGGAGATGACAATAAAGTTTACTTTGACTTCAGCAGCGAGCAGGCGCACCGAGGGCTCTCGCGCTCACTTTATAGAATTGCGAAAAAACATCGGTGCAAATTATAAGTCTGTATCATAATGTCTGGTGTTTTCGTGTTTGTTGGTTTGTTTTGATCTTGTTTTATTTTGCGAGTTGGTTATTAGATGCTGCTCCAGCCAGCCAGAGACTCCCCCGCCGCCCCGCCCTCTCCTCCCTGTGCCGCAAGCAGCAGGCGCACCTTGCAAACGGAGGGCGCCCTTACTCCCAGCAAATGGGCGATAGAAAACCGATCTGTGCCTGTACCATTCCCAATATGCGCTGGCATGATGTTGGGGCAGCATGAGTACGAGCAATTTTTATTTATTTATTTATTTATTTTTGCCGATGCCCGTGATGCCGCCCCCCACCACGATGCCGCCCCGTATCAAAAACCGCTACTGAATACAATGTAGCTGTACTAATCTATTGGTTATTAAACACTAGGCTTCAATCATCATATCTCCTATAGACATATTTTTATCACTACAGCCATGATTTGCCATTTGTCACTGTTTTACAGCAGCATCCTAAACTCTTCAAGGACGGCACATCTATATGTGCCATTGCCAGAAAATTTGCTGCATCACCCAACATCAAGAGCATAAAGAAATTTCCAAGAGACAGGCAGCTACTCTAGGAGACCTGGACAAGGATTTAAAAGGTCTTTAACCCAGCAGCGGGACCGGTAACTGCTCCTTTTTCCAAGGAGGAATAGGATGAGCACTGCCAGATGCTTACAAAATAACCCCAGCAAGACAGTGGTGTGAATGTCTCTGACTAAGCAATTAGAACCAAATTTGATAAGGGTGGCCTGAAGGTACGGCATTCCTTAGTGGCGTCTGTGTGCACTGCCCGACACCATGGAGCCTGACTGACATTTGCCACAGAACACCAGAAATAGCAGGTTCACTACTAACACTCGTTGTTTTTCAAGGGTTCACCCTGTGACAGATGTGAAAGGGTCTGAGAACATTGAGAACATTATGTTGCCTTTAACATTATTTTGCATGACTGGTTTAACGGTGGGTCAGGGAATATCAGTGGAGGGACACACAAAACTCTACAGGCTAGGTAACTGGCCTGACTCCCATTAGGTTTTGGGATGAAATCCTTGGACCCATTGTCAAGCCCTGCGCTGGTCCAGTGGGTCCTGGGTTTCTCCTGCTGCATAACAATGCTCAGCCTCATGTGGTGAGAGTATGCAGGCAGTTCCTGGAGGATGAGGGAATTGATAGTATTAACTGGCCCACACGCTCACCTGGCCTAAATCCAACAGCGATTTTACAAACTACTGACTGCCATTCTGGCAAATGCAAAGGAAAAGACATATAGTGAGGTGGCTGGACACTAAGAAACAAGAAAATGACTTATATCAGTTGGCTAGGTAAAGAGATTGAGCTGGAAAGGCCCCACAGCAGGTTAGGGTGATTAAAGAATGAAAGATAGATGTGAAAATGTACTAACAAGTGAAAAGACGGTGGAAGGAGTGCTCTGAATGAGATAAAGGAGGACAGATAGTGAATATGAAAGTGCAGAGGATTAGTAAGGAGGATGTAAACGCAACTATGAAGAGGATGAGGAGTGGAAAGGCAGCTGGTCCAGGTGACAAACCTGTGGAGGGATGGAGATGTCTTGGGAAAATGCCGTTGATGTTTTAACCAGATTGCTCAACACAGTCTTGGAGAGAGAGGATGTGTGAGGAATGAATAGATGTACTTGTACTGATTTCCGTGAACAAAGGTGATGTGCACAGTTGTAGTAACTACAGAGGGATAAGGTTGATGAGCCATACCATGAAGCTATGGGAACAGATGCTGAAGGTAGGCTGAAAAAGAGGTGAGAATAAGCTGCAGTATGGCTTCATGCTGAGAAAGAGCACTAGAGATGTTGTATTTGCTTTAAGCGTGTTGATGGAGAGGTACAGAGCAGGTCGGAGTGTTTTTGTGGATTTAGAGAAAGCATATGGCAGGGTACTGACTGTGGTTCTACATGTATGTGAGGCTGGTGCATGATATGTGGACAGTGGTGGGATGTGCAGTAGGACTAACAGGTGGACTCAAAGTGGGGGTGTGATTTCATCAGGGATTGGTTCTGAGCCCCTTCTTGTTTGCAGTAGACGGGCAAATGGTAAATAGATTGGTTCTTGCATAGCACTGTTCTACTTTACTTAAGCACTCAAAGCACATATTAGATCAAGCAGCAAGAGAAAAGACATCACATGCATGTTAGGCTAACTGGTGATTCTAAATTGGCCATAGGTGAGTGTGCATGATTGTCTGTCTCTCTATGTTAGCTTTGTGACCTGCTTGTGAACACTAAGATAGGCTCTGACACAACCGCTATCATGCACTGGATAAGCAGAAGAAAATGGTTGGATCAAAAGAGCATAAAAATATATTAAACAAAAGAAAAAAGAAGTATTTTAAGTGCATGAGTGCAATTGCCACAGATGCAAACCTACACTTAACAGTGTAGTGTAGAACAATCACCTTTACTGCATTTTTAGCGCTAACTGTGTCTATGAGCGTCTCTAAGCATCCATCCAACTGATTTAATCCTCAGACTGTCTGGAACTGACTGCTGCTGAACATGAAATTTCTAAGTAATTGCAGGAAAACAGAAAAATCCCAGAACATATACACTACTGTACTATCAGGAAATGATTTGAATTTTTCTTGACATTGATATTACAATCACACGCTTCATGGCAGGTTGTCTGAAAAATTTCTGAGGGAAGCCTGAAGCATAAATATTCTTTTAACACTAAAGATCAATTGTCTCCAATGATCAAAAACTACAGTGCTGAGCTGATTCCCTTTGAAGTTTAAGGCAGCACGGCTGAAGGCTCCTGATTTCAAACATTGCTGATTCAGTGGCATTTCGTAACCTCTGCAGTACATTATCACACACTTATCTATTCTGAATAATACAAGGATGGCATAGTAGAAACACTATCTTGATCAGTCTAATGCAGCATGTTATGCAGCATAATATATACAGTTAGGTGCATAAATTTTTGGATACATATCACATTTATTGCTGCACATATTGATAGTGGATTTTAAACTAGTTTAAACTATTCGGGTTGTTTTTACAGTGTGCTTTTTATTCATTACTGGACAAACAGGTTAAATCCATGGAGGCCTCACCTTGCATCTCACAGGATTTAAAGGATCCATCTTGGTGCCAGATACCCCAGGGCACCTTCAGTCCATGCCTCAAGCCAGTCAGAGTTATTTTGGCAGCAGAAGAATATTAGGCAGATGATCATAATGTTACCCTACATTAGAAAGAAACCCCAACAATCAGATGACTGCCTGTAAGCAAGCACCTGGGAAAGAAAAAACTCCCTTTAATAGCAAGAAACCTCTGGCAGAACCAGGCTCAGGGAGGGGTAAGCATCTGCTGTGATGGGTTGGGGGTGAGGTGAAAGAAAAGGGAACAGAGAGAGAACTATGGGAGCTACAGCCAAAGTTGAACACTTACTGCTTAAATATAATAGTGATGTCTGTAATGTAATGCACTGTAATATGTGGCTTTATTTTAAACAAAAACAAAGAAACAAACAACACAAAACTGTATAAAGAGATGAGTGAATCATGGGAAGTCCCTCAGCAGCCTAAGCCTACTGCAGTATAACTGAGGGATGGTTCAGGGTCACCCGATCCAGTTTTAACTATAAGCTTTATCAAAAAGAAAAGCTCTAACCCTAATCCTAAACTGTAGAAAGCATCACGAATCCAAACTTGGAGCTGATTAGTTAGTTTTTAAAAAAAAAATTAGTTTAAAAAAAGGCAGCACGGTGGCACAGTGGTTAGCACTGTTGCCGCACAGCAAGAAGGTCCTGAGTTCAATTCCACCATCAGGCCGGGGTCTTTCTGTGTGGAGTTTGCATGTTCTCCCCATGTTTGCATGTTCTCCCTCCGGGTACTCCGGCTTCCTCCCACCGTCCAAAGACATGCAGCTTGTGGGGATAGGTTAATTGGATAATCCAAATTGTCACTAGGTGTGAATGTGCGAATGAATGTGAGTGCAAATGGTTGTCTGTCCCTGTGTGTTGGCCCTGCGACAGACTGGCGACCTGTCCAGGGTGTACCCCGCCTCTCGCCCCATGACAGCTGGGATAGGCTCCAGTGCCCCCTGCGACCCTGAAAAGGATAAGCGGAAGCGAATGGATGGATAGTTTAAAAAAAACTGTGCAAAAAATAGTTTTCTTGTTTGTTTATCAAATAGTGCCTTCTAGGCTTCATAAGATTTGTCTGGTGTCCCTTTTTCATATTATGTGTCAACAGTGCAATGTCAGCATTTCAGTTCATAGCACCTCATTATACTGAAATCAAACTTGGTGTGCTGAAAAATGACAAGCCAGCTCACGGTCACTAAATGGGGAAAATGCAGCAGCAGTCACTTTAAAAGCTGGACGGGACAGTGCATTACAGCGTGAAATATTCGTAGTATTTTGCGATAATCGGTACCAAACTGCAGCTCTGTGTTGAAATGCATCTCCTGTCGACTTAACATGGCCTCTCTCTTTGGATGCGCATCAGACTCTCTGTGCAGCAATATGTGTGACCTTTACATGATGGACCATGTGGGGCCACGGTTCTGACATATCGTTTTGTCTTGGGAGTATTTGGCAAAGAGGCTCAACTCTCCTCAGTGCAAGAAAGCATGACAGAGTTCTGGAGTTTTTGAAAGGCCACTATCCATTTTCAGAACATTTAACAAGCAATTAGGACACACTGCGATTGCTTGGCCCCATGAATCATATCTCCTCAACCACATCATACCCCTTTATTTGCTCTAATGTGTTTTTAGCTTGAGGAAAAAACATTGAGTTGTCTTAGTGATAAAACAGAGTTGAGTTTATGCTTGCCAGTTCTACTTCTCTAAGTTCTGTAAGTGCACCATGATGAACTTCAGCGGAAACTGTACCCTCTACATGCACACTGTTCTGTTAGTTAAGTGGGAAAGTATTGTTGCAAACATGATGTGCATAACATATTGAAGTACTTTTTTGATGTTGACATAAAAATGATAAGAAATAACAAATTAGTTTTAATGACCAAATTCATTATTAAATAGCACTACAAAGTTCACTAACTGTTATATAATTTCTTTATTCAGTGTTTTTTATTCAGTTTTAATTCTGCCAGAATTATACAGTAAAATGATCCTCTAACAAGAAAAAGAAATAGCTCAAATTTAGTCAGTAACATGAAACTCACCCTCAAATTATCTCTTTTTTGGAAACTTTCTGTGACGTGAAAACCATGAATTCTATTAAGGTGGGGAAAAAACTGTATCAAAAAGTTTTTGGAGCATAGTTGACTCTAGCTTTAACTACTGGAATCATACTTTGGTATTAAGACTTGAATAGTCCTTGAATTTTGATATGTCATCATTTTTTTTATTTATTTCAGTTCTTGCTGCTGAGTGAAGCACACATGTCATTCATTTTGAGAGAAAGAAAAATGCATTCGGAAACCTTCAGCATGAGCTCCTTGAAGACGTTTGGAAGCGTTGGCGTGTTTTAAAGAAACAGACATTCACTTCAAAGTCAAGCATTGATTTCTGGCTGTGTTAAAGCACCAACACGACTTCTAGAAAGAGAAAAAAAATCTGCAGCAAATAGAACTGCACTTACTTGTTCTTGACACTTTGTGGTAAGTCACTCCTCAACACTTACAGATAACACAATATTTATATAAGAGCAACTGCAGAGCAAACATGATAAAATAAATAAATTCTCTGCTTCAGTCTCAGAGAAAATCCAGTACAAAACTCTTCAGTACAAGCTCTGTTTTCTGTTAAATATTTACATGCTGGGGAGTCGAAAAAGGTCCTGAAACTCATGATTACAAATTGAACTCTCATCTCAGAGTTGTTTCATCACCTTCTGTTACTATCCAAATAGTACAGCCATTAATAGAGGAGATTCTTGCCACGCTTTTCTGTCTTTTTGTGTACAACCAATGTTTTATTCAACTGAATCGTCTTACACAACTTTGATACTATAATACAAAGGCTGACAATTGCAGTGGAGCTCACTGAAAGTCCCAGTTATGTCAGCAAACATTAATCCTCATACATTTCGAACCCATGTAGAGTAACTTGTCATGCATTTCACATTGATTCTTTGTTGCTTGCATATAGCTGTAAAGCGCCTCTGCCAGCTACAAGCCATTAAGCTGCACCCATTTCACAGGCAGAGAGAACAGATGAGCCTTGTTATGTCTTTACCTTCTCTCTCAAGATTTCGAGGGTGTGTTTGAAATCATTCAGACTTAAATAACTGTACTTCCACACGAGGAGAACTGATGAAATCTGACATTAAATGGGTGATTTTCTCTCATTTGCAGAGAAGATTGTTGTTTTAAGTGTGCATTAACATATCATTTTAAGCTCTTAGCACGTAGTGTTGAAAAAAATGCCAAAATGAGGCATGCATTAACACACACTACCCGTGTCTTCTTTGGGTCTGTTCTAAATTTTTCTCAGCGTGGGGATATTGCCAAAGTTTAAATGCTTTCTATAAAATCAATAACTGTGCTGGAATAAGCAATGGATTGCAGAAAATCCTAGATGCATGAATTAATAAAACCATAAACATCCACATTAATCATATTCAGTCTTTAGAAGCACCAGACTTGTTTAATGATCAAAATACTTAAATCTTCAGGTTATCTGTCTATGATGAGCTGAAGAAAGTCTCATCTCGCTATAACTTCAACCACTTCTAATTGAAAAAGTCTCTGTGTGCCATAGCTTAATTAATTTTAATTCTCCTTTTCTTTATTTTTTAGCCCTTATCTACGTACTACACTTAAAATCAATTATATATTTTTTAAATGGTCTCTGTGACCATTTCTTTGATGTATTTTTGTGTCTTAGTGAGCTGTTGTTCAAAGCAGTCATAATGTTTGAAAGTTGCTATTGATATAAACTTACTTTGGATGGCTGTAGCTTTCTGTTTGTGCCAAGTTTGTCATCTTTGAGGTTGTGTGCTTAATGTTAGAAATTTCTGATGAAAAGATCAATACTTCTTTCATATCTGTATTTTACAAATTCATAATAAAAATATGAATAATATTAATAAATGTCTGGCTTGCAGCTCCTCGTTAGCCCTGCTATTAGCACATTTTCTCTATGTAACCCAAGTGTAAAAACAATAATTTTAGCTATTGTCACTGAGTAATGTTTCTGGGCTTATACCATGAATCAAGTTTAACATACCTGTAATATCTGAAATATAATTACAATTGCTATTCTATTAAATTAATTAAATATGTTCATTAGTTTCTGTAAACTGTTTTGGCCTTTTTCTTTCATCTGCAACCCAAGAAAACATAAAAATGGCAGCAATTAAAAGATGTGGGTGCCTTGTTTTAGGATGATGTCACTGTATTAAGGTTTATAGAACAATATTGCTTTAAACAGGAAAAAAGCATGAATAATGTTGCTGCTTAAAAGTTCTGTTTGTTGATTGAGGCTCAACAGAGAAAGACAAAAACTGTAGAATATCTTTCAAATGTATACACTCACTTACTGCCTGCTCACTGACATCCAGCGGCTTTTCCAGGAACGGACACTATTTTCCAGAGAACTGATTGCTCTGTAGGTGGTGATTTCATACCCCTTGATCTCTTATCTACAGTATTACCTGCTCCTGAGTAGGTCTGCTGTGCAAGTTACCACTTCTTACCTCAGTAAGAAGTGAAACACCTTTGTAACCTTACGTTTTCTCAAATCCTGTTTATAATGCTGTGTTTCTTTTACCTCAGAAGTCGGATGTAGGAGCTGCGAGTAACGTCACTCCCAAATTGTTCACTTTTGAGAAGAATAGCAAAGAAAAGAAAAAATACAGATTTGTTTTGCTCCCTAGCAAGGTGAAGCCATTCATGCGTCACTAGAAATACAATGCCTCTTCTTTTTTTTTAACAGATGCTGTATAGAGCCTTCTTGGAACTTTGGACTTTTTTCAGTTCAGTTCAATTCAAATTAGTTTCATTTACATAGCACCAAATCACAGCGACAATCACCTTAAGGTGTTTTAAATTGTAAATAACGATCCTACAATAACACAGAAAAAACCACAACAATCAGACTAACCCCTCCAAGCAAGAGCTTGGCGACGATGGGAAGGAAAAACTCCCTTTTAACAGGAAGGAACCTCAGCAAGAAACCGCACAACCAGGATCAGGGGAGGGGAGGCATCTGCTGCGACCAGGTGGGGTTGAGGGGAAAGACAATGTGGACGAGACGCAGAGATTAATAACAACTAATAATTAAATGCAAAGTGATGTATAACCAAAGTGAAAGCAGAGAGTGAAAAGATGTGAATGAAGAAGAACTGCTCAGTGCATCATGGGAAGCCCCCAGCTGTGCAGGCCTATTGGAGCATTAGTAAGGGAGGGCAGAAGAAAGTCTGAAAACTGAAGGCTCAAGCTTGTCTACTGTTTACATGCACTGCGGCCATCTTGGATGGTGATGTTGGAGATGTGCGACTTCTCCAAATTGGGACTTGGAAGTCTGGATTTCCAATTTCAAAGCAGCAGTAGTGCAGACCTCAGTGAGTTCTGTTTGTCAATCAGACAATCCTTAATTTGTCCCTAAATATGTGACACAGAGTGTAATACTTTGTTTGTCATGACCATTGTATGTGCGCGGTTTTAATTCATTATGTCTCTAGATCTATTTTAAATAACCCTGTTTGTCTGTTAGTTGTCTTCAGTGTTTTTTGGTACATCTTAGTTTTTCTTTGCATCTTTGACCTGTCCCTGCCTCTGTGATACCCTGATTATTTAAACCTGCTCCTAATTACCTTGGTATATTTACCCATTTATTTTCTTCTGTGTCCTTAGTTTGTTTTTCTCTCTCTCACCATTTAGTTGTTTTTAAGTCTGTCTTATCCTTTTTTTTTAAATCTTCAATTTGCTTTAAACTTGTATTTTTTTATTATTCCTTTCCTGTCGTGGTCTGGGTGGTTTTCCACAGCATCAGCTCCTCCCCACTGGGTGGAGTCTTTGTTGTTCCTCACCTGATGGCAATCGGACCAGCAGTATTTATGACCGGCGCACTCAACTGGTCTTCGCCAGATTATCTGCCAACTTTAGTCAGTTCTCGGCCTCACGTCCGTTCCTTGGTGACTAATCGTGTGTATTAACCGTATCTCTGTTTTTTTCGTCAGCCTCTGAAAACCACCTACCAAGCTCTCCTGGATACCAGTTTGCTGCCACCGGTAATCCCTCTCCGTTTTGGAGCTGCCATTTTCTCCTGCCTGCCTCCCTGCCTTGCATGCAGCACCCACCTGGACCTCTCCTGCCTCCCCCCTCCACGCAACCCCCACCTGCAAGCTTGTAAGACAGCTCAGTGTACTATTTTTTAGATTCACTCGCAACCCTCTGTGGGATTCCCCTGACTGCTCTGTCCTCTGTTTCAGTGCCCGGGCCCGCCACAGTTTTCCCTGCCCAGTACCTGCACCCAGTTATCCCTGCCATCTAGTTTTCACCACAGTATTTTTCTCTCGCCTCAGACATCTAGTTTATGTTCATTGATTCTAGTCTGCACTTTCTGTTAGCCTCTGAGCATTGTAAAAATAAAGTCTCTTTTCGTTACACCTCACCCCTGGCCTCCGGTTTTGAATCTGCGCTTGAGTCCATCCCATGTCCACGGGCCACTGCGCCTGACAGTATAATCTGGCCAGTATATGGACTCAGCGGATCAAATCCGGACTGCCGTCTCGAAACAGGGCGCCATTCTTGGTACTCACGAGGACGCGCTCCAGTTTCTCCTGGCGAAGGTTAACTCACTCACTGACGAGCAAGAGAAGATGCAATCCGCGGTTCAGAACCTTCAGTCAGCCACTGCCCCTGAACCCGAACCCATTCCCAGTACGTCGGCACCGGTACCCGCGCCGCCGCCGCCTCAGCCCGCTGCGGATTCTGAGCCTCTGCAGACGCCGATGTTCCGCGATGCCGCCTCCCCGGAGCCGGAACCCTTTTCTGGCGGCCGGGGGGGATGCAGCGGTTTCCTCCTTCAGTGCGAGCTAGCGTTCGGTCGCTCACCCCGCTCGTTTGTTTCTGATACTGTGCGGATTTCTTATTTAGTCGGGAAACTGCGCGATCGCGCCCTTACATGGGCAGAGGCTTATCTAGCTAGACATCCGTTACCGACTTGTCATTATGATGACTTTTTGAGAGAGTTTAAGAAAACTTTCGCTCACCCGACCTCTGAATGCAGTTCGGCGCGGAGGCTGTTGCATCTTCGCCAGGGACGGGGAGCATTGCGGACTTCCTAATCGATTTCCGCATCGCCGCCGCCGAGGCGGGCTGGTCTGATCGGGCTCTGCATGGGGTGTATTTGCACTCTCTCAACGATGAGATGAAGGACCACCTGGCCTCCCGGGATGAGCCCGCTACTTTTGAGGAGTTGGTTTCCCTCACACTTCGCATTGACAGCAGGTTGCGGGAGAGAGAGTGGGAGAGGGACTACAGTTCCCGTCGGTCCTTGCGGCGGTCATCTCCGGTCGTTTCTCCCCCGCCACCGCTTCCGGTTCAGCCGTCCACTCCCATTGCTGGCACCGGGGGTGGTGAACCGGAACCGGAACCCATGCAGATCGGGCGTTACCAGCTGACGGTGGAGGAGAGAGAGAGGCGCCGCCGTTCACGTTCTTGCTTTTATTGTGGCTCCGGTGAGCATTTGATTTCTTCCTGCCCTAAGAAGGGAAAAGAGACCGCTCGCCGGTAGGTCCGGGGATATGGGTGGGCGGTACCAGGGTTAACGCCAAGCCCCGATTTTTGCTTTCTGTGACACTCTTACTCGGTCAGGGAGCCCACGTCTCATCAGCGCTGGTTGATTCAGGGGCCGAGCAGAGTTTGATCGACAGGGGATTTGCTGAACAGCTTCAGATCCCTCTTTTTGAGTTAACTCCGTCTATTCCAGTTAGGGCATTAAACGATCAGGTCTTTTCTTACATTACTCATCGCACTGCACCGGTTACCTTGATCACTTCCGGCAACCACAGAGAAACACTGATCTTTTACACCTCACAATCCCCTGACACGCCCATAATTTTAGGTTTCCCATGGCTAAGACATCATAATCCTCACCTGGATTGGGTGGGACAGAGGGTCGTGAGTTGGAGCCCATATTGTCATGCCAACTGTCTCGTCTCAGCTGCCCCACCTGGGGCCACTGAGCCCTCTAGCAAGGAGAACTGCACCCCTGACCTCTCTGCGGTTCCCCCCGAATACCATGACATATCAGAAGTTTTTAACAAAGATAAGGCACTGTCCCTACCACCCCATCGCCCTTACGATTGTGCCATTACCTTGTTTTCCGGCTCCACGTTACCTTCCAGCCGTCTCTACAACTTGTCACGCCCTGAACGGGCTGCCATGGAAAAATACATCGGAGACTCACTGGCGGCTGGACTCATCAGACCATCGACTTCCCCCGTGGGTGCTGGCTTCTTCTTCATGGGTAAGAAGGATGGCACACTCCGTCCATGCATCGACTTTCGGCCCCTTAATGACATCACAGTTAAAAACAAATACCCATTACCACTCATCAGCTCCGCTTTTGAGCCCCTCCATGGGGCCACCATTTTTACCAAACTGGATCTCAGGAACGCATATCACCTAGTCAGAATCAGGGAGGGGGATGAGTGGAAGACTGCGTTTAACACACACTTAGGACATTTCGAGTATTTAGTCATGCCATTTGGCCTCACTAATGCACCTGCAGTTTTCCAAACCCTAGTGAATGATGTCCTTAGGGATTTTCTGGATCGTTTTGTCTTCGTTTACCTCGATGACATCCTGATTTTTTCCAAGGACCTCAAGGAACACAGAATCCATGTCCGGGCCGTACTCCAGCGGTTGTTGGAGAACAAATTATATGTCAAAGCCGAGAAATGCGAATTCCATGCACCATCTGTGTCATTCCTGGGTTACATTCTTGCAGGGGGGCAGGTGAAGACAGATCCGGCTAAAGTGAAGGCAGTAGCGGAGTGGCCACTACCTACCTCACGAAAACACTTACAAGGGTTTTTGGGCTTCGCGAACTTCTACCGCCGCTTCATCAGGAATTACAGTCAAGTAGCCGCTCCCCTAACTCGTCTAACTTCCTCTAAGCTTCCTTACCATTGGAGTCCAGAGGCCGACGCCGCCTTCTCCCGGTTGAAAGAACTGTTTACCTCTGCGCCGGTCTTAATCCATCCCGATCATAGTAAACCTTTTGTCGTGGAAGTAGACGCGTCAGGCGTTGGGGTTGGGGCGGTGTTGTCCCAGCGTTCAGGTTCATCTGCTAAGCTTCAGCCCTGCGCCTTTTTCTCCCGCCGCCTCTCACCTGCGGAGAGGAATTATGACGTTGGAGACAGGGAGTTGCTTGCTGTAAAGCTAGCGCTGGAGGAATGGCGGCATTTACTTGAGGGAGCAGAGCATCCATTCACTATTTGGACTGACCATAAGAACTTAACCTATTTACGCACAGCCAAAAGGCTCAACTCGCGCCAAGCTCGATGGTCCCTATTCTTTACTCGATTTAACTTTTCCATCTCTTACCGACCAGGCACCCGCAACACCAAGCCGGATGCTCTGTCCCGCCAGTTCGACCCTGTGTGTGACCCGTCTGATGCACCCACCATCTTGCCGGCAGGAGTCAGGATCGGTTCTGTCGCCTGGGACGTGGAGGAGGACATCCGCCGTGCGCTGGAGACTGAGCCAGACCCCGGCACGGGCCCTCCGAACCGACGCTATGTCCCCACCGTGGCTCGCCCTAAGGTGATCGATTGGGTCCACAAGGGCAAATTTTCTTGCCATCCGGGTGGGGGGAGAACAGGCTCACTCCTTAAAAGGTATTTCTGGTGGGAGACTATTGATAAAGACGTCAAAGAATATGTAGCTGCCTGTCCTGTCTGCGCACGTAACAAATCGAGCTCACTACGCCCAGCTGGACTTTTACGACCCCTCACTATACCTCATCGCCCCTGGTCTCACATTGCGTTGGATTTTGTCACTGGCCTTCCCGTCTCCTCAGGTAAAACCACGATTCTCACTGTGGTGGATAGATTCTCCAAAGCTGCACACTTCATTGCCCTAAACAAACTCCCCACTGCAACGGAGACAGCCAAGATTATGACTGAGCAGGTCTTCAGACTCCACGGCATACCTTGCAAGATCGTGTCAGATAGGGGCCCTCAGTTCATTTCGCGAGTGTGGAGGTCGTTCTGCACCGCTCTCGGGGCTAAACCCTGCTTGAGCTCAGGATTTCATCCACAGACGAATGGGCAGGCCGAACGGCTCAACCAGGAACTGGAGGCCACCCTCCGTTGTGTCGCTGCCTCCAACCCCGCCTCATGGTCCTCGTTGCTGCCGTGGGCGGAATACGCTCACAATTCGCTTACGTCTTCTGCTACTGGCCTCTCGCCTTTCGAGGCCTCCATAGGTTACCAGCCGCCTCTCTTCCCCGACCAGGAGGCCGACCTCGAGGTTCCCTCGGTCCAACACCATCTCCGACGTTGTCAGCGGGCGTGGAGGTTGACCCGTCGGTCGTTGTGCCGGTCCGTTGCTCGCCAGTGCCTGTACGCGGACCGTCGCCGCAGGGCAGCCCCTGCCTACTCCCCTGGGCAGAAAGTGTGGTTGTCTGCTAAGGACGTTCCCCTCAAGGTGGCATCCCGTAAGCTGGCCCCGCGTTTCATTGGACCCTTCGAGGTGGAGCGGGTCCTCAGCCCTTCTGCGCTGCGGTTGAAGCTGCCTTCCTCGCTGCGCATTCACCCGACCTTCCACGTCTCCCAGGTCAAGCCGGTGGTCGTGAGTCCGTTGTGCCCTCCTTCCGCTCCCCCTCCTCCCGCCCGGCTCGTGGATGGGCATCCTGCCTTCGCGGTCCGGCGCATTCTGGACGTCCGTCGGCGGGGACGGGTCCAGCAGTTCTTGGTGGACTGGGAGGGTTATGGGCCTGAGGAGCGGTCCTGGGTGTCTCGTTCCTTGATTTTGGATCCTGCTTTGCTTTCTGCTTTTTACGGGGCTCGACGCGGGCCGCGGGTGGCTCGGTCGCCGGGGGTCGACCCTTGATGGGGGGGTGGTGTCGTGGTCTGGGTGGTTTTCCACAGCATCAGCTCCTCCCCACTGGGTGGAGTCTTTGTTGTTCCTCACCTGATGGCAATCGGACCAGCAGTATTTATGACCGGCGCACTCAACTGGTCTTCGCCAGATTATCTGCCAACTTTAGTCAGTTCTCGGCCTCACGTCCGTTCCTTGGTGACTAATCGTGTGTATTAACCGTATCTCTGTTTTTTTCGTCAGCCTCTGAAAACCACCTACCAAGCTCTCCTGGATACCAGTTTGCTGCCACCGGTAATCCCTCTCCGTTTTGGAGCTGCCATTTTCTCCTGCCTGCCTCCCTGCCTTGCATGCAGCACCCACCTGGACCTCTCCTGCCTCCCCCCTCCACGCAACCCCCACCTGCAAGCTTGTAAGACAGCTCAGTGTACTATTTTTTAGATTCACTCGCAACCCTCTGTGGGATTCCCCTGACTGCTCTGTCCTCTGTTTCAGTGCCCGGGCCCGCCACAGTTTTCCCTGCCCAGTACCTGCACCCAGTTATCCCTGCCATCTAGTTTTCACCACAGTATTTTTCTCTCGCCTCAGACATCTAGTTTATGTTCATTGATTCTAGTCTGCACTTTCTGTTAGCCTCTGAGCATTGTAAAAATAAAGTCTCTTTTCGTTACACCTCACCCCTGGCCTCCGGTTTTGAATCTGCGCTTGAGTCCATCCCATGTCCACGGGCCACTGCGCCTGACATTTCCTCTTTGTCTCAGCATCTACATTTATGGTAAATGGTAAATGGCCTGTATTTATATAGCGCTTTACTAGTCCCTAAGGACCCCAAAGCGCTTTACATATCCAGTCATCCACCCATTCACACACACATTCACACACATTTATGTCCTTACACTGAACTACATAAAAAGCAGAATAGTTTGAAATCCAGATAGATGCCTCTCTCTCTTAAAAAAATAAAAAATCTTAAAACCAGTGAAAAACATTGATGCCCATTCTCCTTTGCATAAAGAAATATACTGCGCAGTCAAACAATCAAAGGCTATGAGGAAGAGTAATCGGGGCAGAGAGCTGGTTGGAGTGAGCAGCAAATATCTTAAAATATTTAATATGTGGGTTGGGGGTTGAGGGTTGCTGAAAGGCGAGACGGTAAAAGATAAGAGAAGGAGTTGGACTGAAACTGACTGAATGAGCCCATTTTCTCTGAAAGCATGAAAGTAATGACACAATGGAAATGCTTTAATAAGTCACATTACGCTAAAGCAGAGCCAGTGTGATTGCAAAAACCTTTGCTACAATCTAAGCTAATTTCTCTCTAGAATTCATCCCAGGCAGACAGAGGCAATCTCAGTGGCTTTGCATTTGCTCTGATTATTGTCTCCTGTTCTCCAAAGTAAGGCCATTAGTTCCACAATTACAGAGAGTTATATTCAAAAATGATTCCCCATTCCCCCCCCTAAAATGCCTACACATTAAGGGTCAATGAGGCATTATATCAACAGAGCACGTCCTCATCCATGTTTATGACACTGATGGCATTTTGCTCATACCCTGAAAACAATCATGGCAGCTTTATAGTTCCATTTCATTAGAGATGCCTTCATAAATCTCAACCTTACATTAATAATTATGTCTGAACAAGCAGCACAAATATGCAGTGTTATGGTTCGTTCGATTTAGGGAAGAGAAGAAAGCAAGCCCAGGCTGAAGTAGGTGTCAAAAAATAGTGACCTTTATTACACACTTTGCGCAGTCAGTGTGGGAAAGACAATTTGCAATCCAATCCTTCGTCAACTGGACCATCCCGTCTCCTTATATTGCCATTATGACATCACAGTTGGATCTTTACTGGAAATGATCACAAATGATAACAATTCCCCGCCTATCAAAGAGTTTTCCCTTATATAGACATCAACTGCTACTCTTAAGAGAAAAACAAGTGTGTATTACATTGTGCATTTTGTGAAAGTGTATCTATCAGAGAAACTGTCCTCAGACGACCCTCCTATTATTACTAAGTGTGTAGGTGAACGTGCGTGTGTTACATAAGTGCGTGCATGTGGTTACAGGCCGGCGTACGTGCAGAACTAAACGCAGGCGGGCCTGGGCCCAACAGGACTGGTGGGTCTGAACGGTGTGACTGCACTAAAGTGCAACAACTTAAGCAGATAACAAGAATGATACAGAACCTCAATAAACAGTCAGTGTGCATTAATATTTGCTCAGAGTAACACAGATGTAATTAAAAGATTATTCTGTCAACAGATTCAACAATGGTAAATGATTAATCAATGATAACTGATTATGAGAATACAAAATAAAATATCTCCTGATCACACTCCTCCTCTTTGGCCTTTAGAAAAAAGGCCAACATTTAGAGATATTGTGTCACTCCTCCGTCCAAGCGGCTTCTCGCAACGGCATCATATGTTCCGGACCAGCTGACCCAGCTGAACCAGAAGCTATGGCCCTGCTCACCAGATTACCCAACACCTGCCTCACCAGAGGAATGAGACAACACCCGATCAGCAATAAACCTAGAAAAACTAAAAGAGAAAACATGGCAGACATAAACAATCCCTTATATTGCCCAAAAACAGATGTGAACCAGTCTCCCAGCCTCGAGTTCACGCCTGATTGCTCATGCATGGTTCTAGATAACGCTTTCAAATTCTCCAGCGCCCGCGTGACCGTTCCGTCCGGAGCTGTATTGTTGGGAATAAAGGTGCAACATAAATCCCCAAACATCGCACAGACGCCTCCCTTCTCAGCCAATAACATGTCCAGCGCCATTCGATTTTGGATTCCCATTAACGACGTCGGACCTAATTGTTCTGCAAGACCTTCCACCGCGTCCCTGGTGAGATTAGAGAGTCTCAACACATTATAATGAACATAATTAATGCGATCAACGTTTTTATTTGGAGTCACCCACAAAAACACACTTTCAAACCCGGCCGCTATCTGATCAACTAACTTATACTCATCTGGAACTCCTCTGGGAACTCCTATTGAGTCTATCCAGGTTGGCGAGTCCCGTCTTGGATCATACCTGTGGATACCCCCTGTGGCTCTCCTCCGTCTGGCTGTAGACACATCCGCGCCTTGCTGTGGAACTGTCTCTAGCCTACTGCCTATGAGCATCAAAGGTGCAGCTAGGCGCACCAGAGCACACGTTCCCACACTCCCCAAGGGAACCTGCACCAAAAGGGTATACTCCCCACAATAATAATATAGCCCACCTCTCGCCCAGGTGCCTATAATTGTGCTTGGGTCACTTACATCATTGGTAGTCCTACCTGTGATTGTCCTCTGACACCAGCTTGGATCGATCCTTCCTAGCCTAAATCTCACTCTGTCTGTAGAGAACTCAAAACATGTATAATTATCTCGTTTTGGTGTGAATGAACCTGGTTGTGTACGTTTATCAATTGGCGGATATAAACCTGACAAAGTGGTGCAGTTACCTGTGTCCACCGCCTCTCTAGTTAATCTCAGCATGCAATTATATCCCCACTCATCCTCTGGATACAGAGGAGCGGGTTCAGTAAACAAATGAGGTCGAGCGGTAGCACAAGCAACACAATCAACCACTTCCTGCTCCTTAGCATTTTGAGCCACCCAATCTAACCAAAGATTCCTATCTCCAAAACCTGTGGCACGCTCTATCAACTCCTGAGGTTTTAACCTAGTATAATCAGTGGCAACAAACCATTTCTCTTCTGAATCCTTGTAAGTAACTGTCTCTAAGGGATCCATTTGCACCGTGAGATTCAGTGCTGAGTCATTTCCCAGCGGTTTAGACCTGGGATTAAATAAATTCACCCGAATTAACCCGAATGGATCTGTCCCTACTTTATCTACCCCTACTACTAAATAAAACGCACCTCCATCAAACCCAGGTTCAGGGAGTTCACTCCATGGTCCTAGGGAAAGAGTAATAGGGTTATTTGTAACAGAATAATCTCTCTGAATAGCTATTCCTTCAAGGGCCGGTGGCACTGTTGGCTGCCATCCTACCCCTGTCCACGCGACCACATCCTGCCAAGAACACCACTGATCCGTTACATAGGTGTAGATGTCACTATCCCATGATGGGCCCCACACCGACTTAGGGTAACACATCATTGGATGATAACAAACCCACACATTATATGTTCTCCAGCTATTCCCGTCACCCGAGCATTTAATTACCTCACACAAATCGAATGTGAACGCTGTCGTGGATCCATTAACATACCCAAACTCGACTCCGCCACTGGCTTTGAGACACCCATCATCCCCACCTGAACCAACCGCACGCTTGACTTTTTTCGACGATTTGATCGGTTCGGGCTCTGGAGCGGATAGACCTCTGTGTCTGGGCAATTCACCTGTCTGCCAAAAAACAAAGAAACACGTTATAACACTTATTAACCCCAACACCCCCGTTATTCTCCAATTTTCCCACAATTTCATGATGACTGTTCCCAGGCTCGTTTACTTTTACTCTATACTAAAAAGATAAAGTTACAAAAAGAAGAGTATAAAGTTATGAGTATAAAAATATGCGAGTAACATACAAAACTATTACGATTCCTTTAAACTATCAAATACTTTAGACTAGAGCCCTAGCCTATTTAAGAGCCTGGAATGGATTCCTCCTTGGCGCGTGACGCTCCTCTTCTTTCTTCGCCTCACTCAGGTTAGACTACTGAGGAGGACCGTGGCACAGGGGGAGAGAGGATTATTCTGCCTCTATGTTCCCCCCTGCGTCGATGGGGTGGAGGCTAGCTCCAGCAAGCTCTCGTCCGCGACTGCACACTGAGACCAATGGAACCAGGTCTCCCCTTTCCCCTTCAGACGGACAGCACTGGTGGTTCGGGCAGTTACTTCGAAGGGTCCGGTCCACCTCGGGTCTCTCCACTTTCGCTTAATGACCTTCAGCCACACCGCCTTGGCATCGGGGATGGACCTGTCCTCCGCTTTCACCCCTTCTCCAACCTGTTGTGTGAAACTAGACACAAGAGCTTTTAATTCTTTCCAACATTCAATATGTTTTCTGTTACTTTTTACACTTTCTTCCGCCGGAACTGTTGTCCAAGGACCTGGAAACTGTCGTCCTGTCAACAGCTCATATGGTGTGAAACCTGTGGATTGATTAACACAACATCTTATTATCATCAATGCAATTGGCAGGGCCGCTACCCAATTTAGCCCCGTGTGAGCAGAAATTTTAGCAATTTTATTCTTCAGGTTTAGATTCATTCTTTCTACCTTTCCCTGCGACTGGGGGTGATATACCGTGCCAAATCTATGTTGCAACCCCAGCTTCTGTTCTACCTCTGCCAAATCTTTGTTTTTGAAATGAGTCCCATTGTCGGGCCTAATCCGCTTAGGGAAACCATGCCGGGGGATGTAATGATTGATTAAACACTTAATCACACTTTTTGCATCCTCCCTCTTGGTAGGCCATGCCTCAGGCCAGCCCGTCAAACCATCTACGCTTACCAGTAGATATCGAACTCCTCCTGGGCCTGGATCAATCATGTCAGTGAAGTCAATGACAATCTCTTCACCTGGTCTTTCTGGAATGGGGAACTTACCTGCCTCTGGTTTAATCACTGGCTTCGGATTGTGCCTCCCACAGATCAGACACGTCCTAGCCTTCTCCTTGATCATATCCTTCAAAAAGGGATGCCACCAATGGCACAGATGTCTCCCCATCTGGGCGACACCTACATGTCCAAGGCCGTGCGCTTCGGCAATCTTCTGTTTTGCCAAGTTGGCTGTCAACACTGGTCGACCGTCAGGTCCTCGCCAGAGACCTCCTTCTTCCCAGGCTCCTCGACTCTTCCAGATCCCCTTCTCTTCTGGGGCGGCCTCCCCTTGGGCCTTCCTGGCTTCCTCTAGCATGTTAACTCCTAATTCTTCTTCCACCGTTATTTGTACCATCTGTCGTGATGCTTTATAACCCGCTGCCTCTTTTGCAGCTCGATCGGCTTCCTGATTTCCTCTGGCCATCAGGCCGGTCCCTGAGGAGTGGCCTTTGCATTTTATGATGCTCACCTCCTCTGGATCTCCCAAGGCCTGCTCAAGTTCCTCCATTTCCTTTTTGTGGCAGATTGATGCGTTATCTGCTGTCCTGAATCCTGCTCTTCTCCATTGGGCCAGCTCCACATGAGCCGCTCCAAAGGCATAAGCTGAGTCCGTGTAAATGTTGACTCTTTTTCCTTTTGCAAGTCTCAAAGCTCGACTTAGAGCAATTACTTCTGCTCTTTGGGCTGACTGCTGCCCTTCAAGTCTTCCAGCCTCCTTCACTTCAAATGCAGCCCCTTTTCTGCAAACTACCGCGTAGCCTGCTTTTAATCCTTCGTCATCCCTGTAGCAGCATCCATCCGTGAACCAATCTTCAGCTCCTGTCAGAGGTTCTGCTTTCAAGTCTTCTCTTATCTTCTCGTCCACTTCAGCTCTCTTTGCGCAGTCATGAGGTTCTCCTCCTGATTCCATTAAATCTGCCATGTTAATTCCTTCATGTGTGAAGGTCAAGTTAGGAGCGTCTAAAACTTTACACACTCTCTGTTGTGTAAGAGGTGTCATGGTGAAGGCTTGTGAGTTAACATATGCCACCACACTGTGGGTGGTCAGCACCTTCAACGGATGGTCCCTCACTATATGTGCTGTCTTTTGTATAATTTTTGACACCCCAATGGCATGCTGAGTGCATCTTGGGTGCCTTGTCTCTAATGGATTCAGCCTGATGCTGACGTACATAAGTACATCTCTTCCTCCCCCTTTTTTCTGAAACAACACCCCATTAGCTATCCCGTGTGTTTCAGAAACATCAAGATAGAAGGGTTGTTCATAATTAGGGATAGCAAGATCAGCCGATCTGGATAAGTCCTGTTTTAATGCAATAAACGCCGACTCAGTGGCCGATGTCCATGGCAGTTCAGCCTTAAGATTTCTGACACCTGCCGTTTTTACCAAATCCCTCAACAGGGCTGTTTTGCCTGCATAATTTGGAATGAAGTGCCGGCTGTATCCTGTTAACCCCAAGAATGAGAGCAACTCCTTAACCGTACGCGGTCTTGGATGTGTCAAAATCTGATCACGATGAGTATTTAGCAGACCCACTGATTTGTGAGCAATGACACGGCCCAGAAATGTTACTTCTGGTCGGACCAACTGCAACTTTTCTTTACTGACCTTGAAACCGCACTCAGCGAGTCTCTTCAGTATGGTAAGTGAAGCTGCCGTGCATGCCGAAGCAGACGGAGCTGCAATGAGCAAATCATCAACATATTGCACTAGTGAACACCCCTCTGGGAGATGGCATGGCGATAAAGCTTCTTTCAACACTTGGTTGAAAATGCCAGGGGAAAGTGCAAACCCTTGTGGCAACCTTGTGTATCTGTACTGTTGTCCCCCATATGTGAATGAAAAAATGTCCCTCAGAGACTCATGCAATGGGAGACAGAAAAATGCATTCGCTAGATCAATACATGTAAACCACTTCTGGTCTGGTGTTAATGCCATCAATGCTGTGTATGGATTTGGGACTGGCACCGTGTCAGTACGTAAAATGGCATTGATGGCTCTTAAGTCATGTGCCATTCTGTACTTTCCTGTCCCATGCTTCTCTACTGGCAAAATAGGAGTATTCCAGTAGGATTGAGAGGGCTCAAGCACCCCTACTTTCAATAGCCCCTCAATGGTTTCTGCAATTCCCTCCTCAGCTTCTCTCTTTTGCCTATACTGTGGTTTCCAAATTGGCGTTTCAGACTTCAGCTGGAATAAAACGGGCGAACACGTCGCCTGGCCCACATCCGTAGGCCCTGCTGACCACAAGGTGTCAGGAAGAGTCGCAAGTGCGCCAACTGCATCCGCATGGATGCAGTTGGCGCAAGTCAAACACAAGTATAATTCTTATAATTTGTAATTGTAGTATAGAGACTAAGAGTTTAAATAGTGTACAGTTGTGCAAGCATTGTACTCATAGTGGGAGCAGAAGTGGTTGGGAGCGTTTGATAGATCACCTGATAGTGGGTGAGATATGTAAAGGAGCAAGTAAAAATGCTGTCCTCAAAGTTGTTGTTTTAGAAGCAGGAAAAATGGGCATGCATGAGGATTTAAACAAATTTAACAAGGATGGAACAACGGTGGTCCAGCAACAGACTCATGGGTGGCCAAGGCTCACTGATGCATATGGAGATTGCAGACTGGCCCCTGTGGTCTGATCCAACAGATGAGCTTCTGTGGCTCAAATTGCAGAAACATTTAATGCTGGTTATCAGAGAACATTATTTGAATGCACAGTCCAGAGCAGTTTGTTGTGCATGGGGCTACACAGCCACAGACCAGTTATGGTACCCATGCTCACCCCTGTCCAGCACCTAAAGCTCCAACAGTGAGCATCAGAACAGGACTATGGAGCAATGGAAGAAGGTTGCCTGGTCTGATTAATCATGGTTTTTTTTTCATGTCTTTGGCAAGTACTACCTACCTAAACCAGACCACGTGGACTCTTTCATGGAATGGCTGTGACCTCTTTCAGCAGGATAATGTACCCTGCCACAAAGCTAAAGTGATCCAGGAATGGTTTGAGGTGCACAACAACACGTTTGAGGTGTTGACTTGACCTCCAAATTTCCAAGATCTCAGTCTGATTGAGCATCTAAAGGGATATGCTGGTCAAACAAGTCTGAGACCCATGGAGACCCAACCTCACAACTTACAGGACTGAAAGAATCTACTGCTAACATCTTGGTTCCAAATATCACAACACACCTTCAGGGGTCTAGTGGAGTCCATGCCTCCACTGGTCAGGCGTGTTTGGCAGCAAAACCAACGCAATATTATCGCAGATGGTCATAAGTTTATGCTTGGTATGCTTTTATCATATTCCAAAAGTATGAAAAAAGAAAAGGCACTATATAAATGATCATGCAATTCATACATTATATATTAGGACATAATAAAAATCATCTGGTCTTTAGCATGTCTTAAAATTACTTGAATACAATCTCTGATGAACACAAAGCACATGGCATATTACACACAGTCATTATTTATTGTACTAGGTGTATGTGAGAAATTATTGGCCAGCAGTAACAGTATTGAGATTACTAGTTCAGATGTTCTTTTTTTTTTTTTTTACTGGGAGTTAAGTTTATGTTTTTTTTAAAATGATATTTTATTCATTTTCACCACCTGCTCAGTCTAAAAAAGTTTTCCGAAACTATGAGCTTCTTGTAACTGAGGCTGATGGGCTCTGGGATTTAGTAAGAAGAAGAAGAGTAGTGGAAGTTTGGGTCAGTGGTGGTCATTTGGCTGAGCTCCTTTTTTTTTGCTAAGCAATCTTGAACATGCTGCCAGGCACATTCACATAGCTGAAAAAGGTCTTAATTAACTAGTTCCAGACTACATTTATCAGGGATCCTGGAGAGTCAGTCTGTTATCATTGCGTACCTCTGCTTCTCCTTTGGGAGGTCCCTTGGGCACAGTCCTGTACACTGAACTGACTTTGTCTGTGATCCCACTTTTAAATGGAGAGCAGCGGGCAGAGCATATTCCTCTGACAACCCTGAATAGTTGCTCGTCTTCCAAAGCTGCCGCCTCTGTAACAGTTTGTCATGTGTTCTCTCAATGTTTTTATCAAAAAAATTAAAAAATAAATACAAATGGCAGTTTAGTTTTGAGCAGATTATTTGCAAATTTTAAATATTGCATTATATACTGACTTAAAGTACAGATTGTTGCTAAAAGACCGTTTACCAGATCTCTGTAAGGGAGGGGTTCAATGTATTTGGCAAATATGCTTTAGAGATTTTGAATTTCCCCCATTTTGAATTAAGATCAAATTACGATTTTTAACAGTATTGATACCAAGGATTCTATCTTTGTCTCCTCCAGCTGACACAAACTCAGAGATTGACACCTGGTGTGGTTGTATGGTACTGTATCCCATCTCCTTCAAGGTTCAAAAATGTGCATTTCTAGATGTATTGAGTTGCTGCCATGTGATTGGCTTATTAGATATTTGGGTAGCACTTTCTATCACAGCACAGTAATAAAGTGGTAATAGTAGATTAACAAGGAAGAAACACAATTTGATAATGTGGTATATTCTAAATTGTTACCATGCATTTATCAAAGTAGTAACCAAGTAATATCATGGTAACAGTGGTTACAGTTGATTTTATGTAATTGGATAATGAGGGCCCAAGAACTGGGGGTTATAATGTGGAAATACAGCTCGGTAATAAAGTGGTAATAGTAGGGTAACAAGGCCGAAACAATATTGTAATAATGTGGTAATTTCGAAGTTATTGCCACTCAATTAACTGTGGTAGTTTCTGTGTAATAAGCAGGAAACAGACCAGCAAAATGCAGACCTGCCTGTTTCTATTTAATAACATACTAATAACCTAGCAAACTGTAAATGTGTGTGATTATTACCTGGAAGCACAGGCATTCCTGATAAAGTAGCTGGTGAATGTAAATTCAGCACTGAACTAGTACCTATATGCATTTTTGTCTTATTTTTCCAGTAAAAATATCATCCAGAAGAACACTTCTGCAATGCTGTTGGCTGGAATGCAGTAGAGGTAGTTTCTTTTTGGTTGTTTGTTTTTTTCTCTTTCTTTTTAAGGAACATTTCCTTTCAATGATAAAGCCATTGATGGATAAAAATAAATGACCAAATCTTTTAATCAAATAAGCATTTTGCATTTACATTCTCATACTATCACAATTAAGATAATATATATATATATACTTGCATTTGTTTTATGGTATTTAATAATAAGTAATGTTTTAATGATTTGCATTAAAAAATGGGAATAGCTGAGTGATTCAGACATTGGTTTTTGGGTTTTTTCTCAATGTTACCATAAAGTTGATTTCTGTCCTGATATATAATAGTAGTGGTCTTTCATATTTCACAAGAGCAGTGTAATGCAAATCCCTTCTGTGCTTGCATTTGAAACAATATATTCGGTAGCCTCGAGGGTGGCTACCGACTGCAGCGGTCTCCTAGGAGCTGGTACGCATCTTCCACCACTACTGCTTAATTAGTTGAGTGTGTGCCTGGAGACCAGTTCTGCACTTGACCTTTCTGAAGGTAAGGCAAGCAGCACATGTTCAACAGACCAGAGGAAATGAGGTGAGGGGAAAGGTTTTTACATTGGTTAGTGGTGTGTGCATGTACATATAGCAGTTGTGCGTGTGTGGCTATGTTACTCCTCTTTCTCCCAAGAATGTGTAGTGCTCTTAATGGGAAGAATTTCATTAGTGCGGCACAAAAATTTGTCAGTCGCATCAACCATGGTGAAATTGCAGAGACATTTGAAACGTCCTCAGAAAATCCTAACATGCATCTGCAGTGGAAATAAATCAGTTTTGTACATCCTTTAATTTAGAGGAAAAGCTTGAAGTACTTGAAGATGCACAGTGATAGAACATATTCTAGGAAATACCTTGGGGAATGATGACATATTCAAACAGCGCATCGATGCAGGTAGAGGTTACCGCGTATGCCATTTTAGTATTTAATGAGATTTCATCTAGAGGGGTTTCTGGCTGCCAAGTTTCAAATCATCTAAAAGAAAGTCTGCTCTTCTCATTGTCCATCGAGAAAAGGGACATCCTCATTATCCTCCATGGCTTTGGCTCATTAAAGGGGACAAGGAGATGTATCCATATAAATACTGTCACACTATACCCCAAATGAAAAAAAAGACTTTTTGGGAGAAATTATACATTCCACCAAGAAACAAGGTGGAGATCAGTTTCCACTGCATGTGGAAATGTCAAGAAATTGAATATAAAACAAGGCACACTAGAGAGAACAAGTCTACAAATATTCTAACATTTTTTAATCATTTTATTGTTATTTATTTATTTATTTTTAGACAGGGTATATGAGCTAGAGAATATAAATAGCTGTTTTTCTTTAGATGTCTTACCTAAAATACAGTGGCACACACGCACAGATGATTGTGAAGTGTGTGAGAAGTTTCGAGGTTGAAATACAAGCTCAATAGACTTTTATAATGGCAGTTTCAAAAGCACTCTGCAGCTTTAGAGTCCACAAGAGGTGACTGTAAAAGACATATTTGAATTCTGCTTCGTTATTTATTTTTATTTAATAAAAAGGAAAATAAATGGACTCCATGGTAATGGATTTCAGTGTGTACGGCCAGACATTTCTGATGAGTAGCAGAGGTGTATTTTACCTGGGAGTCTTTCAAAGTTCATGACATTTACAAGAGCTTCTTTGGTATTTACTTTGAAGGTTAGAAAGGTTAGTCAGACAGCTTGTGAACCTTTGTTTCTTCATAATGAGGAGTTAATACAATATATACATCAATGAACTGTGTGCTTTGATCGCCGCAGCTACATCTGTGACATTGAAGGCGTAGGTTGTCTTAAAAAAAAGAAAAAAAAGAAGCAACAACAACAAAAATATAAATGTGGAAAAGCTATGTGGCCCAGTGCAATTTGTTGCATTTGGTTAAGGAAGCATGAATATTTCCAAAAAAGTTTATTATCTTTTAATAGAAGTCACACGGGGAAAAAAGTCATATTTAGGACTGATAACACATGAGAGTATTCATTGGGTATCATATGGTGGCAATGATGTGGGAGCTTTTCCTCAGCGCCATGTCATCAAGCTCTAAGCATTCTTGGGGAAAAGTTATAATTAACTGAGCAGAGATAAAGTTGAGCTTGTTGCTAAACTGGTGTGTCTGCTGATGGCTCACTAAGTAGCAGGCAGCTGAAGACAGCATTGGCAGGTTAATCAAAAATTAATGGGGAATATCACAAATGACAGTTTAAATACTGCCGTTGGCCGACGGACATGTACTGGTGGAGCACAGTCGGAATGCAAGTGAATATCTAATTTCCTTAATATGGAAGGTCACATTGTCACATTTGCACATTAGTCTAAGTGTGACTAGATAGAACTCCTGAATTTAAAGCCCTGTATCAGGAGATTAAACAATGAAAGTGAAACACCTATAGAAGAATTTACTGCTTTTCATATGCTAAATATGCAAGAACTAGTTTGAAAATTAGTACAGCAAATTGGTTCAGCCAGGATGTTTTCCTTGTATATATATATATATATATATTCTATATTCTATATTCTAATATAGAATATTCTAATATGATCCACACTTTCAAGATGAAGCTATCCCGTGTCATTACTGTGAAACATCACTGAAAATGACACTGTGAGGCATTTTCATTTGTAGTTTCTATTAAGTTTAGCTGATGTCATGAAAAGTGTGTGTAATTTTTATTTGTAAAGTTTTAGATTCAGATATTTTCTGATTACATACAGCTGTGTGATAACACAATGCCCTAATCTTGCCCCTAGGAGTGGACATCCCACCAAATTCAGCCCAGGCCCAGAGTGTGCAGTACTTAGAGAAACTGCAAAAAAACAAACAAACCCAAGAGCTATCTCAGACTCTACAGTCAGACTCTTTAAGCTCATCAGTACTTTTGAAGATTGACTTTTGTTTTCATTCATTTTCTCCTTTTTTTCTGAGAATTTTGGAGTCATCAGTGGAAATCATTAATGACCACTCTGATTGGCTTCAGAGTGAAATTTATGTGGTTAATGTGGCCCTTGCATGGTATGTACCACCGGCAGATAGAGGAAGAGGCTGACATCCAGAAGTCCCACCAGTGGAACGGCATAACTAAGTGGCCGGCATAGTGTACAGGAACATCTGTGCCGGAGACGCCTCATAGGGTGGTTGAGAATGATCGATCTAAGATCCTGCGGGACTTCCATATACAGACGAACAAAATGGTGGTGGCTAACCAACCAGACGAAGACGGCTGTAGTGATAGATGCAGCGATACTGAATGACAGCAATATCTGGAAGAAGGAACACAAAAAGCTGAAGAAGTACCAAGGGCTCAGAGAAGAGCTCGAGAAGATGTGGAGGGTGAAGATATCAGTGGCCCACTGGTAATCAGAGTACCTGGTATGGTGACTTCCATGCTAGGTGAGTGGCTCCAGCAGATCCCAGGAACAACATCAGAGATCTCTGTCCAGAAGAGTGCAGTCCTGGGAACAGCTAAGATACTGCGCAGGACCATCAAGCTCCCAGGCCTCTGGTAGAGGACCCGAGGTTGAAGGCAATACCACCCGCAGGGGCGAGAGGAGAATTTTTTTAGTTTTTTTTTTTATCTCAATAGATAAGATGGTTGTGTATAAGTGATCTTGTGCTTTCTAACTGGGAAAAATGTCTTTATTATATCTCTATTATAAGATTATTCACACCAAGAATTTAAAAAAGATAAAACCTTGAATGCAGTCTTTTATTTTGATGATCACAACAAAAATGTAAACACAGCAAGAGCTGAATGAGTTCAGCAAATTCTAACCTTTATCAGTAATACAGAAGCCATTTTAATAAAGATGATGATTTTTATTCACATTTTATTTTTTTTATTCACACATTCTTAATTTTCCTTGCAAGCTTTTGTCAACAGTAAGGCAATAAAATGCATTGCAGAATAACTGACAGGCTGGTTTTATTATCGGTTTGGCGGTTTGCTGCGACATCATGTTGAGTGCTTTTTGACAGTAAAGACAGTGGTTCAGTTCCAGCAGAAATACTGAATAAATAAGCAATCTTGTTAATGAATATTCAAGCAATGCAATCTTTTTATGTCTGGTGTGACTAAATGACTAAGCCTTCTAATTCATTAAGAAGGTGTTGGCTACTTCTTAATGAATTAGTTAATGGAGAACTATTTGCATGTTAATGAATTCCTAATGCCATGTATGACAAGAAAACCGTGTTTGTATATATTAAGTGTTTTCTTAAAGAAATTTTTGTCCCCAGAATGATCGGGAATGTTGTGAAATCATTTCTATATTTAAGCTTTGAAGTCAGAGTTCTATATCATTTCTTTTAGATCTTTTCTTTAATCTACATATCTCAATAAACTTTTCTTTCAAATATTTTGTTAAAGATACATTTCTCCAGTGGTACAGACATTTTAATAAACAACACTCTCTCAATAAGGTACATTCAATCCCACTTGAAGTCTTGTCCTACAGTTTCATAGAATTTGATGTTAAATGGTCTATAAAACTCCTGCAGCTGTTCTATGATCTCCTCCTCAATCTGTACATGAGTCCTACCCTTGGATTTACCGAGGCATCGTGGCTGGCTGCTGCTCTCTGGTTTCTTCAGGCAGGGGAAACCTTTGGTTCGATTAAAGTAGAAGTGTTTGTCCGTAATAATTCGTTTCAGTCCCAAAAAGTCCTGGACACGTCCCATTTCCCCTGCTGGATCTGTTATCAGTCGCTCACCGCTCACAAAGTGCATTTGCGACAAGCGAAAGTATTGCAGCCAGTTCTCCAGGTGCACAATATACATCCCAATCCGAATGGCATTCCAGGAAGTATCAACAAGACCTAAGCTTCTGTTCTTAAAGGCCAGCTCTTCAAACGTGGGAATGTCAGGCTTCTTGGAAAGCGTCTGTGTGTAGTCAGAAATGGCTCTTGTGACTGGGTTACGCACCACAACGATCAGCTTGGTCTCATGGGACATGCTGGAAATGCGTCTGGGAGCCTCTCTGGTAACAAAGTAGCTGGGAGTCTTCTCTAATGTGATCTGGCTGTCTAGTGTACGTGGCATTAGTCCCCTGGGAAGAAAGACAAAAAATAAAATTCACATGAATGAGTCACCAGGAGTTGTTATTTTCATGTCCAGGAATATTTCCACATGCTTTTATGTTTTATGACTGAACCCCCCCCCACACACACACACATCTATCTTAGGTGGAAGTTTAAAGGCTGTCAGTTGGATCACAGAGCTAAAAAAAGTGGGTGTTCAAATATTTTTAGGCAAGCAGCAATTCCACAATGAGGAAGATCCAAAATCTTTAGTTAAGCATATTGTCATTAATAACAACCAAAATCAAAAGCACAAATTATGCATAATGGCAAATTGAAATTTAAACTTAGTGTGTCTCTAATTCTTTTTATTATAGTTATAAAGTTATTACTCACAAATATGTCTATTTTGGTCTTGCATTGAAAATATTAATTAATAATATAAGGAAAGAAGAAACAAAAAAAGCATTAATTAAATGTCAATGTCAAATCTTACTGACTTTTGTATAACAGCAAGAGAAAAATACAAAATATTTAAGAGCTAACAAAGAAAGTTGTCCGTCTTTTGCACTGCATTGTTAAAACAAACACCCAAATAAACACGGTGTGGATGTATTTGTTAGGCATTCGGTGCTGACAGGACAGCTTGTACAACCAAAACATGCATCATAATTATCATCATCATGCTGCCAAGATAATGGCTTTGCACATCCACAGGCAAATGATTTTATTCGTCCTATTTGTCACAAGAGTTTCCCTTCGCAGTGTAATATGTCATTCTGCTTTGGCACTTTGGTTCAATAAAAGTTGATTAATAACCATCTGGTGTTGGCTGTTGAGACAATGGATCCCCTGTTCACGATTCAGAGATCATCCATACTTCTCTATAGTTATGTCTTTGCTCTACATATTCAAGTGACTGCTGTAGCTTTGGCAAAATAACTCACCAATTTGATAGGAACAGCTCCGAGACAGTTCTTTTAAAATAGCCTTTTATGTTTATTATTACAGATTACAGAGTACCTGAAAACATAACATTAATATTTTGTGTCTGCAATATGTTTGATATTTGGTGGTTAGGACAAATGCTGGGTTGATGGCATGTTAAAAAGAATGCTTAAATGTCTGTACTGTAAATGTCTGTGAAGGGTCTCAGTCATCCAGGTCATCGTAGTCTAAGGAGCTTGGGGAAAAAAAGCGTTTGGGCTTATCTAAGTTTCTTGAAGACATTTCACCTCTCATCTGAGAAGCTTCTTCAGTTCTAAGAGCAATTGGTGGAGAGTCCCAGATGAAAGAAGCCATCTACGTCCACTGTGAACGACCCTGCTTGAACAGAGGGGGTGGCTCACGACACCAACTGTCTGCCATCTATGTGGAGATAAAGTATCGAATTTCAGGGGTGGGACCACGCCTCCAAACATGTTTCTTCCGGTTCTTATCTATATATGTTCCCCCAGTTCTACAAGCTGTTCATTCTCGTTTATGTGCCAATTCTTTAACTTCTTCGCTTCTATTTAGTACATGGGGATCTGCTAGGCCCGGGAGCCACCAGCAGTCCCCTTCGAGGCCTTCCCCAAACCGCTGCTCAATTCACGTCCAAGCCATTCACCTTCATCTACTAAAATGCTGTCTAACCTAAACGGAGGACGTGGGCCCAGCTAGTGAAAATCCAGCTTTGAGATCCCTTCCCAGACACCTTAACAGTCACTCACACATTGGGTCATTTGTTCTCAGTAATTCACATGATAGGGTGGGGCAAGGTCTCACAATCACCTGAAACCTTGGCTGATTGTGACCAACACCCGTTTTTACACCTTGGCTGTGATTAGGCAGAGGGACAACAGGGAGTCCAAGACCCTCTTAGTGACACTCCCAATAGGGCTTAAAATCTGGGACTCGGCACCAATTGCTCTTAGAACTGAAGAAGCTTCTCAGGTGAGAGGTGAAACTTCTTCAAGAAGCTTAAAGAAGTCCAGACACTTTTCTTTCCAGCTCCTTAGACTCTGTACTGTACATGAAATCTCAAAACAACATACACCCAGATATAGTGTATGCTGTAGTAGACTGCACCGGGACACCTAAACCTCCAGGAGCTGCTCGTCTATAGAAACCCATGCTGTGAAGTTCCTGGCATGCATTTTTTTTTAATCACAGATGTTAATGCAAGAGGAGGTTTCAAACTCTGCAGTTGCTGGGCCAACAGAGTACTATGTAACTTTATGCTGTCTCTTACTTTGTTGCTGAGTTACTGTGCTTCCTTACACCTCCCAGTTTGCAATAATACCACTTACAGCTGATTGTGGAACAGCTAGGATGGAGAACATTTGATGGACTCACTGATCACAATGATGGCATCCTATTCCAGTATCACGGTCAAATTCAGTGAGCTCTTTAGAATGATCTATTCCTCCACAGGGCAGACTGCATGGTTACTGGCTTGATTTTTGTACACTTGCTGCAATAGGACTGAAAACACCTGAATTCAAAGATTAGGGATTCTGGCCCAGTACTCTTTTATCCACATAGTTTATCTAAAGTTGGGGTTGACACAAAGTTCACACTGAAACAATGCTGAAACATCAGTAAAAAGTTTAAAGATTGTAAAGTGTCAAACCCCAACTCCCTTGTGTAGCGCTAATTAAAACAAACGACAGGTAGTGAGAGATGTTCAAAAAACACTGACATTAACTTCGGATGTTGGCGTGTCAGATGAGCCTTGAAGCCTTGGAGAATGCTTTCTGTTTGCTAGTCTTCAACATTCATTTGCATGAGTACTTAGAACACACACATAACATACTGATATGCTTCATGACTGGATCATATGCATCTGTGGAAAAAATACTATCTATGGTATTGTGGTTAGTAATTAGCCACATTTAGTGTCCATATAACCTCAGTAATTAGGTTCTGGACATGGCAAAAATAAACATTATACTTTTGATCTGCAAGTCCAGCACAGTGCTGGGTGACTTTAAACCATGTTACATAGCTACATTCTCAGCATGTGAATTGGTTTCTGGATATCAGATACATTACTACACAGTTCTGATGATAAATATCAAACTTTCTTTATTATTACCGGAGGAAGGCTTCGATTAAAACCTAACCTTTCTGAAAGCCTTTTCTTTCGAGGTAGGGGTAGCCATAGGTTACCTCTACAGTCTTGGAATTATTGATCCATTTAGTTTTATTTATGAATCCTTAGTTGTTGGCTCGGGTGCCTCGGGGCCACCAGGGAACTATTAATCTTTTATAAGAACAGCACCTTCCAAGCAAACAGCTTTGCTACACACTGGAAAAATAAATAAATAAAAATAAAAAAAGGCGGTGCAGAACCTAAAGAGATCTTCAGTTGTCTTCTCGAATAAGTGTTTTTGTTATCTGATTTGTCAATTCCTTACGTTTTTACCACCCTCAGAGATGAAGATTGTGTAGTTGCAAAGTAAATTCAATATGCACTGGTTAAAAACTGCAATTTAATATTACACAAAGCTTAACATTAACACATACAGAGAAAGGGCACATAGTGTTTACTGTGCAAGCATATACAACTCTTTTTCTGTAGAGAACATGTTAACACCTTTGCAGTGCAGGGAGAAGAGGCTGGGACTGTGACATTTATGAAAACGATAAGGATGTCAAATTTAGAAGATATTTGACAGGGATTCCTAACTCCCACTGGTAGTGAGCCTGTCTTTTAAGCTTGTTTATTCCCAGTGAGGCGCAGGACTAGACATGGATATTGTATTGACAAGATCTCCTTAAAGAAAAAGAACAAAAAAACCCACGAATCTCAAATACATTTCTATTTTTAAGTTAAGGGAGGAAAGGATGTTATAAGCTACTGTGTTAATAAAGCCCAGTTGTGAAGCCATCATCATCATCATCATCATCATCAAAAACATCTTGGTGTTCTGAAGCCCGATGAGGCACGGCTGAGAAACTGAGGCGCACTGTGCTTTAATACCATAGCAACATGTCAATCACAGTCTAAAGCATACCTCCCGTATCTGCTGTTGAATCGTATGTGAGGCTGGACCAGGAAGTTGTTTTTTGTGAAACTGATCAAGTGTGGCTTGGAGTAATTGTCCTGTTTCCATCCTGATGGTATTCTACAAAGCACAATTAAATCATGTTATGTTGAACTTAAAGTTTTCAGTGTCACAAAGTTGGCTCCCTTTGTCCCTGATGCCAAACACATGAAGTCATCTGAAAATGTCACATTGTCTTTTATTTACAGTTTGCTTTGAGTTTCTTCTGAAGGAATACATTTATACACACAATTTTTAAACTGTCTTAAAAACACTACTTGTAATATTACCAAATGAAAACTAAGTTGCAGTATTTTATTTTAATAATTAGTCCTTATGTGCTGCACTAGTGTCTTTTACACAAGTGGAATGGCAGCTCAAAGCACAGAAAATTGATCAGTTATTTTTGTAGGCTATTTATCACTCAGAATACTCAATCAATAACAGTAATTTCACATTGATCTGCCATTTTCTTTATTAGTCAGGAGGGTGTCAGAACTCAATGGTCTAAAAATCTTGCTGTTTTAAAATTATCAGAAAAAAACAAAAAAACAAAAACTCTGATATGTTCTAAATGTTTTAGAGACAGGTGTGGGTTATATATGTGTGTGTGAGTGTGTGTGCTACAGCCTTGCCTTTTTTACGTGTCTGCTTACATCTTCAACACATTCATTGTTATGTGTTCATGGTGGAAAAAGAAACTGTGGCAACAGAACCAAAGCATAGCTATCTGCTGCCAAGGAGAGAGTGTAAATTAAGATTTTTTTAAAAGTGCTATATCATTTAAAGTTTTAAACTTAACACTGATCTATGACTCACTGTCACTAATATGTACGGAGGAGGTCAGGAGAGCAGTGCGTGTCTCCAGCCATGTGTAAAACATCAGAGGCTCTGTCATGGTTTGGGGCTGGATTTCATCCAGTGGAGCTGCGACTCTTGTAGAAATTGAGAGAATTATAAACACAAAAAAACCCTGTCAGATTTTGATCCACCATGCAGTACTTCCTGGATATCATCTGACTGCCAAATGCTTAATTTTTCAGAAGGGTGATGATCCCAAATACACTGTCAGTGGAAATAAAGCACACCTGGATACACACAATGAAACAATAAAAGGCAGCCAACATCCAAAAAAGAGCTTTGAATGTGCTTGAAGAAGCCTGGAGAACTATTCCTGGAGACTACGTAAAAAATTACAAGAAAGCTCGCCTAAGAGAGCTCAGGCTGTGTTGAAGAATAAAATTGGACAGAGCAAATATTGACTGTTAAGCTTGTTAGAATTATACAAACTCTGTTTTCACCTTATATGCCTTATGTCATTCTATTTTTGCAGATGTTTAAGTGTTTTCTGATATTTTTTCATATTTCTCAGACTTTAACAGTGTTGGAAATCAGCCATAGAGCTATACTTATCTACTTATAGCTTGTAGACCAGGTTGACTAAATCCACAAAGAGCGCAGAGTACTGGAGTACAGCATAGGCCAGCTGATCACAGTGTGCTCACAAAGAAAAATCTACTGGAGCTCACAAAACAAATTATCATGTGTCTTATAAGTCATTTTTTTCATATATGCACTGTTACACCCAATCTTAGATGCTCGATTCCACTTTAACCTCTCGTGATGCTCAAAAGAGTGAAATGGTATGTCACATTTTATGCGAACCTGAAGCAGGAAGACCAGGTAACGAGAGAAACATGCTAAATACTTTTTATACTGTCATTACCTCTAAATGGAGTTTGAGGTTTTTGCCAAGAACGCCCAACTACATTAAACCTGCTTTGTAGTACACCGCTATGCTTTTTGTTTCTAATAGGAGTAATCCACCAACCAGATTAAACCACATGGTCTACTGGCTTTTTTCATTTGTGACCTGCTTCTCCTGTTCTGGTCTTTTGTTCAAGACAAAAGGTTTTTACTTGAAAATGCACGTAGTTTTTTAAATAAACATGTCCACAGAGAAAACACTGCAGTCAGCCGCATGTTAAAATCACATTAACATTTGAAAGGTGCTAATGCATGCAGCATACATTTGAAATCAAATGCATCTAAAACACATCTGAAGGTGGTCTGACTCACAGTGATAGGAAGGTGTAAGTGTAATCAGTGTAGGTTTAATAGATTCTTCAGATATCACATCCAACATTATGAAAGAATTAAAGTAATGGATTATTTCCTTCCAGTATTAGAAAGTAATGACCAGTGAGCACAAAATAGCAATGTATGATTTCTTTACGTTACATACACTTGAACAAAATGCATTTTCTGCAAATGCAATCATTGGAAAACTTTGAAATAATGAATACATGTTTAGAATTTTAGGTTTTAATCTATTTAGTCCAGAAAGATTTATAAAATCTAGATTGAGTGGTAATAGTTCTATAAATTTTTCCCATCAATGTGTGCTGGGAGGTGTTCAGTTGGTTTAGTTAATCTCAGACATGGATGCTTTCTACCTCAGCTTTTGTGTACATGTTCTATGAGCCCAAAACCAGGAAAATGAGACGAGGCCATTTAAAATATATCTTCAGGGAACATCTAAAAATCTATTTCAGAATTGAATAGGGCTGATTTCCCAGCCTGTACAGGATATCTCCACCAACTTTTTCTCAGGCCTGAGTGGAAAGCATTACACCAGCAGTGAGTGTGATTCCTACTAAAACTATTCAGGTGTTTACAGTAATTGTCATTAATGGATGAATAAATCTTATATGAGTTAATTATTGTTTTCTGAGGGAATTTCTTGAATGAAGCACAATTTGTTACCAATTATGAAACAAATTGTGTTTTTTCTTCATTATCTGTTTACACATAAATTATTTTTACATTTATCTTCGGCTTTGCATCCTCCGACTCTCACGTTCTTTTTATGATTCTTTAAATAATTACCTGATGTTTCATCATATTGTTTAACTAGCTATAACTTCAGCCAGGGAGCAAAAAGTAAAATCCAATAATCAAACAATGATGGTCCTCTTTTATATATTAAAATCATAACCATTTAACAGGGACACTTTTATATTAGTGAGATATTTAGAGAGATGTTAATCGTGAACACTGGAGCAAAGGTTTATGTCCAAGTTTATTTGTCTGGTTATCACACAATTCGGTCGGGTATGGCTGATTTTTAGCTGAAACAGACTGAATATTTTATTTTAATAAAGCATACACCTTTGCTCACTTAAACACACAGTAGTAGCAGCCTCATTTGTGTGTCTCTTCATTACCGAGATAGCAGGAATCAAGCCCGAAGGAGAATATGCAATACCTGAGGCAGGTGTCTGAACCCATCATCAAAAATTGTGCTTTTCAGCGTTTTTGTTTTCCCCCCCCCCCCCTCACCATACCAAGAAACTATCAGCACTGCAGACGGCATCTGAAATAAAAAGATAAAACTGAGGGTTCCTGCAGCAGCAGGTACGCAAAAGCTGCTCACGAACTCTGTGGATAATAATTATTTGTTACAACAAAATATATAGATTTTAATTCCCCTAGACTTGTTTGGGGGGCAGTCACTGTTTCTGAAAGTTTGAATCAAAATGCTTCGAATTAAAATACACTCCCATTTGAACACTTTGCTTTTTGGACCTGCGAACACAAACACATGCACAAAAACCCAGACACACACCTTGATTAACTGACATTTGAGTGAAGTGCCTTGATTGATTACCACCTTCTCACTCAGAATAAGTAGTAAATTCTTTGGGGGTAATTTGCAATCTACTTCACAATTCTTGGTCAAACTTTAAGTCAGGATGCATTACAGACTTGGCTCTGACATTTTAATCACTTCAAGAAAATGAACTCATGGGTGGAAGATCTGCTCAATACAGTAAATGAGGCCGGCTCCTGGAGAACATGGATGAAAGCTAATTTGTTCTGGATGCTTCAGCACTGCATTTGAATCTGCAATTGCACTTTTTTTTTTTAATTAATTAAAACATTCAACAGCTGATTTAATGTAATAATGTCACAGTGACACGTTTTCACTTCTTACCAACACACTTATAATTTTAAAAACACTGACTTAAATGATTGAAGTGGTGACATTTAGAATTTGTGCTGGAGTTAGTCTTAGAATAACTACTCTGACCATTCTGGTAATAATTACAATGTCGGTATGAGCGTCATATAAAAATGAATTTTGAAAACATTACACTGTGGTAGAATATTAATGAGAAAAGGAAGAAAACACAGAAATGAACATCCTTTTGCATCTCTTATCTACAGCTTTGTTGGGGTCAACTGCAGAAAGCACGTCAGTCCTTGCCTCTCATTAATGAAGTGTAGTATGCTGAAAGATAGTCTAAATATTAAAGTGAACCTGAAAAAGCTTGCTGGCTAGTTTGCTCAATGATTTTCTCTGTTGGCAATGTGGAAGCAGGGGGTTTGGACTCCATGCTGAGTTCCCCCCAGATGCTGCTATATCATTACAAAATTAATAACCTACAAATATGAACATCTTCATTTGAAGTACCAAGGATTCCCTATTAAACCCGGGTACAGCATTTTGCTTGTTATTATCTGTTATATATATATATATATATATATATATATATTTATATTTATTGGTCAACTGCAGTAGGCCGGTGGTGCAGTATAGGTAAGCACTGCCCTGTGCAATATGCAGCTTTGTTGTTAAAGTTTATTATGTTACAGTTATTAACGTATCTATTAAAAATGTTATTACCCTCAACCTTATGACTATACTATGCACTGATAACATAAAGATTTAAATTAGGTGATGGCGCCGGTGAGGTCGGCTGCCGTCACGACTGCTCCGACCACTTTTTCTTTGTCTTTGTTTTTTAAGTTAGTTTTCAGCGTTTCTAAATCGGCAAAATCACCACCATTGGGTACATTAGGTATGACAGTGACACTCTTGTTTCTATTGGTTTACAATGTACTCACAATTCGAAGTTTTTAACTCCGGATCCGAGCTGGCCGAGTGAGATCTTGAGGGAGAACAAAGGGAAGCGGCGGCGGCCTAGAGGGAAGCGAGCCGGCGTCAGGAACAGGCTGAGAGCTCGTGCACACCGCACACCTCTGCCTAGCATCCTGCTCGCCAACGTCCAGTCACTGGAGAACAAGCTTGACGACCTCAGGGCCAGGGTAAAGTTCCAGAGAGACATTCGGGACTGCAATCTCCTCTGCTTCACCGAGACATGGCTGAACCCAGCGGTGCCGGACCACGCCATCCAGCCGGCCGAGTTCTTCTCGGTTCACCGCATGGACAGGACACGGGACTCGGGGAAGTCAAGGGGAGGCGGCGTGTGTTTAATGGTGAACAACAACTGGTGCAACAGTGCGAACGTTGTTCCTCTCACACGCTCCTGCACACCAAATCTGGAACTACTGTCCATCATGTGTCGTCCTTTTTATCTACCTCGGGAATTTACATCGGTCATTATAAGTGCCGTTTATATTCCACCACAAGCGGACACGGTCACCGCCTTATGCGAGCTGCATGAGGCACTCACACAGCACCAGACACAACACCGGGACGCTGCGCTTATTGTGACGGGGGACTTTAATAGCGCCAACCTCAAACGCGCAGCGCCGAACTTTTATCAACACATCTCCTGCCCCACCAGAGGTGAAAGGACACTGGACCACTGCTACACTACGGTCAAGGACGGCTACAAGGCACAATCCCGCCCTCCTTTTGGCAAATCTGATCACGCCGCCATCTTCCTCATCCCAAAATACAAACAAAGGCTGAAACAGGAAGTTCCGGTTCAGAGGAAGGTCGCGCGCTGGACGGATCAATCGGTGGCCGCGTTACAGGACGCACTCGATGACGCAGACTGGGGCATGTTCAGAAACAGCTCCGATGATGATGTCAACGTGTTTACGGAAGCGGTTGTGGGATTCATCGGGAAACTAGCGGATGATACCGTGGAGACAAAGACTATCACAACGTTTCCCAACCAGAAGCCGTGGGTGGATAAAACCATCCGCGACGCTCTGAGATCCCGCACCCCTGCCTACAACACGGGACTCATAACGGGGGACATGGACCCGTACAAAGCCGCGTCATATAACGTGCGGAGGGTGGTGAAAGAGGCGAAGCAGCGCTACGGGAGGAAACTAGAGTCACAACTCCAACAGAGTGACTCTAGGAGCCTGTGGCAGGGACTAAGGACAATAACGGACTATAAAGCACCAACAACCGGTATGACGAACGCGGCCGTGACTCTGGCAGACGAGCTGAACACTTTCTATGCTCGCTTCGAGGCTGCAGCTAAGGACTCCAACAATGCTAGTGTTAGCGGCGCTAACGGCTGCAGACAGGAAGATACTGCCAGCACCGGAAACGTGCTCGTCATCTCCGAGCATGAAGTAAGGAGAGCCTTCAAGAGAGTGAACACCAGGAAAGCAGCAGGACCAGACGGCATCCCAGGTCGTATCCTAAGAGACTGCGCATACCAGCTAGCTCCTGTGTTCACTGAAATATTCAACATCTCTCTATCTCAGTCGGTGATCCCCACATGCTTCAAAGAGTCCATCATTGTTCCTGTCCCGAAGAAACCCCACCCTGCTTCTCTCAATGACTATCGCCCTGTAGCCCTCACCTCAGTAGTGATGAAGTGCTTTGAACGCCTGGTCAGAGACTTCATCATTTCTTCACTACCAGACACACTGGACCCACTACAGTTTGCTTACCGTCCAAATCGTTCCACAGACGATGCCATAGAGCTGGGCGATAGAACGATAACGATATGTATCGCGATATAACTTTGACTCGATAGAGAAATTAAGCTATCGCGATAGACCCGCCGCTCTTGTCCTCAAGAAAAAAGAAAAAAAAAAAGGTCAACCAATCCAAATTAAGTAGCGCAGAGCCGAACCAATCACAGCCGCAGCATCACGTCGCGTGACTTGTTACGTACAGCACAAGTGCCAAGCCGCACGTGTGTTTGTTTGGGAAGCAGCCAGCGGGTAATGGAGCCAGCACGTAATGGAGGAAATGAGTGTGCCGACTAGAAAAATCAACCGAGCGTGACCGAAGAGAAAACAGATGATGGTTCCAATGCCGGAGAGATTGTCGAACGGAAGAGCCATAGAAGTTCCGTAGTTTGAAGGTATTTCGGCTATTTCAAGTCTGACAAAAAACAGAGTAGCGTGCACTGTAAATTGTGCCGAAAGCAAGTCTGGAAATACAATAAACTGGTGCATGCGTCACACTGTGCGCCACGTTATTGTTTCGGTGAAATGAATTTCTACAATACTGTTACTGTTAATTCTACTCTCTGCAGTGTTTAAATGCTTACATATACACAAAGTTACTGTCCCTCCACACATACGACTCTGTTCTGCTTCTATGCCCCAGCTTTGTTTACTTTTTCCCACCGAGGCTTCTAGACTTCTGATTGGCCAACATTTCGGCACGGTTAGGAATCTAGCGCCACCTGCTGCTTTGGCATGTTCATAGCAGCGTTTTCCTTCATTTCTGCCTTTATGTGTGGACGGGATTATTTTTTAAAACGAAAACGGAAAATCTCCGTTTTCAAAGATACCCGTGTACGTGTGGACGTAGCCTCAGTCTCTGACTGGAAGCGCTAATTTGTCATTCGGCTTTTGTCAGACTAAAGTAACTGTTAAAACTGTTTGAAAAGCTAAGCTATACAACAAGGAGAGATTGAGAATTTCCTTTTAGTTCTCAGTTTATTTGATATTGACAAAAGTTAGTCAGTTTTGTCTGTTCTTCTGTAAAACAAACTAAGATTTATTTTTAGAATTAATATTTTGTTTCTAAGTGGAATTGACAATTTAGTCTGTTTCATTTGTTCTATTTTGAAACTTAAACGCTTTAGCGGCTGCCTTTTGTGTAGTTTGCAATATTTGCCTTTATTTATCTGAAAAAGTCTCATGTTCCTTAAGTACATCTACCCTGTTGAACTTATTATGGGAAATAAATATTTAAATAAAAACAAGCTGCTGATTATTTCACATTTTACTTGTGAGCAACGGCACATTTAAATCTTACAAATATAGTTATTTGGCTTATATCGTGATAGATATCGTTATCGCCTGAAATGAAAAAAACATATCGTGATATGAAAAAATCTCATATCGCCCAGCTCTACGATGCCATCTCTCATCTCCTCCACACATCACTTACTCACTTGGACACTAGAAGGGGGAATTATGTTAAAATGCTCTTCATAGACTACAGCTCTGCATTTAATACCATAATTCCCTCCACACTCACCACCAAGCTGGAGCATCTGGGACTCAGCTCATCTATGTGTCTGTGGATCTCCAACTTCCTAACTGGCAGACCACAGGCAGTAAGGATGGGCGGACATGTCTCAGCCTCCACCACTCTCGGCACTGGAGCCCCCCAGGGGTGTGTTCTGAGCCCCCTGCTGTACTCTTTGTACACATATGACTGTGTGGCCACTACCAGCTCCACCGCCATCATCAAGTTTGCTGACGACACCGTCGTGGTGGGCCTGATCTCTGATAACAACGAGACGGCCTACCTGAAGGAGATTAGGAATCTGGAGAACTGGTGCCAGAGGAACAACCTCCTTCTAAACGTCAGTAAGACAAAGGAGCTGATAGTGGACTTCAGCACTAAGCAGGAGAGGAACTACCAGACCCCTGTCATCAACGAGTGCCCAGTGGAGAGAGTGGACAGCTTCAAATACCTCGGAGTTCACATCACGCAGGACCTGTCATGGTCCTGTCACATCAACACCGTGGTGAAAAAGGCCCGTCAGTGTCTCTACCACCTCAGACGCTTGAGAGACTTCCAACTGCCCTCCAAGGTGCTCAGGAACTTTTACTCCTGCACCATAGAGAGCATCCTGACGGGAAACATCTTAACCTGGTTCGGGAACAGCACCATGCAGGACAGACGAGCTCTACAGAGGGTTGTGCGGTCAGCTGAGCGCACCATCCGCTCCGAGCTCCCTGACCTGCACTCAATCTACAGCAGGCGGTGCTGGACCAAGGCCAGGAAGATCGTGAAGGACCTCAGCCATCCCAACAACAGACTGTTCTCTCTGTTGAGGTCAGGAAAGCGATTCCGCTCCCTGAAGACCAACACAGAGAGACTGAGGAGGAGCTTCTTCCCGCAGGCGATACGGTCTCTCAATCACACCACCACACAGTACTGACCCACACATACAGTTCTTACACACACACTGGACATTCTGGACATTGTTTTCACTTCATTACTTAAATCACGCTGCTGTTATTGTGTATATGCTGCTGTTATTGTGTATATATTTATTTGTATTTCTTCATACATTTTTATATAGTTCTATATTGTGTTATTTTATTTTCAACTTTAATTTATATATTTTATCTTATTCTTTCCCAGTTAAATTTACCCTTCATTCTAATTTGTGTTGTACAGTTATTTCATTTTTAACCTTAATTTATATTTTATTCCTTCCTAGTTAAATTTACCCTTTTTAATTTTTCATATTTATTTCCTATCTTATTCATAGCCTTTTCCTTTTTTGTTTTCTTTAGGTCACGAGCAGTTGTCCAAGCATTTCACTACATATCGTACTGTGTATGACTGTGTACGTGACAAATAAAATTTGAATTTGAATTTGAATTTGAATTAGGTTATCCCAGACTGCTTTCTATCAATACTGCATAATTCGGCACCAAACGATTACAAACATAACCTCTCTGAAGTCTTTAATTGGAAGTTCAATTTTTCAACACTACTTGGATTTTGTCCCAGTATTGTAAGTTCTGAATTTTCTTAGTGTTTTTGGTTTCATTATTATTCATAATTTCTGATTAATATAAACATATATAAATATAAACATTTCGATTTCCTGTTGGTCCTCTTTCTCATCTAGTATTTTCAATTTCATTCTTGTTATTTTAGAAATATGTTAAATTGTTATTAAAATATTATATTTCTTTGCTCAGTTTCACTGTGATTCTATGTGCTTTTTTCCCAATTGTGAGCCTTTAGTTCTTGTTGTAGTTGAGTCCCAGTTACTGTTACATGGAGTTTGTTATTTGTGTTTAGTTTCCTCAGTATTCCTTCCTTCCTTCCATTAGTTTTTTCCTGTGTCATTGTCTTGATTGTCTACACCTGTGTTTAGTTTGCCACAGCTGTCGCCACTTCCCTGATTGCCCTTGCGTGTAAACAGGCCTGCCTTTCCTGAGGCTTTGTCACAATATCTGTTGTTATTTCTGTGTGCCACCTGAGGGGTATATATTAAAGATGATTTCATTCTGTTAGCTGCTTTGAGAAAACCGAAGATCCCAGTGAGAGATAATGGGTATAACAACAGTGGTTATCAGCTTTCTCACTTAAACTGCGTTTTCTGTTTCAGGCCCTGAGCATGCTCACACAGAATAGGGGGTTTTCCACATTATTATATGACTCTGACGTTATATGACTCTGGTTTCTATGAGTGCCACCTACTTCAATCAGAGATATTATCACATGATGATAAAATGGTAATAAAATTCTTTAGAGGACACAAAAAATAACAGCAAAATGCAAAAGTGTTGACAGGAAATTAATGCCGGAGGAAGTCTTTAATCTTGGGCTTTAAAACACAGTGCAATTTAAAAGAAAGGAAAAACAAAAACATGTTAATACTAGATAACCATTTTAATCCTGACTGTTTTCTCTGTGCTGCTGTTTCTTTCTAAAGTTATGCTTGCACATTCAAGCTCTGAAACTATAAACTAGATACTCTTAAACATTAAAGGTGATTGAGTGTGCTCAGCTCTGACTTTGTCCAATAGCATAATAAAGATATGGAAACTGCTTCACTTTTTTTTGACAGATCAAAGTACAATGAATGCTACTGACGGAATAGGAGTTCTTGGTGTGTTTTGTGTTCTAGCAGCTGCAATGTGAGACTTATCACAAGATTAGAATCAAGTATACAAACCTTTACACATTCCCTGCATCGTTGGCTAAATATGTACAAATCTCACTAATAATGTGACACAGTTTTTGCAGGTGTAACTTTACAGGTAGGCTTCATCCCTGATGTTGATGGTTCAGCTTAGCAAATTAACTATATATTAAATCTATATTTCGCTTTAAACACACTGTAAATTAAAAAATTAATGAGAACATGGCGCATCTAGCCACATGTAGTTTTAAACTGAAACCCTGAACACACAATCTCCTCTCGACCATATTATGTGTATAGTATAGGATACCCTAGTCATTTAGCTAGGAAATAAAGAACACATATGAGACAGAAAAGTCACACTAGCAAGCTATATCAAGCTTTAAGCCATTCAGTCTTCCATCTTAGTACCTCCCTCTGCCAAGTCATGTTTCTTTTTTGTATTGTTGTATGTTTTGTACTTTCACCAATACTATCACCAATAATACCTATTCAGATAGTAAAAATTAATTCCAATATTGTCTCCATTTTATCATCATCATCATCATCATCATCATCATCATCATCATCATCATCATCATGTAACCTCTCTGATTGGAGCAGGTGACATTAGGGATCATTTTGTGAAGAGTATGAGTCATGTAAAGAAAAACATCCCTTGTGAAGCAGAAAGCCTAGGTTAACAAATGGTTAGATAGCGCTGATAAAATTCAGCAGAATTTAATTTAAAACTGTTAATGAGGAAGCAGGCCTTTATGTGTGATCCTGCATGTGTGCTATACTGTTAATAGGCTACAAAGTGTATAGCTGCAAATTGCTGTGTCACTTCCAGCACAGAAAGACTGAGGCGAAGAAAGAACTGATCTTCTCCAGATGCGCTTTGCTGAACAACTTAAACTTCCAAAGAGCAATGCAGGTTCATCAGGGATGCAGACCATCAGAACAAGTAAAGGTCAGCTTTGAATCATCTCCTTGTGAACAATCAATGAACTCAGAATGTATTACTGTCATTTTACCGTGGCTTGGACTTAAAAAACACTACTGCATTTTGCCAGTTCAACATAAGTTCTCTGTTCATTCTCTCAGTGAAAATAAAAGTGCATCTGTAACTTGTGCATTACTCATATATACCGTAGTCAGCATACCAGATGGGAAATTCAGAAAAATGAAGCCAATGCAGAAGTTTCTTTAGTTTATCTCCGACTTAATTAAGATAGCAATAGTTGTGCTGTACCTACTCAGTCCATATTTCTCTTCTGCTAATGGAGTTGACTTGGATTGTACTTAACAAGCCAACCTTCTTTTCTGGCTAAAAGCACACCCCTTTGAAGTGGGTGGAAGGAGCACTACAGCCACAAAAATCGCAACAATCAGTTGGGCATGACAACCTGGGAAATTGCTGCAATTGCTGCTGTCTTGGATGCAGTTTTCAGTAAAATACAGTTACTTTTGAACCGGTTTGGTTTGGTTGAACTATTCTGTATTCTAGAGTTGACCTTAAAGATTTTTTTTCTTCTTTAAAACTCATACCAAACTGTTGTTCCTGGCTGGCAGCTTCATTTTCAATCCTTTCAATCCCACTGAGTGTGGAGCTCTTTGTCCAACATATCCACTATCCCTCCTCTGCACATTTCAAAACCATCTCACTCTTGCCTCTCTAACTCTGTCTCCAAAACACTCAACCCAAGCTATTCCTCTGAAACTCATTTATATTCAAATCTCGTCGCTCCCAGTGCTCCCAGTGAAAACTTTAACATCTTCAACTCTCTCAGCTCCAACTCTGCCTCTTGTCCTTTTGTCACTGACACCATCTCCAAACCACACATCACTTGTAAACCTTCCCTTTCACTCTTGCTGCTATTCTTCTGTAACAAATCACCCTGACACTTGTCTTCATCCAGTCCACCTTGCTTATATTCTCCTCTTCACCTCTCTTGTACACTGTCCATTGCTTTGGATGGTTGACTCAAGGTATTTAAACTCATCTGCCTTTACTGCCTCTACTCATTACAAATTCACTGTTACAGCTCTCTCCCTCACGTATTGCATTCACACATATATTCTGTCATGCTTCTACAGACTTTCATTCCTCTTCCCTCCAGAGCATGCCTCCACCTCTCCGGGTTCTCTTCTACCTGGTATCTTATTACTCTCACTACAGATCACAATATCATCTGTGAACATTATAGTTTGAGAACTTCTGTCTGACCTCAACTGTCAACCTGTTCATCAATATTCCAAATTAAAGGCTCAGAGCTTATCACTGTTGTAATCCAATCCTCACCTTGAGCCCACCTGTCACTCCTACCACACACTTCACCACAGTTTGGTTATTCTTATACAGTACTTGACATACTTCTGTCATTCTTGACTTCCTCATACAGTACCTGTTACGGCCCTGGGCCTTGGAGAAAGTGAGACCGCCTTTTCCCTTCAAGCAAAGCCAAGAGTGCCAGGACTCTCTGACGATTGGCTAGCTGGAGACTCATGCCAGCCCCTGTGCATGCAGATTGCACTATGGCAACCTACATAGACGATTGGCTGCCTGGGGATCCTGTGGCACTCCGTGAAGCAATCAGTGGCTGATCGTGCTCACCTGCCGCTACAAAACACTGGAAAACCTTCACTCGGGGCATCTGTTTTGGAGAGTGTGCAATTTGCCCTTCCTGCCTCCCTCTGTGAACTGTGCTCGCTCAACTCTATTCAAAGTGGTGAACTTTGTGGGTTAACCCCGGTGTATGGTTGAGCTTAGCCTGTTTAGACTTGTCATTTGTTATTCTCACCTGTGTTTGCCTTATGTGTTAATTGGTTGCCCAGTGGCGTGTTGAACACAGCCCTGTCAGTTTTCTGTTTAAAGTTTGCAATAAACCTTTTTTTTTTAAACTGATTCCCCTCAGGGTGGCCTTGTTTGTGTTCATCTCCTTAGTTATGTTGCGGCTTTTTATGTTGTGGCAGTTCTTACTTGGCACCCTATCTTACACTTTGTCTAGATCCGCAAAGAAATGATGCTCCATCTGACCATCTGTAGTACTCTTTCTTGACAGGAACTGATCATCAGTTCTCTTCTTAACCTAACTTCAACTCTTTCTCATAGCTTGACATGGCTCATCAACTTTATCCCTCTGCAGTTACCACTGTTCTGCACATCACTCGTCTTCTTGAAAATTTGTACCAGTACACTTCTTCTCCATTTCTCGGGTATCCTCCCCTAGACCCCATCCCTAGACATCTCCATATATGCACAGGTATGTCATCTAGACCACTTCTCTTCCTCTTCGTAGCTACCAACACTGCCTCCTTAAAATCGAAGACTCAATGTGAGATCTTTGCTACATTTCTGTGCTTTGTAGTGTTGCCCTATTAATGTGAGATATGTGCCATGTTTGTGGGGTATTAATGGCTGCTCATTAATGATTTTTGTATCACAGTTGAGCTTATGGAGCGTGAACATTTTGCTTCACTATTTAGATGTACCCATTAAAACAATGATTCCAGTGGGGCTTTTTCTCCTTTTTAAAAAAAATTTAATCTAAATGATCATTATTATATTCCATTAACAACTATTGTTTTCGACCTTATTTTTTATAATTAGCAAGAAAACACATTTGACTGTGAGAGCTAAGGAACTAACCAGTGTTTTCTGCACACCATTCTTCCTATATCTTTTAATCAATCAAGGTGTTGCAACAGAGTATGACTAATAAATCAGTTTAATGAGTTGGCAAATCTGTTTGGGATTTAGCTTAGAAACCATTAATCACATTGTGAAGTGTTTCTGCAGGGGCAAAGAAATTTAGTGAATGTCTTTACCTCCCATCGGACAACCAGTGTTTGCCATTAGAAGGAGTAATAATGAACCCTGCCCATTAAACAATATGCAAGCTCACAGACTGACCGCAGAGACGCCCAAACTAAAGTATCCATTACATGCCGTGTTTATCCAGTCTCAGGAGTAATTTAACAATGAAACAGTTACCCAATAAATTACAAGAAAAAGTCACTTGGGCTCTCATTGCCAGTGTGTTATCAGAATAAGCAGCATGCAGAGTAATGATAGTCATACGCCTTAGCAATGAACAAAAAGTTGGGTGTAAAAGCAAAAACATGGCATTTTCTAGAATGAACTTAAACTTGTATGGCAGTAGTGCATGGAGAAAAATGTTTATTACCGAGTCGAATCATTTACCTAATGTTAAAATCTGTTTAGTGTAAACTCTTATATAATTATGGCTGAACAATGTACTGTTTCAGTGCCCTGTTATATAAGGATTGGTGTAATTTTTTTTAATGTCTTTGGATACAATGTTTTTAAACAGTCTTCATCTACATTACTGTTTAATTTAAGATCCAGCAAGTTAGATATGATGAATTTACTTGCATCATTTAATCACTTTTTAGATTGTGAAGTCCGAGCTAGTTCAGATAAGCAGCTCAAGATGCTGTGTGCCATACATACTTTAAATTCTTCACTTTCCTCATAATGGATTGTATTTATATAGCGCTTTTCGGGGCCCTCAAAGCACTTTACAATTCCACTATTCATTCACTCTCGCATTCACACACTGGTGGAGGCCCTGGGGCAGACTGACAGAAGCAAGGCTGCCATATCGTGCCATCAGCCCCTCTGGCCATCACCAGTAGGCGGTAGGTGAAGTGTCTTGCCCAAGGATACAGCGACCGAGACTGTCCGAGCCGGGGCTCGAACCGTCAACCTTCCGGTTACAAGACGAACTGCCAAGTCTTGAGCCACGATCGCCCTCATGTCATATATTGAATGCAAGTATCCAGTTTCGCAGATTGTTTAAGTTTCTTCTTCATACAACCCCTCCACCACCACGTCATCTACCCATAGGCTACTCTCTTCAGTTTTCTATGCAACATATTTATGGAACATGAACACCAAACTAACAATGTTCTGCTACTGATGTAAATTAATCAGTTCAAACTTGAGTTGTCCAATTGGAAATAATAAAAAAAAACAGGTTCCAGTGTTTTCAGATGTTTTTGTTTGCATGATTTCTTTGAACTGTACAAACCATTTGTCCTGAAATGTCCTGAAAAGCCAATACCACAGATGCACAGACCTGCTCCATGGCGTCTAAATCCATTAGCACTTTGTATTATGCAGGTAGACTGTGCAGAGAAAATGTTCTTATGCTGCGTGATTCTCATAATGTCTGTGACAATGCGCTTCCTAAAAATGGCATCTTCCTTTTTCCTGATATGACAGCACAGATCCAGTCTCCACTGGTGAGGCGGCTCTATTATTAAACTATCACTCACTTCGATTACAGCTGTGATGACATCTGATCATTAATCACCAGCAACAGAAGCCTGCCACCTCAAAAGTCTATTAAGAGTTAACAAAGGGCAGTCAAGGCGATTACAGCAAACCTGCGGCCAGCTCCGGCTACGTGAGGCAAAGAGGTGAATAACAATTCAGTGTCCTGAGAATCAAGCATCTACTTCTCTAATTTAATTGGCTGAAAACAGCAGACTAACTGAGTCAGATGTGTTGCAGCAGGGGTTCATTGTGACACCAGGCATGTCGTCAGCTATATTATAAAATCAAAACATATCTAATGCTGTACAATGCAGTACTGCAGCACTGGAAAAAATGCATGAAATTTTTAGCCTTAAACAAAATCCCATTGAACTGCTGTCATTTCAACTCAAGACCCCTGTTTTCCTTGAAATAACAATTATTCATGGTTTGGCCTGCAGAGGGAAATGACTGACACTTGCTCTCCTTGAGCAATAACACGTTCAATTGAACTGAGTTACGAGCTGTCACATTAACATGTGGCAAGGCAAAGTATCCATGGACACTGAAAGACACTGAGACAGACAGGAAAGCCTCTGAAATCCTAAACTGCATATTCTCACCGGAGGATTACAGCTCATTCCATATATTTTTTAAACTCTTTAAAATGAATTTAAAGCAGTTGGGCTGTTGCTGAAGTTCCAGCTGATGAACTGCTATATTCATATTTTTGCGTTATTTGTATATCTGCATTTACATGAAACCCACATTATGACATTGTGAATGTCTTATTCACTGATAAGCAGATTACATTTGTCCCTTCACACTTCCCCTCAGCTTCTCACCCAGTTGTTCATCTTTACAGCACCATCTTAACTGACATGAATCAAGATGCCATGAATTTACATCAACACAGAAGCCCTTAGCAGTTCTCTCTGAGTTTACAGTATAGCCTCTAGCAATGTGACAGTCAAGGATATTTATAAATGACGAGAAGCACATTCCACACCTTTAGAGCTTTTCGATGTTTACTTAGATGATGGGAAACTACAAAAGGAGAGAGCAAAGGCAGAAGAGGAAGCTCAGACAGGATTTGATCCCTGCTCAGCAGGGACACGCTGGGTTAGCCAAGAGGAGAAAGTTAACAAGCTGACAATTACTAAAAGTGAGCTAAAGATTGCTGACAGCAAAATATTTCCACAATCATAATGTCAAATGATAGTAATTTGAATCTTACTATTTAGTAGAGGGATGACTGAAACGAAAAATTAGAATATATATGTATTGTTTTCTATGCATCTAACGGCACAGTCACTGTCAGACATGTGCTGCTTGACAAACAATATATTTACAATATCACTACTTGTTTCTTAGAACAATTAATGGTTTTGCTGAAGTTTATGTTCAAATTGTCTAAAAAAAAGTAGTGTGTACCAGTAAACAACAAGCTTACCTGATTATTGATGGGTAAATGGTGGGTGCACAATATATAGGACGTTGACTCTGGTGACAAGGATTCACATCCAGGGTCATGCCTTCAGATTAAGCCTAAGAAAACTGCTTACATTATCGAAATGACAGCATGAACTATATGAACAACATTGTTCACCATGTTTAGCAAATTTTTTGGCTGGTTTGCTTGACCTGTGTTGAGTCTTCCCTTCCCCTACTGGTTTATCTGTTACTTATGATCATCCCACAGGTGTATCTGGTCTGATGAACTGCAAACCTATAAATGATGAGCAGGAAGTTGTCTTTGTCTCTCTCTCTCTCTCTGGATTAAATTAGAGCGGACACCAAATCCCGCAACAATTCTCAGGTTGTTTTGAGTCATTAATTTTGGTCATTTCTTTTGTTTCTTAACAAATGTGGTGATATTTCCAAGAAATCCTAGACTCTTTCTAGTTATGTTAAATTTCGTTTGTAGTGATACATTCTGGAAGCTTCTGCCACAAAGATAGCCAAAGGAAGTTATTAGAATTCTTCTTGAGGATCATGTGAATGAATTTCACAACAGTCTATCTTACAGGAAAGCCGGGGTTTAACTAAAGTTACAATACATTATCTGGGACTGAATCTGCAGAAAATGTCATGGTAACAGATATTTCTGTCTGGACCAAAAGCTAACCGGTCTGGGGCTTGATGTATGACTGAAGTATGTGCACAAAAAATATGCTTTTAATTCTTCCAGTTTCCTCATGAACTAGGAATATTGAAAAATGAAGAATGTGTGGACCTTGGATGTCTAAGACCATGCCCCCCCCCCATCATTTTCTTTACCTCTGCCAGCATCCTTCGCTCAAAACTTAGAGAACTGATATCCTCCATTATTTTTTTTTTATCCTTCAGTAGTTTTCGTCTGTCAGGGAAGCAGCCTGTTTTAATTGCAGTAACTGTGCAACAAATTATATAGTTATTTGCAAATAGTATAGGAGTTTCTGCAGGCATTTCCGACTAAAGACAGGAGTGAAAATCATCTTTGGGCACTTGTGTAAAATTTCACAACAGCTGATATTATAAAAATTATTATTATTTTATAAAACTGATGACACAAATAACACACATCTGATTCTAACTAGTGAATCTTCACATAGTTTTATGCATCTTGCTGCAGGTTGAACTGATTTACTCGTTACTAATCAATAATTAATAAAGTTGTGGTGGAAAATGTGATTTTTCAGCACAATACCTTGATCTATGCTGAGTTTATGCGTGATCAGATTATATCCTGAACTTTTCTATAAGGATAAAAGTGCACTCTCTTGGTTCAGGCTGTCTACGCAAAAAAAGTAGTTTGGTAATTAATGATAACCACTGCATGTCTCTGAGCTGCGCTACAATAAAGACAGCTTATTAATAATGCAGAGTTAGACTTGACCATCCCTCAGTCTATAATGCGTAGTTTTCTGTGTTAAATGAGAACCATCTAACTTTCTGTCCTCATCAACCTTTCTGATGATACTGTTCCAGAGTTCCCTGCCTCCCCGAGCCAATTAATGTGGACCAGGAGAATATTTGTAGATGCAGCCTCTTGTACAATTTCAACACTTTTCAGAGAAGCAACTGGAAGTGCTTCTGACTCCTGTGAAATCAATAGAGCTGAGATGCCCTTTTAAGTCTTGATGGTGTATGGCAAGGTTTTTTTGTTTGATCTTTATGATTCTGCGAGAATGGAGAAAGTGGTGAGAAACGTGTGAGGAAATTGGTGGCAGAGAAATGTCTGTTTCATCAGGTCCTGTATGGTTATGCGAGTACCCTCACACAAAATAAATGAGGCCATGTGTGTGTTCTGTTCAGGAAGCACAGTAATGAACACTGAACCATTTTTCTTCTGAGCCTAAATGGTCTGTCACACGCTTAATGTAACAAGACAGACTGTGCAAAACAACTGGCCACTCTACTGAAACTTAGGGGAGTTAATTTCGTCTCACATGTTCTATGTTTTTGACTGTTTCTCAGTTATAAGCTGCTGAGAATGAATGTAAATAGAAGAAACAAAAGAAAACGAGCTATGATTTTCTTTTGAAGGATCTTCAAAAAAGGATGTTCCCAATTTTAAAGGCATTTTTACATATACATGTACTGGCTATTTTACTAGGTACACCTCTTTGCTAATTTGTACAACTGCTTATTAATGCAAATAGCTAATCATCCAATTAAAAGCAGCAACTCAACGTCTTTAGACATGTAGACATCGTCAAAATTACCAACTGAAATTCAAACCAAGAATCAGAATTTGGAAGAAAGGTTCAAGTGACTTTGAACATGGCAGAGTTGTTGATGCCAGATGGGCTGAGTATTTCAGAAAATGATCTACTGGGATTTTTCTCATACAACGATCTCTAGGGTTTACAGAGACTGGTCTGAAAAACAGAAAATATCTAGTAAGCAGCAGTTATCTGGGTGAAAATAACTTGTTGATGCCAAAGGTCAGAGCCTGGCCAGATTACTTTAGGCTGAGAGGATGGCGACAATAAATCAAATAGCCACTTGTTAGAACAATGTTATGAAGATGGGGATCACACCAAAAAACAGGAAACTGAGACTAAAATTTGCACTGGCTCACCAAAACTGGAAAATAAAAGGAAAAATGTTGCCCCGTCTGATTAGTGTCAATTTCTGCTGCAACCTTTGGAAGGAAGGATAACACTCAACACATAACAGCTGATCTGTACCAATATCAAACCAAGTTTTTTGTTTTTATTTGGTATTAAAAAAATAAGTGGTTTAAACGCCACAGCATACCTCAGTGTTGTTGCTGAGCATGTCCATCAGTTCATGATTACCGTGTATTTATCTTCTGATGACTGCTACCAGAAGCATCTTTGTCACAAAGCTCAAATCATCTCAAACCGGTTTCTTTAACATGGCAGTGAGTTCACAGCACTCCAGATCACCAGATCAATACTTGGTTGAGATCTTTTAGGATATGGCAGAACGGATTACTCACATCTAGGGCTGCCACGATTAGTCGACTAGTCACGATTACGTCGACTATCAAAATCGTCGATGACTGATTTAATAGTCGACGCGTCGTTTGAAGCTTTGTAAGATCACAAAAGACGCAGGAATGAGTAGTAGGATTTAAGAGTGTAATAACGGACTGAAACAGAAGATGGCAGCACTGCATGTACAAGGATGCCAGCTGCCGTTAAACCCCGAAGAAGAAGAAGCTGTGTCCCAGAATTCATAGCGCAGCCCAGCTCAGTTTCCAACAATGGCGGCAGCTAGTTAGTTTTAATGTTACTCTTATTATTCTTTCTGGGTCACACAATAAACGTTTAACATATTTTCAGGCGAGAATGTAGCTGTGTAAACCTCAAATATCTGCTCAGTTTATCAAGACACCACATATTTTCAAAAGCGCTCCGACGTTTTCGGAGACGTCTGTTACCCACTAGCTCGATAGCTAGCCGGGGGCTAGGCTCACTAGCGCCGTGAGAGCACCGGACTCCCAGCAAATCGTTTTCAAACTCACCGCCGTCTTTCGCTACTCAGGTTAAACATGATATATAAGTCACTTAGATAACTTAAAAATGTTATTGTTTGGCTTTTTTCAGTATTTTATTTGTTCCTGAGTGAATCGGTTTGGCTGAGATTAAAGTTATAGTTTCTACACAACTGAATAAACATCAAGCAGACAGCTGATTATCAGAAGTGTGAGATGCTCGAGAATTTACTCCGGTGTCCTGTTATATTTTAGATAGCAAGGAGTTTATTAAACTTCACCGAAACAATCTGCAAATTTCATTAAAATTTAATAAACTATCATCTTGTCTTTATTTTTAGTTAGCACAGACCTTAAACACTTAAAGCTGTAAGCTAATGATAGTTATATAAGAGCAGATGCTGCTGGTGCAATAAGCTGTAGTTTTACGTCCAATGGATGATGATCTGACTAGTCGACTATCAAAATAATCGTTTGTGGCAGCCCTACTCACATCATAGATGAGTCCAACCGCAACTGTGTGATGCTATCATGTTACATTACGGTCAGGTACAGGTACAGGTACATTACGGTCCCTGACAGGACCATGATGGAAACCTGACCATAATGGGAAACCTGACTGTAATGACGAGGACGACATGAGTAGTAACGCCCCTAAGCAGTATTCTGGAAAAACTGAGGCACATTCATTTACAGGCTTGCTACACGAGCACTACTTGCGCAATAATATGTAGCACATGTGTGTATTTCTGGCAGAAAGATGTGGCGCTTTGTTCTAAACATTTCGATAGATTAATAAGGTCAGTGAAATGCTGCTGTAGGAGAGAACCACAAAACTCTGGCACTCTGCTTACGAGTCCCACATTAGTGGTCACAGTCCTGCCTGCATAGTCAAGTTGTCTGTTTCTTAACATATCACTTTGGTGATTTAGTTTAATACTCTACTCCAAACATTTTGCGCTGTGAAAGAGACACTCCAAATGCGACAATGGGTACATGTCCTGCCAATAAGTGTCCAACCTGCAGTCATTAATTATTTTTTTAGCTAGTTAGTTTTAAGTGAAATCTTCATGTGCTGAAAGGTAGGAGAGCAATAACAGTTATTAGCGATCAACCTGGTCTTAATGAGCGACTAAGCAAACAGCGCTCTCTGCCCCCAGAGAATATTATTATATTATTAACAGTTTGTCTTAAAGAGTGGATTGTGTTATCTTAACCGCCTGTTTTTGTTTTTAACTCGCCTTCCAAGTTCTGCACATCTCTGATAAATCACTGAGTGAATTTTAAGGCCAAAACTAACTTTTACACACAGGTAAGAGAGCGCAGACTGTCATTAGCATCTCAGTGGATTCCTTCATCACACATTACATTCAAACAGCTCTCCAACCCCTGATTTTAACACATGTAAATGGTATTCCAGGAATCTTTGACAGAAAGTATTATGACTGTTATGAAAACAATGATCTTCTTTGTATTTTGAATTTGAATTTTATTACAAGCTCAAATGAGGGATTTTTGCGTTTCTCATTTCATCTGCTGAGCTTCATTTCACCTGTTAATGATGTGAATAAGAGCCTTCTGCAGACAAGCAAACAGGAATGCACCATGAGGTCGCTTCTGTTTGGTCAGTGTTGTCCCACAATTCCAAAGACAGCTCCCACAAAACCCCAAAGTCCAAACAGCTGACAAGAGTTACACACCCACACACATATGTCAAGTTAACACTGGTCTAATACACTTTCATTTTTGTGGTTGCAAGTAAAAGTAGAGCTTGGAAAGACACCACCCTCTAAGGTACAGGACTGAAAATGACTTATAAAGTAGGAACTGTCCAAAGAACAGCTTTGAAATACATTCATAAAGTCTGGAGAGCAAGTAAAAAAGAAACTAGGTGAAAGTCGCTCCTCTCTATATGCAAAATATAGAGAAATTATGGGTCACTGAAGACTTTTGTACAATTTAAGGTTTTAAGAAACCTTAAAAGAAAAAAGAAAGAATACATCAAAATAATCATTTGCAACCTAACAGAAAAAAATGCTCCTAATCATAACAGAGGTCTGAAGAAGTAATAACCCAGCAAACAATAAGCTAAATGGAAAATTAAGTTTACCAGTCTCAGAAATGACCTCCACATCTGGCTTGGGATCTACGAGGAAGCTTGTATGCAAGAATAATATTTTTCTGTATTTCATTTTCCAGGAAATAGTTTTAGTGGTTTGCAGTATAAAATGTATAAATAGGCAAACTGACTGGAAAGTTTTATTATTTAATAAAACTTATTATTTTCAAAACATAACTTTTTGTATTATTGGGTGGGTTACAACGAAAGCTATCAAAATAATGTGAAATTCAATTTAGTTTTTTTATATACATCACCAAATCAGAACAGTGGCTTCAATGCACTTTCTTATAGAAGGTAAAAACCATACAATAATACTGAGAAAATCATCTATAGCGAACGATTCAAGTCAACGTTTAAGAAAGAGAAATGACATATAGTGAAATGTAGATCCCTCCCAAGGGAAGGAGGGGTGACTCCTAGCTGCCAGCTGACCTCTGGCTATTTTGAATGGCTGTATCTGTATTTCTTAATCTTTAAATTCAGGTGTTTTTCAGTCCTATTTGCCACAGATAAAAACATTCAACAAGTTCTGCAGTCTGCCTTTGTAAACATTTGTAAAAATAAATACATAAATAAGTAAATACAACAAAAAATAGAGTGGTGGTTCTAAGGAGATCAGTGAATTTGAGTACCATAATAGGGAGTCATGATTACAAGTCACTTTGTCTTCCCTTTTTAGCTAGTCTACAATCAACTGTAAGCAGCGTTACTGCAAAGTGGAAGTGTTTAGGAACCACAGCAACTCATTGGCAGACCATGTACGGTGTGTGGGTGTAACCAACGGCACATCTTTCACGTTAGAAAAATCACACGGCACACCACCAAACAAAAAGCATAATTTTTCCCTGCATATCTGGTATAGTGGAACTGGTTCAGCTTGTCCCCAGTATACCCTTTTTTCCTTTCTTCTGACCACTACTCATGCTAGGGCCTTCATCTGGGTCGGAATTTTCTCCAGGACCCAGGTCAGATTGACTACTTTTTCTTTTCAAATACTAATCTATTGCCTGTTGCATCTCACAGCGTGTAATTTCTTCTTCATCTTCTTCTGTTTTACTGGCAGTTGGTAACCCATTTAATTAGAGCAGGTAGTTGTACTGCCCTCCAGTGGAAGAGAAAGTAATCATTCTGCCCGTTACTCACGCCAATTGCTTAGAGTACTAATCAGGTGGAAGCAGATAATCTTCCACGGCACACCTGATCATTTCTTGCAGCACACAGTGATTGGGAAACACTGGTGTAACGTATACGAGGCTCAGTACTCTTGCCCAAATAGAGAACATTTGTAATGGAAAGTCAAGCAATAGCTTTCAAAATCCTTTACTTTAAATTAGCAATGGAGAGCCACATGACTAATGTGGGTAAAATATGTTCATTTACAACTTCTCAAATATTAATGATGGTTTATTTTCGCTTTTCATTTCAAACATGTCTGACACTTAAATTTTTTTCATCAAAATTTAATATTTTTTGAGTGAATCATTTGATTTCTAAGCAAACAGTGAAAATGGCTGTGAAATGTCCTAACGCCAAGAATGACATCATAAAATGTATTTTTAAAATAATTTTCACCAAAGTGCAAAATCCCAAACTAATTCATGACTATAAGAATTGAGCTACTTATTAAAGCAACTGATTATTATTATTATATATATTTTTATTATAAAAAAATCAAATGAGGTATGATCTATTCAATAAAACTGTCCAATATATTAATATATATTTAAATTAAACTGCAATGACTTATTAATATTCACTTGGATAGGCTAGAGTGGGCAGCTTGCTCTTGAATAAAGGGGATACCACAAGCTGTGGCATTTTCAGTTTGTCTCATTGTCTACTCTGAATTTGAGTGCTTTTATTATTACTGTGGATTTATAAACACTACTCTTAAAATTTTATTTTATGGATATTTAATTACATCTCACCTCAGTTTTTTTTATTATTGCAAATTAGTTTGCTTGTTGAATTAATCATTGCAGGTATTAAACACGCAGATGTTTTGTATTGTATTTATTGCTTAACGAACAAAAGTCAGTTTAAACTTGTGCAGAGTTTATTTTGTTTAACGTCCTGGCTAAAGCCGGAGATACGATGACTCAGTACAACCTGTGATCGCTTGCAAAATTTTACTAGATGTTGTGAACGTCTGGTGTAACATTTTGATTAGTTGGGACCAGATTGTTTTATTGTTTATGATAATTACAAATTAATTATAATGTATTGTTTACTATAATTAAAAAAAACAGCTGTTTTTGACACACAGTGATAAACAAATATGCCAGTTGATACGTTGTGTTACTGGAGAGCGCTCTGTTCTTTTCAAGGAAAATGCATACAGCCTATATAAATGCATTATCTTCTTTGCCTTTGGAGAGAAATGACACAATTAAATGAAATTTGATGTGCTGCCAAAAACCTAAACATTGTGACACATAATCACCGAGGGCCAGTCTTACACAATGAACATCCCTCAGTAACTCAGTAAAATCCAGTTGAATAATAGTTGTTTTAGCCTTAAACAGTACCTTGGACACAAAGTTTCAATTAATTAAGTTGTTATCTCGTGTATATGAACTGTCAGTTTGCCACAAGTGTGCAACATTTTAGCTTTGTAATTTTTCTACAAGTGCTTCATATCACTGAGAGACCTCGGTTTATTTATGTGTAAATTTGGAGTGACTCAGTGACTCAGAAGCAGAACTTCTAGTATGGCAGTTTGCGTACTAATGATGTGAACAGTTACTGTTGTGTATCATTAAGCTGTATTAAATGCCATATTTAGACAATGGGAGGTTGCTGTAGTAAGCAATGGACTAGCAGAGGGTCAGAAGCGTGATTGTTTTGTATTGAAATTCAGATGTTTGGTTCTTCTGTAATTGTATTGTTGTTGTTGCTGTGTGGATGCTCGTTATTGTAAGGTCTGTGTATGAATATACTATGTGCGACTGGCTCAGTTGCATTATGTCTACACTGTGTTGTGTGCAAGTGTTTTCATAAATTAGCCACCAGTTTCAGCAATGAAAAGATGCAATCCTCTGGGCCTTTCTGAAAGTTTACTGGGTGCTTGCTGAAGTGTTTTGCCATCTTATCACCTCATGCTGTTTAACTGCTTCCAAGATTTTGCTCCTTTGTTTGTGAATGCATTGTTTCTAAATCAATTTGATTTGCAAAACACATAACAATAAAGACTCCATGTCCATAAAGAAACTGGTTAGAAAGTTCGACCCCACTGTTTCAAAATTAAGTTCCTTATTGAGCATGCAAACACAATTAAGTCACAATATAAGGTTCATAACAAATGAAAGCAAAAATAAGATCAATCTCAAAAAGTGGTAAAGTCTTTAGTAACGTGAAAATATTGTTAAAAATTAAAGTTTTACTATTTTAACATTGCTGGGGGTTTCTGTGTTACCTTTTATGTCTTTCTGTGATAAGTTTTTTAATATTAGCCCCTGGTTCACTAGATTGGGATGAAAATGATTTTCAGTTCTCTTTGCATCAGTAGGAATCTGCTTTTGTGATAATTCCATTGTATTAGAAGTCTTTAGGCCATCATTGTGCGCGCGCGTGTGTGTGTGTGTGTGTGTGTGTGTAGGTGTGTGTATGTGTGTGTATGTGGGTGTGTTGGCGGTTCTCTTATGTTTGCATCAGTACAATTTGTTCATACAGTATTCAAGAAAAACACATGTATTATAAATATGGAGTTCCAACATATTCTATGTGGAATCCACAGATGATGAATATTTTCATCAAAAATCATTTTTGGTAAGGGCTATATTTTTTTATTTTGCAACTTTATACACAACTTTAATTTTAGGAAGGGAAAAAAATCTGGTGTGAAATGATGACCTAATAGTAAATTGGATGTACTGTAAAAAATAAAAAATAAAAATGTTGGTGTAGTAGTAATAGTAGTTGTAGTAGCATTAAAATTACAAGTTAATTCCAGAGATGTGAAAATTTCAAGTTAAAAGATGTTAACATGAGTTATTTTAAGAATTAGCTGCCAATCAATCAATCTTACAGCTTTTAGCAGCTCAAATTCAAGTTAAACAAGAGATTTTATTGTCCAAAACTTTAGCATGCAGATTTTCTGAATGTGCTTTAATCTTGCTGCTAAAAGCCAAAAAATGTCTCAAACTGCATGTCTGAAGACATCTGAGAAAACATGAACTGAGCCGTGATGGACAGATACTCATATACATGATAATTTGCTGCAGTCCGTGGTGTTCATTCCTGCAGTGCAGCCTGAGAACAGACTTCCTCCCTGTTTTGCAAGCAATGGCATGCACAGTGCTGATGCCATAGTAGGTACGTTTTTGGGAAGATGAGCTTCAACAGTGTGATGTGATGTGAGACAACAACCATCAAGCTGTTTTGGGGAAACACTTGCAGACTTCACGCTTTCATGGCAATTAGTGTGCTTTTGGTTTTGAGGATACTTTTTACTTTCTGCTATATAATCAATTTGTTTCTTAGAGTTTAAGATTTGGAAATGCTCTGTGGGTTAAAAACAAGTCAGAAAGGTGTCGTGTCAGACTTATAAAAGGCCATGCAGATGGGAATCTAGTGAACACAACACACCTGTAGGCAGAGATGAGCCCTGGGCTTGTTGTGCTTGTGGGTCCTTTCACCTGCCAATGCAAGAACATTCTGTGCTCTGGTGCAGCCTGTTTGAAAGGAGCTGCGGGCTGCCTTTGTCAACTGTGGTGTTGACTGTGATGTGTGTGTATGTGTGTGAACTGCATCAGTCTACATCAGCCTCATGGCGCTGTCTGCTCAGCACCATGGAGCTGTGACAGCTAACATGTGCATGGCTGAAAAAACACAACATTACACCTTGTAAAAAAGTAGAGCCAGTGTATGTTCTTAGAAGCTGTGTTTGTAATACCCAACATGTGTATGTGTTTGTGTGTGTTGTAGTCCCATCAACTAAGCTCATTCAAATAAATTTTAGCTTATTTAACAGAGAGTAAATGATAAGTGCTTTAATTACGCAATTTTGCTTTCCAGAAATCCACTTTAATGGACCTGGAAGAGCTCCCGTATCATAAACCAAGTCATAAAGACAAAATGAAAGATGTGCGATATTTAGCCATATCGATGACAACAATGTAAACGTGCTTATCTTAGTGAAAGAACAATTAGTTTTCAGTGTTTGCTTCGTTTTTCTCACCTGTACCAATCTAATCCTCTGTCATAGTTTCTGTCGAAAAAGTGCGGCTCTGTTCCAAGTGCGCGCACATCTGGATGTATCCGGATGAACTCCAACACCGCCCTGGTTCCTCCTTTCTTTACACCGACTATTAGCGCGTTGGGCAGCTTCTTGTTCCCATATTTTTGCGCAACACTCATGTTTTTCAACTTCGCGTCAGTCCAGTGACTGTCAGAAGAGGGGGCTTTACTTTGTTCGCGGAGATCGCTTGCTCCTCGCTGGGCAGCAGACTCATCCAGTGTGGACCTGGCTTTCAGCAAAGCGCAGTGGTCCAATTTTCCAAGAAGTTTCTTCCCTCCTGCGTTCTTGCCTGGCGGACACCGTTTCCCCTCGTAGCCCTGATTTGTCATGATTGTGCCGCGACAAAAAATGATATTATAGCATAAATAGGTGCAAGACAGTGACACGGTGAATATGAAGGCGAATCTGGCGCTGAATCTGTTCGCAGATGAAAGGAACCTATGTGCCATGTCTCCATGGGTTCAAAGTCCTGCATGATTTTCCATGGAGCTTGCCTCCTCTGTTGGTCTGCGGTCGGAGTCCGGTAGTAATGTGGGTTCCAAAGTCAGACAGGCTGGCATATGAGGATAGGGGTGGTTTCTTGGAGGCATCAGCTGCGCACAAGTCGTGTTATTTCTTTTCATAGGCTGCTCAGCCGAATATGATCACAGCAGAGAGAGAAAAAATGGGTCACTCCTTTAAACAACTTGTTCTTAAGTAGTTTGAAGAGAGTCATTTGGATCAATTACTGATGGCACTGTCTCGAAACGTATACCGAAGGAATTCGACGCCCATCATTACCCTCCTTCTCTTTTTCTCTTGTGTCAATTGTGTGAGAGAAGAAAAAGTCCAAGGCGTCCTCGGTGTCTCTGAAACTCTTTGTAGCGCGAGCGTTCTGCTTGCCTTCGTGGGGATTGTGATGCCTCTCCCTTTCATAATGAAGTTGTGAAGATATATGCACTTAGACTACCAGGTATAAATATTTAATCAACCCTCTGACGTCATGCACAAGATCATAATTCTATATACGTTTATCTTTTAAAGGAACATCCCAAATATTTCAGGCAGGGGAACATTTCAACGTGGGTTTCATTATAAGTGCGTGCAAAAGGTTGAGCCTATTGAAACTTGAGCCCATGATGACGTGTAGCTTCATAATATCTTGCAAATCTGCCCTAAAAGTTTGACACTAAGCAACTTGCGAAAAATATTTTATATAATATGTGGAACATTTAGGCGAGGAAAAAAGAGTTAGAGGAAATTAAAAAGTGATGAAGATGGGTGGGAAAGACTTGTTGCAGCCATGGTGACTCACAAAGTTAATTTCATGAAATTATTTTGTGTGCTGCTTAAATCTGGGTTATATTTTTGTGCTCTTTCTTTTCACCACCCCATCCTAGGCAGCACACACCACATACTGTGTGGAATAATGCAGCCATAGCCCCCTTCCATTTGCCAGATCTGGATGACAAACAAGCTGTAGCAATTTTCTTGTTACCCAAAAATGAACCAAATAAACTGAAACTTAATCTATTCTGGGCCCGAATTAATGTGTATGGTGGCTCAGATCTCTTAGAGCCAGCACTTTGACTTTAAAGCTGTTCTCAGCTGCTTCTAAAGCCATAAAGTAAGTTTCCTGTTGTGCGTTACAAATTTAACTTCTACTTTAAGCAAAATGACTAATCAAGGTTGAGTGGAATTCTCTACATGTCGAGTGTTTTTTGTACGCACACCTGAACATTAGATCACGTTTCCTCAGTGTCGCTACAATAAAAAACTGGATGTGGGGTGGAATGCAAAGATATTTGTCTCTTTCAGTGTCATGGTCAAAGTTTGTTTAAATATGTAGGAGTGGATAGATTTCTAAAGCAAAAATATCAATGTAATATATTACTATTCTGTTTGCGTCTCCAGCCTTGTGCAGATGCATCCCTGCCTTTTTCATGAAGTTTGGGATCCATTTGTAGCAGCTGTGTGTTGTATCGGTGTCCTCTGAAGCACAGTCTAAGCAACAGAAAGGGTGTGAAATGGTTGGAAGGGGAGATATTCAGAGCTGAGTTATGTAGCAACATAGAGCTGCTGCTTCAAGGCACAGAGTCTACAAAAGAGTGAAGCACGAAAGTGAAAAAGTTAGTTTTATAAAGGATTTTAATGATAAAAGTGTACTCAAACCGTAATACATAAAACTAAATAGCAGCTAGGTGCATGGAGGTGAAGGTGAAATTCCTCATAAACAGAATGAGGCAGAAGCTTAATATTGAGTATATGCATTTTCTAACTCTTAAACTGCACACAGAACTAAAAGGTCACATTTAGTATCTATATGTGCATATAGTATATTTTCCCTTACTTAATCATTAACTTGCTGCTTTAATTTAAAATAAATATGTAAATAGGGATCATGTTGCACAGAAAAACAGCCAGTTTTTATTAATTAAAACACAAAGTGGTTGAATATACCTCCTGCTCACATTGCTTACAGCTAATAGATTTAGTCAATGTGGGATTGCCATTGGGTTTATATTGTTTGTTGCTACCTTTGACCTATGCAGAAAAAAGGCTATGTGTATTTATGATTAGCATTGTTAAACTGATGTTTTCGTCTGATTAATGGTGTATAAATGTATTAATCAACCAGTATGGCTTGATTGGGTGTGTGAATATATGGACACGGTCTTTGTACGGTACCTTTTTAAATACACGTATCAGCAGTAAGTGAGAGAGTGTGTTGGAATTATATTTGTTCTTTGGAGCTTTTCTTCCAGTGCACCTGTTGCCCATTCAGAGATTTTTGCAGAGATTTTGAACAACTTGCTTATTAATTAATTCAGAAAACATCCACATACATTTTGGAAATATTGACACACAGCAGACTCAGTGCTGTTTTATAAACAGACTGCATTCAGGGCTCCTTGGGGTTTTCCACCATGCTGCTTTGCTGTGTTTTTGGAAACAAACAAGTGGCAAGTTTTTACTTCTACTGCAGCTGAACAGTTTTAATGAAATAATCTGTCAGCCCCCCTGTGCTGCTTACCAGACAGAATCAGTTCACCTGAAGCTGATGTTGGATGGTGTCCAGGGATGTAACCAGCTCCAAAACATTTGCAACTCAGAAATGCATTTGCTTTTGCCTTTTTTCCACATTTGTCTTTCTGATTTCAGCTCAAATACGGAAAAATAGTTAATGTTGTTCTTGGAAAACAGGCAGTAAGATAGAAGTTTAAATTTTTTTCCCCCTGTAAATTCCTAACTCCTGACACATACCTGAATGTTTGACCGGACCAGTCTTTCATGTTTGTCTTCACCAAACATATGCATCACTTCTATAGAGACAGTAATAACTAAAGAACAAAATTGACAGACTGAGTCAAAAACAGTTCAGTTACTGTCACTCAAAAATAAAACATGAAAGAATGGCTCTAGTATGCAAGGACATTCATACTTGTAGCTGCTTTGAATGTGTACTTGGAATTAAAATTCAAGAGCAAAAGGAGGAAAAAATTTAAATATATTCATGCTTCAATTTTGAAACACTATTGACTTTTTACTCAATGCAGGTAAAGCTTCAACTTCACTCCACAAACGCAAATAAATACACACCTTCTTTAGGAAACCTCCTTCTCACACTTACACAGACATAAGGTATTAAAAGGATCTTTATATAACACTTGAGCTCCAGTTTATCTCCGACAGTGGAGTATAAACTGATATAATAGAGTTTTCCAATAATGCTCATGATATATAACCATACACAGATCCATAACAGGAAATAAAAACAGACACAAACACATTTATTTACAGGGCTATGTAAAACAACACAACACTTTAGGAATCATGATGGTTATTTTTTTGTTTTCTGATCACATAACTGCAATCCCATTGAGTAATGAAGCAGAATATTATAAAGCTGTTGCCTGATATGTGCTCGTATCCCACAGATTGCTTCTAAATACAAGTTTCTACAATATCTGATACTTTGTTACACAGATTTCAGAAAATGACATTTGCAGGGCAGCATGCTGACTTTCATGCTGTGCCTAGTTTTGCTCATACTGATCCTGCAGCAGAGCAAAAGTAACACACTATTTCCCTGTTGAATTAATCTGAGTTGACCACTTGCCACTATGGCCCAATTAACCTCAAATAGTATCTCTTTGCTGCTATACCATTTCTGCTAAACTGCCAGCTGGATCCTGGGTGAAACTTCTGTTTCAAACAGAGAATACTATTCCAGGGGATTCAAATAATCTTCTTTTTTAAAAGTTGATATAAACCACTGAGAATAAGCAACCTTGCCAAGAGCACCCTGTGGTAATGAAACACCTTCCCTTTCTTCTTTCCATCATTCTATAATGCCAGGGATATCAGGATATCTCACTTCTTCATTTAGTTTCTTGCTTTTCAGAGATTATAGGATCAGAAGTATCTGTGTGATATCAGGACTTGACAGCATTAAGTTATTCCACCCACTCTATGTGAAAACCTGACATTATGTGGCAAATTATGTGGCTTCCTGTAGACTGCAGGTTTGTAGATAAACTGAAAAAACAAAACAAAACAGTGGTGTAAGGACAATAGCTGTTGTTCCCTTAGGGGTGGGGGTGACAATGACAGTGATGATGGATTTCAGACCTCAGGTTATACAGCAAAATATGCCATGTTTATTTCTGGTTAACTCTCACCCAGCAGTCCCCACTCCAGATCAAGAGTCTTTACTTAATATCTTCACAAAAAAAAAAAAAAAAAAAAGAAAAAGAAAAGTTTGTGACTCCATGGTGTAGTGGTTAACACATTCTCCTTATACATAAAAAATCTCCTGTTTGAGAGTGGGAGGAGACAGATCCAGACTCAGGGGGCCACAAGCTAGCGCACTTCTCGGGCTAGTCCCAATCTCAGAGAAATAGGAAGGTTGCATCAGGAAGGGTATCCAGTGTAAAAAAAATTCAAACATACTGATCCATCTACTGTAGTTACCCCTTGGGGAAATAAGGGAGCAGCCAAAAGTATTAAGAGAAGATATTTTGACAAATAAAGAAGAGTTTGCAGAACCCGAGCAGTTACAGCAATGTCTTGTGTCACTTCGACTGCGCTAATGTTTCAAACATTAAAAACAAAGATGCATTTCTCTCTGTCTTCTTTTTTTCCCTCTCACTGAATCCATAACATGTTATTATATAACTACCGAACAACCCTCATCATAATGTTCTGGCAGTGATGCAAGTGCGAGCTGCTGTAAATCATTGGTGTGATAAGACTGGAAGAAGCGACAGTTTGCTTCTTCCTTCTATTTTAGCTAAGACCTTTCTTTTTCTGCCACCTGCACAATTTAACTAAGGCATTTCTACCCCAATTAGCCTTTTCTACCACCATTATGGTGCCATCAAAATTCATTTAAAGATGCTTAATAAATTTAGTGGCACTCTGGGGTTTTTTTGTGGTCCTTTCGGAGGATTGTATATGTAGTTTAATTATCTACATGTTGGTGTTTTAAGGTCAGAGAATTACGCTTGAATTACCAACTGGTGGTCATTTAATGGTCTATTGAATGTATTAATAGTTTTATATTCATTACTTAATTAACAAATGTGCTGGAGCTCTTTCTGTGCTGGGCAAAAAGGGAGGTGTGTGTGTGTGTGTGTGTGTGTGTGTGTGTGTGTGTGTGTGTGTGTGTGTGTGTGTGTGAGTGAGTGAGTGAGAGAGAGATTAACAACATAAAATTTCCTGACTGACTTGAACCTCTAAAGATATGTAATTAAATTGTGTCACTTCTACTAGACTGCTGGGTGTACAAGTGCAGACCATGTTATCTCGTGCATGAGTCTGAGCACTATACACATGCACTGCCTAATAAACATATTGTATTAAAATGCAGAGGGTAGAAGAAGCTATGTGTTTTGTTTAATAATTAGGGGGGAAAGTCTTCTTTTTTTCTCCAATAGCCACCCAAAAGCTTTTGCAATAAAGACGCCTTGACTATGAAACCTGTTATGTGCTGAACTTCTGGAAGCAAAATCATCACTTTTCAGCTTTCTCATAATTGAGTTTTGGTAACTTGTTTTTAAACGTGTATTCCTTGTATCTGCAGTTCAAACCAGTTTCTATTGCCACTATAACCATGATTATAACAACTCCTGTTTTTTTTTCCTAAAAGTTCTTCTTCCTCTGAATTTGCCATGGATTTATCAAGAAAAGACAACAAGAACAAAAGCCAAGCATCGACTAAAGGCCGTTGAACAGCAGGTTACCTCTCTCTTTGTCAGCTGCGGTGTCTGTTAATTGCTGCTGACATTTTGCCCACGTTGTTTAAATCCAAACTATTCTGATGCACCGCTTTCTTTTGTTTCTTCCCAAACGGGGTACATAGTTTAGAAATGCCACCTTCTCCGCTGTCTGCTGAGAATCTCAATATTTGACAAAATCTTCTAATTATCACACCGTTTGTTTTGACAGTACTCAGCAATTTTCCTAGATGCAGCAAACATTTTTGATCCTCTTGCATGCAGAGTGAAGTTAACACCCACAGATTTTACCCCCTAGCAGGTGAAAAAGACTCTTAACTGTCGAGAGGAATCCTGAAATTCCAATTAGTTACAAATTTAGCAACAAAAAAAAAAAAAAGAAAAATCAGATTTCTTTTATCTTTAACACTGCAGAAATCTGATACACATTTATTTGATAAAGTAAGAGACACTGATTCTAAGCAGTCGATGCTCTTTTTAATTGCACTGGGGAATAGTTTCCAACACTGACTTTTTTAGAAATGGAAATCTTGCCATCGCTTCTTTTCTTAACCATTTGTCAGTTCATAAAGTTGTTTGGGTTATGGAGAAGCTACTCAGTCATGCTTTTGATCAAGTGTATCTGCATTATTTTCTAGCACCGACCACTCCAGTTTGATGTAGCAGCTGTCTGACGGACAGCTGCCTCCAAAGAAGGACATCGGTGTGGTTAAATATGAAGCAGTCGCTTTGCTGCAAGTACTTCTGAACACAGTTGCTTATTGATTTAGACAGACCACATGGCTGATGGATTTTGTGCACTTTATTTGTGTCTCAATGACAGAGACAAAGGGTAGCTTTGCTGAATGATTGATCACTGTGCAGAGGAGGCTACACTCCTGTTTATGTTACCTAAATGCGACAAGAGTCAATTGATGGCTGTGAAGAGGATTTCGATGTCCTTTCAGTATCTCTCAGATTTGTATTCTCTGATTGCATCACAGCCTCTTTATTCTGGATGACCAGCATCCTGTGAAAAACACACAAATGGGGAGTACCTAATCCCCTCTGTTATTCTGGGGCTCAGCAATTCTGAATCCAGACAAAATGAGAACTGTCTTTCACTGGGCCGTTGTATCACAGAACAGAATCAAACTGGGGGAACAGTGAGAAAGTCCGATAATGACACAGACCACCACGAGTCTTTCTGTGAAAATTAACTGGCTGCTATTGCTTGGTTAAGAGAAGTTTTTGTTGCACAACTTTACTATCCAGTAAAGTCATTGTACCTTTTTTTTAAAAATTAAAACATTGGTTCTGCAAAGTTAAGAATGAATGCTTTAGATGTTATTTCTTAAGACCCTACATTTCGGTTTTAGCTGTTCCACCTGAGGAGAGAATTAACAATGACAAATATTGGTTGGGAAGTCCAGCAGAATTTCATGTCCAGCGGAGATGAGAATGTTTAATTGGCTCATATTGTGCTCCGAGCAAAACTGTAGATTGTTTAATTTACACACACGCTGAAATGGCTGCATGATTAGAATATTATATGAAGCGTTTCTACATTTCCCACTCAGTCTCTACATGAACATGAAGAGCAAAAATTAGGAATATGATCACATGCTACATGCATATTTAACAGCAAAAAACCCACACATACACACATACAGATGGATAGATCAGTTGATATGTAGGCCTGAACCCCCTCAGTGAGATCATTAACAAGACTGGCTACAGATACCGACTACTACAGGATGAAGCAATTTTCAGCCACCTCTGCTACATGGATGACATCAAGCTGTATGCCAAGAGTAAACAAGACTCTGAATCACTGATCCAAGCCACCAGGATCTACAGCAAGGACACTGGAATGTCATTCCTGTTCGAGAAGTGTAGTCAGACGGTAACAACGAGAGGGAAGGTAATCAGAGCTGAGGGGGATCCATCTACCAGAAGGCAACATTGCAGACATCAAGAACAGCTTCAAGTATCTGGGAATCCCTTAGGCAAATGGGAACCATGAGGCCACTAGGAAAGCTGCAACCACCAATAACCTGCAAAGGGTCAGGCAAGTCCTGAGAAGTCAGATGAACAGTAAGAACAAGATCCAGGCTGTTAACACCTACGCCCTGCCCGTGATCAGGTACCCTGTTGGGATAATAAGTTGGCTAAAGGAGGAGATAGAAGCCACTGACATCAAGATGAGGAAGCTCCTGGCCATGCATGGAGGGTTTCACCCCAAATCCAGCACCCTGAGACTGTGGTACTGACACTCACTAGTCCCCGCCCTCTTTCCTTCTGTTTAGTATACAGTCCAGGATGAGACAACGAACATCCATGATGTCATGGTTGGCTGTGTGGCAGGCGGGCAAGCAGGAGTGGTGGATCCAAAATGCAGGACTCAGACACAGAAATTCAACTTAAAGCGCAGCTTTAATGCTGGAAAACCTCTTACTAACTAAACTCACCAAAAGACAAACAAAAACGCTGGTGGACTAAAACACTGAAGCACAAAACACTGAACTGGAACCAAAACACTGGCAACACGGAGGCAAAACACACACAGCTTGTTGAGGGTACGACGCAACACTGACTCAGAGAAACACAGGGACTAAATACACTGGGAAGTAACGAGGAGAATGAGACACAGAAGGAGAGCACAGCTGGGGGAAATTAGAACTGACGAGACAAGCAAAGCAGGACACATTCACATAAGACACGGACCTTCAAAGTAAAACAGGAAGGATCACACAGAGACGCGAACTTGACACAGTGGAGACAGCAACTAAGAAACACAGAGACATGAACCATAAGGCAGAGGACTCTAAGAACCGAGAGACACAGAGGGGAAATCAAACATGCAGACACAGACTTACACAGAACAGAGGGGACATAGAGAAACATGAAGGGCAAGGGATCGAAACTAGAAACTCACACCAAGTACAATAATACAAAAATCACAAAGAACTAAAACGCTGGGTCAGGAGACCCAGGACCCTGACAGTACCCTCCCCCCAAGGGCTGGCTCCCGACAGCCCAACACAAGAAAACGAAAAAAAACCCAAAAACCGCCCAAAACAGAAAACAACCCGACCAGGGCGGGCGGCGGGGGCCCAGGAAGGAGGGCACGAAACAAAAACACCAAAGCACAAGAAAGCCCCAAAACAAAACACGAGCCCAGAAAAAAGAACAATGCAGGGGGCTGGCCAGGGGGCCGACAGCACAGGAGTCCAAACAGGTCAGGGGGCCGGCCGTGCGGAAGCCAACGGCGGCAACGAAGGAGACGACGGAGCAGTGCAGGGGGCCGACCGCGCGGAAGGCAGCGGCGGCGACGAAGGAGACGACGGAGCAGTTCAGGGGGCCGGCCGCGCGGAAGGCAGCGGTGGCGCCCCAGTGTCAAGCGTACTGGCTGAGGCCCGGTGGGCACAGGACCAGGCGGGGCAGGACCAGGCGGGGCAGGACCAGGCGGGGCACAGGCAGAAGCTGGACCAGGCGTGGATGAAGACACGGAGGCTGGGCCTGGCGAGCCTGAAGGCTCTGATGAGGCTGGGCCTGGCGAGGCTGAAGACACGGAGGCTGGACCAGACGAGGCCGAAGGCTCTGATGAGGCTGGACCAGACGAGGCCGAAGGCTCTGATGGAGCTGGACCAGGCGAAGCACAGGCTGAAGTCGGACCAGGCGAGGACGAAGACTCGGATGAAGCTGGACCAGAAGAGGACGAAGACTCGGATGAAGCTGGACCAGAAGAGGACGAAGACTCGGATGAAGCTGGACCAGGCGAGGACGAAGACTCGGATGAAGCTGGACCAGACGAGTACGAGGCGGCCGCAGGTGGCGGCTGGACAGGCTCCTCGGGCCCTCCAGCTGACGCGGCGTGAGGCTGAACGGGCCCCTCGGACCCTCCAGCGGAGACAGGAGGCTGAACGGGCCCCTCGGACCCTCCAGCCGACGAGGCATGAGGCTGGTGTGGTTCTCCGGAACCACCAGCTGAGGAGGAGGGCTGCTGGACGGGCTCCTCGGGCCCCCCAGCTGAAACAGGAGACAAAGGCCGGAGCGGTCCCTTGGACCCTCCAGCGGAAACAGGAAACAAAGGCCGGAGCGGTCCGTCGGACCCTCCAGCGGAGACACGAGACGAAGGCCGGAGCGGTCCCTCGGACCCTCCAGCGGATACACGAGACGAAGGCTGGACGGGCCCCTTGGACCCTCCAGCAGAAGCCATCACAAAGCCAGCAGGCATGGAGTCCACTGGCAGACATGAAGGAAATGGGTGCTGTGCTGAGCACTGGCCCTGCTCAGACAGCACTGACACGGGGCACTTCCCAGGTGGCTGCTTAAACTCCAGGGGTCCAGCATCAGCTGAGGACTGGGACCTAGCCTCTGGGGAAGCCCTGGAGCGGCAAACAGTGCCAATGGCGGCTGACCCATGAAAAGCACCTTGAGTAGGACTTAGGCTTTCTCCCTGCATGGAGTGAACGAGTGGAACCGGTAATGCTGGAGCCAGAGCTACTGGGGCCTGCGCTACAGGCGGCACTGGAGCTACTGGGGCCTGCGCTACAGGCGGCACTGGAGCTACTGGGGCCTGCGCTACAGGCGGCACTGGAGCTACTGGGGCCTGCGCTACAGGCGGCACTGGAGCTACTGGGGCCTGCGCTACAGGCGGCACTGGAGCTACTGGGGCCTGCGCTACAGGCGGCACTGGAGCTACTGGGGCCTCCGCTACAGGCGGCACTGGAGACTGAGCTGAGGGTGGCACTGGAGACTGGGCTGAGAGTGGCTGCGGGGGAGCTAACTGGGCTGAGAGTGGCTGCGGGGGAGCTAACTGGGCTGAGAGTGGCTGCGGGGGAGCTAACTGGGCTGAGAGTGGCTGCGGGGGAGCTAACTGGGCTGAGAGTGGCTGCTGAGCAGGCGACACTGGGAGCTGAGCTGCTGGAGACACAGGTGACACTGGTGTACTGGGGTGAAGGCAACGAGGATGCAGTCCCTCTCTTAAGGGAGGATGGAATGATTTAGTGATAAAGCTTGATGGGAACAGATGCTGATGCTGAGAATACCAGGCAGCGAGGGCTTCCAGGAGGGTAGCTGACTCTACCTTGCCTGGACCGCCCATGCCAAACAGTTCGAAGCAAATCCTGGCTCTCAGAGCTGTTATTAATTGTTTTAATCCGTTAATGTCCAAAAAACCAGCTGTGCAGAGGGTGGAAGACAAAAAGTTGTCGAAAAAGACCACCTGAAGGAGTCTCTTGGGGGTGTCCTCAGCGTGGATTACCTCCCGGCAGTAATTCCACAACTGCGCGAGATACTGAGACCGTGAGTCCGCAGGATCCATTTGATGGTTGCGTCGTTCTGTCATGGTTGGCTGTGTGGCAGGCGGGCAAGCAGGAGTGGTGGATCCAAAATGCAGGACTCAGACACAGAAATTCAACTTAAAGCGCAGCTTTAATGCTGGAAAACCTCTTACTAACTAAACTCACCAAAAGACAAACAAAAACGCTGGTGGACTAAAACACTGAAGCACAAAACACTGAACTGGAACCAAAACACTGGCAACACGGAGGCAAAACACACACAGCTTGTTGAGGGTACGACGCAACACTCACTCAGAGAAACACAGGGACTAAATACACTGGGAAGTAACGAGGAGAATGAGACACAGAAGGAGAGCACAGCTGGGGGAAATTAGAACTGACGAGACAAGCAAAGCAGGACACATTCACATAAGACACGGACCTTCAAAGTAAAACAGGAAGGATCACACAGAGACGCGAACTTGACACAGTGGAGACAGCAACTAAGAAACACAGAGACATGAACCATAAGGCAGAGGGGAAATCAAACATGCAGACACAGACTTACACAGAACAGAGGGCACATAGAGAAACATGAAGGGCAAGGGATCGAAACTAGAAACTCACACCAAGTACAATAATACAAAAATCACAAAGAACTAAAACGCTGGGTCAGGAGACCCAGGACCCTGACACATGAGTAGATTAGAAAGATGGCCACAACCTACCGTGTGCTCAGTGAATACCTCAGGCAGCAGAGACCCAAGAAAGCGGAGCAAGAGGAGGAACCGTTATGGAAGGACAGGCCCCTGTGTGGTATGTACCACTGGCAGATAGAGGAGGTGGCTGACATCCAGAAATTCTACTAGTAGTTGGACAAAGATGGACTGAAAGCACATGTGCATGACTATCAAGAATTTTTGCAGGGCTTTCATCATTAAATGTGGTAAAAACTCTCTGACTTCAATGTCCCTGCTGACCTTTTTGATTTTCCTGTAATAAGCAGACTGTTACATGACAGTAATAACACTTGGGGGAATATTCCTCCAACTCTAAACTTCTCCCTCTCTGCTGAAAGACTGAGCAGACTATTTTTTTTAATCATTCACTCATTATTATTTTCATTCCCCATCCTCAGTCACGGAAGCCCTTTCCATATTGCTGCCCATTCCTCAAGTTTGTGTTTTGCTAAAACCTTTTACATGTTTAATGTTTTCTTTCTTGCTATGGCCCACAAGCTATTTTTCAAACCTTCAATTTGGCCATAAGAAAGAAAATTGCTACTTTTTAATGGCATGAAAGAAACCCATACTTTGTAGAAACTCAAAGGGGTTTGGCTACGTTGCAGAGAAGTTGTTTGATATGTAGGCCTGTGAAGAGCAGAGATGAGATAATTCCTAAATTGGTGATTGACCAGAAACAATTTGAAAACCCTTCCATCTAAAAAAAGACAGAAGAGGAAAAAAAAACATAAAGTTGGTCTTGTGGTCCCTTTTTTTCCTTCAGCCTTATTTGAGGTCCACTTTGTCAGCTGATGTTTTCTGTAGATGGTGGATCATTGCTGTTTTTCTGCAATTGTATTCCACATTATTTTTTCCTACCTGGTATCTTGTTAGAATGCACAGCTTATTGGGCCCTCAGCTCCTTAATTATCTGGGGTGATCGTGGCTCAAGAGTTGGGAGTTTGCCTTGTAATTGGAAGGTTGCCGGTTCGAGCCCCGGCTTGGACAGTCTCGGTCGTTGTGTCCTTGGGCAAGACACTTCACCCGTTGCCTACTGGTGGTGGTCAGAGGGCCCGGTGGCGCCAGTGTCCGGCAACCTCGCCTCTGTCAGTGCGCCCCAGGGTGGCTGTGGCTACAATGTAGCTTGCCATCACCAGTGTGTGAGTCCTTAGGGACTAGCAAAGCACTATACAAATACAGGCCATTTACCATCTCCCAGTGGGCCTGAACATGAAATAAACATGTATATACCTTGCAGTTTGCCTGAAATTATCCTGGTAAGATGCCTCAAGAAGTAGTTTTTGCTTTTCTGCACAGGCATACCAATATCCTCCCATCCAAAATGCAGGTCACATTACGTGTTATGACTGAGGTGACTGAGATGGGCAGAGAACCTATCTGCCTCTATCCATGCATACATTTTTAAAGATACCTGGTACTGACTCCCCTAAAGCATGTTATTCCTTGAACAGAATTTTTTGATTTTCCCAAGAAGTCTTGCAGTTCATCAGACATCTCCGCATATGAAAGGTGTCAGTGCAGGAAAGAGCAGATCTGCTCTTACAGAGCATCCCGCTGTGAAAACAGAAGTGAGAACAGAAGGTGTTTGTAAAAAGTATCTTTTTATGATAGTGTATATGAAAAATGTGTAAATCTAGCACAAGTAACATGCAGCGCAGTGCAAAGATCTGGGACTTGTTAAAATTTAAAAACAGCTCATTTGTCTCAGGTAAGACACCTCTTTTTTTCCTCTCCAATAATGTGAAAGTTAAGAGCTTAAAGCTTATTTCATTTCTTCACAAAGAAAAACAAACAAGCCTGAAGTAAATGCAATAATTCAAATTTATAATATCGAATCCGATAAGTAAGGCTGTGCCTGAAAAGAACACACTGATTTCTGAGTTCATGTTTACTAAACAGGAAATGTCTAAACAATACTGGAAATCTCAGTCATCTAACGTAAAAAGGAACAACTGCTGTCATCAGTCCTGCAAACACTGGTGTATAAAACAGGATTGGCAAAGCACTAAACCATGTCTATTATTAAAGTGCGAAGGAGAATTTTTAGAGCACTCTGAAATTCTGCTGTATTCATAATTTATTTTTAAATCCTTCTTGGTCCCCACTACATATTCAGATCTCATTTACTGTCATCCGTGCAGACTCACCTCTTTTATCCTGCAGGAATCTAGTCTCAATTAATGTTCTTATTGGGATTTCAGGGAGGATTTGAAAGGAAAGGTGCTCAGCAGTGACCATGGAAACAGGTAGCAGAAACAATCTGTGTGTTCAGACACAGACGGTGGAATAATGGAATTATTTTTGCCTTTTTTCTTCTTTACCAAGTTCCTGGAAAATCCTTGTAAGTTTATCATAAGTTGGTAGATATAACCCTACACAATCTGAAGAGGGACTTTTAGAATCGCTACATAAATATTTTATCAACTTTTATATAAATTGGTTGTTGCAAATAGTGATGGAGGTGTTCAATTTTCTGCCTAGTTTGTCTTTTCACAGAGGGCTGACTCTGTATCCATACCATTCCTGCACTGCTCAGGGGAAACTCCACTCACAGACGGTGTCTGTCAAAGGAGATAGTGTAGCCACCACGCAGAAGAATGTGGAAAAAATGGTTGGGTGAGGGGGTAGGGGAATTCAATCATTTATCACCTTTTGCTGCACCAGTGTCATAGGGGTGGAGATTCAGAAAACAAAGAACAAGGGTGAGGGATGATAAAACTGCAGAAACAGAAGGTGGTTTAGTGATTTGTCATGTTTTGCATGGTAGACAGAAATGAAATGCTACATATTTAACTCTGAGGAAGAACTTGCAAGGCCACACGATCACAAGGGTCACATTTGTTTGCTTCTCTTCAGAATTATTTTTCCAGCTTTAAAGCCATAAGAATATGTGGAAATGTAACAGATAATCAAAACACAAACAACCAATTTTATGAGCCAAACATAAAAGCTCATAAAAATGATTAAAGTTTTTTTTTCTTCCTTTGTAGCAGTAGTTGGTTGTGGAAATGAGTTTTCTATTCACTTGCTTGCCATTTGCTACTTGTTAGCTGATGGAGAACACATCAGTGAGTGATTTGAATTATTTATCACGGGCAAATGTTAAACACTAAATTTAATTATGAATAAAAAGGCCCCACATTTCACTTAAAAATTTTTTTTTGCACCTTTAGGTTCTTAGGACGTGAAAGCTGTGCTGCAGGAAGTGATTTGTCGTGATAAAAGTTTCCTGTCATACACCAAATTGTTGTGACATGCACAGCCTAAATATTATTTTCCCCCTAAAAGTGACACCTTTCAAAGGTGAGGCTACCTGCTGAAACATATGTGTTACAGCTGCAGCCAATGTGCAACAACACAGCTTCCCAAAGTGTGGGGCCCGCCCCCTGGGGAGGGGGGGCAGAGCCATTGCAGGGGGGGTATGAAAAGGGAAAAAAAAAAAAGAACACTTGGACACTGCTAACAGAATGGACAGGTCTTTGACGGGGCTCCCACACAAACGCAAAGCAGGAGATGAAGCATCGCTGAATATGTTTCCAAATAAGCCAAAGACTAGAAAATATGGTTGAAGCATGTCTTCCCTTTGGCTTCACCTGCACAAGTGCCAAGGTAGGTCTCCCCTGCAGAATTAGTTTTCCTAGCACATGCTGGGCTCTCCAAATCACGGGCAAACAGTATCCCACATTCTTGATTTTTATTTCACAAACACTTGTTGTAATGACTAACTACTCCTGACATTTTGGAGATGTTAGCTCTTTATACAGTAAAGTTACAGCAGGATACAAATAATCCTGCCACGATTTGTTCCCTCGGTTCAGATCACGGACAAACAGTATCCCGCAGCTATTTATGTTTTTAAACCCATTTTGCACAGAGAGGCATTTTTTGAAAAATGTATTGATAGCAATGTTGAATATCATTACACAGGAAAAAAAAACAACTACACGTAACATAATTGCACCGTGACGCCTCTGCCTTTCTAAATGGAGGGACAGTAACTGCGTGTGTATATGTAAGCGTGTACATTTTTTGTGTAAAACAAAGGGGGGCCTAGCAAAAAAAGTTTGGGAACCACTGTGTTATGCTGTCTATTGATAGACAATATAAATGATGCAGCTTCTGGGTTTAAAAAGTAAAGATGAGGCAGGGGTTCTTTCCTGATGAGTTTATGAGCTTTGCTGCTAGTTTGAGGTTTTTCCAAATAGAACATAAAGTCCATTATGTGAAAATATGGTCAGATAGGAGGAAAGGAGGTCTATTACAAATCCCCCCTAAAAACAAAACAAAAACAAAAAATAACATGTTGGCAATGGAGAAAACACTCAGCATGAGGCTTTATAATGAGACTTCATAAAACAGTGGGTGAAGTCCCCATGGCTACGTCCATCTTTAAATCTGTTGATATGTTGATAGTTGATAATCTACAATACTTTCCTCAATATGTTGAACACTTGCATGCAACAGCAAAATGCTATGCAAACACACAAGTGTAACATTTTAAAGATGTAAACTCAGGTCAGAGGCATAGCACTGACTAGTTTTCATTAACACGCTATAAATTGGCAACTAAAGTTAAGGTTAACCCATTAAGAGTCTGCAGGGATATCCTCTGAGAGAGATGTATGAGAGCTTTGCATACACTGTACGCTATGCGAAGGTTAACTTGAGGATATTTATCAGCAGAAGGTTAATGTGATTTGCGACTACTGAAATTACCATATGTGCTCTGGAGGCACTGAAATAATTCGTATAGCCGGCGGTATGGTGATATTTACTTTGAAATGTGCACAATTAATTACTTATACCTGTTCAGGATTCAACAGCTGAGGATGCTAAGAATAATCTTCTATTTTCCATTTAAACTTTCACTTGAGGTTTCAGAGATAAAAGCAGGCAGAGTAGGGATTATTGCTAAGTGGATTCATCATTTCAACCCATAGTTTATAGTTTAATATGAAGAGATTGCGAATCACACTGTAGATATAAAGGCTTACATATGTTCTTTCAGCCTGGCTTCAAAAGAATCAGAGCCATTACCATCAAGAAGTGATGAGTGCACTGCTGTTCCATAAAGCCCCCATAATCAGTATTTTTATAATGACAAAATGAAATCACAGCATGAAAGGGGTTGCTTTTATTGATTGCCATCATGTGAATATGCACTAATATTCAGTGCTTTGTATAGCTTTAATTTCAGTGCTTTGGTACATTCATTGCTCTAAACAACCTGGTGCTGAATGCCCAGAAGACAGTGGAGATTATTGTGGACTTCAGGAAGCACACAGCCCCACTCCCCCCCATCATCCTGACAGACACCCCCATCACCTCTGTGGACTCATTCCGCTTCCTGGGTACCACCATCACCCAGGACCTGAAGTGGGAGCCCACCATCACCTCCGTCATAAAGAAAGCCCAGCAGAAGATGTACTTCCTGAGGCAGCTGAAGAAATTCAACCTGCCAACACGGACGATGATGCAATTCTACACTGCAATCATCGAGTCCATCCTCACCTCCTCCATCACCGTGTGGTACGCTGGAGCCACTATCAGGGACAAACAGAGACTGCAGCGTGTTGTGCGCTCTGCTGAGAAGGTGATTGGCTGCAGACTCCCATCTCTGCAGGACCTGTACACCTCCAGGACACTGGGGCGTGCAGCTCGGATCACAGCTGACCCTTCTCACCCTGGACACAGTCTGTTTGACCTGCTCCCCTCAGGCAGGAGGCTCCGGTCCACTCGCACCAGAACCTCTCGCCATAAGAACAGTTTCTTCCCCTCTGCTGTTGGACACATGAACAATAACCATATGACTGTTCCACCACTAACACATGACCCTACGCTGTGTTCACTGCATCATTCCATGTTTGGCACTGATCACCACCTGCACTCATGTATATATCTATCTACCTAGCACTTTTAATTCTTATTTTAATGTCTATTTAAGCGTTATATGACACTAAGTACCGAAGCAATTTCCTAATGTTGCAAACCTGCTCAACATTTGGCAATAAAACCCTTTCTGATTCTGATTCTGATTCTTTTAGGGTACAGCAGACAAAAAAGTTGTAAAATCCAACTGTACACATCTTGCTCATCACCAAATAGCTGGCAGACGCAAGAAGAAAGAGAAAAATAATTCCCAGCTCAAAATGATTTCCTGTTAATTTTAGTGCAGCATGCTTAAATAACTAAGCCTTTGGTTACAGGTCAAGTATATAAACTTAAAGTGTTAAGACTTGTCAGTGTTGTGTTTGTAGTTTGTTTAAAATCCCAGAACTATATCAATCAAATGCCCAAATTACACCACCGAACTATTAAATATGCTATATTGTATTAGTTTATTAACTTTATTTTGCCCTACATTATAGTGTTTTAAATTCTGGAACAAATGCTGCTCACCTTGATACACATTTAACTGTTCATACTTCTATATGCTGTTGTTTTCTCTTTAAAAGAGAAAGAGCACTAGTGAAGTGCACAAGTGAAGTTCCATGATCCCCAGGCTGAACAAACTTGATGTCCTAATGCATAGACTGAAATATAGTTCCCTAGTCCCTATCTCAGTCAAGCTGAACGCATCCTTTTTGAAGAAGATGGCAACTAAGAGGATCCAGATGATGGAGCTGACACATCCAGAGTGCAGGCTGTGATGTGACTGTACTGAAGCTTGAATTTTTGCCACACTATCAGCGTAAGACTGCTTTTGAAGTGAGTTGAAAGAACTTAAATCCAATGACGACCGGGTGCACTTTCGCTGCGGAGTGTGAGCGTAGGTACACAGCAAACCTAATGAGGATGCTAACGTATCACTTTTCCTCCAAAACAACCTTCAGAAATATTGATTATGTTTTCATCATATGTTTAGTATTTCAAGATTATTCAGTTGCAAAGGGTTCTATTAAAATGCAACTCTCACTGAAACAAAAAACAGAGAAAATACTGAATATAAACTGGTCCAATAATCTAAGAGGTTATTTTTGTTCATCACCCTTGGTTAAGTTTCTTTGTTTGGATCACAGATTTTATTCACGCTTCTTCTTTTAGAGGAGTTTTTTTTTTTTGTGCAAATTTCCATGCATCATTCATGCATGATTTAGGAAAAGAAGTTATAATTAAAGACACAAAGTATAGTACGTAGATGAAGGATGATCACTTTCCAAGTATCTGAGACAAAGGGGCATATAGTCAACTATGAGTCAGTGAACAAAGATGGAAGAAGGTGGTCGAGTTCAGAGTGAACAACAGAGCAATTACTCTGGCCCGAGGAGACAAAGAAAGCTAATCACACACTTGTTATAGTCTTCTAATGAGGAAATGAAAGTTAGCTTGACATTCATCAAAGCACACCATCTTGATATTTTAAGGTTCTTCAGGACATTTGCGCATTATCCTGAAGAGGCTTTTTAATTTTTACATTCAAACAATATTTTAACTAATAAGAATGCAACGGGCCTTCTAGCTTTTGTTCTTCCTTGACTCTTATCTTACATTCCTGCACCTCTTTCTGTGACCTCCTTTTTTATTCTTTTTATTTATTTTTGAAAGTGCTTCCACTAATATTAACCAGTCTGTCTATGACTTGAGGAAGGCCAGAAAGCCTGTTTCATATTTAAACAGTCTGGTTTCAGCAAACAAAGATGGACAAACACTCATGCCATAGTTTTTGTTTAACCTTAACTTTTAAAGAATGATATTTTGGATGGATTTATTTTGGATGGCTAGACACACACTGACTGATTGCTTAACCCCAGAGGTCTTTGTTTTAAACAGAAAAAAACTGGCATTGCAATTTCATGGTTTTACATTAAATATAGAAAATGAATTGTGTGGAAAAAAGGTGCTCCTTGTCTGTTCAGTTTCACTGTTGACAGAACCCTGAAATTAAACCTGCCAGTCTACATGTTTCCCTCCTATTTTGCAATTTCATATTTGCACTAACGCATCTTATATGACTTAGATATTTAGGACATTGAAACCACGAATGCCTAATTTTTCCAAATTTCTCTCAAGTAAATGACATGTTGCTTTAGATTTTTGAATGCTGAGGATGGGAGCAGATGAAGGGCAAAGGTGCAAAGAAGAATTTCGGAAGGCGGAGTGCAGGAGCACAACCACAGACAGCTGAGAGTCAGTGGTGCTAATGTTGGGTCTGAATGTGTAACCTCACTCTCAGCGTGCTCTGATTAAAGAATGATTTATAGGCCTGCTGGAGAGCCCCTCAGCAATCCGTCTCCTCAATGAGATTTTTTTCCCCTTTCAAGGGGTTTGGTAAATCAAGCCATCTTTGAGAGGATCTCGGGTAGACAATGTCAATGTGTTACTGAGAGGGAGCCATTAAATGCTATAATCACGAAAGCATGGAGGGGGTTCACAGGTGCATATAGACACTTGTCGCATACAGTGTTAGATCTGACACCTTCACTGGAATACATCAACCCATAGAGACAGCCGCACATTTATCATTTCCACAGACAGATTATCAGACTAATTTTAGTGTCTCGGCTTTAGGGTTCATTTGCATCTGAAGATTTAAGATATTCTGTAACGAGAGGGTGGAAATATAATATAATTCACCCTCCTTCATACTCATGCTACACTGAGTTTTTAATATTGATTGTTCAGATGTAAATATATGACCCGTGAGTCGACAGCTGCGCAACAGGACTAAACCTCACTGAACTCCATTGTGTAATGTGAGTGTCCCCCCTGACATTAGTGAACCCTAAATGTCATGTGTATCTATAATAGCTGACGGCCATGCAAGCGGCTAAATGCTAGATGTCGATTCCACTCAAAAACAAAAAAAGGAAAATCTTGGTAACAACAAGAAAGTAGTATCACCTTTTGGTGATTGAGGGATTATTCAGGGACCCTGAATGTTCCCTAATTACCACGAGCCAAATGTCACAGAATTCCAACCAATGCAAAATAGCAATTTACATTGAAATCAAGTTCAGACCCTTTCAATGCTCTGCTCACAGACATAAGGGACAAGGACACAATAATCATCAAAAATAGAGCATAAGATTGAAATGTCCCTTCTGGTATAAAGACTTTGCACAGTTAAAAAAAAAAAAGATGACAAGAGTCACCATGTGAAGTCAGTGAGTCCTCTGACATTCCCATCAGTCATTAAGATATCATCCACAGGCTGAATGCTATCTATCAGATGTTGTCATGATGCCATTTGTTCAGTGTGTCCAGTAGGAAACTGGTCTGCATTAGAAATGCAACAGTTATTGCAACAATGAATAGCTTTTCATTTCCATATCATCTCCAAAGAATACAGTATGTCTGAACCGGGTCACAATATTAAATTTCACGTAGTTCGCTTATGATTATGTTGCATTAAAGTTTGTATTCAATGACCGTGACTCTTTTATTAACTAAAGCACACAACAGCTCTGTGTGATGCTTCCCAATTATCTCTTCCTGTTTACCCCATTACATTAATTAGAATGCATAGTATTTACATAACCCAGAACAAACAAGCCATTGAGCTAAACCTATTTAGCTTGAGTGAAAATAATTACTCCACCTACTGTTGCCATTGTCATACTGTAGCTACATTTGGAAACTACATTCGGAAACTGTTACCGCATTATTTACCAAGATGTAAAATCAGTCTATTCAGTGATGACAGGATGTTGATGATGGGGATCATAGCCTGTGATTTTGCCATTTTGAGCTCTTAGTTACTTTTACTTTTTATATTAGAGTTTATTAGTCCTTTCAGTTATTTCCCCTGCTTTTATTCTTTTCTCTGTATCAAGTATATTTTCATGTTTGAGTTTTCCAGTTTAGTTATTGTTACTTACTTCCTGTTTTACTTTGCTAATTAGTTGTCTTTAGTATTACTTCCACCCTTGTGATTGTGTTGATTGTGTGCACCTGTGTCTCATTCCTTCAGCTTGCGAGTATAGTAGTGCTGTCTTCCCTTTGCACTTGGATATAACGTCTTGAGGTGAACACTACAAACTTTGGACTTCCTTACTGAACTTTTCTCCAACTTTTTTGTTTGTTCCACCTGCTTCTTGAGTTTGCAAACCATCACAGGGTGTGTGTTCTTTAATTCTCCAATACAACAATGTACCTGTGCATAAAAAGTTGGACTTATTGCGCTGGTAATCACAGTGAAACTACATTTTTCATGTAACGAATTGTGGCTAAATATGTTAGGATACTATGACATGAAGTGCTGTGAGCTCGTGCACCAAAATGATCCTACATCAGGCATCAGAATACCAAAACATTCCCATATTCAGGTCAAATATATTCACTGGAATTTTATTAATGCAAAACCATTTGTCCTCTGACTTCCCAGTGTGACAATGTCTTTTATCTACTCAATAACAATGTAAACAAAACCAGCACAGGGACAATTGTATCTCCACTGTGCTTCACTCTATATTTTCAGATTTGGCCTTTAACAATGTAGCCCACGTACAAAACTAACCTGCCTGAATAACAGTGATTAAACTGGCCAAACGGCTTGCTCATCATTATAGCACAAGGAGAGGGCAGTCAGAGAGTGCTTGAAGGTGCTTAACAGTCACAGAACACAATATTTTTCTCTGCTGATTAGCTTGCAGAGAGCAGAGGAGCATGGGCGATGATTATCCCTGAAGATGACAGCAACATTTTGAAATGCGATGGAACTGTGCTAGTTCAACAAATGTTGAGGTAAGCATCGTAATTCAGTGTTTTCAGCACAAATCTCCTTTCTGTTTATACCCGCAAAAGCAAATGCACATTTCAGGTGAAAATATGCCATAGTTTACAATTACTCAGAGTAGCCTCAGTAAAGACTTGAGGGCAGGGCCAATTGCCAGCTGACAAAAAGTGGAAAAAAACTGTCACTACATTTGCAGTATATTTATTGTGTTATACATATTACAGCAGTGCTTTTGTGTGATTAACCAGGTAGCCCAACTTGTGTGCATATGGCAAAGCCTGCAAACATAATGCCCTTAATCTCTAAGAGATATTTCTGCAAAAAGTGTCTGTAACACCCTGAAACTCAGTTGTCTTTCTGAAAAAAGTGCCAATTATAACATTAAAGCTGTCTACTAGCGACCTTTTTGCATTTGCTCTGTATGCTATTACACTCAATCAAGAAAGGTCAGTGGAGGACGTGGGCCCCATGCAAAACATTTTTTTTTTATTGTTTTGGCTGTTTGTACAACTGGATGTCATCACTGCAGTGGGAAAGCACATGGAAATGTGCCTGACTCTGCATTCGATTCAGTTTTTAATAACATTTACTTTATTGATTATGTTGGATTTTGAAACTGTGTGTACTGTACTTTTCTTACACTGCATAAAGAAGTAAAATAAATAAATAAATAAATAAATAATACTCTGACTATAAGAAGTCTAAACAAATGGATGTTTTCTTTTTAACATTTTTAAAGACATGATTTTTTTTTAAATAAAAGATGGAAATATATGTTTAAATAAAAATTTAATAGGTTATTCTAATTTTGTGGTTATGATTATGTAACAGAGAAACAAATTTAGACATGTTCAGCTATGACTGAACATTAGAAATATAAGGACACTGGTCTAAATTTCTCTTGCATTAAAGAAAAAAACCCCCATCTACATTCAAAAATAAAATCTTTCCAACTTTCATGTTGTATTGAATATTCTGGTATTTATTTATTTGAGAGTAAAAAATGTGATTGTTTTCTTCTTCTTTTTTTTAACAAATAAAAAGAGCATACAGCACACTGTGGCTGACTAACATTCAAAAGAGTCAAGCTGCTTTGCATAGTTATATCAGAGTTTGAGGAGGGAGCCCCTTGGTGGGCAAACTCTGAATTTCTCCCTGTATTTTCCTAATAAAATAATACAACAAAAAAAATTTAATGATAATAATTTTTATGACTATGGACATCAATTTAAATTACTAATTCTTCACAAAGGTAGGTATCCCAAGGTTAGGTATCAGCTAAAATTCCATATCATTCATTTGAAATTTGGCAGGACATTTTCTTTCTTTTTTTTCACATTTGGTGTTTTGATTAAAGATGAAAGTTTTCAGCAGATTGATCATTTTGAAACCCTAAATGAAGTTGGAAATGAATAACAGTCCAGCTGTGTATGTCTCATGATTTTTACTGCACGTAATTGTACATATCTTTACATTGTTTCTGCTAAAATATTTAAATGTGCAGTTTGACTCCCTGAAACTTAATTTATGCAACTTTTTAAAGTATATTCTTCCTGATTTTTAACAGTACTCTTGAGGCTGTTTCCCAGTTGTTTGCATCAAATAGCAAATTTACATCATACTAAATAAAAAGTATGATAAATAAAAAACCCGCCTCTTACCTTACAAGCACTGGGATAGCAATCAACTCTATGACTATATGTTGGAAATAGTTAAGACAACTCATTTATTTGGGGCTCAGTTCATCTGAAAGTCCCTAGTTAACAGATTGCTAGATAGCAAAGTAGTGATAACTCAAGCACAAAATGTAAGAATACTGTATTGAATAATAACTCAAACTTCTCTTTTTTTCAAGTGAAGTCTGTTAAAGAATAAACTCAGGTAGCTTCTGTTCTGCTCTGGAGCTACACAATTTCAGGGAAGTCTCCAGAATTCTCCACAGGTTTAACACCCAAGCATGCTTATTCTGCTCTAAGGTAAATTTCTTCAGAAGGCTTTGAGATAGGCAGGTTTTCCAGATCACATCTGTGATCTTCAGATGGACAGACAGAGTAAGTAATGTTAACTACAAAAGCTAAGGTAGCCTGAGTATTGCAACAGTCTAATAATGACTGAGGGGTAAAGACTAGGGAACTGAAGTAGCAGCAGAAGAGAGACAGAGAGAGGGATTCATACCTGGAGGACAGGAGGGACCTTGACAGTTGCACGTTTTGTATTTTCTTGTTTCTAATTACAGAGAAACTCCACATTGTGGCAAAACAATGTCACCTAGTGGTGACATTCATTTTTAGTTCTATTCTGCCTATTCTAATAAGAATTGGTATCTTTAATGATCTGCAATATTAGTGTCACTTTTCTCTACCACTGGATGTGTCTGTCTTTTAGGTGCAGTCTATGATATCTGCTGATTATAAGCAAGTAATTATTTATTCCTGATGCTTAGAATAATATACATCAGAACCCATTTTTTTCTTTAAATGGTAAATGGCCTGTATTTATATAGCGCTTTACTAGTCCCTAAGGACCCCAAAGCGCTTTACATATCCAGTCATCCACCCATTCACACACACATTCACACACTGGTGATGGCAAGCTACATTGTAGCTTGCCATCTTAAGCCCCAAGCCTAACTGATCTCCTGCCTTTTGCCCCCGTATCAGGGGGCATTGCAGCTTAAGAGGTTAAAATGTAATAATAATAATGAAATAAAAATTCAAACCAGATGAAATAAATAAACTGCTTTCATTGTTTCCTCTCTCTTATTATATTAAAAAAAAAAAAAACTTTATTTAAATTCATGTGCATTCAAAAATATGCAAACAAAAACCATGACTTGCGGTTTGCCAGAAGGGACAAAACTTATCCTTTTATTCTGATTTGAGTTTTATCAAATCACTTACAAATGTTGTAATTTATATTCTGATTGAAATCAGCGAGAGTGCATTATGATGGATTTTAGATTTTCCTGCTAACAGAGTCTGAAAGTATCTGCAGCCCAGGCATTGTACTTACTTTGCAGTCAGTTTAGTACAATGACAAAGTTGGCAGGCTGCACTGTAAGTGTTACTGAATGAATATTCTACCACTATTGAAAATCTTTCATCTGTGAACATTTGGACTCGGCTCATCTATTTGTCGCTTGCAGCGGCATTATAATTCTGTCTTTTGAGAATACATTTTGTTAGTGAGAGGAGCTCTGTTTGTGGGGCGCTCCCTTCCTGTGTAGACAGAATGTTAAATCTTGATTCATCATTTCCTATGGGTGGAGAACTGTCTACTGCTGAACACAAGATTTTATTTTAATAAAAAGGGTGCATGAATTGGTCTCAGTGGGAAATCTGTGCTAAATTGCTGTTAAGGCACTATCACCACTGAATACATTTACAGTAAAGTCACATAATAAAGTCTGTCATTACAGAGGCAAAGTAAATGACAATATAAGCCAAAACTTAAAGGATGAAGCGTGTTTCAATCACAAATGCACCGTTTGTGTAACTGAAAGTGAAACAAAAATGTTTGATCACTTCTCAATTTAAGGTTTAATGATGATGAAATATCTGACAAATGTATTACAGCAGGCAGTTAAAAGCACATTAGTACATGTTTCATACATTTTCCCCCCAATTTAAATGAAATGCGCCAAATAACCAAACATACATTGACACCTACAGTACACTCGCATTGGCTCTGCTTAAAATCGGTCATGTACGTAATGCAGCTAATTTTCCTTGATTAGCTGAACTACCAGTGACCTTTGCATGTTGAACAAGATTTAATAGTACTAATACTGCTTCCTGGGTTTTTTTTCTTTCTTTAAACACATCTAATTAAATCTTAATTATAATACCTTCTGGCTGTCTATGTTTTGTTAGTCACTATCATTGATGCTCATGTTTAAAGTATGCATTTGAATGCTGTAAAAAAAAAAACTGTTACAGCATTCTGTAACTGCTGTAAAAAATATGATAGTTGCAACAAAAGAAAAGTGGTTTTGCTTTGATGGATACACATTAGGGGGAGTTGGTGTATAAGCAGAGCATGGATGCTGTAATATCTAAACACAGATATAACAAAGTTGTAATAACATTTGTAATAAATCTTTATTTGAGGAGTTGAGTTAGAAACATGGGTGCAACTGATGGGCTGGAAGTATTAGTCCAATGGTCCTTGATGTCCTTGTACTGATTTCAGTGACCTCTGTAGGGATTCATTCACAGCTAATCAATTCACTGATCAGAGCAAGCTGAGCTCAAAATAGCTCTTGTAACCACATCCCAGGCCCTCACATTATACAGATGTCAGTATAAGAAAATGATCAAAGAAACCTCTCGACTGCTTCGTATTTCAGAAACTCTTTTAAAAATTGACTCAGAGTGCATACTACAGATATGTATGGAAGCCCGTTTCCGCCACTAAAAAAAAAAAAAAAAGCTAGTATCCATAACTCGAAATTTCGAGTTATTTTCTCGAAATTTCGAGTTATTATCTCGAAATTTCGAGAAATATAACTCGAAATTTCGAGTTACTTTTCTCAAAATTTCGAGTTAGCTCTGCCAATCAAAAATATACGTGAATGAGGTCGCTTTCTTGTTACCCGGAAGCATATGGCGCAGGACCGCGCACTCAAAAACGGATCCCAACAAATTAAAGTATGTTTGCTGATAGTAACACCATGTGATTCAGCTAATAACACAGGGATTTCATCATTTGTGAAGCCAGGCTGAAAACACTCAGCAATCTGTGCATTCACGACTGGATGTAATACCGGTAGCTTAGCTGTAGCATTTGTAGCTGAGGGCTTCAGCTTCCGGGTAACATGGAAATGACGTCATTCACGTAGATTACTGATTGGCAGCGCTAACTCGAAATTTCGAGTTGCTTTTCTCAAAATTTTGAGTTAATATGTCGAAATTTCGAGATAATAACTCGAAATTTCGAGAAAATAACTCGAAATTTTGAGTTATGGATCCTTTTTTTTTTTTTTTTAGTGGCGGAAACGGGCTTCCATAGATATGTGATTCAAATCCTACAGTACATTAAAGTAAAATGCGTAGGCTCAGTATATAATTAGACAGGAAAACGTGGTCACAGAACTGTTAAAATACAGGCAACAGTGAAGATTAAAGTCAGCTGGGCTTTTAACGACATATTTCCAGATAGAGTTACAGATCAAATAAAGCTGTTTTAGTTTAGGGTCTTGCTCAAAAGTATTTAATTGGAGTATACACTGTCTTATGAAAGGTTTTAAACACAAGAACGGACATGTTTGTGCTGCTCAAAAGCCTTAGAACCTAGTGAAAAATTATACCAGTAACATACATTAACAAAGCTTTGGGCCACTAGAAATTAAATTATTGGATTCAGAGAGGCTTAATGAAGTGTTTGATTGATTTTTAATGAGCTACTATGCAACACACTTTACCATCTTTGTCAAACAAACAGATATGATGGGAAGCATAATAATGATCACCCATCCCTCTGCTGGTGGTGTTGATGTAGTGCCACCCATAGACAGGTCAATATACTACATCTTCACGCCACATAAATAGCAGACTGAGAAATTAGCAGCAGCATGGTATTTGCATCAGAATAACATAAAGCACTGACATGATGTAAGTGGTATTAGAAATATATTTAGACTTAGTATATTTAGGTATTAGGCTAAATAAATTAATAGTATTAATGAAATGTTCTCTAAAAACATACATTTTCTAATAAGTATGTAATAAATAAATATGTATACATACACACACACACACACACACACACACATACATACATACATACATACATACATACATACATATATATATATATATATATATATATATATATATATATATATATATATATATATATATATATATATATATATATATATATGATCTTCTTTCTTGTGTTACTGTCATCTGAGTCTGTCACAACTGAACACTTCTTCTCCTTGTCAACCACAGCTTTGATTAATTGCAGCTGCTTGTCTGCGTTAAACTCGAGGTTTCTTAGTCCTGTTGTTCTCAACCACCTTCTGAGGCGTCTCTTATTGGGTATGAGGGATTTCTAATCCATGCTTTGTGACATCCAATTATTAAGAGAATGAAAGGTGCTTGTTTTTCAAAAGGATTTTGTTTTTTGTTAAAGAATCAAAAGTAGAATTCACAATATTAAAAGTGTATGACCATAAACAATGAAACAATTAAATATTTAAATTAGTTTCATCTATAATGTCATGGTTTAAATAATAGATGCATCTTGAACTTCTCTGTTGAGCATACACAGACGGTTATTGTTATCTACATAGTAAAACAGCAGATAGACAAAATCCCAATTGTGTTAATCTTTTAAACATATATGTTCCTATTGGGATTAGAGGACTGAACCGTGACAGTCTAACCATTAGACCCAGGAACCATTAATTGTTCTTGTGGTGAGGCAAAAAATGGTTCCAGATTACTTTCTTACATGCATTTTCCTGCACTAATGGCTCTGACACAAACATGTCCTTCTCAGGAAAAGAGTATTTTTTGTTTACTATATACTGTGTTGAAAAACATTCCTAAAAAATGGTCACCATACAGTACAGTTTCCTAAAACCATACATATTTATTGTCAGTTGTCTGCACTTCCACCATAGTTGCTGTGGATTGATCTGTTCTTGCAGTAATGGGGGAACATTCACTGTCAGCCTGCAGGCTGTCTGTGGGTTCCACCACATTGGTTTTGCTTGATGGTAGATGTCAGCAAGACCATAGAACAAAATAGTTTTTGAATGAATGCTGGCAAATTGAATTCCTTCTCCATTTGTTGGATGCCAGTGTAAATGGATGCTTATTGACATCCATACTGTGGAGGCCAAGATGACCAGCCCTCAACATCATAGATCGATAATATAAACTAAGACGTCCCTACAGTGAGTCTGTGTGAATAAAGGACAGGAAGAAACAGCCGGCATGGACAAAAATGAAGAGGTAATGCAAAATGTGATTTTTAATGGGTTCATTTCACGGAGGTACACGGTGACCCTAGACACGACTCTGTCGCCTTTATTAAGGCTTCTTATTTCACCTATTCATCTTTGTCATCTTGACAACATTGCCCATCGATCAATAGCCATGGAACAAAGTAGTCAACATGAATAATGTGCTAAATTAGGATCTTTAGCAAATATTGATTATGAATTTGCCCCTGCCCTTGAGCTCCTTCACACAACTTAACTGGTTTATATGCAAAGAAAGCTTGATGTCCTTTCATCACAACAGGAGAAACATACAGTATAGGTCAAGCTTTGCAGTCTTCCATCTATTTTTGAGTGTTGTGGATCGTGTGCATGTCTTCACAGTGAGGCATCCTTAAGCACTGCCCTTTAAAAATGGGGAGGCGAGTAAAGCATACAAAACTGCAGTGATTATCTCCATCCTTTACCCTGGTGGAGAATGCGATGTAGCTTGCCAAAGAGAAAGGGTTGATCAGCCCAGAACATTTTGTGGAAAACTGGCTTTGCTGCAATCATGGCATGAAGCTCTTGCAAAATGTGGCCAGGGACACGCAGTCAGAAATTATGTCTCCTTTCTCCCAGAGTAAACAAGCCAGCACACATTCATTAAAGAGCTCTCGACTGGACCTCAAATGTGTATTGACCAGCTGGGGACAAATGGGAACCATTTCCCTGTATGAATTGAAGTCATTTGTTACAGTTTAGATTGATTCTTTGTCATGGCAACCACCAATGTGTGGTCATGAAATAAGAAATTACATTATCTCCACAGAAATTGATTTAAGATAAAAGAAAATGGTTGTGTTTTGACAAAGTGAATGACCCCATCAAGACTACATAAAAGTACTCATGTACTTGGGTTTGTTGCCAGTTATTGTACCTCTTTTACGACATACTCTATTCACCTTGTTATTCATGAATATTTATAGTCAAGTCCTATATTTCTAATGTAGAAATATATCAAATGTTTCTCACAACAAGCTCAACTTTCACCATAGAATGCCACAAAAGCTTCCCTTGTGTTTTGAATATGAGTCTTTCCCTCTATTGCTTAGTAACTTGATTTGAACATGGTAATGTCATTCTCTAATTGGAGCTTATCCCAGGTGACACTGGGTGAAAGTTGCGGTATCGAGTCATATGTGAATACATAATGATTATATGACTTTTTATACTTATATAATACAGTGAATCCAACATGCACCAAATTGTAACATGACACACAGCTCTGTGTACAAATAAAGTAATTCGAACAGCAACACATTTGTACGTGAATGATACTGTGATAAGACTCATATTAAAAACCTGGTGCTTTAATTTCAGAAATATGCACTGTTTGATGTTTTCATGAAAGCTGTGACAAATACAGTGATTTCCAGCCCACTTGCCATGTTACTAGGGTACAGCAAATACAAAAAAGCATGAATCCATGCTAAATTTTACTAATAAGGGTGAACGTCTTTTTAGAGGTTATGTGTGATGTAAGAACAACCACATTTACCCGGCATTTCTAAAGTCACATATTATTCAACACATAGAGAGAGGATGCTGGAGAGGAGGTGTTATTGTAGTTCTGACAAGATGTCATAACTAAATACCTGCAAAGTGCTGATCTAAATATAAACATATAAAGCACGTTGTTAAAGCTAAATTTAATTTGATGTTAACATGACTGAAATTAGCACTTCTAAATTAGGAAACCCTAAAAATATAGTGTAACCATGCTAAGCCAGAAGGATCTGTTATGTATAGTACTTGGCAAAAATAAAACAAAAATGCTGAAATGTATAGTAATGTTTAATTTTTTAGTTTATGTAAAGCTACATATAGATGCATTATTCATTATTTAATTTTTAAATAATTAAAATTCCTGAAGTTAAATATTTGTTCCCATGCATGTTCTTATATACTGTCAGCCCTTTCGCTGCTGGCGTGTTGCACACCTGAAATAAAAGGAACATTTTTGGGGCCCCTGTGGACCCAGAACTGAAGCAGTCTCAGCTGGAGCCCTAAGTGTACCGTGTGCAATGCTCTCTTGCTTCAGGAGAAGCAAACAGAGTTATCCAACAAAGCAACACTGACACAGCATCAGTATTACATTTAACTCTGGTTTGAGAAGCCATTACCTTGGCACAGACGAGACAGCTTTATTTAATCTACAAGCTGCCAGCCCTGTCACCTTCCCAGACTGGCACAGCAGGTGCCTTGTTCATTCAATCTGTAGGGGCTGGCATGAGTCGGGGAATTTGATTATATCTGGAACCATGAAAAACCTGGCAAGGAGCAAAGTTCAAACTAGTGCCTATCTGCACAAGTACTGTGTAATCAGTGTTTTGGTTCGTTGATAGACTGCATGAATTAAATGCTAATTTGCAGTAAAGGTGTTGTGATTTGGAAAATATGGTGTGTTCTAGACAAGGAAAGAAAAAAAAGGCATTCTGTTCATTTCTTTTTTTTTTTTTTTTTTTTTTTGCTTTTTCTTCGTATACATTTCCTCTCCCCCTATTAAATACAGCACAGGCTCTATCAGTTATTACAGTGTTGACAGGCCTCAGCAGTCACAGAATGATCTTATCTTTGCAATCCACCAGAAACATCTAACCATTCACGTCAGGGTTTGAAGCACCAGCTTTATTTCACGAGTTAAACAAGTGTCAATGTTAAAAAAGCACATGTTAAGTATGCATGAAAGGTCAGAGGTCAGTAAATTCTATGTGGAGGAAGAGGAAATAGGGCGCATGTGGCAGAAGGTTAGAAGGTTTAATCCCAACAAAAAAAAGGTGCGAGAAAGTCACACAGTAAGCTGCGCTGAGGATTTATCAGATTTAGATGGGATTGTGGTCACTCTGACCTGCTCCTTCATCCAGAACGTAGAGACAGACAAGGACTAAACCCTTGTAGGATTCTATATAGTTTCTGGGGTTATTCCACTTCTTTCAAGAGATACTTGTTGACATACAACCATTTAAATATATTTATATTTATTAACCTTTAATCTTCCTCGAAAAGCTTCAGCTTTGATTCTTTTATCACCCCGTCCATACACATGAAAAAAGGTTAATGTTTTTATTATTAGATGAACAACGTCAAGCAGAGCTCTCATGATCTATTTAGTGACCTAGTTTTAAACTGACATATATTCTGGCTCATGTGTCTTCACAGCATTGCCATTGTGGTCCGATTTCTGTGATAGACAGAATATAAATTGAAAATTTATATTGTCTTCTTTAAGTTCTGATTTGTGAAAAGAGACATTTCTTTTGTCTCCTGGACCAAAAAAAAAGAAAAAGAGGGAGATGGTGTCATTTGTCGTACAAGTTTCTGTATTTTTCTCTCTGAAAAACATCTGAAGTTACCCCAGCTGAACATTTGCTTCTGGATTTTAGCAGGCAGAAAAGCTTGTCCTCGCTTAGTTGCCCTTCTTGCACCATGGCAGGTCACGCCTCTTTTCATTCTGTTCACACTAACAAATTACACTGGCCTGGCATGGTAAATAGACATAATAAAGGCTGTTTGTTTTCGGCGTCCTCTTCTAGACAAAGTCAAGGCTAAATGTTTGTTGTAGCTATAAGGTATTTCTCTGCAGACTATGCCTGAGGTCTGCTTAGTTTGGGATGTAATTATTCTGTTCTATATTTCATGCTTGTTGGTTCTGCATACAATAGAAACTGATCACTGAGCCACTGCACACATTTCCTGAAGCTGTAATTGAATAGAGAAAGAGGAAAGCAGAAAGGACGCTGTGACTGTAGTGTACTGCAGATGGCAGTAGTTGAACAGGCACAAGCAGGTAAACCATCCTCTGTTTTTTGTCTCGAATGTTAGCTCCTCCACAGGTGACAGATGAGAACACAGAGCTTCCCCAACAGTGTGGTAGTACTTTTAATCTAGTTCAGATTTATGATGTCAACAGAGGGAAAATTTTCCCTTGCGTCTTGTCTGGGATAAAATGGAGAGTGTGTGCAGACATTAAATAGAAAAGGAGGGTGTTTTTGTGGGTGATGGGGAGAAAGGGGTTTTGCCTCATATTCACCAAAGTCAATGTCCCATGTGATTCATCCCACAACCTTTTAGAAGTCTGACTGAGGGAAGGCATGAGGTGAACTGATAACCAAGTACTACATCAGACAGGAATAAATTGAAAGACAAAGTGTAAATTGCTGCAACTCCAAGAGAGATGAAAGGCAGAGCCGAAGAAAGTTCAAATTGGAACTTAAAACAGGGCAGAAAAAAAGATGATGAACAGCCAATATACATTGACTCTATCTAGTGCCTCATTCCACATGTACACCCCGTGGCTGGGTTTCTCATTACCATAAAAGTCTCGGCCTTCATCTGACAAGAGAAAAAAAAGCGCTTTCTGCTGCTGCTTCAAGAGAACACAATGCATGAAGAATATTGCATCATGGCTTGATCCTGGAGACACTGCTATGTGTTTACAATTGACATATCACACACATTCACACAGTACTATAGTGCATATCGGCAGTTCAATAAAACATTTAACCATCTACTTTCAAACTCTGTGTTGCCGCAGTACAAAGCAATGCCAATTATTGCCAAAGAAGAAGCGAGAATCAAACAGCTAAACCGACATCAGCTCCAAATGAGTGGTCAACACAAGTAGAAAGATGTTCTTAAAAGCAGTGGAGAAGCCAGCATGTGAAAGATTTATAAAATAGGTTGTGCAGAGATTTACAGCCCTGTCTAGACTTAAAGTTTGTCTGTCCTGTCAAATGCTATACAGCTAAATCTGTCACAATGAAACATAGACATATCGTACTGCCAAGACCAATTGTTTGTTGCATCTCAAAGATCTGAGCATGACCTTAATGATCTGTGCAACATTGAGTGTTGGATTACCAAGTTACTTGAGCCAGACACTGAAAAGCATGCTGCATGTTATATTTTGATTGTGTGGGCAGGAGCTGATACCCCCTCTGCCCTCCCCATATGGAATCCGACGCCAGCAGCAGGGCACTCTGGGGAGGCTTCAGTAGGACAAGGCATTCAGCCAAATAGCAACGGCACACAGCTCTGCAATTTGTCTTCCTCCTCCTCTGGACACACCTCATGAAAACAAATGAACTCTCACCTTTGCTGCTACAGCCAAGAGGCATGCAACATTGTTAGAAGCAACAGTTCATGGTATGACGCTAGGATTGTGATGGGTTCTTGAGGACTGCTTTCTTTAGGGTGGGATCTAGACTTATTACCGTTGTGAGTGGATTCCACAAAAAAAATGGTCAAGGAAAAATAAATAAATAAATAAAAGCAAAGGATATTTAGTGACCTAGGAGGTCCATTGATGTTTGGCCTTCAAGGTTTGTGGACTAGATAAAAGACAGTAGCAAAAAGTAAGTGTTGGAAATTCACTTGAGGGTCAGAGGCCAGATGCTGCATAAGCACTCCTGCTGCAAAAAGATCATAAAGCAGCGGGTGGCCTATTGATTTCAGAGTCTTTATCAGTGTTTCCATGTGGCCAGTGGCTGAAACACTGTAGGATAGATATGTCTATCATCTTTATGTGTACATTTAGAGTGCCCAGGAGAAACAACTGGCGTTAGAGCCTCATTTATTGCTTTCTGTCAACTGTTAAAAAAACAAAACAAAAACAAAAAACAACCCAAACGGTTTTTTGGATGTGTTTTTCTCATCAGCAGTGTTTTCAAAGATTGATTTTGCTAGTAGTGTAATACTATACTGGTCGAAAGGTTTATGAATATAGTGTCATGGAAATAGTGCAAATCAGTTTCCAGTATACTAAAAAAGAAAACAGAGCTACAGACGCTTTGTTGCTTTTACTACAAAGGGGGTAATGCCACCAAACAAACAACAGCAAAAGAAAGATGAGCAGTTACACACATTGTAATCAAACCAGCTGATCACCTGATTACCTGAAACAATTGAAAGCACTGGAAGTGTTGTTAATAATCCTTTCATCACTTGTCAAACCTGAAAGAAATACAATGAACGTTTACTATGGACTCCTTGCCTTTGATTTTTGCTTCAAAATGATTCCGTCTAACTGAGCGGCTTTTGTGAAACTTGCACGACCACTGGTGTTTTTTGCCCTGTTGGACATCTTTTTAAAAATGTTGCATCACTCATTGAATTCAGCAATTAACTTGGTGAGTACAATTCCCATCAGTGTCAGCCAGGTTCTGTCTTTATCCTGCCACTACATGGACTAAATCACTTACTTGACTTGTAGCCGGAAAAGGCCACAAAGAGAGTGAAATTGGAGGGCTAATGGGATAATGCTGAAACAATACTGTGATAGTAACACAAAGAGAGATAGAAAGATCTAGTATCTGGTAATAGGTCTCAGTTACGTTTGTAATACAATGTGCACACACACACACACACACACACACACACCTTAATATGTGCTGAATGTATCAAATTGAGCAACGGTTTCTTTCTAACTTTAAGTTTTCAATGCATAAGCATTATTTAGTTATACAGAATCATAGTCATGTCCATTGGGATTTCAACAAAATAATTTTGTATGAGTTGTATATAAAAATAATGTATTTTATTTTTATGCAAAAATTAACAGGCGACACATTATCACTGCAAATGGTTACATTTCTGGAAAAGGCTGTATTAATTAATAGCACATATATATACTAAAGTTACAAACTCCTACAGCTGTGTTATTGTAAGAAAGTAACATCACTGTACTTCACTGTACTTATGTAGGCAATGTGTGGTCTACTTCCTCTTTCATGCCTTTGGATTGTAGTGTACACTGCACATTGAAGGACGATGGTATCCAGAGGCTTTTGAAGCCATTGGCATAGAGTGTGAAGCTGTCTGGAGATGAGTACATCTGCAAGGGGTGTCAGGCTGACTGTTTTCATTACAACTTCATTCTGTTCTCTTGATACCCAACATGATACTGTAACAGCTGGTAGCAAACGAGTTCAGCTGCCTCTTCAAGCATTGATTCAGAGTCCAACCTTCTGGACGGTGCAGGAGAACAGAGCTTTTTGGAGATGCATTTTGATGTATAATCATTCCCTTAACTTAAACAATAACAATATACCTAATCTCCCATTATCTGTATTATTGTCAGATGAAAAGAAATAGATTTTTAATGAATTTGGTAATATGAGAATTGACATTTCTTCTGTGGTGTGTGCTAATCTGGACAACATGGAGATGTTATATATTTTGTAAATGTGAAAACTTCAGTTATCCCCACTCCCACCAAAAACAAATAAAGAAAGAAATTTAGATTTGCACATATTTAAAACATGAGATTCAACATGTAATAAGGTAGACATGTCCACAAAATTCATCTGCACGATAAGCTAAGACTGATGCAAAAACTCATATGTGACTATGTGGTCACCTTTGAATTTACTGCACTGATATTTGTTGTCATAAAAATGCTACATAACCTACATAAATGTGCCAGATTTCTATCAGTAAGTCAGTTCACCAAGAAGCATAAGCTTGTCTCAGTGATGTCTGAAACTTAATGAGTTCACCGACCTCGGTTCATATTCAGGTTAATTGTAAATAAATGCGGGTAGTAGCCTCTTCAACCTGAAGCTGCTTCTCTTACTCACAGTGACCGACTCCCTTGGTAGGCACATGGGGATTAGGTTGAACCGATAGACGAGTATCTCAACTGTGTCTGTGTCTGTGTACCTCAGTGATGTAATTACTAGAGGGGAACATCACAGCTCAATTTATGGAATACCTCATCCATATTTTCCAGTGTTGGAAGTGGAAGCATATATTGTAAGTGCTACCTCAAAGTTTAGCAATCAGACATGAAAATGAACTAGCTGACATTACTGGCTAATAAAAACAAACTAGTTTGTGTAGTCTGATTTTAACATCTCTTTTTAGTAGAAGTTTATCTACCACTTATGTGGCCTCCATAGCTTTACTGTCTTTGATATTTCTTGTTATCATTAATCACTTAAAAATATTTCCCAAGACAAGGTGCTTGCCACACATCAATATGATGTGTCAACATTGTTGCCAATGCGGCAGACATTCTAACTGAAATGCTTTTTTTTTCTTACTTTCATTTATAAACCCCGGATATTTATAAGGAATGATTTCAAAAGCGCCACTGATATCTAAACTCCCATTGTTTCCTTTCTTTTTAGAAAGCAGTGATGCCAAGGTAGGCTCTTTTCACTCTGTTCCATAATGCAATGTCACTTTCTAACACATCACTGTAATTTTATAATTCACTTTCATTACAAGTATTAAAAACTGCAGCTGAATGCCTGTATAGTGGTAATGTTTAGGTATAGGAAAAACTATCTTCAAGCTTAAGTCTTAAAAGTCTATTCAAAATATGACCATAACAATAATGTTTTTTATGATACCGTGAATACAGTGGCAGTGAATTCATGCATAAAAATGCACTACAGCAAAGTAATTTTGTGGATTTTCATCATTATATAGATTATTATGATAGCCATCTCCTTGATGGTTTTGGAATTCTATATGAGTAATGGATATGCACTTCATCCCATTAAGATAGCAGATAAGGTACTTAAAAGGTTGCTGATTGTAGACTGCTATCAGATTTTAATCCTCTTCTCCTCTTATTGTAAGGTGACTACACAACTGGCTCACTAACAAGAGAGAAATGATTAGAAGGGCAAAAATAAACAGGAAGTTCTTTATACTTTACTTTGATATCCGATATTCTTGCGTTCTCTACTTGAGAAATACATATGGAAAAATAATGCTTACAGACAGCTTTACCATCTAAATAGAAAGGCAGAGACTTTAATGTAAGACACTGACACATTTTCAGTTATTTTAAATGCTGCTTCAAAATTAGTCCTCTATTCAAAACAACTATTTTCCAAGCTGCAAACTACTTCACTGTCTTTAAAATGAATCACAATGAATCACTATTTCAATTAATACAAATTCTAGAATCTTTAGATGCTAGAGTGTGAAAATATATTTGGTAATGGAGGTAATGGAGGAAGTCAACAACAAGGTTAGTTTTCTTGACTCCAAGAAGAAGAAAGAAATACAAGAAAAAAAAACAATAATAGGCTTTTTGAGTGTATGTATGGTGGTGATTGAAAGAATAGGCAGCGCTTGGATAATTTAAGTCTATAACCTTTCAGTTCAACCCCTGTGTAGGCTGAAATAATGGTAGAGCTACAACAAGTTTCTGTGATTTGCTAATACATGTAATTTTGGTATTTCAGTTTATCACAAGATTTTAAAAAAAGGCACCCCCCACCTCCAAACAGAACAAAACATTATAAAGTTGAGAGAAAAGTTACTTCTGTGTTTGTTTATAGTAAACACATTCAAAAAATTTAGCTTCACTCTGTCTCTCTCACTCGCCTTGAAGGTAGAATGAATGGGATTGAGTACAGAGGAGTGGAAGGTCAGTGGTAGTGAGTGTGCAGGTGTGCATGTGTCAGAAGTTAATAGAGGCAACGGTGGCTCTGTAACAGATTACAGCAGCTCTGTCAAAGGAAAGAAGGGAGGCAAGCCCTGCAGCCCATTCATCACCAGCCCTGTCTTCTCCTCAGCCTCAGTCTCTTTAAGCCATGTGATAAAGGTGCATGTCAGCTCCTCTCTGCTGCTCAACTGCATCCAGCCCCTGTAGTATCCATACACAGAGGATCGTGTGCCTTCACAGCTTGACAGTGTAGCCATAGCAATCCAAACACCACTCCCTGCGTGATAATGTAATATATATGTGGGAAAGAAGTGTTTAATATCCTTGAGATTTTACCTCTCAAAAGCTCTTCACTTATCAAATTCCTTGAAGCAAATCTGTGCAGACTTATTTATACATTACCTGCTGTGTAACTTAGCAATCTTTATATATGCCTGAGCTTAAAGTTTAGAAAATCTCCAATCAGCTTGACTGCTCAGGGGAATCTGGTATTAATCTTGCATGAAATAGACAGACAGTAATTATTGTGTAATGTTCTTATGGCATTAAATCAGAATGATAAGTTTATTCAGTCGAACAACCACTTGGAAGCCATTTCTGTTTGACCTAGATTACAACAGGGGATATTTTCTCCCCATTAAAGACAAACGCGTCTGTTTGCTCTCGCCTGGATGTGTAGGTGGGTGTTGGTTGAGTCACATTATGAAGGATAAGCCATTCAGTCACAAAATGTCTCAATATAGGAGTTTTTACCTATTAAGTAAAAGGAAACAACTGCTATATTTTCTAATATAACGTTTTAGAAATAAAATACTTGACAGGATCATGATAACATTCACTTCAAACCTGTGTCAACACTTCCCAACAACTAAATACAGAGTAATAATGTAAGCACCAGAAATAAATCACCTCCCGAGTACAAACAGTTCAGTTTGCACTGCTACAGATAATTTCTTATCTTGCAGATTAATAACTTGATTCAAACATGTGCAACAAACACATCATAACCTTTCTATTATCTTCAGCAAATGAGACAGCTATATGCTGATGCATTCAAATGGTGTTTGTCTTTATAATGAAATTCGATGAAAATACATCAAAGCCTTGCATGTTTTTAAGCTTAAACGTAGTCGAGAGCACATCTACAGATGGTTGGTTAGAGAACAGACTGTGGGTCAATACAGATAGCTCTGCTTTGCAGTACAGAGATTTACACAAGAACTGTGTTTTATAATTCACCATATTTTTTTTTAGATTTCAACAAATTATTTTGCCTGCATTGCAAAAACAGCAATACCGGTAAAATTACACTTGGTTAGAGGAATGGTTTAGTGTTTAACGCTGAGTGATACTTCTCAGAAACATTTTGTTCACCATCCCTGAGTAGATGTCAGAAATTTGTATTGCAGTTCAGGTATTTATATTTAGAGCTGGCAGTTGTGTGTTGTATTGTTTTGCAGCAGGGATTGTTGACACTTTTGTTGGAATGGCAGAGAGATGGGTTGTCTGAGGTATATTGCTATCGACTATGACAAACAGTTGAAAAAAAACAAAACTTTGAGGAGCTGCATTAAATCCAATGTAACAAGAATTACTTTACCTTGATACTACACAGCACCAAGAATATTAACAGCATCGATTAGCACTTACGGTTGCTCTGTAATTACTGGTTCTTGGAAAAGATTATTATAAATGCTGCTAGGCAGTTTAAATTCCTCTGTCCCTTGATTAAGCCCATGCAGCAGTGATCAATAATGTAACGCTTTGTTGTTTAGAAACTGTGATCACCTTATCTGACACATCATTTCCTCTGTTGTTTGTAGACCCAGATCTGAAATTATTACTAGAACAATAATATGGTGCTGACATAATTTGGACTGTGTTATAAATGCATCTATTTATTTGAATCCGTTTGCGTTATTTCTTTCCATTAAGCATGAGAAACACTGACATTAAGCTGCATCATGCTGCATTTTAATCGAAAGAACAGGCACGTTGGTGCATGGAGGCCATAAATAAAAAGCCACAAATTGATTTAGATATTAAAAAAAAAGCTTTTTTTTGTAAGGATGGAGACTGATTCTCTCACAATAGCACAGAGACTGGAATAGAAGTACAATCTAACATTTCAAAGAAGTAACAGTGTCTGGCATTAAGGTGGGTTGCAATATGATGCTCACCTCATAATGAAACTTTACTTGTCATTCTACAGTCCATTTCATTTTCACCCTTCTACTGTGTTCCGAGTCCTTGGGGTACACTGGATGAAATGTTCCCCCTGAGTGAATAAATGTCGTGCAGAAACCTGGTTAGGCTTGTGTTAATTTTGTAGTCAGTTCCCTTCTGCGCCACCAACAGAAGAAGGGTACTTCTGTTAACAACTTTGCCAGCAGAAATCTAATCCAGCTACTTGAGGTCTGCTCTGAAATGATATTCCCTCCTCCACCTAACAACACATGGTATTAGAAATTCAGCACATATCAAAGTATTGAGAGCAACAGAGACATTAGAGGAGAGGCGAGGTGTACTGTCCTCCAGAGACAGCAATTTTCGGACTGATGAGGATTAAGCTGGAGGAAACTATTTCTATGAGGATCAAACAGATCACATGAATTATTAATCATGAGCATTTTGTCCCTGATACCCTGAGGAAACAGCAGCTACTCCTAACACAATCTACATCTCATTTATTTTATGGAAAGTTATTAAAGTATATACTTGAAATCAAACTGTTGGTGCGAGGAGGAAAACATGAAAATAATGAATGTCGTAGCCCTAGCAGCAGAAAATATGTCTTTCGGTGAGAAAAAAACAGAGATTTACCCCTAACCTATGGCCAAAATAATAGTAAAAAAAGATGTTTGTTCCCTTTACACTCATCACAGAAAAGTGTTTCATTCATAGGTTCACATAAGGACTTCTGGTCTGTTTTTCAAAATGAAACACAGGCAAGTGAAAAGAGTATGACTAAGAAATATTGTATATCTGCTCCCAGGTACAATCTAAAACCCACAATGATGCTTTTAGCTAAATGCTATAGCTGTTTATATCACCATAATGTTGACACGCTATATTAAAAATCATTGATTTCACACTGATTTCAAGAGAAGGATAGTAACATTTTCCAAGAGTACTTATTTCCCGTCTCTTAATATTCACTTTCCCATACCAGCTCATTAATTTATGTATTTATTATTATGTATGAAATGCCATTGGTAGATTAAAAAAATAATAGGTTAGCAGCAGTGCAAGGGGAACTCATAAGTATGTGGTTTCCATAAATTTCAATGCACTCTTTAGGTACTAGTCAATTTCCCTTATTGCCTGTATAACAGCATGTTTGGTTTGCAAAGTGCTTCAGAAAGATGAGGGAATCTGTTTCTTGCACCCATCCTGATTTATTTCCACTACCAGTACTTCCTACTGGTCCATCTCTGACACAGAGGTCTGCATAATGTATGTGTGGGAACTAGGGTTGCCAACTCCCTGAAAAATAAATAAGGGACACCTCGTGGCCAGGGCCGGGCGACCCAGTTGTCTTCACCCTTCCCAGTGTGGTGAATTTTCTAGCTCTTTTTTTGTGTGTGAAATTATTTTTTTAACCATTTGACTTGAAGTTGATTTAAGTAGATGCATATTCTATTCTTTGTGATATGAACACATGTGAAACAAATGATCATTTAGCCATTTATTTTTAGCTCAAAATGACAACATTAACACAGTAAAACAGGTCTCTTTCTTAAACAGAAGCCTGTCATGCTTAACTTTTGAGAATATAAGTAAATCTTTCTTTAAAAGCACTCTGTCCTGCTTAACTTAAAATAATAGAAAACAATAGAAAGAAAAATATTCTTGTAACAGTGCACATTTAGTGCATTTAGTACAATTGGCTTCAGTTGAGGTATTATTTCAGCTTTTCTAATGCTAATCAGCTGCTCCTGTTTGTAAACCCGCTTGTTCCCATGATTACGCATCATAACTCATCATCATTATTCATCTATGTATTACTTTTATGTATTAGTCATCAATTTGTTGTAATCATCTATCCTTGCAGTTGTTTATTACACAAAATAAATTATATTATCACACTTCTGGCCACATAGCGCTGATATTCACTGCACATGCCCATATTAACGTTTTCCAGCCAGGTGTTTTCCTTTTCCCATTCTTCCCTTTCTCTGAGGGGAACAAACATTGCTGCTCTAATGCTGGGCTCACACTGTGCGATTTTTGGCCCATTTTGAGCCGATTTTTGAGTGATCGGACCGATTTTGGCCTTCATCGTGCGTCGTGTAGTATACGTGGGGTAACGAGAAGTGATTAACACCTCACGACCAGCTCCCGATCATCAATCGCTCGTGAGGGTGTCACCACAGGCGCTCACACTGCTCACGCGCAAACGTAAACGTTGGTGAAAAAGATGGAGCAGCACGGCAGTGCAGCGTGTGATCTGGACACAAGCGATGGAGGCACAACTTGTAGAACTTTGGAAAGCTCATCCGAGCCTTTTCGATGTGGCATCACAAAATTATCACGACCACAACAACCGTGAAAATAGTTGGATTTACATTGCTGCTCAATCACAGCTGCCTGATCAATGTTTTTCATTAGCAATTTAGCAAAGTTGATGGTGGTGGTGTGTCTGTGTGAGTGAAAGACAGAGAGAGCGAGCGACAGATTTTCTGTTATAACCTTCATGTTATGGAGGCACAGTGTGAGCACTCAGGTCGCATCAGAGCATCGGGCGGTATAGTGTGAGAGTACATCGTGACATACGAACTTCTAACCCCTGCGAGTCAATCGTGCAGTTTGAGCAGGAGCTGAATAACGTGACTGAAAAAAATCGCACAGTGTTTGCCCAGCTTTAGGTGTACTGTCATCCGAGACTTGCACCGCAGAGTCGGCGTTTGTTCCCCTGTTGGCCATGCTTCTTGTTGTGGTCATCTGTTGTCTTCCGGTATTTTCTCCGCAAGCGACCTTTCCTCGACCAATGAGATGAGCGGTAATCTGAATTGTCATACTCGAATTGTCATAAGTGTGCTGTCAGCTCATTGGTCACAAAGCAGGAGAGGGGCTGGGAATTATGTTTTCAAACAAAGTGTTAATTCCATAAACATTTATAGACTACTTTTGATTCTCACTGTATTACGGGACAAAGTGCGTCCCTTATTAGCTCAATACGGGACGTGTACTTTTGTTTCGAAATACGGGACGATTCCGTATTTTAAGGGACGGTTGGCAACCCTAGTGGGAACACAAACAGTGGAGGAATTGTGTTGCCAATGGCATTAACCGCATATACAAAAGTGACCAGTGGACCTCTCTCTGCTGATGTCGTTGCCCCAACTTGTTTAATATAAGTTAAAGTAATAGTGCGGTAAGTTGTAACATCTGCATTATTGTTACAACTAACCCAGACTGTTGCTGTTACAACTGACCCAGACTCCTATAGCCATGAACTAGCTAACATTATAGCCAACAGCTAAAACATTAGCACTAAAGACCTACACAGAATATATCCCCATAGACATACAAATAACATAATTTAAGTTTGATGAGTTTAACTGCAAAGCAGATAATGCTATTACAAATTGAAATAAAGTAGAAAAACTTACTTTTTGGCATACAAATTACTTTTTTTCGTGTTAAATTGTCTGTGTTTGACAAAATGTGCTGATTTTTCACATGTGATAGCAGAACTGAATTGGGCATGCACAGGATGAGTCACATCATTTGAAACTTAGCCCTGATTGGAGAAATTGGAAGTGTTACAACTGACCCACGTTACAACTATCCCCGGTCTCCCCTACTTGATTAGTGTGAAATTGTGTAAATCACATGCTGTGGCCTTCACAGTGACCCAACCTCAAACTAGCTTAACGGGTTAAGGTGTGGAGCTAAAATTTTAGACAACACACATCACCGTGAAAACAAGAGAAAAACTTCTAGTGGAATGGTTTCCAATGGTTCTAGTTACGCCCCTCTGCAGCCCCTAATCTCTTTGCAGTGAGAGTGCAAGAGTGTTCAGCTGTTGCTCATTGACCACACCTAGTCAGGTGTGCATAAAGGCATACCTGAGGCAGACTTTCAGAGAGGCTCATCAGTGTTTGCCTTGGTGGTACCAGCTATTTTAGCTAACTTGCTATGCAATTTAAGATAAAATCTCTTCTCATTGAAATGATGGTGTTCGTCTCCATTTTTATGTTGTGGCTTTTGATCTGGGTCGTAACACTAGTTGAATTCCACAGACTTGGAGACCCAATGCCAAGGTGCATTAAGTCTGTTTGCATATGGTTTTCTTGCCATGTCACCTATCTGTTGTTTGTAAGATTTAAGTTGGTGGATAACCACAACAATCTGGATTTATATGTGTATGTGTATCAAATCACTGAATTAGGAAGAGGGTTTAAAAAATGGTTAAACTTAAATATAACCAGCAATATCCTTTACTATGAACTATATGCCAGCAAACAGATACAAAAATATTTATTGCTTTCAACATTTTGCGTTGATTTTTGAAAAATAACCCAGAGCATGTATGCAAACCTCCGCTTTGGAGTGCTGCAGAACATCTCTGAAAACCATTAAATGAAATGCTGCTGTCTTGCTGAATTCTTGTCACCCTGTATTAACTGTTTGACTACATACAGACTGTGCTTTCCTTTCATATTTATTAATATAACAGCCTTAAGAGAAATATTAATGTGAACCAAACATCCAATCATGGAGGCCCATATGTTGATAAAAGCCTTTGCCACATTACAGTGTGATGTAAACTCGCTGCAATCAAATTTTGTTTTCCTACCTCAAAGCCGTGGGCACTTGGGCCTAAATTTTGCCAAGGAAGCATCACTACAATTCAAAGCTTGGCACTCCAGAGTATAGAGCTGTTTTCTATCAGGCAGAGACTTTGGAGCTGCCTTCTAGTAAGTATGTGGATGGTGCCCTAAGCACTCGTCTCTGATGGCGAGCGCTGATGAAGAAGTACAATGTCATGGCCAGCGGTCAGCAGTGTTTATGGGGAGTGTCATCATGGCTGACAGCCTTCCTGCTCTATGATTTATGCACTTCCAGTTGCAACAGGCACCTGCCGAGAAGTAACAACTTGCCTGCAGAGGAGTGTAGAATTGTTTCAACTGAGAGGTGTCCTTGATGCCAACAGATTTAATGACGGTGTTTGAAGTTTAAAATTCAGCAGCTGGAGTACTATGCAAACATTTGGAGAGATGCGTTTCAGACATGTCTCTCATCTGATAGAGAAGCTGTTTCAGAGAAAACTGTTCATTCTCTTTTCTTTACTTACACTCCAGTTGTTTTAAAGGTGAAATTTCATGGAAACATGCACCTCTGCTTGATAGCAGAATGAATATTTGTAATAGCTGAAAATTTTCTTTGGTCTAAAGTCATGTTGAAAAGAAAGTACATCCTGTTTCATCCTCAATTTCTCATATTATATATATTATATATATAATATATATATTAAAAATAAGCAAAAATGAACAGGCAGTGTGCGGAAAAGTTAAGTACACCCCTATGATTCAATAGCTTGTACCACTTTTAGCTCTAACCCGTCTCATTCTCCCCTACAAAGTTGATTCAGTTAATTGAGATTTGTGAGCCTTCAATTATTTACAGCTCTCTTGAGGTCCTGCCACAGTATTTCAGTCAGATTGAGGCCTGAACTTTGACTAGGTCATTATGAAACTTAATTCTGTTGTTTTTTTTTTTTCAGCTATGCTGCTGTACTTGAGATCATTATCTTGTCGCTTGACACAATTTTGACCAAGATCCATCTGTGAGAACCTCAGATTTAACTCTAGAATGCTTTGGTATACGGAGGAGTTCATGGTCAAATTAATGACTGCGAGGTGCCAAGGTTCTGTAGTTGGAAAGCAAACAGAGTTCATCACCAAACATGACAAACATGCATTATGTACACTCTGGTTTTGTCTGTCCAAAAGACATTGTGCTGTGGTTTATTCAGATGTAATCTTGTAAACTTAAGCTATGCTACCATGTTATTTTTCTCAAGGCAAGCCTTCCAAATAAGCCTTACTTGTTCAGTCCCTTTTTAACTCTACTGTCATGACCTTTAACACTGAAAATGCTAACTAAGGCTTGTAGAGTAAGCTGTCTTGAATGCTTTCCACTTGGGAATAGTCTTTCTCACTGTAGAATGATGGGCTTCAAATTGTTTGGAAATGGTCTTGTAACTCTTCGTCAATTGATGGGCAGCAACAATATCTTTCCTCGTTGGCACTGTGTTAACACACTGAAGAGTCGGCACCAACAAGCTGCTTTTTACAGATGTGGTGATGATCAATTAATTATCGATCATTAATCAATCTATATTTATCTATATTTAAGATTTGCTAAGGACTAAATCATTTTGAGTAATTGCACTCGAGACTACCATGACCTGGATGTCAGAGATCTTACATCCTGTTTGTTATGTATCCCAAAAGGTTGATTCTGTTCATCTGGACGTAGCATTTTCAGCGGGAGAAACGTTTTATCACTCATCTAAGTGACTTCTTCAGACTGAAAACCCTGGGTCAAAATGAGCAGAATCAGCCTTTAGGGATTTGCCTGGATGATTTAGCATTCATTAAATTATTATGTATGTTAGAACTTTTTCATCTAAAGATGGTGTATTTCCTTTTACAAAGTCCAAGGATTCTACAAAGAGTAAACTAAAAGAAAACAGCTCAAAATAGAAAAAAAAAGAGCTGTATAAATCATTCTCTCTGCATTGCTGTGCTGCCCATTAGGAGGTTGATTCATCTCAGTGTCTCACTCACAAACACCTTTTCCTGCAGTTTGATGCGCTTTTAAGGATTATATAACACATGAACTGGCTGTGTAACAATGTGTCTATAAGACAAATGTGTATAACTTAGATTCTTGAAAGCCTTATTTAATTAAAATCTCCTTTTTGTCATTTTAGCTACAATCACCCATATGGCACCCCATAAAACAGACAGTAGCACAAAAAGAGCTTTGAAATCATTGTACAATTAGGTATTAAATAGATGATATATCCTGTCCAGGATTCGTTAGACAGCTATAGTCACACATTTCTATCACATTTTTTTTCTGTTAAATGAAACATTTTTGTTCTTGCAAACCATAGATAAGACAGATTTGACAGACGGGCGTTTCATGAATTGATGGTATAACCTGAGTTTCTTTTCAATCTAAATGTGACACAAATGAATAAAAGCACCTCTGCAGCTTCTCCATTACTGGTTACCTTTGACCTTTGTTTTGCTTCTGTTAGTTCCTTTTAGTTTGTGAGCAGTTGGGGTTAGGGTTATGGTTGCAAAAAAAAGAAATTAGGAGTATGTGCAAAGATTTAACAACATCTGCAAACAGGTACAGAAATACAGTATATAGGCTAAAACAGCTTTTTTTTCAGTTTTTCAAGTTCTAAGCGTGAAAGCGAATATTTGTTCTAACCACCTTTTATTCTTCAACACAACTTGAATTTTGTTAGCAAAGATTTCTTGTAATATCTTTAAGATGTCTTCAGGAATAGTTCTCCAGGCTTCTTAAAGGACATTCAAAGCTCTTCTTTGGATGTTGGCTGCATTTTGTTTTGTTCTCTGTCAAGATGATCTTATACTTTGGATAATGCTCTAAGGAGCCATGACTCATAATATTCTACTGTGGGTTTTTCTATCCAGGTATGCTTTTACTACATTGGCAGTGTGTTTGGGATCATTGTCATAAAAACATGAAGTCGCTGCAAATCAGAAACTTTTCAGATGGTACCAAAAGCTGGCAGCACCTTTCTGTGTTCATAATTCTATCAATTTTTGTCTTTTTTTGCAGACCATGACAAAAAACAAACAAACACACAGACAAATACAAAAACAAACAACTAAAATGTTCTCTTGAAAATGATCAGGTACAAAGACTGGACTGGAAAATGAATAAAAAGCACTTAATGTGGAAAGAAAAACCTTGAACGAATTCTTGAAATCTGTCACGGTATGGCATGGCACACTGTGGAAGGAGTGGGGGAAGGAGGACCCAGGCGCGGTGCTCTATGTACAAACAGTGTTTATTTACAGAGTGAAAACAACGTAACAATAAATCCCCGTGTTCTCCCAGACTCCCGTGTCGTGTCTCCCGTGAATAGTCCGTGTGCTCTCTGCTCCCGTGTCAGCACCCCCCGGTGCTCGCTGCTCTCCGTGCCTTCCACGCTCTTCCTGCGGGAAACAATAGCGCAGCTGTCAGGACACTCAGAAATGGCAGGCATACACTTTCTGACTAAACTTAGACAGGGTGACTAACGTGGAGTCTCATGCAATGATCCCGCGTCGGTGGGAACTCCAAGACTCTCTTAACCCTTGTGTGGTGTTCATATTTTTGTTACTCAGCCAGTGTTCATGGGTCTGGTGGACCCGCTAGAGTTTTGGCTTTCCAAATTAACACTATCAAACAATTTTATGTTAAATTACTCAACAGATGTTTACTTCATCCCAATTACAAGCCATATGAACAGTAAACATGGTTAATTTTTTTCCCTTTACCTTTGTTAGATCACATTTATGAATTAATGTGCTTCTCGTTTTTTTTTTTGTTTTTTGTTTTTTTATAAAATGTTATAAAAACATAAATCAAGTGGAGTGAGTGGAAAGACAACACATTTACACGTGAAGCAATATGTTTCACAACTAAATGGGATCAGCTGCTCATCAATGGTGACATTAGGCCCAGGGTTGTAAAACAGGGGAAGGTGGTGCACGCACTTATCCCACACTGTCCTGATGGCAGCTAGCTTGTCTCTCTGCCGTCGAGCTGGTCTGTCGTCTCGGCTATCAAAACGGATAATCCTGGAAATTTTGTGGAAGTTTTCCAGAGACATTGATGCACGGAAAGGTTCTTGCCGGTTTCTGCATCCCACAGGATTCTGTGGATTCCCCTTTGGACCTGAAAACTCCTGCAAGGATAAGAACCCCAAAGTAGGCCTGCAGATCAATTTGGTCCATCTCCTTCCACCTCTCTCCAAAAACACACCTTCCTTCTAGATTACTGCAATCCAGAATAATTTTCTGGATGTAATCTGGGATGAAAAGCTCAAATGAAGACTTGATGTCCTGCACATGAGTAACTGTCAGCCGTGTTGGCCCTGGCTTATCACAGTAACAGCTCTGCAGGGTGGCTCATTTCTTGGGCAAGAAGACCATTCAATTTCACCAGTTATTGACATCCATATTTCTTCACTTGCTGTCTGGTGGGCTTGTTCTGGTCCTGGAGCTGGCTGCAGATGGGGTGCTCGTCTTCGTTTTGTTACTAAATGGTGCTCAACCTCATCCTCTTCTTCAAAGTCACTGTCAGACTCTAAATTTTCAGAAATGTGAAATATTCTGAAACCTCTTTGTCAACATCATCATCCGAAGCCACTCTCTCTTCCAAAATCAATTGGATGGCCCTCGCAGCAGATAATCTTTTGCCATCTTGATCAGTTGTGATAAAGAACCACACTGGCAAAGTCTTATTTATAGTATTATGCCCCTAATTTGCAGGTGGGACAGGGTATGAGAAAATTTGGATCCCTCAAGAAAGAGGGTAAAATGTGTGGGAATGTAAGAGCAGACGGTGTTGATAGTTGAATTTTCAACAATGTTGCAACTTTGTGCGGAGCAGGAGGGGAAGAAAACACTATCAGCAGCACCAGAAAGGAGGAAGACAGAGTGTGGGAACACAGGACCTGCACTTTCAACACTTTTATTAGGCCTGGGTCCAGTGGACCCGAACACCTTGTATGTAATGTAAATGCGTGGGGGGAGGTACAGTATGAGGTCATTGAAAATTAGTTCGGATTCATGTTCTTCACAGAAAATAAGCCAAAGCCAATGAATTTCAGGTTGAAAAAATAATTAATTGTTTAATTTTTCTTTTGAGAAAAACTGAAAACGGGTCTCACAGACCCGAACACCATACAAGGGTTAAGTAGCTCCCCCGACGAGGCCTGATCAGCAGCAGGTGTGTGGCTTCGGGTGTGGCCAGTCCCTCCGCAGGGCCACACCCCTCAGGCCTGCAGGTGGCCGAGCTCCATCCTCCAGGCACACCCGCAGACATACACCCCCATACCTCGCCTAAACATATGAGTGGGACACAGACTAACACAGCACAGAGAAACACACATATGTACACGCACAGAGAAGGGGAAACGACACCAAAAATACATAATAATAATACACAGGTCCATGACTGCCCAGGGATCCTGGGTCGCCCAGTCCCAGGACCCTGACAAAATCTGTTTCTCAAGCAAACTTTAAAAAAAAGAGCAACAAAAAAAAGTCTGGCTCCTTGGAAGGAAAATATAAAGAAATGAGGGGTGAGTCACGACTTTTCCACAGTATGCCTGGAAATGATTTCTTAATAAACACATCATCATTCTGTGCACATTTTCATAAAAACGAGGCTTAGTTTTTCATGATTTCTTGGTTTTAATTGAAGAATTTAATTCTAGTCAGATTCCCTATGCATTTCTGAAAGCATTTAAGATGATGAACAGATTTTCAGCATTTAACATTTACAAAAATGTTTTTCACTCGAGTCAGTAGTATCCCAGCTGGTATTTTACAGTCTGTTACTGTTACATGTAAATTACATGATTTCTTTTACATTTAAATGATAATAACTGTGCTCATCACTATTGTTTACATTGGCCAAGATTATAGTAACAAACTGTACAAAATGATGTTTTATATATGCTTACAATTACCACAATAAAGTTGCTAGCTCCTGATTGAAAAGACTCACATATTAAACCTGTTCCATTATTTGACAGATTTTTCAACTAAATAAAATGTAAATAAATAATCAGTCATTATCACAACATTATTATAACAACATCTGTGATCTTTTCACTCTATAAATCCAAATCACCTAGTCTAATAGTGAGAAACATGTTTCACCACCATGTTGCCTCTACAGCACTGTTCCAGCAGCTTTAGGCTATTCTTCTGTTTTTCCACCATGTCACACTTTTGTGATAAGGACTCGGTATATGCTGGAAGAAATGGAAAAAGCAAACCAGAATCTTTATCTCTCAACATACTGGATAAACTTAACCTCTGCCTGGATGTTATCAAACACCAGTGAGCAGGACCATAATTCTAGTCCATGTGAACATTTACCCTCTGGTCTTCTCTGAATGGAAAGGTACTGTAAATTCTGAATCTCCCATCTGGGGAACTGTTCCTTTTGCACCCTGCATGTCTTGCCTATGATAAATCCTTTTGCACCATATGTGTTCAGAGGGAAAAACATGATTTTGTGTCCCCATTTTCTCCCCACACGAGGCCAAAGGAATATAATTTAAATGTATTACGCTATCATGCAAATGTACATTCAAACTGTCTAATTGAAAAACGCAGGATACCAAAAATATTTTACTACACACTAAACAAAACTGAAATATTTTAATCTTCCAATAAGGTGCTACACTACACGGAAGAAAGGATTTCAAATGCCACCTGGCTAATTAAGGAACAAGGGTGCTTAATATTTGAAAAAGACATTTAAAGGGAAAAAAAGAATGAACAGAAAGCCTGATGTGCATAGGACTAGTATTACCCAAAGACACCAAGCAATGCAATATTTGCAGAGTGTGTCTGTAAATCTATGAACATTTTCACGGCAAATTACATATAACAACTGAGAAGTCCTGTATTAGTACAGTATTAGTCAACTGTGGCACCTCTGCGATTAAAGGTCATTTGGAAACTTTGTGTGTCTCATTTTGATAAGCAGCCCTGAGAAGACTCGTTCACTGAAAAACACTTTGCTGTCTCAGCATTTGTTCTGTAAATGCCTATTTATAGTAACATTAGGTCTATAGTGAGTGACTAGACATTTTCCAATCAATATTTGTCATCATACCCCGGTTTAATGTCAGTAAATATGAGTAAAACTCAGACAATGCTTAGCCCCTGCACAAAAAGACAGACCTGGGAGTCATTTCTAAATCTCATGATGTCCCCTGGTAACACTAAGCCAGTCCAAATGATGCTGTGAGAGCCTAATAATTCAGACTAGGCTTTAGGAACAGTTTAACCATTGTCTGATCTGATTCTTATGGGACAGGTTTTTTTTGTTTTTTCCACACAGTTTCAGGGCTGACACAGTTACAGCTCCATCGGAGAATGCTGAAAGGAGAAACATCACAGTAGTTTGAACGCAGAGCACTGATTTAGTCTCTGTTGTAGGGGACTTGTGTTACCTGGGGAATTTTTAGTAAAAAATTAGTTGTCTTTTGTGATCCCAATCCTGTGCAAATCTCTTTAGCATGAATTCAGAAAGACATGTGTGGCTAAACTGTAATATAGACTCATTAAAAAAGCATAATCTGTTAAGATGGTATGATGAGCTATTTCAAAAGGATTTACAACTATATAGCAGTCATGGTTTTGGTATAGATTTATAACTGGCAACCAGTAAGTTTGACTGGTTTGACTTCTCTAAGTATGACTTCTCTTTTTTGCTCATGTGCAACATGAAACGTAAACGTGGGTTTCTAAAATATATCAAGTCCCATGTTAGTACTCATTCTTTGTAAATAGAACTTAAGAAATAATGAGATGTGTTCCTATTACGGGTTGAAGAATAAAGAACCAAGATGCAGAAGTCTTGGCAGACTAGACTAACAAAAAGCAAACCTTTTATTAGGTTGAAGGTGCAGGCCAAAATGGGGACAAACAGAAGTCCAGAAATCATCACGGGGAATAAGGCAAGAGATTACGAGGCAGAATGGCTGTAGAAATGAGGAGGAAGTGTTGAGGACGACAAGATTGAAGTTTGGAATCAGTCACCCAACAGAGGAAATCTGAAAAGAACTGTTCCCTTTTTTCTGATGCCTGCAATAAACACTGACCCTTTTGTTTTCCTGACATCAGATCAAGTGTATGAAACCCCAGCCCAACAGAGCAGAACAGTTGTGGAAACATGCTCTGCATGTCAGTTATTGGTAAATCAGGTGGAGAATCAGAGACAGCTGCTTCACTTATTCTTTCTGTGCATGGAAATGTGAGGGGCTCTTAACAACTGAGCTAGACCGCTGTCTTTCATAAAACGTGTCCGCATTTAAAAATGTGCCTTCTCGAAACCCTGAATTTTTTTCATTTTACTATAAAACTGCCTTTTAATTCCATTGTCTGTAGATTAGAATAATGGCTTGAAAATCAATCATGATCTTAAAAAAGAAAATATTTGAGAATGTATTTTGGCACAGTAACAGACTCCTAGGTAGGGTTTACTTTCTTTGACTAGCAATGTTAAAACAAAACCTTTACTAGTTCTAAAAAGTTCAGGGTTATGGGAATACCTCTCACTGCAGTTAAGTCAGGACATGGACAGTTAAAACTAGGAAAAACCCACACTGCTACGGCCAGTTTAGCCGTGTAAGATAAAAGCATAAGTCGTTACAAAACGGTAAGTCTTTACCGTTTTGTATTACAGGCCAAACATGGCATTCACGCTGTGTTTAAAAGATTTTTACATAACAATTTTCATTCAATATTCAAAGTTGCTGTATTGCAACAGTACAATAATAGCTGGTGAAGAAAATGATCTAATGGTTATCCCAAAGTAAAGACATCATACCAGCTTTATAATTTGAAGCAGCTAATTCACTTAACACACTGCAATGTTTGTCGTGTGTCTTGATGCATGGTCAGTCATCCAGATAAGGAAATCCCAGAAGGTATATTTTTTCATCTGGCGCTACGTCCAAGCAACAGAATCAGCCGTCTGGGATTTCCTAGAAGAGCTTTGTCCTGAATACTGGGTTGAAAGGTATATTCTATGGAAAACACAAAATATGCAGGCATTAGTGCAGACACTATAATTTAAAACTAGCTGAATGTCTGCAAAAAATGTAATTACAAGCAAATATTTAAGCTTCAGTGATTATTATTACTATCTAAATGCCTAAACTGGCCTGAAAGAATTTGACTGAATGGCATCTTTTTAAAAAAAATCTTATTTACACATTAATAATTGCAAAGGTTAGTGGCCAAGTTGTCTGGCTCTACCTACAAGTCATTACTATGTGGAGGGAGGGAAATGTATATTTACATATGCATGCCCAGCAGAATACAGATGCTTTTTTCTGCCAGCACTATTAGGGGTGTTCTCCATTCACTGCACATGTTTTGTGAACGGTATGGCATTCTAATTTGGTCATTTCAGAGGTATGCTGCACACTCCATGCAGCTCAAGCCCCGGAGTCAGAGTCTGCATGTTTCATCCACTGCAACAGTCGAGGCCACAAGAATAATTTGTTTGTGAAAGCCATCATAAAATCAGCTGAAAGCAACATTTCACACTGACTTATATCTTGGCGCGGCATTTTATCTCAACTCCGAGGAATGATAAAAACATATGGTGTCATTCCCACTGCAAGAATGTCTTTCTAAACATTAAAAGAGAGTCGGGTTAGTAAATGTGCATTTACCCTACAGCCTAAATGACTCCATGGTCACAGTTTACAGATGGTATGTATTAACAAAGAGTCAGCTAACAGGTGTGTTGGTGGCACAGCCATGCTGTTTTAAGCTGTGAATAAAGGATTTGTCCACCTGTTCCGGGATTACCTCAGCTTTTTAAACACTCACGTGCTTTGTAATCAAACAGAAATATTATTTGTTTTAATAGTATAATTAATCCTGTTATATTGTTGTACATTGTTTCATTTTTCCTAAAGTCTGAACCCAAGATCTTTGAATTCCATGTGTACTTACCTAAAAATGTGGATAGCTTCCATGTGGCACTCACCCATGCACCCACACAAACATAGAAAAATAAATCTAAACAAGCAAGGAAAACCGCTCACACAAGCACACAGATAGGACCTTTCCTAAACACTGCTGCCAATTCTGATTTAGTTACTTTGTATCATATAGCACACATCATTATAATTACATATATTTCAGTTGCAAAATATGCAAATGCTTCTTACTAGAAGATTTTTTTATTATCTTAGGAAGACATTTGCAAAAGCCAGTCTCTTGTTCCTTTTCATAAAGTCTCTAGTCATTTTTACGGATCATTCAAATAGTTTAAAAGTACAAGCTGCAAAATGATACGTTTTATTTTTATTTTAAGTATTCATGCTGTGCCAAGTTTCTGATCTGCTCTGCTGCGTATTTGTTTATGTCTTGGAGACAGAATATGTGATTTATAGTTAGACTGGTGGGGGTGGCAGCAAGGGAAGCTGTTATGTTCTTCCTTTGCTGCTTGTCGTGCGCCGCTGCTGTTCTCTCCAGCTTGCTGTACGTTCACCCCGATATGCACCCTCAGGCAGTATGCCTTTCATTATTTCTTTTGAAACTTTCATCTGAAGTCTCTGAGGGATTAGCCCTCTTGATTCCTGACACAGTCAATGAAAAACAAGCCTCATATACAGGGAGGCTTACAGCCAGAAAAGCTGTGCACAGCCCCCCCCCGCCCTCCCCAATCTCTCAGTGTGAAACTGTATAATGGTTTGCACAACAAGTGGAGTCTCATTTTTGACCATTTTGGCACATTCGTATTTGTGTTGGATTTGTATGCAAATATATTATAACTGTGAATGATCATCCCATACTCTCACTGCAGTCGTTTTATATTTTTTCCAAGTTCTTGTAATTCTTTCTATACACAATGAGTCAAATGATTATAATGCAGTATGAAGCTGTTGCTTGTAGTGTGGCCAAGAGATATAAAACACCAAACCTTTTCACACAGTGCAAGTTTAGCTCCTTAGCTGATTTGGGTTCACAGGCTGCGCTTACTAATCGACTCCAGTGAGATGTTGCTTTGTTTTGGCTGAATATTTACATCAATTATATTTTCTGCTACCTTGTTGACAGTGTGCACTCAAAAATAAACCAGTTATCATATGGGTACATTTGGTGAGATACACTTTCAAAAATTTTATAATTAAATAATTCTCCAATTAGGATGAAGGGAAATGTATAAATGTTAATAAATGTTGTGCAAAAACACAGAGTGTTATAAGGCTATTTTTTGTAACAGAGCTATGTGTACCCTTTGTATGTTTTATGTTACTGTTTATTAGTATTGCAGCATAATGATAGCTGGTGAACATTATTCAGCATGTAGCAATGCTAACCACATATATCCTCCCAGAGTAGGTAGAGACCATAAACAGAACTACAAGAGACTGAAACGAATTTAGATTGTAATTCTTCTGGATATGCAAATGAATGAATTGAATGAAAGAATGAATGAATTTCCCATATTACCTTGAAAGGTTTTTGTTTGTCTTGTGTTTTCTATTTGATCACAAAGGGCAAAAAATGTTGATTAATTTTGAGTTAATTTAAAATTAGAAGATAACAGAAACTAGTTACACCATATACTTGCTTCTTAAGTCTTTTTTTCTGAATGACCTAATAAAAAATATTTCTGAAAACAAAAATTTACAACTGGTTGTTGAATAGTACTGACGCAGGAGGTAAGACTGGGACCTGGTTTCTCGATGTCAGTGTTTCAGTTGAAGTTTTAGATGATGATCAAGTTTAATTTACATTATAACAGTATGAGTAAGTGACTGAATATAATCTAAATTTAAACTCAGTGTCTTAGGAAGTCATAATACATGATTATGCGGAAGATCAGGATATTTGCTAAACCATGTTGAAATGTTGTGATCTTGACTTCTAAAACTGTAAAATTGGCGAGTTCTTAAAAAGGAGCATCAAAGTCCCTTTGGGACCTAAATGCAGTGTAATGACGCACACCCCACTCATTCTCCTTTGAGCTTACTTTTGTCAGCAGTTTCATTACTTTGCACTTTGCTACTAAGCAGGTGGAGCTAATCTATCTAGTTTGCCCTTCAGTTATGGTTTACTGTCCAGGGGACTGGACACAAGTGTCTCCAATAAGCCCTTAATTAGGCAATGATAGACTATTCATTTAGTATGCAAAGCTGCAAATCTCTCCATCCACTGCACAGAGCCCTCTGCAGTCATATGGAGACCAACGCTAATGATCTCAGCAAGTGGCAGCAATCCATTGGAGCGCTGTAGCAAGTGCACATTAATCTTGCGGGTGATCCAGTTGATGAACGACCCTGGCCCAGAAGCCCTGGCAGATCCCACCTTAATTATGCTGAGGGAGTCACACCTGGGAGGCACCAGGGGACATTGCTAACTCAGGAACGACTCAGGAGGAGGCCAGTGGTCCACAGGCAGTGCGCTCCATGCAGATCCAGTCTGGTCGTCATTGTATGGCCTTGCTAAAAAGAGTTTTACAGCAACTCCATAGAGAACATTATACCTGGGAGTGACTTCCAAAGCACAAGTTGTGTAAAGGGCAAATAGGTGTCACAAATTCACGACAGCCTCCGCTGATAAATCACAAGAGGAAAGCAATTCTTAGGATTAAACCAAAAGAAAATAACTCATGATGTCTCCTTTTTTGTGATGACACCTCCAACAGAACATTTTCAGCACAACCCTAATTGTACCCCATTATCTGGCTGTGCTCTGACATGTTTTAAGAAAAAAAAAGCACAGCGGGCCAAGTGTTGCATCAGTCTAACATCAACATCCTAAAGATAGCACACTGGCATAATGGGAGGTTGAGTAAAAAGAAAACACGATCAAAAAGCATGAGTAAACAATATGAGAAAAAAAGGAAAAACACTAGCAGAAACATTAAATCCTCTGGAAAAAATGTGATTATACATGACAGAAAACCTTGGACACCACCTTTATTTAATTTTAAAAAATCTTTAACATTTATGGAACCTTTTATTTATTTTGTTTCTATCTTCATTTTTGATATAATATAATATAATTCCCCAGACAAAGCTCACAAGCTTGGTTTTAATGATCTCTAATGCTATAATAACATTGTTTTTGTGTTTTAGTTGTTATCACTGTACAGTTGATAAACTGGGTAGTAGATGAGAGGAAGAGATTGGGCAAGTCTTGAAATGAGTTTTTGCTTCAAAACAGAAAAATGGTCATTTTCTGCTCTAACAGAAAAAAATATAGCTTGTCCCTGTAAGATGACTGTTCTGCTTGCCCTAATTTTAACTACACTTAATACAATTTATATTTTAAATGTAGGGACAAGAAACCTTGAAATTACCTTGATGGTAAAAAAAAAAACAGAGCTAATCAAAATGCTTTGCAGTTTAAGGGCTTTCTAGTCACCTCTCACTGATCCATTGGGAATTCTCCCTCCCTCTATGTAATTTACACTTTCCCTACTGAAATGGGCAACGTGTCCTTATGTCCTCATATGAACGCATATGACCAATATAGGTTAACTGAAGTAAGATCTATCTATCTATCTATCTATCTATCTATCTATCTATCTATCTATCTATCTATCTATCTATCTATCTATCTATCTATCTATCTATCTATCTATCTATCTGTCTGTGAATCAATGCGTACAGTCTAACTGATGCATCACAAACATCCAGCAATCCGATAAAACTGCATTCATGTACAATAAAGTTAGGATCTAAAAGGTCAGCTCAAAATAGGACAAAACCCAAAGGAGTTGTCTTAAGGTCCAGCTGAATTTAATACACATCCATCACTTTTTATCATCTAATTAGTCCACAGTGTGGCAGCCTGGTCAACAATAGAGGGAGGCAGAATTATTGATCAAGAAGCAGATAGTATCTATCATTTCACTTCAGCATTGGCTCTCTAGTGATTTGAAAACAAGGAAGACAATATCATTGTGGCAATGTGCATAGGAAATCACGAATGGCATTGGTAACAAAGGTAATTCTATTGTTCTCTTCAGTTGCACCACAGGCTAATAGACTTGTACTGACTCTGCAGTTCAACACTTGGTGAGGTATTAGCACAACTATTTCCACCATAGTTTCTCGATCGATTTGCAAATACTTAATTAATAACGACTTGTCTTAACCAAACGTGAGATGAAAAATTAGTCAGTTGACATTATCTTCTATAAGTTGAGGGTATCACATCAAGCAAACTGATAAGATGTTTTCAATTAGGGTGTTTTTTAAGCAATGGGATTGGTATAAGAGTACAAACATGAAGGCATCAAGGGGTATTATTCGAAAGAGCTGGAAGAACAAGTGAAAACACTTAGTAAATGGAAAAGGCAGTTTGATGTTGGCCTTATCTTTGCCGTAGTCAAAAAGAATGGGGAATTCTTCTGCATTCTACCTTTTATTTATCTTAATTTTTTTTTATTTCATTTTGAACTTAAATAACAAAACATAAAAAATAAATAAAGTTATCATATTCTTTCTTTGCAACCCAAACCCCACACCAACCACTCTCTCATTACCCCTCTTGCCCCTCAAGTTACAGTAAGCCAGCTAGTAAAGGGGGACCAAATACAATTATATTGGTGCAATTTATCTAATAGACCATAAGTCACTTTTTCGTAAGATGCCAACTTAACCATCGTCATTAGCCACTCCTCATAGGGAGGGGGTTTCTTTTTCTGCCAATGTCTTAACAAGACCGTTTTGCCGTAGTAAAAGTCAGGATGATCCATTTTTTTGTATAGCAGGAAAAGTCTCCATCAGAAACTTCTGTAGTTATACCAAGTATGGACAGTTTTCGTGAGATGCCAAATCTTCTTTTCAAAACACTGAAAATGACCTCCGTTGATCTCCCACCAGTCCCATAAGATATGTGAAATCAAAGCATTTTGACTCCAGCAATCGTCCACGGGGGCCAAGTTCCATTTATACAGTTGTTGCAATGTTCAATGCCACCTATGGTTATCTTAAGTTGGATAAATCTACTGCCTATTTCTTTATACATAGTATTAACATTATGGAGACATGAGTCCCATTCAACTGAAGACATGTCCAATGCCAGGTCCTGGGCCCAATAGCCCATAACTTTAAGGGTGCATTCTACCTTTTATATATGTAAGGGAAAAATGATGAGATAAAAAAGAAAAAGGGGAATATACATGCTATCTTTAAAACATTTCTGACGGTAACTTCCAAAGTCTCTCAGTTTTCTTGGTCATCCAGTAACAAGAAACCTCTACTGTTCCCCTTCTAGAATCCAGTTGGCTTATGCCCATGTCTGTTCCTCAGTCTGCATTTGAATCTGCATCTAGATTTGTCAAATTTCAGACCCATTTGATGGCCTGCCAATGCAAAGACTGTTCCAGAATTGCTAACATTTGTGTTCACTGATCCTGGAATATGTCTACTTTCATCTTTTCTGTTTCTGAGTCTCAACTGGCAAATGTAGATGGCTCCTGAGTTATTGTTTGGAATTGCTGTTATTTCTTGTTATATCTCTTTCAATCTTTGTGTCTTTCGATTTTTAATTATTGTTTGTTTTGCCAATTTAGTTTTGACTCGTATTCAATGAATTTATTGTGTATTTAATCCTGCCCTTGTTACTTTGTGTGCATACTTTTTCCATAATTGCCTCTCTTTTGTTTAGTTTGGTCCTTGGTTTTTTTTTTGCGACTTATTTTAAAGTATTCATGTTCTTTCCACAACCTTCCTTCATGTCTCTGTGTCCTGTATTTGGGTCATCTCTTGAACTGAAATCCTTGACAAGACAATTAACTGAAGTGCCAAAGACTGATGAATACTGAGGGCCATAGATGATGTGTTCACTGTGTCAGAACAACGCTGCCTTTCCACTGTCTAATCTGCTGTAGACTTTGAAATAGGACACACCATGCCCGTCCGTTATGATATATTTATTTTAAAAATGCAAACTTTTAAAGATGAAAATTCCACAACTAGGACATGGCTACACGAATCTCCAGTGACATCTGTAATGCTAGAACAAGCAAATCAATACTGCCAGTTAGTCATTCTGTCAGGTGCCCCAGCTGAGTTGTGCTGGCAAATTCAACACTTGCAAAGCAAGTGTTTTAAAGCAACAGTTATCTGTTCTAAGACAAAATGCTCAGCAATTGTGTTGCAAAAATTACAACAAAAGCACAGGGAAAAGTGTAGCTGTGAGCAGTGAGTGCACCTCATCACTCATAACTATACACAAGTCTCATGACAATGAATGATTTTAGTCCCAAAAAATTTAATATACCTTGATTATTCTGGTACGTTCATTAAGTTAAATATAAATGTTATATAATAATGAATCATTACATTTAAATGTTAATTTTAATGTCTAAACTTTGATATGCAGATATGACCCTCTCCCTCGAAACCACCCGTTCTGGAAACAAAAAGCAGCTCCTCTTTATTGCCTTTCACACTTATTAAGGTGACTGCATTAAAAATCGATCAGTAGAGTTTTTACACTTGACCTTCTAAACTGAATTAAGGCGCTTCCAAATTCCTTGGTATGCTGGATGGAAAAAGGGACACCATTTTATAGTGCAGACCTTGAGATCAGGTTGTGATTTCGCGTTCGAACAGGGTGATAAATTAAGCTCACTGTATAATCCAGGGATATAGCTTGGTGTTATAGGATCAAAGCACTAAAGAGGACTCTAGTCTGCCTCCATTTGGTCCTATTCAGTCACTAATGACTCTCTATATTTGTCTCCATTCCGAAATGTATCGTGCATGTGTTACATAGCCAATAACTGATTAACCAAAGATTTAATAACAACAACAAACAAAAACAAAGAAATAAAGAGACATAAATGCGATACATAAATAAGTAAACAAGAAGATTTTTATGCACATGGGTCATAAAAGTGCACACAATAAACACCAGAAAAAAAGAGAACGTTTATGTCGTACTCCAACTTTGTTTTTTGTTTTTTTAAATTAAGCAAACCCAAATTTTCATGAAAATGTACAAGACGTTATATCTAAGGATATATTTTAATATTATTTTCATGGTTATGCATCCCAAATTCTGTTTTACATGTAGGCCCACAGGTTTAAGTCTCAACGTGTTTTAATGTGGCTCATGTTATTGTTACCATGCCTACACAAATGCATTAACCAAATTTTATGTTTGGGTTGCTTACCATAACCAAATGTTTTTTTTTCCACATATGATTGAGTGATACTTGTCCAAATGTGTTTACCAGGCCCCAGAAATAAAGAAGGACAATCTAATGTTTCTGGCATAATGAAGAGGTGATTTGTAAGTGTGTCATTTTTGAATAAGGAAATGTGGAAATCTTTTTTTTCCCCATAGTACTCTTTGGTGCTTCAAATTGTTGTTCTACATAAAAAGAACAATAAAAGTAATAACAAAAACAAAATAAAATAAATTCATGCCTTAAAACAATCTTTCTACTCTAGGGCGAACATACAAAATCTTTATATTTCCAATCTTCCTGCTGAGAGATTCCACAATGAAATTCATGAGGAAAATGCCTTCAAGGATCACTCGGGGGCATTTTCCTCATGAATTTTATTATCTGCATTAAAGGAAGACAACAAGGCAAGAGATTCTCCTGAACCTGCACCAGTCCTACTTAAGGTAGATTGCTGCAAAAGTTTCTGTATCAAGATTGCACACGCTTATGCTTCAGCACCATGACATTGCAGTCTATGATTAATTCAAAGGTTCCATGAAAGAGAGAGAATTAAATTACAAGGTCATACAAATATTGATTTACTGATTTGTAGGCCAAAGGCAAGTTTGCTCTTTTTATGGTATTTTCTACTTTCTTTTATCACTATCAGGATGGTCACTTAAATCCATTTTGTCATTTCCTTTCTAAATGTAGCCTGATAAACCATTTTTGCAGGTACGAACCCCAGCGGACAGCAGGGTGTGATTCTGCTGGCCACAGTACTCTGACTTTAATTGCACTGAGCCCCGTAACAGTTTGAGCATATACAGTCTGCCAAAACCTTCCCACAATAGCCGTTCATCTCAGCTCCACCAGACAAGCTTAGACTGTGGCAGAGTTCAGAATCAAGTCATTTCATATTAGTAGACTCAAATCTCAAAGGTGGAGCTGCAGCTCCTGAGCTGTAACTATATTGAGAAAGTGCCACAGGCCTGATGTAGTTTGCACTGGCAGAACAGAAGCTTCGTGTGTGTGTTGTCACAAGAATTATTTTGCAGTCTTTGGGGTTTCAGCATAAGACTGTGTATTGCAACTTCAGATACTCAATCAGGTACAGAAGAGCCTCTGTTGTCACATTAATTCACCATAGAAATGATGTGTCTTGCAGGAACTGGCTCTTGGCTAACTAGGCTGCATCCCCAGTACACCATGGAAAAAAATGCACTGGGCATTAGTTGCTGGTGTAAAAGTCATTTTTTTACATTTTAGATTTAACAATTTGTTGTCAAGATATACAAACCACATTACATCCTTTATACCGATTTAAATCATTTTAGCTTTGCTTTATTTTTAATCTAATTCCTGTAATAAATATTTTGGTCTTTAACTATTATCTGAATGGCTCAGATAACAGACACAACAAAGGGAAGATAAAATGACTTAATATATTTTCTCATGTGCTCGTGTGATAATCATTTATCATCAGCGGCAAGTCGAAGCTTCCTTTTGAATACCATTTCACTTGTGTTGTTATTAACAAAGAAAAATTCTGCTGCAACTACTTCATGGAGATTCTGAACATGCCCAGAAATCTCTGACAGAGTGACTCTTAGACAGGTAGATGGTCTGATAACAGTGGGAATTCACAAACGGTGCAGTTCGTGTTTGAGAGCTCTCTGATTCTCTGAGTGGCAATTTATGAATACAACAATTTCAACAAACCCATTGAGCTCTCCTACACTCTCTTGACTGGCAAACACCTAGTAACCATTGTGCTCTAAACACTTGTTCATACTTTCTTCCCACTCAGCCAATCACCTGCATTGCTTACATGTAGTTTTGCTTTGTGGGTTTACTTGTTTTTTTGTTTTTTAATTACTAAAACCCACACACACACACACACACACACACACACACACACACACACACACACACACACACACACACACACACACACATACATATATACATATACATTTATTTATGTGTCTGTGTGTGTGTATTTCAGCAACTTATAGCCCATTGAATCTCATGATACTATCTATTGTGTAAGTGAGGTTTATTTTCCAAGGAGTAACTCCGATTTTTTCATATAAATGTATATTGATAGCAAGCTGTTGCTTAGTTACACACCCAAGAGTTAATAGTATAACCGCTATGTTTCTGACAATGTGCTTGGTCATCTTATGGATGCAAAGTTCAATACAAAATTCATTCTTCTCTTTCCAAGTTTTTGCTTCCTACTCACTGCTGAAATAAATACATGACCCAATATGTCAACCAGTCACTACGTGTATCTTTCTAACCAGGAGTAAATATTTAGACCTCAAACATTCACAACAACCAAAATGACCAACTCTTAAACCCAAGGTGAGCTACAGATTTGGCTTTGTAGGTTGATTAATATGACAATGGGATTATTATTCATATTGATAATCACATTGTTTGTCCAAATGTCAATTAACATCACCTTGTAACAAAAGTATAAATTATTACAGCTTTACACTAATACAGCACCTGCAAAAGCCTTAGTCATGGTAACATGTATTTTTGTGTGTAATAGTAGCTCCCATTATCACAGTTTTTCATTCTTATTTAATGGAAATGCACTGGCTGAATATTAAAGAGCTCCTTTGCTATACTGCAATCCTTTACCGACACTATAATATGACTTGGTATCACCCCTGGTTTGCATGCCCAGCCAGCTACAAGCATTAGAAATGACAAATCTGGTCAAGCAACATATACATAGAAATATTTTTTCCTATTACGACACAGAGATCTTTAAATATAGCAGGGGCGCGCTGTTCTGAGAAGCAGGCATTGCAAATTGTTTGTGACCCAGTACTTATTGTGACGATGGCTCTCCTGGTGTGTTGGAGGTGTGTGATGAATGAGATTCTCTAATACAGGGAGACATTTCGGTGGCATGCAATTTTAGATCCTCATATTGTGGCAACAAAGTGTACAAGTTAAGGTCTACTGAATATTCTCATCAGTAATTATAGTCTGCAGCCCATGTATAATAAATTCAGTGAATAATACGCCTAAGCAACATCCTCAGCACAATGCAAAACGCGGGATTGTTTTCTGCCTGGATTCTTTCACTCAGAAATGTGACTTCACCATCAGCGTTGTTAATTTAAAAACGCTAAATATCTGTTTCCCCTCATGTATCAGGTTAAACTTTGTTTCCGTTTCTTTCTCCGTCATACACACATTCTCTCCTCTTTTGTAAATTAATGCGCCGCAAAAAACCAGCAGGGTGCAGACATGAGCTTTCTGTAAAAAATAACCTCTATCAAAATAATCTCTCTGATATTGAATTTAACAGTGAACTTTATATGGAGCAAATCACACTGCAATAAGCTCTCGCATACTCTAGTGTCGAGTTTTATCTCTCCACGAGTAGTTCTATAAAGGAATAAAGATGAGCTTTTTCCCCCCACACAACTCCCTTAGATTAGGAAATCTGACGTTTCTAGCACTACTTGTGCACGGACAGAGGAAAAGTGGGTGTACACACTAGTTGTGCTGTGTGGCTCTGTAGTGCCTCAGCTCAGATGAGCTCACCCAGCCGATGCGCACATCGTAGTATCCTACCAATGTGAGAAGGCGTAAGGACGGCGAGCAGCATCCTGTAGTCAGTGGGAAGTGTGGATGCTTTGGTACAAAGGAAACCGAGTTTCTACTACGCAAAGTAAATAAAGGGACGCGTAAAGGATTGCGCGCCAAACTGCCTCATGTTGGAAAGATTTAGTGGCTTTGTAGGTTGCCTCCACCGATGGGAATCTACTCTTTTGTGGGAGACGGGACTGGACTTCGGGTTGAGCGGTTGAAGAGAAGAAGCGTACTTTAAACACTCTGGTTTTCATTGCCTTTTTTTCTTTTTCTCTTCACAAAATGCCAGGATTTCGTCCATCATACGCTGCCCAGTTCCAGTCAGGCTGCTAATTTGGAAGGACGCCAGACCTCCAGCCTCTCATATCTGCAAGTTCAGTCCAATAAATTGTGACATTGTCTGTCAGCCTTGGAATTAGAAATCGATACTCGAGAAAAGGGACGCATTGTTTTTCCTTCGGAATTTTTACGGTCTAGTTCCAGCTATCCTTATAAATATGCGGTTTGGTTGGATTAGGGTGGTTTGGTCCAGCTTCACGCTTTTTTTAGCTGGAGCAGCGTTGATAGTGACTGATTATTGCTGTTGAATTTGTCCATGCAAGACTCGGGGTGGAAACATGTCTGACCACTTCTTTGAGAGGATCATTGCTATCAGAGATGGCATTTTGGTCCAGCACTTCGGTTTTCACCTCTAAAGTGCCCCGGAAAATCTTATTCATGTTCACCCTCTCCCTGTCTGTCACCTACTTGTTCTATAGCTTGATGAGCTGCTACAACTCGCTGCAGTTCCCTCTGCAAGAGACCTATGTGTATCAGGGGAGGCTGGTGACAGAGGAGACAACTTTTGTGACATTGAGAGAGAAACTTTATTCCACTTCCCAGGGCTTTTCTGAATTCACCGAATCCGAGAGAACAACCCCGGTATCCATCGCGAAAGAACATGCCGAGGCCGAACAAAGGACAGTGGAGTGGATTAGGACTCAGCCGTCTCCAACTAAATCGGCGGCGGCGTATCATACCACTGCGCTGGAGAGGGAGCACCAGGAATTCAGCACCACGGACAGCGAACTCAGGGTGAACTGCACCTCGGATTACGGAGAGAAGAAACTTCCCCAAGCCATTATCATCGGGGTGAAGAAAGGGGGAACCAGAGCCCTGCTGGAGGCTCTCAGGGTGCACCCGGATGTCAGAGCAGTTGGAAATGAGCCACATTTCTTTGATAGGAACTACGAAAAGGGGCTTGACTGGTACAGGTGAGTTACCTTTTCAATCACGTGCAGTTGTTTGTAGAAGGTCACGCATATATATATATATATATTATATATGCAGGCGTACATGCTTTATTAGTTAATTAATTTTTCCGTGTAGAAATGACATGTATGTAGATGACCGTGTATAGATGACATGTAATCCCATTCACGGAACATAATTTCAGCCATCACGGCAAAACTTTTCCACTTGTCAATCTGCACTTTCAGCTACATTAGCTTACTTACGCTAAAATTACAAAGCAGAGCCTAAAAGGAAAAACGTCGCACTGTTATTCTCTATACCGATTTTTCATAAATACACACTGGAGACAACGGCATGCTGAAAGTGTCGGAAAAATCGAATAGAGCAGCTTTAGAGAGTGGTTTCTGTACCAGTAATACACATGATTTATGACATTTGTCTAAAACATGATGCTGTCCTTTAAACGAATCAATTTGAATTCTTCTCCTTCTCTACTACATGGGTTAAGTGAGTTCTATGACTTTTTATCAGACAAAAACGAGACGTGGTTTTACTGTTTTTATTTGAAGCTTTCCCCGGCTTTATCATAGAGTTTATAATGAAAACATATTTAATCCCATTAAAAACCCACAATAGTATTAAAAATAGCAAAGAGTTATACATTGTTCACCTGGTGTCTGCCATATACCAGTGGATGTGCTGTCACACAGGAGGTTAAAGGTTAGACAGGGGATCATCATCATATATTTTTAAGATTTTTAAGTTATTTATATCCATCTTATACAACATTTTATTTTTATTTTTACAATTTAGCTAATTTATTTTGAAAGAGCCAATTTGGGGCTCCATTTGTCTCCCTTTATCGACCAATAAAACTGAAACACACATCACTTGTGTGTTTCAGTTTCATCACGAAAAAAAAAGATTAAAGAAAGCCTATCATAAATAAACAATACATCGTTGATAAATTGTAAGAAATTTTCACATTTACATTTTGACTGTGAAAATATGTACTTACAATTCTGTACACAGTCACAACCATGCACACAAAAGCGTTACCGGTTTTTTAAAAAAAGGGTCAGATTGTATTTTTTTGTACGTATACTGCTTATTACATAAAGATATCCCACAAATATTTAAATATATGTCAATTTATATTTTGATTTTATGAGTCAAAACATAAAACCAATAAAATGAAACCATGAATTGCTGTAGCAACTGCTTTCTTTTATTGTCCTTCCATCTACTTGACTAATAGTACCATAAAAGCTTGATTTCTTGAAACACTCTTTGTTTCCACTACAACCAGTTCTCGGTTATGTGAGAATTATTTACACAACCTTTCATGTGTGGTAGTTGACATTCACTTTGACTCCAGGTTTATTTGCCAGTGAAGAACCTGTTTATCACTAATGTGTTTATAGGAGAAAAAAAAATCAATTTAGGAGTTCATTCATGGTCAGTTGGTCATGGCTCAGTTAGGCGTTGTTTTCACATAATGATGTTTGACCAGGGGAATTTTCTAATGGAGTCAATGAGCTGATGAGAATGACACTGACTCAAAGTCCCTTCTGTTCCTCTGTAGATCTAAGTCTGTTACACTGGTGTTTGGGTTGTGGAACATCTGCTTTCATCTCACTGCGTAGACATGGGAGCTCTCAGGCTGTTCATTTATCCTGTGCTAATGCAAGCTGTTTCATTATGCTTACGGTGAAAGGCTCATTAGACAGGAGGATGACATGCTCACATAAATAATAATAAATGCACTTGTGTGTTTTAGGGCCCCTGGGCTAAATAATTCCTGAAGGGGCATTTCATTTTGAACATTCACCTCAAAATGACACAAATAAACACGCAAGAAATATTTTACGTCGATGGATAGGCTTCATCGAGAAGGGTGTGATTTTGACTTGCTTCGATGGTCAAAGTGAATAGATATATGCTTTAATCATGAGTTGAGTCACCCTTTTGTCATTGATTTAAACATTAATTCAGGCAAAGTTTGTTTGTTTCTAAACACTAAATGATGTATTATATTGCCTCTCTCTTCCCTGTCGGTAATGCTCTGGCTAATGCGCACTTAATGGAAGTGAAATTATGATCACATACTAATGTTTGCAACAGTTTGACATTGCTGTAGTTGAATGAGACCAGTAATCTCACAAAATGGAATTCATAAATTTGGGCCTGTCTCACTAACACCTGCTCTGTATTTTGACAGCTATGATAGAAGATCTATAAGGAATATATCAGTCTGACGACATCCTATAAGTACATAATGAAATGCCTGGGCTTAATTTCTGACCATGTGTTTTTCTGCCGAGGGCTGGTATAAATACAAGATAACAGAGCTTTATGGTTTTCTACACATATCCTACAAATGTTGTTAAAGTGTCTTTAGAATGAATTGCGATTGTGTTTGTGTTTTTCTTGTTTTTGTTAACTACCTATGTCATATCATGGCATTGCACAGGTACATTTTACATTTACAGATGTCTATGCATTTTGATATTTTTTCATGCAATTTTGTGAAATTAAAATACATAAAAAAATGCCAGGATCAGGACACAGAATGCATGTCTCTAGTTTAGTTTGGAAATACTGGTAGCACTAGCTTTTTTGGTATATCATGCAAAAATGACAGATAAAATTCCAAGATTTTTCTCTGCGGTACATCTATGAATATAAGCTCTAGTAAACTCTTGCTACAGATGTTATCTTGTACACAGCCATTTTTTTCTGGTATTTCAACTGTTATACAATGTTTCTTTACAACCACTCTTACAGAATAGGGCATGTTGTAAAACAAGGTCATATGCATAATTACATGAGTCTGTTGGAGGCACAATCTTGCTAACCCTAAGTAAGTTTTGAGGTTTGGATGTTTAACTGTGGAGTTTTAGGACTACAGTAATGGTAATTTACTTGTTGGAGCATAATATTAACTTATGCCAAACACGTAACTCACTCTAGAGTATATTACATTCAACACAGCAGGTTAATGCACATGAAAACCATTATCTACTGACCAATAAACTCTGCTGGAAAGAAACATTATCATCCCAGGAAAATCTCTTGGACATCTGTGTTCTGATAACAGATATATATATATATATTAGAATCAAATTAATCTCTGATCTTACCAAAATCGTTGCTAATACATGTGTTTACATTACACCAATTGTAATTGCTTCTAACACCCAAGCATAATAAAAACGCTCCATAAAGTCAGAGTAAGCAGGTCCAGATGTTTCACAAGGTTGGTTTAAACCTTTTAATAAACTGATCCGAAGAAAAAAAATGCCCAGTGTCAATGACTGATCGTGATTACTTTCTGGCTGCATTCCTTCCGCACAGGACAGATCATGTTGTCAATGTGTGGGGACATCTGCTTCTCCACGTCCCAAAAATAGCAGCTTCCAAGCTGAACTTCTTCATTGCAGAGTTTCCTTTGAATTCAAACTCGTAAATAATTAAAGAGCTAAGAGCAATGCAATAATGGCAACTGCTGTGCTGAACAAGTGATACATATCCGTTTTCAGGGAGCTGATCAAACACATGTGAAAGAGAAAAGATGCTTAACATATTCATCACTTTTATACATGTCACACTGTTCTGCATCAGTGCATGTAAACACCAGAGCTTATTAAAGCCATATTCTGTGAAAAGAGCTGACACAACATTTTTAATTGGAATGATTTCACTCAGAATGAAATGTAAAAAAAAAACAAGGATATAACCACAGTCAAAGGGAGTCATAGGTTCTCAGCAGGAACATATTTTGTATTTTTTTTTCCTGCTGGCTTCAAGCAGTTCATAAACAAAAGTGTAAAGCCTTGTGTATCTTGCCTTGATATTAGAATTTAGTAAGCCTTTCACCGGTTTTCGGGTTTTTTTTTTAAAGTTTTTTTAGTTAAAGGACCCTTTGTCTTGACAGAAATGGCAGGGCTAAATAAGGCCCTGCCATTTCTTACACACAATAAGAATGCATCTAGGCAATGTAGTACTTTAATTGACAGACAATAGTCAGTTGTATCCATCCTCAGTGATATATTTTGCATTTATTCATTTAGAATGAAAATAGCTTTTTTTGTAGGAAATGTAAGGAATGCACTCATATAGACAAATGTAACGGACCATCTACTTATTACAGCTACAAAGCTGTGGCCTATGGCTAAGCAGCGGAGGAACTGAATTGAATAGTTATTGATCGAGCTGCATAGACATAGTATAAAAATTGAATATAGCTACCGTGATGTCACCTGTTGATGTCTGATATCCTCTTTTTGAAGTCTTGAGATAAACACTTCTGTAATCGTGGTCAAGAAAAAGGGAGGGTCTCACAGTTGAACCATACACTTACTGGCTAATGACTTGTGATTTACATTTTGTTAGCCAATGAGCATGCCGTTTCGTAATCCTTAATCTCTGAACCATGGTTAGAGCAAATAAAACTTCCGTCCAAAATGAGTGACTGACCCTTCAAACTCCACATGAAAGTTTCTACATGGGTCTTGACAGAAAGCTAATTTCACAATGACTTCTATAGGTCCAGCTGTCTTTTTGCAGCCACAGTTATTGCCGTCAAGTGGCCGAGAAATAGAATGAATGTTTAATGCACTTCCACATTAGCTTGTATTTATTTTATACTGTCCATGGACAGCAGAGCACTGGAGACACACTGTACGCCTCAGTACTTGGCGATCCTGCTCTAAACTTTATGTCGTTTGCCATTTTGTGGCTAATTTGCATTGGTTCCTAAACACTTTCACTTTGTAATAATACCACTTACAGTTGTTGGTGGAATATCTAGGAGGGAAAATCTTCCTGGAACTGACTTGTTGCAGCAGTGGCATCTTATTACAGCCAAACTCGATTCAGTAAACATTTTAAAATGAGCCATTCTTTCACAAATGCTCATACAGGCAGACTGCATTGCTGTGTGGTTGATTTAGACACCTGTGGCACAGGGACTAAAAACACCTGAATGCTAAGATTAAGAGGTATGGCCCAAGACTTTTTTTTCCATATAGCGCATGGTTAGATTTAAAACAAAACTTGAGTTGATATTCCAAGTTGATAACCACTAGGGTTTGCTTACTCTTCATAGCTTTAGTGATGTAAGTGTTGAAGTATAGAAAATATATGTTGGTCAATCTACGTTGAAAGGGTATACATTTTTATTTAATCATTGTGTCTGATCAAACCAATAGGCTATGAATAAAAAAACACAGAAAAAACACACTACATTAACAATGTGTTACCATGAAATCATTCACTATAGTGCTATAAAAAAGTCTGTAAATTACGGTTAATTTTTTTTAAACTCTGTTTGTATGTATGGTGTACATAACCTAACCACTTAAATCTAAAATTACACATAAAAGAAAAAAACAAAATGAACTTAATGCAGTTTTCTATGCATTTTCAATCACCAATTCCAGTATTTAGATCATATGGAGAGCTAAATACCTTCTGAAATATCTATCTAGTGTCCTATAGTCTATGTTTTAGCAAAACAATATAAAATACCGTATTTATAATGTAACATATCATACTCTTAGATTGCTTAATTTGCATACAATTATACTAATTTATACTGGAGAAAAGTAACCCATTGCTAAAACCTTAGCAGCTGGAGAAACTTGAGGGATCAAAATGCAAAACTAAGCTTTTTTTTTTTTATAGAGAACTTGGAAGGAAAATGATAATTTCACACATTTTGTATATTTCAGAAGATTTTTAACTTTCTAAAATTGTAGCATAAGCATGCATTTCTTTTGCAAAAGATTTCTGACTGGATTTGAGGTTAAAGAAGTTTTTAGTTTTTTTCAAGACTATAAAAGTTTAGTTTCAAACCCACCACATGTGATATTCCGATTAGGTTTCCAAGTTTAGTGTAGGCCTGGTATAAACCTCCATAGACAGTCCCAGATTGGGGACTGGTGCCGCGTTCTTGTTTTTAGCACTCTTGGATAGTTTCTCCAGTGTGTTTTGAGCTTACTTGAACAAGCAATTTGCAATGTAGTGGCATCATTACTGCTCACAGAGGACTTTCATCAGCCAATTGGCACTTTTAATGCTGCCTCTATTTCTGAGGAAAGAGGATAAGCCATCACCACAAGGATTTAACTTATCTGTTCTCTTGAGCTTGAGTCAACCTGGTGCAAACGCCCATGCTGGAAAAGGAAGTGTTAGATGCTTGGTGACCAACACAGCAACTGTTGACTCCAGCTCTGCCTGTGCTCACGCATACAGTACTTCAGTGGAAAAAAAAATATGTGCATCATAAATTGTGCTAAAGAATTTAATTGATTACCAGTCATTCATTAAGATTTGTGTCTGATGTGGGTAAACACTCAGCAGGAATTCACTTTACGCTGATTTAATGAGCACCTATTAGAGAGGTTGACTGTTTGGTATTTTCGTCACTTTTGCAAAATGTCAAACAATGGTGTTTACATTAATGTTAACTAATAGGGTTTGTGAGGAGTGAGAAGCACAGCAAGAGTCTATAAAGAAAAAAACGATGCTAAACTGCTGTCAAAAAAGCTTCAAAAATTCATGTATCGATAAACAAGGCAGAAAACTATCCATTTTTGGACTCACAAATGGTAAATGGACTAGTACTTACATAGTGCCTTTCTACTCAGTTGAGCACTCAGAGCTCTTTCTACAAAATCTGGGGTTCAATATCTTGCCCAAGGTTTTTTTGGCACGTGAACTAGAGATCAGTCCGCTGACCTTCCAATTGTTCAATGACCTCCTGTACCACCTGACCCACAGCTGTCTAATTTTTATTATGCTTCTAATTTAAAGATAGTTAAAATATTAAATTCCAAAATAGAAAAGATATATTTTTCCAAACTTTAACATCTAAGGTGCATAGAATATTAATACTAGGAGTATCTGCCTACTACACAGTGGAAAAAAAAACACAATTTTGGAACATGTCAGATTGTCCATTTCAGATTAATTCTATTTGAAAAGCATGTGTATCCAGATCAAATAATACAGCAGAGAGCACGAGGTTTCTCATCTATTGAGGCTCAGTGTAATTCTGTTCCACACTGATGAATACACTGCAAAGTCAGTAGTTAGATTACTCTTTTCACAAATCAGAATAGCTTTCTGCCTGCAGAAAAGAACATCATATGGAGCAATTATGTTGTGTATTATGTGATAAATATGTAATTAAATAATGTTAAATGTTGAAGCCAGAATGCAATTTGCAAGCAATTCCAAGATTCAAGGTAATTAAAAGTGAAATGCACACCAGTTCTGCCTGCAGACTCATATTAAATTTGTGCAGCCTATCTGTATTATGTATAAAGGTGAACATTCGATAAGAGTCTGCTGTACAGCTACATCAACAGAGTAGATTCAAGCCAAATCCTATGTGAAATTCATCAAAAATCAATATGACTCTGAAACAAAGATGCTGGGTAAATTTCAAGTAGCTCTGTCTCTGTGTGCTAGTACATGCACCTCATGAGTACATGTGCTGTGTCTACCCTCCATATGTTTGGATAACCTGTTACATATTGAGTTTTCTTTGTAACCCTGGATGTCAAATTTGTCAGAGTGACCTACTTCACAGGGTGTAGGGTTATTGCCCTACCCACTTCAAGAGTTTATCATTCATTAACAATAAAAATATATATTTAAATTTCATTCAAATTTTATCCAAATAAAGGTTGCAAATGAGAATCAAAAACAAAATGTTATTTATTCTTCTTAATTTCCCAATAAAAATATACACATTTCCTTCAGCTTTGTGCCAAATTTTTCCTCTGAACGTCTGTGCTCAGTCTGCAGTGGCTCTATGCCCCACCAGTGGGCTCTGCCTCACATTACTTTTTAAACAGCTAGAAATCCATTTCCTGAAAAGTATGAAGCTGTTCTATGAAATGTGTCCAAAAGTAAGACTCGTTGACCCATAAATAATAAAATAATGTAATACAACATAATTTAGATGTGAGGTACAGATAAACACAAATTGATTAAGTTGAATACTGCGATGTACAATAAAAGAATCCTCGTATATGCCAGTTAATGGTTTTCCTCACAGTCCCAGTCACAAAATCTTATCTTTCCTCATGTGGTGCTTTTTCCATTGTTATACCTCTCTGACCTGTCTTCCCCATGTGATGTTTTTGTGTAATGTATGTATGGTCGGAGGGTAAGATGGCGCCGCCATTGCGTGCAATAGGTCGGCAGCCTTAACATGAAATTTCCCACTTGTGGGACTAATAAAGGTATCTTATCTTATCTTATCTTAAAATAACTAATCAAAATGTAGAATGTATCCTTTAGTCATATGGGAAAATATTGGAAAAATGTAATTCAAAGGTTTTCTACAGGTTTTGCATTCAACTTTGAAGATAATTGCATATAAATAAAACTTGTAAATTAAAAGAAAGTTCATGAAAATTACAAATGATGACATGAGTGGATCAACAGCTCAACACAGGTCTGCATGACTGTAATGTTTAAATATATTTAACCATATGATAAACTGGTTACCGGTGAGCCAGAACCAACATTTTTCCAAGATTTGGAAGCTGTAATATGTCTGTGTTATTAAAATGACACTTTGCAATAAAAGCTAAAGAGACATACCCATAAATCTTTGGGAGATGGCCCTACCTTACCATCTCTGTGCTAAAAAATCAAATCAGCATACCTTTCAACTCTATAATTGTCCCAGCAGATGTAAGTTTTATTCCAAGAAATTTGAAAACTATTTTTGTTCACCATCACTATGCATCACATTAAAATGTACTTGCTAAGTTCCATCCTTCTAAATCCAAGATTAATGTTGTGAAGATTCATCTTTCATTCCAAATTATAATATTTTTCTGAACTTAATGTAGCTTCTGGTGCCTAAACCTAAACAAGTGAAAGTGCAAAATGAAATTCTGTCAAACAAGGTAACTAAACGACCACCACTCCAAAATCCAAATTCACACTTTGCTGCACAGGACAGGTACTTTAGCATCCTCCATTAATTGATTAATTATTTTACTTACTATGAGGTTTAAAATGAATGGGGTTTTCAACTTTTACAAACTTCTCATAAGAAATGCACTATAATCAGTGAATCCTACACAGCTACATCCCTTTACCTCATCCAAGGTCATACAATAGAGTACGTTCAGTCCTCACCTTATCTTATCAAAGGAACATATCTATTTTTTGGACTGCACTGTGAAAAAAATCATTTTTTTTAAAAAAATATTAAACTCAGTGGAAGAAGTGTCAGTGTACAATGTCTGATTTAGCTGCTGCGGCACGTCAAAGGAACAGAGTGTAACGCAGAATAGGCATTGGTGTACCTGCAACCTTTGGTCATAAGACAGGATTCGAAACAGGAGGTGTGTAATGGAGATGTGAATCCATGGCCAAGCAAAGCAGCAGAAAGTCTAAATCCCGCATTTATCCCTTGTTTAGACCTGCTTTCCCTCTCTCAGTTGCTCCTTGGGCAGCTTAGCCCCTGACTCTTGCCACCTGACTGGGAGCCCATGACTCCACTCAGTGGGGAGATGGGAAAGAGCACGGTGGGCCAGATCCCGGAGTAGGCAGGATGCCATCCATTCCAGCTGGGCCTGTGTGCTGCTGCAATGCTTCCCTCTCCTACGCATTCCCAACATGGCATAATCTGCCTACGCCCGATAAGACAGTGCCAAGACTCGCAAGGACGCACCTCTGAGTGCTCCAGTGCCAGTACTGCAGTTGTAGAATTCAACTTTTTAATTAGCAGCATACCCCTGTGCTGTAAAGACATAGGACTGCTTCACTCAGGTCTTTCTCAGTGCCCACCCTCTTTCCACTTGATTAAACTCTCAAGGATCACAGAGCTCTGAGGTACCAGTTACCACAGGAGCAATCATGTTTATTTCTTGTTTCAGAATCTCTTCAGATCCTGCATAGCTCAGAAAATTTGCTCTTTGGATCCTAAAAACGGGAAGAGCAGCCTTTTCTTTTTTGTCTCTCTAATACACAATAATGTATAGGTCTACAACACTTGAGTTTTAATCTATGTTGTTGAATCAACAAAGCGATGAAGTCATTCTTTTTGTATTGGAAATGACTTCTTATTGCAACAGGACAATCCTTGGTAATTTATAAATATGCTGCTGAATATAAGAGTGTAAAGGTAGAGTAGCAGCAAGTAACTGCGCAATCTGAAATATGAAATAGTGTTTCACACTCTTTAATTTTAAGAAATAAGCAAACTGTTACATGCCTAAATTTCAGAAACCTGCACTGTCATGAACAAATGGGTGTATTTTTCACCAAAAATTGAAAACTTGTGTTACATGGATTATTAGCATAATATATAATCTCTCTCTCTCTCTCTCTGTGTGTGTGTGTGTGTGTGTGTGTGTGTGTGTGTGTGTGTGTGTGTGTGTGTGAGGGGGTGGGGGGCTATATCCAGTGTTAATTGAATAAGCTCAAAGTGTTAATGCTAGCTAATTTTAATAAACGACACTGACAAATGCAAAACTAGGGTGGCACTGGGATTGTTTTAAGGTGGTACATGCCACCCCATGCCACCACGTTAGATCTGCCCCTGTTCCTGTTACCTTTGAGCTGAACAGAGCTAGAGTGAAAATTGTGTATGCTCCGATGGGCTTTGTGTCGTTAATGTTCGCTAACTAAATGCAGTGTTCTAAAAGCAAAACACACGTCTTGCTGTTATTGTGTGATTTTATGCAACATGTATCATCAGGTTGTGAATTAGTTAACCTCGGGTGAGACCTCTGAATTTCAAAAAGAACAGGCACTAAGCTGCAACTATTCCGAATCGCTAATTAGTACGACTATTACAACATGATTCTCTGGTGTCATATTTTCTGCAGCAAATATTCTAATACAGTGGATAAACACATACTGTACATACCTCAGTGTAGAATTACCTTTCAAGAGGTTTTTTTTCCTCTGGTGATTTGTTTTGACTGAATAGAGGCTTCTTTTATTCCAGGACAACACATAGGCTTGATCTTATTCTAGCCATCTGTAATGTGTCATGGGAATTATGGAAGAAGTAATAGCGCTTCATCTTTTCTGCATATAGAAGAAGGGCGAAAAAACTCTTCAGCAGTTAATGGGTATAGCCAATTTCATCCTGCCTTTGGTTCTGTTCAGAATTCATGCACATACCTCCTCTTTTACACACACATTTGTCTCTTTCTCTTGCTCTGCTGTAGCTACACTCCAGTGCTTTCAAGTGGAAGTCTATTTTACTTATGGTTAGATTTTAATTCTCCATTTTTTCCCCTTCCACTGCTATGAAGTGGCCCCAGGTTATGGTTTGCCATAAAGGCTCATATCCACTTTTTTGTGTCCATCAAAACAGCTAGATACAATTTGCAGCAGCCTTCTCCTCTGCTGTTGCTGGGATAGACGGAAGGACTTGGGCTTGTGTGTTTGTTCCGCAACATGGACAGATTGTCTGAAAATGAAAGACATAGCTTCATCTGTTAAATTATTTATTTTGGACTGAAAATAAAGTATAAGCTGAAGTCATTTTATGCTCAAAGGGATTCATTTCTCCCAAAAGATTATTTGCATGCGACAGAATTGCCGTGATATGCTTCTAGTCTGGAGGAACAATGACTCTGTTCGGCAGAATGCTGGTTTACAGACGTCTTTAAATCTCTGCAAATAAGACTACCTTTGGGACAAATACGCATGTCAATCATACTTGTCAGGATTCCAATTTTCCTTTCCACATCTCCTGAAGCACTTTTGCTGCTCACGCTCCTTATTGGCTGCGAGCGATATGGTCTCAAGACACAAGCTGATGCATTTGTTCAGTCAAAAGGAAAACCTTGACAGGAATGGACATAGAGCCAAGATACAGGAACCACTGGAGATATGTTTCAAGCATGTGTCTATGGGAACTGATGGGTTCTTTTGTATTATAGGCTGAGGGATGAAAAGAAGGAAAGTGCATATGACGATAAACGCAACGCATTAGGTGTTTGCTACAATGCATTAAATATCTTAACATAAAAATTGGCCTGTTTGCTAATCATAGATGTCATAATTTTTAGAAACCATTTTTTCCCCACTAATTACTATTTTTGGTATTTTATGGGAATGAAAAATGACCGTTTCTAGGGGTGGTCCTTAGAGTCAAATGCATCTTGTGCTCCTCATAACATCTACAGTTCAGCAACGACCTGACAGACTTAATTCAATTATGGCTGTGTGATGTGTTGAGACTCCGGAGGTGTGAGCTAATTCCTCTGTTTACACCCCTGAGTCACTGTCACAAACAAAGACAAACACATTCATTGGCTTCCAGGATCTTGTTTGCTGTGATTGTCCCACCGCCTTTGAAGTTTCTCATCGCTTTATGTTGTTTACTTATTCATGCTCTTTCTTTCCCTCAAATCACCATGGGGTATTCCGTTAGACGAATTTTAGCACAGTGTGAAACAAAGTATGAGCCGAGTATTAGATGTGTAAACTGCTCTCAACACACTTCTTACATACAGTCAAGATGTTGCTATGCTGGATTGAATAGTGAGAGAATATTCTCACTATTATTTTGATTTTATAACTTGGTTGAAACATATTGCTGATGCAGTATGTGTTTGGTATATTGGAAGTCATTAACACAAGCTGTGGCATTTGCCAAACTCCTTTGAGACTTGGATTAAGCCAATGGAATGCAAAAGGAGGCTTTTAGGGATTATGCTAATTGCTAATTGCTATATCAGGAGGTGATTGTTTTTCCTGGGTAATTTGGATTATTGGTAATAGAGATTTAGGAGAAAGTTGACGAGTTCTGCTTTTCTAATAAGGCTCTTACCTGCTCTCAACCATAAAACCAACTCTTCTCTTGCACAATCTGTGACATGTATTTGTATCATTTCTATGATTAATAATATAAACAGCAAAGCTGGTAACAATTTATATAACTGAATGTTTTGGTTCCAACATAATGTTTTAATCACAACATAATATATTGTGTCTAATTGGAGTAAGGGTGTTTTTGTTTGTCTATAAAGAACATATTGTTCATCATTTTTTATTTAATTTTGTCTAATTTGATACAAACTATGGCCTGTTATTCTTTATTATTGCAAAACAAAACAGAATATGGATAGTACATTTTTACACCTAGACTACTGTCAACAACACAGAGCACAAAAAAAAAAAAAAAAAAGAAAGGCTCAACACTCGTGTATAAATAAGGGTTAAGAAAAAGGAAAATTTACTAAAGAGGTAAAGTCAATTTCTTTTATTTATTTTATGGAGTAATAACTCCTTTTGTGCAAATTAGTAGCTAAAGTAAGAGCTTGGTTTCAGGGGTGTACAGGGAGCACAAAACATTAGGGGAAAGAACCCTAGTTTATTTTTTTTAATTTTGTTTATAATGAAGCCCATACAGCCGATAGAAGTTCTTCAGTATGTGTTGATACAAGTAAAATCAGGTGCTAACTTATTATGCTTATGTTTCTGTATTATTTTGTTTTATTATGTTTTTATATAAACTGAAAGAAACTATCTAACTTGTTAATATTAAAATCAACAAATAGAAAATATGCTGTCACTGTCTCCTAATCAGAGACATTTTTCCTCTGTTTCCTGAATCAACTTTTGTTTTCCTGAGAGATTTAGTAGTCAGACACAGACAGAATTGCAAAATAAAAACAGAGGTTTATAAAGAGCCTATCGAAATGGTCATTGTTTTATGGCTTTAGGACATTTGTTGCCTAAACCTAACAACACGAGTGTCCTTTAAAATATCATATTCTTAGTGAACACTGGACTAAATGAATAGACTCTGCAACTAGTAAGATGAAGTGAGCATTGTTTGCTCTCAGAGCCATGCAGTTCCTCACTGTCTATGATGAACTGTATACAGTTTACTTACAACAAAAGTATACAGCTTGCCGGCATTAGTCAAAGCCAGTCCATATGAATATTTTATCTCATGAGAGAATATTTTTGTTGGAAAAAAAAGAGTAATGTGTGATTTTATAGTGCTATACAGTTATTCAGTTATTTTGTAACGTGGGAATGATTCCGCTTAAAAAAAGGCGAAGCTCTGGGAAGCTCAATTAGAACAGTGAAAGAAATGAACATGAACTCATTTTATATTTGTAGCTGTGAAATTAGATCAAAACGATAAACTGTGGAATGTGAATGTGAGCTAACCTGTTTGTACTACTTTTTCACCTTGTACTGTGTGATATTGCACTCAAAAATAATCACGTGTAATGTGTTTTAATTTTATACATATTTTCCCTATATTTGGATTTCACAGAATGTCTCATACAGGTCCAAAACAAGCAAACACAACACATTTTAACGGCATAAAAAAATAAGGCTTAATGACTCGTTTTAAATACATAACACATTTTTAATATGTAAACACACAGAGTTTATTTAGAATTTATTTATAAAGGTTACAATAACAGTGCACATGTTTTAGCACTTATTCCCTTATTCATTAAGGGTTCATTTTAGAATTTATCAGCCATAAAAACCTATTCGTCCAAACTGTGATGAAGATTCATAACGGCTATGTTACATTGAGCTTGCACTAGTAAGATAAGAATAAGAACTCCTCTGCTTTCAAAAGACAAAGACCAAGTAAACCATTTCCATCCTTCATTTATTAATAGACTGTTATTAAACTGCTCATTGGCTGACACTTAATGGCTCATTTTAGCCCTTTTATTGCTTTTATTTGAAAGAATATATTTATGACTTTTAATATAAAGAAACACTATTTTTATCTTTCAATATAGTTGAGAGTGCTTTGCTATTTTAAAGGCTTTAAATTATTGGATTTGACTGTACTGCTTCTGATTAGTAAGACACTGACCTCTTAAAAAAAGAAGAAAAAAAAAAGGCTATTTAGGCGCTTAACAAATACCAAATGGTGGGTACCTCATCCTCACTGCCAGCTGGTCAATACTGTGAGAGTGCAGTGAAGCACACCTCCATGTATGACGCTTTTTAATTTGTCATTTCAACCCTCACATGAGAGACTACAGGTCAGATCCCACATGGCGTGGGTGATATATAAATAATTTTTCACACATTACTTGTTGTTTTCTTTTTAAAGTAAAACATTATTTTATGTAACTACTCACCTGAGAAAGTAATTGGCTACATTACTTGTTATATTGTTTTCTAGTTACTTGTTGTAGCAAAACTTGAAATGTATTGTTACATAATTAACAGTTAACAATATAAATCTTAGGCCCCATTCCTATACACTGACATCAGTCCCTATTCTAATGATCATGTACATGTGATCTTTTTTTTTAGCATTTAACCCTTGTATGGTGTTCGGGTCTGTGAGACCCGTGTTCAGTTTTTTTCAAAAGAAAAATTAAACAATTAATTATTTTTTCACGTGTAAATGTGTTGTGTCTTTCCACTCACTCCACTTGATTATAACTGATTTATTTATAACATTTTATATAAAAGAAAAACGAGAAGCACATTAATTCATAAATGTGATCTAACAAAGGTAAAGGGAAAAAATTAACCATGTTTGCTGTTCATATGTCTTGTAATTGGGATGAAGTAAACATCTGTTGAGTAATTTAACATAAAATTGTTTGATAGTGTTAATTTGGAAAGCCAAAACTCTAGCGGGTCCACCAGACCCATGAACACTGGCTGAGTAACAAAAATACGAACACCACACAAGGGTTAAGAGTAAAGACAAGGCCATCAACACAAAGTAAAACTGAAAACGAGCTCAGAGACTTAAGTTATTGCCGCTGGGATTCTACTGAAACATATACAGGTAGAAATGGAGGCTGCAATGCAGGGTGGCTGGTCATCACTCTCGTTGTTACCTACTGAAGATCAGACTCTGGGACTGGTCTGGGACTGGCAGACACTTAGCCTTAACAAAACTCTGGGTTCTTCACAAGCTTTGTGTTGCTTACTAGGAGCCAGTGTTGTGCTGTCTGTGTAATGCAGTTGCTACTGTTCTGCTTGCAGTTGGCACCACTCTTGCCATTTTATGTTATTGTAACATAAGTGTGCTGGTAAAAAGGCATATTTGATTTTTTTTTCTGTCCATTCATTTAGGTAATCGACGAACCTTTGATACAATAGGAACATAATTTTAGCTGTAATGTGATTACTGAATTTAGTAAATCAATGCATAAAATGATATTATGTTACCAAAACATGTTATGCAGTTACAATAATATATTTTTTGTAACGTATTACACCAACCATTGGTCATTTGTATACTTTATTTTGTATTACTTTTGCTCTTCAGTCGTTCTCTTTAGCCCCTCTTTGGCCTGTATCTGTAACACGTCGTCCTTTCAGCATAGGAACAACCTGCACATCAATATCCATGAAGAATTTGTGTGACCGGCTTTAATTTTAGCTGTATAGTTCAGACTATGGAGGCCTTCAAAGGGATATTCCCATCTTTGATTGGACATCCAGAAAAGCTCTAAATTATAAATCCCATACATTCTGAAGTCTTTATGCACAATTTTACTGTTTTTCTAGAGAATCTATGACTAGTTTTTATATATAGGTTCCCTTATACCTTGTTGTGTTATGCCAGCTGGGATATAGTTGATAAATTATTCTATTGCAAGTTTGAAAAAATGAGATTTTAGGTGTGTGGCTTCAGATAATGCCATTGTTTCCAAAGATACTTCATGCCAGAACCTACAAAGATGCTGTTGCATTGTTGAAAGTCCTACAACTTGATCAAAATCAGCAAGACTAAATTGGCTGCTAGCTCAAATGGCCTTTATAGCCTCTGAGGAAAATAAAATACTGACTAACGCCTTTAAAACTTGATGAGCTTTTAACATTAGATTGCAGTGACTGACACCTTACTATTCAATCAGTATCCACAATTTTGAAGGTGTTTTATTTGAATAATATCTCGGGAAAACCCCCCCAGAAAAACACTTCACACAAGCCAAGAGCCTTAAGCAGATTTGTGAGTAAAGTAGTCAGGGATCCAACAAGGTCAGCCTGGTATCAGGCAACAGAGGATGAATAACAAGTCAAGATATTTTACATGTTTTCACTACTGATTTTTTGCTTTTTGCATGTCTTTCACACCGTGATTGGCAACCTCACCCTGACCCTAACCATAACCTTTTCACATGCAGAGTTAAAATATGCATTATTAATTTACGCGATATGAAAGAATCTTTGACTTCAAAATATGTGCCGCACGAATCTCCCAACAGTCAATTTCTACTTATTAATTCAACTTATTTATTTTATGTCTATCTGACAAAAACATGCAAACTAACTACTAACTGATTTTTGAATAAGCACATATGTACTTTTAAGCAACTGCCGAATACATTGACGCTGTGGCGCGCAGTAAACATTTTGTCTTAATTGATGTTAGTAATGAACAAGGACATGCCTTCCATCTTTTGTTTCAAGGTCACTTTGTCATTACAGTCTTAAGCTGTGTCCCCTGGTCTTTATAAAGGACCAACTTACCATGAAAGAGTATCTGGGCCGAGGTGAGAAGGTGGCTGCTGTAACTAATGGGTTTATTTAATTTAATTTATTGCTCTGGCTGAGGCATCATATGAGACATGCTGGTCACTGTAAGATTGAGAGTTTTTTCCATGAAAGAAAGAGAGATTAACCCTCTTTTCAAAAGGCCAGAATACACTCTCATGTCATGCTGTAATTTTTTTTTGGCTAGATAGCTGGATGTATAAATCTGCAGAACTAAATGAATATAGGTTTGTGGTGAAATAGGGTTCTCAAGCGTATTTTGTACAAGCCTTCTAATCAGCGTCACACTGGGGCCATGCATGCTGGGCTGGGAATCTGTAATAAATGAGGGCTTTGTCAACATGTCCACTGTTGGATGATGTAAAGTTGCGTCTTTTGATTTCAGTGTGTAAACTGAAAGGCACTTCAGCATATTTTTTTACAAGTAAATGTTTAGCATTCACTGCTATCTTTTTCATCTGTTAGGTATTTCTGTGGATTGAGGAAGGCATTCTCTTTTTTTGCCTTGGGCGTATTAAAATAATTAATCTATCCTTAATACCATTATGGTGGCTACATGTCAGACCAGATCTCCCTCTTAACACATTGTCTCCAATTAACATTTTCCAAATTTCTGATACAATCTGCAGAATACAAATGAAGCAGTACTAACAGCTGCTAGCTCTGTGTTGTCTCTGCCCTGTGCAAATAGGGTTTTTTTTTTCCTAATCTGTTTTGTAGTACACCTCATTTTTACAGGAATAAACATGCATGCTCTGCACACTGGGTAAACTCAACAAAGGCTTCGGGGTTTAGAAAATTAATGTGCCATGATAATTAGTTAAGCAATGGAGCAATGCCAGAGGAAGGGATTTCACACCTTGAGTCTAATAATATATACCATAATTCTCCCTGGTTGTAATGTGCATATGTTTCTTCATGTTATTTCATGGTGTCAGTGTTTAGTGATCATCTCTTACCAAGAGAGCATTTAAAAAAAAAAACAAAAAAAAAAACATCTTTGTACGTGAGAATATTTTAATCCGTATCTGTTTGGATGTCATTAACAAATTTCATTGTTATACTTCATATATATGTATTCTATTTGGGGTGTCTGTATTTTTTTTTTTGGAACATCTAAACTCAAAACAAATCATATGAAAGTGTAAAATGCTAAAACATCTAGTAACAGGATGTTCAATACACAGTACATTTTCAATGTAAAACTATTTGTGATCTCATGGACAACACTGAATACAACTCCAAGGACACAAACCAATACCTCTTTCTATCCTGCTAGCTAGTTGATTGCATGTAATTTCCCTCACCTGGCATTCCAGGTGTAAAACACTTTCTGATTACATCTTCAAAGTGAAAACCAGCAGGCCTTTAGGTGCAGAGGGCTTGGAAAGAGAAGTACTGCCTTAAACACTCAGCTACTTCCAGAACCATCAACTCTAATTACTATCGTCCATGCCAGTGAATGTTTTTCTTTTAAAAATGTCACTTAGTATTAGATTTTTTTTATATAAATGAAAGACCAATTTTATTTTATTTTATTGAGACTTGTCATTCTTTACTTCACAGAGAAATGTCTGTACAGATGCAGTGGCAAATTATTCAAATGGATAATGAGACAGTGGGTTGCACAGACACTTTGACATCAGACAGCGCTGCCCCCTGCCCTGTGTAAGTGCTAAACCACAGAGTCAGGCACGGGTCTTTTTCTCCATAAAATCTTTGCTTTTTGTTTCCTTAGTTTTTTTTTTTTCTTTCATTTGACTTTTGAAAGCTCTAACACTGAAAAGCACAACAATGTCCACCGCATGTTCTGCCAGTTTTTGAAAGTTGCCGGAGAAATCGTGCAGTGAAAATGAATGTAATCGCCAGACCTCCCATTGTTTTGATACCATTTAAAAAGAAGAACAAAAAAAAAAGTGTAGGTCTCAGAGCTGTGAACATGTAAAAGAAAATCACAGCCAAGTCCTGTAATTATGTCTGTTTGCGTTCGCTAAGCATTTTTTGTGTCTTTGTTTGCCTATATCCTGCAGTTCATGTGTGAACCAAGAGTGAAATCTGACATATTACACATATTATTGACTTTTTTTTTTTAGCAAACACCTTTATACCAAACAACAATATTTAAATGTTCTTTTGGGCAAGTCCTTCATGTGCATTTAGAACATCTCAGATCCACCAAGTGGGACTTCTGGAGTTATCCTGTGGTGTCAAACATGAGTACTTTGAATCTATTTTGATTCTGGTTATGGTTATGTTGCGTTGTGGGCTTACACATGAAGCACTAGATCAGACCAGCACTAGGATTTGAGGCCAGGCAAATGCCCTGAAGTCTTTCTCATGTTACTAAAGCCATTCTGCAAAGCTTTTGTAGTGAAGTTGCACACATTGTCTTGTAGGGGAGGCCATGTGGTCCAGTAGCACCGTTGAATTAAAATTTGTTTATCTAAATTTTCTTTACACACCTTACATACAATTTTGATTCAACTTCAAAATATTTTGGCCATGAAAGACAAAGAACTGTTTGGCCAGAGGGAGGGTAACCCCTTTGACCAAAGATAAAACCATATGTTAGATATTATGATCAGTTTTGCCCCCATAATTCAGACATAAAAAGATTCAGTGCACTTTTCCTGTTTGAATATTTTGGATATTGCTGAGGTGAATGATTGTGTATCGATGCCCACTCTTGATCTTGATGTGGCTGAGAAGGCTTAGGCCAATGTAGAACAGCTGTGGTTGTTAGTAAACCTAAGTCATAGACTTATTTGTAGTTAGTTCAGGAAGTGTATAGGTTAGTTTGCCTAGTCACACTCTTGAGTGATTACTTTACTGAGCAGTAGCTGGTTTTCTAACCCTGATCCTGTTGTTTCCAATGCCCTTCTGAGCTTTGTTCATGCTCTAATCCCTGTGCTTACTCAGTGTTGCTTCCTGTGTTACTTAACAGAAACCTTCATGTTGTGGAGTGGCAGGTTATCACTCAGTATGTTGAAAGTGTTGTACCTTTGTGAGGATTCTTCATGGAAAAAAACATGGTCTTTCTTAGCCAGGCTGGGTGAGAAAGCACACTTCCTTGTGCTGCCAGGTGATCATGTCACCTTCTTCAGCCAGCAGGAGTGGATCATGTTAGGTCCTGGTGCTGCCCAGCTCTTCATGCCAGGCTATTTATTTTCTTGGCCTCTGCTTCTCTTCTGTGTCCCACTAGCCTAACAGCCAGAGCTGTGAGACTTTTGTTTGGTGAATTCTAAAGCCTTGTATTTCTTTTCCATCTAGCAATTGTCTATCACAGCATCCTAATGAATGAGTAACATATTTTAGGGCTTTCTCGATCCCAGCTTTCAACCTGTTAAAGACCCATCATTTATTTTGCAATGGTATGGCTGAGTTAATTAGCTTTCATGATTGTGATAGTGGGTTTTATTAGTTAGCTTTGTGGTACAGTTCGAGCATTGATTTTTTTTCTTTTTTGTAAGTTTTGCCACATATTTCACACTTGATCCAGTGAATGTATTTGCCATAATTGATGGTGGTGTATCATCATGTTCTTTAACACTGTTCTCCTATATCAGTGTCACCTTATGATCTCCATACTGTTCAGTGGGGACATTACAAGCTCCAGCTGTAGTAGTAACATCCTTCTATGAGGTTCTGAGTCAGAGTGATGTAAATCTGGTCATTTTTTTTTTCCTAGTGAATATTTCTATACCTGCCAATTTTTTTTTTTTTCGAACAGGTGGACTCATCCACAGACACTTTGTTTTAATTCACTAACTACCCTTTGGATCGACTTCAAGCACACTTCGAAGAAATAAGAAATGACTATCCTTCTATGGTGTCTGAAGGCATCTGTGTCTGTGTTGATAGCCAAGTATTACCAAAGGTTTGCGCTGATTGGAATTCAAAACTCATTCCATTTCAATACTAAATTAAAAAAAACAAACAGACAAACAAACAAAAGATGGTTACTATAGTTATATTATACTCTATGGTAACTGGAGTGATGTCCAGTTTTAATTGTAATAACTACCTAGACTGTGCCTGTCTAATATCTTAATAGTTTACTTTAATTTGTTATAATTTAATGTGATTGAAATATCTGAAACATTGCTGACTGTCTTAGCAAGATGTAACTTGTTCAGCAAGCTTAACAAGCATTTCAGATTAATTAGATTGCTGCTATGCAACAGTCCTACTTATTGTAACCAAGACCTTGTATGATTTTATAACTGAGGAATTTCATAAAGCTGCTGTTTTAAGCTGCTGTGTTCATCACCATAACATCAAATTTAAATATTTTGGTTTATGAAGCCTGTCAATTAAATGGAGTTCAGTTTTATTTAAAAATGATGATAACTGCCACCTCAAGGCACTTTATTTCATAGGGAAAAGACACCGGGATATTAGAGGGAAAACTCCAACAATGGGATGACCCCTTTAGCACTTAGTGACAATGGGAAGAAAAAAAACCTGTTTAACAGGAAGTAACTAGGCTCAGGGAGGGGGATCCCTCTGACAAATTGGAGGTAAGGGAAAACAGAAGAGAGCAGAGGTAGATAGGACAAAGTTAAGACATGGGAGGGAACCAGGATTTAAAATTAATTAAAATAGATGCAACAGTGGTGTATAAATGCATGGACAGTGAAAAAGAGTGAAGGAAAAAAAATGCTTGCATCATGACAATCCCCAGCAGTCTAAGCCTATTGCAACATAACAAAGGTATGGTTAGCATCACCTGATCCAAACATAACTACAAGCTTCATCAAAATTCAAAGTTTTAAGGCTATTCTTAATACAATATGGTACTAAGAGTTCTTAATATATGATAGGTCAAGACCTTATAAGTGATAAGTAGGCTTTTAAATTAAATCTGGATTTACAGGTAGCTAGTAAAGAAAAGCTAATATGGGAGAAATATGGTTTCCCTTTCTACTCTCTGTCTGAACTCTTATAGTCCTTTTCCACCTGCACCTAGTCGGCTAGTTACGGCTTGGTTTGGTTTTTAGGGTTTTCCTTCAGGTACCTGGCACCAGCTACTTTTTCGTACCTACTCAGCTTGGGTTCTAAGCAGGATCTCAAAATGTGAAGTCAACAGACTGCATGCCACCGATTGGCTAGTCACTGGTGTTACTTGATGAGTTATGATAGCATTTCCTTCACGAAAATCAAAGTAGGTACTACTAGAAAAGGGTGATTACTGCCATTACTGAAGGCTTTTTAAGGAACTTTTAGAACAACCTGATAACAATGTAGTAAATGCAACTGAGTGTTTCCTCTTCACTCACCTTTTATTTTATTTTATTTTTCACTCACTATATGTTTATACACCGCTCTGCATTTTATCATTAGTTATTATTAATCTATAGTTCTCTTCCACAGCATGTCTTACTCCTGTCTTCCTAATACCTGCGGTATGCTATAATTCTATAGCAAAATACTATAGTGCAACCTGTATTCAATGAATTTTAACAGGATAAAAAACCGTTCTGAGATTCCACTCTCAGAGGCCATAATAAGCCATTACTAAACTTCGCTAGTGCTGTATCTATACTGTAATGAATTGAGAAACCTGACTGGGATTCTTCAAATAAATCGCTCCTCTACAGATGAGTAGTTAGCTGTTTTAAAACTGCTCTTACAAGACTTTTTGAAATAAAAGGAAGATTAAAAATCAGTCTATAATTAGCCAAAACACCTGGGTCAAGTAAAGGCTTTTTAAGTAATGCTTTAATTGCCACCATCTTAAAAGCATGTGCCCATAATAATAACCCATTAATAAAGATAAATATTTAAGGCTGAAGCATTAATTAATGGTAGGACTTCTTTGCTGTTTCTTAGGAATGGGGCATGAAGTAATTACTGAACTGAACTCAGAACCATCAATGTGTGAGAAAGATTTTAAATATCAGCAGATTTAAACATTGCTGTACACAATATATCTGTGCCATGCGCATAATTTCTATCTCTAATGGTGAAAATGTAAATTTTCTTTACTAGTTAAAGACTTTAAAATGAGATGAATACTCAGTTTAACAGAGCTCTGACTCTTTTCCATCCTGACTCAATTGCTGTACAGAAATCTGGGGTTATTCTTGTTTTAGAGAGAGAAAAATATTTTTTCCCAGCCAAACAACAGTCTTCTAAATTAGTGAGACTCCATTTTTCTCCTCCAGCTTATGGGTTATCTACTTTGCTTGTGAGTTATAACAGGCAGTCAAACACCTCTGATTTCGAAGCTTTGTCTTTTAGAGGAACCAAAATAACCAGAGTGAAGATGTAACACTATTAACAAAACAATCGACTTCTGAGGGAGTATGGTTTAGGAGCTGCTCCTCGGTCTCAGCTGTATTTTTTTTTTCTAAACTTTTTATCACTAATACAGAATGGTTAGCATGGTACAGAATTTTCCCTGCCAAATATCAACCTGATAGATTGTTGACCCTGTGTTTAAGAACACCCTAACATGGGTTTTACATGGACATATAACAGCTGTATGGCTGCCTACTGTGTTGGTGTCTTATGCATGAGATAAGCCTCTGGGTGTGAGTCTATCCTCTTCCGGGCTAGTGTTGTGGTTTGTTATTTATTTATTTCCTGAGTGGATTCACTGACTTGCCTGGCCTTTTGATTACTGCATTCCCTAATGCCTTGATTTAATGCACTCTTGGAGCTCAGATATTGTGCTGGCAGCCAAAGACCACTTCCTTCAACACTGCCCCATTAATAACAACAAATAAATCAGGGCATACTATGAATTTCCTCACTTGCATATTGGACCTATTTGGAAGTGCAATGGGGCCATCTTTATTACACAGGAGGTATAATGCCAAACAGTTATCTGTTTATACTTCAATCCCAAGTCCAAACCATGAAATGATCCATATCTGAATTAATTAAAGATGTTATTCCCCATGGGATACTTAAATTTATATTGCATTTAAAATCCACAGAGCGTCCAAAATTGATGTACTAAAATAAACTTATTTGATTTCTAAATGAATTTAGTGAGAGAATATAATCTCTCATATGACACTATATTTGTTTCTATGTAGCTCAGTATGTGCAAATATGATTTCTTTACTGGCCTCCTTGAAATCTAAAATGGGATTTTTTAAAAGAAAAAAGAATCACGTTTGTAAAACTGTGACGTGCAATAGATTTGCCTTTGCAGGAGCCTGTTTTCTGCACATACAAATCAGATTTAATTTATCATCCAAGACAGAAGAATTATTATTGTTGTCAGCATGTGTTTATCTTGATTTGGCCCTGTATAATAAACTTCACTCAGCAAACACCTTTCATTGTATTCAAGTGCAAATGTGGGATCGAACCTTGTGTGTCTTGAGTTGAAACTGTAGACAATGCCAAATATCTTCTTCTGTTACCTGCACAGTCAGTTTCTTTGTAGCATGGATGCAAATTGCCTTTAAATCAGCAAAGCTATGTATCTGTAAAGGACAGAACTGACTGAAAACAGGGCACCTGTTTAAATGAGAAACTTCTTAATGACTGAAGGTGTTCATAATTCCCCAAACTTAGATCTGAGTTATGCATATTTATTCAGTGTTTGCTCTAGCTATGGCCATAAAGCCCAGCATATCATTCAAAAATGATATTAAGTAGAAATTTATAGCAAATTTTGAAAAAGTGAAATTTAGGTCAGTGTAAACAAGTAATAGAAGATCAATAAATACAAACGAGGAAAAAAACTGGACACCATTTATATACTTATAGTCATTTGTATTGTTTATATACCATTAATCTCCCAAGTATTCCCCTTTTCCCTCTTCACGTTAAAGCATAAACTGCTGCAGGCTGCTCTTATGCAACTAGCTCTGTCCATCCTGTAACAGAGGAAAGCATACACCATGTTCACATAATCCTCCCTTTAAAAGAAAGACGGAAAAATATAACAATATAGGACACTATTGTTCGTGGGTGAAGAGATATTTTTATGTATGTAATTATGGCGTTCTGATTTTGCCTTGGGTCGAATGTCAATTTCAACCTCCCATTGAAATAAAGCTGAAGTAATTAAAGGCTCTGCATTAATTACATAAATGAAAGGGTTCTTGATAATAGACATAAACACCATCAAAGTAACAGTAGAAACTTAATGCAAATGGGATCCTTAGAGAAATGGTGTGCTTAAGTGTGGTGTGTGATTGTGTGTGTATGTGTCTGTGTGTTAACATGAGGACTTCTATATGATTCCTGATGATGATGATTCTGTTTTTTTCAATGAAATTCAAACATGTTGGCCTGCCCAGCTGAATAATCAGCATCATTAGCCATTCTTTCTTTTTTCGTTCTTTTAAAATGTACAAACCCACTATAGAAGAGATGATTTTAAAGTGATTTAAAGGTTAGCCAATGAAACGGCTTTAAGAGAGCAGATTTTCTCTGAGATGTTAAGATATATGAATTATGTAGAATGCAATTATTCCAGTATTTATCATTATATGTGATATTCTTTTCTGCATTTGGGGAGGCAGGGGGTGCATGCATGACATTAGATATATTTAGGTTTCAAAATTACCAACAGCTGATTTAACCTTCCTGCCTTCTTGGGACCTTTTTGTGCCACTGCTATGTGTTAAATGGCTGCCATTTCCACTGTGTTCAGTGGAATATAACCAAACTTGCCACAGGATAGTTTTTACCTGTCAATGTTAATATTCCAGTGTGAATTCCTTAAATCAGCCTAAAATGGCTGAGCAGCAGAAATCCCCACACCCATCACCCTGGGGACCATTTTCTGCCCATTGACTTCCATTATAAACGCTATTTTTCAACCCCAAATTATCATCATATGATTTTATTTTTTCTTCTTTTCTTGGATGTCAATGAAGACTCAGGGCCTTGAAGTTTTAATTTTTAAATTGCAAAAAAAATGCAAAAAAAATAATGGCAGGTCAAAATGTATGTTGGTGCCAATCTTTGGTCCGTCTAAAGGCCTACTTATAATGACAATCACATATTACTTCAACTGGTTTTTTGTGGAAATATTTAGTTTCGTTTTTTGGTTTTTGGGGCTTATAACACAGGGCGCTCATGTAATAACACTGGGATTTGAAGGGTTAAAACAACGAAAATATAATTAAAACTTTACATGAATATTTCAGGGAGAAGTAGTTTTACAAGGTTGGCTAATTTAAAGTGGAATAAAATATGGATATATGGTCTTTTTATGGCGTGGCTGAGAATGGTCCCTAGGGTGATGGGTGTGAGTTTTTTAAAGGATGGCAGGAGGGTTAAATACTTTAGTGACAAAAAACATTGGCCAATTATCCGTTTTTCAGTTGTTCAATCACAATAATCTCATTACAACTCTGCAGTCAATGTAAGTGTATGCTAAGAATACAATTGGGAGACGGAGAGTGAATGGATCTCGTGTTTTCACTTCCATGCTCAACTAAATTATGCACTGGAGCATTGTTTATCCATCAAACTAGGCCCTGTTCCAGCAATCCACTCACAAAGAAATTCAGAATTAATTGGCAAGACTAAAGTAGAGGCAAAGCAAACAGACAACTTTCTTTCTCTGTCCATGAGGCAAAAAATATCCAGTAAGGGAAAAGCCAGCACTTGCTGTGTTTTATGTCTCATCCTCTCGGTTCTTATGCCAGAACACACTTGCTCTGTAGAGTGTTTAACCTCTGCACCTCCAGTTCCCTAAGACTCCAGCTGGAATATCCTGAGTAAAATTAATGTCATATGGTGAGCAGCGATTGAGGAGCCAAATGAAGGATCATGAATAACGGTCTGATAATTGGGCTCTGCTGCTGCTCTCTGTCGTCCCTTAGATCTGGGGACAGAGAAGGAATGGGAGTCAGGCAGGAAGAAAGTAACAGAGCTTACTCAGCAGAAGACCCATTTGCAGCAGAGTCACACACCACCTTCTACTTTCTACTCTTATAATTGGCCTTTAGTATACTGTTAAAGGACCTGCTGAGACAGATTGCATGTAAGTCACCTGTTTGTTCGTTGTTGTTGTTTTTAAGTAATTCTTCAACTTTGCTGTCAGTGGACCTCGTAGACTGTATTGTTCATGCTTGAGAGAAAGCAGAGGGGAGGGACTGCTGAGGAGTGCACCTTGGTGAGAACTGTGTTTACCCATAAGCCACTCAGCACAGTGACACATGCTTTCACTTTGACTAATAAATCATTGAAGGTCTGATGTGCATCAATGGGAATGCAGTGTCAGTTTTGATACTTGATTAGCATTTCTGTCACTTCGCCTTACGTTTAACACAACTCCAGCTGTGCAACTCAATTGACATTGCTCATGGTCATGACTATGACGAGCTATTCCTCAATCTGGCAGCTGATCGTAGCAACACATTGGCAAATGTGTAATTTCACTGAATATTTGAAAGAAAACTGTTTGTATCCAGTATACTGTAGTAATTAGAATATCTTGTTGTTCCTGGATTCTATTAAAGCATTTTTACATGATTTACAGTTCAAAATAAACCTTATTCAGCTTGTGTTTTAAGACGCCTCTGTTAGGGCTAGCGGGTCGGACTCAAGCGTAAGCAGCGGGTCACGTTTACAATCTTTAACTTTATTGAACACCAAGTGCTATTTACAAAGTGAGGGATTTGGGGAAGGGCTCCAACGGATCCATGAGTTGATGGGGAAAGGGACGGGTGCTCCACACTCGCGGGGTCTCAGCTGCTCCTCACGCTCTCAGCTATCACTCATGCTCAATCCTCCAAACTGCAGGGAACAGGAAGGGTCCAGGAATCTGAAGACAGGAAGGGAAGCAATCACTAAAGGTACGCAATATTGGACACGAATCTATAAGCCGGGATTCACACTAACGTGGTAATTCAATATCCCAGCGACGAGAGGCTCTGAGCTGCTGCCTTTAGTAGTGTCCAGAAACAGTGATAAGCTAAAGGTGAGTGATTAGTGGCAGATGTGCATGCCAAAGGCAGGAGCCCGAGGAGAGCTCCGCCCCGGCCGAGTGATGCAGGAGCAGAAGGGAGGAGAAACGAGAACAAAACAAAAACACATGTAGCCTAGCAGGGCTAGCCGGGCAGACACAGGGGCCATGACAGCCTCAGTTTATCCCTCGTCTCAGTTGAGCTGTTTTAACTTGTTTTTGTTCGTTTTTTCTTGGTTTTTTGCTTCCCAATTGGCTGTCCCTCACAAACTGAAAGTTTGAAAGAAAGGTGGCCCTGTAGCCAGAGTTGCTATTTATCCTTCAGCTGCCGATGTGACTCAGGTTTGTTTGTAGAAAATGAATTTGCTCACAAAAAAGTTAAAAATGTCACACAAGGCTTAAAAACGATACTCATCTCAATGTCCTCAACAAGACACCAGATGAGACAGTGTATCTAGTTTTGAGAGGACTCACAAGATCTTTTAAATGATCCATAATTCACTGAGTAGCACAATTTGTTTTAAAGATTTTTGGAAGAAACGTGTTCCACCTCACCCCGACAAGGGCAGTAGCTTTCAGCGCCTTTTCAAACGTTTGTTTTAAAAGAATGCTACTAAGCTTAGGAAAATGCCAGGCACTCAAGGTTTAACATGCTTAAAAAAACATTACCTAGATAATTTTATTCATCATTGGGTTCTGATGGTGCAATATTCAGTGCAATTTACCACGCTATCCTCAGTTTTACACACCACAATGTGCCAAAATCCCTGAAGATTCACTATTTTTGAAAGTCTGGTCCGACCAGTCATGACACGTTAAAAGTTGTAATCACACATTCAAGCGTTTCAATGAACGGTAGCTGAACTTTTTAACCCCGTCTTCTTGTTAATACTCATGCTTTATTTATACACTTTATGACTCAGAGATTAAAGTGAGCTGTTTGCGTGCCCAGTAATGTGGAAATTGTGGAGTGTATATTAAGCAGCATGGAGTATGTGGTTCACAACTCCCCTTAGAATATTATGTAAACAGTGTGCCTCTGTACACATATGGGATTTAGCATCCTGTCTTAGCATATGTTAACCTAGACTCATCTACCCCATCTGTTAAACTCAATTCAAAACAGCAAAGGATGTAGTGGGGTCTGTGGCACAGACTATGCAGTCAAACTGATGAAACATCAAATGTTTCTGCATACACTGATAGACAGCATCTTAGCTTACACAACCCTGCTCTTAGCAGAAGCATAAAGTGAATGAAATTATGAAAAAGAACAAATATTGTCACAAAAAAAGACTCCTTTATTCAAATGGATAAAATAGCACTCTCACAGCTGACCCCTTTTAAAGTGAATATATATCACTTTTGTGCTTTGGAAAACAGAATTATTTAGACTGTTCATAGGATCAAAGGTAATGTAGCAGTGACCTTGGAATTCAACTATAATTTAATTGAGGTAAGTGCTTGAGCCACATTTTCATGCACACTGTTAATATGGTAATGAGAGGATATGTTAATATCCACCTTCATTCTTGTCCTCATTCATCCTTGCTGTAGTGATACCTGTCCGTGGTAATGCCTGCTGCTTCCCTCCTGATAGAGGCTGTCCTGCCCCATCACTAACAGTAATGCTGTCACGTCAGAGCTAGAGGCAGCATGCACTTAACCCTTTCATGGGTATCACCAGCTTCCACTTAAAAGTATTATGTGCATATATGCATGCAGCTATGCAGCATTCCATAGCTAGAGGTTTAACAGAAACATTTGAATTAGTGGCAATATGTCTGTGTAGATTCTCAGTCATCCAGGTCATGGTAATCTAAGGAGCTTGAAAAGAATAGAGACTGGACTTTTGCCTCTTATCCGAGAAGCTTCTTCAGTTCTAAGACTAAATGATGGAGAGTCCCAGTTTTTTAAGTCGTCGTGGGAGTTGTCCACACTATTTATCATGTGGCTCATCAGAGGTTTGGGGTTTTGGATGAAACCACTTTGAAACCACTGTAATACCTTGCCTCACCCTATCATGTGACTTACTGAGATCGTCTGGTGCAAGATGTGAGGAAGGGATCTCAAACCTGGATTATAGGTGGCAGACAGTTGGTGTCGTGAGCCATACCGTCTGTTCAAAGGTGGTCGTTCACAGTGGACACAGATTGATTCTTTAACTCCTCTTTCAAACATCTATCTTCTCTATCCAAAATGTGAACATTAGCATCCTCAAAAGAGTGACTTTTATCTTGTAGGTGCAGATGTACAGCTGAGTCTTGTCGAGGAGGTTCTTCGATGTTGCTGCATGCGTTTATGAAGTGGCTCTTTGGTTTGTCCATTGTAGAAGTCTGAGCACTCATCACTGCACAGCACAGCATAAATTTCATCATTTAGTTTGTGTTTGGGAGTTTTGTCCTCAGGATGAAGCATTTTTTGTCTGAGTGTGTGGCTGGGTTTGAAGTGAGTACACAGTAAGGGATGGCTAGGCGGGGTCCCTTTGAAAGAGCCGAGCTTTACTTTCCACTTCCCTAATGTAAAGGTTGGCTACAATGATTGACACTGGGGAGCCCATGACACATCCATGTTTTTGTCTGTAGAAACTCTTGATTTATTTAAAATATGTGGTGGTCAGGCAGAGGTCTAACAATGCGCAAATCTGATCGGCGTTTTCTAGAGCTGTCCTGCTGTAGTTGTTTTCTGTCTCTACTATCTCAACTGTACGTATGAAAGTGAAATGAAGAGTGAGACACTATGGTTTCATCTGTATCCAGTGTAAGTTTCTGGACCTTGTTGATAAAGCAAAGTCCAACTGTTTGAGGCTATATAAATGTCAGTGGATAAAGCAGCCATTTACTGTTTCATTCATTCATACATACATTTTGTTCAGGCATTATTACACCTGTGCAATAACAAGTATAAACTATCTGTTGAGGTTATGAGGTGTATCACAAAATCAAGTTCTTTAATTAACTGCTGTAATTACTGTAATTACTGTGTGAAGGTTCAGTGTGACGTTTTACAACATTAATTCTGTCCATTTTTCAGATCATCTTTAAACAAGCATACAAGAAAAGTGAAGAGGCATTGTAGTATTGCTCCTGTGTTTGCACAGGGAGTAATATCATACTACATTTCATAATAGAAATAAATAAAAGATTAAAATAAAGGCCTTTTTTTATATACATATCTCATACAAAACACTGAGACTACTCAGTTATTTACACTGACAAAGAAAGGCATCAGAACAACATTTCAACAAGGTACATAAAACATCTTCTCTTCTCCAAAAAATAAAAAGCCAAGGTCAACGATTTACAGAATTATTTTTGTAAATCAACTAATTGCTCCCATTGGTTTAAAACACATCTAGTGATTCACTGGCAATGTGTCCTCATCTCTAATCCACCTGCAACCCTGAAGTATACATAAAGAAAATGGATGGCTTCAAACATTGAGAAAAGTAGTTTATTTATTTTTAAATTTTCAAAACAATCCTTTAGCATCCCATGTCAGCATCGATTCAATAAGACAGTCATTTATTGGTCTTGTGTACAAATAAAAAGTGGAATGCAGGCTCTATTACATGTTCTGCATCACCTTATATTTTCAGTCTTTCATTGTTTCATGTACTCGCTAACTTTATATATTAACAACACTGGTAATGCACTCAATAGTTACAATGTTCTTGTTGCATTTTTTGCAAAGGGCATCTAGTCTCCAAATATTTTTGATCACTGTGATTTCCTTGATTTAGAATTGTTAGTACATTAGTGGAACAAAATCCCGTTGATCAATGTGTGACACACAGTTTTCCATGGCAACAATAAACGACTTTTTCACTCAGCTCTAGCTAATCAAAATCAGCTCTTGACACTGCACAACAGATTAGCAAAAGAACTACCATTAAGTCAAAGAAAATAATGAGTCTCACTGCTTCCAACATTATTCAGCTCAAAAATGTTCATTTAATTTAATACTCTCTGATGGTGGGTAAATAGTCCTACATATAAATGCAAAATGTGCTGAAGACAACTGGAATGTCTTTTATTATATTTTTACAATAGGAATCAATACAGATGCTGAGTTGGGCGTTTTACGTAATACTAACACCCAGACTGATCCAGTGATTAACATTAAGTGAAGTATGTTGCTTGGTCTATTCCTAACTCATACTAATCTACTTTCAAAGAGGCCTTGGTGCCCATCAACTAAGACTGTTTAATAAAAATGTAGCACAAACTACTGCCACAGGGATCATTTTACTGCCTGCTCTATTTTCAACACCACATTTTTTTTCTGTCTTAAATGTGTAACATCACTGTTTTTCTTGTGAGCTGTAAGCACTGAGTTTATGCCCACAGCAGTTTGATGACTAAATCCTTCCAATGTAGGCAATAAATTGAACAATGATGAATACTCCTCCTAACATGCTGCTTATTTTATGTGGCCAGTGTAGATAAGATGCTAATTTACAAATGCATAGCATATAGCAGCGGTCCCCAACCCCCGGGCCACGGACCGGTACTGGTCCTTTAGCCGTTTGGTACCGGGCCACGAGAGTTGAGGCTTGGGTGTGAAATGTATGGTTTTCAGGGGTTTTTTTATTGGTTTTTAGCGTTATTTTGTTATCGTTTTTATCGTTAACTCGGTTTTCCTGGGTCTTTTCACATGTGTTATGAATAAATCTTCTTTTTTCTGTACTGGTATTGGTTTTATTTTGTTGTATTTATCTGTGACACCTTAAAGGCCGGTCCGTGAAAATATTGTCGGGAATAAACCGCTCCGTGGCACAAAAAAGTTTGGAGACCGCTGGCATACAGTACTTGTTGAGATTACCTGAAGATAATGCTGGTGATCAAGGGATATTGCTTTACTAGGAAAGACAAACCATTGTGAAATCTTTAAATCAACTTTTTAGATTATATTTTCAAGATAACATTAAATGCTGGTCATATCTCTAATAATAAGGATTCATGTTCACAGATTCCATTTTCTACGCAAAAACTTTAAAGTTCAGTGTTGGTGACTCTCTGGTGACTCGATCTAAGAAGGGTTTTCTTTCTAATCCTTTTTTATGCTTGCACTGCGAAGAAATAGCTTGTGACATAAACACTTTCAACCGTACGTTGCTGAACCATTTAACCATACCTGCACAATGAATAATGAAGGAGAAACTGATCCTGGCTGTCAGTGGCAGCTCAGTTATTTACGATCTAACAACAAAAAAAGATAAATCTGTAACCAAGCAACATGAAGCACTTTTGAGAAGTACTCTGAAAATGAGGCCATGGGAGGCCTAATGGATACAAAACAAGGTTGCAAAACTTTGCTTTCAATTGTAACAGGCATACGGTTGCACGGGTTTCATGTTCGGGGTTATTTCGCAACGTTTAAAATGGATTTTTCAGTGATGAGTGTATTTTTCATAGATTACAGGCTACAGTTTGAAGGTTAGCAGAATTAGCAACTACTTAAATCTAACAAAATATGGATACTTTGATACTATAACTAAACTTGACCTTGTTAGGGTTAGTGATGAGTGATTATTCTTTTTTGTGATTTCACAGCTTTCAAGCTTCAATCTTTGTGTTTGAAAGCCTTGAAATTGTAAGTAAATCTGAGCTTTCTAAGGGATAACTAATATAATTAGGATCTAATAGAGCAAAAGTAGTTTTTGGTTATGTTCATCAAGGTTTTTAATTTGAAGAACTGCAAACTTATATAAATTCAGGGTTTTATTGGCAAGAATAAGCTAATTACCATTAAAATGTTTAAATTATTTAGAGAAACAATTATACTGCTAACCACAAATCCTTAAGGAGACAGCCATACAAAACGGAAGTTGGGTTGTTTTTTTTACATAATGCAATATTGTAATTATTTGTGCTCACTCATGGATTTGTTTGTTTGTTCTTCATGTAATAGCACTACCCCACTAGACAAGTCTAGGTTTGGTGGTTTTCTCTGATTCTCTTCCAGAGTTTATCAAAGAATACTCTGTGTGGCTTGACCCCTGCTTTAAGCATTTTGGCCTACATTGCGCTGAACAAAGTACATCTTCTTTGTCTTCCCCTGTGAGAGTCTCTGAATCAGAACATAATGGATTCAAAAAAGAAATGCTGCTAGGAGAAAAATGCTTTTGGCTATGTCTGATGCGGCTTCTTTTTGCGTCATAATAATTATTTCTTAGTGTATACTTATTTTGGACATGGCTATGTGGCTATACAATGGTCCTCTTAAATTCGAATGGTATTCTTGAAGACCAGCGAGTGAAGTCAAACGGCTTAAAATTAAAGTGTGACATAGTTTTCAAATCTTCTTATCTTTACAGCAAAGACAAATTATATAGTACTGCCACACAGACGTCTACAATCAGTTGTAATTTTGTTATTCTTTTTTGTTAAACAACTCAAGCATCTGAAACTCTGGAATAGATAGTTATTACATCAGTTTAATTCTTCTTGAAAATAAAATTGCATGGGCCGACTGAATTATTAGGTAACACTGACAATCAGCATTCACCTTTATTAGGGAGAAATTTAAAAGACTTTGTCCACAATGGGGAAAAACATAGCTTAATGTTGAGTGGATATTTTTTAAACATCAGGTTTACAAATCACTCTGTGTTTGTGTCTGCCATGTTGCTGTTGAGTGTTGCAACAGTAATAGCATTTTAAAGCTAGCAGCTGTGAATCTGCCCTACTGTTAGAGGCTCTGACAGGTTTAGTGGCACAACTGCATTAACCCAATGCTGAGGGAAAGAGCTGAGTCTGCCAGTCCCCAGCACCATTTTCACACACTGTTCTCACACTGGACAAAGCCTCACACTTTGATCTGTTGAGTGAGTTCTACCAGAGAGTCTTAACTGCCTCTGACTTTCCTCCTCGGGCTCCTCTCCAGCTCAGATGTGCGCTTATGGAAAATAAAGAAGAGCTGAAAGGTTTAGGTTGAATTTGTTTTACTGTCACTGTAGGCAAATTAGTAATTCTCACTTAATGTTCATCACCATGATAACTGACATAAATTCAATTACGTTATGCCTATATTAACATGTGCTATTGAAGGTGTAAAATTCATATTTTAGATAAGCTGGCTCATGATTTGCAGGAAATGGAAAGCCTTTTGATGGTGTGCTCAGTTAACAGCTTTGTGACATTAAATTACTCTTTCTACACATGTTTGTATCACGCATTGTTCCTAAAGACGAATCTAATGAGGTTCACTCCCATTTTTGCCACAGTATTTTAGATTTTTCGTTAAAAAAAAGTCTTCATAAAAAGTCAGTGGAAGCAAAGTCAAAGAGGTGTAAGCTGAAGAGGGGGAAATTTCTCTCCGTTATCATTTTTAATGGGGTATAATTTCATTATGAAACAATTTCTTTCTAAGGACACTGTAACTATAGAAATGCAATGCCAATTTGGGTTTATTGAAGGTCAGATATTTGGAGTGATTATTGCTCTGCGTCTGTGTAATTATATAGTTGAATAGCTAATTAAAATCCTTGTTAGAGGTTACGATATTCCTTTTTATTTACCTTCTCTGTGGACTTCTTTGGTCTTGTCAATCCTTACAGCCTTGCCTCTACCCACACACACACACACACACACACACACACACACACACACACACCAGCTCCACCACTGTTGCTACCATTTCTGTTCATGTCATTCTGGTTGAATAAGAGATAGCACTGAATTACAAAAAAGACAATACTGGATGTTTGCACTCAGCCATACTGAGGTTATGGTCTGGGGAAGCTGATTAAATACCATGGGAGCTTCTTTCCAGCCAGCTTAATCAGGCATACAGTATGTGGGTGAGCACTATCCCATGGTGTTCACACCCGCCTATACTAAAGAATGAAATTAGCCGCACATCCCACATCCCGAAGTCTTTTCTCTGCAGTTTCTGTGCATTTTCTTTGCCACACAAAGTAATTGCATTTGTTATCTATTATTATCTATTAGGTTGTACTTTGTGTTATTTAGAGAAGTGCAGGCACCAGACACCTAAAGCTATAAGAAGAGTCCACCAAATGAATGCGTCAATGCCTGCACCTACAGTACCTATCAGTACTGAAAATCCAATTCCCAGGTGGAACTGTGGGAAGGTAGGAGGAAATGTGTGGATCTTAAAATACATCTTTTGTTGCGTAAAAAAAAAAAAAAAGTACACTGAGCGAATGTGAATGGATCACTCATTGTATGTGACCTATTTGTGTTTTGTTACTTCACTTAGAGATAATTTCATGTTTCCTTGTACCTTAAAAACCTTAAAAACAGAATATATTATATATATATCATTTGCTCTGGACTTTTTGTCCAGAGCAAATGATGCAGTTGCATACAACGCATTCCTTTTTGAATGTGCTGACTGCAGGGGTCAAATTTTGCAACTTACTCTAAACACCTCACTAGTGCTGACTTAAGACAGCTAAGATCTGATCAAACCTTTAAATGCATAGCAACAATCTATGCACACTGACAGTACAGACACGGGTGTTAAAAACGTGCGACATAGGCGTCGCGCTGGTGATGACAATTTCACAGATGTGGCATTTTCATGAAATGATGGAACATGGGCATATACATCTGCCTGTACATGTAATCTCAAGCCTCAATAGCTGCACACAAGAAAAAAGACATTACAGGCAGAAAAAGACACGGTCTACATGCATTTATCTTACTGAGATGCACACAAGGACTTTTGCATGTTCGAAAGATGTTTTGTGCTTTTGAGTCTTACCTCATTTACTTTGCTCTATATGTTCAGATCTATTACAAAATAAATTGTCTGTAATAATACAGGTTACACTGGTGAAGATTGTCTGTAACAGGTGAAATTATGAGGTCTGAGAGTTTGCTACTGAATGTATCTGCATCTTACATAAAAAGATTAGCAGGAGTTAAATTTTGTTTAACTGACTTTATTTTATATTTGCTGCTTTATACAGCAGTTCCATCACAATGCTTTGTGTACCCTGTGATAACTTGAATCAAAAAGGCTGAAGAGAGAAACCTTATAGACTATTGGTGTCTTTTTTGTAGCATCTCCACTCTATGTAACTATGGAGCATGTGAATTTCTCTTGAAATGATACATTTAGCCAAACAAAAAGTTAATAATTGCTTTTTAGTATTTGCACCAGCATAATTTCTCTTTCTCAGTGGTCCTTAGGGCCAGTATTGAAGAGCTGCGAAGCTTAGCTTTCAGGTACTTCTTCTATTCTGAAGTGGAGCTCTTTGCTGCTGACAGTTCTTGTCCTTTTCAGCCACGAAATCAAAGTAACTCAAAAACTTCGAAAACTTCAAGGATTCCCTCTGTGCCATTTCACCAGATGAGCTATGCACATGTCCACAAACAACTGTAGTATGGAATGCTTTCCTCCAAGAAATAGATATGAAGCAAACAAACTACAAATGCTTGAGTGATTTTACTTTTTGTTTCATGTTTTGTGGCAACAGCCCGAACAGTGAGAATGTGATATCACCTTATCAGTAGCAAACTGCTTATTTTAGAAAGTAACTATATGGCTACATGCCTGGTGAAAATCAGGATTATTTAGTACAATAAAAAAAATCTGTGGACTCTGATGATGGTTTACGATGCATTTGCCCACAGAATTCTTTTTTTTCAGGATAAGATAATTAATTTTGTCATAATAACCCCTTTTGAAGGTTAACCACTTCTAAAAGGCCAATTCCCCAATTATTACAAGCTTCTCCTCTGCTTTTCAGTTCCTACATTAATGAGATCACCACAGTTTTTCTGCAAAACTTAGACCTTTAACATGCACTTACTCACATTACCACAAGAGGTTGCCTATGTAAACAGCAATAGTTTTTAATCCCCCTTAAAAACATGTGACTCCCCATAAAAAACTGAGGATTCTTTCTGTCTCAATATGAAGAGAGATATTGCTTTTAATCTTCGGTCTGTATTCTTATTGTTAAACTATATTATATGTAAAGCAGTCATGAATTTTATCACAGCTTACCTTGTATTCCTATATGAACAGCCGTGATTGACAATTCACCAGCACAACAGGTACTATACAGCAATATCAGAAAGTGATAAAATACATATGATGTATCGGATTCTTTTTTTATGTCACAGCTGTTGTTGTGTCCTCCCCCATATACCAAAACGTATACTGTGGCGGTGTTTACCTACTTTTAACCAATCAGAACCACACCACAAATGTACTGGCACAGCAGCTCTGCATGGAGGGGGGGTTCACTAAAGATGCCACACTGTGCACGTCCATTGATGCTTTAGAAAAAGCTCGAAAGCCACAGCTGATCCTCTCTCATTTCAGTGCACTCAGCACATTGGGCCCATAATGCCTTGAGTGCTTGCCTGAGCTACATGACATCACTCAGTGTAGCTACTCTCCAATTCTTAGTTTCTCTTCTGATATCCAGGGCAACAAGAATAGAATAACTGAAAAAGAAAAAGGGGTCTTGGCAAGGGGAGGCAAAACAAGAAAAAGCTTGCCCCGGGCATAGCACACCAGAAAGCTCTCTGTGGCACACTAATCTGACCACCCACTAGTGGTGACCCATGTATTCCCTGCGTGAGCATCATACTCTAGCGCAAGCCCACCACTCCATCACTGTCACATGCTGCACTAATGAGTGCCAGGAGGCATGAGGTCAATGACTAAGCTGATTTGCCTACTGATAAGTGATTGCCAGGAGGTACAGCAGTGGAGAAACTGAAAAAAAGTGTTCCTGCATTTGTAAGGATGAGTTTGACTCCCTTCTCCTAAAAACATATTGCTGAAAACTGGGAACAAGGCAAGCAATTTTAGTAAGACATTACCCCAAAAAAACGTTTAGTAGGACTTTCAGAGAACTAAACCAACCAATAAACCAAATCGGAGGTAATAATACATATTCATTATTTAGAAAGGAGGATGATACCAGTGGTGCAATCATAAACTAGAATTTGGTGCATTTAGGATCCAATTTTTTTAGCATTCCCTGTACATCTGTCTTCTAAGCTATTTCAGATTTAAATTGCCCCTTAGTGATTTTTAGCATGCCATTCACATAGGTATGTGATAACAGCCCCTCAAACTCATTTACATGTGATTATGCAGCTGTTACTGTAGAAAAGAAAGTATAGCAGTAATTGTCTGACTTTTTTAGCAAGCAATTACATAGCAATTTGCTCTCTGTAATCTGAGATGCCATAGTGTGCACTGTGTGGCAGCATTAATTAAAGACAGAGAGGTGTATTTCTTGATACTCCTGATCCTTTGTTTACGTCTCACTACTAAATTTATGTTTTCCACCCCTATATAAAACGAAACATTCTTAATGGACATTGAAATGGCTTCTACATTTCCTTTTCTAATACACGTACAAGGCAAAAAAACAAAAAATACCATTGCAGTAATTACCATACAGCTTGTAGATGACAAGGTTGTTTTTTTTCCTCGTCGTGTTCTATGGATAGATCATTATTTTTCCAGATTATCTCTCACTCGCTTTCTTAACTCCACTAAAAGCAACATCAAGATGCCGATGATTTTAATCTTGAAAAAATGAGGCTCAAACTCAAAAGAAAGATGAAGCCTGGAGCATTTACAATTTCAGGCATCAGGTAGGGTTAACTTTGCAGTCTACTTGCAGAGGATCAGAGAAACACTTGATGTCTTTATTTTGGCGAGACATTCGATATTGGCAGTTCTCAAGGAGACTGACAGTAGCTGTAATCGATCAGGTCATCTGGTGTCATGGCGAGACAGCCGCATCTAGAGGTGGGTTGTTCGTCATGGCAGCCATCCCAGGCCACAGGACTAACTGCATCGGTAACAGTGCAGATGTGCATAAATGAAAAGGTTGTTTAAATTAGTTGCTGCCTCCATTTTTGTTTATTCACTTTCAGACACCTAGTGCCATTAGACAAAGGCTAAATTATGCATCAGGTACACGCCACAGAGTCGATTTTTGGGCTCCCACACGAAGTATTTTTTTTACGTTTGGCAGTTTACTCATATGAAGCTTTTATCAGAATGGGTGCAGGCTACTTCACAGAGACCTCATGTTTTGGTTTTCTATTTTTTTAACTTACCGTTACGTAGTTTTATAGCTTCGGTTTGGGGTTTTATTAAAGCGCTTTCTCGGTAAGACCTTGTAAATAAATAAAAAAGGAAAACAAAAATCCTCTATCTTATGAAGCTTCACGGAGCAGAGAGATTCTGCATAACTACACAATAGTGTGATTTTGCATTATTGTATCTTTTTGGAGGGGGGGGCAAATGATTTATTCTTGCAGGAGGACGGAGGCAACATATGCTGTCACAGGTGTTGTTTGTTGTGAACCTACCCGAGAGCAAGTCTATAAAACTAAATCCATCAAATTTACACCCGATTTTGTTGCCATTGAGCAAATACACATTCAAACATCTCATAGCTGCTGGTTACTTGTAAAAGTAACAACCAATAGTAAAAACATTTGTTTTCATGCTGCTTTTTTTCTCCTCTGCCACATTGGAATACCCTTAAAATGCAGTATTGCTAGAATATAATTGCAATCACCTAAACTTTTTCTTTGATTTTTATGTTGAATAATAACAAGTCAGCACAATGTTTAGCTTTTAGGAACCAATTCAACATTTAGGCACGTAGACACGGTCAAGATGACCTGCTGAGTGAGTTTGTCAGTGCCAGACAAGCCTGTCTGATTATTTCAAAAACTTCAAATATACTGCAATTATTATTATTATTATTATTATTATTATTATTATTATTATTATTATTAATTTTCCAATACAACATTCTCTAGGGTTTATACAGAATGGTCTGGAAAAAAGCACATAGGGACTGAGTGGCAGTTCTCTGGGCGAAAGTGCTGTATTGTTGTTGGGCGTGAGAGAACCCATATGGAAAAGATATATATAAATCTTATAAAGTTTGTATCTGTCTTGTGTGAAACTTGTATGAAAAACATATAAGAGTGAAAACAGATATAAGATCCCTTGAAAAATTATATAATAAAACTTGTATGTTTTGGATACTTACTAAAACAATGTATGAAAGTAATGAGAAAGTGGCCACTTTCATGAGTAAATCATGTAAGCCTTATATGATTTACTCATGAAAGTGGCCACTTTCATGAGTAATCACATATAAGTTTTTACTATTTCTTTTCCATATGGGAAGAATCGGTAGAGCAGCTTTGAGCTAATAGGAGGGCAGCACTCAAATAACCACTTGTTACAACACAGTTATGCAAAAGAGCATCTCAACAACAATACATTGAACGTTAAAGCTCAGGAGACCCCCGTCAGCTAAGAACAGGAAAGTGAGGTTAAAATTGGAACCAAAGGCTTGCCAAAATTGTAGAATAGAAAATTGAAAAACTGCTGCATGGTCTGATAATTCCCAATATTTACAGCATCATTCAGACAGTAGAGTCACAATTTGGCAGAAACAGCATAGCATGGATCTATCTTGCCCTGTACCACTTGTTCAAGTTGGTGGTGGTGATGTAATGGTGTGGAGGATATTTTCTTGGCATGCTTTGGGCCCCTCAGTACCCACTGAGCATGGTTTAAATGCCACTGCCTGCCTATTGCTGCTGACCATGTCTCTTTATGACCAGTGTACTCATCTTCCACTGGGGGATTCTAGCAGGATAATGGACCATGTCAAAGCTCAGATCATCTCAAACTGTGTTTGAACTTGACAATGAGTTTGCTTTACTCAGAGGGCTTCCACAGTAACCAGGTCTCAATCCAGTAGAGCACCTTTGGGAAGTGGTGAAACGGGAGATCGGCATCAAGGATGTGCTGCTGACAAATCTGCAGCAACTGCATGAAACATGACCAAAATCTCTGCAGAATGTTTCCACAATCTCAGCTCAGGGCTGAGATTGCTCAGGGACAGCTAAATAAATACAGGGAGTGCAGAATTATTAGGCAAGTTGTATTTTTGAGGAATAATTTTATTATTGAACAACAACCATGTTCACAATGAACCCAAAAAACTCATTAATATCAAAGCTGAATGTTTTTGGAAGTAGTTTTTAGTTTGTTTTTAGTTTTAGCTATTTTAGGGGGATATCTGTGTGTGCAGGTGACTATTACTGTGCATAATTATTAGGCAACTTAACAAAAAACAAATATATACCCATTTCAATCATTTATTTTTACCAGTGAAACCAATATAACATCTCCACATTCACAAATATACATTTCTGACATTCAAAAACAAAACAAAAACAAATCAGCGACCAATATAGCCACCTTTCTTTGCAAGGACACTCAAAAGCCTGCCATCCATGGATTCTGTCAGTGTTTTGATCTGTTCACCATCAACATTGCGTGCAGCAGCAACCACAGCCTCCCAGACACTGTTCAGAGAGGTGTACTGTTTTCCCTCCTTGTAAATCTCACATTTGATGATGGACCACAGGTTCTCAATGGGGTTCAGATCAGGTGAACAAGGTGGCCATGTCATTAGTTTTTCTTCTTTTATACCCTTTCTTGCCAGCCACGCTGTGGAGTACTTGAACGCGTGTGATGGAGCATTGTCCTGCATGAAAATCATGTTTTTCTTGAAGGATGCAGACTTCTTCCTGTACCACTGCTTGAAGAAGGTGTCTTCCAGAAACTGGCAGTAGGACTGGGAGTTGAGCTTGACTCCATCCTCAACCCGAAAAGGCTTCATCTTTGATGATACCAGCCCAAACCAGTACTCCACCTCCACCTTGCTGGCGTCTGAGTCGGACTGGAGCTCTCTGCCCTTTACCAATCCAGCCACGGGCCCATCCATCTGGCCCATCAAGACTCACTCTCATTTCATCAGTCCATAAAACCTTAGAAAAATCCATCTTGAGATATTTCTTGGCCCAGTCTTGACGTTTCAGCTTGTGTGTCTTGTTCAGTGGTGGTCGTCTTTCAGCCTTTCTTACCTTGGCCATGTCTCTGAGTATTGCACACCTTGTGCTTTTGGGCACTCCAGTGATGTTGCAGCTCTGAAATATGGCCAAACTGGTGGCAAGTGGCATCTTGGCAGCTGCACGCTTGACTTTTCTCAGTTCATGGGCAGTTATTTTGCGCCTTTGTTTTTCCACAGGCTTCTTGCGACCCTGTTGACTATTTTGAATGAAACGCTTGATTGTTCGATGATCACGCTTCAGAAGCTTTGCAATTTTGAGACTGCTGCATCCCTCTGCAAGATATCTCACTATTTTTGACTTTTCTGAGCCTGTCAAGTCCTTCTTTTGACCCATTTTGCCAAAGGAAAGGAAGTTGCCTAATATTATAATAAAGTTGCCTAATAATTATGCAAGACAACATGCATGAAGAGGATGATGTGGACAAAATACTCATTTGCCAAATAATTCTGCACTCCCTGTACATAACATAAATACTGGAATTAATTTCTTCAGTAACATAGTTGATCTCTTACTTTTCAAATATATACACTTAAACACGTTCATACAATATTTATGTTTTCACAAATATTATCCACTATGTATTGTGGATAATATTGTCCTTTCTGATAGTCACCATGTGCTTCCTTGCTCTAATGCTGAAAGGAGAAAAAAGGGAGTGTGCTGACATTTTAGAGTGAGTGATCCACAACAAATGTCCATTAATAGTGTGTTGCATTTCATGGATTTCTGTTGTATCCTCGAAGCTCAACACAGGTCATCTGCACCATGCCAGGAAAGGTGATGCTTTACCAGCCTGCACAAATCAGTTTGCTATTTCACTCTGCATTACAGGTGCTATTTAAAATGGTTTTCAGTTCATAGGTTCTTTCCGCATGAAAAATACAGATAATACTTCCACTATAATTAAACAACAAACACATAATCAAAGTCTCATATCGCCATGATGTTGTGCAGGACTCTGTCTGCAGTGTTTGGTAATCAGTGTTAAGAACTGGAGCACTGGGAGTCTTGTTTCATAAAAGATATGAAACAAAATGTTACTATTTTCCTTCTGTCCCTAAAGAAAAGGACAGTTAATGAGGAGATGACCTTCGGAATTGAGTGACTGGCCAAATCACTATAACTTGCACAATGTACTTCTTAAACAATTTCAGAGCAACAAAAAGCACCATCTGGGGGCTGAAATCTCTCCAAATGGTGGTCCTACATCATACCCACCCTTTTAGAACAGGCAGCTACACAAAACAACCAGTGGCAACGTTCATGATGTACTTCCCATGTGTATTGTGTATTCAGATCTTTTAAGGTTTTCAAGCCTTATGGGCAAACTTTTGATGAACCCTATTTTTAGCATATATTGCTTAGAGTTCTAGAAATCTGCATCACAAATGATCAGCTGTTTGATAATGCATAATGCAGACAGATTTAGGGGTGACACCTGGAGTTACTTACGTAGTATTACCTAGAAGATTAATTAATTCATATATTTTCTTACTGATTTCGGTCATTTTTAGTTATTTAAGTCATTTCATAAGCTTTGCTGGATGCATTTGTATTCTATAAACTGTCTTTTGGGGTTTGGCATATTTAAAGGAAGATTATTTTGACAACTTTATCTTTATTTTCAGAGAGGTAGCAGATAAAATCAATGAAGATAATTATGAACCAACTTAGATAATAACCAATAATTAATATAATAATTACTTTTATCAGTACAGTATGAGGAAAAGCACAAGATAAACATATGTTTTTTCTATGATTTCTAAGAATTAGTGGGCATATAGTCATTTATGCTAATTGACATCTCACTTATTTAAATAGCTAGATATTTGGATGTATGTCAAGGCTATTTCAATCATATCAGCTTGTTGACATTTAACGATGGCCTTGAATGGGTGTGAAAGAGGCAATTTTTTTTTTCTCAGTTTTTTGATCACCCTAAGTAACTGTGTGTAGCACTTATATCACAACCCCCTGCTGAGTCCTCACCCTAAGCCACTGCAAAGACCATAAAAGCCTCCCTTATAGATTATACTTAATTTGTAGTGATTTTCCTCTGGGAGAGTGGGATTCACAGATGATATTTCTTGAAAATCTCCCAATAAATCACGACAATAAGAATAATTTTGGCATTTTTTGAATAGGAAGAAATAGTATTCCCTCTCATATTCAGGCAAAATAATGAATAATGCAAGACCTAACACCTCAGCCATTCTCCTGGAAAACTTTGGTTCTTAGAAAATTATTAATCTTTTTGGTTTTAATTGAAAACATCAATAATGTCCAATTGAAAATTGTAATTGTTAACACGTTTTAGAGAGAGAAGATAAAATGAACCTTCAGGTGGAAGCTTTTGAGGCTGCTCCCAGTTATCTTGGTGTGTGAAAAGAATTCTTATATTCTCTACCTTCATGCATACAAATAGAAGCAACACAGGACATTATCCTGCCAAAGGTCCAGAAATACTAATTACCTGCTGTTTACTGGGCTTTATATACCCCACCTTTCTTGGGGAAATCAATAATTACACACAAAGGCCGAGGGAATGAATTCACCCTGATAACCATTAGCATGAAACTGGATGAAGTTCATTAGCGATTCTGTGGGCATGGTGTGTAATATCCAATATCGGAGACAACCAACTCTGTTATGCCTTTGTCTTTTGTTCTCATCCTTTGAAGAAGGTACACAAGTTGGTATTCTGTGACAATTCATTACAGCCTTACACAATACGCAGTCTAATATATTGCTTCATAATAGCACGGTGAGCTATTTTTGATACATCTTTATGCCTTTAGTAGATGCTCTATCTCAAACATTTCTTATTTCCAATTGTCAAACAATGAATTTTTTGTGAACTAAAATGCTACGATCATTTTCATATGCCAGATTCTACCAACTTGGGGATAACTGCCAATGTAGAGGTGATAAGTGGAGGATAGTATAATCATAAAGGGGGGTTCACAGTGTAAGGTGAAACCGGTGATTGTGGTACCTCGTAATTATCCTGGCAGTTTGCATACATCTATATCATTGTTCCATTACTGTGTGACAAGTGCCAAGACCACAATTACTACATTTTTATTGTCAGAATGTCTTCTAATGCCATCAAATGCATTCAGTTAATGCAGTCTTTCAAAGGGATTTACCAACAAGCACATTTACATTTGGGAAGGAAACTGATCAAAATGTATATGCCCTTAAATGCTAAATGATTTAATAATAGTGTAATAAATGTAGCGTCATTATTTTCATGATTTGGGCATCTGAATCATTTAAATGAGTTCAACTGGATTTTTTTTAACAAGCTTTTTACACTATGTAGATTTTACGTATGAGCATCTTATTGTGGCGCGCATATCCACTCTTATCTTTCAGTGCACTCTAACATGACACTGCATGACTGGTTCCCTATGGCAGTGCACACGATAGCCCCTTTCAAACTGAGATGGACGTCACAAAGGGACCGTGCGGGCAGAAAATAAATAAATAAAGAGATGTTAAAAATTAACCTCTGCTTTTCCCTCCATTGACCAAGTGCCTCAAACCACCATGAAAGCTTTCATTAAGAGAAGCAGACCGGCATTCAGAATCAGCATTAAGCCTCACTGAATTTGACTTAACTGCAATGATACTGAACATGGGTGAATACGTCACAACAGATTTGTGAAATTTTCTTGTTTCTGGTCAGAAGAAAGCTCATTTTCCCTTCAGCACACTTCATCTGTATGTACCACATTTTCACAGTCTGGGGAATGAACCTCAATTTGTACCCTGTATAACCCACTGCAGTCTTTTAATTAGTTTGTGGAGGCACATTTACATTTCCTGAATATTTATATTGAATTGCATCCTATTAAATCTTGTCAAAATATCTCATCAATTAGAATAATTATATGCACACACTGCTCATTAAAGAGAGTAACTGTAAGGCATAACTAAAACACAGTGCAAACACAGTCAAAACACTAGAAAATAACATTGCAACACTTTTAGCGACACCGGCAGCATTGCTCGTGGAATCTGTTGGCAGGTCTGCCACAGTGGTAAAAATCGGGGCCACCCCTGGACAGATGCTGTGTACACAGTTAAAGTGAATTTCTCTATAGTGAAGACATTATAAGAAAGAGACATATGTCCTTAACTGTATTCTTTATAACAGCAGGATTGTCCAATCAGTAAGTTGGTGTGTTGATGCATAACCATGCATAGTGGAACTACTGACAGGTCTTGATATAATTGGCCAGAGGTGTTACAAAGACAGGTGCTGCTTAGGCAAACACTTGCCTTGAAGGACTTCAGTAATGCCACTACATTGGTTTAGAGTGGTCATGAGTAAAACATCTCGACAACTAACGCATGTTTTGCAATAAAGTTGTACATGTCTACAAAGTTCCAAAATACAGTGATAACTCAAATGATTTATATACATAGTACCAATGTATATCATGTGGATTATATGCAATGTATATTATAATGATGCAGATGCCTGCCGTATACTGTAAACAATGTGTGGTGGGGCGTGGTCTGCAGTGCCGTGCAGGGAGGGCGGACGCACCTGGGTTTGGGTGTGTTGTAGTGTGGTGTGAATAAGACACGGCGGGACCAAAGATCATCATTTAGAGCCATTTTATTGATTTCCCATCACAACACAACACACCCAAACCGTGCAGGTGCGTCCGCCCTCCCTTCACGGTGCAGACCACGCCCCATCACACAATGGCAGCCATTTGTAGCACAATTTCGGATTAAAGAAAGCAACCAGAAAGACCCGAAAATTATAAACTTGACATAAGACAAAAAAAAAGGAGATATTTTGACTCTGCAGAGTTAATGATTTGGAATTTAATTTACAGTTAAATGAAATTGTTCTGACAGCTGTGATGGAGCACAGGACTCAAACTGAGGATGGCAGCTCTAAATTATCTGACTGTAGTCAGGAAACTGTAAATTTGTCTGCTACACCTCACCTGTCAGAGCTGTATGCCATCAAGATTTCTTTTGTTTAGCAGACTTAAATCACATTTATAATAAAGCAGATCAATGTGTCACTTGTATAAATGGGAAATTTACAGCTGTGTTACCATGGAAATGTACATATTGGTGGTACCAGTGTTTATCTATTATCAGGGGAATTTAACCTTCAAACAGCTGAAGCTAAATGAATAAATATGTTTTGTCAAAAGCCTGATTACATGCAGGAACACAGGAAGACTTTACTGGTAATGCAAACTGGACCAAATTATTAATTGACGCGCGATTTTGGATTGCAATTCTAAGTAAATGAGGAAGCGTATCGTGTCCATGTTTCTCTTTCTCTCTTATTTATGAAGAAAGTCCACTGAGACTTTTTTAGGAGAACGAGAGCCTTAAACTGGTTGTCTAACACCAAAAACACAGGAGTTGGCAGCTCTGGCTTAACGAAAGCATGTTAGTATTGTCTCTGTGTTAGTATGCAGATGTGAAGTGCTTGCTGATTGGTCAAAATGCTTTGGCCAAAAAAAACCCCCAAAACATCACCCTATGCACACGAGACATTAGCTGGAGCTATGACAATTCTCCATATTTACACAGTAATGTGGCTGTTTGGAACAAACAGCGATTTCCATCACAGTCAAACACCATGTCTGACAAGTGAGAATAACCCGACCCTTTGTCTTCTGTGTTTGTTCTGTTTTTATGCAGCAAAACACTTGACAGGGGAGAGAAAAGTAGAAGCGTTATTGGTAGACAGTTGGTCTATTGTTGTTTTCTTATCGTGCTTTTTATGATTCGTATTTCAGAAACACCTGAGTATAGAATGCACCTTTTTAGTATGCATCTTTAAATGCACTGGTTTGAAATGTGATAGCTATTTGCATATTTATCTAGTGACTCTGATACTACGTAATTTTCCTTTATTGTCAGTTTATTTTCATACCTCTTCATTTAGGTGAACAGGTGAATACTGAAAACCACAATCTGTGTAAAATGTAGAATTTAAAAATGTTATGTTAGGAGCAGTGATTTTAATTTAAATGTTAAAGTATTTTGAGGAGAAAATATAGTGTCGTATATATTTTAGGCATTCAGCTCTCATAACACAGTAAGTCAAAATCCTTTCAGCAACAATACACCTGAATGGTGCAAACTATCCTAGGATAAAATATATAAAGGTCAACTAGGATACTTTGTCAAACAGTATTAATAAAAAAATACAAATTTAAATACAATTTAATGAACGTTAGTGGCAATTTGAAGAATTCCCATAGTACATACAAAAACATATGATTCCCCATGAATATATCATTCTTTAACAGATGTCCATCTTTGCCCCAAAGACTGCTTTCCCTAGTTCTAGTTCTGCTTCTAAATTTCAAAGTGAAAAGGATAATTTACTGTGTGCCCGGGGAAGCCTTGCTTCAGTCTAGTAAACCTGTGTCTTTCAAGTTTTCTCTTTTGCAGTCCCTGCAGTAAATCAAGTGAGCGCACTTCTCTTTTTCATCTCTCCTGAGACATATTTTGTTTCAGTTTTCTGAAAATCACACAGTTTAGTCAGAGTTTGAGGGTGTTGTTTACCGCAGTAGAAACACTGCTTGGGAGGAAGTCATGAAACACAGCATGCTTTGCAAAATGAATAAACAAACTACGTTTGACTTTTTTTTTCTCTTCAATACCACAACCACATCATCCAATTCGTGGTGTTTGAATTGTGCTCATGGTGTTATCCTGTAATCGCCAAATATAACCTCTAAGTGCGCTTGTCCGTGTCTAGTTGGATACTTGATGAGAGAGAAAGAGTTTCTCAAGAAGAGAGGGTTTTAAAGTGCTCAGCATACCCTTTCTCTGACACTATCTTAAGTGAGACTTACGGCGAGTGGACAGGATCAGAGTGCAGAAAATATCACAGAAAGAAGAAGAGATAAGATTGATCAAGGAGAAAAATAGGATGCTCCTTCAGAGTCATTCATCATCACCTTGTTTTTGTTAATTTAAACTCCCGATTTCTCTGAAGGATGTGCCACAGTGATTGCTGATTCATATAAGTATTTGAAACATGCTTCTTTATAAAAGCGAGTAATTAAGTGATCTTATCTGTCTCTTGTAAACCCTTTTTAAATGTCTACATAAATACAGCACCACTAAAATAACCACAGTAAAGGAAACACACTTGGTGCTAACTGTGCAGTAAGACCTTCCACTGAGAATGGAGTATCATTTTTCTCAGCCGCATGATTGTCATCCTGGAGGCCTAGCAGAGGTGGAAAAAGTACACACATTTCTCACTTAAGCAGAAGTACAGAAACATGTGTTAAAAAAATGGTAAAAGCTCTGGTGAAAGTACTGATTTAGCTTTGCTACTGAAGTAAAAGTAAAAAAGTACAAGCTCTGAAACGTATGTATTAATTATTAAATTAAATAAAGTAGATCTTTACATGACATTTCTGCTAACAATTTGAAACTACTATTAACTTTTTTATTCTTTTTGCAAAGCTAACTAAACCTCGTGTCATATTATAATAAAATAATACATGAATACAAGAGAATTCCAACTTTTTTCAACCTTAATGTCAATTCTAAAGAATTCACCCAGCTTGAAAAGAATAGATAAAAGAATAGAAAAGATCTATAAGATCTATATAAATCTATAATAATAGAAAAGAAAAGTAAAGCCACCAAAGCTAAGGTAACTTTGCTTCCACAGATAAACAGAAAGACGAGTATAACCAGTGGGATTCGGCAGGCATAGTGACACCAAGGTTGGTTGTAACGGTGCAGTGTGAGGAAAATAATCACTTAGAAATTAGAGACAATAATTTTTGTTGTGAGCAAATTGTGATTTAGTTTTATTTGTAGTCTTTTGACTAAAATATCTTTTAGTTTTGGTCATTACTTAGGCATCTAAATTCTTTTAGTTTTAGTCTAGTTTTAGTTAACTACGTTTTTTGTGTTTTTAATAGTGAGAGGTGATCCACACAGTTCACAAAGGGTCTTACTTTCATTGATATTAAATGCAAAATTTCTACAATTGGCTTTCTTCCGAGCACTGATATTTTGCCACGTTTTCATTAGTAAGAAGTAGCATGGGAGGGGGGAGCTCTTAATCTTTTTCTCGGCAGCAGATCAAAATGTGTGCATTTAACTTTACTGCACATGGAGAATACTTTTGGATCACTTTCAAACTCGATTGAATATTGGTTTCAAGAATTCGAGAACAAATGAGGACATTACCTGTAAGCTTTCAATTTCCAGTTCAACAAATATCACTGTGCAGTTCTTACATTTAAATCTAATCTCTCTTCTTCCTCTCCTGCCCTGCCTTTCTTACATCTTTCTCCATCTCTGACTGAAGTTATCTCACACATTCTTTCTCTCCAAGGGAAAAACAGCAACTGCGCCTTTAGCTAGCAGACACTGTGTGACAAACTGCACAGAGACAGTTAGCTGATAATTTTTAAGCTGTTAGAAACATTGAATTTGAAATTACCTGTCAAATTACTACCTATGTGCTTGCTCCTTACAACTTATTATTCCATCCATTTAGGTTCAAATCAGTTTGATGTTTGAAGGCATGCAATGACGGGAAGTAATAACCTCCCCTTGTCTTAAACCTAAAGTAACGAACCCGGTTTGAAAATGTAAGCACAAGTGAGAAGTGATTAGAAAGTGTAGACTTTTCTGTTAAAATAAAGGGATTAAAAAGTTGTGGGAAAAGTAACGTATTTTACATACTTCACCTCCCAACTCTAGCCCTAGTGGTGTGCTATAACTACACTATGCACTTCGATACGTTTGACCTAAATAATTACTCGAGCCCATGTCATTTGAGAAGCTCCATCATGACCAAAATAACCATATGAGCTTAAGTACTACCTTTCCCTCGATCAGTTTTGAGCAGACCTCAGTTTCTAGAGGCTTTTCACCCCAGGCGCATTTCTTACAATAAGAGAGCAGAATATTTTTATTAAAAAAGAACCCTGTCTTATTCAGCTGATACTTCCAGCCATTCTGAGTCATCTGTAAAAATGTTCCATGTCAAATGAAAAACTACTGTAATAAATAAATAAAATAATATTCTACTGTGTGGTTGCCCACCTAATCTGAAGTGAAACCACTGTTCTACTTTTTGGGAACAAAGACAGTTCAAGAGCATCTCTGGTGCTTTGACGAGGCTGTTTACTTTAAGACGTGATTTGAACAGCAGCTAAAATTGTTTGTCTGCTCAGTTCTGTTCAGTGTTTATCTATCCAGACTCCCATTTCCACCCAGATTAGCTTTAAATCTATGTCCCACTTTAGAGAGGAGTTAGCTCTACTTGACAATTTTTGCTATCTCTCTAAAATGACAAATGCCATCAAAGAATCTGGAGGCTGAAGTAATACTGTTTGCCTTGCAGTTTGCCAGGTAATTAAAATGGGAGGGCAGCTTCCTCCCTAATGTCAAAGGGATTTCTTTATCAGCTTTGCAAGGCGCTATGAAATGAGTCTCTCTGAGCCATAGTCTTAACCGTTCATATCACCTTCCTCACTCTGGCTTGAGTTGCAGTTTTAGACGAGGTTGCTATCCTGGGCCCCTGACTCGATCATTAGAAGGTCAGAGACACACAAAAAGAGACAGATTGTGCAGCCACCTCTCAACAGGACTCATCTCATCTCGTTTACAGCACAGTGTGTTGCTTTCACGGTGCTATGCTCAGGAATGTGACATGGCTAACACTGACAACTTGAAATGTACATAAAACACAGCAAGAGTCAGCGATCCATCCTGCCCACTAGAAAAAAAAAAAGAGTTGTTTTGAGATGCAAATTTTTCACTAAGTGCAGTCGCACTTCACATTTCTGACAGTGTTGTCACATGGCTGAGTACTGCTCTTAAAGGCTTCATCCTAATGATGCTGCTGTTAATGAGGCGGTGTTTGATGACACACTATTTAACGTTAACTGAATATGAGCACACTACATACTAGTCATACAATATGTAGAGAGCTGGTATGCAATGCAGGCGATGGAAATGAGTTCAAAAAACTTTATTTTGTTCATGCAAAAGTTGAAGGAACGGTCTGCGTCAGTTAAATATGGCACAGAAATTGTGTGTAGGATTTAAAGAAAAACTCCATCAACTGCATTTGCTGTCATTAAAGTTCAGGTAAAGTATACTGAATTTAAAATAAATAAATAAATAAAATTAAATCACATAAAAATAAAGTCTACCTATTGTGATATTTCCATGGTTGAAAATAGCATACACAAAACAGTAAAGGAGAATGGTAAGGGATTAGTAAAGGAAACTAATGTAAAACTGCCATTATGAAGGTACATCAGTAGTCCATGCTCATGGTACAGTATAATTTGGCCTTCAATTTTTGTGCATTGTTAGGTGGGTGGTACAAAATCTACAAATGGATCACCATTGTTCAATTTTGGTGGTTGGTAGGCAACACAATAAGATCATAATAGCAGATATAGGTTAGATAAGAACATTCAGGGGCCTAAAATATGATACCTATACCAGTTTGGTTGCTCAATGAGTGCTTACGAAGGAAGACTCTGCAAACAAACTAATAAACAGATTTCATGTATCTTGGAAAGATAAGAGAGAGAAATGTCTTGTTAGGATTCCGTTTGAGTGAGTGAATTTAAGAAGTGAATACGAACATTCTGTCATTAATCATCATGCTCTGTCATCTGTATAAGATACACATTACATATGCTTTATAGACTAAATACCACATACATCAAGTCAGGCAAATATGTGGTTCAGACTCTGTCAAAGAAAACATGCAGAAAGTTTCAAGCCTCTTATTGCATGTCTCCATATTGGTCTCCCAAATCAAACGCACGCATTCACACACATGCTGCTTGCTACCAAGAATATCCTCACACTTAGTAATGACTTGTAACATCTCGAATAATGGCTTTCCCACCCAGGCAAATTCTAACTGGTGGTTCTGGTTGTTGTAATTTACACCACAGGTTTCTGGATCTGAGCAGTGCTAAAAGTGAGTCTCTGCAAGAAGCACACACATAACACAGTACTGTGTTACCTAGTGACTGGGCCCGTGACCAAAGTAAAGCGTCATCAAAAAAAGTGCTACATCACCAAAAAAAGCAGTCCTCTCTTTATCTACAGCTCTGGGGAATAATTAAACCTGCTGCATATGTTGTGACAGAGTATTTAATTATATCACTTGTACACTGTGAGGCACTGCTCCTTTGGGCTAGATTGATGTTTAAATAAAATTAGCCCTTATTGTCCAGTGTTAAGCAGACACTTTGTGTTATTTATGTGTGTGTATCCTGGGTACAGTAACACAGATTTAATTGGCATTTGGGAAGTGCTGTCTTTTGTTTCCCATCAATTTTTCATACTTGGGCTGCTGTCTGCTTTCGTAGCTATGTGAAGTAGCTGACTTTTGAGACACAAACTGTCCAAAATGAATAACACTGGCTTTTAGAAAAAAGACGTTTTAGCGATAGAGGCGGAACAGTAAGCAAAAAGCACCATCTTTTTTTTTTCTATCCAGTTTTCTATTCCCCAAACCCAGCTTTTTGTTTCCATGATCCTCTCTCTAATAGTGTTTCTCTCTTGCTTTTATTTCATATGACAAACCTCCTCTCTGCCTCTTAGTCTCTCCACGCTTATAAAGCTTTTAAACATTGATAGTGCCTGCAGAGGGCATGGATGCCCACGTGGGAGGACAGTTGGTGACCTCAGGTGATTTTGAGCACCTGGCTCTCAGAGGAGATGTGTGAGGAGCGGATCCACAGTTTCTACTTTGCTTTTAGACAGACGTGCGCTCCAGACCCACTTTCTCCGACTGCTGATGAATTCTTTTTCTTCTCACCAGTCACAGATGTGCCTTTGATCACTGTGTCTATTTTTACAGTCTTTCCTTGTCACTAAGAAATAAAACTAATACAACACATAAAGAGACCACTATTTTGCAGAATGGAAATGTGGAGGAAAAGAGTATATTACTCAGTGGATCTCAGGATTATCTTAGGTGTTTGACATCAACCTTGTAAAAAAAAAAAAAGTGATATTATTTTCATCTCTGTTTCCTGTGCGTGACTGACTTCACTGCTCGTTTGAAACATAACAGACAGCACATCACAGTGTAATGAAAAGGACAGGCAAACACAGCACACAGCTTATTTAGGATTCCCAGAGAATTTAGAAATCATGGGGTTGTTCCTTGGCACTCTGTATTCTGCTGATTGCTGTTTTTATGAATCTGGCATGAAACCATATGCCTCTGTGTTCTGCAGTGTTTGGTAAAGAATGTAGTGACTGTTTGTTTTCCAAAACCTAATGCGGCTTCATATTTCCAAGGATGCATTTAGTCATACCTCATTTGGTTTGAGGACACTTAACACCCTCAATTAGTTTGTCTTTTCCATCATTCATTTTGATAATGATTATTGTCTGCTACATTCTCAAATAAAATAATTATGTCCTACACAGCACAGCCAATGCTCACAAGTGATCTCCCCTGGAGGATGTTTTCCAACAGTCTGTTGTAGCCGTGCATTACAACTGATTTTCTTCCAACACATGTGCTGACAAACAGTGATTTAGATGTCAAAATCGGCTCTGTTCACTACACACGCTAAAGCAGCATAGGCGTATCAGAGCGGTCAAGCATGGCATTAGTTTTCCAAATTCCCTGAATTTGTCGGGTTTTAAAGGATTAACAGGGAGTACACAGCTCAGTGCTGCTCTAAACTTTCCAGATTTTGCATTTGTAATGATTGATATGTTGAGCCAATTTTTAATCTGTGGCTGCCTTTAAATGTCTGGCAATCTATATTATTCAGGTTATATATATAAATAACAAACTCCTGTTCCAAAACAGTTTAGGAAAAAATGTCAAATTTTGGAAAGTTTCCACTTCTACCTGTCTGGACAAAAATAATAAGCCATCACTCTGTGACTGAGCTGCATGGCACAATCAATCTTTTAAGAGAGACACAACAGAGACTCCATAAGAAAAAAAATATTTCCCCTTCTGGTTCTGGAATCAGATCGTGGCCGAGGAAAAGGTAAATCATTTGTATACACTACATAATATATAACGTTATCCTTCACAGCCACACTCATAAAGGTTTATAATTCAACAGCAATCCAAGCCTTCTCTAAGCTCTTGCTCATTAATAGTTGCTGAAAAATTCATGGTGTTAGCATTTAAGCATCAGTTTGCGATTAAGTTGGGAGAGGTGCTGCAAATTTGCCTCAGGCTATGAATGCCACAGCATGATAAAGGGCTTCATTCAAGTCGGTGGTTATTATGTGTTTATGTCCATATAAAAATAAACAATTCATCATATTGATCGGGCTTTCTCATTAACAGAAATAACAGGCCACTTTGTTTGAGACTTGTTGTATTATTAGATTTAAATCATTAAAAGGTCTTTTGGCTTTAGATAACTTTAAATCACAAGCTGATTGTTTCATACTGTGTTTTACAGTTTGAAAATATGATAACGTCATTGTCTGCGGTTTCTTAGATCCAGTAGCTGTTTACTGTACTTCCATGTTTGTTACATCTCCGTAAAAAGAGCTTGTTTTTCCTAATTAGTTGTCAGTATCATTTAATTTAATATGATTTTATTAGAATTTTTTTTTTATTGTAACACAATAAGTAGGGTTTTCTTATTATGAGAATAAATCATCCAAATCATTGAATCCAGGTGTTCCAGTTACTTCCATGCTGATTCAAATCAAGCACCTAGACATACAGATACACACAGCTTTTGTTAAAGAAGGGGTTGCACTCAGGACCTCAGTGAATTCTAGCGTGGTATGATAGGATGCCACCTGTGCAGCAGCAATTTTTCAGGAGTTGGACTTGGCCCCTTAGTTTTAGTGAAAGAAATTCTTAATGCTTCAGCATAGCAATTTCATGCTCCCAACTTTGTGATAAACAGTTTGGAGATTGCCCCTTTTGTTCCAACATGACTGTGCACCAGTGCACAAAGCAAGGTCCATAAAGACATGGATGAGCAAGTTTGGTGATGAAGAACTTGACTGGCCTGCACAAAGTCCTGAACTCAACCCAACAGAACACTTTTGGGATGAATTGGAGCAGAGACTATGAGCCAGGACTTTTTGTCCAACATCAGCATGGCCTCTCAACTACGCTTCCGAAAAGCCTTCCCAGACGTGTTGAAGGTGATATAGCTGCAAAAGGTGGGCCAACATCCTAATAAACTTCAATGGATTAAGAATGGGATGTTGCTCAAGTTCATATGCGTGTGAAAGAATACACACAAATTCTCGGCAATATACTATAAATGTAGATACAAAGAAACATTTTGCTTTTTTTAATCTTCGATCTTTTTGGTTTGTTTTATTTTTTTCAGCAATAAATAGATGGCCATATTGTGAGACTTTTTGTAACCATGGTAACCACACAGTGCAGGTGCAAACTTATTGTTCATCTAGGTCTTGGTGCATGTGACGCTAGAACAGGTTTATATATAGAAGGTATGTAAATATATTGTTCTTTTGTAAAACATGAGCCATTCTTCTCTTTTTTCTAAACATGGCTGCACTTGTCACTAGACATGACAGTATTTACACACAGTGCTGTCATCAGCCACCTTTTCATTTTTCTTTGCATCTCTGCTACACACTTCACACTGCTACACACTTTGCACTGCTACACACTTTGCACACGATCTCAAGGTAAAACTGAACAATGGTGACAATGTCTCTGAAGATAAACAATGGTGATCAGCAAGAAGTACGTCATCGCTTTGATTCAGTCCAATTCAATTCAGTTTTATTTATATAGTGCCAAATCACAATGCCTCAAGGTGCATTATTATGTAAGATAAAGACCCTACAATAATACAGAGAAAATTCCAACAATCCTCTATGAGCAAGCATTTGGCAACGGTGGAAAGGAAAAACTACCTGCTAACAGGAAGAAACCTCTGGCCTAGTCTCAGGAAAAGGGCACCATCTGCTGCCACTGGTTGGGGGGATGTCAAATTATTGAATGAAAAGAGGAAGATTCATAGGGAAAAATTGTATATCTAATTGATATGTAGAAAAAAAAGATATCAACATGAAAACTAGGAATGAACTTTGATTCTAAAGCTTTGTCCATTATATTTACATTAGCCTGAGATCGCTGTCATGCCTATTAATCAGATCTTTTGTGCCTTTTACCATAATAATGCACAAATGTTTTGCTGCATGCTACGTATGCAATAGAATTCTGCCCTTTCTGAAACATTCAACTTTTCTAAATTATTTTTTCAATCAATACAAGTCTTGCAGAAGTGCAAGTCTTTTGCAAGTTTTTTCAAAGGCACTTCATTAATTTCAGATATTCATTGTAGTGTAAAAATATCCATATTAGGCACAATTGGGGCACACCTCCGAGCTGCTGAAAAAGGCCCAACAGAGACTGTACTTCCTGAGTACATGCATCTGGTACACTAGCTGCACAGGGGCTCAGAGGAAAGCACTCCAAGGGATCATTAACACCGCCCAAAAGATCACTGGCTGCCCTCTCCCCACACTGGAAGTTCTACACAACGCCCACTGTTTTAAAAAGGCCCAAAACATCATAAAAGACACCTCACATCCTGGCCACTCCCTGTTCGAACTGTTGCCTTCAGGCAGACGGTACAGGGCAATCAGAGCAAGGACTAATAGACTCAAACACAGCTGTTATCCAACTGCAATAACACATCTGAATACTAAAAAAAAAATGTCCATCACGCCACTCTTGTGTTAATCTATGCACGGTCTGAAGCATGTGTGTGGGAATGTATGTGAATGTTTTACTGTTATATCTTATTAGTATTTTAAGTATTCTATCTATTTTATTTATTGAATTTTATTGTTTTATTTATATTTTGATATTGCTAGGGATGATGCAATGATCGGGGACCATTCTTAATTTCGTTGTTCTCATGACAATGACAATAAAGTTTCTGATTCTGATTCAATTGGCAAAATTCCACCAGTAACTACCTACAAATAATTTATCACAGAGCCTAAAAAGTAATAGTCTGCTGTGTATTACTTTACATTTTTAATGTTTAATGATAACTTAACAAAAATAATCATAATAACAAAAACCTTGATTAGTGCACCTAACAGCTAACTGTGATTCAGGTCCTTCTGATCACAAATATTTTCACCCATTTTGATTCATTCTGCTTAAGACACAAAACATCTCCACATGCTTCTTATAAGCTCTCAGCATTTTGTTTTCTACCCCCTGCCTGCTGATGCATCTCACTTTTCAGGTCACTCACAAACTATCTAAAGATGGATGGAGAGAAAAATGGAGGGGGCCTTTAAAAGAAAACCCTGTTTTTCTGAAAGCCGTTTTTATTTCCAGACTTAATTAATGTTGGGCATCAAAATAAAACACAGAAAAAAGAACTCTTACAAGTTAAACGAAAGAAGATTTTAGAAAACTAAAATCTTTTGTGTCCGCACGTGTGCAGCTTTCTCAAGCACTTAAACTATATTTCAGTGCTGCAGTAAAAGTAATACGTGAGGAATACACTATTCTTCCCAGTGATCATATACTCTCAAAGGGCTGCATTGTTTTGCTTGAATAGCCATCGTCTTTGTGTTTCAATTGCTATGTGAACAACCCATTTGGTCAAATACACTATTTTAGTAGAGAAGACAAACATACATATTTAATGATATTGTTTGTCTCTGAATCTGTTGTTCTCTCTTGAGTGCCATTCTGGCTAGTGTAGTGCATGTATAGTGTCAGATCATCCCAATTCAACTGTATTTTTTATGCAACATCCAGTGAAAATTTAAGCTCAACTGCAGCAAAGTGATTAACCTGTTGATTACTGCCTCGCAAAGCTGTAATAAATTGTCAATAATTTATGTGGTGTGGTGAATGCTGCTGCTATAGATTCATGTTGCATTCTTTGTTTAACTGTTGCTACGACAGTACATAAACTCAGGTGTTGCACAGGGAACATCAGGCTTTATAATAAACCAGCCACAGGAGCCTCAGCATCCCCAGAGTGTGTTTTTTGCAAAGGCAATCCTGAATACAATAAAAACACAGTCATGTATATTAAAAGAAAATAATATTCTTACATAAAGTATAACAGTTGGCATCAACAGGGTGGATATGATGTTTCAAACAGACAGAAGAAGCTAAGAAAATGTAATAATCCTTCCAGCGTAACACTATAATTTATAAAAACTATAAACTAAAACCTAGTCCTGACATCTAAGATATCCATCACTCTGTTTATGTTCAGTCACGGTTCCTTAGTTTATTCTAACCAAATGTTCGCCGATATCTTAGAAAACTAGTTTACCCCCTGTTTCAACCATCCAGTGAGATTTACATCAACTAAATGTTGTCAGTCTAGTTGTTGCTTTGTCTTTTTGCCACAAGCGATTCCTTCAAGTGTAATCAAGCAATGCTTTTAAAATGTAGTCTCTCCTGATTAAATTACCACTACCATCTGCCACTTATATAATAATGTCACACAAGTTTAAATATGTGATCATTTTTGTGGCATTCATTATCTGAGAACTGTCAGGAACAGGAACACATGGAACATGTTACACTGGCTTTACTGCACTGTACAAATTGTACAATTTTCAGTCACTATTGAGGTTTCTGTATTAGCAATGCTACCTTTACATCCTAAACCAGAGCAAAGGTTAATCCAGAGCTGACAAAAGAACAAGGTGAAACTGAACGCTGCCTGGCTCACATTTTGGTCTCTTATAACAAGGTTGATACCAAATCATATTTCTACTTAAGTCAATAAAACAGCCGCTTTTTAAAAAAAAAAAAAAAGAAAGAAAGAAAAAGTTAGCTGTCTTTCTACAAGTGTGGTTGGTATTAATTTCCCACTTTTCTGGTTTTCAGGGTAGGCGAATAAATATAAGCAGGTAAATTAATGATAATGGTATAATATTCAAAAGGTCATGCGAGGTGTTGATTTATTTGATTTTTTTCAGTCTATAACAGTCAGATGTTGTTCAGCATGAATAACATCAGCAAGGGGGCAAAGGGTAACCAGTATATCAATCCAGGTCAAGAGATCAGTCTTCCCTGTGATATGTAACCCACAATCGTAGAGCAAGCACTGAACAGAAAGCTCAACACTCTTTGAGGCAGCAAAGGTCAGAGACTTGGATTCCAACTAACTGATGTCATGTGCCAGGAGCTCGTCACTTTGTGCTGAGCAGCTCAGCCCTCACTTTGACTCTAGAACTTTGACTCTACAGTGGGCTAATTGCTATAAATTGGAAGTAACCTGTTAACCTAATGTCTCTCATATTGGTCTGTGGCATATTTATCTTTAATTGGCTGCAATGAAGTTTTATTCCCTGATCTGTGATGCATGTTAGATGACATTTAACCACTTTGACTGACATTTCCTTCATAATCTTTTTCACAAGATTTCACAAGGCCATCCTATCAAGTCAGTTATCAAAACACTTCTGCCTATACAGATAATAACCTCGGCATCTCCTTTGTGCAACATTTGAAATAGCTCTGCTTTATATGAATGACAACCTTTTAGACATGATTTATTCTAATGTATGACAAGTAGTTCATAAAAGTGCAGGGAAGAAAAAAGAGCAGGATCACCTTAATGTCAGACTTGTTCCTCTTTGGTGCCCCAAATACAAGAGGCATAATGACACTATACTAAATTTATGATTATAAGACTAATCCAGAAGCATTTCTTTTTTTACATGCTATATTGAAAATATTTTCATTTTGTAATTGTATTAAGGGATTTATTTTCAAAGTGAACATTTTTTTCAGCTGGTCATATTCAGCAGACTCTTGACTGTGAGGCTTTGTGGAATGTGCAGTCAGTCTGCTGAATTACTAGGATAAAACTACTCTTTGCACAGTAATTTTCTTCTATACTGTAAATTTTTAAAGGAAAAAAAAAGTTTTAGACTTAAACAACACATGAAGGCCAAAGTCTGTATTACTATTAGAGTGACTGCAGTCCTATTAATGTAGGCAGTAGAGTGACACTAGGTTTGCCTGAAATTTGTCACTGTAAAGTAAGCAGAAATTGGAGTTTTCATTAATGGTAATATGCATATGATAACATGTGTATTACCAAGTGGCTATTTGTAACTGCAGTAAAGTCATGTTCGATTTTGACCATATGTTTGGAGAAAATGTTCATTTTTGGTATTCCTGTATTTTAGAATATTATGGTCAATGTTCTACCTTAAGGATATCAGGGATTTTGAGTATGTTTGTATGAGAATGCTTTTTCTTGCTTTTTGAAAATTTACACCCAAATACCAGCCAACGAGCCTGTCAGCTGTGGGGCAAAAGGTTTAGCTAAGCTATATGAGGTTCTATTGTGTTTTTTGTGCACCTGCTTTATTTAAAATGGCCAAAAGGCACACCAATGATGTGTCTTGACAGCTATTCAGACCCACTTGAAAAATACTTTTATTACAAAGAGAACTGTTGGGTTTCAGGGTGTGAACACAGCTCATTCTAGCTGAGATAGAGTGTCAGTGGTGTAGGCAGACTCTGCGCAGAAGAATGTGTATGCAGCTCACAGCCATGTGCTTCTCTGTCATGGTCAGGGCAAATGACAGCCAGACTGCATTCTCTGTCATATCAGCTCACAGCGAAGGTTGGGGATTGTCTGGGGCCAAGAAACACGCACTTGAAAACACGGCAAGAGAGTGTCATACCATCAAAACATCACAAAACGCTCTGTCTTCAAGTGAAAGTGATATTTTTAAAGAAGAAGGGACAGAATAGAGTCACAGTTTACTGTAAAATAAATATGTAAACATGTATTTACCAAACTTTAGTGTCAACTAAAACTGCTAGAAAATAACATGAGGACAAAAGTCAATTTTGCTAGCCCAATTCCAAAAAAATGTGCAAGCTGCATAAAATGAATGCTACGATTTGCAAATGACAGAAAAGGCTGACAGGTAACAAAATTGAACTTAAATTTAGTCCTGACACTAAAATGGAGATGGACCATCCAGCACTCAGGTCAAAATCTTGCATATCTTATTGTATGGGGGTACTTTGCTTAGTAATCTGGCAGCTGGAAAGCCATTATTGGTGCTAAAATGTCCATACAGGTTTTGGAGCAACATGTTCTCCCACCCAAATAACATCTTTTTCAGGTCTTGCACGTTTCTGCAAGACAATTCTGAACTGCATACTGCTACTATTAAAACAGCAGCACTTCACAGTAGAAGAACTGTCCGGCCGGCAGTATAGACCTTTAATCAGCTAAGACCAGGACGGTTGAGCAGCTAGAATCTTATATCAGACAAAAATGGGACAACATTCTTCTCCCAAAAGTCCAGCAACTGCTCTCCTCAGTTCCCGGAGAAGACTGCTGTTAACAGAACAGGAAATTCAGTGGGAAACATGACCTCACACCAACTTTTTTCATAAATTAAAAATTTAATTTTTTTTAAATGGTTCGTTTTCTGAATTTAAACATTTTATATGTTTTCTATGCTCTATTGTGAATAAAATATGAATTTATGAATTACAGTACAACTGACTGCATTCGGATTTGATTTAAATTTTATTTACTACGTGCACAACAAAAATAATCCAAAACATTGTAAAGGACTCTTGAAAAGTAACTATGTTCATGGGTGAACATATACGCTAACAGCTAAATGCAGACATAGGTTAGTATACAAGACTTAATGGGGGAAGCAGTTTCCCAAAAAGCAGCAGGAAATAAATAAGGAAAAGGCTGTATTTTTTGTATGCGTGTGTATAAGTGTGTCACTATATGAAAACAAAAGGCTATCAGCCTATGAAATACTAATACTGATGAAATACTGACATTGCATTTAAGTACTGTTAATAAGCAGGTAATACTTAAGGTACAAAGCCTGCCTGGTATCTTCCTGCTTCACTGCTGTGGCAATGGTTATGATGGTACGATAATAATAATAATATTAATTATTATAATAATAATATGCTACATGCTATCAGTTGAGTCAAATATTTATTTTTTTCCTTAGGTCTCCTCTGTGTTTTGCTTTAAAAAAATAGAATAATAGCTTTAGCTCTTACTGACTGGCTATGACTCATTTTTATTTTTTTTTTAAAAACAATATAGGCCAGTATTATCAATGAGGGTTTTCTATAAAACAAAGAAGTTAACGATAAAATCTTTTTTTTTAACTGCCACTAATGTTGTTGTAAACTATATGTCCAAGCACAAAACGTAAGGACCTAATAAGCAGACTTACTGCTTATAGTCAAGACAGACTATTTTTCCTACTCCATTTTGAAGCTTTAAGTGTTTGTGACAGTGTGTAAATATATAAATTTTTATATTAATTTTATATAGTCAAACCTGTAAAAGTGCAGCTTTTTTACAGTAGCTTTTTCTCTTAACAGCCTCTTTTACATTCCTGCGGCGCTCCATCAGATTGCTCTGAACATCTGCTCTGAGAATAACAGGGAAATATCATGGGTGCACTATGTTGCTAAATAGTAATCAAATCAACATGATAAGTGGCTGATTTGATTACTTGCATGTCAGGGACATCAAAAAACACACTTCAGTATAACAAATTTAACCTTTAAGGTATACAAATACTCTAATTAGACATTTTAATTACCGAGCATCAATTAGAGAAACCAAGAAGTCTTTGCACCATACACGTCCACCTCGTAGCACTTGGGTTTTTATCTCAATAAGCCATTATGAAATGAGTGAAAAGCCCAACTGTGTTGTAAAGAAAAAGACTCAATTTATTTCAAACAGGCTTTAGTAAAGTAAGTCAAACTGGACACTTTTCTCTTTTGCAGCACTTAAGCAACATGAATAATTACAAGCTTTACTGAGAATGTCTGACAATGTGATCATGAGACTGGCTGTGCTTGTCACAAGCAGCGCATTAAGTCATCAGGAATACAGAGCTGTCCAATTGGGACGCGTACCATACCATATCTTTATCAATAATAATGTCTTTCTCTAAGACGTCATTGTTCTGGCCCTGAAGTGTCTGCAGCGGATGTCTGTTTTGTTTTGTTTTTTGTTCTCCTCTTTGCTACATTATACTTATGATACGTTACATGTATAGAATGTGTTTCATTGAAGGGATTAGTCAAGTCTAATTTAACTGGTTGTAAAAATGAAAAGTACAAAAGAAGTATGTTTGTGAGATTACATTATCGTGATGGTGCCTCGTCAGTTTTGGTAGAGAAAATGTATGCATATGAAGCTTATCTAAATTTCCCCTGACAGGCCTGAGGCTGGTCACTTCAGGGATTTTGTTTGAGATGTCAACATCCTTAGCTGTGCAAAATAATGAACATCCAGAAGGAGAATAAAGCATCTTTTAATAGCCCTCTGTCTTGCTGAGGTAAAAGTCAATGTGCAAACCATTTATAATGAGGCAATCATCAGGTGGAGCTTGCGATAATATTGTTTCTCATAATATACCCTGAAATTTATTATGGCTTAAAAACCCTTCCCAAGACAAGAAGAGGAATTCTTACTGAGGTTGTTACAACCCGAGGAAGGAACAACACATTGCATGCATCCACAGTGTGTGAATATTCACATGAATCATGCAAATTGCCAAGGTTTTGAACACAACATTCAGCTGGGCTTGTAAAGATTAGTAAGACCTGCTGACTTGGAAATGCACATTTGAAATGTGATCATGTGAATAACCAAGCAAAGGATTTGTGGAAAAAAATTCTTCCTGACAAGCTTTTAACTGCTGTGCTCAACTATACAAACTGTCCATTAATAGCTTTGCCCATTTAAGTTCATCTGAGATTATCCTTGCTTAAACCACTCTTGGTTTCATAATGTCTTCAGTATCTAAGTGGTGAGAGAGGGCAACACTTTATATTTTCAGATGAAACCAGGAAAAATGCATCCTTATGTGAAACCTGTCTCTGATGAGTAATATTAATGGCACTCTGTCTTCATAGAAACTAAAGTAATTTACAACAAATAATGTAATATCCCAAAGACGAGCCAAAAACAGAAAGCATTATACTTAATGGTTTAATTTAATTACTTACTTTATATACAAAATATTATACATAATGGCTTTGCAGGTTTTAATATGGCTGGACTGCTGATAGATTGCATTTGTGATGCCTGCATGGGAAATGGTGATTAAAATACTACTCTTCTGTGAGAGCTTTTTTGCAGATTTTGAAACCAGGGCAAGGGGATCTTTGCTCTTATTCAGTCACAAGAGCATTACTGATGTTGGGCAACAAAGCCTGGATTACATTCGGCATTCCAGTAAAACCCGGAGGTGTTGGATGGCATGCACGCTGGACAGAGAGCCCTGACTAGGACTCATGAGGGCTCTGTGTACAGAGTGTCTGTCCTCAGTCCACTTTTGCCACGACATTCTAATGAAATCCTGTTATTTATTTATTAGTGTTTACAATCTTATATCGAAAAGTACCAATTTCCACTATGTCTTAAGGCTCAGTACTGCATACTGACAGGGCCAGGTTGATGTTGTGAGGCCTTTTTCCCCTCTCTTTTATTCCAGAAAGTATTTATATATTAATCAGTACTCCTGTGCCCCCTTTAACCATACCCACTATTTTCATTGTGCTCGCTCTTGGCATTTTTTTCCTGTATGCCAGTCTTGTCATATTCTTTTGTCTATAATTTTTCATTTCATGCAGTTTCATTTAGGTAATCTCAAAACCACTGTCTTTCTGGCAGACAGTTGTTCCCTTGAAAAAAAAGATAGGTGTTAAACCTAATTAATTACTGCTAAATGAAATAGCACCTGGATTTTCCTAGCCCCTTTTCTATTCTTCACACCAAAGCCTCATTTACGCCAAATTTCAGAGCGGTGGAGATGATCATACCTTGCTTTTACACATTTCTGACATTTGAATGAGCTGATAAAGTCACTAGAGAGGGCCTTTGGTGAAGCTATTTTGATTTCTGCGCACATTTATTGCCTAAATAGATTCCTGTTGAAGAAAATATCAAGTCACATTGTGTTGTGAATGATATCTGAACTACCATTACAAGATTATAAGACGTATCTGCTAACAAGGAGCTACAAAGAGCTCTTGTTTGCTGCTTTTGTGAGCTTTCAAATGAGGTGCTTGCTTTTCAGAAGCCTTCTATTCTACTGCTGGAATAAAATGAAAGAAAATATTGCTTGTATGTGCAAGAGTCATTAAGCAATTAATTTATTGTGCAACTTTACACACCCCGGAGTCCAATTCAATTTATAAATGCAGATTGATTGGGAAATTAGATTCTTTAAATTAACTGAGCTTTACTTTTATATAAAGGGAGGGTCCATAATCACTGCAGCGTAACATGGAGAGTTCGAGTACTGGTCAACTTGGTGTACACACCAAAGGCTGTTTTTTGTGGATGATAAATCAGTGAAGAGCTCATAGTGGTTAATGATGTATGGTAACACAGAACTCACTGCACAGAAGAAAACTTGACTACTGGCAGAGATAAGACAACAGTTCAACTTCCAATTGAGTGCTCAAAGTGCTCAAAATGTGGCGATGGAAATGCATGTCCAAAGGATTATTATTGTCATTGCTGATTGTTATTAATTGCAATCATCTATATATCCCAAATTCATTCACTAGAAAAATACCGTCTTTGTAATATACAGCTCCTTTACTCCTTGCATTTCAATGCCGCAATGCAGTTTGCTGTGCCAAATCATCTGATCACAGTGCTTAATTGAATACTGATGTGAAGAGTACAAGAGATAGCAGAGCAGGCTTCACAAGTAATTAAAAAATGCAACTCAACCCATATGGATAATTTTCTTTAACTCATTTATCCTCTGTGTTGAAGTGTACCTGCTTTAGCTGGTGGTTATTGATAAGACACTCCCATGTCAGGAGTGCGTCTGCTTTTTGGAGAATTTAATTTCCAGTCAATATACAATATAGAATGTTGGAGTAAAGGAGTAATAATCTGTTATGTAATATTTCCCTTACCTTTGTCTGTATCACAGGGATTTACTTGGTAGCAGAAGCTCAAAGATTTTCCACAGTACAAGGACAACAGGAACTATAGCACACTACACAGTGAACTCCCAGCTTTGCAAATATGCATTTATCAGCTCATTTGAATGTGCATAGGGACGGTGTGGTGCACAGTGTGCTTCTAAGTGCATTATCCAGTCAGCAAATTTTCTTTGGCAGGATGGTGTTCCAAATAAACAGCTAAGCTGTGGCACCGATTTGGCGATATATACAACCCAGATGTGGTTTATATCTTTTCAGCCAAATTCAAACCATCACACCGTCATGCCATGACCACGGGTAACTGTTTTTTTGGTGTAACTGACTCGGGATGCATCTGGACTTTGTACAGAATTCAATTTTATCCTTTAGCCAATGAAAACCGAGGCGGGAAACTGTTAAACTGATGTAAAAAAAAAAGGTTAATGTTGAGCGGGTAGAATTACTTTATAAATTGCTGCATACCCGCCTGTTTCAGGAGTATGTGATACAGCATGGTTTTCTAAGAACGTATGTTTGTGTTCTTATCTAAAAGTAAATGTGCTGTAGTGCCGTAGCCCTGAGCTGCTTGTTTTTACATGGGCAGTTTGTTTCAACATATTCTGTTATATCAGGAGAAGCCATCTGAAGGAAGATGACTTTAACCTCGTAAGACCTGAACTCTTCCACGGCATGCATTTTTAATGTCTCTTTGATATTTGGGCTGATTGGGACCCGATGAATGTAAAAACAAAGAATTACCAGATTTTTTTTTTTACCTTATTTTTGTTTCTAAGACAAATAAGAGCCACATATGAGGATATTCATTTAAATTTTTGATAGAACAGTAGAAGTATAATGTCCTCGTAAGTGGATATCAGGCCCTTGTAGAGCAAAATTGAGTATTTTGAGCTAAATAACCCAAAATGTGATGTCCACATATGTGGACGCCAGGTCAAAACACTTAAAATCGTTTTCCCATATTTTCATAAAGCATATATTTTTATGTAACTTAGCTTTACTATTTATATAATGGTAAGTGATACATTTCAAGACTAGTGCAAAACATGTGAGGACAACAATATCAAAAAGCCTTCTGAGATTAAGGTTTAATATTTGGTTTTATTCTATCTATAAACATTTGACACATTTCTCTTTAAGCTCTCCCTTTGGCAGCCTGGATTACATGAGCAAATCTGTATATCTCTAAAACATTATCCTGCGTTTGTGATGTGTGTTTATGGCAGATTCCCTTGCTGTGTCAAACTACCTCTGCTGGGGAGATTAAGGGTGTGTACAGGGTTTACTGGAAGTGCTCAAACAAGCTGCTCAAAAGGCTGAGGGCTATACTGAGATTCATTCAAGGATTACATCCTCATATCTCCTCCCATCTTGAGTATTGAAAACCAGAGAGATGTTCAATGACTTGCAACAGCCATTTCACAGCTGAGGTGTTGTCTGCCCATTTCCTCCATGATAAAGACTGTCTTTCTGGTGGTTTGGGGCTGTAACCAGCAGAAATAATGCGGAACTGACAAAATAAACAGGTCTTGCAGAGTGTCTCTGCTCAGTGAGATCTTTGGTTGATGTTCAACTAATATTATAGTTGCAAGTATTTGAGTCCATGAGACTGGGAAGGAACGTGCCCCGCTTTGATCTTCAAAATTATTAAATATACATGACAGAAACCAGAAAGCTCAAAAGCCATGATACGAAGCTATTCCTCCATAAAGAGAGACACTTAGCGGAGCGGTTGTTTAGTAGCTATTTTCGTGTTTTCTTTCTGACAGCACAGCAAAGCCGCTCACGCTGCAGAGTTGGGTCCTGTTTATAGTGGACTCTGTCTAATCCTGTCTCTAATCCCTTCAGTCTTTGCAGGTATGAAACTCCGGCAGGGGAAGCAACCCTGTGAGATTAAGGTGTTACATTAAATCTAACAGTGATTAAATAACCAACCATTATATGACTGTAGCAAATTAATTTCCCCAGTGTCATGTCAGCTGGGTAACACAGTCTATCTGTGGAGCCAACTCTGTGCTGCTGATTTTAGATGAAGTCACACCATGCAGAAACATAATAGATTTGCCTCTGTACATAAGTCACAGTGAAAACAAAATTCCTCTAACACAGGCAAGAATTCAGGCCTGCCAAGTTGTGCATTTGCATCTTGAGCATTCCAGCAGGGCCTTAAAACACCTTTTTTGCCAGATATAAGAAAAGGCCCCTGCAAGTAAACACATACATTTAACAGCACGTTCTGTGCTTTCCTCTGCCTGCAGTTGCAAATATAACTGACACAATATCTTATAAGTGATAGCAGCTCACATGGCAGGTGAATTATTTCAGCTTTTCAGCCCTCCCAACAGACTGTCTGAATTGAGCAATCTCTGCCAGCTAAAGCACAATTTGGATTAGCAAAAGCCCCACTGATAGGTCAGCTTAGCCCGTAATGGAGCAGCTTAGGCCTTGTCTGCATGATTATAACATTCTTAGCGGCCTTTTGCCTTGCTTCCAGATGTTACAGCACAAACATATCTGCCTCACTTCAAGTCCAAAATTAAATGTAGATCAGAGGAACAACAAAATGATGAACATTTTAAAAACACCTTCGCATACGTGATACATTTTTCAAGAACCTTAATTGTCAGCAATGCTGTTTGTGATAAATGTTGAAAGGATCTTTTAGCTGTAAAATATGTCAAGCAATGCTTCTTCCTTATTTGGCACAAATAATTTATTCTAAAAGTTCTCATCTTTGACAACATTTTCTTTTTTCATCTGTTTGCTAAATCAAAGCATTATAATGTCAACTTTAACAACATTTTAACTACATTCGACTACAGCAGACATTTCATTTCTGACGCTTCTTTTTGAAATGCTGGCATGTGACGAATGCTTTATAGTTAATTGATATTTAGCAGCACTGTTATTTTGCACTGTCTGTGCATTTAAGCAGCTACACATTCAACTTCAGAAACCCCATTTCTCAGACCTTCAGCAGTAATTTATTTTCAACACTTCAATTTCTCACTGCTCTTTAAATTAGAGCTCTCAGCCTGTGCAAGTTGTTCTCATGAAACACAAATGACAATGTAAATTTCCTCATGTCGTGACAAAACGACGCCGTTCGTGTGCATATGCATTTGTTGGAAAGTGCTCAACACACCACCACGTAGTGATTCTCTTCTTAGCATGTTGTTTGCATTATCAGTACATTATATAAACAGGCCAAGATCAGGTTAGAAGTTTTAAAGCTTTATGATGGATGCTGTCAATGATGCAAATGGGTTTAAGAAGATTACCTGAAAAATCAATGTTTTATTTTTCCAAATGACAGTCCCAGTGTTTATGCAAACTGCTGTGTGGTTTAGTCATTTTCAAAGGGCTGTCTGTCTTTAGAAGTCTCTCAGACTCTTCTGATCACAGGTTTCACTCAGGGGGCTTTCATCATTTATCTTTCTCCTTACCCAACCATGCCAACACTTCCACTGTTAATATTAAACGAGACGTCCTCATGGAAATAAAACACGTGCCAGAATGTTTTCATCAGCTCATTTCTCTTGCACGTGAAACTTTTTGTTTATAAGTTCACGGCTCATTTAAAAGAACTTTTGCTGCTAGCTTAATTCACATGCCTCCACCATGAAAATGGACACCTACGACCAGCAGTTTCCACCACATTACTGCAGGGCACCCCGCTGCTTTGACTTCACGCTGTAATTGCTTTAGCTCCGAAATGTCATGAACGTGATCTGTGGCCACATCTTATAGTTTGCGAAACAAAAATGTCACTTTTATTCACTATTATTGTTTTAAAAAATATATTCTGTTTCGTCTCGAATACTCGCATACTACTTACTACTGGATTAAGTTAGCTGTCTTTTTTAACAATATACGTAGTCACTTCTATTGCAATATTGAAGTCAGGAATTAATAAGGATCCGAAGAATGAGGAACATAATGGGGGCAAAGGGAGCCTATCCCAGCTGCCTTAAGGTGACAGGCAGGGTACACCCTAGAAAGGCTGTCAGTCTATTGCATTGCTAAAACAGAGACAGTCAGTTATTCTTGTTCACATTAACACCTTCAGCCAATTTAGAATCACCAATTAACCCAACAAAGAGGAAGCCAAAGAAACAAATGGAGGAACAAGGAGAACTTGCAAATCTCAGTATAATGTATTAAACATATTTTGGAAAACACATTTTTTATTTAATAATTTATTTTTAGACTCCCTTGGGTGTTCCAGGCCTTGGCTGATCAGTGTTGTTGTTCTTGTTGTTTGGAGGGGAGTTTTTATTTTCCCTCTCTCGCTTTCTAGCATCCTAAATGCTTGAAAGATTCATGTTGCTGTTGATACGTTTAATTTCAAGCTTATTTGTATGGGCTAAAAAACAAACAAGACACTAATAAAAGTGCTCATCGATTAGTTGATGATGGGCTAAAGTGCTGTTAGCAAAAGCCTGCATTTAGACACATAACTGTTTTCCTCCCTTTGTCAGGTACACCGCATACCCCCATATAATACAGGAACCTTTCTCATCTGTTTTCCATCCTCTCTTGCCACAGCCAAAGGTAATATTTTACAATGAGTATTACGATGGGCCAACCTGCCCAGATGACCAAAAGCAGCTTAAAAGAATTTGTGCCGCTCTGTTTGATTGGTATTAAAGGTGCTTTTGCACCACACTACACACTGTTGCACCGTGTATAAGCAGAGACAGGTAGTGGGTAAATCTCTCAAACACAGGTAATAGATACATGCCTCCCTTATTTTCTTTTCTTGCTTTCTGTTTTGCCTGTTGGGAGCAAAAATCTTAGAGGCTTTTTTTTTTCCAAATGCGAGACAAAAGTGAAATATACTCTCAAGCACTCGTAGCTGCCACATGCACACTGAAATATAGAAGTATATACAGAATATGAAATGCCTAGAACATGGGGACAAAGGTGCAGTGCAAGATGTGAAAGACACAGACCATAATAAAAATACATGAGTCACACCATATTTAAAATGAAATACAATGTTTACAAAGCACTATCAGCAATGGCACATCGCCCAAAGTCATCTAAAATCACGCACACCAGCAGGCTGCCACACTCTCCTGACAGAATAGACTCACACCCTTTCTCAAGAGAGATAATCACTTTTAGTTGCTGGCCAGTCGCAGCTATGAACTGCTGACCCAACATTTCAAATACTGCACGTTTTACTTTGTAAATTTGATCAAAGTCTTTCAAGTTGCACCAAAGCTTAAAGAGTAGGATCAGGATCCATGTTGCAGAGCAACTACCATGTGTTTTTGCTGCCGATCATATGATCATAATGTGGTGGATCATAAATTTGATTAGTTTTGAAGTTGTACATCTCTGTTCCTTACATTTCATGTCATGCCCTTATTAATGTTTTATTTGTTGCTTTGACTGTTTTCGAATAGAATATGCAGTGGGAACATAGAGGGAGATAAGTAGTGAAAGTTTTGCCAGGGTTGATTGTGCGTCGATCCATTGTTAATGCCTCAGGGCTCCAGTAGGTGGGTTCGCGCACCTCCTCCTTCACTCAATCCGGTTGTTCAGTGATGACGCGACGAATCCTACTTCCGGGCCTAAAGTAGTCTGCATTTAATATGGCTTTTGTGTTGTTAACATGTTTAATGTTATGTATTTTCTTCTATTTGATCTCAAAAAGCTCCTAAAACAGTCAGTGATCACTGTTGACCTCCCTCTGCTTTTATTACTGCTAATCATTTATTTAAGCTCAGTTTTTAAAACCTTAGGATCTAACTACAGCCCAGCCCATGCAGCAGTATATGAATGACTAACCTCGTATTGTGGATGGATTATCTCAGTTGTTCTCCTGGCTGAAGTTTGGTCCTTTTACAGCATCCTGCCATGCGATTACATTTGTTCCTGACCACCGAGAACACTCACGTTAACTTTTATCGAGTGGAAAAAAAGTTAGCTTGTTTATATTATGCTAACATAGCTGTGTCGCTAGCGGTCACGTAGCACATCATTATATACCAGCTAGCCCAACTTCAGTAACCCTACAAACGTCACTGCTGTTTAGTTTTCTGTCTTCATTTATGCTGGAAGTGATAACAGAGCTGTACGTTTTAATTTGTTTCCAAAACCCCGCAGTCAGGACATGCTATATTGTATTTAGATAGAAGCTAGCGAGTTAACGCCCTGCTAACTTCTAACTCTGTTAAATGTCATAAATTCCGTTTTCATGGATGCCTGGATGTTAAACTCAATTGTTACACCTGGTAGAGCAGAACGCTGATCATTTTATTAAAGATGAAAGACTTTAGACAGTTTTTCAACTCTCAGTAATGCCATAGTGATCGTTTGATATGTGGACCTGCAGCGGAGTTTAGGTCCAGACACGGCTAGTGACGTCAGACTGAACAACCGGATACAGACGAGTGAGAGTGAGAGCTGCGTGTCTGTGCCGTTCTTTCACCTCTCCTCACTATTTCCCCTGTTTAAGGTAACTGCCATGCACAGATCTGTATAAACGTGGCAGCATGTGTTACTGTTGATTATTAGGTCATTATCATTGTTCATTTTAGCGAAAGATGTGAATTGCGGACTATTTTGCTGAGAAGTTCCAGTTAACCTCTGTTGCTGTGTATGCGAGTTTTCACTATTACTCCGCCATATTGTGTGAAGATTTTTCTGTTACTATCTGTATAAGTTAACTACTGAAAGACATGCAGCACTTAAAGTATTATTTCATTGCTGTGGAAAGTTAGTGACTGTGTCAGCTAACATGTGCAAGTTAAAAAGATGTTTTTGTCTAATGCTACAGTTCATGTTATCTAAAGCATTCTCATCAGCTAATGCAGCGAACAATAGTGACTTAGTTTGGACACAGTTGTCCTGAGACTGAGTGCATATCCATAAGAATATTGTTTTGGTTGTATTGCATGTGAAACTCATTACAGACGAGTGAGAGCTGCGAGTCTGTGCCGTTCTTTCACCTCTCCTCACTATTTCCCCTGTTTAAGGGCACAACAATAACAGGAGGTCAAACACGAGACAGAGGAATGAAGACAGAGAAAATACAGAGGAATTGCAATTAAGTGATATTTTTAATCAGTTAATGGTTTTTTTTCTATAAATCTTAAAACTGCTACAATGATTTAATTTATGTTGAAAGAAATTAAATAGAAAAGAGGGACCTGGTAGATAAAACAGTGTTAATGAGTGTTAAGACTTCCCATATGGAAAAGATATATATAAATCTTATAAAGTTTGTATCTGTCTTGTGTGAAACTTGTATGAAAAGCATATAAGTGTGAAAACAGATATAAGATCCCTTGAAAAATTATATAATGAAACTTGTAAGTTTTGGATACTTACTAAAACAATGTATGAAAGTAATGCGAAAGTGGCCACTTTCATGAGTAATCACATATAAGTTTTTACTATTTCTTTTCCGTATGGGTTGACCTCGTCCTCACTGGCTCAGGCACAAAGACAGTTAAATGCTAGAGGCATTTCTCATCTCTTTTGAGGTTAGAAATTTTGCACCACAGTTGACTGAGGAATTCACTTAAAAACTCAAGGATAGAAACTATATGAAGAGATTCGTGGGTCATAGTGTATTCCATATTAGCTACAGTTTAAAACTGGACAGTTAAACCTGCACTTTAAATGTATTTTTATTGTTTGTATTTGTCCTCACCACGAATCTTTCTTTTGTTCTTAGACAATAATCCTTCTGAAAACTGAGTTTCGTTTCTATCTGAAATATCACAAGTATTGTTTCTAACCCTTTCAAGTGCACCAATAATTGCAATGTAAAATGCAGAGATACTGGGTTGCCAGTGTGGAAATGTGGCAGGACACACCCAATTTAAAATGTTGGTTAAATGCAAATTACAGAGAAAATTATCTGGCAAATATAGGCTTAATTACTATTAGTTGGGTCTGCACAACTTCAAGCTTTAAAAAAAAAAAGCAATCTTAAAGATTTGACAGTAAAAACACGAACTTTAATACCTTAGGTCTACTCCTTTTTGTCCCTTTACTCGCTGTGATATTTGAAACTGATCCACAGTCTAAAAATTATGTAAAATAACACATTGCCTTTTCTGTTTCTAATTCATAACTGATAAATGGATGGATACTTTTATAGCAATTTTCTGCACAATTTTAGAATTCAAAGCACTTTCTTACTACTAGCCTAATTTACCATTTAAACAAGTGCCTTTTTATGCCTCAGCACTTTTACCCTAACATCCACACACACTGATGGATTGACAACACTTTGATCTTCAGTATCTTGCCCAAAGATACTTTGACATCAGGGTTGTAGTCGAACAGGAGGATCAGCTAGCGGATCCGTTGTACCTTCTTAGTCCAACACAATACAATTTTTTGTTTTGCTAGTTAATGTTTTTAATGTGAAGCTGTAGCAGTTGGTAATATTTGGTGTGCAAATTAATAACTTAATACAATAAATTAATAAAGCATTTGTCTCTTGGCAAAGTCACTAGATTTGTAATATTCCAAATATAAATATGCTGCACCATTTTTCATCAGTCAGCAACAGACTTAATTACGATTGTGATACCACATTAAGTGATTTATGGGGGCTTCCAGACATTTATTTGAATGAAAATGTTCAGGATTGCCAAGATTGAAAGTGGCTTCATGCAGCATTTATATGCCATTATGTGTGGTGTTCCTGCAGTTCTGTTGGAGCCGCTGAAGTCCTTGATTAATGTTAAACAGGAAAGGCAAGAAAGGAAACGCAGTACACACTTTTGCTTTTGCTGGATTTCTTATTGATGCATTTCAATATCTGCTGTGTAGTAACTAAGAAATGAATGCAAATGTGCTCTGAAGAGTGCTATTTAGGTTTGGGTTGAAGCATCAAGACAAATACATGTAGAAAGAATTGATGGTGAACCAGTGAACCAAATACTCGCTTTGAATGCAATAACCCCTACCTAATTCAGCAGTGACTTAGTTTTTACTATATACATGTTTCATTTTATTTACTATATTGCTCATTATTCATTTTTTATAGCTATGACAACTGTGGCCAGCTTAACACATACGCTTGAGGGAGAAAATAGACAAGTACTCAACTCAGTCACTTGCGTCCTTTGTTGTAATGTGTGAATAAGGTGCATTATATAGAATCAACAGAGCCCAACACTGACATTTCTGTAAGGCTTCATTGCAAAGATTACCGATTTTTACAACATGAGAAAAGACAAAAGTAAAAAAGTCTGCTTGCTTTCAAATTTTCATAATATTCATCCTGACATTTTGTGAGTTAACTCAAACTTCTAAAAGGAGAAAATCGTCAAAATTCTGTCTGTGTTAGGGTAATGTCTTGCACACAGAAAGTTTGTGCAGTCTTCTTTTTCGTAGTGTCATGCTGACCTACAGCCTAATAATAAGTTGGGGGGGGAAAAAATTAGAAAAAAGTAGGAAAAAATACTGCCTCTGATAGGTAATTTCTGGAAAATGTCCAGGTGTTTAACTGATCGAACTGCCAAAAATCTATCATTTGGATATCAAATCTTTTCTTTTAAGTTTTCACCAGAGTACTTATGAGTAATGCAGACCAACAGTGTCTGTAATGTATACCTGACAAAGACCTACATATTATACTCAAAATTACATAAAATACAATTTGTGCTTTCCGGTTATATTAAGTTATATCAGCCACACATGCAAATATGGTGACATTATCCATTTTACATTATTTCTTTCATCAGTCATATGGCGTTGATCTGACGACATGCAGCAGCTCATATGTTCATGTCTTCTTGTTTAACCACAATAATTGATGCCTTTCAGTCTTGTCATTCTGACAGACACTTTATCAAAAGTTACACTTCAGCTACCTCATAAATCCACTTAGAAAAAGCATGGAAAGAGCTCATGGATGTGTTATGTAATCAAAATAATGAGCATTTTAATAAAAAGGTTGCTTTACATAATGCAGCCAAACAAGTGCAAAGTTTTGTCTGTGGTCAACTTAAACTGATTGGATCCTGAAGTGTTGCCCATTTTTTTCTCTGGCAAGGAAATCTATCATGTTCAAACTGTCATATTAATTGGTTCTGCTTAACTGAGCTGGATCTGCAATATAGCCAGGATGTAAATTTTAGCCTTTGACTTTGACGTATTCAGGTGTGACTTTCAATTAGAGCTGCTGTTTTGTGCATTTCGTTGAGCTATTAGACATTTGGTAAGGTTTCAACGGTGTAAGCGAATTAAGTTGGGCTAGGCAGGCGCTAATGAAAAGCCCTCTGTTCCACACAGAAGAAAATGCAGAGCTTTACATTTTTAACATAAATACCATAAAGTATTAAATGCAAAAAAAAAACCCCAACAACTTTGAGGTCACACTCTGTCCACTGGCTCATTAACATTGATATTATCATATCACATTGACCTGCATGCGGTTGTTATGTTGTGTTCTCGCTTGTGCTCCAACTTTGTAAATAAATGAATGTGAAAGTGGCGCAGCAGTGCTGGGACAAGCACATAACATAGACTTGTTTCTGTAGTGGCAACATCAATAATGGAATATTGAGGGCAATTGTGATCAAATTGAATGAGTGTTGTCTGAAGTGCTCTCATCAGTTCATTCAAAGACAGATAAACAAACAAGTAAAGAACAATAAAAGGAGACAATCGTCTTTCAGAGGAGTGGCAAACTGCTGTTTTTTTATTAGACCACAGATGAGCCATTATGTAAGGATATTATTTTGGGTTATGTACTGTGTGTTTATTTCGAGATTTATGATTAGAAATCAGTTCCTTTTTATAGCCAGCAATGTTAAGACAAGACAGTGAAGTTGAAAAAAAAAAGGCAATATCCTTGAAGTTTGATTTGAGATAAGATTGCTTCCGTTCTCTCTCCCAGACATTAATACAGTTAAAAATAGACTTATTTTCTGGCTCATATACACTGTTATGTACTAATGTTGCAGGTCGGTACAGCATTCCAAACATCCTCATAGTCTGCTTCATTGCCACACTTTATTTCATGATGTTTTATGTCCAAAGGGCATCTGAGCACAGCTTCAGATCTCAGCACTGCAGTCTGGTGATGTGGGCAGAGAAGTACCTGGCTTGCCCACTGTTGGAATGGGATGGTCTTTAGGGGATCTCAGGAAGGGGGTGGGGAATAGGGGTTTGATCAGGACCAGCTGTCACTTCTGTCCTCAACTATTTCTCAAAGTCTACAGTCCCGCAGAAGTACAAGTATAATAGGCTTATTTAGAGTGGGGAGGCTATAGCAGTTTTGCTCTCCTTGTCATGTTACAGACATGATTTGCTTGTCTTTTAATCTCTACTGAGGAAAGATTGACAATATTAACATTCAACAATTTAGCATAACTCTGACCGCTAGGCTCAAAATGTTGCATTTAATTAATGAATGTGGTGCATCTGTAAAGACAGCATGATAAATGTGGACAGATATACAGTCTATATTCCGTGATCATGGCATTGCAGGTGAAAGAAAGCAATGCACTTGAGAAGAAAGCCAACAGTTTGTATGACAAACAGCATTAAATCTGAAATGTGTTTAAGCTATTTAGAACTTGGTTCATAGTTCAATAGGAGTCCATGTTAAGGTGTACTTATTTACCATTATTATGCACATTAGTAGCTTAATGACTCTTTAGAAATAATTATAAGTCACTTATTAATGACTTATTCATCACAAAATATTCTCCAGCTACTAGACCATTAACTTAGAGTTATCCCTCAATTACCTCCTAATTACTACTTAGTAAGTATGAGAAAGCTGTTATATTTGAAATATGATTTTAATCTGCTTTGCTTATTTTGGCTCTTAAAAGGTGGTAATACCACACCAATAGTAATTTTCACATAATAGCAGTTAATAAATTTAGTGTACTATTAAATGATAAAGTGACTTTAAAACAGTGTTCCTCATTCTATCACCCAATGTACTGTTATGATTAAAGACAGGAACAAAAAATCTCACTGCAGTTTGGCATGGTTTCATCCTATTGTCTAAACAGCTTTGAAACAACCTAGCAACACTCTTCAGTCAGTATGGGCCTGGTTTCATCGCTGCTTCTTTGTGCATCAGCCAAACTGGGAACTCTCAGTGAAAAGAAAAATAAATAGATAAAAATAATATTCAACAATGCTCATGGTAGTCTTAAAGGTTTTTCAAATAGCTGGTAATAGCTAGTATTTTAGTTGATTAACAGACAAAAAACAGTTTAAGGGAGTAAAAGGGGATATTGTAGAATAAACAATAATAAACGATGTTGTAGTATAGATTTATTTTTTTTATAAAAATGCATTTATCGTTGCTGATTACCAAGCACCTGACTGCATTTTGAAATACAGTTTGGTTTGGTTTCATCTTTCTCATGAAACTACTTCTAGATCTGTGTTTTTAATAACAACAGCCAGTAAATGTAAACAAGAAAAAAAAAGAAAAAATGAAAGTCAGTGAAAGAAAATAAGTGTTTAACGTAAAACGAGTCAGGAAAATTCTAAAAGTAAAAATTAACCATTTCCATATTGCCCAATGTAATAGTAAAAGCTCTGCATCTGAGACTCTACTGCACAAAAAAGTAGCATGCAGAGCTAATATTAAATACATTCAACCATATCTTCTCTTTTACTGGATTTCAATAAAAGGCTTTTATGCCTATTATGCATATAGATATCTTTCTGGTGTGAAAAGCCCCTTGGATTTGAAGATAGTGAAAGAAAGACATAATGTTTAAGTGATTCAGAAGGAATCATTAAAAGCAATAAATGGATTAAGTTTGTGTCTGTGTATGCACACGTGTCTTTAATTATTATAATGTAAAACTTAAAACATGAACAAAAAAGAATTCATTAAATATATGTTTAAAGGTGTGACACATGTGAAAAGCCTAATGTCACTTTTTCAATGCTCTAAATGACAAATCACATAATATTCTCACTGTAATTGTAAGTGGCTCTATGTACATTGCATAACTAAATCCAGTTAATAGCTTAAAGGCAAGGCTGCTGAAAGGATACTTTCACTACACAACCATGTGGTTAGGTCAGATTCAGGTTGAGAAAAACAAAAAACAAGCCAAACTCTCTCCCATTACTTGAACATGATCTGATGGCTCAGAATGGCAGCCTTCTCTCTATTTATTTTCTTCCCAAAAGTTGCACCTTAACCGTGACAAAACAATGCCTCCCACTCCACAGCAGACCCACCAGGACCCCTTTGCTCTGGCCTGTGGGCTTGTTTTTTTTGTGTGCCAAACATGTACGCATCCACTTGTTGAGAGCCAAGCAAAGAATGACTCATTTGACCAACCTTTGTTTTCTCTCCACTTTGCAGTAAACCCATGTCTTTGTTCTTTGTGCCGCTGTAATCACAAACATGTCACTCATGGTAAAATAATTGGATTATTCATTGCAAAATGACCACAGTATATCTCTCACTGCAAATGTCTTGACTGTTTTTGATGAAAAACGCTTTTACACCCTCGACTGATATTTGTAATTCCAATTGTAAGTGTAATACATTTGCCTGTTCTTGCACTGGTTTGTTTTTTTGTTGGGGGGGGGGCTGCCTGTACTAAGCACTGGTTAACTTATAAAGGTTTATCAAAGCCATTTTTAGTAAATCCGAGTACAACTTCTGCTTTCTCTATTATAGGACTAACAAGTATGTTCCTTCATAAATGGCAAGATGACAAGATTCTGACACCTCCCCGACAAAACGATTATTCTCTCTTACTGAGTCAATATTGGCAGACAGCAAAGAATTCCTGTAATTTACACCTCAATATCATTATGTTAGTTTTTAGGCGTTATTGAAAAAAAGAAAAATCACACAAATCTGCCCACAACATTGGCCCCCTCTCCAAAGTACACTCTCCAAGGAGTCAGCTTATTATGAGTGGACTCCTTTAGAATAATTGATTGTATTTGACATGACGTGGAGGAAGCACGGCAGATTGATACTCTGCTGCTGAAATGTGATCAATCCAAATGAGAGACTGTGGGAGCGTTGATTCCTCTGCCAGAGTTTATTAGAAACAGCAAAGCTTCTCTGGAGAAACTGCATTTCTCCATAAACAGGTTGGACCTATTAGTATCTGGGAATGTAAATGAGCATCATGCCTCACCTCATCATACCTCAAAATATTCCCCGCACAACAGTTTGACAAAACAGAATGAAACATCGAGTTAAATGCTCACGTATGTTGTAGTGGGTGTTTAGGAACTAAGACTTGTGATTATCTACTAAGATTTTGTCTTAACAAACACACACACACACACACAACAAATTTGATTTGATGTACTTCACATTCTTACTAATGAATCAACTTTCTCAAATGGCATCCTCCAGATCTGAAAATTATGAGGAGTGGGTGTAAAATGGAATTCCCTTCCTACGAGTACGTAACCTTGGTGCAACTGGAAAGTGAACTTGTTTTAAAGGTTGATTTTGTCTTTTCATAATTTATTTCACTGTGGATGACTTCTTTCTTCCACTCAAAGTATCTGATTGCAAAATGTATTGTTAATATTTGATGGAAATATTTTTTATGCCATAAATTGTCAAAGGATCATATCTTGACAATGATTTGAGTAATTTTATATTATTTCCTTAGATACTTGTAATGCAACACAGTTAGAATTCATCAAATGGTATGAGAGACCTTTCCTCTATCTTCAAACTTCTGTTTGCTATGTAAATAAAGTGTTAGGCACGTGTTGAAATGCAAGAAATAAATGTTATGTGGTATGTTCTCGGTGTGAGGCAGTAAACAACAGATGGTGAGCAGCGCCACTTTAGCGCTATGGATTTTATTTAGCTACCCACCTGAATGACCTGCATTGAGCTGAGCAGCTGATGTGGAGAGAAAAAAAAGTAAGAATTAACTGTTTGCTCGTGTTTACTTCAGTTCCACTAGACTGCAAGGCCAGAGGAGTCATTTTCAATGCACAGTAAAATTAGCTTGCTTATCAGTGTTTTGATTTCCTTCCCGCCTCAACATCCAACTGACATTTTAGACGTACATGGTCCATGACTGATTCTCAATCAAAAGCACAATAACAAGCTACTGGGCTTATGTGCTTTCGCTCGCTTTTTTAATTAAATGTATGATGACAAGCAATGAGCGTGATTACAATAATAGCCTGCTATGTTTGTGTTTTCAAAAAAAGTAACCTTGAACACTGTATAACTGTCCTTTCAATTGGATATGCTCCAAAGATTGCCAGGGAGACGCTGCAGCTAATGTCCATACAGTAGGACGTCGGTTGTTTCAAGGTGATTCGCTGTGGTGTGTATCTGAACTTTTTTTTTCTGCATGGCGATGTTGCTCTATTAGACCACCTACTGGACTTTGGAGTTTAATGGCAGACAGACCTGAAGTCCTTGAGGTTAAAACAATCTTTAGCCATTTATTACTGGAAGGGGGAAGTGTGGAAAGTGATTGAATATAATGAAAACTAATACTCTTTCTGGTCACTATGCTATCTGTAGATATGTTTAATATCCCATTACAGGCCCAGAAGTAACCACAGTTCTATACTGTCAAGAGACAAACATAATCCAGAGGGAAATTACCCATCAGGAAGGCAATACTGTTACTGAGATGCAATTACCAGGCCACTTGTGAGACTTTCAGCCGAGTATCCGTGGGTACATGTGTGTGGTCGATATGTGCATAACAGCTCTTATGTCTAGCAGAGTAAATTGGATTCTTTGCTGGAGAACAGTTAATTTAGAATATGTCCAAGATGCAAATGATTGATGTGACTATATCGTTACAACTGTAGGTTTGTGGTGCAGGGCAGCCAAATGGAAAAAGAATATTGCAGGGAGAAGGAAATAGCTTTTATCCCAGAATTATGGGGAAATTTCTCCACTAAATCAGTGAGTCTCCAGAAGAAATAATTTCGATTTTGGTCGGTTGTTCGGACATTCATTTCCAAGCAAACATTGGTGAATTTGGAAGGAAGCAGCTTTCTACGTGCTTGGATTCTGCTTCTTTTTTACAGTGTATTACACATCTCCTGTGCTTGTATTCGTTAGTAGTTAAATAATCTGCATGTCTCACAGAGGATTTAATGTACCAATTTAGCACTGAATCACATAGCTTACAAACAAAGAAAACAGTACGGATTGGAATGAACATCAGTGTAAACATTTGATAAGGGTTTGCTTGAGGCGATTGCTATGCTTTATTACTGATACAAAAATAAAAGCTGCAAAAACAAGAGTTGCCTCTGTGCATTTGATATACTTGCCTCTGCAGTGGCCTATCCTACAACTCAGAGATGAAACTCATAATATTGGTGGCAATGGCACATGGCTTCCTGCGACTCCCTGGATTAATTCATCAAGTCTGGGACATTTCAACTGTACTGCAAATTATCTCCTTGAATCTGATAATTAATCACTGCTGCTTTAAATGATTGGCCCCTAACCTTAAATGCAGCAGAAAGAGCAAAAGAAAAGAGCTGCCTGCACCCATTCCAATCTTCTCCTGCCGGGGAAGTGCATGTGCATTAGAAATAAAACTGCCTGCACAGAGTGTGAGCCTAGCATGCATAATAAATGTATGACAAAACAATACCCCAGGCACCCCAGTATTAATGATATGCAGTGAACTCATTATTAAAGTTCCAAAACAGCTCCTGGAGTAACACAGATGGAGTCAATTAAGCAATGAGCATACTTGCTTTCCTGCTGTTTCATCTTCCTTCTTTTATCTCTTGCATATTACTCTATGGATGTAATTAGCTGTATGTTTCTCCTCACAACATAATGTCCAGTGATAATAACGGTTATTTTCTCTTGTAATTTCGAATAATGCACTGCTTAGTAAATGTACCAGATTTGCTTGCACCTTGTCCTTGGGTATGTTATTTGCACTGGAAGAGGTGTTGAGGGTAATACCATGCTAAGCTGTTTTTTTTTCCCCCTCTGCTGTTTCTGTTCCCAGAGACCTGATGCCTTCAACGCTGGAGGGGCAGATCACCATGGAAAAGACACCAAGCTACTTTGTGACTAACCATGCCCCCAAGCGCATCCACTCCATGGCAAGAGACATCAAGCTTATTATTGTCGTGCGTAATCCTGTCACTAGAGCCATTTCAGACTATACACAGACTTTGTCCAAGAAACCCGATATCCCCACCTTTGAGGTTCTGGCTTTTAAGAACCGGACGCTGGGTCTTATAGATGCCTCGTGGAGTGCGTTGCGTATAGGAATATATGCTCTTCACCTGGAGAGCTGGATGCAGTATTTCCCACTCTCCCAAATGCACTTTGTCAGTGGAGAGAGGCTCATTGTGGATCCTGCTGGTGAGATGGCCAAAGTGCAGGACTTCTTGGGACTGAAGCGGATTGTCACAGACAAACACTTTTACTTTAATAAAACGAAAGGATTTCCATGTCTAAAGAAGCCAGAGGACAGCAGCACTCCCAGATGCCTTGGCAAGTCTAAAGGGAGAACTCATCCTAAAATTGACCCAGATGTGATTCGGCGGCTGCACAAGTTCTACAAGCCCTTTAACATGATGTTCTACCAAATGACTGGTCAGAACTTTGAATGGGAGCTGGAGGAGGACAGTGAAACTCGTAGCTCTCAGGACTAGCATGGCACGGCTCAGCCACACCACCAGCCTTCTCACTAAAACTAATCTTGTCCGGCTTCATCTTCAGAGAGTGCTTGAGCACGCCAATCAATCATGGCTGTCTTTGCAGTGTCTGTACCCATTAGCAAGAGTTTACTGACATGCTTTTTCTTGATGATGGCAGATCATTATTGTATATACTAAACATAAAATATATTTATATTTGTGTAAATGAGATGATTTATTCCTTTTGGGTTTAAAGCATAGAACTGATATAAAAAAAATCATGTTGACTATGGCAATGCATGCGATGAGTTAAGTGTCCTTACCTCATGAGCCCTAAGGGTAAACTCTGCCTGTTTCTTCTCCCTTTACTTTCCTACAGTTTGTTGCCCTCACGCCCACTCACCAGCATTCAGTACAAAAAGATATTCTATTTCAATGGCTAATGCCATGAAGCGTTCTGTATTATTTCTTTTAAAAGAGTTCTGCTGCTTTATAAGAGAGAGAGAAAAGAGGACATGATAGACATAGAACTATAATCCTTTGACATGTGCTCATCTTTCCAGTTGTCTATATCTGAGTGGAGACAATCCTTTTAAGTTTACCAAAGTGTTAATTTACTCTGTGTCACTGTTATGGTTGATCTGCACTCATTAATTGCATACATATGAGAGAAGATGTACTGTGGCCATCATTCAATAATTGGATTGTTTCACTGCACAGTTGAACATTAGCATACTGACGACCATGCGCACCAGTGTGGTGCACTATGAGTAGTTTTGGTATAGCATTACAAATGAATCTGTTTTCTCTTTGTGCATCAAACGAGTCTGCATCTAGGCAGAAGAAAAAATTGGTGCTGCCAAAGCATTCCCAAAAATAACAGTTGACTTTTGTGGTCCTGCTTGCCTTGTGACCCTCCTCTTGTCACAGTAATACATGTCAATGAGGGTGAAGAAAAACAGAGGACCGAGCAGAAGTTTGTTACCAAACATCTGCTGCTATGCAGTCTTCTGTCGTTAGAGATTAATGGCGTGTTAAATAAACTGCTGCTGCTGTTGGAACAATGTCAATGTCAAAGAGAATTTGCTGTCAAGGAAAAGCTACATACATGCCCAGGTAAATTACCAAGCCATTACTGTATGTGCTTAACTTGAATGGAATAACTCATGCCAGTCAAATGTGCTGTAACTAGACGTTTTACTAGCAAACACTTAATCACATGATCAGCAACGCTAACTGATTGAATGCTTGTACCAGATATTACAGGCTTTTGCTGTGAAATGTTAATTTACTCATACAATGAAATAACAACATGACCCATCATCTTTCCTTTATTATTTTCTGATTTTGCATAATCTGCTGTGCGTCTGTCTGTTGTCTCTGGACTTTTCATCAATTGAGACAATCAATACAGCCAATGAGTCAATAAATACAGTCTGCTACACATCACTGGTTGCTACAGCTATGATGCATTGCTCTGTTAATCTTCCCTGTTCTCTTGCCATGGATGATTGGATTGGTTCGCTCTCTGTAGACCTCTCTGTCACCCAGGGGAAGCCAGCACCAGCAGCTACTTACACAGAGCAATTGATTCAATCAAAGTAAGCACTATACTGCCCTTTGTAGCACCAAGCCTGAACACTTACCTCTGAGTCTCACTATCCCAGAGTCACAACTTCCACTTTGAGGCTTTTCTGTGCAGCCATCCCTTGGTGTTTTCTTGACAATGTCTCTGCACTTTTACCCCCCCCCCCCTTTCTATCTATTTCTCTCTCCTCACACATGTCATCCTCCAAAGCTGTGAAGTGTGTTGGCTGTTTCACAAAGGTGAGGCACTGAATAAAGATAAGTGAACTGCAAGCAAGACATGCTAATCACACAGTTAATAAAAGCCCTTATCATCATTTATTTATTCACATTTTTCATTTATTTATTCACATTTTTGCTAAGCTTAAGAACAAGCATTATCCAACTTCCAAGCCAGACAGTCCCTCCTACTCAGTGTACAGATACTCAAAGAAATCCGCAGAAAGCACCCTACAGGGTTATTAGGACAGATGACGACTCCATTTTACATCTTTGAATATGCAGCCGTGTTGTCATTTGCATTTCCAGGATCGCACACTTAAGAGAATTCCTTTCCAAAGTGAAAACTTGGATCCAATTGCTCATTAACAGAAACACGTGCACCTTTTTTTTGTATCTCTTGCTTGTTTTAGGTACAGGAGGAGCACTGTGATACATCCGACAAGGCTTACCATGCATGAAAGACATGCTAAGCTGTCCTTCATGTGTTCCTCCCACTGGGGGTCATGCTGTGTTAATGTGGTTCCACACTGTTTCCAGCTTCAAGTAAAGAAGATTGTGATGATAAATGAGTGTCACCTACTCATCAAACTGTCACTGCTTAAGTGCCATCATTTCGGAAATGGGGTACAAATTCATATTTGTCAGACATTACTGAAAATTTGGCAGGAAGTTGAAACAGTGCTTTGAATAAAAAAAAAGAAAGAAAGAAAAAAGCACTTGGACGTACCAACAAATGTTTTTGCAGTAGCCTTTTGTGTGTTTGCTTTTTGGCTGAAGGGCTTTAATCTGTGCATGGTAAAGTGCGAAAGTATGCATTCACTTTTCTATTTTATGAGCTCCAATTATATACAGCATAATGGAGGGTGCAGAAGAAAAAAAAATACAGTGTTAATAGTTTGCTTGCGGAAACATGGATGTTTGAAGAGAAGTCTCCATTACTACCAACTAATTGGTTTTTCACTTCATTTGAGTGAATGATCACCAGCTGTGTAAAGAGGCACAATAGTGTCAACTCTGACAACTTAGCACTCCTCCACTCTGAGTAACTCTCTAATGTAGTCTCTTAAATTGCTCATTTTAATGTCCACTGACATTCACATTAGTAAAGGACAGATTCATTTGGAAATGTAGTTTTAGAAAAGGTTTCAAAAATCTTTAAGCAACTTGTTTGCTAATTGTCAACACGCAATAAAGGTTTTTTTTAGCAACTGCAAAAGATCCACAAAAAATTGCTGAAAATTAGATGGAAGTTTACATCATGGTAATTTTTATTCATTTTTAGTGAAATAATTCATCTATAGAGGAATTTTATTTGCATGGAAATGTCCCAAGTAGGGATGGGTATCGTTTAGGTTTTATCCGATACCGGTGCCAAACCGGTACTTTTGAAACGGTGCCGGTGCTTAAACGGTGCTCAAACCGGTGCTTAAAGAATGGAGAACACAAAATTGGTCCAAAAACCTCTCATGTTCAGCTGTTTTTTTTGTAAAAAGATAACAATGTTAGCCTTTTCTGCAGCTATGGGGCATATATAGTATCACTCTTGGCTGGAAGCAGTGCTTAAACAATGGAAAAAACACAAACTTTGTCCAAAAACCTCTCATGTTTAACTGCTTTCCACTTTTTCTTTGGTCATTTTAGCCTTTTTGGCCAGCGTGAAGGGAGTATCTGCCATCAAACAAGAAGACAGCCGCATGTAGCTATGATGATGTTTGCTAGTTCACCTTACATGCATTAATGTAATAACGTGGTTAGCCTACTCAACGTAAATTATACACGAACAACATTAAGCTACTCACGCAGAGAAGAACGGCTGCTGCTGCCATCATCATCCGTCATCATTTCTGCTACACTGGCAGGGCTAGGGGCCAGGACTCTCCTCTTCGGGTTTTTGGGGGATGTTGCTAACTCGGGGTCCGATAACAGGCACCACACCCGCAGTAGATGTGCACGGTGTGAGGTCTCGCAGCAAGCTATCAAATACGGCGCATTTTTCGGCTTTTAAAAAAAAAAACGCTATGCGTCGCCAGGCGTTTCATCAGATTCGAGGAGTTACCTCCTTTGACATTATTACCTTAAAGCACTTGTTGCAGGCTGCTGAGTTTGCATCTTTTGCTGTGAAGTACAGACTTTTGACCGCTTCGCCTTGGGCATTTTTAATCTGTAGCTCTGCTCTAAAAGAAGGTACGTACCTGGACCCGCCTACTATCCTCGAAAATGTAAAATGATTGGCTACTAGAATCTAAAGTGTATCACAGCTCAGGAAAAAAAAAGCACCGAAATGTGCGCTGCTTTTCGGTCTGGTTACTACCGTTTATGTCAGATACCGGTACCCACCCCTAGTCCCAAGTGTGGTTTAGGCAGTCATTGATTTGAGATGCTACCCATGTATCTGAACCTGATTCTGCATCTGATTACTAAAATCCCTCTCCCATTCTCTACAGTCATGTATTTTTTTTAAACAGTGTATATCTTCAGATGGATACAAGGGGTGGGTCAGACAATGAGAACGATCAGTTGCCAAGAACAACCCTTGCAGTAGTAATCGAACATACCAGCACCTGCAATTCAAACATGAAGTATGTTTCTTTAGCAATAAACTACATTTCCATCGGAAATGTATGAAAGTGTTGCCCTGTATTGTGGAGAAGAAATTATATTCCAACCCATTTCAGTCGAAGCTGGTGTTGAAGCTCGCTCTGAAGTTGCTGTAATAATCATTTCAAGTCAATAACAAAAGAGCAAAGATTATTACAGAAAGAGTGTTCAATCACACATGGTTCCAATATCCTGAGATCAACAGTTCCTGCCATTTCCATACACCAGAATCAGTGCTGGCAATTATGACCAATCATTTCATCTAATGCCACTTTCCAAATCAGGAACTTCCTCCTAACCACCTCAGTGGAGAAAAAGCATCTTCTCATAAATCTTGACTCAAAACTCGTTCTCCTCTCCGTGCTGTGATGGGTGATTTTCAATCCCTGCTGCCCCAACACATTCTCTGTGTCTGCCTCCTCTTGCGTGCAATCCTGTGTGATGCTTTTTACAATGACTCAGAGATGAATCATCTTCTGTTTTTTGCAACTGTCCACTTTATTACAAATTTTCATGTTTCCGATGGAGAAATTGTTAAAAAACGACAAACACTTTTGATTCATAGCACTTTAGCAAAAATAAAAACTGACAAGTAATTGAATCTAAAAGTCAAGGAAGTCTGGTAGAGTATTTTTACCACCCATGATGTTGTTTGTTATTAATTCAGCTTTCTGAGCTCTGTTAATTGATACTGTCCTTTCAATGCAGGTATTGTGTGTTGTGTAAAAAGTCCAGATGAGCAAAGATGACTTCAAAAGCAAAAAATGCCATTCACTATTAGAGCTCACAGTTATCATCTAATCACCAATTAAACAGTAATCACTGACAGATAAACATGTTGATATTGTAGACCAGTAAATTAGGCATACATAATTAATGTATGTTTAATGAAATTGGCAGAAAATCACATTGCTTTCCCAAAGTCTGCTATGGTAATGCACAGTAATCTAGTTGCAAGTGAATGCTATTAACCCAGTGGTTTTTCCCCTACCCATCATTTATTAATGCTCACAATAACAACAACAACAACAACGCCCTAACTCAGACACACACACACACACACATACACACACACACACATACAGATGCTGTGGTTTTAAGTCAACTTATTTTTGGTTGTGTTGTTGTTTCAAATAAACAATGGGCAAGAGTGTAAAAAGATGACATGACCCAGAGCAGCAACTTCTATTCTAATCAGAGAGAGCCAGGTGACTGCAGTTATATGACTGATAGGGGGGGGGAAAGAAACTCATTCATACAACATTTTAAAGACAACTTTGAACAAGAAATTATCAAGCCATGCCAGTAAACAGAAGAAATGAAAATAAATTAAATATATATGACACTGAAATATTTCTGCTTCAGGCCCAATAGATACTAGGTGTTCTGCAGATACTCTGGTCTTTCTTGCTACTTTACAAGCCACACCTGGTCTTTATCTACTTGGTACCAAATTTATCTCAGTGAAGATCAGAAGAAGGATCAAAAATGTAGAGACTAGCCCTGCAGGAACAGACCTGAATGTCTGAACTTTAGGCCAATGCAATGGATCATTTTGAAATCTGGCATTCCACTAAAACTTCACAAGCTCTTCTAAAGACATCCTCTGTCAGTTGAATTTGAGGACATTTCATACAGAAGAAGTATAAGCAGCAGTATTAAAGTCCAGTTTGTGTGGAAAGTGTGGAAAAAAAATAAATGCATATGTCTATGGCTAATACAAATGTGTGTCTGTGGCTTGATGAATTTGGATCCTTTTCCAAACAAGGCTAGTTATCCTGAAGCATAACCCAAATTAATATTAGGTAAAATATTTTAGCAGGTGTAAAACTGTGTTGTTCAGGTAGTAAGACAAAAAAAAAGATTCAAATCAATACTAAAATTGACAGATTTGTTTCTTTCTAAATAATTTACATACTGATTTTGATTCTGATAACAATAATAATAAACCCCCAATAGGCACTAAGAGTAGGCATGAGGCAGCCATGTCACAGTTGGATTGAGCTGTATTATATGCCGGAGCCAAGCTTTAGTGTTAATTAATATAAGGACTGCAGTGTTGGCTGAAGGAATGTGATAAGCTGTTGTCAAGCCAAAGGACAAATAAGCAAAAATCAATTTTATAAAATAGTAAATTTTGAAGCAACTTGTTTTAAAAAGAGACCAAGTACAGCATTAACAATGTGATGTTTGTGTTAACAAGCAAACTGAGAAGATGTGTGATTAGTAGTGAGTGCCGCTTCTTTCCTAAACTGAACACTTATTTGTTTTGAGGGAGTGATGAAATCACTAATGGGATGATTTCCCTTAAGAAATTTGGATCTCGGCAGACAGTTTATGAATACTGAAAACAGGGAGAAACATTTGCATAAGTAGAGTCGTTCAGGAAATGAAATGGATTTTTAAATGATCCTATTGGTGCAGCTTTTCAGACAAACATTTGAGTTGGTATGGAACACTATTTGGAAGGAACAAGTCCAATATATAGATAAAATAGAAAAAGAAATCCAGTATGTTTAAGTATATAAGTGTACGTAGAAGTAAAAAGCTTAAACTTGTAGCTAAATTTGATAAGGCTGGTTTGACTTTAATATTTACACAAGAATGTTATTGTTTTTTTTATACATATATAGTGTTCATTGTATATTTATCTAGAGGACAATATTATTAGAAAAATAGGCTTAAAAGTAAATAATTGAGAAATTATTAATTTATTATTAATCATTGAATAGATTCATATTTTAACATTAAATACTTTGTGAAAACTACCTGTACACCCTTTGAAAAACGTCATTTTAAACAAAAAAATACTAGTTGACACACTTGTGGAATCAATTTCAAAATAGCCCAGGTATCATTTACACAGACCAAGAGAGTGGTCGGTGATTCCCCCTGCAGCCTCACTTAGTATAAACTTAGTATACCCCAACCAGTTGGTGAGTGGTTGTTGCTGTGAAATTTGTTGCTAATGCCCCAGTTGGGCAGGCCTAGAGACGAGTCAGTCTCCCCCTAGAATCCACAGGTTGATAATATAATAAAATTAATATTCACTGGTTGGTGGAAGTTGCTCAGAGTCACTAGGTTAAATTTATGGTAAAGAAGTAAAACATCTTTAGGATTTCCTTTGGTTGCACAGTCGTAGTTTGCATGGAAGATGTCAATTTGTGTGCAAACACTGTTCAATTACCATTGAATGTGTTGATTGCAGGTAAGGGACAATTTTTTACTTTGGGGCCAAACGTTCTCTGTTTCAGGTTAGTTTTATGCTGCTCAGGATGCTCACAGTGGATGTAAGCGGTTCCAAAACAACGTGTTACTGCAATTACATTACATTTTTTGTTTTCGCAATTTTGTAAGGCATTTCTGTGCTAAATTCAGTAATAATATTACAGTTACAATTATGTCATTGTTTTTCAGTAGTCTAAGGGCTGGGCAGATGGGGGAGCGGTTTAGAGAAGACATATTAACATTATTTTCAGTGATGAGCAGTCAAATTTGAAATCTCAAGTTTTACCTATTCCTGTTCTTAAAGTAGAATAAAGTAATCTCTTTGGGTTTGTTTTGACCTTCAGCTCTCTTTTGTTGACGTTGTGTTTATATCTAAAAATTAAAAGAAAGATTGCATGTCTGTTGTCACTATGATAGGAATTTGTGTTGGTGTCTGGAACTGTAGCAATCGTCTAGTGACTGCCAGCAACCACTCACCACCTGGTCAGGGCATACGCATGCTTTTTTTTCCTTGGCAACCTAAAGTTGCCAGGGTGTCACTAATTGGTATATAAGTTTGTGTGACTGCTAATCCACTGCTAATCATTTACATATATAGATATAAATGCAAAGAGATGCTGAAATGACCAAAGGAACTAGCAGCCTTAGACTAAGTGGTAATTTTTGTCCGATAGATTAAATTACATTACAACTGTATAACACCATATGGATAACAGTCATGGTGGTGTAGCCAGAACAAAGAGTGGACCCAGTATCCAGACTTGACGGAGCTGTAGTAATGTAGCATGAACTTGGTAACAGGATTTTAGACAAGAGCTGTGGCTAGGGTGAGAGTCTGGGGCAGCAGCTGAAAACCAACAGCAGGGTCTGCAGAAGATTTTCAGCACAGGTATCAAGGCATAGGGTTCGGTGGTCTTAGTCACTGTTAACAGAGGGAGACAAGGGTCAGGTGGAGTACTGGTTGAGAGACCGGTAAATATATGCATGTGCTGCTCTGTCTTACTTGTAATCCAGTAAGCAAAGGTGCGGGGCAAAAGGACTGACGATGAGGTCTGGGTGAGTGTCCATTTGAAGTGAATCCAGGGAGCCCAGAGATCCAGAGAGGCAGTGGCATGAACAGGGACCGTGATTTCATCAGAATACCAGCGGCCAGGGAAACATGAAACTGAAAAGGTGGTGGATGATCCAGGGGTTTCTACAAGCACAGGAATTCTAAGCTTAACTTGACTTGACAGGCTGCACTAACGAAGGTTAGCAGACATTCTGGCGATGACTCATTGAGAGCGCTGGTCTTTTATTTTTATATTTATATATATATATACACAGCCATGGTGATTGGTAGCAGGTGTGGACAATGAAAAGGTTGTCGAGTCTCCACCCAAAGGCGGAGACCAGCACCTGGTGAACAAAACACAGCCACTTACCTGGACCATGACGGATAACTACAAAAATACAAAAATGGTTACAATAAAATGAATTTTCTTACAACAGGAAAAAGAAAATCAGTATTAGATATACAATATTTTTAAAAAACCAAATAAACAAAAGCAAAAAGAAACCCTCAACTTACAGTCTGCAACTAACATAAAATTTCAGCTCTGTTGCAGATTCAATTTGACTGTGTTACTTTGAAGTGCTGTTCAAATGAAGAATTGATACATGAATCAACCCATCTCCAGAGTCTACTCTAAGTACTGTCCTACTCCCTGCCAATTATTAACCCAGTGCCATTTTCCACAGAGACATTATTTCACGCATATGAATCACTACTGGTGGGATATGCTGATAGTTTAGCTCTTTAAAACAGCAAAAAATAGGATGGTACAAAAAACAACACAAAAGAAAAACCCTGGAGTCTTCTCAAAAACAATAATGTTGCAACTTTTAGATGTAGGAAGGAATGGTATTGTCTTCCAAACATTAAATATAAAGCAAAACACCATGCTTTTTTTTTTCAATCATTATCCATGGTTATTCATTTTGAAATCATAAGAGAGGGGGAAAAATCTGATGTGAAGGACATTTCGTTCTACTCCGAACAATTCTTTCATTGGCTGCAACCTTCAGCATTAGGGATCGCTCAGTGAGGGCCATCTGGTCAAGGGCTTCAGTAACAGATACATTATTTTTCAAATCAATACCACCACATCCCAGAAAGCACTGCTTTGAAAGAAGACTAATTTTGTTATCAATCCGTGTAGGTAATGATCCCATTAATTCAGTGTTGATTCATTTTCAGCTGAGTGGATATTAACCTTTTGCCAGTAATCATTAATTTTCTGTGGGAGAGGTGTGGTATGTTGTGATTGGAGCGCCATAAACAAACCAATTAATAGGCTCCTGACATTAGAGGTCCTTCATGATGTCCAGCTGACTTCTTAGACTCAAATGATTGATTTATTGATCCCTTTACGCCTCAACCACAAGGACTGCTAATCTCTCGCCCCGCATGGTAAATTTTGCAGAAGTGACAAGGGGGGTTATTTGTTCTGTTTTGCCGAGCCATGCATGCAGTTTAAATTATCATGCTCTGAATACTCATAGGTTTTTAGGCAGGGATTACTGTGCAACACCTGGTCACCACAACCCAGTGTGCCTCAAAGTAAGTGCAGTTAAACTGAGGGCACTAATTATAATCCTTTTAAAGTTAAAACATTTAAAGTGTTTAATTTTAAAAAGCATCCTTGTTATCTTCCACATGTTTATACACAGTAAATTCGCGTACACTGTCATTACACTACAGCTATTCATGCACACTCGTGCATAGTAATTAAACTCGCCTCTGAAGTGAATTTCTTAAAATATGCCTCTCTGACAACTCCCTGTATGAAAACCCAAATGTTCACGACCATGCGAGTTTAAGCTCACACTGTGGATCTTTGCTTGGGATTCACCCTGCATTTCAATTTTGGATATTGCCTAATGTAATGCTGTGAATAACATTTAATGTGTGTTCCTTCTGTTCATATGTGCCACACTTCAGCTTATGGGCTTCCCATAAGAAAATTGCACTCACTCATTTTTTTACTGACTCTCATGAAAGACCGCTACAGCTAACAGGAGTCCAGTAAATCCTGCACCAAGCAGGGAGATTTACAGAAACAAGACAACTGGAGAAAAGGGTCCATAAACTGAATGTGCCATGAATTCTAAGGTCTGATGTATTGCTGTAAATTTTAGTAGGTATTGGTAAATCCAACATTCTGGTTGTACGTGCAGAAGAAAATGTTTATTGAATAAACTGATTTTTTTTTTCCTTTTGCATTAAATTATTTAAATGTGTGCAAAGTTTGAAGAAGATAAGGAACACTGTGTACTGTATGTCTGACTTTAAGTCATAAAAAGAGACAATAGCTTAAAGGAATCAGATCACAGTGTTTGGGTGGAAGAAGAATCGTCTGCATAGGTAGAAGAAAGAAGTGAGTGTGTTGCTTAACAGCAAGAATTAAGACAGGCAGAAAGTTTCACACTTCAGGGAATCAACACCCAGTGGCCCATTGTCTAGCACTAATGAGGGTATTGTGTGTGTGTGTGGGGGGGGGGGATTTTATGTGTTTGTTTTCCAAATATTTTGCAACATAAACATATTATATATCTCAGCATGAAAAAAGTGGAAATATTATGTAAATATAACATTTTTTGAAAAAATGACTTAAAGTAATGGCCTGTCAGAAATGTAATATTTTGTAGAAGCATATTGTACCCTGTAGTTTTTTGAAAACATAATTTTTGGCATAAAGACGGACAAGAAGACAAGGGAAGCTACGGTGTAGGGAGAAAATACAGGCAAAACGTAAGTTGATCCATAGTGGATTTGCACTAATGAAATATAAATGAGAGATAAATATGTGGATATAGGTTTCCCACCATATTAAATTGAACCCCAGTCAAAGTTGAACAATGAGGCTGACAGCTGCATCTTTCCATCCTGTTTGATCGCTCACTCTCTCATCTGGTCATGACAACTGCTTACATTTTCTATCAGCACTAATCTAGCCCCTAATTGTTGGCGTATGATAAACTATCCACTTCACGTCTGTCAGTCTGGAGATAGTGTTTGAAGGAGTATGCTTGACCCCGCAAGTGGCAGGTATATTTCTTAGGTTGTGTAAAAGCATCGCAGCTCTGAATGCAAATGGGGCCTGAATCATGACTCGAGGCCTTGGGAGATGAAGAAACTTCACATCTAGCATTCAGTTTTTCTCTGACAAGATGGTTGAACTAAGGATCAAGTTATTCCTCCACCTTAAACCACGACTTTTTTTACATCTTAATTCAAAATGTTCATGCATTTTCTTTTCAACTTCACATCTAGCATTCAGTTTTTCTCTGACAAGATGGTTGAACTAAGGATCAAGTTATTCCTCCACCTTAAACCACGACTTTTTTTACATCTTAATTCAAAATGTTCATGCATTTTCTTTTCAACTCAAACTTTTTATTCCTGCTCTCTGGTCTCATAAAAGTGAACTTTAACAGACTTAATGCGTTTTTAAAATGTATAATGATTTTGCCCGTACATGCAGTAGGTTCGCTATCAGACTGACTGGGACTTGCCATTAAAATTAATGCAATTTAAAGCTGTGAAAAAGTCTTGTAGTAAATTCTTATGTAACAACAGAAGCACCTGTCAATCTTGATATTAGCAATCAACTCTTAACCAAAAAAAAAAACTGTATTGTGCATTATATAAAATTTTCAAAACATATCACTGTTAGTCTGTTATCCTATTTCATTCTCGGTTAAAATTCTTCTTAGTACTTACTTCCACTCTTGCTTTATTTCTTGGTTGAAATAAAAAGTCTCTGTCAATGCTGAGAGTTGTGAAATACTCTTTAAATAAAAATGTGATTATTTTCATTGGAACAATATAAAGCTGATGATGACTCTGATTCAATCTTTTAGATGGTGGCAGCACGTCAATATGTTTGTTCACTGGACTGAATCTGTTGCAGCTACTGCATGCCAATGCTGACAATGCATAAATGATGCAGGACTCAAACTCATGTCAGATTTTTGCCTCAAGCAATCCAACTCCTAAGCAGAACACTTGAAGAGCAATACTAAAATGGGGTGAAAAAAAGATGGTTAGTGCATGAAAACATCATTAGTCTCCAACTAGCATTCTTGCTCTTCTTAAAAAAACATGCTTGTTTATAGATAAAGTTATTATAAGATATTAGTTTTTTAGCATCATGAAGGCATCAGACATTGCCAACATGCTAAATAACAGAAAAGATGAATACAGCCTTTAAAAACACAGTAACCACTAGCTACTTCATTAGGTACATGTGTTCAAATATTTTTTAACGCAAATATCTTATGAGCCAGTCACTTTGTAGCAACCCGATGCACTTAGGCATGTAAACAAGGTTTGAAACAACAAGAATTGTGATTTAATAGACATCAAGCGTGGCACTGTTGTTCCCAGCTGGGATGGTCTGAGTATTTCAGAAACTGCTGATCAATTGAGCTACTTATAGCAGTGTATGCCAACAACACAACCCAAAAGATCAAGCTCTTGTTCCCGTGTGTGTGTTTCTTAGACTCATTGAGTTGAGAAGATTGAGAAGATTTAGACAGGTTTAATGAACCTACTTGAGATTACAGAAGCAAGTTGGTATTCCTGACCTGCTGTCCGTACTGTCAAACCGAGAACACTTTGTTAATGTTTTCAACAAATACTACCATTGCCCATCTGCTGGGATTTGTGTATTTTACAGCAAAGAGTTGCTGTCAAAGCCTGTGTTTTTAATCAAGAAAAAAGCGGATTCCCAGGAGATGCAAAGATTCTGCGAACCTATTGATTAAACTTCTTGAGAGAACTGAAATGGCACAAAGTATAGCACAAGTAAAAGCAGCTAGGAAGTATGGAGGTTTAAAGGTAAATCTTTCTACCTATAAAAAAAACACACATATTGAAGTAGAATATAACCCCTCTTCCTGAAAAGAGTTTGGACACTACCTTCATTTGAAAAGTTAAAAAAAGCTTATCATTTAATTGAATAGAAATGACAGCAGAAGAAATCATAACAGATAGTGAGAGTTGGAACTGTGCTGCAGAAACAACTGTGTCCTATAACAGTCCAAAAGACAACGCAGTGCAGGCAGGGACATATGGAGGAATGAGCTGTGGTGATCCGTAGCTAGTGAAATCACCCTTAGAGCAGATTTATTTGTTATGAAATATGTGGAAAACAGACCAGACTCTTTTATATTATTACAGTAAGCATACCTTGCAATTATTGTGCATATGCATAGCTTTCATTGATCTGCTTCAGCAGGATGTTGGTTTTTTTTCATGCATAGGCTACAAGGTTAAAATCCTCTGCGCATAAACACCGTTTGTTGTTTGCCTGATATGCAAAAAGGAATATATAACAAAGAGAATATGCCCTTACAATGAGAAATAAAATCATTTAGAGTAAGTCTGTCAACAGTGAGCTGAATATAGCTCATCGCTATGAGTAAATGTCCAAAGGCATTTACAGTGTTGTGACTAGACTCAAATGGGAGCCTGCGGCCAAGAGCAGACAAACTAAAACATTTTGAAAACCATTTCAGCTTCTAAAAAATAAAGAACCCTTCAATATCGCACCTTAAAATGTACTTTATTTCCTGACCCATTTTTTAAAGGTAGCAAAAGAAAACAAGTTGATGGCGGTGGCTACCTGGGCTACCAAGGACAATGGTGTTATTATGTGTGTCACATCATGTGTACATGCACCAGAAAAAAGACTTGTTTTCACCCTGTGGGAAATGGTTAATAAATATACTGTAATAATAGCCTTCCATGTCACGATACAGAAATTAATAACTATTAACTATGTAGCACCATAGGGAAAATAAACACACATCCCAAACACACAGCCAACACAGCCTTTCACCTTCCTATTTTAACACTGACTCGCAGGCAGTGAGCTTCTAATTCTGAAGAATGTGATGTGGCTCAGAGTCAAACCCCATGAATATCCATTTGCAGTGCACATAGGTATAGTCATCATCACTAATACCAAGAGTCAACAGTTGCTTATGTAGAAATACCACAGTTTTAATTTCTTTTAATGTAACAACTATGAATAAAATATCATCCTCCAAAGATGAAAAAACACGATCTCTCAATAAACCAGACACCATCTCTTTTTTTTTATTAGTTTATGTGGCTTAATACTTCAAAGAAATACACTGAACATAATAAGGCCAGAAAAAAAAAGAAAATCTTCAGTGTTAAAAAGGTAAAAATATTAATAGTTACACAATAGTACATCAGAGAGAGAACATTACATAGAATGCATGTTAAAGCGCACCATTCCTGATATCATTTAATGAGCTTGATACAAAATGCGAACCCATTTCCCCGCTGTCCCAAATTACAATGGACTTTGATTGTAATGACATTTTCTTCCACTTTGAATGGAAATCAGTAAAAGAATGCAGAAATCATTTTACAATAGGTTGTAAAATAGGACAGATTATCCCATTAATCAGACGTATTTAGCAAATATTTCACTTTTATTTCACACTGCTGTTAGCAATGTAAGTGTGAATCCGTGTGCATGTATGTTTAAATGTCTCTTTTTTTTTTGCGGAGGCTTACATCAAATATTCGTGAAAGAAGCACAAGAAGTGTCTCCGCTGTTTATCAGAATTAGACGTTCAAGTGCTGAGCTCTGTGAGACTCGTAGAACAAACTGTCCCGTGCATGGAAGAATATGCTTAAAATGCTGTTGTTACAAAATACTATTTTCATTCATGGCAGGAGTTTTACCTTCAGCAAATCAAGGTTATACTGAGCGACAGAGGATAACTCATCATCTGCTTTTGTGGAAGAAGTGTTCGCTCTTTCAATGACAAAACATCAACTCTCACTGGCTGCTGTGTGCTTTAGATGACGAGGTCAAAAGGAGATGGCAGAGGAGTCTTAATTAAAAGTCACTGGTGATACCACCCAAATTCAGCCTGTCGAGTCATTTCTTTACTGACAAAGAATCATTACATTAGATGTCAGAGTGGATCAATATTCTGACAGGGTGAGCTACCCCAAGTCCCATCTCTCTCTCCAAACCTGTGCATTGACTGTAAACCTTAAGCAACAAGAAGGATGAGGTCAAAGATTTGTTCAAATCAGCACCTCCATCCCCGCAGCTAAGACAGGGGGAATCACTCTTCGTTTGTTGAGGCAGGCTGTACCAGCGAGGCATCATTAAATTCCTTCTCACTGCTTATTGTGCATAATTCATATTCAGCCGCTGAAATATAAATGTTGCTGTGTTGCAGAAACTCTGCTAGACCGAGGCACAAGATGAGGGCCAGAATCAAATCCCAAGTGGGAATCCAGGTTCAAGGAAACGCGTACGGGTGAGGGACTCCTTTGGACAGTTTTTGGATCCCCTGCGGCAAAATCAATTTTAATGTTATCCTGAAACGCACAGGGCACAGGCAAACAAAGAGATCCATTTAACTGCTGTTTATGTGAAACATTTTCTTATTCGGAATATGCTGCGTAAGGAAAAGATCTCAGACAAATAATAACACTTTTTAGATTCCACATATTTCATACACAGCAATATATGAAAATGCATCAAAAAAGACAAATTTCAAGATATTTGAAATAAAAGAAAAACAATAAGTGAAACTGATGTTTGCTAAGATGTGTAAACCTAAATACTGATATGCTTAAGTGGTGAGCAGATGAACAAAATCTATACATGTGTAAAAATACTAAACTTTGGGAGAGGAAAATATGCATTTATCGAAATTTCACCTATTCCTGAAAAAGCTGGTACACAAAAGTGTAAATGAAAACAAACATAAACTTGTAACTTATGTTATATCTCAGATATTCATATACAGGAGGTCTTGCCTGACTTGTCATTAAAAAGGGTCCAAATTCTCTAGTAGTGCATCTAAGTGAGTAGCTACACCACACCAGTACAGTCATCAGTCCCACGCATAAATGGGAGTTCTCACCTCAGATGTAACTTTACTAACAAAGAATTCAGAAAGCCAGTGCCCCCAATTTAGCCTTTAATTGCAAAATGAATAATTATTTAAGGGTCTGGACAGGGTCAAGATTACGCAGTCAGATTTCAGAATAAATCAAAAGCCAATTTGTAAAAATCACTTCATAAATCACTAAAACATATTATAACAGCTGAAGCAGGATAACTACCACTAATTTTGGAAATAGAAGGGAAAGCTGCGATTATTGGCACTAGATCCAAAGAAGTGATACCACCATACAAAGTTACAGAGAATCAGATCACAGCAGAGAAGAGAAGTCTTATACATCCAGGTTATAGAATGCAGCTTTTTGACCCTAGTTAATCCTCACTTGCATCCTGTCTAGTACTGCCTGTGTGTAAATGGTAAATTGCTCCGAATCTGTAAAAGTTGTTGAGCATCAATGGTGCTTTCACAGAGGTGCAACTCACTCTTGACTTTGCTATATTCTCTGATGTTGGTTTTAAAAAGTGTACCCATGCAGCAATTTCACAATTCAGAAACGGTGTCAAAATTAAACTAAGCATTAAACAGCAGACAGATAGATTTATCAGTCAGCCGGAGCACATAGCGGATAATTTAGAATGCTAAAGACAGATTATATATGATTTATGCAGTGGGCAGGGATTTAACTCAAAATGTATGCTTTTATCGGTATGTGTTTACTGGATGTGTAAATTAACAAATGTTTGGTTATGCTTTACCATAACAACTGTGCTGCTATTGAAGTGTTTACAACTTGTGTGCTCTCAGGGATCAAGGTTGCCTGGAAAAAATGTGAGGAGAATTTTGGATATGAAAAACAGCCAAGATGAAGATGACTAGTTGGGATACTTGGTAGTACGCCCACATATACATTATATCTTCTAATACTATATATACAGAACTCTATATAGTTTAACATTTCCCAACTGCATTCTAAAACTCATTTTCTTTTCTTTTCTATATAATGTGTCAGATTCCCATGAGACTGTGTAATTTGTCTGCTGCGGTAACTTGTAGATCAATACAATGTTGATGTGTTCTTGTCTTATACACAGAAATCTAGCTCCCCCAGCTTTGCTTGCATTTAGGTGAGCTGCCTCTCTTTGTGCACTGATCCCTACAGAATGATTCACTGTCCTGTCGCTCTCCTACATCCTACCAAATCCTTCTGAGTTGGCCTGTTTTCAGCCCCCTGAAACATTATCAGTCAACAAGCATCGTGTTCACCATCAACCGTGAAGCATCATTTACGGAAACATTACATTTTCCAGCTGTTGGTGCTTTCCACTACCAAAATGAAAAACTTCCAAGAATGAAGTGCCACCTGCACCCAAAATAATGGACTGGAATTGTATCTTCTCGCAGTATTGTGAACAAAAGATTTTAGAGATTTGTTTGTGTCACAGGTGAATATTGTACAAGCTCTCACATGCTTACAGTAGTAGATTTCCAAGGTTTTTTTGGTAGTGTGTGTGTGTGTGTGCGCGCGCAAGAGAGAGAGAGACAGAAAGAGAGACAGAGTGTGAGAGAGATGGTCAATTAGCAATGGCTTTGAGAGCAGGTTACTTTCTGGCTGTAGCATAGTATTAACCATGGGAGTGCAGCTTGGTGTGGCTGATCCTATCTATGGCACTCATTCATTTTACCTTTCCTGTCACAACACTGTGGGGCAAATGCATGTAATGAATAATATACCAGGAGACTAACAGCAGGCTAATTACAGAATAATGAATGAACCCCCATTTGCCTACAATGTCAGGAAAAAAAAGACTTGCAATATGCTTGAAATCACCCCTGACCATCCCTTGAGTGTAGTCACTCATGCTAGCATATAAGCAGGCTTGAGTGTGTATACAGTACTATGAAAAAGTCTTGAGCCACTAGTCATTTTTTCATATTTTGCGAGGAAAATTGGAAATTAGAGCAGCAATTTATTGAAGCATGTGTTAACATGAATGGAAATCTATAGTGTATACTGCATGGTGGATGAAAATGTGACAGTACTTTTCTGTGTCATAATTCCATCAATTGTTGATGCAAAAATACTATTTTGTGCCTGTCACACTGTATTACCGTTAGCCTTTTTTCGTAGATTTAACATTAAAGCAGTAGGAACAAATTATGGTTTTAGCGAAAGGATGCTAGTAACAAAACGCCTAAAGAAACAATCTAAAAATTGTTCTTTTCCCCTTTTATGCTTTATGATTCATAGGTCAGCATTAGGTGATTTAACAGACAAAAAGAAACACACACACACACACACACACATCCACATCTCAGGGGTTTGGTATGTGTGTGATCCTCAAGCTTGTCCTCTACTAGAGCTCTGGGACTTTGAGAGTTCTATCTTAGCTGTTCCTAGGACTGCAGTCTTCTGGACAGAGACTTCTGATGCTGTGCTTCAGATCTGCTGGAGCCACTCTTCCAGTTTCATGGTTACAGCTTCTAATGCTCTTGTGAACTTTACTTTCCACATTTGCTCCAATTGTTCCTTTAGCCCTCCTACTTCTCTATTTTCTTGTGCTCCTAATTCCATATCTTGCTGTTCGCTGGGATTGCCACATCTATGACAACTGCGGTCTTCTGCTCCTTGTCAGCCACTACTATGTCTGGTTGGTTGGCCAACAGCTGGTTGTCAGTCTGGAACTCAAAGTCCCACAGGACCAAAGTCCCCATTGTTCTCAATCAGCTTTGGTGGTGTCTCCCATTGAGATTTGGGGACTTCCAGTCCATTTGCAGCACAGATGTTCCCTTACACTATCCCAGCCACTTTGTTTTGTCTCTCAGTATATATGCTGGCCTAGCTTGCCTCCTACATCCTGCTACTTTATTTTCAGTAGTCTCCAGGTCACCTTTGCATAGCCTGCAACTTGGATCCTTTCAGATATAGGAGACTCCTGCCTCTATGGATCTGGTTCTTGGGCCTTTTCTTGTGCTGTCATCATCACAGTCTCTGTGCTGTCCTTTAAGCCAGCCTTTTCTATCCACTTGTAAGATTTCTTGTTGTCAGCCACATCCTCTGTCTATTGATGGTACATCCCATGCAGGGCTTTGGTTATCCATGACAGTTCCTCCTCCTGTTCTTCATCACTGTCTGTCTTCAGCTGCCCGAGGCACTCTCAAAACAGCTCATCTCAGATGTATTTGCAGATGCTTTGTGTTTCATCCTGGATTGTGGCTCTGACGTTCACTAATCGTCACTTTGCTTTTTTTCGTTACTCATAGAGCCTCAGGGTGCTGGACTTTTGGGTGGAGTTGTTGGGAGTTTTTATGTCCTGACATCAGTGACATCTACATCCTCCTGTGGCCAGCTTGTTTTTTTAATCTGGGTATCTGATCACCAGTAGAGTTTATTGATAATCCAGGTCCTCTAACTAAGGTAAAAAGATCTAACATCATCTAGTTATGAAGTCCTGACTAATTGACTGACCGTTGCCAGTGTGCATACCTACTGGAAAAGAACAGAATGAAATCAAAAACTCTATTTAACTTAAAGAGAAAGAATATAGAAACAATTGTGTTATCCAGTTTGTCTGTTGATAACCATATTCTAGAATCTTTTTATTGAAGTGTTTGTTTGGAGTAACATTTTGTAGATTTTAGCTATGCTGGGATAACATAGTGTAAAGCACAGTAAAGAATGATAATATTTTAATATAAAGTACATAATGCAACCAACTTAAAAACTTGTTCTTTTGTTTGTCATTTTGCCAGATAAAATTAATTTAACAAACTCAGTTCCAGCTATTAACTGTAATCTCAGTCATTCTAAAAGCTACCTCGCAAATTTAAACTGTGGTCCACTATACTGCAGTTTATTCAGACCCACAGGTGAGTCTGAGGGCGTCACAGTAGCAGAGCAACAAATGCATCTCCTTTGATGGGACTTTATGAGTGAACTAGAGGAGTCATATCCTTGGTTGTATAGCTGCCTGGAGTCTGGCTGCCATATTCATCCTCTGCTCAGTAGATGCATCTGTTATAGCAGGTGGCTGGGCATCATCTAGGTCAGTTACACTGATCTTTTCTACTCATTATGGTCATGCTGCTCAGTGTTGTTCCCATTGTGCTGTCGAATATGGATCTTCAGCTTCAATAGTAGCTCTCTTCTATTCATGTTATAGCTCAGAGCTACCAGGTTGTGGTTTCAAATCAAACAAATTTCAATATTAGATAAAGATACAATGAGTAAATACAAAATATACTTTTTTAAATGGCTAAAAAGTGGTAATGTTTGCTTTTACAAGTGAAAAACAGTGTTAGTGTTACACACTCCCCCCTCTCCACCACCACCATACATACATACACATACACACATAAACAAGTCACCCTCATATATCCAGTATATTATTAAGTCTTTTGAAAACATAGCCTTCATAGTCTGTAGTCATGTTTGTTTGACATATACAATAATATATCAAACAACTGTATCTAATATCACAGGCCTGCCATCCCTTATCACAAGACTGAAGCTCAACCAGTTTACAGGCAGAGCTAGAAGGTATTTGTATGTATGTGACTTTTTTTTGTCTCCTTTTGATTATTTTATTGTAGCTCAGACGCCATATGATTTATAGCACAGAGTCCAGATTGTTAGAAAAATTATTTTACTTCTCTCACAGTCTCAGCAAGGCACCTGCTCAGCACTAACGATTCAACCACCAGCATTTAAACTAAAGAAAGAACCAAATGCTACGGCTTAAAAAAAAAAAAAATCAATCGACATTCCTTTGAGTTCAGCAGCAGTAGCCATCATTATGAGATGGTGGGATATGGACATTTTGTGGCTAACTCTGAACATTTTGCAGAATAATTTGTTGAAAACATATATGTCATGTGGAAGAAAATCACTTTATGCATCCTGTGTTCCACTGGATTCGTGTAATAGAGTGAAAGGCACCATCATTATCCCAATACAGTCCCTGCTACACAACGGTCACATCAAGCCACTGCTGAGAAATTGAGTGTTTTGCTTTGTACTGCAGGCATAGTGTGCTATTCATGTTTAAAGTCCCATTGATTTAATTCCTGTCAATGAACAGTGTTCTTTTCAATCAGGCCTTGCTCTCTTATATTGGCCAATGTACTGCCGCTAATTCATGTTTGTTAAAGTCAGACCGGACTGACAGGCCTGTTTTGTGTTTCGCTGTGTGACCTAAAAAAAAATTCCCTGATAATGGAATCATAATTGCTCATGTTCTTGCCGTTCTTCCATGCTGTGCCCTGGTATTTTTGATCTAAAGTGTCACAATGATCTTTTAAATGTAAATTATTTGAATTATATCTTTAAAGACAGAGCATGAAAGAACATGGCAAATGAGAACCTTGTGGCTCAGGGGTCGACATTATTTTTCACCACTGACAAATATATATATATATTTTTTTTTTTATTTAATTTCAATGTCACTAGGGCTTCTGTAAATCATTATCTGTAAAAATCTGTAAAAATCTGTAAAAATCGTAAGACCCCTCGGTGCAGATTAGTTCAAATTAGTTTAAAAAAGCTACAAACAAAAAGAAAAAAATCTGTAAAAAAGTAAAGGGGTTTGTTTTGAATATTTAGTAAAATTGTATAACTGTCCAGATATGAATCACTTAAAGGTAGCAGAGCTGCTGAGACCTTATTCCAGCACTCCACCTCTACCATCATACTGTTGTACGTGCTTATTTTAAATCCAAAGGCTGCCATGTTTCGCATTTGCCTGAACTGGGGAACAGACTTTCACAGCAATGAATCTGCCTGCTTTGAAATGAGTGCTGAAGGCAAATTTCATAGCTTTTTCTCACCACAGTTTTTGCTGATAGTTCATACCATATGAAAGAATGTATAAATGTGTTGTTGTGCATACAAGTAAGAAAATGATTATTGTGAAGCTTATGCACGTTTCCAGTCACAGTTTCAGACTCTCATTCCTGCAACTCATCTCCTCCCTATCTCTGCCTCCCCCTGGTCACTCAGAGCTTCTTCCAAACCTCCATCTTCAGTGCCACTGCCACCAACATCTAGACTCTGGGTGGTCCTGCCCTAATTCCTGTCACCACTGGGATTCTGCTCTGCATCTGAGTCTAATTGCCAAATAGCTTAATTGAATTCTGTATCTCAATAAATCTTGTTGAGTTCTTCCAAATCATTTCTCCTTATTGAAATGCAAGTTGCAAGTTGGACGAGTACATGTTGAATGATGCCAGGCTAAGATGTGAAGTGTGTGTATTTGCAAAATAACAGCAATCCCCTCCACAGTAAGGTATCCTACATTTCTGAGATCCTCTAACCTGGACAAGTTTGTTTGTTTGAAGACCTAATGGGACAAATATTAATATTTGTCCAGTAAATTTATTTCAGTAATCAATAGCAAAAAAGAAAAACATGCTTTTTCTGCGTTAAATATTGATGCAATTAGAAGTAAATTGCATGATTCAAACATTATTTAATTAGTTTACGTGTTCAATTTAAATATTCTACTCCCAATATTTTGCACCTTAAGAAAGCAACTCCCAGAAATACATATGCATACATATGGGTCAGTCGCAAAAATGTCCCTCTACCTTACTCTTACAAGCAATGTTGTCACTCCGTTCGCTTTGTAAATACCAATGGTACTTTTTTTTTTTACATTTAAAACCCAAGTTGCACTGGTGCAATGTGTTAGTAAAATTGGCCCATAGTTTTCTAGATAGTGGGTTTTTTTTTTAATCTCCAACAACAGGAGATAGAACTGAATGTTTATTAAAACCGACTGCACTATGAGGAGCAAATAAATGGCACCGCCTTCTCTAAGCCTGAGCAGAAATTCTCTGAGTCTTCCTGAATGTAACCAGCATGAATCTTTATCAGGGCACTTATTCAGGGGCACATTCCATTTAAGAAGATTTGGTGACAATTTCCTATCTGGTAATAGAAACAGAACTTTCAAAAGATAATGTGTTTTTAGAGAAAGGGAAAGTGAGATGTGTCTGAATATCATTAGTATACCTTCTGTATTTCCCAATATATAACATCACATTACAGTACAGTACATTAGAGTGTCCCTTTAGTATTATCTTCATAGCTGTAATCAAGGGTAGGTATGTTACACTTTTTTATAGTTAGCCATTATTACTGGCAGCATCGGCTTATTTTTCCCCATTCTATGTGTGCGTTGGCTTTATCAGTATATACTATATGTTGCAAAAGCCAGCTCCGTTTTTTCAGATCATATTAGCCATACCAAGCATGTGTCATGACCATTTTTGCCTCACTAGCTTCTTGAGATCCTCGTGTAAGATCAGCTGGAAACTACTGGGACACAGTGACTGAGGACTGACCTTGTCTGGGACAATCTTTCAAAGTTATTGAGCGGAGATGGCGGTGACAGTTGAGAAATGCTGTGTTACACCAGTGAGAGTACATCATTGGCTAAAATCGTCTTCATATTGACCTGCCTGAAAAGAATGGGCTCATTTTCGCTGTGGTCAGAGTGGCAAAAATTGTGATGGGGATACAGGACCACTAGAAACAGCTGGTGTGTGTGTGTGTGTGTGTATTTGTCGTATCTCGAGCGTTTAGCTTATCATGTAACTTTAGGATGTTCTTGACTTACTCGATTAACACAGCAGCAAGAAGTTTTGTCTTTGTGCCATAAAACAGATAAAATTTCAAGGCAACATGAGAGCTTTGAAAGTCTGATGAACCTTTTACTGATTATAGTTTTCTTAAGCTGTCAAAATGTGTTTAGAATGAAGGCCTCTCTCCTTATTAGTGACTGCAGATATTTCTCATGGAGATACACCTTATCATTAGCTGGCAGTTTAATAGCTTTTGAAGTTCATTGTTTCTAGCTTTGAGATGATTTCACATTCTGAAACCTGTACTGTCAACATCATAGCATTTGCAAGTGGGTGAAGATAGGAATCCACAGCAGTTTGATTCTTAAGTTTTCACTGCATTATAAGCCCTTGTCTACTAAACCAAACTAGTATCACACAGCATCTTTAAGGCACTGTTTTTTGCTCTCTTCTCATCATGCAGGTAACTTTAGGATCATGCAGTGCAGTCTACACAAAAGCTTTACAATTCAATATGTGTACTTTGTTCAAAGAAATGATGTCCAGCATCTGTGAATGATGAAATCAGTTACAGTTGCAATAATATTTGTTTTCCTTTTGAAATATCCCAGGATGTACGATCATCAAATTTTGAAAAGATCAACCAGGTACACGAAAGTGGAGATATGCTTTGATGTTATATAAGGAAATATAAAAGGGAGGCTCTTTCTGCTGCCTAGACAGTATTATAGATTAAAATCTCCAGGAATCCCAGTCTAGACATGCAAGAACCAAACATGTACCTATATCACATATAAACAGTCATTTCAACTGTTGGAACATTTTGGAAATGTTCTTTTATCAGCTGTATATTGAAGATATTATTGTATTCTGTTGGTTAAAGCGTTGATTTACCCAGCTATAATTTGTTATTGTTTTTAATTTGAACTTTAATTTATACTTTATGAGAAATAGGGGAAAAACGTGATGTATTAAGGTAATTAGATCATATAATTAGTGGAGGAAGTCTACAGTTGTTGGTGGCAAAAGAGTGGTCAACAAAAATAACACAAAATACTGCGAGTTGCAACTGATAGAAGTTGTTTAAAATTAACTAAATTGTCAAATACTGCGTCCTGTGATCAGTTCATTTTCTTACTGTCCAGTGTAAACAGTACTGCAATTATATGACTTTTAATGATAGTCTTTGTTAATTCATTCATAAAATTAAGCACAGCAGTTATCTCCATGTACCATAACACACGGTAAATAAACTGATGTTGTAGTTGATGCTGATATAGCGGTAACAAAAATATTCAGTCAATGCATTGTTTCATTTCTCACACGTGTACATTTCCAGAAAAAAATCCGCACACAAAAGCCAATACAGAAATTTCTCCTTATGTGCTTATGTCAAATCTTCTACAACCGCGATTAGTAGTTTAGTATTTCTGAGCCCAGTTTTTTAAATTCTAGTGCCCTGTAGGTCTGCATCACTGCCCCTCTGATCAGGGTGGATGACGGCTTTCTGTCCCGACTCTCTGCAGTACAGCTAGGGTGCTGTTTTCCATGTTGTTCTGCACTACTGATCCCTATAAAGTACAGCTTTGTGCCAAGGCACTGTGGCCAGAGATAATAGCTATTCCTTACAGGGAGGATAAGGAAGATGTGGGTTTTAGTTATTTAAACTGCATTATACAAACACACAGAACAAGTTAAAGGAATCTGCAAATGTGGCTGGTATAAAAGCCTTGCAACACTTATTATAAGATTATGGTTTCCCTGTAGTAGATCAGGTCAGAAAAGGTCTTGGGTTTAAAAATAATAATAATAACAAATGTCAGCAGTTCATTGAAGCAGCTGTGCATTGTGTTTTCGGTTACTCTGTAATTATGATTAATTAGTCATAAATTTGGTAAGACAAAAAATAGAGTATTATCAGCTATTCTGGCTTGCTGTGGATGTTAAACACAAGTTGCCATTACTATCAAAACAGACTTGAAACACAGTAAATGAGAAATATCATCAAAAGAATCTTTTATACCCCTCATGTTATCCTCAGAATGTGGATTAACTTAATTTCAGTGGGTTTGCACTGGCAAAAGTAAGTTGAACAACTGTAAATCCATCTATAAGTCCCCTTAAAAGTATCAAAAATCAGAGGTTAAGGTTACTGTGGCTTCATACATACTGTACACCCAGATAGAATCTGCTGAAGATGCTGACCTCATCTTTTTCAGAGCATACTGTAATGATTTTTACTTTAAAGTTAAGACTAAGAATATATAGCAACTGCTTTTGTTGACACTGAGCCTAAAGTCTGTCCTGCAGAGGCCGTAATACCAAATCCTCAGTAAATCCTTGAGTCCAATTAAAATGCACCAAAGAGACTGCTTGTTAGGATTTGGTTGCTATAAGGCAGCATTTGAGAATGAAATGCAGAACAAAAGTCTGAGTTGTGATTGTTGAGCAGGGTTTTTCTTGTTGACCTCTGTTTAACTTGTATGTTAGCTTTAGTTCTTTGGATACAACTTAAGCGTTGTCACCATGCTGTTCAATGAGTTACAGTCTTGGTTAAAAAGGCTACAGCTTTAATTACCCCTTAGTAATTATATGCTTTGTATGTTAAATGAAGTGAATCAGAAGCTATTAGAGGCTTTCACCTGCTGACATGGATTACATTACAATGAGAACAAACTTTACAAAACTTACAACATTTTGTCTTATTTGTCAATATGCAGGCAGCATTTAGAGTAAGGATTTACCCTTTTGTTAAAAATGATGACAAGCCTTTTATCTTTCTCATTTTTCTGCATTCAGATGAGCTGGGTCTGTTTGTGCTGTTGAGATGTTTAAAAAAACAGAAAATTACAGCCATCCGTTAAAGCAAAGTTGGCTCATGGTTCCTGATTGCAAAAGATTTAGTCATTTGCAATTTGTTGCTTTGCCTGTCTTGACGAGTAGAGTGGGGGGCGGGAAATTAGTAGTAGCCACCAGGCAAATCAAACGCTTCTGAATCTTTGGCAGTGGCAGGAAATCCTGTCAACTCTGCCAAACACACTGGCAGTAAGCCACCTATCATTTCCACATTATTTTCACCTTTTGAAGTTATTTTAAATAGTGGAATTTTATCATCAAGGCCAAAGATAAAATGAAATCAAGTACAGTGTAATTATGTAACTAACAGGGGCAAATTGCTAAGAATAAAGCAAGTTTGCTAAAAGCAAGAGGTCCTGTAGGTATAACATTGAAAAATAAGGATTTGTTGAACAACACATTCCAGTGTCCTGCATAGAGATGGCACGATACCACTTTTTTATGTCTTGCTGCATTTTGTATAAGTCCATACTCAAGTTTAAAACAACAACTACACTAAAGCTATTCTGTTATACCTGTATGCAAAAAAAAAATATTTCATAGTTCAGCAATACTGATCAGTCTAATAAACTCAAACCTACACCATCCTCCCTATTCTGGTATTTTAAAGAGTACTTAGCGTAAATATTAAGCAACCTAACTAATATGGTTCCAACTCCCAGCAACAAAAATAAATAAATAAAAAATAGGGAACCGCCCCTCACGCTTCACCTCATGATGCTTAATTGACGTAATCAACCTTAATTTGATGCAGTGTGAAAAAAAATGCACAGAAATCAATTATTTTTCAAGAAATATTAAATAGATTCAACATCTTTCTTCAACAAAATTGCAGACTGCACAGATGGTACCTTCCCAAAGGAAAAAAGTACTATAGCTTACTAGGGTATATATATTAGACTTAATAGTCACTATATACAGTAATTGACTTGTCTGTGAAGGTTCTCAGTCATCCAGGTCATCGTAGTCAAAGGAGCTTGCAAAGAAAAGCGTCTGGACTTCTTTAAGTTGCTTGAAGACGTTTCACCTCTCATCCGAGAAGCTTCTTCAGTTCTAAGGTCAAATGGTGGAGAGTCCCAGATATGACCTAGTGGGAGTAACCCCCCACAGAGGGACAAAAGGACCCCCTGATGATCCTCTAATCGCCTGAGCCAAGGTGTGAAACTGGGTGTGGGTCCCAATCAGCCAGAGTTTCGGGTGTGTTCATTGTGAAACCTGGCCCCACCTTGTCATGCGAATTCCTGAGGTCAGATGGCCCAGGATGTGAGTGGGCGTTAAGGCGTCTGGGAAGGGATCTCAAAACTGGATTATAGATGGCAGAGAGTTGGTATCGTAAACCCCCGCCTCTGTTCAAAGATGGTCGCTCACAGTGGACATAGATGGCTTCTTTCACTCCTCTTTCAAACCATCTGTCCTCTCTGTCCAAAATGTGAACATTGGCATCCTGGGTCAAAATCAAGACACAAGAAGTGGAATCCTTCACTGCGCACTGTGGATAAAAACATCAAGTTCACCAGGGAAGACACAAAGGACAACTGTTTGCCTTTCCTGGACTGCGCTGTGCACATTGAAGAGAACGACAAACTCAACATTGAAGTTTACCGGAAGCCCACACACACGGACCAGTACCTCCTCTTTGACTCCCATCACCCTTTGGAACACAAACTTGGAGTAATTAGGACCCTACACCACCGGGCAGAACATGTTCCCTCTAAGCCTGAAGGAAAAAAGAAGGAACACACACATGTAAAGGAAGCACTCAAAACGTGCGGCTATCCTAGATGGGCGTTCTTAAAGTCAGCAAAGAGGCACAGAAAAGAAGATCAGACAGCAGCGAGGGAGGATAAGAAGGACAGACGCAACAACATTGTCATCCCCTATGTAGCCGGTGTATCAGAAAAACTCAGGAGAGTTTTCTCCAAGCATGACATCCCGGTGCATTTCAGACGCAGCAACACGCTCAGACAAAAACTGGTTCACCCGAAAGACAAAACGCCAAAACACAGACTTAACAATGTGGTGTATGCTGTACAGTGCAGCGAGGAATGCTCAGACCTCTACATTGGAGAGACCAAACAGCCACTTCACAAGTGCATGGCACAACACATAAGAGCCACCTCCACAGGACAAGACTCAGCAGTCCATCTGCATCTTAAGGATAAAGGACACTCTTTCGAGGATGCCAATGTTCACATTTTGGACAGAGAGGACAGATGGTTTGAAAGAGGAGTGAATGAAGCCATCTATGTCCACTGTGAGCGACCATCTTTGAACAGAGGCGGGGGTTTACGACACCAACTCTCTGCCATCTATAATCCAGTTTTGAGATCCCTTCCCAGACGCCTTAACGCCCACTCACATCCTGGGCCATCTGACCTCAGGAATTCGCATGATAAGGTGGGGCCAGGTTTCACAATGAACACACCCGAAACTCTGGCTGATTGGGACCCACACCCAGTTTCACACCTTGGCTCAGGCGATTAGAGGATCATCAGGGGGTCCTTTTGTCCCTCTGTGGGGGGTTACTCCCACTAGGTTATATCTGGGACTCTCCACCATTTGACCTTAGAACTGAAGAAGCTTCTCGGATGAGAGGTGAAACGTCTTCAAGCAACTTAAAGAAGTCCAGACGCTTTTCTTTGCAAGCTCCTTTGACCATTAATTGACTTCTATTCATTTTACATCAAATTAAAACTTTGTGTGTCAGATAATTATTGATTAAAAGCTAGACATTTTAAATGAGAATAAGAAAGAAAAGTATGTCTTTGTGCCCCCTTTTCCCTGTTAATGCCCTATCGGCCCCCCTGGCTAAACTTTGCTAGATCTGCCCCTGCACAGTTACCAGCGTCAGCTACGTAGGAAAAGATCCTGGTGTAGAAAGTAATATTAAATAAATTCTAACAACAGCTAATCAAGCTTAAACGTGCTGCTGTTGTTCAGCTGCTGGTTTCCTCTTTCTGGTGCAAAGTGGGCCAAAAACAAACAAGAGAAACGGACTCGCGACAGAAAAGCCGATCAGCTGATCATTAAGCAGTTTCATGATTGAAGTAGCAGCAAGAAGAGGCAGTCGCTCCATATATCGTTTGTTAAGCTTAACGCAGGAATGCTTTACAAACATTCAGAGATGGACTTACACACTTGCTTTACTTCTCTCGGGGATAACTTTGTCGGAGATGAAATGCCGGGTTGCTAGCGAAGCTCCACATGCTATCCAGACCACCGACAGGTCCCGCATGCCACAGCCGCTCTATCACGTGAAGCATACTGCTCCGACGTGCTAACGTTCTGAGGCGTGTTACGGCGTGTTGCAAGTTTTGTGAGGTGCTTTCGTGATATTTAATGGATCGGATTACATTTTTTATTTTTCTCCGATATCCGATCCAGTAATTTAGGTTAGTATCGGACCGATACCGATACGTAATATCGGTATCGGCAGTCGCTCCTGTGGGTGCCTTTGGTTTCATTCTAAACACTCTCAAAACTTACATATATACAGTACAGCACTTCAGAGTCACACTGCTAGCGATCAAAGATTTATGTAAATTTGAAAAGCTGAACGCATTCTGTACTGTACAGGATACACGGCACAAGATTGATTGACAATGATTGACAATTCACAATGAGTGAAAAAAAGAAAAAGAAAAGCCTGCAAAATTGCACAAAAAAAATCTGCGAAACCGCGAGGCTGCGAAAGGTGAACTGTGATATAGCAAGGGACCACTGTATAAGCAAGGTATTGTTTGGTTGACTTTTACTGAGTCAGTGCCTACATTTGAAATGTGGCTACAGTATATTGTACCATATGGCAAAAAGAAAAAGACATATGAAATATATCACCATGGTATTTTTTTTCTTCTGTTGTTCTATTCTGACACTGATATGTGTAATTCAATCACAATTGTTTGCCCCTTACACTGTTAAGGACTGGAAAATGATGACCCAAATGTAGATGCTTGGACACACTGAGTGAACCAAAAACACGCCTTTAATTCCATATGTGAAAAGTCCAGTAAGAAGTCCATATAGAAATCTAAAGTAGAGCAATAAACAAAAGCCAGGCAAGAAAAACACAGGCTAGTAAAACTGACACTGCAACACGCTTGTCAGGGGAAATAGGATGGGTGAAACGAATCAACCATAACGAGACATGGGAAGTAAAATTGAAGACAAGACACGAGGGACAAGAGCCTACCAAAACAAAACAGGAAGTGACTGACTACAAACAGAGACAAGTCCTTAACATATAAGACTTTACATACGAGAAGGATGTAGAAGCTGAAAACCAATGAAAACACAGAAAATGACACCAAATAAACACTAACCAGAATACTGATATCAGCGAGCAAGAACAAAGGCTCACAATCCAAAGGATCAAATTCAAATCAAATCAAATTCAAATTTTATTTGTCACATACACAGTCATACACAGTACGATATGCAGTGAAATGCTTAGACAACTGCTCGTGACCTAAAGAAAAAAAAAGACCATGAATAGGATAGGAAATAAATATGAAAATTAAAATGAAGGGTAAATTTAACTAAGAAGGAATAAAATAAAATATAAAAATTAAAGTTAAAAATAAAATAACTGTACAACAACAAATTAAAATGAAGGGTGAATTTAACTAGGAAAGAATAAATAAAATATAAAAATTAAAGTTAAAAAATAAAATAACTGTACAACAAAATACACAAATACACAATATAGAAATGTATAAGAATATATGAGGAAATATAGAATAACAGTACTAAATGGTAATGAAGAAATATAATGTCCAGGGTTGTGCAATCCACATGTGTAAGTGTCTTGTGCAGTGCAAATATGCTTAAAGTGATTTATTTAGCAGTAAAAGAAAAACACAGTAGGAGCAGCTCAGTCTCTTATTGGACCGTGAAAATTCAGCTTGCTCCGTTAATTAAAACAATACACACACACACATTCACATTCACACCTATTCGCGCGATCGGAACCCTTATCATAAGGGGAGCTGCCAGTCTTTCTGTAGACGAGCTACTTATTCCCTAGACCCTGTCTAGACCCAGCTGGGGGAGCTACCCAGAGCTCCAAACCTAACCCACAGAAGTGGGGAGCTTCCAGTCGACGAGCTCCAAGCTACCAGCCGACGAGCTACTTTAAACCCACAGAGGTGGGGAGCTTCCAGTCGCGACGAGCTACTTTCGCTATTTTAAATTCCCTGAATTTAAAATACGCTTTTACGCAAGATTGTGTCAGTGTGTCTGTATCTACCTGGTCGGTGTCGCCGGGTCTGGTCCACCTCGATCGGGCCCCACCACCGTGGGTCGCTTTCTAAGACGTTGGCCAAGACTCGAATTTAACGCTCTTGGTCTTTTATCACACACCTAGTATGTGAGCTGTCGACAGGCGAGCAACGTGGACTGGTCACGGAGATGGGACACGATGGAGGCGCTCCGGCTCCGAAGGACCAAGAAATGTTGGGGGAAAACTCTGTAAAAGACCCAGGAGAAATAAAGACACAATGAGACAAAGTTACTTTCTTTATCAAACGTGTACACGGGTGAGCTGCTAAGAACAACTCACACCATGCACAGTGGCTTGGTAATTTTTATAGGCACAGAGCACAGAGACAGTGAGAACAGGATAACAAATAATAAACAGATAAAATAAAACAACTCCATATATGGTGCTAGTCTCGTCAGCAGAGAGCTAGGGAAGATAAAACAATCTAAAACAATATGTCCCAGAAACAAGATGTGTTTGCTGGGAAAGTCTAAAAAGATAATTCTAAACTAATCTAACCATAGGCAGAGGGCAGACAAAAGGCATCTTTGTACATTTAAAAGAAGGTAAAGAAACATAGAATCATTTTTCCTGTAACACTTAGTGATAAAGTGATTTGATTAGATGACCACGCAGTGTAGTTGTGCAGTGGCCACTAGTGTAAACAAATGTCCAGTGTGTGTGTAAAAACCATATGTGTGGGTCAGTACTGTGTGGTGGTGTGATTGAGAGACCGTATCGCCTGCGGGAAGAAGCTCCTCCTCAGTCTCTCTGTGTTGGTCTTCAGGGAGCGGAATCGCTTTCCTGACCTCAACAGAGAGAACAGTCTGTTGTTGGGATGGCTGAGGTCCTTCACGATCTTCCTGGCCTTGGTCCAGCACCGCCTGCTGTAGATTGAGTGCAGGTCAGGGTGCTCGGACCGGATGGTGCGCTCAGCTGACCGCACAACCCTCTGTAGAGCTTGTCTGTCCTGCATGGTGCTGTTCCCGAACCAGGTTGAGATGTTTCCCTTCAGGATGCTCTCTATGGTGCAGGAGTAAAAGTTCCTGAGCACCTTGGAGGGCAGTCGGAAGTCTCTCAAGCGTCTGAGGTGGTAGAGACACTGACGGGCCTTTTTCACCACGGTGTTAATGTGACAGGACCATGACAGGTCCTGTGTGATGTAAACTCCGAGGTATTTGAAGCTGTCCACTCTCTCCACTGGGCACTCGTTGATGACAGGGGTCTGGTAGTTCCTCTCCTGCTTAGTGCTGAAGTCCACTATCAGCTCCTTTGTCTTACTGACGTTTAGAAGGAGGTTGTTCCTCTGGCACCAGTTCTCCAGATTCCTAATCTCCTTCAGGTAGGCCGTCTCATTGTTATCAGAGATCAGGCCCACCACGACGGTGTCGTCAGCAAACTTAATGATGGCGGTGGAGCTGGTAGTGGCCACACAGTCATATGTGTACAAAGAGTACAGCAGGGGGCTCAGAACACACCCCTGGGGGGCTCCAGTGCTGAGAGTGGTGGAGGCCGAGACATGTCCGCCCATCCTTACTGCCTGTGGTCTGCCAGTTAGGAAGTTGGAGATCCACTGACACATAGTTGAGCTGAGTCCCAGATGCTCCAGCTTGGTGGTGAGTGTGGAGGGAATTATGGTATTAAATGCAGAGCTGTAGTCTATGAAGAGTATTTTAACATAATTCCCCCTTCGAGTGTCCAAGTGAGTGAGTGATGTGTGGAGGAGATGAGAGATGGCATCGTCTGTGGAACGATTTGGATGGTAAGCGAACTGTAGTGGGTCCAGTGTGTCTGGTAGTGAAGAAATGATGAAGTCTCTGACCAGGCGTTCAAAGCACTTCATCACTACTGAGGTGAGGGCTACAGGGCGATAGTCATTGAGAGAAGCAGGGTGGGGTTTCTTCGGGACAGGAACAATGATGGACTCTTTGAAGCAAGTGGGGATCACCGACTGAGATAAAGAGATGTTGAATATCTCAGTGAAAGACACTAAGGAACATGGAAGTCAAATAGAGCAGTAAAGAATCTGAGACTTAACCACGACATCTAACAATAAACAAGAATTCAAAGTCTCTCAAAATTCAGAATTAATGGACCAAAACCCAGGACCATGACACTTTAAATTACACTAACACGTGAGCCTGGTACCCAGGACCATGGACATTTGCTTTGATATGTTTTCTCTAAAGAGAGATGCAAGCTGAACAACTTATATATATATATATATATAACTATTTTTACTTTCAGCTACTTCAATTAGGCTTAAAAATACTTACTGTGGTTTGTGCCATTCTGCATGTAGCTCTGTTACCATAAGCTGACCTTTCAAATGCAGACAGAGTTTCTTCTTGCACAATCACATTCAATTAAGAACTGGAAACATGTTCTTTCTTTGATGTTGTGTCATCATCTGTAATAACTTGCATATTACATAATGCATTATAGCATTATTACATTGCATATCACTTTCCTTTATGGTTTCTCTTTTGTTGTCTATTTTTATTTCATCCACGTTCTGTATCCTGCAGTGTATTTTGATGATATGTTGTTTATGTCCATCTCCACTGCAATTATTGGACTCTCAACAATTTGTATTATTTTTGTAGCCACAGTTTCCGGCCAGTTGCATTACAAAGTGATTCAGCTACAATAGTGTGTAAGCAAGTATAAGGAAAACATGTAGTACTTGAAAAACAAAACAGTTTTATATAATTGAGTCACTATTATCTATAGCTGTTTAAAGGAATAGAATGAAAATGGTAGAGCTTGTTTAATCAGTCTAATATCACGGGGGAGAATGTTGTAAAGGGTTGGTGAAGACAGATGGCACACAGTCCCCTCTGATTTATAACCCTGTCCTCAGGACAACCAGAAACTAGTGAGACGGCCTGAGAGGTTTCACATGGGTAGAAATTTTGAAGCGCATGCAGCGTATTCTCCCCATGCCTCTAAATGCATTCCTGCATGTTTAAGCCATAATCTACAGCAGGTTTTTATAATATTTCTTAAGTTAAAAAAGACTGACCAAATTACTTTGTTTTGAACTGAAATTGTTTTCTTATTGTTCTATTGGTGATTTTTGTGTATTAAAAAATAATATCGTGGCAACAGTATCGATTGGAAAACACTGTAAATGCTGTTTTAGGCAACTGTCAGCTAGCCAAATGTTTAACAAATAATTAAGACACTGCAGCCAGTGGATTATTAAAATTTATTTCAATATGCAAGATCTCAGTTTTGAATGCTTGATTTCTCAACCCCCCCCCCCCCCTTTTAACATCTTTTTAAAAATGGTATCCGCTATCCTGTTTGGTGTATTAGCATCTAATTGCCTAAAGGCACTAAAACCTCACACACACACACACACACACACACACACACACACACACACACACACACACACACACACATACATACATACATACATACATACATACATACATACATACATACATATATATATATACTATGACAAATATCTTAACTTTTTTGTATTCACTGTCACGTCTACTTTATATAGCCTATAGCACATTTAAACAACAGAAGTTGATCCAAAGTGCATTAAAGACAAACACATTTACATTCCAGATCTCCAAAAACTCAGTTTACGTGAAAAGCTGAAATGTGTTATTCAATGTATTAACACACACAACAAAAAAATCTCAGTGATTTAGTGGTCATTAAATGTTTTCAGAATTATTAATAATGATTCATCTTAGACATCATGCCCTACTGCTTTTATAAGTTAAAAGCATCAGTATTGGCACTGTATTTATTTGTTATCGGATCAACTCCAAAAAGGTTAAAAGATAGCTTTAAAGGAAGCATACTCAATATTCTTCTTTTAGTGAGAATACCGAGTACGGTAGTAAGGTAAAGTATATTCAAGGTATTGAGCAAAAGATATTGCACTAATGAAGCAGATTTAAATGTAAAACCCCAAATTATATATTTATGTGTTTGAAACTTAGATATATAGTTTATTATTTTCTTCATTGTTTTTAATCACAAAGGTTTTGCTATCGTCTTCTGCTGTGAAGCTCAAAATATAGCATTGTTTTTACTGTAAAAGATTTCAACTTTAACGTTACAGGAAAAACACTGTATAGCATTGCTAGGTGCAATAATGAAATTCAAGCATAATTACAAGGTTGTAGATTCATAGTGCATTAATCTAGAACCTGTTATGCTGTCTTTTCACTACAGTACAGTATGATATTCCTTCAATTACCATATTTAATTTGCATGCCTAGTGTTAATATTCTATAAATAACAGTTTAATGCACCCTCATAATAGGACAATTTTACATGTTTTATGTGGCATACTTGTAAGAAGTTCAATCCCTAAATGCACACAGGTTAGCATTCTGTCTAAATTATCTTGAATTATGATAAGTCATTTTCAGTACTGTTGTACTTGCAATAGCTGAAATGATTAGCAGTCCTGAGGCAACTCTTTTATTCCAATTTTATCACATATATATAAGTTTAAATGGGTACAAAGGAGGAAGCTTTTACATCCCAGGTCTCACGAGATTTAAAATTGTTCTGTATGACAGACAAAAGCATGATAGGGACAACACCATTTTGATTTGTTGCTTTGATCAGTGAAGCAGGCGAGAGCGTTCAATTAAATATTTTACTTTGACATCTATCAGCAAAATGTAGTCCCAGGACTGTAGGCCATCATATACCAGATTCTTTTACAAGAGAAGATCTTCTAATGACAAGAAAGACATAATGGTTCTCTTATTGTCATCACACTTCATATGGCAGCTGAATGTACTGTCTTACTTCTAGTTTTATCACAGATATTATTTATTCAGCCTCGCCTCAGACTGTAAGTCTTTTAAAATGACTTATCTGTATTGGTGCTAGCTCCACATTTTTGGATATGATGCACGCTTGCAGATGCAGAATCCTCCACTCTGCCAGCAATCACTATACCACTTGAATACCATTTAGAATAACACTTTGTTATGCAAATACATTGCCAGATGGCTTAAGATCTTTTCCTATTTGAGTCCTACATGATAGCAATATTAACACCTAAAGAACAGTGTTTGAATCTATGATCAAACTCCTCTACCCTTTTTTTCCTGTTTTGTACTCAATATATATTATTCATGCATTTGTAATCATACAATCATGATGCTAATGCAGTTCCAAGATATTTGCACCATCATTAAAAAATGAAGGTGTCCATATGTAAATAGGCTGTAGGTTCTGTAAAATATCATTCAGGAAGAGAAGAAAGAAAGAAAAGTGCTAACCTTTGTGTGCTCTCGCTGCAACAAAGCTGTGCCAAGCTGAGGTTTTATCAAGCAGAGTTGAGGTCAGAGAAGTGTTGCAAAATAGTTTCTCAGTCAGTGTGAGAACGAACTGAGAGACATACATATAAATATATATACATAAATATACAAAATTTGTATAAAAATGTAAATGTAATTCTATGAAAGAAAAGGTTCATGTTAATGTTTGACTAGGATCATAACCATATGGACAACAGACATGACATGGAATCAAGAGAACACAATATAAAACAACGGCAAGATCCAAGAAGAAAGCACTGACAACACACACAACCAAGATACTCGTTTTTGTAAAAGCACTATAGTAAACACAAAAGTTACTATAAAGTTATTGAACAATAATCAGTGAAACATAGGCAGTGCAGTAACATAGAACAAAAAAATGAATGTATAAACAGGTAAAACATTTAGCATTTGGCCATACCGCTGGCATCTCAGCAGAACCTTAACACTGTTCCATAGGTCACTACACATCCTTGAAATAAGTGGACTTTTAGCTAATAAACTTCTTTGTAAATGCTACATGAGCTCAGAGCTCTAACAGCAGTCCAAAAGAGTGGGCAGAGCACCTACTTCTCTGGTCAGATTTTATTGTTTAGATTATGTTTATGTGGGCTGAGTAGAAATAAAAATTACACTATTAAATGAATGACACTATAAAACCCTGACTTCTGTGAACAGCTGCAAATAAATGCGGCAGTAAATAGAAGAATTGATTTTATTCTGTTTGTCTGGAACAGTCAAGTCTCTTCCTAAATCACAAAATTGAACCTGAAAAGAATTGGATGTTTCTGAGTGAATGGTTAATTTTCTGGATGGCAAGCTAGTGTCAGTTGCTAAATACTGTTGAACCCTCCAAGATATTTAGGGGGGGTTGTTTGTTTTTTCCATTAAAGACAAAAAAGCATGCCTTTTGTGGACAAAGTCTGTCATGTTCTAATTTATCTACATAAGTGCACTTAAATGCTTCTTCTTCTTTCGCTCCTCCACATGGTTTTGAATGAGGCGCTCACGGGGCTGTGGCTCCCCACACTCCCTAGCAGATCATTACATGGAGAAACCTTTGGAATGCAAGCATGCTGATCCACACAGGTATGCACACAGGTGTACACACGGGTATTCACAGACGCGGACTACACCTTTCTTGGCTGCTGCCTCAAAGCACATTCTGCGCTGTCTATCTTGCGTGCTGCACAATATCGTTTATTATTTAGTATCTACTGATATCTACTGCTAGCTAGTTTATTGTGATGGTGCCGTTTTTTTTATTATGTTGCTCTTTGTTGTTTGCTTTCTCTTCTGTTTTTTTTCTCCATACAGGTGATCCAGGTGTTTTATTTTTTTTGTTTGGGTTTTTTTTCTTTCTTCCCCCCCTTCTCACCGTCTCTTCTCCCCTTTGGTTTTCTTTCTCTCCCTCTCTTTCTTTCATTCTTTCTCCCTGTCCTATCCCCCAGTCATGTCTGTCCCGTTTGTAGCAACTGAAAATAAAATAAATTCATAATTATAATAAAGGTCAATCAAATGGACCAATATGGCAAGGCCATGATGATCCACTTGGTAAAATAAATCCGCTTGGCATCTTTCTTGGCCTTAAGACAACAATTCTGATGGCTAAAGATCTAAACGGGACACAAAAAAAAAAAAAAAAAAAAGAATGAGGCGCTCATTAGCATTTTATACTCCAACCGCTGCTGCTCCTTGAGGTGGTGGAACACATAGGCTCATATTATTTGCTCACTGTCAGCTGAGACTTCATTAAAAATCTAATTACAGATTTTAATTATAATCCTTGGATTATAGTTTTACATTATCACTTTAATAATCATATTCACTTAACTCTGTGTTAACATGTCATCAGAGAAGGAACTCGGAGTATCTGATAAATACAAAGACAGTAGCCTACTTTTGAATAATATACACTGTATGTGTACAGCCAAAAAAAACCTTTAATAAATCTGTTGAGGAAATAATATTTAAAAATGTGTCAAATAGTTAGATGAAACTGATTAAAATTACAAAAGGTGACATCTCTGTTTTTAAATAACCAAATATTTTCTTTTTGAACTGTGTGACATGTTCAGCCATTGTTATTCTTGTTATTCTTATTCTCACTTATATCATGTATAAGCACAGAAGCCTATAAGTGAGTTAATAATGTTATAAGGCTGCAAGTGCAGTGCTGTTAAACTAAGTATCCCCCCACACACACACCCTGATTGTTGATTTAAAACATGCAAGTGTGACAAATATGTAAAGAAAAAAAAAAAGAAATACAAAATCAGGAAGGGGGCAAGTACTTTTTCACAGCATTGTAAATAGCACCAAGTGGATAATGACTGTTTATCCAGCAGATTTACTGAGAGAAAATAAATAAATCCAAAGGTAGAATTTGCTGTGAATGTAGTTTACTGAAAGTTATACTAAGCAATGCTGTGTCCGCGCCTAACATGAGGGTAGTCTCCTGTGAGACAGTCAGCGGCTGGCTGTAACCACTAATTTCCCCTATCGTGCCACGAGTGTGTCGGCCTCTAATGTGATGAAACCAGCCGAGTGCAGAACACTGTATCAAACTGGCAGCGTGCCAGAGATAACACAGTTAGGGCAGCTGAGACGCTTACCCCTGTTGCAGAATCTCTTAAGAAAAGTTAAACACACCCTACATTTTTACACAGAGACAGCCAATCATGCTGATAACAGCTGAGACCTTAACACTGTTGCATATTCTGAGGCAAAATTAGAGAATAAAGCAGCTGAGGCATGGAGACACCTGGGTTCTTAGGGCAGAGTCTGCCTAATCTCTAGGTAGCTTTGCCAAAAGGGTTATAGATGATCTAACTGGGCATCTAAATGGAGTGCAGTTATGAGGGTTTTTTAAAAGCAAAAACAACATATAACAGTAACTCAAGGTATAGACGTTAGCCTTTTTAAAAATGAATTCTATGCCAGGTTGGACAACTTTCATCTGAGGTGATGTCCAGAATCCCAAAATCTCATCTTTTTATGACTTTCTAACTTTTAGCATTTTTCTGATACAATTTGTAATACAAAAAAAATTACAGCTTTAATCTTTTTTATTTGAAAAAAATATATATAGACATCACATGCTATAACAGCGATCAATAGTTGACTTATTTCCGTTACAGCGTTACACCTGTGCAGCTCTTAATTAAGCAATCAACTCAGTCTACAACCTCTATCTAATGAATGACTTGCTATTTTTCTGTCTAAAACCATGATTATGCAAGTGTGGTTTCAATCACTCGGTTCCCCCTTTGCTTTGCTGATACTTAATTTGTATGCAGCCACTTACATTGCTTGCCCCTAGCAGAGCAGAGGTCCATATAATGGTTTATTCCAAGAGAGCTGTTTTGAATATTTCAAAGGGATGCAACAAAACCCAGAGAAAATTCGGATCTGTACAGATGGATTAATCAATGCTTTGGTAGCTCACAAAGGAAGCCTGCATTAAGTTCAAAGGGGGAAACTTGTTAGCCAAACACACATGGGGGATGCTGTATTATCTCTAACTTCTCCTGAGCTGCAGTCTATGCTTCAGGTATTGACATTTTTATGGACTCTTGTTATCGATCTGTGTGAAATGTAGAGTGTTTAATTAAAGAACAAAGTTATAATAAAAAGGAAAGGCAGTTCACATTTACGTTTGTCTTTGTTTTCGTTGCCCTGAAGTGCTAAAAGTGGAGTATAAAACAAGGACATATATCTCTTTTTGGTTGTATCCTCCTCTGAGACGCCCCTCTCAGAGTTTAACTGAGATCTTGTGCTTAATTATGCATGTAAAATGTTGTCAGAGGAGTTATCCCCAAAGTATATGATCCAGCTTTTCCCCTGTCACCGGTGAAACATAGGATCTATTAATTATTCTAAAACGATTTCTGCCACAGAAGTATTCACTCTAATAAATGACTATTGTTATGACACATTCAGGAAAAAAATGAAAGCGTGGTCAAATATCAAGTAAAGGATCTCTCTGTTTTCTTTTTTTCATTAGAACAGGTATTGTAAGATGCAAAGCTAGAATAAATTAGCTCAATAAGATTTTAAAGTAACTTTTGATTGATGCAAGATGATTTCACTCTGGTTGGTGTTGTGAATGACTAAAGCACATATCACCAGAAATTAATTTGAGAGGATCCTTTCATTTCATTGATCTGTATTCCTCGGCTGACATTTCTGTCTTAGCGAGCTAAATTTTCAGGCTCAGAATGAAGAAGTGGTTATTCTGAGAATTTATCTCTGCTACAGTTAATTTAGCTTCCTTTCAGACCAATATGAGGATGCTTCATACACTGTTAGAATGTTGGAATTAATGTTGGAATTAATGTTGTTAAATATTAGAATTGATATTGGAAACAGGGTGTGGTGTGGTGTGATTGCAATTATCAGTGAGAGTGTCAGAACACCTGCACTCTCACTAATATCGTTAAAGTTGTCATATAAAAACATTTTAACAGAAATACTGGCTCTCATATTTTTTTAAATGTTATCTTAGTATGTGACAAATCTGTGCCTCATGTTTTTAATCATTCCCAAAGAATAAAAGAAAAGCTTTACATTCAAAGAAAATATCATCCTACGCTCATTTTAAGTGCAATTCATGTGTATTGAAGTCATTTCAAAGGGTATGACAGCTTTAGAACTTATGCATGAAGCTCATAAACAAGATTGTGGCGTACCTATGGCGCAGTCAGATTTAGTACTCCAAACACGTCATACTGGAGCACAACAAGGCTGCCTAGCCTGAATGCTTAATTTGCGGCCAGTGGGATGCTTTATCCAGAGATATAAACAAGTGCAGGCCCTATTGCATGCACTGTCACGTGGGGCAAGCATGGGCTGAATTGTTAAACAGTATATGGAGCCTCCTTGTTAACCTCCAGAGCCAGATTCCAAGCGTTCATTCAAGAAAGACCCCAGACTTTGAAAATCAAGTTATGCATAGTAATTGAAATCCTAAGTCCAAGGATCTGGGTAGAAATATAGATTATGTTTCTTCTTTAGTTTTCTTTCTTAGAAACACAACAACAAGGCCCTGTAAATTCAAATGAGATGAACAAAACAACAAATAACAAATTAATAAGACACGACTTTCACTTGAGCATCCAGTTTAAAAAAAAAAAAGATAAAACCTGTCTTGTCTTAACCTTTGTGTCACATTTACAAATTAATGCACTCTGCATGACTGCATGGCCTGTAGTATTTCACTGAAGAGTAAAATACCAGTGGTTCAAGATAATGGGCAGAATGGGAGGCATAAAAAAATATCACTCCCGGAAAAGAAAGTAAAAAGTTAGAGCCTCCAATACTGATGTTTGCACAGTTTCAGGATTTAGTATGTTTTAAATATCCACTCCTTGTTCCATGAAATCATGTGTTTATTTACTTTATAGGGATAAATATAAGACATAAGCATGGAAAGCTAATAAATAAAGCAGTCTTTTTCAATTCATGAAAAACTTACCAACACATCACACAGCCTACAGCCTACAAACAAGTATTGTTATCATTTTGCATCATTATTACTATGTGACTATAATACAATACAATAGAAATCATCCCAGCACTAATACATGTATTTTTACGTTTAAACATTAGATTTATTGTCAGTTGAGTTCTGTTAAGCTCGACGTATTGATCTTCAGAAGTAAGAAGGACAGCTGTCCAAAGAAGGATTTATAAAAGAAGACCGCATGGTCTCTACAGACACACATCTTGACTCACAGTGATAGAAAACCCTAACATCACACTGAAGGGTAACGTAGCTAAAGTCATTAAATAAAATGTCCTTTTAAGAAGTTTTCAGAGATTTGAGCAGGCCAATTGAAGTGAAAGCGGTTGTCATTTCTGGGACATTCTGTTGAGCCAACAAGGTGACAGATAAAGTCTCAATTAAAGATAACATCCATCAAGTCCTATCAGTCTTTAAATGCTATTGCATCACAGGCTAACTGACAATTTCTGAGAGGAGAGGGCTCCAGTATAAAACACACTAAATTATTCAGTCTGCAGATCACATAAGCCGAGTTCTATACAGTTTTAGCACATGCCTGACTACTGATGTTGAAATTGCTTAGAGATCCATTATTTTCTTTGGGTTTTAACTGGATTAAAACTGTAACATTTACAAAGCAGAAGGGCACTCTGAGAATGCATCCTCCATGAAGGCCAAAGGCAAGGCCAAGGCCAACACTGTTTTAGAGTTGGGGGAAAAAAACTCCACTAAGATTTAATGGGTTCGTTTGCCTCTGTCCCAGCTCTTATTGAGTTTCATGAAATTCAGTTTGGTAATCTTTATGCAATTCTTCTGATACACCGAGAAACAACTAACCCAACAGCAATGATAACATACCGGTGCTTTTTTGTTTGTTTTTAACACATAATGGCAGTACAGACAGCTAGATGGCTAGATTGATAGATATTTTACATTTCACTGGTTCATTTTGAGAATGACAGACATGTGTATAGTGTTACGACATTCTTGGACAACCTGTTTGGCTGATGGGAGAGTGTCTGCTGTGCTGTCTGGCTCTGCATGACATCATTCACACAAATGTTCCCTGCCAGTGGTGGAGTGTGCAGGTTTTCAATCAAATCAAACCTCACCCACTAATTTTACTAATCAGCATGTCTTCAACCAGACAGAGAAGAACAAATCAGCTGGTGTTGAATTTGGCTTGAATTGAAACCTGCATATCTTCCAGGGTGCAGGACTGGACCCCATTGGCATAGAGGAAGCATGGCAACACACCTCAGTGATCCATGGCGTATCCTTGTACAATGGCTCCACTGAATGTTACATTTGGTGCATTAAATTAATTTCTTGGCTGTCTCCCACGACTCTGATGGTGCTGTTTGATGGGTGTAAACTGACGTCTGTGTGTTAAGAACCTGTGAGGATTTACACTCAACCATTTCATCCACTACAATGTAAATTTGAAAAAGAAAATGTTTTAAGTTTCTTTAAAATAAAAGAATTTTAAGGATATCAGTTTCATTTGATTTTTTATTTTACTTGAAATATTAATTATTTTTAATTTATCTAGAAAAATAATCTCTGAAAGCGATCTGTGAATCTGTGAAGCTCTGTAGAATTATCAGAGTTTTTTTAAACATATCATTTCTGAAAGGTGGACTTGATTTATTTTTTTTATTTGATTCATCAGCTGTATCTTAACCTCCTAGGACCTGGTGTCCACATATGTGGACATCACATTTTGGGTTATTTAGACCAAAATACTCAAATTTGCTCTGCAAGTGCCTGATATCCACTTATGAGGACATTATACTGCTACTGTTCTATCAAAATTTTAAACGAATATACTCATTTGTGGCTCTCATTTTTCTTAGAAACAAAAATCAGGTAAAAAAAAAAAAAATCTGTCACTTCTTTGTTTTTACATTCATTGGGCCCCAATCGGCCCAAATATCAAAGAGAAATTAAAAATGCATGCTGTGGAAGAGTTCGGGTCTTAGGAGGTTAAAGGAGACTACAAGGTTGAAGTCATTGTAGTCCAGTGTGTACTGAGAGTGTCTCTCAGTATGCGATTGTTGTTCTAGTGGTGGTGAAATATTGAGGATATTTTTATAGTTAAAGTATAAAAGCTTTATAGCTTCAACTCTTTCAGGACTGTTGAAGTAGCATCTGTTGTACTTTTTATTCACCTTAACTGTCTTAGAAATCTGTCCTTGCCTAGAAAACCTTCATGTTGTGCAAGATGTTATATACTATGTGTCTTGTCTGTGTGTACTCACCTGAACATTTATCCCCCTTTGCCTTCAGAATTTGCTTAATTCTTCATAGCATAGTATCAAAATGTTCTTTGAGTTATCCCTCAGAAACCTTGATCCATATTGGCATGATAGCATCACATAGTTGCTACAGATTTATTGGCTGTACATTCATTATGTGAATCACTTGTTCAACTATATGCCGATAGTTCTGTACTGGATTAAGATCTGGTGACTTAGAGAATGAATCATGAATAAATTGTCAAGTTCAGGAAGTCACTTGAACATGAAGTTTACATTTGGTCAAACATCACCAGCTGCTAGCATCTCCTTCTTCGTAGCCTGGTTATATTCAACGGTGCAGCATTCTCAATATCGGTGAAACAAGTTTTTAATTTCCACCTTTAGTACGAACAGTTTTCTTGCATATTTTGCACAGTACTGTGCTTTGATTAAGGCTGTGGCTCCCTATTTATGTACTGAATTGTCAATGGACACTGACATTCAGCTCTTGCTCTCCGACATGCCTGTGTTGTGTTGTTGTGGTATGCACTAGGAAGTGGAAACGCATGGCATCGGTAGAGCAATGATGCAACATAAGGTTTTTCTAACACGTAAAGATTTGTACCGGTGTTATCGCTAATGATCTGATGCCTATATATTTATTTAATAAATAAATATATAGGCTGACGAGGCGCCACCAGATGTCACATCACAAAAAGTATAATTCAACTGCTTTACAAGAAAAAAATTAATTAACAATATTCCTGCAGAACCATTATATGTAATCACTGGTTATTGTTATGAGCAGGAGCTTGCTGGTGCCACAGAATAATTACTGGGGAAAGTATCACTTATCTAGGTGCCCTGCTATCTATAAAGAGCAGGTAATTCATAACCATCAAGCTGAAAGTACATAGTTTTTATTGCTAGTGTTAGAACGTGAGCACTACTCAAGTACATAGCAAAGGTTTATATAATTCATGACTTAGTATTTTGACTTTATTTGAACTCAGTATTTATTCTCTCAGTAATGTGTTTTTTGTTTCATAACTGTTCTTTTGTATTAAAAAACAAACAGTGTGTTTCTTGAAAATCTAATAGTAGAAATGTTATCCTGAGGCAACTACTCTCTTGCAATCCCTTGACGTTAGCCCCAGTCTGACAGGCATGTAAAATATCTGTTTACATTATAAGTTGACAACAGTATGCTGACATCTCCATTTCCCATGTGACCACACGAAATAACCCTGTCAAAAGTATATTGCAGTCCATACTTATGACATTTTGTTCTCTTCAGTTGTACAAGGTCATCGGGGTGAGGCTCTAAACATGCTCTGCGGTGAGATGCCTTTGGTGAAACTTTAATAAAGCCTACAATCATTGATAGTGACTACAGTTTCCAGGCACATTTTTATCATGTTCAGGGAATAAATGGAAAAAGGAAATCTATTTCTGCTTAAGTCTAAGCGAGTATGGACCACTTATTCAACTCATGCACAAAAAGGAAAAAATAAAAATCTCCCCTAACAGCATTCAGTTCTGTGAGCTTTCAGTCAGCGTGTATTAGATTTATCACTTTCTTGTCCCTACACCTTCTTGATGCCTCCAGAGTACAGCTACATTGGTATGGGAGGGGAGGCCTAAGCTGTAACTATGACATCTTTCTTGGTGCATTATCTTCACACTCAATCTCCTTGGGGTAGATGGAGTGCACAGAGGAAGTGCTTCCACCAGTTAAGTCCTAACATGTAACCAGACATTGCTTTTAGGGGTCGGCTGTTAACAGGGTTGACAATGCTCTTTTATAGCCTTCAGATTGAATATTCCCCGAGTCTCCCACAGCAGAGGCCATGTCATTACAGCTGATAGTTCCATTATTTTTGAAAGAGCTGGCAGGAATTTTTATGCTTTGTATTTTCCCTGCACTTAATGGCTGTCAGTGTTCTTATACTTAGTGTACATACATTCACAAGGACATTTCTGGTTACCACAGCTGGTGTTCTGTGTGGTCTCTGTCTATATTCATATTCAGGTTTTCTAGAATACAACGGACATACAACCCACAGTTTTCTCTGAAAGTAGGAACCCTTAAGGAGGAAGAACAAATATCATGAATGAATGAATATTATTATATTATAAAGTGTCACATGACCTCAGAATTGAATTCAATATTCTGAGGTACAATTGAAGACAGCCTCAATCCTGGTAGAATAGTTGATACAGTTCTACAGATCCAGATAGCAACTGTAATGTTGCAGCGCACCTGCAAACCACTTTGCAACTCATCTCCAGCCCACTTTCTTTAATGTTGTAACTTAACCATGTTAATTAAGCTTAAAAATGTTCTTGCTACCGACCTATAATCAACTAACTTAGGCTTTGAACCCATAACTGCAGTGTTAGTCTTGGGTTACCACAGAGAAGCACTGTATAAGTATCCTGCAGGTTGAGGAAAAAGGTCAACCTATGAATGTGTGTCAAAACTATGAGTAAAGATATGATTAACTATGCTGGGTGTTTTGCTCTTGGGCTATATGAGTTACAATTGGGTTGTTTCATAAATAACAGAAGTCCATGTTTAAGGATGGAGTAGACAATACACTGTGCCAAATGGCCCTGAGTTTCCCTTGTTGCCTCCTCTCTACTACTTCAGTCCTCCTCTTCTCTGCTCCAAATTACTTCCTGGAGGAGTAGAGGGGGGAAAAACTGCAGGATCCCTCTCTGCTGGGTTCCTCTCTAATCTGTGAAATCAGCACAGGAGGAATGATTTAAAAGAAAAAGTACCCTCTCCCTGGCATAGTAGAAAAAAACAAACTACATTTCATCATGCAAGCCGACAATATCAGCTCATCCATCAACTGAAACTGATTTTTGTCTTTATTCAGTTATGTAAAGAGGAAAAAAGTGATGGAATGTGATGAAATTAAAAATGCAAAGAGCACGTAGAGAAAGAAGTGGGCATATTAGAGGAATGTGTAGGAACATAATAGAATGAAAACACAAATTTACACATCTGGCAGTGTACAAATTAGTTACAGGTCCTTGATGATGATGATACATAGTGAATGAGACTGTTTTTCCTTATAGGACTAGAAGGAATGTAAAGCAGCATAATTGTAAACAAAGTATTTCCAAATATTGCCTAAAAATACAAATTTGAAAAAAGATCATAGTCCTCTGGTTACAGTAAATAAATGAATAAATAGAGGGCTGAGGGTTTATTTATACTCTTTCTGTGTCATTTGTGACTTTCACAGAGGTATTTCCTCTTTTCTTTCTTTTACAAAGTTTAATTGAGGATGTTTGTACAGTATGTGTCTATACTGGAAACAGGACTATATAATTATAGCTAATATAAGGAGCTCTCTTATACACCAAATAGACCTTTTAAAGCCTTTTTAATGAGATCCATAACAAGTACAATTACATGTATTAATTGGCTCCATGTAAGAATAAATGAGAATGACAGCGTAATTAAAAACTATGGTGTTAATTTCCCTAAAGATAATGTACTATACGGTACATTCAAAGTCATTGATTTAATTGCTGAAATTATCTTCAGGCAGTTTTGCTGCTCTCACCTTAAAAGGTTACATGTGTGCAAGAAACCCTGAACAGAATATTGTAACGTTCACAAGAACCAGACGGTTGGGGTCTCAGTTTGTCCGTTTATTCGGCACATAAGCCAGCGGGTTGTTAACTCAGGGGGAAGCGCTCTCGAACTACACCTCTCTTCAGCCTGGCACACACACAGAACAACCAGGTCCCCCCACCCCTTCCTGTACACCACCCTCACTACTTCCTGCAGCCCAACCAAACATGAATCTTAAAGGAACAACAACAGTGTGCAGAGAAAACCAACATGTCACTGTCCAGTAACACTTAACCATCGTTACACTGCCCCCCCAGCAATAAGTTCCTCGTCCCCGAGGGAACGACACAGTCTCTGAGGCGGGGCGGTAGCCTACGTTCCCTCCTTGACCTCCTGAGCCCCTGAGGAGGACGCGGAGCTTCGGGGCTTTGGGGTGAAGAGTCCGAGGGGGGGGAACGCAGCCCCGGTCGGGGGCCCCTCTGAGCAGGGTCATGGACGCTCTGTACACATCCCTCTGGAAAGGAGGGGAGGGACTGTCCTCTGTAGGGGGCCATCCGGTCTCTGTGCAGCGCTACTATCCTCCCCCTAGGAGGCAACTGCACCCTGTAAACAACCTCCCCCACTCGCTCTAGGACGCTGCAAGGCCCCACCCAGCTGCTATCCAGTTTAGGACACCGTCCCTTCTTCCTCTTTGGGCTGTAGACCCACACCAGCTCCCCAGCACGGAAGTGCCTCCCTTTAGTGGTGATGTCGTAATTCCTCTTTTGGCGCAGGCCTGCCTTCGCCAGCTGCTCTCGGGCGTAGGAATGTGCAGAATCCAGCCGGTCCTGCAGCTTCCTTGCGTAGTCCCGGCCCGGTGGTGCCTCTGGCGCGTCCGGGGGTTTCCCAAAAGCCAACTCTGCAGGAGTTCTCAGCTCTCTCCCTAACATGAGCAGGGCAGGCGTACATTGGGTGGAGTCCTGCACTGCCGACCTGTAGGCCATGAGGGTAAGGGGAAGATGGTAATCCCAGTCCCGTTGGTGTTCTGAGGTAAGGATGGCTAGCTGCTGGGCCAGCGTCCTGTTAAACCTTTCCACCAGCCCATCGCTTTGGGGGTGAAGTGGGGTGGTGCGGGTTTTCTTAGTCCCAAGGCGTTCACACATGGCAGCAAATACCTTGGACTCAAAGTTACGCCCCTGGTCACTGTGGAGGGTCTCTGCTGTTCCAAAGCGGCTGAACATCCCCTCCACTAATACATCAGCGACCGTCTCAGCCTCCTGATCTGGGATGGCGTATGCTTCCGGCCACTTGGTAAAATAGTCCATGGCCACAAGAACATAGCGGTTTCCTCTGTCTGTGCGAGGAAATGGGCCCATGACGTCCACAGCTACTCGCTCCATTGGGGCTCCTGCTGGTTGCTGCTGAAGCTGAGCCCGGGACTGGTCTTGTGGCCCTTTGTGTGAGGAACATGCATCACAGCTGCGGCAAAAGTCCTCCACATCCCTCCGCTGTTGACCCCAGTAATAGCCCTGGCGGAGGCGGCGAAGAGTCTTGGAGACCCCAAAGTGGCCAGAGCCAGTGCTCCCATGGCAGGCTCCCAGCACAGCTGACCTCAGCGACCTTGGCACCACAACCTGCCACCTCTCCTCCCCCGTGGCAGGATCCTTCCAGGCACGCTCCAACACCCCCTCCTTCAGCCTGAGAGCTGCAAACTTGGCCCACAGCCCCCTGGTACAGATGGAAAACCCAGTGACCTCATCCCAAAGGGGTTGCTCCCCCTTCTCCAGCCACTGCAGGACCGGCAGCAGGTCTGTGTCTTGTTCCTGCCGTGCCCTCCACTCCGCTGCATCCAACATCAGAAGAACCCTGCAGGCGAGCTGTGCTGCTCCGTCTATTGTCGTGAGTTCCCGCTCTATTTCCTCTCGCTTCTCACAGTAACGGCAGCCAGCTGCAGCACATGGGCGGCGAGAGAGGGCATCTGCGTTAGAATGGTGCGTCCCTGCTCTGTGCTCCACGGTGAAATTGAAGGCTTGGAGCTCCTCCAGCCAGCGAGCCACCTGTCCCTCTGGCTCCCTGAAAGACATCAGCCACTGAAGGGCAGCATGATCAGTTCTGACAACAAATGCTGTGCCGCACAGGTAGTATTTAAAGTGTCTCACCGCCGCCACCACAGCCAACAGCTCTCGTCGTGTGACACAGTAGCGCCGCTCGCTCCTGTTCAGGACCCGGCTGAAGTACGCCACCACCTTCTCCCCTTCTGGTCCAACCTGCGACAACACCGCTCCCAGCCCCACATTATTTGCGTCAGTGTCCAGGACAAAAGGCAGGGCGGGGTCAGGGGGGGCAAGGACTGGAGACTCTGTCAGCGATCTGCGGAGGGTGTCGAACGCCTGCTGACAGTCCTGGGTCCAGATGAAGTCACGGTCCTTCTGCAGCAGGTGGAAGAGTGGTGCGGCTATGGAGGAAAAGCCCTTCACAAACCTCCTGTAATAAGACGCCAGTCCTAGGAAGCTTTTGAGCTGTTTCTGGTCTGCTGGTGTGGGCCACTCGGTAATGGTGTGAATTTTTTCCTCCAAAGTGCTGATGCCCTCACGACCCAGCTTGTGGCCCAGAAACTCCACCTCCCTCCTCATGAAGTGGCACTTGTCGGGATGCAGCTTCAGGCCTGCAGCCGCCACCCTCTCCAACACTTGTCTCAGGGCATCCAGGGCAGCATCAAAGGAGCTCCCGTGCACTAGAAGATCATCCAGGTAAACCAGACACCGTTGCCGTGGGACGCCAGCCAGCACACTGTCCATGAGCCTCTCGAAGGTCGCAGGAGCGTTGCAAAGGCCAAAACTCAGGACTTTGAACTGCCATAGTCCCCTGTTAGTGCAGAAGGCTGTCTTCGGTCTGGATTCCGGGGACAGTGGCACCTGCCAGTAGCCACTCCGCAGGTCCAGGGTGGAAAACCAGGAGGACCCGGCTACTAAGTCGAGGGACTCATCAATCCTGGGAAGGGGGTAAGAGTCTTTCTTCGTCACTTTGTTGAGTGGTCTGTAGTCCACACAGAAACGCATCCTAGGACTTTTTTTCTTAGGCACCATCACCACCGCGGAGGCCCACGGGCTATCAGATGGTTCTATGATGCCCGCCTTCATCATTTCACACAGCTCCCTGTCTGCAGCCTCCTGATGAGCCAGGGGCAGGCGGCGGGGGCGCACTTTAATAGGCTGGGCATCCCCGGTCTCAATGACGTGCTCTACCAAGTGTGTCAAGCCAACATCACTTTCTTTCAGGGCAAAAATGTCACTAAACTCTTTTAGTACCTGCCATAGACTCTCTTGCTGCTGTGGAGTCAGCCCCTCACAGTTCTTTGACCAGATACTCCTCACTGCTGAGAGCCTCTCCTCCTCCTCCTCCTCCGCTCGCTGTTCTGCTGGCGGGTCTGCAGGGGTCTCTGCGGTGGAGGTGGACGCCGCGGCAGATGCTGTGCAGACCGGGGGAGGAATAAGCGGCACCTTCTTCCCATCAGGGAGTACGAGGAGGCCTTTGCCTAAGTCCAGTACACCACCAATGGCTCGTAAAAAATCCAGCCCAAGGATGCAGGCGTCCTGCACGTCAGCCACCCAGGCAGCATAAGACACACCGAGGTCCCCCACCTTGAACTGGAACACTCCCTTCCCTCTCATTGGGGCCAGATCACCGGTCACATTCTTAAGTTGCACGTTAGTCGGTTGTACAGCAGCTCCGGTTGGGACAATATCGGGTCGGACCAGCGTTGCATTGGATCCCGTGTCCAGCAGGGCCGTACAGGACACCCCCGCAATCGTCACTGGAACATGGCAAAAGCCGCCAACCTGGGTCCAGCCCACAGTGATGGCCGCACCGGGTGGAGGTGGCGGTGGTGTGGGGATGTCGTTCTCCCAGGCCCGTGTACTCCCGCCTACACGGGCCCGTGGGCGTTTCCCTGAACCGCTGCAAGCTTGGGGCACTGCCTGATGAGGTGTCCGACTTGTCCACATCCCCAGCAGCTCTGAGGTCGGCGGTGTGGGCCAGCCCGAGGGGAAGGCGACTGCAGCGAAGCTGTCTGCACCAAACTGCACAGGCCCGCTGGCGTCTCCATCTGTTCCACAGGTGCTGACACAGCCCTCACCACGTGTGCGTCGTCAGCGCCCCCAGAGGATCCTGCAAGCATCTCCCTCTCCAACGCTAGCTCCAGGGCTGCACTGAGTGTGGCCGGCCGAGCAAGCTGAGTTTGCATGCGGAGCTCTTTAGGGCTCAGGGCCTGCAGGAACTGGTCCCGAGCTAACTCCGCCTGCACTGATGGTGGCATGCTGTCATACGCCCTCCGGCAAAGGCACTCGACTTCATGGGCCAAAATGCGGAGGGGCTCACCTGGCAATCTGCGTCTGTTGTGGAACTCCGACCTCAGCAGCACTGGTTGGTTATACTGCCCGAAGCGCCTCTGAAGTGCTCCGACCAGAGCATTATAATCTCCCCTCTGCTCCTCGGTCAGCAGCAGCAGGCATGCAGCTGCATCCTCACACAGGCACAAAGCCAATTGGAGAGCTTTATGTTCCTCAGACCAGCCAGCTGCAACAGCTAACAGCTCGAACTGTGCGATAAACACTTCCCATGGCGTCTTGCCGCTGAACTTAGGCGTTTTTATATTCGCTGCAGCTTGCTGGGCGCCGCCATGTTTGTTTACATCACGTGACGGCGCGCCAAGCGAGGTCGACTCCTTCCCGCCGGAATCGCGGCCGCTGTGCGAACAGTTCCCGAGCCTAGTCAAACCTGGAGAAAATCCAGCCTCGGCAGACAGCCGCAGCGCCGTTTCCCTCACTCCATGGGCGGGCGAGCGCGGACAAACCTCCCTCTCCTCCGTCTCCTTCTTAATCCTGCCCGGCAACATCCTCGTCTCGTAACGGCAAGCGTCGCCGGCAACAGGGTCTCGGGCGTTCTGGGGTTCTTTTTTCTTTCTTCACTTCTGACACCAATGTAACGTTCACAAGAACCAGACGGTTGGGGTCTCAGTTTGTCCGTTTATTCGGCACATAAGCCAGCGGGTTGTTAACTCAGGGGGAAGCGCTCTCGAACTACACCTCTCTTCAGCCTGGCACACACACAGAACAACCAGGTCCCCCCACCCCTTCCTGTACACCACCCTCACTACTTCCTGCAGCCCAACCAAACATGAATCTTAAAGGAACAACAACAGTGTGCAGAGAAAACCAACATGTCACTGTCCAGTAACACTTAACCATCGTTACAATATATTCAAGAAATATCAGGTTTTAAAATTACAAAAAGTGAAGAGAAATACACATTTTCCAGGTAAAAAAAATATATTTGGAAACCTAGATTCAGATTGCTAATGAAAATATCATCTTTTATTGATGCCATATACTCAATATTTAGAGTATCTGTTGAATTGTTCACGTAGGCATTAAAAAATTATCACGATCCAAGAAACAGCATGCTTAAAAGGCAGGACCGAGCACATTCTGTTCGTGATTAGTCTGATATCTATCGACTAATCTGTTTGTGTCTACACATTCCACATCATTTCAATTAAAATAACCCAATAGATAAGTAAAAGTAATGAGTTCTTTAGATTTGTGAGAGAGACAAAAGTCCAGCATATAGTGCTGTTTTCAAATTCCCCAAAGCCTCTTATAGAAGAAGAGACAGTCTTTGGAGAATACTATGCAAATCTTTCCACAGCGTGACTAGATCAAAAGTTGGGACTCGTCTGCTGTACGTTGTGAGCAGACTTTAGTGGAGAACAGTGGATAATTAGATAATTAAGCAACAGCTCACGTGATCTGCAGCTGCAGCAGCAAGGGGAGAGCTTTTGTCAAATCAAATTCCCTGAATGTTAATGTTATGCAGTTGTGCCCAGAAACTGCCAATGTTTGTCTGATTATCCACTGTTTATTGCCATGATGGGATTCATTTTTATTGCTACACAATTTCTCCGATATTACTGCAATTATTAACTCCTGGTGAGAAGACATCCGATTTGGACTTCATCAATCGATGAAGTGGCTGATATATATGTCCCACTAGGCACCTTCAGTACATACTACCTGTCTCATTAGAATCATAAACTAGAAAATCAAGTTTTCCAACATGTACTTTGTTTTATGAAAGAGTGTCTTTTAACACCAACTGTGGTTTGAACTGTGAAGGTTCTCAGTCATCCAGGTCATCGTAGTCTAAGGAGCTTGGAAAGAAAAGCGTCTGGACTTCTTTAAGTTTCTTGAAGACGTTTCACCTCTCCCAATCCAGTTTTGAGATCCTTTCTCAGACGCCTTAACACCCACTCACATCCTGGGCCATTTGACCTCAGTAAATCACATGATAGGGTGGGGTAGGGTAGGTTTCACAGTGGGTTCATCCGAAACCTTGGTTGTTGGTGACCCACACCCATTTTCACACCTTGGCTCATGTGATTAGGCAGATGATCAATAGTGGGTCCACGACCCTGGGTTTAAATCTGGGACTCTCCACCAATTGGTCTTAGAACTGTAGAAGTTTCTTGGTTGGGAGGTGAAATGTCTTCAAGAAACTTAAAGAAGTCCAGAGGCTTTTCTTTCCAAGCTGCTTAGACTGCTTAATGTATAGGAATTTCTTTTACTTATGTATTAATCACATTATTTTATTGTATGATGCCTTGGTGCCACTGGATTTTAACAAGTCTCACACTCATACAGTAAGACAAATGGTGGGGGTCTAGTAAGGAAGTTGGGGGAAGCAGACCACTCCACAGGAAGAGTCTTTTGTCTCTTCGAGGGCTCTGGGAGGTAGCAAGGGAGTGTGAACCTTAAGGTGTGAAACGGCTGTGTACTGCCTTTTGTTCCTGGATAAGGTATTTAACTGAGAGCCATGTTAGACTCAGGGAGACTCTGCTGACCGTCTGCCCCGCAGTCATGTAGGCTCTCCACAAGCTTGGTTGTCTGTTCTTTGTGTGTTTTGATTAAAGAATGTTAGCTACTGCTCACCGCTCATCTGCAGGCTTTATTTAAATGGAAAACTTCCACAACACTAACCAAGTAGGTAAATCTAGCCAAGTACTTTTAGTGCCTAAACTTATGTCCAATAAGTTTTTTTTTAAATAAACTGCATCTGAACAAGCAGTTAAAGTAGACGTGAAATACATGTAGGCTTATTTACACCATGGAGCCCTACTCTCATAGATTTAAATCTGTCTGAAGCTGGATTTAAGAAATAACTAATTAAAATTACAGTTTTTACAACATGTTTAGCACCATCTTATGCCAGTACAGAATGTTACGTCACTGGGTTGGTTGATTGGTTGAGGCTAATAGACGTACATTAGTTTATGTTAGCTAGCTAGTAACAGAACTCCTAACTTCATGAAAAACAAGGACACTAAAACCAAAAAGCAGGCTTTTTACTGCCACTGGCTGCAGCAATGAACTTTATGTAAAAAAATTAAGGATACAAAGTCCACTTTCATGCTTTGCATCTATAGCAGTAAGTGGTTATTCACTGTGGCTAGCTGAACTGAAATGGGAAAATCCACCTACTAATGTTACGGTTTGTAGAGCACTTTATGAATGAGGACGGTGTGGAGGAGCTTGTTTGAGCCAGGTGAACACAGCAGCACAAAAAGTAAAAAGTAAGTCTGTGGAATTCAAAAGATAGATCTTCTACTCAACTGACAGCCAATCAGAGAATCAGATTATCACTTCAGACGTTAATGTAGGTTTCTTCTTTTTTCTGTTTTAATTTTTGTTTTATTACTTCCTGCAGCATGAGTGCCTCTGAATTTATTTAATGTTCACCTTAGGTCATATTAGCTGCTAACAATATGTGTGGAACTTATGTCATTTCATTAATTTGAACAACCAGAATCACTTCAAGGTATCAGTGGTCCTCACAGATTATCTCTCCAGTCATTCTTGTGTGTGTTATGTCTTGTCCTTATATATGTCCATTTGATTTAATGACTAGGGTTTGTTTCAGGATATTTTCAAAGTCTGTTCAGGCTTTCTTCATTTCACATTTCTTTTAAAACTGTAGCTTACTTTACTTCATAATGCATGTAACGTTTTAGTATTTATATCTATGTTATATTTTAATGATTGGTACCCATGTGTAATTAATGCTAGAAAAGATTTGAAGGTCAGAACATGCACTCTTTTCTCTTACTTGGTAGCTGCTACATTTCTCCTAGCATTTTGTGTGCTTAGTCTCTTTCGTCTTCTTTTTATGTTTATGATTGCTGCCACATATTGTTTTTCTTTCTCCTCTGAGCCTTTATACCTAGTTGTATGAGGAAACAATTCTTTCAGCTTGCTCATCATGAAAGTCTTCATATCTGAGCACTTTAGAGAAATGAATTGTTGTGTGGGTGGTTGCGGTACATAATTTTCATTGCTTAAAAATCAATTTGTGTTATAAGGAAGAGTGCATTTTCGTGCATTTTATAGGTACATGGTTGTGATTTAAAAACTGGTCACTGTTATATCTTTTTATGCCTAATAATGTTTTTTCTCCTAAAACACCTGGGGACTGAAATCTTTAGTAAATGACTCAAACAAGAGTAAATGGTGCATTTATTGGGAACCTTTTCAGCTGTGGAGTAATACATATTGGGTACATCAGAATGGCAGCAAAATGGTGTATCTACAATTGACTCAGAGTGTGTGTTTGTTTTTGTGAGGAACGTGTCATCCCCTGAAACAGTACGGTTTACTCAGGTATTGTATCTATTTTTACAGTTTTGGCAACATTAATTACAAAGGAGAGTACATAATGTAGTACAGGGCTGGACTGGACTGGACTGGGACACAAATTTGGCCCTGACATTTCTGATCACAAGCTTTTAGCAATGGCTCATGGCCAAAACAGCCATTCATTTGACCTGAATCCTTGAATCTCTCCCTTCCTAATTATGTTCCTCCATCTATTTTCTTACCATGTTAATTTCAAATTCTTTGTTTCTTCCTCACTTCTTCCCTCCTGTGAGGCCTGGATACTAGTTGTTGGTGATACTACTGTTCACAGTGTAGCAGCAGCCCCGACAGCTAACATGTCGGTTAATTTGACACATTTTGCAGGATCTATTTGTTTTTATTGTTTTCTCTCAGCTTTTCAGCTCCACCTTTCCCCACTTCTTCTATACTAAACTTTTTCTACAAGCTGTGTGAGCACCAGAGATGGGCAGTAACGTGTTACTTGTAACGCGTTACTGTAATCTGATTACTTTTTTCAAGTAACGAGTAAAGTAAGGGATTACTATTGCAAAATCGGTAATTAGATTACCGTTACTTTCCCGTAGGAACGCTGCGTTACTGCGTTACTAAAACCGTGATTTTTTGCGAGAATGTCTCATGACAGTGACGTAAGCGAGTGAGCCGTTGGTGACAACAGCTGTTTGCAGATCAACAATGGATCATATATCGATTGTGGGAGAGAGTATGAGCATGCAGCGTTTAAAGCATGGAAGTACTGACCTTACTTTGAGTTTGATTCCATAAAAAGTGACAAAAACATTAGCGTCTGTTGTGCGTGGGAAGAAAACTTTTTACAGTGAAAAAAACCCCTAAACTTCCAAACAAGCACCGAGTGCGCAACGACGTAATGGGAAATTCACAGAGAAACTCGCGGATTCTTCAACTGACCGCGGCACACCTGCACCAGGGTAAACCTCCGCCTACCCTACTCCTGCTTTACAGGTGAAAATAGAGCAACAGGACCGCTAGTCTTTGACTTTATTTATTTTCTGCTGTGTTTTACTTGCATCTATTTGAAAGAGTGAGTGTAAACACAAAAAATATTTTATTTTATGTTTTGGAATGTGCAGAAAATGGGTTTAAATGTTAAACTAATTTATTCAAGTCAGAGAATGTTGCATATAATTACATTTTTGCTTGATGCATAAAGTAAAAAAAATAAAACTGATAAAACAAGTTAAAAAAAAGAGACGTTTCCATTTGATTACATTTTGTATGATGGATTATGCAGAAAAAGTAGAATTGGGCTGAAAGATCTATCGCTTTATCACCTCTTCAGGTTGTAAATCGTGTTTTTAAAAAGTAACTAAGTAACTAAGTAATTAATTACTTTTGAAAATAAGTAATCAGTAAAGTAACGGGATTACTTTTTTGGGGAAGTAATCAGTAATTTGTTACTGATTACTTTTTTCAAGTAACTTGACCAACACTGGTGAGCACATAGCAAAGGTAAAGGAGGGGACAGTCACATTAAGAGATGTGATTGAACAATCCAGTGTCAGTAATTAAAATGAACCAATAGGCTGATCTCAGTCCTTGTACGGCTGGTACACAGGGGTATTTCAGGCCTGCCCATCAGCCTAAAAGTGTGTCGGCCCACCGGGAAACTGCCCAGTATGCCAGAGTGCCAGTTCAGCCCTTGTATGGTAAATGCAGTACTATTGTGATGGTGATCATTTTTGGTGCTTGTCTTGCTGTCACTAACGGTATTTCATCAGTCTAATTATTTCACTGAGAACACAGCATTACCAGCTGTTGATATTTCATAAACAACGATGCTTTAAGGATCACATGCACTGGAATACAGAATTTCCCGTTGAACTAAGCAAACTTAGAAAATTTTAAAAAACACCCTTCACATAATCATTTCTAGAGACAAATGGAAATCGCACTGAGCACATTGTACTTACAAATCCCAGTTTACTATGGACTCCATTATAACTCATGTGTCACTTCTACAGTAAGACTCCTGCTTAGGTCCAGGTTAGGCCAATATGTTGATGTCACATATGCCAGGGGTTTTGTGTAGAGATGGACCGATCCGATATTACGTATCGGTATCGGTCCGATACTGACCTAAATTACTGGATCGGATATCGGAGAAAAATAAAAAATGTAATCCGATCCATTAAATATCACGAAAGCACCTCACAAAACTTGCAACACACCATAACTCACCTCAGAACGTCGGAGCAGTATGCATCACGTGATAGAGCAGCTGTGGCATGCGGGACCTGTCGGTGGTCTGGATAGCATTTGGAGCTTCGCTAGCAACCTGGCATTTCATCTCCGACAAAGTTATCCCCGAGAGAAGTAAAGCAAGTGTGTAAGTCCATCTCTGAATGTTTGTAAAGCATTCCCACGTTAAGCTTGAGCGACTGCCTCTCGCTCTCCGGCTGCTACTTCAATCGTGAAACTGCTTAAATCAGCTGATCGGCTTTTCTGTCGCGAGTCTGTCTCTCGTTTGTTTTTGGTCCACTTTGCACCAGAAAGAGGAAACCAGCGGCTGAACAACAGCAGCACGTTTAAGCTTGATAAGCTGTTGTTACAATTTATTTAATATTACTTTCTACACCAGGATCTTTTTCTACGTAGCTGACGGCTGGTAACTGTGCAGGGGCGGATCTAGCAAAGTTTAGCCAGGGGGGCCGATAGGGCATTAACTGGGAAAAGGGGGCACAAAGACATACTTTTCTTTCTTATTCTCATTTAAAATGTCTAGCTTTTAATAACTAATTATCTGACACCCAAAGTTTTAATTTGATGTAAAATGAATAGAAGTCAATTACTGTATATAGTGACTATTAAGTCTAATATATATATCCTAGTAAGCTATAGTACATTTTCCTTTGGGAAGGTACCATCTGTGCAGTCTGCAATTTTGTTGAAGAAAGATGTTGAATCTATTTAATATTTCTTGAAAAATAATTGATTTCTGTGCATTTTTTTTCACACTGCATCAAATTAAGGTTGATTACGTTGATTAAGCATCATGAGGTGGAGCGTGAGGGGTGGTTCCCTATTTTTTATTTATTTATTTTTGTTGTTGCTGGGAGTTGGAACCCTATTAGTTAGGTTGCTTAATATTTACGCTAAGTACTCTTTAAAATACCAGAATAGGGAGGATGGTGTAGGTCTAAGTTTATTAGATTGATCAGTATTGCTGAACTATGAAATATTTTTTTTGTATACAGGTATAACAGAATAGCTTTAGTGTAGTTGTTGTTTTAAACTTGAGTATGAACTTGCAGACTTGCAAAATGCAGCAAGATATTTTAAAAAACAGTTTTGTTGATTAAAAAACACTATATCGGATTCATATCGGTATCGGCAGATATCCAAATTTATGATATCGGTATCGGTATCGGACATAAAAAAGTGGTATCGTGCCATCTCTAGTTTTGTGTGCGTTATTTAAAGTCTGCCAAGAGGTACACAGAGGGAAGTGTGTGTCATCATCACTGCTGAATCTAGAACCACTTGTTTCACACCATATAACAAACCTGCCACCCCCTGCAGTGTGCGCTGACCAGCTACAAAGCACCGTCTTCCCAGCTGCTGCACAGAGCACCTCAGGCACTGTTTTGTGCCAACAGCCATCACACTTCAAACTGTACAGAGCTTTCTGCCCTACTGGCCCCAGCCTTAGCCAGCTAAGAGCATGCTGAGAAAGGATGTCTGCAAATGCTCTTTCTGCTCTGGGCTACTCTATAAGGCTCTGCTTACAGAAGTCATATTTTCTTCTAATGCTAAATGCATTGTCACATTTTCTAAATGTCCATCTAAATTGTATTTCAGTCGCATTAACAATGAATGCAAAATGAGGAGGCTCTATCAGAATAATGTATCGTATGAACACTTACTAGACAGCTTAATGCTTCTGTTCATTTGTGTAACCTCCTGTAGAGCTGATAATGAGGGGATAATGGGAATGGGGACACTTTTTTTGTGCAGATGTTCTGCAATTTTCACTGCATGCACTGATGATGAATATGAGGGGGGGAAAAAACAGTATCATGTCGTCATGATCTTTGCAATTACTGCTGCAATTTAAGATTAAAGTTTCATAATCTAATTATCATCTAATCTATACAGTCAACATTGTAATAAAGAACCATATTGACTTGAGCATTATTTAAACTGAAGTTCATTAGAAATTTACCAAATGCGTTAGGTTTAATGAAAAAAGAGGGGATAGAGAGGATGGCGGGGGCGGGGTAGCGTGAAATATGTATTGCCTCATCGTGGCATCAGTCATGTTTACTTTGCTCCTCCAAAACAGTGTTCAGGGACATCCTGCATACACTACTGGGTGCTCAGTCACATTACATCTATATGTCTTGTGCTGAACGTGTTCTGCTATCCCGTTTGCGCTGAGAATTCCCCTTGTTTACTTAATTCTTAATTCTTAGAGTGACTGTTTACAGTCAGTTAATAATACCATATGCATCATTTAACACTCATCATTTGATGATTCCATGGTTCGTTGCAGGCGTAAAATGAGTGTGATGTAAAATGTCAGTGGTATTGGCAAATGCATTTTACCACAATGCTGAGTGATCATAGCACATTTTAAATCATTTGACTTGTATTTCAAAACAGTAGACGGTAATGTTTTTATTTTAAACAAATATCTGAGTCACATCGGGTCATTCTTGCATTTTTTTAAAAGCAAAACACAATCAATGGCTAAGGATCATTTTTTATGTTACAATGACAATATGTTACTCTGTGGTATAGTGCTGTGCAATACTGCAAATTTTACATATCAGATCATGACAAAAAATAATCTGGTCCTTAGCAGGTGTTAAAATTAGGTAAGTACAGACTCAGATAAACTACAAAACATAACATATTGCATAGTATGCAATGGTGTCATTATTAATTTAATAAAAATAAAGCCAAAATGTAAGTACATTCTTATGGGTAAGTAGTTAATTAAATGCACTTGACTGAAGTGTGAACACTACTATAAAAGCAGTGGTCTGGAACATTCAGGTACAGTACATATTGATGCAGTGCCAAGAGGGAAAGGCATCACCGGTGATGTTCAAGAAGCAGTGTCCCATCAGCCATGCAATGGGTCTAAGGCCAATTCCAAACAATCTGCAGTCCATCGTTCTACAGTGAGAAGATTATTGACAAGACAAAAACGTTCAATAGCAGTTTTCCAGAAAACTGCAAAAAAAAAAAAAAAAATAGAGAGAGATTTTTTGTTAGCATTTCAAATGTTAAAGTTCATGATGGTACAATTAGAAAAAACTGTTCAAATATGGCTTGTTTGGAAGGGTTCCCTGGAGAAAGTACCTTCTTTCTAAAAAGAAAGGTTGCATCTCAACGTAACATAAGTATTAAGGATTTTGGAATAATGTTGTTTTCGAAATCTGTAAATTAAAGATTTTTTAAAAAATCTCACCACTACATTAAAGTTGGATAATTACTGGAAAAATAAAATGGTCCTAATTTTTATTTTAGTTTTTACAAATTTGCCTACATAGATTACAGTGGAATGATTTGATTTAAAAATCATAATTAAAATTATGATTTCAGATTCATCTAATTAAAATTTCAGTAAATGATGCAAACTGACACATATTCATTTCATTTATTTCTCTGTCCTCTGAATTAAAATGGAGGTTTGCTCATCATGTACCTGTTGTCATGGTGAATTGTGGAATTGGAGCTGCACTGATGATCGTGTGCTTTCTCTGCTCACCTACTCACTTAATTCAGGATGAGCATACTCAGAGTTGGTGATCAAGTCAGAGTTTATGATTTGACTCTCCTACATCAAATAGAATCACAAGAAGGGCCATAATATTCATATCATGACCTGGTATTAAATAAATAACTTGTGTACTTTCTTGTTACCCGCACTGTGTGTGTGTCATGTTTTGGCTGTGTTTAATGGTGTCTGTGTGTTTATCTGTGACTAAACAGGAAGTGTTTATGTTCTGCAGAGTACAAATTGACACCCATATTTTAAAATTCCCTAGAATGCAACACTCAGTCGTTGTAGTGTCAATAACAAGCAGGAAAATAAGCTTGAAGTAAGAAATAAAAATGCTCAAGGTCATGTTTTCTCCTTAATAGCATAAACAATATTAGGTCTAAAGCTAAGTGTGTAGACAGCTGAGCTGATTAAAACAGAAGCAGGTTTGTTGTCATGCATACATGACATGAATGACTGAAAATACAACTGAAATGCTTTCTATGTAAATACAGTACAAAAAGATTAAATGTACACATTGTCTACTTAGGCAGAGTCCCAGTGTAAGTTTTGCAGTTACAAAGTCTGACTTCTTTAAATGTGCAAAGAGCCTCAGCCAGACATGGAGTCTGAAGTTCATTTGCAGTTTTCAGGATTTAGAAGTGTATAAATTATATGCCGTTTCCTACCTATCTAATCTGTACGTGGATTTATACAGAAGGTTTCTTATCACTTCTTTGCATGTGGGTACATTAATCTTAACAGTCACGTGACTGGGGCCACAAAATTCTGGCACACACAATAAAGCCCTCATGGCATCATATAAATGTCTCTAGGAATCTTTTTTATAGCTACACCATGTGAGCAATATATAAACCAATACACTATTGATTAGACATGCGGAAATCTACCTCAGTACATGATCTGAAATCTTGTCCTGGTAGGAAGGAAGGAAAGCAAATGAACCATAAGCCAGAATAAAGTTTTATGTAGCAAAAATATGATGAGTGACAATGTTTCCTGTTCTTGTTCAATAATCTTTTGAAGTTTTGTTTTTTTGTGATTTTCTGAGTTCATGTCGTTGATGATTAAGTATTTATCCCAGCAGCTGAAAATGTGTATGACATGTAGGTAAGAACAAGTTGACTGCCTCAAAGTGTTGGATAAAAGCTACCATAAGAACTGATACTCTCACTTATGATTCTAGGGAAATTGTTAGGTGTGTCAACTACGCACCACTCTGTGTAACACTCTGTAAAATAGACCAATTATCAGATCAACCCCTTGATGGTGATGCCCTGTGATTTTTTTTCTGATCTGTCACCTCAGTGATTAAGGTCAGACTGACTTTCCCAGCCAGTTAACACTTCTATCAGACTTTCTATGGCTGTAAAGGTCACAGCACTTATGATACTAAATGAGTTTAGTAATTTTTCTGACAGTCTCCTCTCCCTCACGTGCCCTCAGAAACCGTGACCACGCTTCCACACGATGAAAACAAAACATCATTAGCATCCCAAGGAACTGGCACAAGGATTACAGCTGAAGTTGTGCGATACAGTTGATGTAGAGCATGACCTTGACAAGAAGGGACCAGATGGCTCACCTATAACAAACAATCAGGGAACTGAACATATGTTTGCATCGTGACCTGGAACTGGAGACACGCCAGTTTTTTTCCTTTCAAGACTGTTTCTAAGAAAAGGATGTCTGGTAGGATGACAACCTGTAAATGTTAAGTGAAAGCTCAAGAATAGCACTTACTTCAGAGTAGGTACTTTCACGGCATAAAGGGAACCCTCGGTGACTTACGCATGCTGTAACTGATCCAGATGCCATTGTGTGTCGATTTGCTACCAAATAAAAGCAAAACTTTTTTTTTTTTTAAATGAACCACTGGTAAAATGGTAGCCATGAAAACAACACCTCTTATAGTTAGTTTTTTTTAACAGAGAACAAAACACAAATACGTGATGAGAAATGAGCAATGTGCAATTGAGAAAATTACAAAAATAAATGTAATTTTGATTAATCTGTGGAAAATGTAAAAACATAAATGATGTTCTACTACCTCCACAGATGGTAGATGGTTGTTAGCTATCAAATGGACATTGATAGTAACATAACTGTTTGGTCCACAAACAACTAAATGTCAGATTTCCAGCCCTACTTGCACATCTGCAAGCTGCTTTGCAACCTGCCTCTCCCCCAACCCAGACCTAAGCCATGCCTTTTCTTTTGACTGTGTCAGCCCTGACTGACATTTTAGAACCATCACAATCTAGTTCGCTGTGATCACACTTAGCTTTTTATGAATACAAATCCCTAAGTATATGTTGGATCATCTTCATCTTTCCAAGTTTACCTAACAAATGGAAGTAAAAATACATTTCATTTTCCCATAAAAAATATGAATCCCTTGCTTATATATTATTTATGTTGTATGTTGAGAGACCAGAAATAATAAATAATCAGACGATGCATTTAAAAGTTTTAATGACAATAAAAGTTCATCAACAAATTATCTAGTAAATGTTACAATCTTACCTGACAGCAGGTATCCACAGAACTACCTTGAAACTCTTGTTCGTTCCAATATTTTTCAGCATATGTCCTGCAGCTCAGCATGTTCACAAAGTGTAAAAGGCAACTAGTATGTATGAGAGCTGGTATCAACATCAACTGAGGCAAGTCAAGCAAAGAGTTTGCAGTACTGAACTGTCTTTGCAGCAACTGCACACAGAACCCGGAGGGACTGCTTTCTTGCCTCTCATTGCACTAGTGAGTTTTCACCACATTTTAGGCTGTAATTCATCCATTTAATTGGATTGTTGTAACTTTTTTTAATATATAAAAAAATAAAATGTGGGAGAAGGGGAGATTTATAGGTGTAGACCTGCACACTAATAACTTGTATTTCTGAGATAGTCCAAACTGTACATACTGGATGTGTTCTTAGAAACACAAAAGTAGAAGGATTCAGTCTGCTCAAAGATTGCTAGCAAAGAAAACCTCCATCCATTTTATAAACTAGGCAAAGTATGGTTTCACTTTATGTTCTGTTGTTATACTGCTGTTAACCCGAAACAACCCAAATTTTATTGCTCATTAAGGGAAGATCATTATGCAGTAAATGCAACAAAGGACAGTGGAAGGAAGGAAGGACAAGTTTACTAGTCGAGATTAATTTGTTTACTTGCAGAATAAAACATACCCGTGCACTGTCAGCACAACAATGTTTATTTACAGCAGGGCAGGTGTGATGGGGCTCAGGCCTGGAAACAGGGCAAGATTGTGGGGTAAAGCAGCAGCACCACTAGAGAGAGGAGAAATGGAGGTAGGTCAAATACATCCACAGCCAGGTGTGCTAAAGCAGTGTCTCAGGAAAAGGAAGGTCTGTGGGTGAAAGAGGAGGACGTGTAGAGCGCTATGAAGAAAAAGTACATTAAATTAATCATAAGTGTAGCTTGCAGTATGATGTGTTACCTTTTTCACTGGCTGTAAGCTCACTCCTGGAGCTTGACTGTTGTATTCAGGAATAGTTACACTGATGCATGCTCTATATTATCCATAAGAGTTTCATTTGCACATATTCCACTATTTTTTTTTTCTTAAGTATCTAAAACATTTCTATGTAATTTCTAAAACATCACAAGTGGTTTAACTGTTAACGTACTATTTGTGCCCATTGTTTCATCATTTACATCTGCTGATGATGATGACATTAAAATACATTGTTTTTATATTGTTTGTGTGGTCTTTGGTTGTTACCAGGTGCTTTAAAAATGGAAAAAGCAGCAAAATGCAACTTTCTCACAGCAGAAGATGGAGTGCAGATGTTGATGAATTGAGAAATTAAAGTGACAAAAGAGCTTTGAATCCAGGGTGTGCCGTTTTTTTTAGATAATTACAAAAAACAGACTCCTGCGACAGATTGGCGACCTGTCCAGGATGCTCCCTACCTCCCTACCTCTCACCCTATGACAACCACCCCAAAGGGAGAAGTACATTAATTTGATACTGTGTCATGAAGTTTTATGCATTCGGCTTTGCATTTCTTAGACCCTTAAAAATTGCTGATCCAAGGTTAAAGTCTGGGAATCAATTTAAGCAAAATTTATTCAGGACTTATTCTTAAATGTCTCACTTTTTTACTGGCATTACAGGTGTGCAGCTGTACAAGTTGTTACAGTGGTGCAGTAGTTTTTAGTGGAACTCATTTTAGTAACAAGTAACAAGGTTTTTGTTTTTTTAATTTGTTTGTTTGTTTCCAAAAGCACATTAAGTTCTAATCCATGTTAGTGACTGTTGTTACAAAATATTGGAATCTGTGTTTTCGTGATTTGGTAGAAATATAGTGAAATATATTAATTCTACAGATTTGTTAGCAGCACATTAATGCCTGGATGATACAGAACAACTGGTTTAAGACGGTCACAACTGACAGTCATTAGAAGATTTCGAATCTAAAAGGTCAAAGTCTGCAAAGAAAAAAAAACCTTATCTGACAAACGTCAGGCCCATGGATTCAAGCATCATGAGTTTTCTCTTCTATGATGACAAATTCGTGCAAAATTTTGTTTTCTGCTGTTCATGTCCATCCACCTCAAGTGTGGATATGTGTGTTCCAAGATTTTTCCGCTCGCACCGTCATGTGTGGTTATCCAAAATCAGAATATTGGACAGTTTCAGAATTTTTTTTTCCTCACTCTGACAATTAATGTTGATGAAAGCTCCTGAATTACATCCGCACGATTTCATGCACTAGAATACTGCTAGACTTTTACTAGTATTAAAAAATGTTTTCTGTTGATAGTGTTTTGAACAGTCTTATTATCATAAAGCATGGGCCTGAGCATTAACACTGAGTCACAAATAGTTGCAGGATACAGCCTGTGGTAAAAGTGAATTGAGAAACTGCTCAACCTTGTTCCTTGGAGACCACACCAACAAAGCCTTTTTGTTTGTTTGTTTTCTTGTATTATTTATTTATAACCGGTGTGGTTGCAAGGTTGTATTCATGTTCTAACAATGGAAAGGGTGAAAGGTGTTGATCATTTTATACCATCCTGCTGCTTCAGTGACCTTTCATAAAGCCGAATGAACTGTAACTGATGGGGATATAACTGCACGTTTTATAATTTACAAGACTGTTCATGAAGCAGTCTTACAGCAGTGAGGGTTTGACTGGCTCCTCATGCTTGTCTATGTGAGTTTTTTCAGGTTAACTGACAAGGAATCACTTATTTATGTACATTTCCATAGAATTATCTGTCTTCACATGTATTTTAATTAGAGAAAATATACAATCATTTTAAAGCAAAGAAAGAGGAACATAAGAAAATGAGACTAATCAAATTGAGTTTAAGGATAAAAATCTAAAGATTCCAAGCACCATAGAAAGGCTGATAACAGGTCAACAGTTAGAATTACAGATAACTTGTGTTTTTGTTTTGTTTTTAAGTTTCAGCTGACATGCAGAGGCTTGGTGTGTCAGAAGATGATGCAAGTGGTAGGGTGACATGCAGACAGATGATCTGCTGTGGCAACTCATAAAGCAAGAAGAAAAAGAAGCAGAAATTGATGTACATGGATCCTTCTCACAAACAAGCAAATTAGTTTTCCAGTTAAATCTAATAAAAATTCATGTGATGATATAAATCCTCTTTCTCATGAGCAGTTTTTCATTTTAGGTCTAAATACATAAATACATAGAAGGGTTTACTTCTAACTAAGCAGACAATGAGTCTTTAGCACAAGAGTAAGGGCAAGCCTAACAAATCTTTTCAGTGATTAAAAAAAGAAAAACAGCAAAAAACAGCAAAGTATGCATGTACATTTTTTGTTACAAATGGTCATAAATTCACTTATTTTCATCTGCATCATACTACAGAACACGGCAGTGAAATGATCTCTAAAGCTGTCAAATGCTGAATGAAACAAATCAAGTATCAAGTCTGAGTTGCGGGTTTGGAATATCACCGTGGCTTCACCTGCATATTTTCTTGCTGTGTATGAGCAGAGTCTATGAATTTCTGGATTTCTTGTGTCCATTAGGTGCAGGTTTATTGATCGTCCTCTGCTTCTTTCCAATATTACACTGACCCAGACATTTTGTGTCAGCTCACATAAGCAGCTTAGCCACTAATGAGCTACCGCATCAATTGACTGTTAGATTTTATTCTAGTCTGCTGTTTCTATTTCTAAACTCAAGAAGTCATATTACCTGCATATTACATTACGATACCCTGTGCATCGGCTCTGAAAGTTACAGCTATAATAACTTTCTCTTTGAGAACACATGTACCCACTTGAATGAAGACACTTGTTGACATAATGCCTTCTGTAGAACCTTAATCCTGTCAATCACCCATCAACACTTCATAAATCGGACTGTAACCCTGAAACCAAACCTTAACCGTAAAACAGCTGTATAAATGAATGCCATCTAAAATGCTCAAACTTCCACAAAAGAATTGCAGTCTATCGTCTAAAAACCAAACTGTTCTCACAAAGACAGTTGTTTAAGCAAGCACACTCGTCAAACTGTCTGTTGATTGAAGCTGCCTTGTGTCAGTATTTGAAGAGAGCGTGGTCTGTTATTCATGTTTTGTGTGACCCGAGGGAGAAAAGAGTTCTTCTAAATGCAAAAGCACAATCATTTTAATGGAATAAATTAAACTGCTGTCCTGATTTTTTGGGGGGTGTTGTACAGCTCAACCTAATTCAACATTGAAACATATTAGGACTACTGAATGAATTGCAATTTTCAACAGTTTTTGGTACGTTAATGCTTCTATTTTGTAGTTTTTCAGAGATATGATTAAAAAGAGATATTGCATTATTCACTATCTTTTATTCATGCATGGCAAAGATCTTACATGACTGCTGATCGGCACGACTGTGTGGTAAAAAGCTAATTTACATACATACGCTCCTGGGAGAGCAGATACTGTCTGCTGCATGTGAAGGAAGCTTTAACAAAACTTAATAATGTCTGTGTGTACAACAGCACTCACGTATAGGAGTAGAGTTTATGGTCTCACTGAGAGAGTGAAGAAAGGAGAAGTGAAGAAAGTCTTCTTTTCTGTTAGATTTATAAGCTAAACCAAATTTCTGTGCTACTAGGATAAAATTAGTTTTTTTAAAATAGGGTTTTCTTTGTTTTCAAAGTAAGTTTTTGGATTATATCAGAGGATTCTTATCAAACTAACTGAATTGTTGGTTTCTGTGTTTTTTGTCTGGTTTGAGTTCACATGACACAACTGAACCAGTGCAACCACCAAGATATGCAGTTGTGGTCAAAAATCTGCAAACACACAGGGTTGAATATTATGGTAATTTTGTTCTTTTTCCAGGGTGGCAAACAGCAAACAGCATATGTCTTTAATGATTTTAAAAAACAGGAATTGGGTTCACAAGTTTGATTTAGTTTGGGGATTCTCTAATCAACAGAAGGTCAAAAGAATACATGTTTTGCTAAATGAAGCTGACACAGTGTCGCAGTCACATGTTGGAAACTATAGGGATTGTATAGTAACCTTTTGTATTTTCAAATAGCTAGGACATTTTAATCTGATAAAGACTATTTCCACATATTTCTTTAAATTATGACACTCTGATGATTAAGTGCCAAAATAAAAGTCTTTAAAATAATATTAGCAGCCTGTAGTGCATCAGTACCCTTTGCGAGTCACATTTGGAGGCGTGATCCAAGTTTTAAAATATTTTTATTACCGTGATCTTTGACCCTCTCACACTGTAAATATACTTGCTATTTTCCTCCCTTTTAAGTCATGTGGCCTGAACGACTGTGAACCCCCACAATATATTGTGTTATATAATGTTTTTTTCTCACCTTTGCTTAAACTTTCAAAGTGTCTAGTGACAATAAATCAGCTGCACTAATGCAAGTAAACTACTGAAATAAATTCAAATGTGTGTTTTCCTGAAGTCTGCTGGGAAATTAGTATTCTTGTGAATAATAATTTGTGTCCGGTGCTTGGTTTTATGAAAGCATCTTAATGTGGGCATTAACATTTGAACCCTAATGATTCTGTGCAGCATGAACTCATCAGGACATTAGACACTAGGGAGACCCCTTCAACCCGCTGGTTATGCTTATATGCTGTCATCTGTTGAATGCTGAGGAAATACACGAGGGGATGAAACTCCTAACAGAGATGAATATCTTAAAAGTAATGTAAGAACTTTATAAGAGCTTTTGGCAGTAAGGCCTCCTTTTTGTTTTATGTATTTAACAATGATTCATAAAGAAAATCACATTCATATTTCATTTTATTTTTCCATTTGTTTCTTATCTTATTTACCTGGCACTGCATTAGCTGGTGAAACATGGTCGGTAAAGCCTCCAGTCCTTTGTTGCTGCCAAATGTAAATTAAAATGTGTCTTGACTGGATATTTGGGATATTTTTTATATACATGTAGTGTCAGCTTTATATGAAATTTAGTTCATTTCCTCAGTACAGGCTCGAGTGCTGGGTGCTCCCACCTTCTCTTATGAATACAGAGACACGGTGCAATGAAAGCAGCATGGGTCAGTAATGCAAAATGGATTGTGCAAAATTTATTTTAAAATTATGAACTCTTTCTTTAATTTACCAGCCAGCACACCTTATACATATATAGAAAAGTTCTAAATTTACACTTGAAGTAATTCTAAGATCATAACTAAGCTTTTTACAGCAGGATAACAATCCCGATTACACCTTTCATACCTGTGACCTATGACTCTCAAAATAACTTAAATAGGTACCACAAGCATTTTGATTCCTCCGTTTTTATCCCAAACCATAATCAAATAATTCTGCTGCCTAAACCTGAATGAACCACAACTGAACACGATAAGTCATTAACTCTTGTTTTCAGTTCATGCTGCTGTGGTGCCAAGGGTTCATGACTGAGCATCAGTAAAGGATGAGTTGGAATTGCATTACTTAAATAATTTCCCCCACAGTTATAGCAGCTACATAGAATATGTACTTTATCTCTCAAAGTTGTTGTTTGTTTTTTTGGTTAATGTAAATCAATCCAGGGATTGAGGGAACTCTTTTGGAGCTCAAGTTACTTTTAAATGAGCATCCCCCCAAAAATCTGTCTTTTTCTGTTGTCTGTTTTTCTCTCTTTGAAAAGCACATTTGAGCCATCGGTTTTGCTTTGGAAGAACTGGCTTTCTGCCAGTGTAGTAAAATATTAACAATTCTTCTGTTTCACCTTATTCTCCCCCTAACTCCTCCATAGACAAATATTGATGAGACTGTCTCCAATCAGTCATCCTACAAAGTCTACAGCGCTGTGAGAAGTACCTTTAACTGCAAAAACAAGCTTTCCCCAGGGTTTGCTTAGCCTGCACTGGATGAGTCATCATATCAGTCACAAGTTTCCGCAAGAACTCTATTTAATGCACTTCCTGTATTAAGTACTATTCATTTTGTCAGCTTTAAAATGATAGTGGGGGTAAAGAGCACCTTCTACACAAAGAGGAGGTTTAAATCTAGCAGCCCTTCTGCACTACCACAGTTGGCATTTTTTAAAGTTCACCAGAGCTCCAGTGGCTGCAGGGTTAGTGTGATGCAGATGCAGCCAAGCAGAACTCCACTTGGCACAACATCAGTTCATTCTTAACACTACCTGAGGCACTGCTTTGACAGATTATCTGGGATGATTTTACTCTTTTATTTAGTATTAAAACAATTAACCCTTGACTGCTGTGATTAAAATGGAATTAGCCTTTTAATTTCTGTTAACTTTAATGATGGCTGTTGTTGGCCAAGTCTGAGAGTCTTTTTGCACGTTGTTTTATGTTATACATTGTTGTATTATATAGCAAGCAGGTCTGGCCTGGATCTGGTATCAAGCCGGCACTGCTGGCTGACTTCTGACATGATAAGACGTATGTCATCCAGATATAGGCCAGGCCTGGCGTAGATGGCACTGTTTATGCGATGGCATGCCATATCTGGCCCGATTATGGTTTGGTTTATGTGGCCCAGGCCCATAGAAAACAGGTCTTCCCTGGATCCGGCATCAAGCTGGCACTTCTGACTGACCGGTAGAGTGTATGCCATGTGTCATGGCAGAGTGTATGTCAACCAGATGTGGGCCAGGTCTGGCGATGATGGCACTATTTATGTTCCCAACATTTCAAATGCAGGTTTGAAAGGTTTGTGAGTGTACACTTTATCCAAAACCTCGTGAGCGTTTACTCATATTTACTACTGAGTGGCTGTAGCTCAGGAGGTAGAGCAGGTCACCTACTGATTGGAAGGTTAGTGGTTCGGTCCCTGGTTCCTCCAGTCTGCATGCCAAGAGTGTGACTGTGTATGAATGTAGTTAGGAAGTGCTCAGTTTAGAGAAAGTGGGTAAATGTGGCATGTTACACTTTCAGTAATCTGGGATAGTGAAAAGTGTTATATAAGATCAGTCCATTCACTGTCTGAACAGAGTTTTGTCATGTTACTTTTCCACTATTATGCACATGTTGTTATTACATGGCCTGATTAAGGTACACATTAGGCTGACATCTAGGGCCAGAGCTGAAACTGTTCTGGGCCAGCACAGGGCCACCAGTGTGTTTGCAACTGGCCTTGTACTGGCCCATGTGTGGGCCATCTCTGGCAAACCAGTTCTGGGCCACCAAAGGGCCGTCAGTCTTTGTGGCATGTGGGCCATGTGTAAGCACATTGTGTCAGCCAGATCCGATCCATACCAATTTTGCTATGTGGGTATGGTTTAGTGTTGTGCAAAAACTGCACAAGGCCTCAGCAACCTTTATGTTTCTGCACTTGTGCTGCCGATTTAATAAATGCACACATTCTAGTTCATTCACTTTCTAACCAAGAATTTGATAAGAAAGTTGATTCTGCAGAGTAAATGTGAGTTTTGTGAGTTTGTCCAAAGGTAACAAAATTTGCTCACTATTACTACATCTGTTATCAAAGCTTGCTTATTTAATACTTACAACACTGAAAAGTATAAATGATAAATTGATGGTTACGGAACATTTTGTTAGTATTAGTCTTTTTTTTTCTTCACTGTGAGATTGTGCAGCAATCAGCTGAGACTCCAGGAAGTTACTGTTCTCAGCCAAGAAATCTTTCAGCAAATAACCCACTACCACTTTAGACAGAGCCAAACTATCCATTTTCCCATTTCAGTTTTTCTGCTAAGCTGCTAGAACTGCTAGTTGCAACTTCACATTGAACTGAGAAATACTAAAGGGATAGTTGTTGTTCCCAAAATATCAATCTACTTATTGACATTGGTTGCACTTCTATGGTAAAGACACTTTCCCCGAACAAATACGCCTATACAATGAGGTTTATGGAGTAGTGTAAAAAAAAGAAAGCAATAAACTTGCAGTATATTTAGTACTAGGTGTATATATATATTTTAAGCCAGAAGCAACCTTTTTCACTTCGCTGTAAGGGGTGTTGTTAGTGTTTCCCCCAAGACAGGGCTTTCTTACAATCTGCAATTTTCTTGTCAGTTGTCTTGTTGCCTTTTTCTGCAACTGTCGGAACTCCAAAATTCTGCCATAGCGCAGATTTAAGGTTTGACAGCAGCTCAAGTTCAGTTTAACCTCAGTCTCCTGCAGGTTTGTCTGCTCTATAATGAGTTCAGCCAGGCTCACTGCGAGACTGGTGACCCATGTTAGGACTTAGCTAGCAAACTAACAGATCTTTGCTCAAGCATCAAACGGAGTTAAGCAGTTAGATCATTCAGACATTAAAATTGGGAGAAAACACTAACAATATCCATAACATACACCTACCTAGTGGTCTGTGCGATTCACTGAGCGTTGTTTAAAAAGGCAGAGTGTATGTATTGCTCAGCATGTTACCTGATTATAAACAGAGCAGTATTCTTTTTATCTGAATGGGATGTACAAAACTTTATGTTTTATGTCTCTATGGAGGAGAAACGCAGGCAGGAGGCCTGACTCTGGGTCCCCTTGAATGAGCTAATATCAGAAAAGGAGAGATAATGAAGCTGTTTTGTATATTAAATGAATAAGAGAGCATCACTTGGGTGCTCAGATGTTTTTCACTGAGTGATATCAACAGAGGTCATTTTGTGAATCCAAAGACATTCGGAGCAGAACTGTACAATGCATCATTATGAGTGGATAACATGGTGGCAGACATCTCAGTATCTCTACAAATGTGAAATTAATTTTAAAAGGAACACCATCTGCTCTTGGCAGCTTATTTAGTCCATGTGATTCTCACCTCCTGGACAAGTGTGTAATGGTTTCCTGTTGGAGGAAACAATGACCTATCCATTAAAAGGCTCTTGGTACTTCTGTGAGAAGAATACTCCTATCATACTCACTGATAATGTTTTCCTCCAACCCCTAGATCCACTGTAAAGATGTACGAACAACAACAAAGGCTGTGTGTGCTCTCTGCTGTTGAATTTGACATGCGCCACTGTTTCAGTTAAGAGGGTCATGATAATTACTCCAACCCGGTTCCACATGTAACTGATGCTATCATGTGATCTTGTGATCCGTTACTAATCTTTAAATTCAGGCGCAAACAAAAATCAAGAGGTTTTGTGCCATGAACTCCAGCCAACATTGGAAGTGTTGTTATTTATAATATAAAGTCTACATCTTGTGTTCAAATTCAGTCTCCATGCTGGTAATATCAGATATCAGAAACATAGCTGAAATGGTGGCAACAATTTGGAGATTGTCTGTGGTTTTGTAATCTTTCATGCGAATGCGTAGTCAGAATGAATGGTGACAGGGTGCATAAGCAAAGGATAAAGAAAATGGAAAGATCTGCCAATTTCCCACATGGGAAAAGCAGTGCTCATTTTCCTGGCTCCTACCTGCTTGCACAAATGTAGGTGGTGTAGTGCTTTCTCTAGTGTGTGCTTAAGCAGAACATGAGGTACAATGCATTTCTTTGGCATGAATGAAACATGCATTTGCAAGAAAATGTCTGTGAGCAAGTAGGGGTCTGTCATACAGTTTGTCCAAACCAAATCTTGTGCTTTCAAATAAGGCACTGCCTTGGGCAGCAATTGATGACAGCTCAAAGTGATGTCTTAAAAAGGTGATTTAAGCCCAGTGTAGGTATCCGTGGTATTACTCTTACATTAAATCTCAGCCATTGGGACAGATGGCTTCTTATAAAGAAACATCAAGTGTATCCCAAATGTTCTGGTCACACATTTTTGTAATTAAAGGTACTGCTCTACAATCTGTCCAGAGGACCAAATATACAGTATATAATGACTCACAACCTCTGTTGTATAACAATCTTTTTGTTTATCTTCAGCTCTCCCACTTACGATTGGTGTGATACTGAAGGCCAACAAAGAACAACTATCCTTGGTGTTTGAGGCAGGCAGAGCTGAACTGGAAACCATGGCAACACAGTGCTTGCCTCTCTAATCCCTTGGTCCTGCCAGAGAGTAGACAAATACCTGCGCATGCCCCGGTCTATTCAACACCTGCATAAAAGAAAACCTTCCCATTCTGCACGATATGAAAAAAACACAAGGGAGAATGGTTTTGATGGACTGTATCTCTATATCACACACACATGTTTTTTTATCTGCTGTCTTTGGTGTTTTTCATAAAGCACTGACAGTCTGGATACACATTTTCCCCCTAATCACATGTAACAAAATAGCATTTACCTAAGCATCTCCAGATGATTTTTATTAATAATAATAATAATAATAATAATGTATACTTTATTGATCCCCTTTGGGAAATCCTTCTCTCGTGGGGCCACCACTCTACCTACTGAGATAGGTAGTAAAAGTGGATAATTCCTGAATATTAAGAATCTCCTTTGCAATCGTGCCCTATAGGCTTAGATAGGTAGCTTTAATGTACATGTGAAGTAGTCTGGCTCAAGTGTCAGTAAAGGTGGTCGGCAAGCAGCCTCAGCAGATATTTCGGGTTCCCAGAGATGAGCAATTTATTTACACTAAACTCAATTATACATGAAACTCCCCCAAATTAACTCATAACAGAAAACGAAAAACACATGGCCTAGATAACCCAACTCGCCTCTCCTACCTCATTGCAATCAAACTGAGACTTACTATATATAGGGCTGTCAATTTACCTTCAGTTAGTCTAGCCAGTACCACCAACTTGGTTAAGAAATCTAAAATTCAATACAAATAGCTCAGAATCACATAAAGCTCACTGTTCTCCTGATTAAGTCATTTACACAGCTAACTGGCTTGATATAAGAAAAAAAAAATACACTTCATAATACTGAAAACAAAGAAAAGGAAACATTCCTACTGAAAAAACACCCCTCCTTTTGGTTTAGCCTTTATTCAGACATGACATCACTTCTGTAACTTTACATGGTCTGCCACTTTGTCACCATACTGCTGTGGTTCTTAAATGCTTCTACTTTGTAACAATCTACTTGCAACTGATAGCTGAATATCAACAAGAGAAGAAATTTCACAAAGTGACTTGTTGCAAGGATGGCATCTTATTACATGCTACATGTGAAAACAGTGAGCTTTTTAGAACAACCTATTCTTTCACAAATGTTTGGAAAGGAAGACTGCAAGGCCGCGATGCTTGATGTTCTACACCTGTGACAATGGGACTGAAATCTGGATTCAGATATTAAGAAGTGTGTCGCAATACTATAGTATAGCATGTTTTTTTAATGGTAAACTGATAAAAGCACAGAGAAAAATGCCAGCACCACAAAGAAGGGTCCTGTTAACCACTGTAGACCAGGCTTACGGAAAAAACAAAAGGGGAAAAAAGATTTGTGTGGTATATGGATGCTTCTTTTCAGGGTTGTTTTTACATTTTAGCTCTTTACATTTTGTATAGAATGTACATGCTATAAAAAGCTGCTATAGTTTAATGAAACTGTGAGCTATTGCTATAAATAGTCGATGAAAATCATCATAAAAATATGTTGCTGGTGGAGATCAATTTACAACGTTGATGAAAAAGTTTATTTTAAACCTGCATCATATCTAGGGCTGAACGATATATCGCATTTGCGATAATATCGCGACATGATCAAGTGCAATTTTCTAACCGCAAAGGCTGCGATTATACTGCGATTATAAGGCTGTCCAAATTACTACCATATCCCAGAATTCATAGCGCGGCCCAGCCAAACTCCAGTTTCCAGCAATGGCGGCCGCTACTAAGTTTTAAAATTACTCATACTAATCTTTCTGGGTCACAAAATAAACTTTTAACATATTTTCAGGCGAGAAAGTAGTTGTGTAAACATCAAATATCTGCTCGGTTTATCAAGATATCCCATATTTGCAAAAGTGCTTCGACGTTTTCAGAGGCGTCTGCTACCCACCAGCTCGACAGCTAGCCGGGAGCTCGAGGATTACTGATGCGGCCGAGAACGGCACAACTCCCGGCACATCATTTTCAGATCACCGCGGAGTTTCGCTGCTCGGGTTAAACGTAATATATAAGTCACTTAGACAACCTAAAAATGTTATTGTTGGGCTTTTTTCAGTGTTTTGTTTGTTCGTGAGTAAATCGGTTTGGCTGAGATTAAAGTTATTAGATTAGATAAAAGAAAACTTTATTAATCCCCCGGGTGGGTTCCTCCTTGGTTTTCACACAGCTGACTAAACGTCAAACAGAAAACTTATTAAACAGAAGTATGAGACAGTCGAGAATTTACACCAGTGTCTGGTTATATTTTAGATAGCAAGAAGCAGACGGCCGAGTTTATTAAACTCCACCGAGACAGCGGTGACGCTAGGCTAGACCGTCCAATTTCACGCCTTTAAACTTTAAAGGCGTGTTTGTGTGTGTGTTTATACAATTGCTATTATGTTTGCACTTTATGTGTAATGTTACTGACTGCAGAGATCAGTAAGATGTGTGTATTTTTTATTTATTAGTTTTATTTATTTAATATTATTTTTTAATTGAATGACTGTCTAGTAGTTCACAGATGTCGAAAAACTGAGTGTGGTAAAGCCACTGATTTTTTTTATGTATATTTCTGCAATCTGCACATTGTACTGACTTTCATTTTAATGTTTACACCAGGGTTCCTTGTCAGCACTTTATGCTCAGATGTTTGTAAGCTAAAAATAAACTATTGTGTATGTTCAAATATACTGTTGTGATTGAAGAAGTTAAATAAAAATGTCAGTCATCAATTCATGCATCACCTCATGTCATCATAACAGAGGTCTGTCTTCCAGGAAAGAACAGTTTAAAATTAATGTAATATAGTATTGGCCATACTATATGATGTATTGCTTGTCTTTGTTTAATAATACAGAAGACAAAGACCTTAAAAAATAATCGCATATCGCATCGCAATCGCAATATTGGGGCAAAAAATCGCAATTAGATTATTTTCCATAATCGTTCAGCCCTAATCATATCCACATTAATTAAGAACTATACTCTAACTTATCTGCAGTATCTCACACACACGTGCACACCTTCACACACCAAGCTAACTTTTGCACATTACTCATAGTTTCGCACAATACTCAGTATTTTGCACATTTCCACTTGTTTCTATTGTCTGCCTTGTGTCTGTATCATTCTGTTCTGTCTACTGTTGCACGGTCTTGTCTTGGTTTTTTTGCAATTTTTCACATTGCACTTTATGTAGTCCTGTGTCCATCTGTTATATGCCATATGCAGCACCAGGGTCTCAGAGAAACGTTGTCTCGTTTCACTCTGTACTGTACCACTGTACATGGCTGAAATGACAATAAAAGCCACTTGAGTTGATTTGACTTGAAAAGTTACACCCTATCTGACATATATAAGTTGATGTACTGTTTTTAAAGGATAACTAAAAGTTATGCTTTCACCCAACCCAAAAGTGTAGCCATTGGATGTGTTTCGAAAACATTGGGGCTCTATGCCATATGGGAATAACCTTAATCAGTTGTTGCTACTTATTAGTAGCATAAAAGGAAAAAATAAATTAAAAAAACACCACAATTTTTCCTCTAATAAGACAGGGAGAAGTAATGTGTTTTAGCCGGTCACATTTATCTTTCATATTGTCTTGTGATAAGTGAACCAGAAACTCATTTTAATATCAAAGAAATGATTTTTTTAAAAATAGACGGTTCCTTGATTTGTGTCTTGAGTTGATGTCCTTGAACCTTTTTTTCCCTCTCTTTTTCTGTCCATTATTCAAGATGGATAGTGGATAATGTGATGGACTGTGTAATTGCATCTGTGATAAATAATTAGTGCAAAATGGCGCTGTTAGCAAATTCTAATTAAAATTCAAATGGTGAAAAAAAACGATGGGATTGACTTACATGACTTTACAGTGTCAACATGACCCTCTGTGTGGAAACGCCATCCAGGCATGGAAGATGAGTGTCGCAACAAGAGGACCAAACAGTTTTGAGCACCATTTGAAATTTAAAGTAGCTATAAAAAACTTTTTTTTTTCCCCCTGTGTTCCTTTTCTTTGTGTCTCTCCCATTCTCTAACAAACATTCACATCAATTCTCTGACAGAGTTCAATGTTTTCACTGTTTCTAAACACACAAACCAACAAAGAAAGTTTCTTCACAATAGGTAAATCAGCCCACCTTTACCCTTATAATCAAAATGATAAAGGAGGCACAGACAGTCAACTATTTCATCAACTCCAAATAAAACAAGAAAACAAAAAAAAACAATCTAAAAGCATTTCAGATTTTGCATACAAGGCTATCTTGAGTACAGCAGATAATTGTAGTTCAGTCATGCTGTAATTAGCAGTTTGCAAATGTTTCAATCAGTTTTGTCACTCATTTCGCTGATTCTTCCTTGTGCCAAGATTGTATTAGGCTCATGTCATGGAAAATATTAATTCTCTGTAAAAAACATAATTCATAACTCTATCATATGCAATACAGAAGAGTGTTTAGATGTGGATAAACCTCAAGCAACAAAGAGGAGTAAAAAAAATTTCAAATAAAAAATAAGACACTGTCCTCGAGCTTTAGTTGTTTCAGCGATTACACATTATGACACAGATGTGTTTACATTAAAGTGACACAGCCCTCTAGCAGCGTGCGGAGTTATAACTTTTTCTCAGAGCAAAGACAGAAATGGTGAGATGGTGCTTGCAATAACTTGTTGCAAGCACAATCAAGTGCTGTTTGTTCTTACCATGATGTTTAAGGGATGAAAATTTTAAATTCAGTAATTTTAAAAAAGGTGTTTTGTTTGGGTTTTTTTTTACACAAATTGTGAGCTTACATAAAACTATGACACTATTACACTGGTAACTGTAAAATATTAGTTATTACATCATTACAAAATGTTAAAACAGGGACATAAATAAAACATGTCAATTAATACATAGATGTAAAATGAAAAGACAAATAAAATGGCAAATTGGAGTGCTGAAAGAGAGAAATAAGCATGCATGTTTTAACACTCAGCCCCGACTTGGCAACTGAGAAAAATGTGCATTCTCTAACCAGTTGCCAAGTGGTTGCTGAAATTACTCTGTGAAATCATCTGAAAAGAGGGTGCTGCATTAAAAAAGACAGCAACAAGTCATGGATTGCTTTAGTCGTGGATGCATGTGGACGATTGGAAGATATCAGCTTCTCTAACACTCCCAAAATTGATGGTAGCCAAACTTGAAAAAGTGTGACCCAAACCAGAGAGAGAGACTTTTCACTATCAAAATAAAAGTTGTCTAACCAATAATCCAAAACACCCAGCTTTTACTTAAAGGTCTTAAAACAGTCTTGGTTTCTGGTTTTAGTTGCACACGTTACAATTTCACAACCACTTATAGCACTTTTCCACTAGTACCTATTTACTTCAACTCGACATCGTTTAACTTTGTTTCAATTGAGTACCAGCTATTGCGCGTGGTGTTGTTATAGCAACACAGCTGAAATTCCATTTGTCATTTGGGTGTTGAGGAAATGGCTTCGTGCTGCTGCTGTGTATCACTTTTTGTCAAACTCAGAGATCACAATGTTGTTTTCTTGTGTAGTAATTTCCCTTGTTGTCAAGTTTCAAAAATGGTAGTTTTGATTTTCATGAATGAGTTGCTCTTATGACTCATCAAGTGACACCACTGAAAATTGGTGGCATGCAGTCTGTTGACATCACATTTTGTGCCTCAGCTTGCTTGAAACCCTGACTGAGTAGGTAATAAAAAAGCACCTGGTACCAGGTATGATCACCTAATGGAAAGCCCTAAAAGCTAAGTCGAGCAGAGCCAAATAGGTACTAGTGGAAAAGGGTTATTATGGAGTAGTTTGGCAGCAAGCAACTTCCAGCAATGACTCAACCACTGGTTGATATCCTTTTTCTAGTGACTGGGGCCTAGCAACTGATTTCACAGCAACTTCCAGCATCTTCCAAAAACCACTTGCAACTATCTTCATTTTTTTCCTAGCAATAGGTCACCAACCATGCAACACAGAGCACCTGTATAAAAAAGCCCAAAGCCGACTGTACTTCCTCAGGAGGCTGAGGTCTTTTAACATCTGCAGGAAGCTCCTGAGGATGTTTTACCAGTCAGTGGTTGCTGGAGTACTTTTCTATGCTGTGGTGTGCTGGGGGAGCAGCACAGCAAAGAAGGACTCATCCAGGCTGGAGAAACTGATCAGGAGGGCTAGCTCTGTGGTCGGCATGAAGCTGGACACTCTGGTGACAGTGGCAGAGAAAAGGACATTAAAGAAACTGATGGACATTATGGACAATGCCAGACATCCTCTGCACACGGCCATTAACAACCAGAAGAGTCTGTTCAGTGACAGGTTGCTTCTCCCAAAGACAAGAACTAACAGACTTAAAAACTCCTTTGTCCCACACGCCATCAAACTGTTTAACTCCTCTCTGGAGGGGAGAGGGAGGGGAAACAGGAGGACAAAGGAGGGGGGAACAACTAAGCTGTAGTGCCTCTTCACCTCACTGTGCAATACCTTTTGTGCAATACTTTTGTAAATAGTCAACGGTGCAATAGACTCAATACTTGAAATGTGCAATTCACTTGTATTTTTATTTTTATTCCTATTTATTCTATTTATCCCCTTCGTATATTTTATTTATATTGTCTCTGTATTTATATATATATATGTGTGTGTGTGTGTGTGTGTGTGTGTGTGTGTATTATATATATATATATATATATATAATATTCTGTAACTCTGTAACTTCTGTCGGTGCTGTGCTTTTTTGGAAATCGAATTTCCCAGAGGAACCCACCCGAGGGATTAATAAAGTTCTATCTAATCTAATCTAATCAACCAGTCTCTAAGCCTGTCTCACTGATGACCAGTGTGATTGGACTGGGTATTAGTTAGTTGAGTGAGCTACAAACAAAGTAATCAGGTAACTAGGGAGTTTCTCGTTGTTTTCTTACAGATGGGCACAACCTCATAGCCTGTCTGACAAACGTGCTGCTGAGTAACAGAAATTCTGTAACATTACTTTATAATTTTGCTACTACATAATAAAACAGTATAATGTTTGGGAGATTCTTTATTGAGTTGATAAGCTGATATTCTGGGAGTATTATTTAAGTGGCTAATAATGGAAGGTCAAAGAAGATAGGGGGGCAGGCCATCCTGCCTGTGTCAAAAAGCAAGACAACTTATTACTTGTGAGTTCTGTGATTATAATTTACTAAATGTTATTTCTGTATGCATAACAAAGTTCAACTCACTACCGCTTGAGTGCTCTGGTTGATATAAACAAAGTAGTGTAGCAAATCACCACCCACATGTCTCTTGCAATCATGATAGCAAGGGCCCTCACTCCTGTAATCCTGGCACAGCCACAGCGGTGTATACCATCTGCTACCAGACTTGGCATGTCACCTGTAACATCTGCTGCTTGACCTCTTTATAGGTGACTCTCAGTTAAAGAGTGTGTCCTCTCTGCTGGTAATGTTCCCTCGCTGTGCTGTCCTGATCATATAGTAACAGATTACACAGCAGCCGATTCACCTCAGACTGTTTTAGGATTAGGCCTCATCTCAGTCTGCCCGACCCTGCCACTCAGCGACACTGTCATGACTTTAATTTCACTTTTGCTTCTTTCATCAAAAGACACAAATCTAAATCGAGTAGATTTCTTGACGCACGAGGGAGAAAACAAGACACAACATGTGCACAGCCTCACGTTTCCACTATAACACTCCACCCGCTGTGTGTTCAGCACATTGATCAGTTACAGTGTTTTTCACTCCGACGTTAGCGCCTGCAAGGTCGGAAAAGTGTGACAACATTAGAGGGACACACAGGGAGCATATATTGTCCACGGACATCACATGCCAAGGAGATGAAACTTAAATGAATGGAACAGCTGCAATTTGCAGAAGTGAGGCTCAGTGTGATTTTGTCTTGATCTCTGCAGCAGAGCTGACAGGCAGAGGCACAACAGCTTTTTGTTTGCCAGGTCACAAGATGGTTTACAAGGGAAGCACATCCACCACTAATGGAATGAATAAAATGATTTATTTAGTATGTGCTTCCAGGGTATTTGATATGCTTGGCTACGTTTAGCCCATAGCCTCATCATAATGAAACAGCAAGCAGTCAGAGTTGCAGAAAAGGCATCTTACTGGAAGAGAAGAGAAAACTCCGCCTGAGGCTCTGTTAAATGATGCTCCTAGTCCACAGTCACACACTCATTTCTTTTCTTGTCAATACAATGCTCAGTGGCAGAAAAGGGGAAACACATCACTGTATCTGATTGCAAATTAAAGATTTGCTTAAAACAAGTATCATCCTTATTGCACACTCGCATCCATTCTTATTAAAGTGCTATCAAAATGTTCAAATAACCAATTAAAGTGAAATAATTTGAGATTTTAAAAATGCACCAAACAATATTTTGATAAGTGTAATAAATAAAGCATGAAATGCCCTTACTTTTAGTCTTAGTCATAGCCACACATCTATGGGACTATATGTCAACTTTATTTATGACATAAAACAAACTAAACAGAAACTAAAAGTATCACCAAAACAAATAAAAATAAACCGAAACTAAAAATGTTTAAACAATCAAACCTAAATGGAAACGTGCAAACTCATTTTGGAAACTAACTGACACCAAACTGAATTTAAATAAATGAATACAAAAATAATCAAACATTACTCTGGCAACAGTCATGTTGAGAACTTGGTTGCTGTCAATACTGCAGTTATTTGCTTTTAAAGAGAGGAGAAAAAAGACCAGAATTTTCCACCATGGTTTTTCAATGTGGTTTCTGGTTACAGTTTTGTTAGCAGAATTGTGTCCAGCAAATTCTGGACATTCATTTTTATGAGTCTTTTCCCCCTTGACTCCTCTCAGTTGTAGCTTCTATGGGTAATAGTATTTTTTTACATGGCCTACAGAAAAACAGAAAAGGCTGTAGAGGAACTGCTTCTGCTTTCATCATTTTCCTTTTCTCTCAGTCCAGACTGTTCAGGGTCCTTACTGGCTCAAATTAGCTAACAGTGTGCCTCAGGGGTCCGTTTTTGGAACAGTTGTTTTATCTTTATATGTAGCTCTAATTGGCCAAATAGTTCCTAAACACACATCAGTGTCTTGGTGTAAAATCTAGTAAACTTTCAGACTGTACATCTTTAAAGACAGTGAAAGTAAGCTGGAGACTATGGCCTTTAACCAGGCACAGTCAGAGAATGTGTTACTGTATTTTTTTATGTGTTGTATGGGTTATGATTAAGCCATAACGGAGAAATATACTGACCAGTAACCTTTTAGCTACACCTTCCTTACTAGATTACTAAATTGGACTCCATTTTGCTTTTAGGGCCACCTTAAACCTTTGTGGAATAGATTCAACAAGGTGCTGGAAACATTCCTGAGAGATTTTTGCTCCATACTGGCATGAGAGCTTCACATTTGTGAAGTAAATCTCCCATTATACCACATCGAAAGGTTGGATGGAGATCTAGTGACTGCGGAGGCCATTCGAGTATAGTGAACTCACTAAGAAATCAGTTTGAGATGATTTGTGACATGGCGCGTTATCCTGCTGGAGGCAGTCATCTGAAGATGGTGACACTGTGGTCATTAAAGGAATGGGTATGGTCAGGCTGTGGCATTTAAATTATGCTTATTTGGTACTAAGGGCCAAAACGTGCCAAGAAAATATCCACCACATCATTAAACCACCAGCAGCAGCCCGAATGGCTGATACAACACAGCATGAATTCATGCTTTCATGTCATTTATACCAAATTCTGACCCTGCCATCGGAATATCACAGCAGAAATCAAGACTCATCAGAGCATGAAGTATTTCTGCAATCGTCTGCTTTCCAATTTTGGTGAGCTTTTGAGAACCGTAGCCTCAGTTTCCTGTTCTTAGCTGACAGAAGTGGCACTTTATGCTGCTGTAACCCATTTGCCTCAAGATTTGACATTTTCTGCACATTTTGGTTGTAAAAAGTGGTTGTTTGAGTTTCTTCCGCAGGTTGTATTGATGATGTCTACATACCAAAATATACTTAAACGTACGTTTGTGTGCTTATCGAGGTCCCTGAAATCCCTGAAAAAACAATTCCCAAAAGAAGGTTTTTTTGTTAATACAGAATCAACATTAACAGCACCTGACCAGCACTGGAGTCAGAATGCAGCCTCAAGGTTTATGGCAAACAAAATTTTAGAAAATCTCTTTCTTATGTGACCTCTCAGTCCCCCTTCGGTTTAGTACTAGCCAACATCATTGACCTTGTGTTGACATCAGAACCACAGGGAAAGTGCTCGTCTGGTCCGAGGTCAGAACAGAGCACCACTGATGGCCTTTGCCATCATGGCGCGCAGGGTTTCATATTATCTGCTTGGCAAGCTCGGGCTGTCGCAGCTTTTTTGTTTTCTCGTTTGGTTGCAAGTCTTTCTCTCCATTTAGTGAGTTCTTTTGCACATGTCTTAAACATATATCCCTGTATATTATAAATGCACTTCATCTTCTTCAGGCAGACTAGAAATATCATATTCATGTATGCGATCAGTGTAAGCTTCATTACTGGACCTTTTACACCATGTTGACATTTTTAAATCAGTATTGTACAGAAATGAACTCTTCTTGCTTCAAAAAGCTTAATTGTGGTCTATTAGTGATATTGTAGTGTTATGTTTGCCCCATTTGGTAGCTTCCTTTATTGAATATTAAACATAGTACAGTACTAATATTTCAGATTGAACTTGATCTAAAACAAATAATTTGATACAATCTTATGAAAATTGATACTGTTAATCCTGGAAGTTAACAATAATTACTAATTTAGCTAGTTTTTTAATTGAGCAGTTTTTTCTTATTTATAGCTTTTGCATGATCTTCTGGGAACTATTTTTTGGGAGTTACATCACATGAGAAAGGCTTTGCTTGGAATCAAAATAAATAGAAACACGTTTTCTCTTCATTTTATACATTTAGCACAGAGCTATTTATTGATGATTATTTGTTTTATCTTAACATCCAGGGATTCATGCACATTTTAATGTCCTGTTGTCAAAAAAGGAAAGGAGTTTCCCACATTCACAGCACAGTCCAATCCAGTTCACAAAGAATACAGAAGTGCCATAGCTCTTGTGTTTTGGGTAGCTCCATGGCTTCCTGTTATTAAATATTGAGCAGCAGAACCCTAATTCCTGCTTGGAAAGCTGTTCATGAGCAGAATAGTTCCTGTTAAATCTATCTGTAACACCAGGTCGGTTTCGCAAGGTGCACAGTTTCACCTCTGTCAAACTGATCAATTCATGTGTTGTGCTGTTTTATTATTCATTATATGTACTCTTCCAGTTATCATTATATTGTTATTTAAAAGTAACCCTGTCTGACATTTTTAATTTTCCATTATCGTCTTTTTTTTTTATGTATTCACTAATCATAAAACTATGGCTTCCTTCTGGTGGCAGTAACAAGCTGTAATTTTTTTTCTAACTGTTTGCATACTGCCTTCCCCTTCTAACACTGAGCAGAACTCTATCTGTCTGTCCACAGGGATCCTCCTGGCACTGCCCCATCAATAACTTGGCTTACTGACAGCGTCTGCTCGCTGACTACAAAACACAACAGCAACAAATTAAATTCTTAATGAGTGCAACCTATCACTAATGATGGTGGAAACTCAATGCAGTGCTCCGTATCATTTGTCAGCAAATTTAACTAAATGTACTACAATATATGGCAATTAAAATTTAAAAATAAGTGGTAAATTATTCATTAACATGGGAATACTACTGTTGCTTCATTCGAGTGATAGCAAAGGCATGCTAAATGCTCCGCTGGTTGTATTGTGCTTACTAATATAGCTATTTTCTAGTTTCTAGAATTAGTAACACTTAAGTGAAGTATCTTGAGGAGCAAACAGACAAAAAGAAAATCTTTTCTAAGATTGTAAACAGTGTTTTCCAGTATGTTTTGCAGAAATATTTACTTTCTATGGTGGGACTATAAGTGACTTGACTTAAGACAATTAACCAGTCAAAATAAAAGTTAGTGAATCCTGTCACCCTGAGGTATTCACTCTGGTAAATAGTCGTCAGGTTTATTGTAAGTATGATGCAGAGGACATGGATCCATTCATCAATAGTTCAGAGTATGAACAACAGTTATAATAGCAAATATGGCCATAACACGTGGTCAAACCTGTTAACCTTTAAATGCAGATGTTTGGGGGTTTTTTAATTCAAAGAATTTGTGAAAGACTGAGTAGTTGAAAACTTGAGTGTGGTTCTATAACAGGACAGAAACAGTACAGAGTGGGGTCACCAAGTGTTGAGGATCATAGCATGTACATCACTAACATTTTTCTGACTCAGTAACTACAGAGTTACACACTTTTTCTGCATTAACATCAGCAAAAAAAACTGTGTGTGCTGGGAGCTTCATGGCATGAGTTTCTATGGCTGACCAGCTCCTGTAGGTATAATAAATTGGTGGCCCAGTACTTTTGTGCATACAGGTTGAATATCAGTTCTGATTAACAAGGAATTAACAAGAAAAGGAAATTTGTATGAGGGTTCACAGTTCTGTAGACACAGTACATTACACAGTAAACACAGCATTCAGAACAGGATATGCCACTACCAAAGAAATCCCAGCCACTGCCTTTCTACTATAGGGTAGATCATCAGGTATTACAGGTCTTTCAAAATAGTCATATAACCCCGACCAGGAAACCACAATCCGATTTTTTTCTTTGCTATAGTCTAAAATGTGTTTAACTTTAGTTATTATATCTTTTTTTTACCACTTTAATTCTGATGGTGGATTCAGATTGAGTAACAAAACATAAGGTTTCACAGGAATAATACATACGTGTATATACTCAGGTGGATTTTTATCTTGAGAACATCAGGCTTGCTGTTTCTTTACTAAGACGCTGCTGCTGATTTAACAAAAACGTATTAAAAAAGAACAAGCCCTTTGGTGTGAGGCAACCAAAAAGGCCACAATTACCGGTCGAAAACACATTTACAATAGGATGCAGAATTTTTATTTCTGTCATCAGTGAATTGTTTTAAATTATTCAGAGGAGTAAATGAAGAAGAAGCAGCCGCAGTGGGCTGTCAGAGGAATAGCTGCAGGCGACAGGATGCACACTTCCAAACCATGAGCAAGGAAACACACTTAACTGTTCCCTACTGTCGTGTTGAAAACTGCTTACTTTGTGTGTAGCATGAAATCAGAACACATTTGCAATCATTTCCAGCTGGATTCTTTATTAGAAAAAAAGGGAAAACTAAACTAAAAACATGAGTTTGTTTGTTGTTTCGCTTTAAGCAGATACACTAGTTGCTCTGTTTTATTCCAACAGCTGCTCGGTGAGCATTTATTGTTGTATTAAATTGCACATTCAGTCTCAGAGGTTACAACTTTAAGACAAAAAGTATAGCCATTGCTTAGGATAAAATTCACACTTGATCACAAATGTGGAGTTTCTGATGGATTTTTTTTTTTTTTTTTTTTTTACAGATGTCCCTCACACACATAATATTTTCCTTTGCAGCTTTGCAACAAATCAAGGATGTCTCCCCTGTGTGACGGCACACAGGCTTCTGGAAAATAACATGAACTCTAAAGAAATGGTGCCAGCTTTGAGATGAGGCATAATCACAGTTGTTGATGCAAGAGCAGAGCTTGCAATTCCTCTGTTCATTAGAATAAAAAAAACAGAATATACATCAACTTGACACAAACAGAAGTCTTACAGTCTGGCATAATTAATCACTCCCTGGCACAATCTAGATCTAATGGGCTATCCACATTGTAAACAGTTTATCATAAGATGCTTTGGAGATGTAAAACTCTGCACAAGCATAGCACATGTGAAATGTCTTTGTTATTGCGTCAAAGACCGAAGAAGTAGGAGGGAAGCTTTCCACCGACAATGTCGTAAATAAATCAAGTGGGGGGAAAAAAAGAACGCCACAGAATTAGCATGATGTTAAAAACATGTTTTCAAGCTTCCACTCTGGTGACTGTATGATTATCTTTCTGCAAGCAACATGAATACAGTGTGGAAGAGAATCATAAGTGATGTATCCAGCATTACATGTAGCACGGGTGAACCCATAGACTGCACAGTAAGTGCTAGTGCATGATTTCTATGACAACCTTGAACTGAGAAGTGTTCCTAAAACAAAACAAAGATACATTATCTTAAAAATAAACTGAAAAGTACATGAGACATTTAAAGTACCCACACTGCTGGAAAACATTAATGGTGATGTGACGTGTTTTGAAGACGTATGTGCTTAACAGTTGCTGTTAATAGTCGCTGGACTGATGAGAGGGTGCGATAGATGTTGCGTGTTGGGGACACAAATCAAGCTTCCATTGTAAGCTCGTCAGTCATTGCTGTGTTTTGGCAAAGTGCTCCGCTCACACAGTTGGATGCTGGCAATACACTTCCGCTGTGTCAAAATAATGATAGGACACTGCAACATTTTAGCCTCATTATGAATGTTCTTTTTTTGTCTTCGGTTGCCCTTCAGCAATCCAATGCACAGACACGGAAGCCAGAAATGCATTTCATAACCAGAGATTAAATTATAATTTTAAATGTCTAATTTAACATGTTTGCATCATATGTATATTGTTTTTGTGATAGGAAAACTTATACGCTCATACATTAAAGCATGGTGAAATTACATGAAAATATCAGAGTGCTAGAATTAAAATCTTCTCCAAATGTCAGGGTTTTAATTGACTCTAAAACATGTTTGAGGTCACACATTCATTTTATATTCTTATTCCTGTGATTCAAAACAAAATGTATCAGCTTGAGTGATGAAAGAAATTAAGTGACCCAAACGTTGCATGTAACTATCTTTGGTTATTAAATCAACTGAGAGATATTTAATATGTTCAAGGATTATTAAAAGTGTATTCATTAATTAAAAGTTACTTTTTTTTATTTTAATCAGATAATGTATGTCAGTTATCACATTTTTCTTTCTTTAGACTAAAAATTCTTATGGACACTTTAAGCAATATTAAGATAAATCTTTGAGCAAATTACGATTAATTAATCTGGGCAACATTATTAGTGTCTGAAAAGGCAATGTTAATAATAATAAAACTATGTAAAATGGACATATTGAATCAGCCTGTTCTTGTTCTTTGGATGTTACCTAATGCTTTTGTCACACTAGTATGGCATGGCCCATTTATGCTGAAGGTGTCCTTTGGCATCTGGGTCCTGTCGCATTGGGTTACAGCTCTAGTGACACTGTAACTCCCAATTCATCAAAGAGCTAGTTTTAATGTTGTAAACAGGAGTATTTGACCCAAAAACGCAATCTTTTCATAAGCCTAACTAAGTAGTTTTCAGGGCAAAACCTTAACAGCAAGTGTGAAATGTCCTTTATGTTTGTTTGGAAACTATACAGCAGGAGCTCCATGGGCAGCAGCCCAGTGGGCAGATTCAGTTACTGTGCTTGCCAAGTGGCAAATTTATTTACAGAGCGAGTGAAACCAAAAGTAAAAAGTGAATGTCAAGAGAAACAAATCAGGAAAGCTTGGAAAAGCAAAATGAAGTGTAAAAACAAAACAAAATTAAGTTCTTCTGGCTTCTGTCACACAGACTCTGTGACCCGCTTACAACCATGGGTCTCTAAAGAAAACATGTATTGCCAAACTGGTTGATAAGTGTTTCTTAACTGTCTGTGACATGATTTGCTTAAGTCCAAGTCATGCAGGACTACATACCAGTCAGTGACCCCCTGGCAACGTCTGGTTGCTAGGGGTGAGTGGTTGCTGAAGGTTGTAAGCAGTCACTAGGTGGAATTGGTTGGAAGAGGTATACAGCACCAAAAAAATCTCCTTGCAATTGTTTTCACCCATATTGTGCATTGAAGACAACAACTTGTCTCCAAACACTTGCCAACTTCTCAATGAGTGGTAGTGAAAGTGTGAATCAATCCTCTTTTAAAGCATGTTGTTAATGCACAACTTTTACTTTGAAAGCATGGGTTCTTTGTTTCTAGTTTACGTAGCACATACATTCCAGTAAATTCTGTCAAATTCCAGCACAACTGCAAATTAGTTAGCCTCTTACATGCAAACTAGGGGTAACCACTACAACCTGCTATCAACCAAAGCAATGGCGAGGAGGTTTGACATGAGCCACATACTCTAAAGTTTCAATGTCAAGGTTCAAAGCTATGCAAAAGTATAGTATGAAAATGATCAGTTAGAGCTGGATTAAAGAAACTAACAACTCCCACAAGATTACATTCACTGGTGCCAATTTATTTATTTATTCTTGTCTTTAGATGTTCTTCATCATAACAGCATTTGTGACCAATTAGGCGCAAGTGTTGTTTATTTGCAAAAGCAGGTAAACATTTCTATAAAGTACAGACAATGTCAAGAGAATGAAGTGAAGGCACTATCTGAAGATTCCCTTTCTCTCACAGGTAGCACAAAATAGGAAATGGTACACTTCAGTTGGAAATGCTTCATTTGGCTTAGGTGATGGAGCTGCCTGAGTAGACCATGCAGGAGAAAGTACACATGATGCCCTCTCACTGTCTGTGAATTCACCGGCCTATTACCTGCACTATTGTCGCATCAACTTTTGGACATCATGCAAAATTTGCACCACCAACAGGTAATGTAAAAATTCAGCACGTGTATGAAATTAGCATTGCTAGCTGAATTCAATTCTATAGCATTGCTGGACCAAGCAAACAGACCGGAACTTCTTCTCAATTCAGAAAGCAAAATTTTACAATATTTTCATTCTATGTCCCAAGTTACATATCTCTGTCAAAGCACTAGTTAATAAAAAAAATTCTCTTCAGCATCTGGGAAACCTCCAGGCAGCGTGAGAACATGTGAATTACTAACTGTCTCACATCTGTTTGTGAGATTTTTCTTCTCAGAGGAAAATAAAAACAAGCCATCAGTCTGCCATCTCTATCTCTGAATTACTTCTAAGTGGCTGCTGTCACTAACGTGCACACTGAAATGCCACAACTGAGCCGGCACTTACCGATCAGCACTGATTTTAGAGAATCACAAACCGCTATAACAAAGTGAGTTCCTCTCTTGCAACATTTGTTTTTCTTCACCTGTTACTGGGCTAAATTATCTGAGACATTTCTAAGACAAGGAGCTGATGCATTCATGAGTCAGTGTGGTTGTTATTTAAATATTTATACGTCCCAGTTTGGAAAAAAGAGTGCTCTCCCACACAATTTGTGACTGGCCAATGTGTGCTTTAAAACTCACTGGATCAGAAAAAATGAGCGGCTAATTAGACTGCTGTTGCTGGCATAAGTTGCACAGTCCCATTGATTCCTCCTTTGGGGTGGGAGTTTCTCAGTAGGAATCACATGCATACACTTAATATTTATTTGAAACTGTACAGCTGGAGCTCCACAGGCACCAGCCCAGACAGGCCGATTCAATTTTCGTGCTTGCAAATGGAAACAGGATTGTCCAAGTGGCCAATTTATAGACCTTTCTGAAGTCCAGAGAGGCTGTGTACTTATAAATCACTGGATGTATATATAATTATGTACTTTGCGATGAAAGGGATCATCCCTCTTGGCATATTAAACATTTTACTGCACTACAGCCTCTCTTATCATAGCCTTCACTGTGGTTGTTTTGGACCCCCTGTCTGCACACACAACTCAAAAATGGCATCACTGGGAAGCCCATCTGGAAAACCTCTTAGCGCAGATGATGAGCTGATTTGAAACTTTGTCGTCTTGTGAACAAGAGAGAGAAGAAGTGCCACATTCAGAGAAAGCCAAAATCACAAGCTGCAGTTGGGCTTTTTTCCACTACCTTCACCCTCACGAGCCAAATTTCAGCAACAGTGGTTACACAATTTGTTTGACGTCACTTTTTGTGAACTTCTAACAATTATATTCCTTTCTGGGGCTGCAAGATTACACAGTTTCAAAGTGTTGCCTGAATACAACAGAATGTGTTGAATTCCCACACCCACAGTCCTGGAAACAAAAACACACTTGGTGTATACCTACACATACAAAAATGCGCACATTTTTAGCTATTCCCCATTGTTTCTTCACTTCCAATATCGCTTTTAGCTCAAAGAGTAGAGGAGTAGGAATAGGTGTTTGCTGGATCAATCCCACACTGACACAAATATAGCAGATAAAGTAGGTTTCGACTTGAAAATTTGACAACTAAAATAATTATATTCATATAATTTGATATTTTTAATATTTTTACCATTTTTTTTCTCCTACTGAATGAAGCTGGGAGTCTTGTTAGCTTTGTATTGGAAGCATAGAACAACAGCAAAACATTTAGTCTTAGATGACTTTCAGTGTGACTGAAAGGGACTTCAGATGACTGTGATTATGATCAATTCATCATCTATTGGGTTTTACTTGCTTCTTATAGAATCATATACATATACATATATTAAAATTTAAGGGCATGATGATACATGTGCTATATATTAAGCTTGGCTAGCATAGCATTAGAATACACAAACCACTCTGCTGCCTTCACCTCTCTTAAAGATGGTCATCTACTGTAAATCAATAACCCCCCTCGCTATCGGCACGACTGGGAGCTGACTCAGCCTAATTACCCTCTGGTCCGACCTTTAAATCACACAAATGAGAACAAATAAATAATGACTAGTTAAAGTACCTCTGTCCTATAGCGCTCCCATCAAAATGGCCATGTACAAATGAACTGAAAATTTATGGAAATGTAACAAGCAAGAGAGGAGGGTCTTGTGTTTTGGGTGACAAATTGAAAGCCATTGAACACCCTAGAACTGTCTGCCTGAGTGCCAAGTAAGACAGTTAATCTCTACGCGGTCCTGGCCACTTAATTCCTACTGAAATGTGGCACACTCACCCCTCTCCTTCCTATTCCCCATGTTCTTTTTCCCTTATCACTGTAATTTGGTGTGCAGTGACAATGGGGAAATTTGACAGAGCTATTGACAGTAGCTATTCCACAGTGGGCTAATAACCTCAAGATTTCAGACAATGAGGGGAATATTAAATAGGATTATACTGTGGCCTGAACAGAATAATACAGTAATGACAGGAAAAAGGACTGATAGCATGGTGTATTAGGGCACCATCACCCCAGGTGTGTTTCGTTAATTTATTTTATGTGATCGTTTGCTTTTTTTTGTTCACAGTTCAAAGATAGGGCTTTCCGTTTTAGCCTGAGTTGGAGACAACAAGGTAAATTAATCACCAAGGACAGAAGATTCAGTCTTCACAAACTGTGGATGACCACTGTTTAACAAATGATTCGACTGTAGCGGTGACTCACCTCTATGAAGTGTAAGGAGTACCCGGCATTGTCACCATGTCTCAGATGATTAATAATAATAACGTTTAATGAAATTTGCACAGTTGTCCCACGTGCACAAACATGCACAAGCACGCGCAATCTAACACTGGCTAAGCTCATATCGATCCTGCTGCTGTATGATGCCTCTTTAATGAACTCAGAGGAGGGACTGCAGTTTCATTACTTAAGTGTTTTGCATCAAGTGTGCGATAAAACTCAACTTTGCTCTTCTAAATCTAAATTTTAGAATGAACCAGTGGTGGATAAAATCTATTTAAAATGTGCCAGCAATGATCACTGCTGGTGTGATAGCCTATGACTTTGTGTGAATCTCACAGCTTTCCAAAGTCGGCAAACTTCACATATTTCAAAGCATTGTTTTGACAAATCTGACATCTGACAGCTTTATTAAGGATTTCTGGGAATTTTCTCTTGTGCTTGTCTGAACACAACATGTTCTGCTTTAAAGCTGCTGCTGTAGTACACATTGATGTGTGCAGAGGTTGTGAACACTAACAAGGGCCAATCAAGGGTTCTTGCATTATGGATATAGGATATTTGACTCATATGGAGAGCTAACAAGATCCTGGAGTATAAAAGCTCTTGGGACATGAACAATCCATTGTGCTCATCCATTAAAAGTTGGGAGCTTAATTACTTATTTTATATTTTAAAGATTATTTAAAAAAAAAAGCACAATCTGGTACATCCCAAAAAAGTTTGTTGGCCTTTTGCTTTTACTTAGAGTGTGTTAAAGTCTGTACTGAAATTAAATCTGCAGTCAAACACTACTAAACACCTGGCTTTAAGGTTGAATTTATAGCACTGAGATTCTATGTTATTAACACTAGTGCCATGCTCACTGTACAAAATGATTACAGCTTTCCATCCTTGTTTCTGCACTACCATTAAACTATTCGTGGCTGATCTCAGTTTTACTGAATCTCTGATATAATTTGCACACACATACTCTACTATTTAATTGATATGACTTTGAAGGGGGCTCATTTTCAAGTTTATTCAAAAAGACTTCTCTCTTCTAAAATGCAGAACCTTATTTTCGTTTCCAGCTCCATGAACTTGTTCTACCCATTTAATTATTTTGTTCAACTAAACTGCTGAACTGTGTATTAAATAGTTAAAACTAGCTCTACCTTACTGAATTAGACTGGGCTCTGAAAACTCCTTCCACCATTGGTCACAATACAATGTTAAATTATCTGCATTCGATTTACATCTGAGTAAATATGAATTTCTGTTTGATAAGTTGTATAGAAACAGTTCTGACTACTGTAGCTTTATTCATTTAGCAATCTATTAATAAGGTCCTTCCCTGACTTACAGTTTCTCACTAACAAAGCTGATGACGCTGATTGCTGGGTGTCATTCTGTGGTGACAATGCGAGCTGAGGCTCTCATTCGCCCTGTGGGTCATTAATAGCTCCTTAGGAAATGTTGCTGCATGGTTCTCATTTATCCATTAATCCTCTTTAATTAATTCTCTTTCATTTACCTTCGTTAGAAAAAATTAGTAGCACAGGTTTCACTTAATTTGACAAATGCTCTTTTGCTTTATCCCTTGATGCTCGGTGTGCAACAAAGTGTGTGTGCGCGCGCGTGTGTGTGTTTGCAGCTTAAGTGACAGGACGATTAGTCTGAAGTGACTAAATTGAGTCATCTGAGAAAGTTGTAACCAAAGTAGGAATTATGTTTTCAAGATTTGATGATGGAGCCTCCGATTGTTAATCTTAATCTAAACACTAATTATCAAGAAACAGAAGATGAAATAAGTTTGTTAGTCAGCAGGTTGCTGGAGCTGTCCTAAACTGTTCGCCCTCCAGTACATTTTGTTTTTACACCACAGAGAATCCTGATCCTTTGAGCTCCTTGTCTCTTCCCCAACATTTATACGCTTTTTTTTTTTGTAAAGCTCGAAAAGCAGTCCCAGAGGTTTCAATTAGAAAAGTGTGGTGCATCTGAGTGTATTCACTTTAATAGCAGAGTGATCTCCCGAGTGTTGTAGAAGGGTACTGGTGGAAGTGTTCTCTGTCTCTAACATGGGTTAATTGGGTTTCTTTCAGCTTCAGCCAACAATCGTACATTGAAAAAATGAAGGAATCGCTTTATTGTGAGCTGTACATATTGATGTGTTTCTTCTGATCCACATAAAGAAAAACCTACACTGTTCAGAAGTGAGGTCGCCAGCGCCATGGGTATACTTCACAATGCTGCTGACGAGTATAACAATGAAATGATTTTTGATACTTTTTTACTCTTCTCACACAGAGTTGCATTCTTATAACATTTTTTTTTACCCAAAGTCATAGAATCCATAGCTGAAAATGAATGTAAGACTACAGATTATTCACAAACTGCCATGTATTCATACTAAGTGTCGGTTACTGTTGACTTTTGGCAAATAAGTGTGTTTTCAATGTGTCTTTAATTCTACTTCGGATTAAGAAACACTAAACTGGAAGTGCGTTAAACTGAAGATAAAAACTATAAATATAAAAAGGATAAAATTATGTTTTATTTTGAAAGCTTACATTAAATCTGAGATTGCAGTTTTAAGTTAACAATAAATATAAAGCAAATGTTGAACACTCTAAATTAGCTGCATTAATACAATCATAAATTGTAAAATAAATAAATAAAAGTGATTCTTTAGTGGAAGCTGTGTTAAAGCATAAATCAGTGTAGTGTTTTAAGAGCACATAAACCTACTGAATGGCCTGTGTTAATTATCAGGCTCTCCATCAATTGGCAATGAAAGCAGAATATGAATATAACATTCGTTCCGTTGCGGCAGAACGACTTCATCAATAGCGCTTGTCCATTTTTCATGATGAAGTGGCAAATAAACTTCCAAAATGGACTCCATTTTCCCTTGTCTCCTCCTTACCTCTGTCCCACATCAATCATCAATGCTGTCATCATAAAGAAAGAAAACTGAGAGAGAACTGAAGGGTGTCTTTAGAACAGATGAGTTACTAGGGTAGATCAGGGACCAATAGGAAATTGCCAAACTTTATCTAGATTGTACCTCGAGGTGCTGTAGACTTTCTAATGCTAATAAAAATAGATGACGACGGTGTTTTAAGTAGCAAAAACCGGAGTGTCTGACAAATGGAAAGACTGCTAAATTACAGATAACCTCTTGTTCTAAGATGAACACAGGTGGCAACAATACTAAGTTGCATATGTTTAAAACAGGAAATAAGACTGAATATAGTTCTGAAAAAATGCTTTAAAAAGAATTCTTATTCTATTTCTAATCCTTTGGAAGCGCTCTGGTATCTGGAGCACTTTTTTTTTAATTAGTTTTATCTGAATTGAGGCAAATCAGAAGAAATGTCCTTTACCCAGTTTCAAGTGAAGTGGAACGACTGGTGATGGAGTTGTAGCACTGATGGAAGAGATACAAATCTCTGTTAAAGGCAGACATTCTGTATTTACTGCTCTCACTGTAAATGACCTTCTAGCATGACCCCCGCTTTTGTGGCAGGATTTTGAGTTCATTGTCATGTTTGAAATGTTTTATATTTTGTTATTTATATTTGGGGGGGGTTGTGTGTTGTCTTGACCACTACTTCAAGGTCAAGGTCAGACGTCACGCTTTCTGAGAATGTTGTGAATGTGATAACTCAAGGAAGGTGTCACAGAATTTTTAAATTCATACCATAGGTGCATCTACTAAAAATCTCAGATGAGTTCTAATCCTGATGCTCTTGACCTCAAGCTCAAGCTCAGATGTCAACTTTTATGAAAATCACCTAGGATTTTCAAATTTATACCCTGGGGTGAAACTGGCGGCACCCAATATTTATTAGTTTTTATTAGTGGTGTGTTGTATTTTGAATTCTGTTTGCTTCCTTTGCCTGCTTTATGCAAATTTTCTCTGTTTTCATCTTTATTACCTTAGAAGAGTTTTTGTGTTTTGTTTAACTCTTAGTAAATAAGAATTTATGCTTAGATTTTCTATTCTTGCATCCTGGACTACTGTTTGATTTTATCAATATTCTTGTTTCATCTGGTTTTTCTTTATCTTTTTTCTAGGGATTATTTTAGTTCTTTGTTTCCCCGATGTCTATAATTTACTGTGCAAAGTGTTGTTGTCCTGCCTCTGTCTTGCTCTGTATTTATGCCTCAGTAAATTGGGACTTCCTTTTACACTACTTGTTGTTACTCTTCTTTGGTTATTACTTGTTCTTTACTTTGAAGGTTTGTTTTCTATCATGTCCCGTTTCAGTTTTACTTCCTGTCTGTTTTCCTTGGCTGTGTTCACCTGTTGTTTATCGTGTTCAGCTGCCTCTCATTTCATTCCTACGTTAAATCATTGTGTGTGTGTGTGTGTGTGTGTGTGTGTGTGTGTGTGTGTGTGTGTGTGTGTGTAAATAGTCCTGTTATTCCTTTGTTCAGTATTGCTGTGTCCGTGTAGGCTGTGTGCCACTGGCTGTGTATTTTGGTTTCATGTTCTGATTGCTTTTGGGAATCCTGCTTTTTTGTTCCTTATTCTTTCATGAATTCAAATAGTCTGGAGTTTTTGTTTCTTCTGGACAATGAGCAATAAATTCTTACTTGTTGTTTTTACCTCAGACTCCGCACAGCTCACTGTAATACCTCCATGGATTTAAGGATGTTGCCTCCACTCAAAAGCTGCCAATTCTGAAAATAGGCCAACATTTCAGATGCATATGCTAGTCCAGTCTATATTTAACCATGTCTGCAGTCATAAGTTTTAAAATCATTATCTTACACTAGCTGGCAATAAAAGTTTAAATTGCAATATCTCCTACCATAATATAACAATAACAGCAAAGTATAACACTTTTTTTTAAATGCTAGAATTGTGAAGTGCTTCAAAATTACTCAAAGACAGGCAAGAAATAAAACTGTGAGCTTTTTAAAAAAATAGAATAGGGTGTTAATGTACAGCATCTCTATAGAAAACCTAGCTTGATATTATGAACTTGGCTATGAATAACAAGTCATTTGACGGGTTGTTGCAACACATTTTTTGCTTTTCAGGTGTCATTTCAGGCCATGTGCTTTTGACAGAAAAACCACCCTGATCCTTTTAATTCCATAAAATAACACCGAGAAAGCTTAAAATGTTGACACATGACACATGAAAAGGTAACTGAAGTGGCATACCATTAATAAAAATAACATGGTACACTTAATGTTATACCTTATAACACACTGGCATGCAGTAGTGTATTTTAACACAATTTATTGCCATTCTTTTTGTCATGTACTCAAGATTTACCCCCTTAGCGGTATTTACCCACATAATGAAGAAGCAAAACACAAAAGTTCATGTTATAAGCAGCTAAGGTGTTGGATGGCACACAACTTCTAGCAAAAAGACAAGTAAGCAAGCAAGCAAGCAATTTATTTATATAGCGCTTTCAGATCAGCCCCCAGCTGAACACAAAGTGCTGCACACTTGACATGCCAGAAACGATACATTGAACAAGTAAAAAAATAGAAATAATATAAAATAAAGAAAAAATATTTTTAAAAAAATAAGATGAAAGTAATGTCTGGCTGTCTCTGACTTTCCATGTTTTATCACTGTTTGGTTAGAAATGGAAACAAGACTGTGATTATGAATTTATGTGAAAAAAATCATATTTGGAGTTGAAATATCCACTTTCACAACATTAATCATGCTAAAAGGTGAATATCACCTATCTGTGATGAGCTCCTCAGACATTTCCTCAGTTACTATGGTTACCTGTCCTTGGTCACCATGGTTATGCGTCCCACAACTGTGACGAAACAATCAGAGCACTATTGCTTACAGTCTCATGGTTTCTATTTCAGACACTATGGGACTTCTTTTGACTCTGGAACGACCGTCTACATTGAAAGATGATGCTAAAGAGGTGCAGTGCACTGTTCAAGCGTTAGTATGTGACGACCTGGGTGTGGAGAACAGGTTGATTTAAACGTCTAGCAGCATTAGCTCAGTGTCTGAAGACTATGGGATAATTTTCTGTTAGTTTGTCATTACAAGGATCACCTTTCACACTTCACATAGTCATTGCTGCCAAACCCAGTGACTGTTGCACCTTTAAGGAAAAAAGGCAGCACAGTTTTGTAGCACTAACTGTGATTTATGGAGATCCAGGAGCAAGAGAAGGTGGGAGTCATAATACAAGGACACAGTGAACAGTTTGTAAACAAGCAATCCGATAAAACTGATATAGCACAACATTTTTGGTGGTTTTACACAGTCCTGGTGTCGTTTTGTGAGCATTAGTGGGTTTCATGGGGTAAAACTGCAATTACATTTTACTAATTACATTTTCAAGCCCAGGTAGCATCTGTGGAGACCAGTTGGCTTTGCCAAAAAAAAGGCTACGGCTGCTAAACTAGAATCATGCAGCAAGAGAGTAGCTGCTGTACAGGAATCTACAGCTTCCCACACAGAACAGAAGTTGAGAAACAATAGATGTCAGAGCAGCACCAGAGACTTCCCATGGTGCAATAAAACCACATGAGCAGAACTGAACACTGACAATAAAAAATAGAATCGATGGGAGTGCTTCACATTTCCTATTCCATTGACAGATTATTTCATGGATCACGGCAAACAAAACTGTGGCTCATTCAACAGAGGGAGTGTCTCAGCTCCCATTCTCCAATATGCTCTTTTGATTACTTTAAAGCTGACGCTGTTTAAGCTTTTGTCAGGAGTAGAATTAGACAGACAGCACAGGTCATGGGAACGTTGCAGTCTGACATAGTGCAGATGCCAAAAAAGAGACAGGCAGACGGGGAGATTCACATAATCTAAGTAATTATCAGACGTAAATGAACAGAAAGTGCAACCATCTCAAACGAACAAAGTGATTTCACAGATCACTGATGCCCTTTTCTGGAGATGGCAAATTAATGGCTGCACTATATATTTTTCCTGTGCTGTGCAAGTCCTCCGGAGCGCAATAACACTGAGTGTAAGGGCTTGCCATCAGAGAGGTGAAATCGTTTTCTGCCCTGGACACAGAGTAAAGTGAATGGGGGAATTGATAATGGGATTCACTTAATTGTAAATTAACAGAATCTTGTTAATAGGATTCTGTTAATTTAAGATTTGTTTCCTTATTGATTAATTTACTCCTTTTCCCCCCCTTTCCTTTTTCTTTTGCTGTGTATGTAAAATGATGTTCAATGATAATTACCACCAACCTTAAATTACGAAGAATTGACTCTGTAGCATATCATTAATCAAGTTGACGATCAGGAATAAGGATGGAGATTTACTACACGCTCACAGTTGTTGCCAGCAGCCATAGGTAAAATCTTGGTATTTCAAATTGGTATTGATGCAGTGGTGTGAGTGTAATACACCGCTGCATTGATGTATTTTACGTTTAGGTATTTTTCATGATCGGAACATATGTGCATTTCAGATAAGGGTATAAATGTCGCTGTTACTAAATGACAAAGGATCTGGAGGAGGCTCTTTAAATACAATCTATTGGATTAGTTTGGATCAGTTTGTTCAGTCAATACACAACAGTAAATTCTGAAAACACTTCAGGTTAGAACAAGCAATTTAAATCTTTAGAAAATCCTGCTGGGAGCATACAATTTATTATCCTGTAGAAGCTGACTCTTTGAATCTGTATCAACATAGTCAGTGCGTTACAGTGCATTCTGTAAAATTTAAATACTGTTTGTCACAACCCACCATCCACAGCCTTTTCCTATTCAATCTTGCCAAACTGCCAGGGTGAATCATGGTTTGTTTGTATTTGTACGTTCTGGCACACAGTCTGGAGGTGTTAGCGGTGGAGGTGGGGGCAACAGGTACTAGCAAGAGAAACAAGTTGGAAAATATTTGTGCACTAGTTCTGCCTGAAAACATGTAGGGGAGGTCCTTCTGAGAAACACATCACCCTTCAGTATTGACCCACACTCCGGTTGCCTTTCACAAATAAAAAAAGAAGAAGAAAGAAATACTGCTATGTAGGGTTTCCATGCATTAATCCCATCAGTGGTATATTTAACAAAGATTAAATAAGTTTCAAATGATTGATTAATCGATGTCTACAATAGTTTTGGGGGTTTTTTTGCACTATAACTATAACAGTATAACTATATAACTATAACAGTGTTATAGTCTAAATACAGATATGCTACTTATATAGGGATTTTTTTTCTTTTGGGATTTTTTTTTTGTACCTATGTTGCACCAAATGGCAAGCCAAAACTACAACTTGTGTTCGTATGTGTCTAAGATAGCCTCTACAGAAGCCTCCGGGAGGGGGCATCTAAGTATGTTTTCACAAGTGCACAAGGTTTCTTCTATTTTGCAATAAGCTCCACAATTCTCTAAATGTCCAAAAAGCAGTAGTTGCCTGTGGTTACGGTCTAGGCAGCCCAACTATTTGTTAAAACATTGCAGATATGTTTATTTTCCAAGTGCCTCTTCAGCTTGCTGGCACCGTGTTAGCATTAGCCAATATCCAATATTTTCTGAGACATGATGCAAGCAGGTTGTGGGCATGTTGATATCCCAGTGCAGCTGAAGTGATGAGACCATAAACTATAAAAATCATAAACTGTAAAAGATTTCTGGTTCTTTAAGTCTATAGGAACTTGATTTCTGACCTCATTAAACACTTTTGAGGTTAATAGTTTGATATGCAAGTTTTAACTGAGGATAAACTGAGACTTCGGGTGGGTATAACTTGAATGATAAGCACTACCATCCAGTGTCTAGCATGCAGTGTTTCTTGGTTTCTCAGTCAGCCAGTCTCTCATCATGTCTGGTTTCTAAAACAAGATAGGAATGATGAAAAGGCTCAACTTGAGATTTCACAAGTGGACTTCATTGCTGTGTCCATCCTTTATAAATAAACTTTTTTTTTTAATACTTGTGCAAGCTTTATCAGTTGTTTCTACAGTTTTGCTTTTTATCTTGTTTTTAAATAGTACTTCATAATACAGCTCACAACAAGGGCTGTCATTTGCCTAGAATTAAATGGAATTTCAATGGTACTTTATATTAAATTACAATATATATTTATCTACAAATACTTACCAGTACATACACGCTAAAATAAGTTTTTACAATAAATCTGATATTTTTAAAAATGATGTCAGACAATTTGACCCCTTAGACTGAACTCTCATATTTCATGCTTCTTTCACCACTAGTCCCAGCACTGTCTGTGAATTCATCCATGTAACTGCTTCCACAAGTTTCACATCCAAGTGTCCATCTTCACAGGAACGGACCACACTGCGTATTATGTTTTTTGCAAATTTGCAGCCACTATCCATTGATGGCATGACTCAGAGCAGCCTCCATTTCACGCATTTGCGTCTGCATTAAAAAGCTGAGTCTGTTTCCGACGTTTTAGGATTCGACCAGTTAAAACTGGGGTGGTGACGTCATGATGTGGAATCATTTGGAAAAGAGGGATCTTAAAAGGAAGTTTTAACTGACTGTAAAAAAGAATTAAAGTAACTACAGTAAATTACTTCCAGTTCTTAGAGCTCACTGGTTATTTTACACTTTGGGTTTTCTAGACTGGGTTAACTGGTTGTAGCTTTATAGCCTATAAGCTGTGCATACCTGTTATATGTAGTGCTCAGCTAGAAAGAGACAACATATATTTCCCAAATGGCATCCTGTACTTTAAACACCCTGCAAGGGTTTAATAAAGTAAAACAGGATAATCTAGGGGCAGTCTGGGGCCTGAGGTTGACTTCTTAAACACTAAGTAAGACATCAGTGGCTATAAATCACAATTACTTTCTATTAGTCTTGACTGTTTATTTCTACAGTTCATGGACTGAAGCAACACATATGAAAGGGCAATAAACAATGATATATATGTATATATATACACAGCAGCCAATCTATGTGTGGACAGCTGCATATTTCAAACTGTTTGTGCACTAGTGTCATAAGTCTGATTACTCCATCACTGCAGATGTCACGACAGTCGCCATGTCAGAGAGATCTGGGCTTGAAAACACCCAGAGCCCATTGTACACAGACAGTAGAGGAAGATGCTTAACAGAGTGGTTTCAGAGGGGTGTGAATGTTGAAGAAGAAGACTTACTCAGGCAAGCATAATGCCATATGTCATATTACAGGGAGAAACCTGGAAAAGTCATCTAAATTTTTCATGTAAATTGTTGCCTGTTTTGACAAACGCAAGCATTTAATCTGCCTTTTAGAAAAGCAGAAACAAACAAATAAAATGTAATTTGACATTTTGAACTCATTTTTTACTAACAATAAAAAAGTATGTAGACTCGTGGATTTATGACATGATCAGATTAAAAGAGAATCAGTCCCACATTAGGGACCAATAATTAAAGAGTAGTAGGTGGAATATGTATCTACAAATAGGTTACAATTTAAATGCTATTAAATGCCAGCTGTCCAGGACAGCACCCCAGCAAACTTAACTTAAGAAGAGACCCCTTCATCATCACACCCAAGAATCCCAAAAATGTCATCGCAAGATCTGCAGGTAACTTTTGTAATTACTTGCATCCTAACAAAATGCATTTGTTGTATAAAAAGCAAAACAGAACCCAAACTACAATTTGCCAGACAAAGACTTTCACATCTTCTAGATTAACATGCTCTAAGCATTATTAGGCCACAATAACACTATATGTTTTGTGCGTCCAAAAGAGAAAAAAAAAAAGATCCACATACCCAAGCATTTGAAGCATCGTGGTTTTTAGGCAGCCTCCAGTTACAGATTCAGCTTTTATTTCTCTGTGATATGAAAAAAAAGTCCTTGAAGATAATGTGGGTTCTTATAGAAGTTTAAGTTGAACCGGACTCTTTAAAAGGATAATGATCCTGAGCACACCTGCAGATCCACAGAGGAATCCCTCTAAAAAAGAAATGGAGTGTTATGAAATGGCTTAGTCAAGCAAAAAAAGAAAAAGAGAGATGTCCAGAATTAGATGCCATTAAAATGTAAGGCAATAAAACTATCAAATATCTTGCAAGAAAAATTCCTGCAAGCGAACGTTACAAACTGGACAAAAAAATTAAATGCAAACATAATGATGTTTCTGATAAGGGGAGCATGCCGGAGTTCTTGGGGCATGTTTATGTTAACAATATTACATCTTTTGCTTGATAAATGATAGAAAAGCCATTATATAGGGTTGCCCAAATATATATATATATATATATATATATATATATATATATATATATATATATATAAAAGAACTGGTAAAGATTTCTTATTCGCAAAAATTCAGTCCACGATCACTTTAGTTGATGGTTTTTCACTGCACTTTGAAGAACATAGGGCTCAACAAACAACGATAGTGAGGGATGGAAACTTTGACAGAAAAGTGGACACTAGTTTGATGTGTTGAAATGTTATGATTGTACATGTAACAGATCTGTTGTCAGACACTTCTAAGAGCGCCGCATATGACTTTAGGCTATTAGCTTTCTTTGGTTTAATGTCTTTGATACCCAAGCTCTGAAGCTCACTTTCGTCGCGCCTTACCTGTGAAACTGTCATGTTCTTGAGGTTTTCACAAAAATATTCTAATTCTAATCATAATTGTATGTTATAAAATAAAGTAAAATGTCATTTGGTATCAATTTAACTTGTCAGACTAAGACAAAAAAAGACTCAGAATTTAAAGAAACATTATTTAATAAGTAACATGGTTTTTTTTGTCATAGTGTCCTTTTCCAATTATTCTGCCCTGTCTGAGGAAAACATTGATTACTTCTCTGAACCTTATTTAAGATTTTGCCCAAGGGTCTAGAAATGACTTTAATCCTCTCCCTTTAGTCTTTTTGAAAAGCAAAACAAAGGAACTGATTTGCAGCCTTTGAGATGTAAGCCTTCTAATCAACAAAGAGTCCAGTAAATATTCTGGCCTTTTGATAGCATCCACACGTCTTCCTTCAGCACAAAACAATAAAGTGCTCCAGTCGTTTGATCAAAATGATTGGTCAGAGCACACACGTGCCACCAATTATTTTAGCCAAGGTTAGGAACATAAAGGAGAGGGAGATATCTGTGAACCGCTTCCCTTCAAACATTCGGCTCTCTGTACGACACAATTTTAGTGTCGTCTAAGAACCTTCATTTCAAAACGCTACTGGAAATGATCGGCTTAACCGTACAGCCTTTTTATCTTTGGTCTGCTCAAATTCCAGTGTAATTACACACACTGAAGAGACAAATCACAAAATTAAACCTACACGCTGCCACCATCGAAGGTGCCCTTATCATTCTGTTCAAACCAGCTCGTACTGCAGAACCGGGACTTCTGCTGAGCATCACCCAAATGAAAGAGAAAAGGTTTTAGCCGCCCTCACAATTAGAAGGAGACACTGAGCTGAGTTTGGCTTGATTGCCCGAAGTTATTAGCTCACGGTAATTAAGTCTGCATTATTCTCCCTCTGACATCAAAATGATTTTTTTTTTCAGTTCTCTGTCATTGCAGGCCGGGCATTTGCTGGTCTGACTGGTGGAGATACCCATGAGCCGACCCTGTGAGGGGATGAAGAAACAGAGCCAGTAGGAGGAGAGGGGTTGACACAGAGACGCGGCGACTGTCCTCAGCAAAGTTGAAAACCTTGACTGTGACTTCAAAGGTCTGTCAGTGTCTCAGCAGGATTTTGATTAGAAGGCTGTGGGATTAAAATGCTGGCTCGAATTTAAGAATAAAAATGTGTCAATGCTATCAGTTTGTTTATTTGAAATTTTTAGACCTCAAATAATTAGACTCTACTTAGCTGAACAGATAAGAAAGGCCTTCTTCTTCCTTAACAATGCATGAGAAGAGTGAGTGCCCACACTCTGTTTGAATAAAGCAAATAGATGTGAAATACAGGTTTAAGAGTATAACTGTTCCTTCTAAATCTTTAATGCTGAGAAGTGAAAAATGCATAACAAATAATTGATATCGTATGTACCACAGTAAGTCTCACCATTCGTAAGTTATTAAAGTCCGAAGGATAGGGCGACTATAGGCAATTAAAACAGCAGCATTATTGCTGACACCACCACCTCAGCTGGGCTCTGCGGATTATACTCCTGATTTTTTTTTTCAGAGGAAAAAAGATGACTACAAGGATACTTATGGCTTTTTGATCTGTATTTGGCTTGAATATGACTTTGTAATGGAACTTTACTTCCTCAGAGAAAAGAGAGAAGGACCTCGACTGTGACAATGTTTCCAAGACGTGCTGTATTTAAATAAAAGTCATCTTAGCCAATGTAGGAAACACTGGACCCATGACAGTTTTGCATTTATAAACAGAATTGCATTGGCATTCTCATATAAGTCTATGTAAACATCCAGACTGAAGCTGGAGTGGAGGAAATTGAAGTTGGGATACTAAAAAAAAAAAAAACAGCAACGCAAACAACATGAATATATGCTGTATATTTTATCACTGGTTCCATACCTTGAAAGTGCTCTATAATTCAGTTCTTGACTCTTGCAAGTGCAAAACCCTTTTTCTGAAAGCGACAATAGTATACAACACATAAGTCTCCCAAAAACAAACAAGGCAAGTGCAGGAACATATGTACTGTAAAATGCACTGGAGCCGCCGTGGGACTGCACAGGCTCTATTTGTTCTGTCAGAGCAGCATTGTGCTGGCTGAGAAGTCAGCTAAAATAAGCACAGCTTTCTCGTCTCACAACTCTGGTAAAAGCTCATAGCCCTTTATTAATTCAAGGGCCTTTACTGTGTTTTTTTGGATGACTCCAGGTTTGCCTGTCAGTGTGTCTGTGGGTAGAAATAAATTACAAGCACACATGGAGCTCTATGCACCAATATCTGCAACCTTATAGCCCCAAATTTGTTTTCCTTTTTTCTCTTCAGCAGTAAATTCAACACTTGTTTTTACATAAATGTGTAAATCACATTTGATTTTATTGACCAAAACTGGGCACCACCTGTGTATCAAGCAGCAGGTCAGATTCATTGTAGTACAGAATACAATAACAGCATTTAAGATTGAGATACTTCAGTAGTTTCTTTTCATATATTTGCATATAGAATTTACAATGTACTGTGCATCTACTTGACCCAGTGTGAGCTTATAAAATACAGCTTAATGAGCAGAGGCTTATGGTGGCCCAAAGGTTAAAGCAGCAGGCAAGCAGCAAGTTAATGAATACTCGTTGCTTTTCACTCATTCGCCATCTTTGAGGTGCCCTTGAGCAAGGAATTTAATCCTGCTGAGTAGCCAAGCCTGAGACTGTGGGTGCACTGTAGAGCCTCCAGGCCTGACTGTGCAAAAAGCTGTTAGGCAAGCAGTTAAAGTTTAAATATTTGGTTTGTAATTAAAAATGTGTAGATTTTGTTCATGTCACTGCTGTCACAGAATTGTCTTTTCTCGTGGATCCAATGGGGAAATTATTCTATTTTCAGTCTCTAATTTTTGTTATCAAGTTAAGTTATTCAATGTTTGATGTATTTTTATAAAATATATGCTTGTTGGGTAGGCAAAATCCACAGGAATACATTATTAGTCCTTTCAGAAATTCCATTTGCGCCTTGTGGTGAGTGTCAAATATAACCAAAAAAAAGACATCACAATTACATACATTAAAGACACTAACAACAAGAAAGTGTCGCAGTCATCACCTAAATCAAATAGTATGTGCGAGTGACACCTATATCATACCATATCATATATCACCTGGATTTGTTCAAAGGAGTTATAGTATAAGTTATAAAAGACCTCTGGGCACAAGATGTTCGCAAAGTGGGCACACTGTACCTCCGTCCCAATGAAAGTAAGATGTCACCATAAATTAGGTGTGATGCATCATTGAGGGTGTCTGGCCCCTTTCCCACCATACATAACTCTCAATACTCAATACATACGATGTTGTTGGTGATCTGCAGTCTTATTGCCCGTGTTTACAATCCTATTGATTTTGTTCTTAATAACCACAGAAAGTGAAAAATACCAGGAAATAAAACTAAAAGTTTAAATTATCTCTACAAATTAAAAAAAAAAAATATGAAAGGAACAGCATACGTCTTTCTACATCAAACTGTCTTAACTTCCACATGAACTATTAATGCAAAATTGCAAAATGGAATCACAAAAATCCAAACTTGAGTTTGAAAAGAAAAGCGACTGGACTTCTTTGAGTTTCTTGAAGACGTTACATAGACCAGTACCTAATGTTTGACTCCACCACCCTGTGGAACACAAACTTGAAGTATTTAGGACCCTGCAACCGCATGCCGAAAATGTTTCCACTAAGGCAGAAGAGAAAGAACAGGAACACACAAGGAGTGCTCAGACCTCTACATTGGAAAAACCAAACAGCCACTTCAGAAACATTTGGCAGAGCATAGAAGAGCCACCTCGACAGGACAAGACTCAGTTGTACATCTGCACCTAAAGGGTAAAAGTCACTCTTTCAAGGATGCCAATGTTCATATTTTGGACAGAGAAGACAAAAGAGGAGGTGAAAAGCGGAGTGAAAGAAGCCATCTATGTCCACTGTGAACAAGCATTCACAGAACAGATGGGGTGGCTTACAACACCAACTGTTTGGTACCTATAATGCAGTTTTGAGATCCCTTCCCTGACGCCTTAACCCCCACTCACATCTTGTGTCAGCTGATCTCAACAGGTCACATGACAGGGTGAGGCAAGGACTCAAGGATGCAAGGTCTGCTGATAATGACCCACACCCTTTTTCCCACCTTTCCTCATGTGATGAGACACATGATCAATAGTGGGTCAATGAGCCAATATAAGGACAACTCCCAATATGGTTTCGAATCTGGCACTCTCTTCCAGTTGGTCTTAGAATGAAAGAAGCTTCTCGAATAAAAGGAACATCTTCAAGAAACTCAAAGAAGTCCAGTTACTTTTCTTTTCAAGTTCCTTAGATTCTCTCTATAACTATTTTTTTTAACACTGACCTTTTGTCAAAACCTTTCTGAAAAGTTACTCAGTGTTCAAACGTCTTGATGCATTCTCAATCATCCAGGAAAGTAAATATCAGTGTTCAAATATATTTTTAACACATCTCGAAACACCTCAAAGAAATGTCAGAGTGATTGTCACAAATATGTTGCGTTTTTTATAGCACTTATGTGTAGCTCACAATTTTGAACTGAGTGCTTCCTAATGGTAAACTTACAAACACATACTTTCAAATTGAGAGGAATTGTATAAATAAAGATCAAATACCGTCATATCCTCCTGAGAACCGAGGAAAAGAGAATCTTCCCATTGAACTTTTTTCTGATTTCCTTCCTCTTTGGAGGTAATAGAGGCCACCCAATCAATGGAAAACCCAGGATGTCCTCTATTTAGTACATCAGGACTTGGTAGGGCAGCTCAAATAAAGTCAAAGATATAGACCAAGAACAAATGTCCATTACAGAGCACATAAATGAAAAGGCTAGTTTTTAGGAGGGTATAATTTAAAAAGCAATCCAAGAGGGGGAAATAAATGTGGGATTGCTGTTTCTTTGCTCCAATAATCAAGAAATATCACCTTTCTACATTTTGTCAGGATACTGTAAGGAATTGTGACTTACATACTTGTGACAACACTCACAGTCAGGTGTATTATAATACTGCTGGATCACAGAACACCCTAACACTCTGGTGCACCAGTTGTTTTGTTTCCAGTTCTGCTGAAATCCCTTTTGTCATTCACCTCAGCCTCTGCCTCACTCAACCTGCTGTCTCTCTGGCTCAGAGTGACTTGGCTAAATTAGTTAAATAAACCGGAGAGACAGCGCGAACACCACAGACCGATTGTTGTTTGCATAGTCATCCTGGAACATGGCATTCTTAGTCTGATCTTTTCATATCACTGCTCTGAAGCCACAGAGCTCAGAATAAATTTGGCTATAATACTGATGATACTGTATTGATTTCAGTTAGCTATATTTGCTATTGAGATCTAAAGTTGTTGTGCTTGCGAGCTATGCACTCATATTTACTTGATGTGTAACTGTTATTCTGGCAGTTTTCCATTCCTGCTATCCAGCAGTTTGCAACAAGAATCGACAAAAAAGGGTGACAGATAATAACAGGATCAAATCTTAATCCTTCAAAATATTTTTGGCAGACATACAAAAAAGTCTGTGGCTCTTCAACAGTCCATTTGATATAGCTGAAAATCCCCTCCAGCGGTCAAAGCTGACAATGTGAACTCTCAACATCACAGTTGTAGTCCTATTTCACAGTTAAAGTATGTGGAAAATCAGGCCAAAAAACCTTCTAATGTGCACTGTCTGAATACTCAGAGAGCTCTGAGTGGATGACTTCACAGATATTTGCTTGAATCTTCACAGTTTTTCCTCCTAAAGTGTAAAAGTTGTGGAAGAAAATCTGACCACAATCACATCAAGCAATCAGTTGATATGAATGTAACTCCATCTCTCCAGCTCTCCAGGGCAAAATACAATACTGACACATTTCTATCCACACACTGTTGCAATAAAAACCTCAGAGAGCTGTTGTTTTTCTATAAGCTTTGAGCTGAGGGAGGTTTGAGTAGATTCTTGTCTTTTGCTGTAAGGATGCACAGCCTGTAGAGCTCCAGGTGCCCAGTTACTTTGGCAACATGAAGCGATAGAGCTGAGGAGATGGACTCTCCTGTTTACTGAACATTTGCTACTGAATGCGTTGTCCTGTCCACCCATGCATTATATATTAAGACTGGTGACCAAGATCCAATACAAGATACATTTAGCATGAAAAAAGGAGTGTTAAGTAAAGCCCAGTGACAAATTCAAGGAAAAAGCCTGAAGCCTTAACCCTTTACATTCAGTTGAGCCACAGTGTGTCTTATATACTGTGGAGTTTGGTGCCATGTTTAAGCTAGATCTGTCCTCTTAGAACAAGTTCTTCTAAGGGAAGATCTAAGGACACAAAGCTAGCTCTTTAAGCTACATCTGTCCCCTTGTTCTAAGGGGACAGATCTAGCTTAAAGATCTAGCTTTGTGGGTCTTTTCTCTTGAGTGACGATCCTTATCCTGTTATTATTCATTTCCATCTCTTGTAGTATCACAATACCCCAAAACAAAGGGCAAAAGCGGTCATGCAACATTGTGCTGAGAATAAAAAGTATGTGACTCTTATGCCATATAGCCTTCACAATCACCAGATTTCAAACCAAGAAGCATCTACGGATAATTTTAGAATGATTTGTCCCCCATCATCATCATAAATACCCAAAATAAACGTTTAGAAAGAATGGTTGTGCATCACTTAAAACATTTGAAAGCTCAATTTTACTATCTTGAGTGCATTTTCTCTCTTTCTGATCCTTAACTTAGCTTGGTATTATGCAAATTGTTTAATTGGTTGTCATATTCAATACATTGTTTTTGAAAGTGGTTTTCAGTGCAGAGTAGTTCATTATCCACTCATTCAGTTGGCTACATAATCAGAGTAATCTGAGGATCAGACAGTATCTGCTCTTTTTGAATCAGTCGCTTTCAGCTGGATGAGAGGAGGATTGATCAAGCCTTGGAATCCATCCAGGCATCATGTAGACTCTATGGATGACTCCTCTTAATCCACAACCATCATGCCACACCGTTTCTAGCCTTTGCTGCAGTCTGTGCACATCTGCAATACCCCAAGAGACTTTCACAAATGATCCTGTAACAGATCCCTGAGCTACTGCCCTGTACATCCACCTCTCCTTGGTGGTCCCACTCCCCAGGGAGAGATGTCCTGCAAAAACCACTCAGTTATTCAAGGCCTAGAAATAGGCAGGGTTTGTAAAAACACCGAGTTGTGTAGACATCTGTTTGCAGACAGTGTGTACTCCTGAATGAGTAAACACCGTGTACATCACTCCTAGCTGTGCTGCTGAGCTCTGATACTTTGTCATCTTCACATCACCGAATTTCCTCCGGGTGGTCTCGTGGGATAAAGTCACTTTAGGCACCTGTGCTGATATTTTAGACAACAGCCCAGTGTTTGGATACATGGACACTTTGATGGGAATTTTAGCTGAAAATCCTCCCACAATTTGAACTGGGTGCATTTAACAACATAGCTGAGCCTCTCAGATGTGTCTTCTACTCTGCTTTGATGATAGTCAAGCCACGCTATCCTTGCTGAAAGATCTCGCCTTCAGCACCTGGCTGTCACATCAGTGATGATTCTCTCCTCCCAGTGCTTAGAGCTTTAAATGTCTTACAGCCGTTCTCCTTTGAGGCACACAGGGTATAATTGTCACTCAGTAGGAGAAGTTGAAGAAGCTGAAAAAGTCAGTATAAACTGAGTGAAACATGAGCTCGGCATAGTGAGGCCTGGCCTATCAGCGCCAATAACAAGAGAGCTTATGGTCCATCACATGCGTCTGTTCTGCACATGCACCTTGCTCCTTTTTCCTACAATGTTACTGACTTGTAACTTCGTACTGCTAAGGCACCTCCTCTTGGACAAGTTGTCAGAAGAACCACTGCTACCTGTCGATCCAGATACACCTGGCTCAGTAGCTGAATGCCATGCTGTCATCTTACTTGTAGTATTCTGAATTCCCAGATGGCTGGATTCTCCCCACTCCCTTCTCCCTATCCCTTCTATAAAGCCACAAAATCACCCAACAATGCAGTTGCACCCAACAATGCACCACCACACAGTACTGACCCACACATATGGTTCTTACTAGAGATGGCACGATACCACTTTTTTATGTCCGATACCGATACCGATATCATAAATTTGGATATCTGCCGATACCGATATGAATCCGATATAGTGTTTTTTAATCAACAAAACTGTTTTTTTAAATATCTTGCTGCATTTTGCAAGTCTGCAAGTTCATACTCAAGTTTAAAACAACAACTACACTAAAGCTATTCTGTTATACCTGTATACAAAAAAAATATTTCATAGTTCAGCAATACTGATCAATCTAATAAACTTAGACCTACACCATCCTCCCTATTCTGGTATTTTAAAGAGTACTTAGCAGAAATATTAAGCAACCTAACTAATAGGGTTCCAACTCCCAGCAACAACAAAAATTCTTCCCAGTTAAATTTACCCTTCATTCTAATTTGTGTTGTACAGTTATTTCATTTTTAACCTTAATTTATATTTTATTCCTTCCTAGTTAAATTTACCCTTTTTAATTTTTCATATTTATTTCCTTTCTTATTCATAGCCTTTTCCTTTTTTGTTTTCTTTAGGTCACGAGCAGTTGTCCAAGCATTTCACTACATATCGTACTGTGTATGACTGTGTACGTGACAAATAAAAATTTGAATTTGAATTTGAATTTTATTTTCTCATTGTTGCTATGTTGGATCTTAAGGGGGACCCCTGCATTGTAGCCCACTACTGTTTGTTGAAGGAGTTTGCCACTGGTCTAAAACTAAACTAATCTCGACATTACATAACCAAGGTTTCCATTGATAATGAGTAATATCAGCTCAAAAACCTTCAACTGTAACAGTTCCTGCTCATCAACATTGGAATTAGCAGTTTTTTGGAGGCGACAATGACATGCAAAAATCATGATTGACACGCAAATTAATAAACAGAGATATACTCAAATATTTTTGTTGCCATTTTAAGTCACATTTGTAAACCTAAAGCTGCATCCTAAATAAAATTTCTACAAAATGTCTTGCATGTCTGAGTTAGAAGCATTGGAACCCTCAAGCGTTTGTTCATAATGTCATCTTTCTTCATTGAGGGGGGGGCAATATCATACACAAGCATAAATAATATATTGTTTTTAGTTGTTGCAGGGGACTCGGAGAGTGCAAACATGACATATTAGAAGCATTGCAGTTTGTACTTGTTCTTGCTTGCCTCTCACAACATGACTATTTTCACACATTCACTTCTGCACAAGGGGCTTCTGTCAGAGTTATGATACCAAACAAGTTCAAGCAAAATTCTTCTGAGATACAGCGGGATAAATGATGTCCAAATTTCCTGCACTGTATTCCCAAACAGACTTGTCTTGCCTCTCTAATCATCTATGAATCAATATACCAGGAGTGCCAGCATGAGTCAGTGTGCAAAAACTACATGAAACAGAAAAATCACTTCACTTTTTCTTTGCTTTGATACTTTTTAGCCTTTGGTCTGTTTGTAATGAGGGACAGGTGTGTGTGTGTGTTATGTACCATATCAAAAAATTGTATGATTTTTATTTCTCTACAGCAGCATCTAATTTAGGAAATGTTGAATATATTCAATTTTGATAGCTCCAAGTTTTTATGTTACAGTGTCAATATTGCATCACATTATCTTAATTTTAATGCATAAATATTCATGGGAATATGATTTAAAGACAGGTGAATTACTCTAGCCTTTAAAATTTTTCCAGTATGTCATTTAATGCATTTTGCAAGAGCGTGTTACTGACATGTACACTGATTTGGGTAGAAAAAGTACACCTTTTGTGCCTCCACTGAAATTGGGAGGGTAAGTAGCAGCCAGGTGCTGACCAGAAGCACTTAATTATCATCAGCAAGTGTGAACTTTTTGGCTGGTGAGGCGTGTGTTAACAACAATGCCACAATCTTTCCAGCAGCAGACGTCCATTTAGGCGTAGCACGCAGGTGTGTGTTAACAACAATGCCGCAATCTTTCAGGAGCAGACCATCCCAGCAAATTCACTGCAAGGTCAGATGCTCAGAGAAATTGAAAAAAATGGGGGGGAAAGAGCTATATCTGAGACTCTAAAGGCCTCAGATAGCTGGTTAAATGTTAAAGTTCATGACAGTGCAGTTAGACAAACACAGAACAAGTGCGCCTCGTTTGGAATGGCAGCCCTTTCTTTATTACATGACTATATAGGTAAACCATAACACATGAAGATAAACACAATGAAAATAAAGTTACGAATTCCCCTTTTATCATACAGGTGTATATCTAACTGAACAAAATCTTGCATACTAGTTTTTAATTATATACTTATCACATTGTACCCTGGGATTTTTCCAAGGGTACAATCTGAGATTAAGTCCAAACAATAACGCATCTGAAACCTTTGTCTGGATTTTTTATGATGGTAGTTTGAGATGGAGTGAGGGGGGTGGGTCCACTACCACAATGGCTGTGATAGATGCAGTTTCACTCCCATGCTATAAGGCTCATACTCACTCACTGGTTTATTGCAGCATTTGGTGCTTTCTCAGAGGCTGCATCGAATGATGGAACATGCTGTGTGAGATAGATTTGCTCAGTGACCCTCTTCGTAACACTAATGTTCATTACTAGCTAATGTGAAACTTTGAAGTTCCCCAGATGGTGTTGGTTGTTATTATTCATGCTCACTGTTCAAGCTTCATGACCTGTAAATAATATTCTAAACTGTGTTGTTTTCAAAGCTGAAAGTAGGGGAGCCCCGCCTTTTCAAATTTTCAAGTGTCAGTTTCACTGGCTCTTTTAAATACATAGCAACACTGTTGCAGGCGAGCAAATTGTGTTTACTGTTTCAGTGCCTTATTTATTTATGGAATAGTCACAGTAAACTGAATGACTTTAATTATTCCATGTTGGATGGTGGCACAAATCTGCACTCGCAGAGAGCGAGAGTGTGCAAACACCAGAGCATGTAAACATTAATAAACGTTAGTGCACCAGCAAGCCCACTATAAAGTAAAGACGATGCATGAATACAGTCAATAAGCGTGACAAAACTGAAACGATGAGAAGATTTAAAAAATGTAATTCCAGGTCACATACATTTTAATCTTTAGGCAGGAGGAAAAGAGAATACAACTATTAAATCCCCTCTGTGCTCTAAATACTCCACAGGCTATACACTAATACACTCTTAAATGAACAGTTTCAAGCTGAAGAGCACCAAGTTCCAAAAAAGAAGCATAAATTACAAAGATGACCTTTAATTTCAGAGAAGACGTAATAGGTTAAATGTATCAAGTTAAATATACCTATTTATTGAGTCATATTGCTCTGATGCTGATGTTCATGAATCATTAATCCTAAGACAAGACTTAATTACCAATGTCAGTGTGGAAGAAACAACACCAGCAATAATATCATGGCGAAAACTACATATGTCATTGTCAGCTAGTAAGGATAAATGAGCACACATTACGCTGCTAAGAGGTATTTTTAGCTTATAATAACATCAGGCCTGGGCTTTGCTTAATTTGCCTAATAGAAATAGGATTTCCGCTGAATGTGAGACCCTCCTGTTAAATGTGCCAGCCAAATTTAAGTAGACCAAGTATGCATATTTGGATTTTTCTAAAGAGGATAAAGGTTGAGAGTCAGCTCTCGTTTCTTATCAGGGTTTGCTGGTCATGCTATCTGCCACTACCTTGGTCCCATTCTGGCCTGTTAAATGGATTACTGTTAAATCTGTTATGTTTTGGGTGGCATATTTAGCTTATCACTTGCTGTGAATTTGAGCCGTTGAATTTCTCCGCATAGTAATTTGGATGAATAAAAGAGTCTCTTTAGTATGCAGTATGATGGCTATTAGACTAGCATTACACCTCAGGAATCAGAAAGAGAGCTACTGATCCTGACTGATCCTGTGCTCAGGGCTGGCCTCTGCTGCCAGCACAATGATTCATTCCCTCATAAGCTACATTTATGCAAAGGATAATATCTGAAGATATAAATCCAGATTCAGTATATTTAAACCTGCAATATTTCTTGCAAAGGCCAAACTCTGTTACAGCTTTAACTGTATAGCCAGAGTTTTACCTGTGTTTTATTGGCTTTCCAAACAAATTAGCTGCTTTTTAACAGACAGCATGTAGTCTGTAAATCTGGTAATTCTGCTTTATAGAATCCTGAACCTGAACAAATTATTCTTCCAGTAAAAATAATTACTCTTTTTTTTTATTCATTGCAATCCTCCTTTTCATTTTTGTTTCCTCTCTTCTTTGTTTAAACATCTAACTTGCAATACAATTTAAAGTCTTTATAGCTTTTATCAGCTTTTATCAGAGATGGGTGTTACAATGCATGTGCACATCAATCACTTCAGCTGAAATTCCAATGCAATGACAGAAACACCTGCAGGAAAAATTGCTATTCCAACACTGGCTTCCAACACTGGCTACAGCTAACCTGCTAACCCCTCCTCCCAAAAGGAAGATGAACTTAAAACATGAAAGACAGTGTGACAACATGTCAATATTGCATAAGCATACTTACAGAAGTATTATCCCTTGCTTTCCATTCTTTTCTTGGGTGGGTAAGCTGCTGCATTTTAACTAACTACACTTTACTGCAATATAGGGAGTATATTTGCTGTAGTGGTTGGATAAGTTGAGTAGATGATGAAACAAAGAGGTGTGTTACGAAGCTAGATTACTGGGTTAGTGAGGTATCTTGAGCTTTCAGTTTTTAGTGTCACACAAGTGGCTCTTTTTACCTAGTTATGTCATCATAGCAACTTATGCTGAACACATAACCTTGTCTTGAGGAGTTTTTGTGTTCAGAGTTCTGCTTTAACTGTGGTTTGAAGCACCACATTTCACTTTGCTTGCTTGTTTGTTTGGTGTATTTGCAGTGAAGATTCTCTGTTGAAGGAATTATAGATATATACCTGTAGAGGCTTACACTCTACTGGTACCAAATGTGTGAGAGAGTCGGAGGAATTCACATGTCATTTATGCAGAAAATAAATGTTTTTAATGGTTGATCTTAACAGATCTGTCTATTTATGGGCTTATATTACTAATAATTAAACTGGCCAAAAACAAATATCTCACATGAGTGCACTGACGTATCAAAAATGTATGTATCAGAACTGAAATTTGCAGCTTTCATGTTAGAAATAAATGCTAGAATGAACAGCATACAAAATAAATATACCAATTATAGATTAATAATTTCTGCAAAATTGCTCTCTTGACTGGGTTTCTCTTTGTATTTTCATAATATGAAACACGCTTCATAATATACAGTGTAATTTGTTCGTTGGTTAGCCTGCTGTTAACTGTACTGAGAAGGTCAGCTGGCTGCAACTAGGGGTAATTTCTTCTCATTTTTATATAGGGTGTGAAGTGCTAGTATAGTGAGAGGTGGAGGGGAAGGGCTGTATTTTCAGAATAAATTAGGTTTTTTGTTTTTGTTTTGGGCCAGAAGTTCCATTCTAGCTTCTTGCCCATGGGATCATTAGTAATGTATGGCAAAGGCAGAAAAAGAATACAACAGGCTATTTAATAATAATTGAAAATACTCCTTTCAAACAAAACATATTTACTATACTGTGGTCTCAAGCTACTCCTTATTTCTTAATATTTTACTGGGAGAATGCAAAATAAATGAAAACAGTCTGAATTCTCTTAGGCAAGATGTTTTGTTCTTTAAGTAGTTGTTAGGAAAAGTTCTCCAAGATTCTTGAAGGATGTTCAGAGATCTTTGGATGTTGGCTGCCTTTTGTTTTCTGACAAGATGAACTGCATGAATAATGTTGAGGTCTGGGCTCTGGGGAGGCCAATCAATAACTGACAGGTGTCATTCTCAGAAATGAACCTGTTGCAAATCAGACACTTTCCAGATGGTATTGCATGGTTGATCATGCAGTATCATAAACCAGCTGTTCTTCACTAAAACATCCAAGGTGTACTCTCAGTAGCAGACGAACAATACAAGAACCACCAAGACTGAAGATGGAGCGATACTGGAAGAGCATATAGGAGGATGCAACAATGACAATAATGCTCAGTGGCTAGTGGATGTAAGAGTGGACCACAGCAGCCATCCTGAGCAGGATACAGTAACCATCAAAGTAGCAGACATCCAAGAAAACGGTCCTGACATGATCATCACCTACTGGCAAAAGAAGCTAACTGCACTTCATGAGCATCTGGCAGCACAAACAAACAAGCTACTAATGGATGAAATGCACCCGCAATGGCTAACTGAATGGCTAACCCCAGGCTGGCTATGCAAAGATACCCCTGAGACAATTCAGCACATAACAACGGGCTGCAAGACGCTAGCAGCCAGGGCATATCTAAATCCATAAATGGCTGGCAGAGTATACAGCAACATCTTTGCCCAGTACGACCTACAAGTCCTGAGGTCAAAATAGGATATGCCCCTAAGGTTGGTTGAGAACGACCAAGCTAAGATCCTGTGGGACTTCCAGATATAGATGGACAAACTGGTGATGGCTAACCAACCGGGCATAGTAATGGTGGACAAGCAGAGGAAGGAGGCCATATTATACCAAGTGATAGTGACCTAACATAACATAAGAAGCTCAAGAAATACCTAGAAATACCAAGGGCTGAGACAAGGGCTAGAGAAGATGTGGAGGATGAAGGAAACAGTAGTCTCCATGGTAACTGAAGCACTCGGAGCAGTGACCTCCAAGCTGGGCAAAGTGGCTCAAGCAGATCCCAGGAAGCTCCCAGGGCTCTGGTAGAGGACCCGAGCTTGAATGATAGGACCGCCCATATGTATGTGTACTCATTAATCTGTTTTACAGATTCACAGATTAATGCATGTGGAATGAATTTAATGCTTTCAGTGGATAAAAAAAAATAAAACAAAAAAGCCTATATTTTTAATCAGAATTGTAGTCAAAATTGAGAAAAAGAGAAAAAAAAATATTAAGAAGAGACACAGCTGAATGCATTGGAAGTCTGTTTCCAAAGGATGAACGGTGATTTTCCAAAATGGTTTTCCAAAACATATTGTGGTGACAGACATATCGCTGCCTCAACTGTGTTGACACGTAACATTTTTGTGTATTTATCATACCTCGTTGGACATTTTGGCCATCGGGCACTCTGACACATTCTGTGTCAATGTTTGTAACAACATACCAGATATGTTTATTTAACAACAACTGCTCATTATCTTAGTGAAGCTAACGGAGAAGCCACAGTAAATAACACGCCTCTGAAAATTTGCATGATCAAATGTGCAGCAGAGTGACAGACAAAGCAGGACTGAATTGTTTGTTTAAACTACAGTATAATGCCTGTTAAGGCCTGTGAGCTGAACCACACCAGTGATTTGGTGAGTTGTATTTGTTCAGTCATTTCATTGTAAACTAAATGAATCTATTTGCTTTCCAGCTCACAGATTCTCCATTTAATATGTCCGACCATCTGTTATAAGAAACATGGCTGATTTCAATCTCTTCATGTTCATAAAGGAGAAAGCGCAAACAATTAGCCTCATATTTCCCATTCATCCATCCATTGTCTATACTCAACATCCTCTGTCAAGATGCAGCATTGGTCAAAAGGCACCGAAAACTCAGGACAGGTCAGCAGTCCTTTACAGACTAACACAATTTCACACTCACATTCACACATCTGGGAAATTCAGTGGATGCAGTCAACTTGACCTGCATGTCTTTGGACTGCAAGAGGATGTTGGAGCACCCAGAGGAAAAGCTGTGTGAAGTCAACTCAAGTTTATTTGTACAACCCCAATATCACATAAAACGTCTCAATGGGCTTAACAGGCTCACAACAGCAACAGTTACCCAACCAAGCCCAAACTCCCAAAGACAAGAAAAAAACAAGTAAAAGGTAACCATCAAAGGAAAAAAAGAAGAACCCTTATGAGAAGAGAACGAGATATTCTCCTTCCTCTGACAGCTGGCATAAAAAAGTGCTGTATTATAGAAAATGGCAGGACAGAATTTAGATTTAATAGAAACAGAAATGAATAAAATAGGTAACATGCAAATACCACTCAGAGAGCTTCACAGTCATTAGAGAGCCGACATGTGGATATGATTTTTGCAGCCCTTTCAGGTAAGTGGCTACTAAATCATTAACACCTTCTGGTAAAAGACTATAATTGTAAACTACACTGACCCTAACTATGGTTAGTGGTTATTCATTTGCGTCATCAGGCATACTTTTAAAGTCTAAAGATTTTTTACAACAGGGAAAGTGTTCGTCATTGTAGACCAAAATGACTGAAGATTACAAAACAGTAATGGGTAAATGTTCCGGTCTCAGCAGGGGACATATTTTGCAAAAGTGACTTCAAAAAGAGTACAAAAAGATGTTTGTGGGAGCAAGTTTAGCTCTCAGGGTAAGAATGCAAGCTTGAGTCTGATCTGAGGCTCTTGGTTCACCTCACTCTCTTCCCATATTCCTGTCCACTATTTAGACAAAACTGGCCCAAAAATTATATATACATTTTTTAAATGGATGTTTAGAGCTATTGGAGATTATGTATCGGAATTTCAGGAGCAAGACCACGCCTCCAAACACGCTCCTTCCGGTTGTCATCTATATAGGTTCCCCCAGTTCTGCAAGCTGTTCATTCTCGTTTACGTGCCCCACCCTCTCTCCCTAGTGAAATTTAAATTACATTTCAAATGAAGGGCAAGTTATCTGTTTGGCTAGCAAACTAGTGGTGAAAAGTGGTGAAAAACTCTAACCAGCTTTCAGTGCTCTTTATATGCTGTAAAGCCTCCTTCTCTTGCTTATCATCCATTGTGTACAGAGATCCATCTAGGCTATGCATCTGTCTAGAGTTATGCTGCATCTGTGCCTCATAATTATTAATAATTAGCCAAAAACTGCAAGAAATAGTTAATAAAGTTCATTTGATCATTTTGGGTTCTAGCATGAGAAAGGCCTTTGGTTGGCTGAAATATGATTTATAAAATTTGAATTTTGATGGCAGGGCACATGCTCTTATTGTAATCCCTTGCAATTTAGCAGTATTTTTAATGAAATATTAAACCTTAGCATAATTTCTAAAGTGATATGTTTGCATCAGTTTTACAAATTTAATATCTTTGAGCACAGAAGAGAGAGTCCATAAAAAATAACCCCATAGGTTGTTTGTCCAAGTTCCTTATTATGACCCACAGTTACATTTTATTGTGTCAAAGCCTACTTGTGGGTATAGTAATTATGTTGAGAGCAAAGGAGAGAGCTGTTATAAAGAGCTACATTTCAAATGTTGGCACATCAAGTTAAATCAATAGCTTGACAAAACATTGAACTTTAACACTCGAAGTGGCTGTTCATTTTCTGCTTCAAAGCTGTAGCTTTATTCTGTTTACCAAGACCACGGCATGACCTTATCTATCTATTTATTATTATAACAAGGATGAGACCAATATTATGAAACCTATGGTGCTTATCAAAGAAAGGGACAAAAACCCATTTGGATATTCAGTTTGGAGAACCAGTTGGCAGAAAGAAGATACACATTCGTTCTGTTTATAGGATTGAAGAACAAAGTGCAGGAAAAGATCTGACTCATGGATTTAAGACCAAGCTTTGAATAATACCTCTGCTTAAGCAACTAAACCCCAAATTTCCTGCAAAGCATCTATTGTGTTTGTGTGCTAGATAAAAGTGCATAAAACGAAGTGCTGTGTGAATTTAGTCTAAAATTGCTTTGAGTACTCAGTAAGAGTTGAAAAGCACTATATGCATCAATTTAAGCAAAAACTTGCTTGAATAAATTTCTTATTCTTCCTAAGACAGCAAAGTATAATGCACACGATAAACATGTATTATTATATACTTTTTAAATGAAGATTTCATGTATCCTTCATTTTTACAGAGCCATAGATATACTAATATTATTATATACAAGTATACAGTTACATATTATATAAACCCATTATATTAATATACTAATTTATATATAGAAGTGTTTATGTACATTATAATATTATGTTCAGCTGTTGAATGCAAAACCCCTTTGCATTAGATACAAATACTTCCTTTGACCTACTTATCTTACTGCAGCACTGTTTAATTTATTCCTCCCTTCCTTAATTTTCCTCAATTATTCCATCTACATTTATTTATTTAAGCCATTTAACATGACTCAAGGAATTACAACTCCTAACACATTAAATATAATGCGCAATGATGCAAGAGACACAGGAATGAACTGATTTTCTCAAGTCAGATCTGAACTTTGTGCTTTATGTCACTGTAGTGCAATCTTCTTTCTCGTGTGCAGCTTAATTTGACATTGATTTTTAAGCTTATTCATTATGTGACGGAGCTGTAGGCACAGCTAAATCAAACAAACTAGGTTCTGTCTTGACATATATGATCAGAGCTTGGGAGGCCAGACACTAGATGGATGAAAGGCAAAGCATCAGTGGTGTCCTGATGTAATGGTGTGAGCATATTTATACTGCATGTATTAACACATTACACACCTGTAATATTCTCTTTTATTTAAAAATAAAACATATGTGCAGTTACTGAAAAAATAACTTTCCAGCTTTCCTTTCATCTCACCGTGGAAGACCCATAGGAATTTTGCAATTATGCAGGCTGTCAGGTACAGTTCAGGCCACGTGGATACATCTGCAAAATAATTGGGATGCCCTTATATGGAGCCCTGTGGATGTCAGCTGCTCCAGATCTACAAATATCATGAGTATTCAAATGCGTCAAAGAGCACCAGAGAATGACAACTTACTACAAATTGAAAGTTTAATGGCCAAGCATTGTGATGCAGTTAGAAATTGACATCAAATTGTCCGGGCTTCCCATGGATCACTCTGACTGAGAGTAAAATACAGAAAAGACAAATATCTCTGAAAGGGATTCTTCTTCCTTATTTATCTGAAAGCGCAAAATGAGCTGACAGAGTTAGCCATTAGCTCAAATTACACACAGGTCTCTTCAAAGAATCACAGCTACTTAATACAAAAGGCTGATGTATCACAATATTGTCGGGATTGTTTTAGTAGTCAGCTCTGGAAAAGATCTACAGCTCTCATCTGAGAGAAGACACTTTTCCAACAAAGCATGTCTAATTTGAAATAGAATGAAGGGAGGGGGAGAGATTTCAATGAGCCAGGAAATGTAATGCATCTGGCCCAGCACCTTTGATGGCAGTCTATCAGCTGCAATATGAATGTGAGGATTTGTGTGGCCATTCATGTGTCATACTCTCCAGCTGAGAAAGAACGCAGCTTTTATATTACATGGGTTAGCACTTCTACAGAGATCACCTCGGACCTGCTGGACATTTTCCCTCCATATCCTCTCCCGCATTGTCACTGCTGTGCTGAGTGAAGTCAAACAAATATCACCTAGATTATCCAGATGAGAGAGGAAATAGCAAATATAATCTTTGATATTTGAGTCGGTTAAGAGCCGTCATGATGTCATCAGGTGGCAAATTATGTATTTTTTTCATGGTCAGTAAATAGTAGACTCATTTGTAGACATGGTAACAGCACCAAAGTTGATTTAACAAGAAAAATATGGGATTATTTTCTGGTTCAAAATAGCACATTAAAATGAAGCAAATGACACTAATTCACATGTTAGAAGATAATTCTGCCGAATACTTCTTAGTACACTGAGTTATATGAGAATATTAATATCATTCTTTTGTCAGTGCCGTTGATCTGTAGCTATGAGCCACAATCAGCTAAAGCTAACACAAACCTCAGTCTCTGATAAAGACATGCTAACTGGTGTAACTTTTTTGCACCACGGACCAGTTTAATGTCAAACAATATTTTCACGGACCGGCCTTTAGGATGTCGCGGATAAATACAACAAAATAAAATGATTTGACCAAGACAAAAACTGTGGTATTTTGTAAATATAATACTAAACACAAATTCACTGTGTAACTGTTAGCAGCGTCCTCCTGAAATGCACCAACAACATTGAGAGTAACATCCTCCTCTCTGCCCCTTAATGCTCTCTGGTCGCTGTGGTAACGCGTAAATATTTCTTTCAAAATAAGACACACAACTACAAAACAGAGTTAAAACCCTGAAAACCCCAGAAACCATAAATTTCAAACCCAAGACTCAACTCTCGCAGCCTGGTACCAAACGACTCATGGACCGATACCGGGGACCACTATTTAAAGAAACTTTGCAAAATATGTATTCTTACATAACATGTGTTGTATTGCAGTCAGCATACTGACTACAACTGTAGCGATCATTTTAAAGTCTCTTTGGGCTGAAAAGACTCATGTCCTCATTAAGATAGTGATTTATGAGCGTGTGTGGTAATGTGAATGTAATGTAACGAACAGTGTACCAAATTACTGTCTTGGAGATCAATTAATTACTCCCAATGATGTCATGTTTAATGTGTAATACTTTATTTTTGAGTAATGACCATTGTATAGCTTAAGAATATTCACTTTATCAGAAAAGTTCTCAAATTTTCAGGGACAGTTCATAATTAAAAGCTATTGCACCCGAGTTAGCTTGCTGCTAATTTGAACCTGTCGAGAATAATTCAAGTTCTGTGCAAAGATTACGAAATCCACACATTCTAATAGAAAGCCTCTTCAAGCTCTAATAGCTTCTTTTGTACTTGCTTGAAATTACCTTTCAAGCAAGTACCTTACCTCACAGACAGAAAAGGGAATTGGGATAGACCAAGCATTCAGACATGATGGCTGCAATCTGGCAATTCAGGAGTGCAAATGTCAAAGGGCGTTTTGGTGCAGTGAAGAGCATGCAGGGGCCGGAGCTTCTCGAACAAGCAGCATAGCCACTCACCAGTAGTGGGAAATAGAGGACATCTTGCCAGGGTTATGACTTCAAACATGTAACAGCCTCAGCAGCTTCAGGCCAAGGGAACAGATTGCTCCAATTACAGCAAGCCTCACGCACCAGATTCCCCTTGACACATGCAACGGTCTATTGGAGTGGACTTAGGGTAGTGGCATGTTGCTCTGGAGCACTGGGGGCCCACATATCCCAATGCCAATCTGTATTCTGTTTGAACCCGCACACATCTCCTTTTAGCCCTGCTTTCGTTTCAGATTCTGTTCATACTGGCTGTTTTTGGCTGCCAGCACAGGTGATTGGCACCTTCTTGCTGAATTTATAACAAAATCAATTCTCTAACAGCATCCCTGAGCACATCAATCTAAGAAAGATGCTTTCTACCCCCTCATTTTCAGCTTCACAGGCTCAGAGTGGTTATAGATGAATCCCTCTGTATACTCATATCGGCTCTGAGTGCTGTGGCAGTGCACGACTTTAATTGGCAGCATCAAGTAATGCACAACATGTTAGGAGCTAGCAGCATTGGGAATCACCTTGTTAATTGAGGGCCGCAGTTGAGAGATTGACTAATTGATCAAGGCCTTTACAAGAGGTAGATAATTCATGGCGGCAACAGTGCAAGGGGAGGAGCCTTGTCAGTGATGATTCATGTGTCTCTTGGAGGAGAGTTGGTCTCCATGGTCTCTTTTGTTCAGCAGGCCCAGTTTGAAGGGGATTGTATCATCAGCACTGCCTCATAGCTGCTTGCTTCGCCCTCTAAATCAGAATTAAAAAAGGTGAGGCAGGTGTTGATAGGTTGCCACAAATGATACAGTGTTGTATGTCTGTATGCTTCCCCAGATGGTTGCTGCACTCCCTGAGCACCATCAAGATACAGGGAAGATGTATGGTCCTGTTGTAATGAAAGCATGAAGGGACCTCAAGTCACAGAGGAAATGTCTCCATCACACAGGTAGGAAGGCAATCATGCCCTTGTGTACTGTACTCTGGGAAAAAAATGTGGCAACAATGCCAAGCATATAAATTGAAAAAGAGGCAGAAAAACCTCCGATCTTCAACCTTGAACTGAGTTGTGATTTAAATATTAGCTTGTCTGAAGGCGCTTGTGTTCTCCTGTTAGAATATGCACAAACATGTATGTGTGGCAGGGTGGATCAGTGGTACTGCGGTGCACTGGTTAGGGCTGTCACTCTAACAGCAACAAAGTCCTGGGTCTGAATCTGCTGGTCGGTGTTTGCACACTCGTTAGGTTAACAGGTGATTCTAAAATTTGACTTATGTGTGAATAGTTGTCTGTTTGTCTGTGGTAGCCCAGTGACTGCCTTTGAAACCATGAATTGAAGAAACTGGATAGACAGGACAATAAATGTATGATGAGAACTCAATGAGATTTATGAATGCAGAGCAAATGTGGGGTAATGGAAGATAATATTTTAAGAAACAGTATGGATTTTTGGGGGTGCATGTTGGAAAATATGATATTCTATATTCATCTTTTATTGTCAAGTAGCTGTAGAAAGCTTGAATAGAATAGAATAGAATAGAATAGAATAGACATACATGGATATAGAATAGCATAGAATTATTGACTAACAACAAACTACTGACTTGTTGTCAGTCATTAATGTTCTGTTTGATTCATCCTGATAAGTCACAGCTATTGAATCGTTACAGGGGTAATACAATCTACATAGTTACAATCTAAGAGTCTACTATTCTTGTACCTGTAAACATAAAAAAAGAAAAAAAGAAGACAAGAAAATAGAAACAAATAAATGGCTGGCAGATATCTTCATCTGGGGTGTTTACTCTAAAAAACTGTTAATATTGCATTATTTAACATGTAATTCATGATATACTAAACGTGCTTAGTAAAATATCCCTTGTATTTATTTCAGGATTTATTACATGTTTTGTTGACATTAGGAAAAATATTGGAAAAACAGCTTTACCAGCCTTATCTATTGAGGTGCAATCATTTTATGAATGAATCACTGGGGAAATACATTTTGACAGAAGAAATCAGATCTGCTGCTGTTTTTTTCTCTCTCTCTCGCTGGTTTGAGATAGTTGTGAGATATGCATCATTCTTCTTCTCATCCAACAGCCTCTGCTATTTATATTTTCTCCCAGAGTCGAAGTCATCATGCACTTCCAGCACAAATCAAGCAGGGTTGGAGGGTCTCCAAATTTAATTTTGTGAGAGTGTCTCAGGAGAATTCAAATAAAATAGATTTTTTGCACAGTGGTAATTTAGGCAAGATTAAGATAACAGTAACTTGGTGCTTGCTGCTAAAATTGTAGACAGAGCCTGAATGTACTATCAATTTATTTTTTTAAATATGTTGTTTATATTTTCTGAGTATTTAGATTTGTTTTCACTGCAATAAGTAGATGAGTATGTATAAATGTACAGGCATATATGCATGTATTAACTCATGCATGTGTTTTATATTCTTTATGTAAAATTAATATCAATAGTTTTTTATTTTATACGGATAAATTTAATTTACTGATGTAAATTACTATCATAATGATTGCAGTGACCACACAGGCATATCATGCATGTATAAATACAAAAAATGGCATTTAATGCTGGCAAAATGTAATACAGCTATATTTTACCTTGTATTTCACATCATTATATTTCAATATAATACAGGGTTTAATTATATTTTCCCCTTTTCTAATTTGGGAGAAGAGTCATAAACTGCACTGAAAAATGAAATAAAGTGAACAGCTTGAATTATTTCCATGATTTCACACAGACTCTGCAAATGTGCAATATTACCATAATGAATCCCAATATTTCTATGTTTTACTTAGCATTACCATCAGGATTAGAGAAGCATATCAAGGGAGAGGCTTGAGTGTGAGACTTTAATCTGTCTAAGTTAAAACATAACCTAGTGAGGCTTGCCAAGTTTGCCTGGAGTCAGTGAACTGCCAAAGCTTTCACATCCTACAAGCAGAGGATTCATCACATGCTTTCAACTGCAGAAAATATGAAAAACAAAAAAATCCTTCCAGTGGCCAGACAGGCAATCAAAGGTTTCTTCCTGCTCATATTTTAAGTTTCGTTTTGTTTTTTATAAATAAAGTCAATAAAGTGCAATAGTCAGAGCTGCTGGTAATACTGACTTCTGAATTATTAAACTATTTTGATGTATATTTTAAAAAAGCACCAGTTTACTAATACGCAGTATTCTTTGATGGGCAGTTAAAATGACTTTGAATTCAATAAGTTTTTGCTTTTTTAATTGTCAAAGTCAAAAAGACAATCAAATGAAAACGAATTAAATTGCAGCCCAGTGGCTATGCAGGACAGATCCCCCCTCAGGGCAAATCTTCTCAGAACTAACATAGAAAGCTTATGAATTGCTCTGAGTTTGATTTCAAATGAAATGTAAGAAGCTTACAGAGGACAAGACGCCTTCAGCCAGTTCATCTGTGTGGTGTTCTTTCAGACATTTCACTGATCCCTCTTTGAGAAAATTTGACAAAGAGAATAAGAGTAACACATTTGTCAAATTATCTAATTAAGGATTAAAGAAAATGTAAAATCTAACCCACCTGCCTATGGAGCAGTAGAGGATGTGCATCCTGTTTGCCAGTCCATCACAGACTAATACAGAGAAGCTGACAAACACTGACACTCAAGACAATGCTGAGTTCACACCTGCTGGTCATTTGGGACCTTGCACTTTCTACCTGTGGCTGTGTTGGTTTTCTCCAAGTGCTCTAGTATCCTCCCAGAATCCAAAGACATACATTAGTTTAGCCACTGCTGCCGCCCAACAAATCTGACAAGGCGAGAAAATGTGCAAAAGTGCTTTATCATATTTTATGTCAACTAACGTAAAATACAGAAGTTGTGGATGGTTGGATAATCTGACATTTCGAAAGACCAGTGCTACAGCCATTTCAAACAAAGCTGCAGTTTCCAAGGTTACCAGAAATGTAGCTTTGTAGGACTTGAGAATAGATCATAATTTCTCTTGGATGAGGAGCAAAAAGAAGAAGAAAAACTTGTAATAGGAAATCTGTGAAAGTCTGCTGTGTCGGGTGGGGGGGGAAAGGTGGAGGGAAGCTGGGAACAACTGGCCACATTTTGTCTGCGCTCTCCTAACTATCCCTGAATAAGACAATAAAAGCAATATAAAGGACTGCATCTAGACACTCACACTGGCACTACGTGTACATTAAATGGGTTTTCAAGCGCAGCTGCTCAAAAAGAAGCAGTTTTCTAATATGGAAATTTTTCGCTGTATATTTCAGCACGATAACCCCGGACATCCAGCTCATTCATATTAAAGATTCAAAGAGGTCAGTGTGTCACAATGTGAACACTGAACTTGGATGATGGATCAGTACCCATTTGACAGCAGGATGTGATAAGAGCCCCTGGGTATGCTCAGAGTTGTTTCTGTGTATTTGTTCATCAGAGAGGCAGGTGGTTGAAGAACTGAATCGCTTTCCTCTGCTTTATTTGTGTTTTTGTTCCGGCTCCCACACAACATATAATGCAAGGAAATTAATATTTTTGCAATCTGAGCAGGATGTTGAATGATGCTGATTATAAAAAATGATTACAGCGATGCAGATGAATAAACGGAGGCTTTCCTCTCATATAAAGCATCTCTTTCACGCATGCAAACCCAAAGTGAAATAATCCATCAACACTTCTGCTTTCCTAAATCAATACAATGTGACAACATTTCTACACAGTTACAACCAGGACTATTGGGACAAAGAACACCGCTCTGTCACTGAATCTGCCATGATACATTTTCCTCTCTTCCTCCTTATTTACCGAGGCAGTTGTTTGTGACAGAGACGGTGGCAGGTCACAGGTGCCATGAAAATTAACCATCTTCTTCCCTTCACTGCAAACAAGTGTGAACATTTACCCTCCCTTATACTGAAATAGAACTTTGTGGATGCATTCTCCCGAAGCATTAGGTTTCCGCTTGTGCACAAATGAAGAATAGACTCCTCTTCACAAGTGGAGGTGACTGCTAACCCAGTTGAAGCAGGTAATGTGTGCCAAGGTCAGACATCCACAACTTTTATTTGTTCACAAACCACCAAAAGGCATTGTTGACTTGGTGCATGCACTGTTATGGAGTCTCTGAGTGCATGTATTTTCAATTCTGAGTGCCTTTCTGATCTTCTGTAACCTTTTTCTAACACGAAGAAAAGGATAAGGGATGTTTCTGGAACCTGTAATAGGTACAAAAAGCATTCTCCTGTTTTACACGGAGACACACAGGAATAAGCGACTGTGCATCACAGTTTTGGTCTTTGGATGGAATTTGTTTTTTATGTTCCAACTTTTATTTTGCCAAATGCAAAACAGGAGAAAGCAGAAAAGATTAAATACTTTGTTAATATAACTGGATGCATTCAAGTCGCGGTTGAAAATGAGCAGAATTCTACGAGTTCTCAATTGAAAATGATCTGTTGACTGCATGGGTCAACCATAATATTCATAAACCTGAATAAAATCATTGTTCTGTGCGTTGAAAAGCGTGAAGCGATGAAAAAGATTTTGAGAGTTTTCTGTGGTGTACATAGCTATTTTTTTCCTCTTTGTCTTGACTCGCTTTTGAAGTCTTAATCTCTGTTCTACAGCCTCTCTCTCTAATGTTGGGGGTGTCGTTCATAAATCTGACCTGATGAAAAGCCTTTGGAGTCAAGAATTGTCAACAAAGAAAGCATGACATACGCAACTATCTCTGTTTCCTCTTTGCATACTAAATTGTTAAGCCGTGAAGGAGGAGCACTTTGCTGCCACAACACTGCTCTCTGCTGGTAAATGAACTCCTTGTGTTGGACTGACCTTTGAACATTTGCAGGCTAGAATAAGGAGAGATTAAGGAGTCGAGGTTGTATTTGTTCAAGAAAACGGCTTAAAGCTGCAAAAGAGGTACGATTTCCGGGCAGAAAAAGCAAAAACCTCCTGAAATCATTCCAGTCCTTCAACTCTTCATTGTTAACCTGTTATTAAAAATGCATATTATTCACATTTGCATATGTATGCACTGAGAGCAATCAATCAAACCAGTGTCATTAACGTCTTTTTTCTCTGTAGCTCAGAAATGCAGTACATCAGACATGCACTGTAGAACATAGGCAAATGTGTTGTCCTCATTTACAGATTATCCACATTGTGACTTGAAGATTTAAAGGCTGCATAGCAGTGGCAGTTTTACTAATGACTCGTAGGCTCTCCAGCTGCAGGGGCCTCCAAGACATTTGGAGTAATATCACTTTGTTCAGATGCTACGGTTGTATGTATGAGCTCTACACCAGCACCTTGTCAGAAGCTAAGAATTTCCTGCAGAACCCCTGGAGGTGACCACCCACCTCGTTTTAGCCTTGTTAAAGAACCAAAGGGAAATCATATTTCAAGATGATACCCTTTCTCTTCATATATACTATGCTTATTACTGCATCCAAGAAAGATCAAAGCTACCTAAACTACCCTCAGAGCTTGCAGCCCACTGAAGATTTTTCACAGTACTAGAATAACGAGGTGAAGACTGCTTCCACTTTTATCTCCACCTTGCTTACCAAGTGAGTCATATTTGTCAGAAGTGAATCTTTTTGGCCAGAAGTGCCATGCTCTTCTTAGAAATGCACCGAGGGAAGAGTTGAAAAAGGGGGGGGGGATTTTTCAAGCAGGCAAACACATTCAGTGTCATTATTTTTTTCTATTCCAATGAAAGGTTGAAACGGTATATTTCCCCACCGCCTGGTATTGATTTGCGTATAAGCATCACCCCAAGTTTCCATCAATAATCAAACATGACCAGTATCAAGTGGTGACTGAGGAAGCAGAGTAACCTGGGGACTTTCCCCCTTTCTGTCTACCCTGAAACAGCTGTTTGAGCTCTAATTAAAGGGAAGTAGCAGGTGTCACCTGAGCCCCAACTGCAGGAGCACACCTGGTTGCATTAATTTGATCCAAAGTGGTTTTGACGGACTGTCTGCACTCTAGCGTCCCACAGAAAGCCAGTGGAACTGAGCACCTATTTGGAGCATGTGGGCAAGAGCGCTTCGCTAACACTGCTTTGTGGAGGTATGCCAAGCTGGCAAGCCCATGTCTTCGCAGTGACCCAGGGGACGGCTCTGTCATCCCTGCCTCTGACTTACCAGGAACATCTGTAAGTGAGCAGCCCTGCAACGCTGACCTGTAGTCACACTGAGCTGACGGCCGGGTGTGCCAGAGATAATTGTCTGTGGAAACCTCCCCGAGGCTGTAAAGGCAGCTTGTTTCAGATCTCCTGATGATTTCACAGGACATTTAACTTTACACCTCTCATTTGTTACCTCTCCAGGGCATTTCCAAATATCCATTACCAGGTTTCCAAGGAATGTAGCAACCCTTAACCTCTGCTAGCTTTTATGTATGCATAAATTGCCTTGGGGATAAATGTGACACTGAATTTGGTAGTTGTGACATGATGTGTTTTCCTGTGCAAGGTTAAGCAAACAGGTGACCTCTAAAACTGAGCAGTGACAAAAAAAATACTCATTGTGAAATTACAAATGCAATATTGTGTGATTTCTCTGACACTTGAATTGCCTGATGAAATTTACATGACCTCAGAATGAAGCTGCAGCGCTTCAAATGGGTACTGCCTCAGGTCATGCTGCACTCTCTGTGGCAACAATTTCTTTGTGCCATGACAATACATTAATTTCATGAGTCAACAGGCTACGACTGGCAGTTTGTGTCAAGCTAAACAGTGTTTAATTGGATTCTGATCCATGGCAACACCACCGGAGGCTTGTTTCAATCTTCCTTTTTTTTTTCAGCAGCACCTGGAGCGTAATGGTGGTGATTACATCCCTCCTGTGGTGCCTCGGTGGTTCTACCCTCACGGCCTCTGGGAATATGCTGCTGACAGTCACGGTCCATGCTGCCCTGCTGCCCTGTTTGACTGCTGGCAAACCCTGAGCTGCTGCTGCTGAGATTTTTTGTTGTACCACTGCTGAGACAAGCCCAGGTTCAAAGGGAATTATGATAATACAAACCAAATTAATTGTTTACTGCACAAACCCGGGCACAGCTGAGATTCCAAACAATGTATCAGGAAAGCCTCCTACTTGCAGAGGCATAAAATTAAAACTGTTTACTTGGAAAGAAATTGAATTAAATAAAGCTACTTGGAGAGCACTTTTATGAAATGAAATCATTCAACTTGACCAAAAGAGGAAACGGATATAGAGTACGTGTATTATTATTACGTTATTATATTAGATAATATAATATAAATCTGGTGGTAATGTAATTCAGAAAAATTTAGGTGCTGAAATATGTTATAAGGGACTAAGAACACTATAAAATAATTTAACTTTTTAGGAAAAGTGGATTAACTTTAAAAAAAAAAACAAAAAAAAACTGAAGTGTCAGAAACAGTTGTTTACAAATCAGTCTTACCAAAAGGATCTGGAGCTTTAGATCACATTGTCGTTTTCCTTGGTAAATCCTGTATCTTCATCTGCAAATGAAGATCATATAAGATGACTTGAACCTCAACAGAGCTCCTGCAGTCTTTCTAAAATGATTTGACTTATCAGTTGTTTCTTGAAAAGAAGACTACAAATCCAAGGAAACTGCAAGCCGAGAACTGCCCACAGGGTTGTTGTTGAATTGGTTCAGACTCTGTTGTGCTCTGAGGAGTTGTTTTTGTTTTGCATCTGTGTGATTGGTTCATGTCGCTCTGGGCATTATGAAAGGTTGTGCATAAGTTAAACGCATCCTCTAGGAAGCTCAAATGAATAAATGGATGTGTCCTGTTGTGGTTCAGGTTGCTAGTCTTACCGATACAATGATTATGTCATTTTAATGCTTCCAGATTCAGCAACCAAAAAATGTGTTAAAAAAATAAAACTAAATAGTTAATAGCACATTTTCTATGGTTTACGCTTTACTAACGGTGGTATATTCCCCTGCTTAAAAGAGCCACTGCCATTGGGGGATGTTGTTGCCATGGAGAGCATGCTTGGTCTTCAAAGACGTTAAGTTAGGTGGCGCTACCAGATGTCTCCTTTATATGGAACTGCACAAATATATGGAGACACTGTATATCATTTTGGGCAGCTTTGAAGGGAATTCACTTTTCTAAAATCTGGATTTTACCCAAACCACGTGAAGAAAACAGGGAAGGCATTTAACTGTAGTCAGATTCAGGTTACCGTGTGTTTTGATGCCAATGCTGGAACAGAGAAAGCCACTGATCAATCTGGAAGCATCAAAATGACATAATCATTGTATTGGTAAGACTAGCAACTTGAATCACAACAGGACACATCCATTTATTCATTTGAGCTTCCTAGAGGATGCATTTAACTTATGCACAACCTTTCATAATGGGAAATATAGTTTTTGTTATAGTTTTTTGTTTTCTGTTTTGCATAAGGGGAGATATATTGCAATGTGCAGTGTGTGTGTGATAATTGGTTAAAAAATGCTGAAACAGGCGTGCAAATCTTTTTGCTACAGGATTATTAAGACTATCACACGATGCCATGACAACACACTTGAGTTGCCTTTTGTGCTTTTTGGAGTGAAGGTGTTGTACAAGTTGTTTCAAATAAAATATATGTTTCCTTAACGTGCTAAATGACAATGTGACCTGCATAGTTATTATTTATTTTGTTTTAATTTTTTAAAGTTAAATTGCTAAGATGTTCCACATTGTCCACACAAACAGTCTTTGCCCTAAATTTAATTGTTAGGATGAGCAACATGCTGTTGGTTTTACTGACATGTATGTGTTAGATTACATATCGGTGGACTCACTAGCTGAAATCAAGAAATCTTTTCAAATCAGGTGTAAAAAAAATATTTTGAAATTAAATTCCAAGATATTTTCTGAATGGCACGCTCTAACTAGGCCCTGGGAGGAACAGAGTCATGGGCCTTTCCTTCTACATAAAGAAGAGAAAGCTTGCTGACCCCTGTCGATGAAGTGTTGGAAGGACGACGTGCACATGAAGTCAGTGCTGTGAGCACAGGGACGAACAACAGTGCTGGGCCTCTGACCTTCAGCCCTGTGCTGTCTTACAACCAGAGTCAGACACATCTGAATAATACATCGACCTCTCCTGCTGGGACAACCCTCACTGCTCACACAAGCAGAGGTTCAGAAACACATCATTCACATCCACAGTGTAAGGTTTGTGTCCCTCGACATCCTACACAATAGTGAGCAGAGCTGAGGTTTGGTCCAATATTTATTGCCTATAGGAACTTATCCGATTGAGTGGCTTTTTTTTTTTAAATCTTCGATGCTTGTTGGCATATTACTTTATTTTTTTAAACCTTTAACATTATTACAAAAGGTCATTGTTTTAGGCAATTGTGCACAAGTATCTTGTCAAGCACTCAAATACTGATTTTCTTTATTCTTTTAAATTTGTAATTACCTGTTTTTGCAATTAGTCCTTTTAATTTTAATTTTAATTTTTTTGGGAAAAGCTTAAAAAGCATAAAAGAACACAAAGCCTTTTTTGGCTGTCACAGTAATTTCTCACCTCCATGCAGGAGGTGAACAAAAGCTCGAGCAATGAGGATTCTGCTGTTTACACTGTGAGAATGAATAGAAACATCTGAAACATTTTAAAATCCCCCGTGATTCCTGGAAAGCCACGCTGTCTCTCTCTTGTTTCCATCTGCTTTACATACAAGAGCGGCTGTGCAGTTTGCACTGAGAGAATATTTGAATTTCATAGAGTGTTTGACATTTGATAATAGTGCACTGTGTTTATAGATTCTACACTTCCCTGCCGAAGGTTTCCTATCATGCTTGTTCAGGCTACATACCCCCTAAAAAAGCAATATAACTGCCCTGCCCCTCCAAATATCTCTGTGTGACATCAAAAAGACAAATCCAATTATGGTTTCACTTGAGCTGATAAATATCAATCATCCTTCTTGGAATATCTGTGTTTACATAAATCGTTTCGAGCAGTGGGAGCAATTAAAAGGGAGGAAAAACAAATAGTTGTGTGCTGTCATTTAATGTGACAAAAGAGCTGGGGTCTCACTGCAAGACAGTCTATTGACTGGACTCTGTCATTTCACCTGTTAAGCCAAATTTATAATTGTATGTAAATGAGGTGGTGCTGTCACCAGAGCGCTGTTTCATTTTAACTGAGCTTCAGAGCATCTGGTTAATCATCTAAAAAGACAGAAATGAGACAGACACAGGTTTTAAATAGCCAGTAGTCTGAGAGGTTGTGAGCAAAAATGTGTGTGTAGGAGTAGGATATGCGTGGGAGTGTGTATGCTTGGCAGGAAACTGGCAGCACATGACAAACAAACAGGGGTGTGCAGTGCGCCAGCTTGACTTGGAGAAGGGGAGGGTGGGGGGGTCGCAAAGTCCAAGGACTTAGCAAAGTACCATTTAATTCAATGCCATCCTGCCTTTGCAGTGGGACTGTAACCTCACGGGTTAGAGGAAGTGCAGATGCTGCCACCATCTACTGGACCACAAAGGGAATCCCAGTTTCTGCCTTTTGAGAAGGAAAAGAAAAGGCTTAAGTTCTTGAAAATAAATAAACCATAAAAGCAATATTTTGTCATTAATAATTTGATGGGATCAGTTTTTATATACAGCTTTTAATATCTACACTGCAGCGTGGAACCAATATGTTTAGCTATTCGAGTTTCCTCCCGGTGTGTTTTTGTTGTGCCACAGGCGTCAGAGCAGCGCACGCGCGTGTGTGTGGAGTTGTTCCGTAATTTCACAGATATTATCGGATTATTGGTGTAAATGGCTTAGTAAAAGGTAAATGTGGCATTTTAGGGATTTAATTTGAACTTAAATTAAGTCTCCGTGTTTACGAGTCATCGTGAAACATTGCCGCCAAAACGTTTTTCACAAGTGTGCAAAATTCACAGACTGCTAGTAACAGGAAAGAGACGAAGAATGACAGAAGGAAGAAAGGGATAAATATGGAAAACTAAATATTTTCATGAGGTCTGGTCCTCTATTTCTGTGTCCATAAACCTGTTTCAGGTATTAAGTGCGTTGCGTCATAGCTTTAAATGGGAAATTCCCGGCAAGCTTTAGTAGCAAAAAATAGGAACATTTATATTTATAGGAAAATATATATCTCTCTGTGTGTATGTGTAAGTAGCCACGTTTTAAAGCTACAGCCTTGCGTTCATGTTACATCTTTGTTTCTTGTGAGATTTTGGGATAAAATTGAGCATAGAGTGAATTGCACTGCGTGAGTCTAATCTCCGAGGCTTTAACGAAAAATATAATTGGCTTTCTCCCGCTGCTGCATAAAGAAAAAAAATGAATGAGATAAAGTTCACTCTTTGCTCATACTTTGATGACTTCCATAATGAAATCTCACTGAAGGGACTGTAATTCCCCAAATATCCTAAGTTGTTGGGGTTTCCATTGGATTTTTGGGTTTGCTGCACAGCCCATGTGACTGTGTAAAAATCAGTTGGAGTGCACTCCAGGGTCGTGGATGGCTTAGGCATGTGGCATATCAAATGCTTTCTTTGTTTAGTCCAGTCTGCCTCTGAGTTCACAGGGCTGCGTTTCTGTACTAAAATGAATCAGGCCCTCGGAGTTGGCTGCCTCCTGCTTTGGCATCATCTCCAGCAACACAGACCATCCAAACGCTGATGGAGTCACATGGAGGCGGAGTTGGCGGCTCCAGCAACAATGCGGCAAAAGTGTTGTTTTCATGCATGTGTCTCGCCCCCCCGGTTCTGGCTCAGGATGCCCTCACCTGTGTTCTGTTGTTGCCAGTTTAGTAATTAGTTGTATACATCTGTTTCACAGCACCAAAGAGGCTGAACAAGCGTACTGTGTATTTGTGCGACAATGGCAGGCTGTTTTAACAGTTGGTGGGCTCAATAACCAGCTAAATACATAAGGAGTCATTAAATTACATCCCTCCCCTTTAAAAAAAGAAGAGTCAGTGAATTGGTGAAAGTGAGCCTAAATCTGAGCAAATTTAACTTCTAAGTGCTTCATTATAAAAACTTGAGTTGACACTTCACTGTTAACCCTGACTCACTTTCATTGTTCATTTCACAGTAAAAGTAACGACCTTCTTGTCAATGGCATCGCTGTGGTCAAAAATCTCTCCAGTACTGCCTGCTAATGAAGACCAGTTTCCACTGAAATTCAGTGACAAAGTGGAGCTGAGTGTGGTGGAAATGCTGCAACAGTCCAGGAAGCAGTTGTACGGAGACATCACAAGTTCCAGCCGGTTGCTTAATGCTCAGATTATTTTGGACATTTCATGGGAGAAGCTCAACACCGGAACATGGCGGCATGTGGACAAGGAGTGGAGGCGCGTTTACTCATATGGCTGCCTCTTCAAAGTGGCGGCACTGTGTTGTGAAAGTCCTTCCGAAGACAAGATCCTGGAGGCTGTTCGGACTTGTGACATGGGTCTAATCATGGGCGCGGCCATCATGGGTGATATACTTCAGGTTATTGTTCGGATTCTGCAAAGTCACATAAGGACATTGAGCTCTACTAAAGAAGAGGATGAGAGTGAACATGCTGAGGTCAAGGTCAGCGATTTTTTTTTTCTTTCATCTGAAATGCACAATTTTCTGTCAGTCCTTTAGTTTATTTAGTAATTACTAACTGATAGTTCTACTTGTGAGAAAACATTCTTGTACATTTCATTCAACCTGATTCAGAGTTCGAACTAATAGTGACTGATGGGGACATTTCAGAGTAAATCTTCTGGACGCTTGGAAAAGAAATTCCTCTGTGACCTTCATTTTGTTGCACTCCATCAGATGTCACTGAAGATTAAGTGCAGCAACTTTTCAAATGTCAGGTCACTTTGTTTAGACACCATCTAAATAGAGATGGAGAGTTTAGTGCAGGGCTGGCAGGATTTTTCGTGCTTTTTTTCCCCTTTTAAAAGCTATCATCTTAAAAAAGCTGTTGAAATAGTCTACCCATCTGTCACGAGCTGCACAGTGGGGAATGGGGCTGCAACTAACAAGTATTTAGAAATGTTGTCTTTAATTTGTTCTTGGTTAATCAGGGCAAGGAAATGGTAGAAAGTAGCACCACATTTCCCAGAAGCTTAAAGTCATACTATGATTAAATTGCCTGCCACACTTACAGTACAAAAGAACACTGAAATCAGTATAAGCTGGAACCCAGAGAAGACTTAATTGATAGTTGTTTACTCACATATGTGAGATATAATCAAGGACTTGTTTTTCTTATCGTTTTCCTCTAAAGGTTGAATTGATTTTTTTTTTTTTTTTTCATTTTGAAATCATTTCCAGAGAATAAAGATTGAAAGCCCGCTTGTCTCTGCAATCAAAGAAGAGTCGGCGGTTCTCAGGATAAAGTGTCCTTCACTGGAAAGTTTCAAAACAAACTTCCTGCTCCCCCTCAAACCGGTGATTTTAGAAGGAATCATCGACCATTGGCCTGCTTTCAACAAACACCCCTGGAGGTTTGTTTGTACAGAATGTATTGTTGTTCAGTTCATGATTGCTATTTGTATTAATTAATTGGCTATTATCAATCATTGTGGTTTGCATATTTTTGTCCGGATGACACCAGCCAGCTGTTTCCCCCAACTATGAACCAATTTACTCTCATTAGTATGCTAATCTCAATCATGCACTGAAAAGGTTAAAGTCGATTTGTAAACCACTCTCAAAATTGTACATTCTGTCTGTGACAATAAGCTTCACAGTATTACCATGTTTGCGCTCCTCCACCTTGGTTAAATGCAGCACTTACATCCAGTCCAGCCTTGTAATCAGACTATTTTACACTTGCGGCAGCAGCAGAGTGCACTTATCAAGCTGAGAGGACAGAAAACCTGAAGGACTTTGGTACAGAGAGGCAGCTGACATGTAGTATGCAGTGTGTATCACTTTGATATCTATCTGTCATTTCCTTAACTATGTGAACAAATAGGGACAACAGGTCTGTTTACTCATCTCTGCATATGTGATTCCTGACTCTCAAGTCTGACACCAGCGTCTGATATAACTTTCTTTCAATTTAATAATATCCTTCACTGTCCTCCCTCTCATTGCTCACTCCTGACAGCAGCCTATTCACTCTGGCATCTGACATACAGCTTCTGGCACCTCAGTCACATCCTGACGTGCTTATATATAAGATGTTTTGAAGCATCGCTTGAAACCAGGATCGCCACATTTATGTGTGACTCACTCAAGTAACTGTCTCCCTCTTGCAAAGCATAGAATACCTGAGGTCTGTGGCCGGCTGCCGGACTGTTCCTGTTGAGGTGGGATCCAGGTACACTGATGAGGATTGGTCACAAACGCTGCTCACGGTCAATGAATTCATTGATAGATATGTTTTGAATAAAGTAAGTGCATCTTGAGCAAGTCTTTAAATCACATTATTTATATCAGTGGTCCCCAACCTTTTTTGCGCCACAGACCGGTTTAATGTCAGACAATATTTTCATGGACCGGCTTTAAGGTGTCGCGGCTAAATGCAACAAAATAAAATGATACAACCAAGACAAAAACTGCAGTATTTTGTAAATATAACACTAAACGCAAATTCACTGTGTAATTGTGTAACTTTATTAGCAGCGTCCTCCTGAAATGCGCCAACAACATTGAGAGTAACACGCTCCCCTCTGCCCCTTAATGCTCTCTGGTCGCTATGGTAACACGTAAATATTTCTTTCAAAATAAGACACACAACTACAACACAGGAAAAAGACCCAGGGAAACAGAGTAAACAATAAGAACCCTGGAAACCATAAATTTCACACCCAAGACGCAACCCTCGCAGCCCGGTACCGGTCTGTGGCCCGGAGGTGGGGGACTGCCGATTTATGTGAATGAGAGAAAGAGAAGACCTTGGGATTTCTAACATGATATCTGGGCTTTTGTTGTTTGTTTTGTGTATCAACATTGAACAGGATGGAGTGAAAGCTTTGGGTTATTTGGCTCAGCACCAGCTTTTTGACCAGGTAGAGTTCAGATTTTTAGTTTTGAAACACCAAAATAAAAGTGAATAATTTTGTCAGTTTAACACTTACTTCTTTAAAAATGACATTTTCAGCACTATAAAGAACGGGATTCTTTTTCTAGCTGTCATACTAACACAAGATTGCTTTTAACATTAGTGGTATTTTTTAGCAGTAATTTCAACATCAGGGCTGGATAATTAAGATCAATTTTTTGGACTCTATGATTAGATTAGAAGGATCACAGCCACAGAGTCACCATTTAGACCGATTTTCACACAGCATCTATATTTTTTTACATTTCTTGGGGATTTTATAGTGCCATGTTTCTAAATGAAACATTTATTTTTGATGTGCAAAAGCTTTGATTTCTTTATATATCACTTGGAAAATACAAAGTCTGTGCAGTGATTTGTTGAAACATCTGCAAACATACATGGGAATACAAGGTAAAAGGCAAAAACCGAGATTATACAATTCTGATGAGCTTGAAAGTGAATATGTGGCACAGTGTGAACGGTCTTAGGCAAGCTTTCTTGTAATTCCTTTAAGTAGTCTTCATGAACAGTTCTCCAGGCTTCTTAAGGACGTTCAAGGCTCTTCTTTGGATGTCGGCTGCCTTTTGTTTAATTCCCTGTTAGGATGATCCTACACTGTTTCAGTAATATTGAGGTCCAGGCTTTGGGGAGGCCAATCTGTGACTGATATTTATCAGGCTGATAAATATCTCTGGGCTGTAATGAGACTGAAAATTCCAATAAATAAACAGACTGTTTGCAGACATTCGGGTGACTCTCTGAGGCTGTACGGGAGCTCATCAGTAATAGTTAAGTAAAAACCAACCTTATGGCAGAATATCTGTGCCAGTTTTCATGGAAATCCATCAAGTATTTATGAATATTTTTCAGTTGGAAAACTATGGTGGATATACTGACAAAAAGAAGTCATGCATTTTTTTTAGTTTGCATGGCAGAAGGTGGAAAAATAATTAGCAATTCTTTTTACTTGCCAGGAAATGTTGGCAAAGTTCTCATGAGAAAAAAAGATACTATTTAGTAAGTAAAATTAGTCTTAAATGCCCTATTACTGTTTGATTATACCTTAGATACCAGAGCTCAAGGATGATATCCGCCTCCCTGATTATTGCTGTCTTGGTGAAGGCGATGAAGAGGATATTACTGTGAATGCGTGGTTTGGTCCCGGGGGTACAGTCTCTCCTCTTCACCAAGATCCTCAACAGAACTTTCTGGCGCAGGTGCTGTTAACTGTAATGCTTTATGAATTAAATTAATGTCAAAGGTTGATCATGTGATAACAGTTTCCTTACCACATGGGATTCCTTCTGTATATACAGGTAGTGGGAAGCAAATACATTCGCCTATATTCCCCCGAGGACACAGGCAAGCTGTACCCTCATCAATCACAGCTGCTTCACAATACCAGTCAGGTAGGATTGACAGTCCATGGAGATAGCACATGTCGGACGTGCAAATGTATGCAGTATTTCCAATTTCTGACTTCTTCCGTCTAGGTGCAGGTGGAAAATCCAGATGCCGAGCGCTTCCCGGAGTTTGCCAGAGCTCCGTATCTCGAATGCGTGTTACAGCCTGGAGATGTTCTTTTCATCCCTGTCCGACACTGGCACTACGTCCGCTCCTTAGAGCTCAGCTTCTCTGTCAGCTTCTGGTGGTCGTGATTGCAGTTTCCAAATAAAAAACCATATAGCATGTGTGTAATGAAACTAGTTCAGCCTGATTTCTCCTGCTGTTGAAGAAGGTCACTGGAGAGCTTTTAACTAATGTGAGGCTAATAAAAGTATTAGGACGACCTCTGATTACAAAAACCTTTGATCCATGAACTATGCACACACATTGCTCAATGATTACTTTAATTGTGCTGCTGATGATTGCAACATCTATTATGTGGAAAGCGACCGGCAGCCACAGAAAACAACAAATGAGCAGTTAAAAGTGTTTCTGCTCATTTCATTCTGCATATAATTTACAGAGGGTTGTTAGTCATCTAATTTGATAGGGTATGTTTCTCTTTTCAAATTGGCTTATTTAATTGTGTTCTCAACCTTATTCCCACAAATATTCTCAGATGTGTGATTTCCATAATTCATGGAAATGAGGCAAGTCTTCAAATTTAATAACCAAGTGAGCTACAGGTACAGAAATGTGGTAATAAACACGGCTCTCTGGTTAAACTGACAGCCTGAGCTAATCAAGCAGGTCACAGATGAAAATTAATAAATTAAATGAATTAATCCCCTGGGCATACACAGACTTTGAAATTAAAACCATCTCATTGGTAAAGTACTTTGACAGCACAACTCTTGTTTGGCACCAGAAACGCAAAACCTGACAACAAAGGGAGCCGCGGATTTCAGACCTCTGACAAGCCACAGTCGTGTATCCTGTAGGTCCTGTTCAGTCAAGCCTGGTTATTACAACTATGATGTGAGGAAGTGACAAAATTAAGCAGATCTGCCCTAATGTGCGTGTTTGATCTGGATTGAGTCAGAAGTAGCGGCGTTTTGGGAAATCAAGGCAGTGTCAGACAGGTGAACTTGAAGAGTTGTGGGGAATGCTTTGATAAAGCGCTGTAGCTCAAGGAAAGGATATATAATAGACACTTTTTCCTTCAGTTTAAGAGGGTAAAAATACAAAGGAATTGTAGTTCAAAACAACAAAGTGGCCTCAACAAGCTAAAATATTTTTCTGAAAACACAAGCTATATACTGTCTGACTCCGAAAGTGGTTTTGCCAAAAAAAAAAGCATAAACACTCATGTGAAACATTCCTTTGAACATGGTGGCTTGTGGGCATTCATTTATGCACAGCTCTCTTGAGGTCCCCCCACAGCATTTCGATCAAGTTGAAGCCTGAACTTTAACTGGGTCATTGCAACACCGTGATTCTTTTCTTTTGTTGTAGATTTCCTCCTGTGCGTAGGATCATTGTCCTGTTACATGACCCAGTTTTGGCTGAGCTTTAGCTGTCAGACAAATGGCTTCACATTTGCCTCTAGAATACTTCAGCCTACAGAGGAATTCGTGGATGAATCGATGACTGCAAAGTGCCCAGGTACTGTGGCTGCAAAACAAGCCCAAATCCTCACCCCTACACCACCACGTTTGACAGTTAGTCTGAGCTGTTTGTGCAGATGTGCTGTCTTTGGGTTTTCAAACCTTTCAAACAAGCCACATTTGTTCAGCCTTCTTCTAATTGTACTGTTGTGAACTTTAAAATTCAACATAACTGAGCCCTTTAGAGTCTGAGATGTAGCTCTGGGATTTTTTTTGCAGATTCCCTGAGCATTGCACAATCTGACCTTGGGGTAGATTTGCTGGGATGTCCACTCCTGGGAATATTGTAGCATTGTTAACACACACCAAACTTAAAATGTCTGTCTCTGGGTCAATTAAATTCTCCCAACCTACACTGCAGTATTGCAATGTTGGTAAAACCAAGCAAAAGTAGTTTTAATATTTAAAAATATGCAAGTTTAGCTATGAGGCCTCTTTCCCTTTTTTGTTTCTGTAGATAAGGTGGCATAATAAATAATGCCCCCTGCATTAAAGATGCCAGTGTTTGGCCTGGTTTCTGCAAATTTCAGGTAATAGACCTATCCAAAGTTGGTTACTTTCCTCACAAGCTTATCTCTCCAAACTTAATAATATGAACCCTGCCAGGATTTAATTCTGTAAGTAAATGCCGTACACTTCACTTAGCCCTTCAGTGCTTTGTTGTTGTCAAGTAAGTGGCACAATTGACTTAAGATCACACAAAACTGCTTACTCTCATTATAATGTAATCAATACTCAATTACCAGTGAAATAATGTGGGACCTCTGGGCCTGTAACCCTTAAACTTAGACCTCGCTTTCGCCTTCTTTTTGATTAATGGCAATTGATTTTCAAATAAATCTGGCAAATCAGGATTAGATCCATTCGATTTACAGTAGGCAATAGACAAGTTTTAGTGAGAAAATGCTGAAACCCCAATAAATCTGAAACACAGATTTGGAAAAAGCTCAAGATTATTTCTGTACAGATATGTAATATAAGTAGCTCAATAATGCCACATTGTTTTAAGAGCCAGAATTTGTGAATTGGAATGAAGAATGAAAGAAAACAACCCAAAAATTAAAGTGCAGGCTCTCAACTTGTTTACAGGTCACATGTAATTTAATTAATACACATGAGCACATTAATGTTTATCTACAGATCAAACCTTTTGTCAGCTGTTACCACTTGCCTTGACTCTAACATTTGCACCGCTGACTTAAATGATGATTTATAATAATCATGTAGACCACAACACAGTCTATACTTGAGCCCCCCCAGTGTTTTAAAATTTATTCAGCAAAATTGGTGAAAACATTACATTAATATGCAAGAATGTAAAAAAAAATGAAGTGATTATCAAGCATTAATTAGTGTCATCTATTCTTGTCATTATAAACAGCACTAAACATCCTGCAGTAACGCTTTAGATTCATAAATTAACTTCAACAATGGCACCGTTATTACGAACATGAGCTTCCAAAGCAATGCAAAGCAGATGATAAGGTAAGTTATTAAAATTCCATATTAAGACCACGTGCAGTACAACAGAGTAATAGAAAAATAACTTTAAAGATGTCCGATGACCACTTTGTAGAGTGAGAGGAAAAAAGGATTGTGCAAAGTACAGTGTAGACTTGTAAGGCAGCTTGGTTTCAGCTATGGCATCAATTCAAACTCTCGTTAGTGTCGATGCTATGTGAATCTGCATGACCCTCGGTGCTTCATTATAGAAAGAGATTTTTAAAAAGCGCTTCATGAAATGAGATTTTTTTAAATTACAGGATTTCTGATGGCCTCATTTTATCCTGAAAATGAGTTTCAGAAAGCCATTAATGCTGAGATGAATCCTAAAATTCCTGTATATCTACAGAGAAGTTCTGCATCCTCTCCACCACGAAGAAGCAAAGTGTTCCAGTGAAGCCCAGGATGACCATCAGCAGGAGCTGCCACATCAGCATGATGTAACCGCTGTAGAAGAACGCAGCTGCTGCACAGACAGACTAACAAGGGACAGACAGATTTAATGTTGTTGATTAATATGATAAAGTGCTTTTACAAATCTAATAAACTAAGTTGCACAAATTATTACACAAAAATATTACGTTTTCCAGCTTCACCAATCACCCCCTCAAAGTCATATCCTTGAGTAGCACAGCACAACTTCTGTAATGTCTGCTATTTTCAGATCATTGCCATTCTAAACAATCCAAACAATGACCCTTCAACTTAAGCTTTATTTAGGAGTAGTGGAAAAAGCCACAGTGAGCAAAATGTGGCCAGATAATGGTGAAGTGGCCAAAAGGGTTCCTGTATTTTCAATTTGCTGTCTGCCAGTGCATGATATTACAGGCAAACCACACCATTCAGTTCATTTTCACATGATGCTCTCCCTCATACACCACAGGATATTATACTGTCGTAGAAATCCTCATAAACAGTCTGAACCTAAATCAACCATAAACATGCTCCTGAGCTGACCCAATGCTCCGTCTTAAAGTTTGGATTCTGCATGCGTTCCACTGTCAGTTTGGGTTGGGGTTTATATCCTGATCCCCATAAAAGTCTGAATGTTTCTCAAGTGGAAATGCACATGTGGGAGAGGTGTGGCCTACAGAGAGCATGAAAAACAGCACCAGCACTGGTAGCAGTGCAGCGCTGAAGATGGCGTTGAAGAAGAGATGAGATGTGTTTAAATCACACGTGGTTTTCATTTTTCTGGGCAGAATCAGAGAGCTTTAAAAGACACTAAACATACTATTACTTTCAAACTCATGAACCCCACTTTCAGATTTACTGTTAACAATTTCCCAGTAACAGCAAAATCTGAGCTGGACTTCAACTAGGTGGCACAACCATGTCAAGATTTCTCAGTTTGTTTCTGTTCATTGCATTGTGGTGTATTTTCCACGCCTTGACAAAATCAAAAAGATTTTTTTTGAATAGTTATAAAGCATACATTAATTTCTAGAGCTTAATTTTCAATTCAAAAAAAAAAAAAAAGGAAGAAGGTATGATATCCAGCATATCTGCCTTTTTTCTTTGTACTGTGACTTCAGGTGAATTTATTTCACTTGGAAGGAACACATTTTGCAGCAGCTTTGGTCCGCTCTGCTAACAACGTCTGAGAACTGGCAACTCAGGATTACCTGGATGAATTTAAAAATGGCGAAAGCCGCCATGCTTTCTTCAGCATAAACATGGCCTAATATGCTGTAGAGCTGTGTGTTGAAACAGCTGTCCCCGAGTCCAAGCAAAAAGCTGCACAGCAGGGCAATGGATACACTAAGAAAGAAAAAGAAGAAATAAAATCAAAGCATAATCTCAAACAGTATTTTCTTATATGCTAAATTATCATAAAAACTGGATACCTTGGAGTTAGATATGGCTTCTTTAGGGACGTGGTTTCAAAAACAATGGGGGCATCATCAGGGATGTTAAGAAAGATCAAATAGAAAGCAACAAAATGGGCAACCATTCCCAGAAACACCACAGAAGTTCGTCTGAAGCGGCTGTTCTTGCACAACAATCCAAACAAACCCCCACCTGATGGAAAAGGGCATATTCTGCATAAATCAATCAATCTGCACGGCCTTGAATGACTTTAAATAACTTTGCTAAGAGCAGAAAGTGAACGTACCTACTATTTCTCCAATGCCTACAACAATCCCTGAGATCCCAATCAAGCCTTTAGCTGCTTCTGCAAACTGTGCAGTTGCTCCGATACACGTCCCATACACTCCACTGTAAAAAGATAGCTCAAGGCCTGGAGAACAGGAAGTGCATGCTGTAGCTGCAGGCATTTTTACTGGAGGCTAAAATATTTAATATGCAAAAGCATTTGACTTACCGCTGTACGCCATGCAAGGACTCAGAAGAAGGGTAGTTTTAGTCTTCAGCAGTCGTAGGATGGTTTCTAAAAGGGAGAGTTACAACACAATGATTTAAAATGCTAATAAATGCCGTTCTTCCACTAATACAATCTCCTTTAGCTCGGTATTGAGCTGAGAATTTAACACAGTCCAATGCAGAAAGAAAATATTCTGTCATAATAAGCCATATATAAATGCTCATTTAAAAAAAACAGCCAAGAGAGACTTGGCTGTTAGAAAAATTCAGATTTTAAAAGAGGAAATCCCACTAGGCTTGTTTATATATGCCTGGATGGCCCTTCTTGACATGAATCAGCTTGCATCTTTGATAAAAGCTGATACCTTTAAGGCAGGTGTGCACGAGTCTAAATGCACACAGAGATACACGCGAGACAAGGTGCAATCTGATCATCCAAACAACTTGAGGCTGCACTGAAGGCAGGTGCAAGTGCAGCAGCAGAGTTTCCAGTTGACAAACAGATAGAATCTGAAATAAACTAACGCATAGGCAGATTCTATGTACTCTGTTGTAATGCTAGAAGATTTTTATCCATATGAAAGCGATTTTCGCCTTCAAGAAAAACAAAACCGCCTGTGAGTGCCTGCTAGTTTCACAAAAAGAGCAATGAAAAGCAATGCAAATAACAGAGAGGGAAAGGGAAAATAAATACTTCGGTAGGAACTTACATTCCTTTTGAATGCTCAGTATATCAGATGATACCCATCTACAGTGCAGGGGGGGGGGGGGGGGGGGGGACAGTGAATAGCTGTACAGGCAGGAATTTCAACTCTTTGGTTCAATATTGGCTGATTGCCAGGAAATCTGGATGTACCCCTTAGGATTTAAAAAAACAAACAAACAAAAAACTGATATATGTTCCTTCGTACAAACAGGAAGAGAGAACTACAGTGTTGGAATTTAATGACTTTGAAATGTCACTGCAGTTATCCTTACAAATATACACTCAGCGGCTACTTTATTAAGTCACCTGTTTGTGTACTCATTAACGCAAATATCTAATCAGCCCTTGGTGCATAAATATGTAGACATGGTCAAAACTATCCACTGAAGAAGAGTGATTTAAGTGACTTTAAACGTGGCATGGTTATTAGTGCCAGATGGTCTTTTAGAAACTGCTGTTCTACTGGGATCTCTAGCGACAAAGGGAATAGCTTGAAATAGAGAAGGCAAACTGAGAGAGAGAGAGAGAGAGAGAGAGAGAGAGAGAGAGAGAGAGAGAGAGAGAGAGAGAGAGAGAGAGAGAGAGAGAGAGAGAGAGAGAGAGAGAGAGAGAGAGAGAGAGAGATAGATAGATAGATAGATAGATAGATAGATAGATAGATAGATAGATAGATAGATAGATAGATAGATAGATAGATAGATGTGTGTGTAGAGCTCTTTATTTTCCTGTGAAAGAACATTTATTATCCATGCTGTCTGTCAGGAATATATTCAACAGTGTCACTTTTTCACTCTTCCAGCATGAATAAAACAGATTATAAAAACCTTGAATGAGCTCACAGTATCCATTTAGAGCACATTAGTCTTGTTACTACACAAAGTTCCTTATGTATCCATATATACAGCACATATGGGATTTTCTCAATTACACTTTGCACCAGCATGCATTTACTGCATTCAATATGCACATTTATATGGATGTATAATGAATCCAGTAAATGTATGTAAATGAGCAAGTATCATTTTAGCAAAGCTCGTTAGGTACGCCTCAATGTGGCTTTCCAAAAGTGCAGATAAAACTTACTGAACTCCGATTTAGTATCCTGCATGGCAGTGTTCGCTCTGTGCTTGTACCTAGACAACAACAATTAAATCAATAACAACTTCCACAACACTGAAATTAATCAACAGAGATAAACTGCATACACAGACAATCTCAAACGTCCCTTCAACTAAAGAACAGGTGGAGGAATTTAAAAATCAGACAGTGGAAGGATTGCTCCCGATGGCATTCTTTGTTATTCTGTTGGAATCATTGTTTCGTTCCAGACTTGGCTAATAAACACTAAAACCCATACATGCATCACGCATACCCATAACTGTTTTTCACACACAGCTGCTGCCACAAGAGTGCTGGAAAGAGTATGTTTTGCTAACAAGACTTTTAGTCTCATGGTTTGTTTTTTGCGATGGATGTTTGTGAATGATACATTTATGGAATGTAATTTAATTTTCCCTATGACTTTTATTTGCCTTTGATGCAAGTTTTTTTTTTTTTACAGATTTTTTCCCCCATCTTGTGATTTCAGTCAAACTTTGTTCATAATTCAAGACATTAAAATTTTAATATGCCTTAAAAATGTTGAAGGTTGGGGTCTTTAACTGCTGTCTCTCTCAAAGAGAAATGTTCTGTCTTCTCTTCCCCAAATCCGCCTGATTGCGCCCTACTTAAGTAAAGCGCTGTGATTAGACAAGACTCTGTCAAAATTGCATTGATCTAGAGAAAAGGATCAGTCCATTTTTTGTGAAGGACAAGAGTGATTTATAAGTCTTGTAGAAGAGCAGCAGTAAGTCAAAAAGTGGGTGATTTAAGAAAAAAAAACCTGTTTCGTGGGAGGTCTGAAAACACCTTAAGAAGGTCAACTGGATTAAAAAGGACATTTTTGGCCATGTTAGCCGTTGTGTATCCTATCCGAGCAGTAGTTCAGACACTTTATGTATTCTGAGTCATTCTGTGGGTCTGCAGTGAAAAATGTGTAATTATCTAAAGGATATTCATTTACATCGTGCGAGTTGAGAGCAGTGACTGCCCTTCCTCTTCAGAGAGCATCTCCTCTTCATGATGGCTCTTTCTCAACACCAGGAAGCTAAGTGTGCCGAGGATGGATATAACCAGCAGGGACAGAAAAATGTTTCTCCTGCTGTTGTCTGAGACAGGAAGATTAAAGTAAATCGCTTAATGAAAATGTGCTAGAAATATTAATAACATTAAGCTGGAGCATACTCAAACTAAAGAGCATTTTCATGCCGTTAACTTACACAAGTTTGGCCTTACCTGGTATTTCTGTTCTTCCATTCCAGTCAAAATAAATGTAAAGATTACCAAACAACATGCTGTCAAGACAAAAAAAAATGGTGCAAAGAAAATAAGTAAAAGAACATTTCTCAAACAAAGCAGGGATGTACTGGACTTGCTGATAGGTTAAATTCTTGTTTTCCTTTATTTTGATAAAGTTAATAAACCGCCTCCTCCTTAATTTCATGTTAATAGGTATGTATCAACTTCCACATATATGCCAAGGTTTCTCAGCTAGTTGGTGCATTTTAGCGAGATGCCATTTATTTTAATGTTGTGGCTGATTGGTGCAGCTATGCTGCATGCCAAATTATTTTCATTTCACTGTCGTCCAAATATAATTTATTGCGTACAGCACCCTCCAAAATCTCCACAGCGGCATTCAAAATGTACTAGGTGGACAAGGACTCTACTGTGGATGAGCTGCATTTATAGATGTAAAAATGATGCTGATAGAACATCTGTGTCTGATCATGATGGTGATTTACTGAGAAAATAAACTAAAAGATATCACTTAGACTATACTTCCAAAAGTATTCGCTCATCTTCCTTCACACGCCTATGAACGTGTGAATTCATAAAGTTTAATATGATGTCAGCCTATCCTTTGCAGATATAACAGCTTCAGCTCTTCTGGGAAGGCTTTCTTTTTACAAGGTTTAGAAGTGTGTTTATGGGAATTTTGGACCATTCTTCCAGAAGTGCATTAGTGAGGTCAGATATTGATGTTGGACAAGAAGGCCTGGCTCACAGTATCTGCTCTAGCTCTGTCGGATTGAGGTCAGGACTCTGTGCATGCCAGTTAAGTTCTTCTACACCAAACTTGCTCATCCGTGTCTTGGTGGACCTTGCTTTGTGCACTGGTGGATAAAGCAAGAGGCCATCCCAAAACTATTACCACTAAGTCAGAAACATAAAATTGTCCAAAATGTCTTGGTATGCTGAAGCATTAAGACTTCCTTTCATTGAAAGTAGTGTTCTCCTGACAACCATCAAAACCCAGATTTATCCATCTGATTGGCAAATGGAGATTGCCACCGACTTCCACATTGTTATAATACCACTAACAGTTGACTGTGGAAAATTTAGTATCAGGGAAATATATCCTATCCTATCTCCTATCACAGTATCATGCTGGAATTCACTGAGCTCCTGAGAGTGACCCACTCTTTCACAAATGTTTGTAGAAGCAGTCTCCATGCCTAGGTCCTTGATTTTATATAGCTGTAGCCATAGAAGTAGTTAGAACACCAGAATGAAATTATTTGGATGTGTGAGTAAATGCTTTTGGTAATATAGTGTATATGTATAAATAGGGTAAGGAAAAGTGAAGCTTTTCCTTACCCTATTTATACATATACGCATTTGTTTTTGGCGTTTGGTAAGGCAAATACACCATGCGAGCCAATGAGGAACACAGAAACTCCTTCAGAATTTATCACAGTTATCACAGTTTAACCACTATTGACTTTCATTATTAGTTCAGTTAAACATTCTCTTCTCTGCTCTCTGTGCAATTTATTATGTGTACATCAAATTTTATGCACCAAACCTCTCTGGGCCTTTCAAACCTTAAAATAGTGACCTTTAATTAAAGTGCTCCCATTTGGACAATCAGAGTAATTAAAAGAAAAGACCGTGGACATGGTGTTAGCTGAATCATTTGAGAAATCATGTATGATAGACAGAAAATGTGGAGAAAGTTTATTTACTGGATGGATCAAACACTGACTTTATAGGCATAATAATCTGCATTTTTGCCTCCGAGGATTCTTCTTTCGTTTTTTTGAAGCTGTTTATTTGCCTTTCACAGTTAACACTGGAATTCTGTGATCTATTTCTGTCTTTAATTACATATCTACCTAAACTAAAAAATGTAGATGAGCAATTAGTCTGTCCCAGAGCCACAGCAATGGATGAAAGGAGTTAGTCATGAAAGATAACAGTGATTTTCAGTCGTATTCTGTGTTTGTGTCTGCAGGCTGTGAAGAACTGATTCATAAGTTTACTGTGGCAGTGATCACCGCTGGAGAGTCAGATTAGCATTGCCCTATTGGGAGCGTTGGCACAGGTGACAGCCAATGTTATTATTATACTAATTCAATTTGCATATTTTAACAAATACAAATTAGTCGTCCGAGCCAGTGTGCGAGAGCAATGGGCCAAATGGAGAAGATGAAAAGACCATAACTGTCACCTAGCGAACTTTAAGAGGCTTTCATGTTTTTTAGATTTTGCAGAGAAACTTATGACTGGTTTAAAGAAAAGATCATTTATAAAATGATCTACTAAATATTTCTTTTTCTTTGTAGTTTGCACTATATATTTTCGAGCTGAAAATACAGACAGAACAAAATGTTGGCAGCTGCACTGCAGTTACACCTTTGATCAACTGGAGCAGCTTCATCAAACAGCAGAACAAAACGATAACAAGCGAAAACACGGTGATCAGTCGTGTTTTATGAACCGGATGTACTGGTGGAAATAAATATTTTGATGCAAGGTCAATTAATTGTAACTTTGGGTTTGTTCAGAGCGCAGATGAGCAGGAAGACTGTTATATTCTCAAATAAAACATTACTATTTACTTCACACAGCCCAAAGTTAAAAATTCTCATATACAACGTGATGCAAATGAAAACTAAATCAATGAAATGAAATGAAATACTCTCTGGTTTAAAGAAACTTTAAAATGTTAAAGGTTTGTCTTTAAAAGACACAAAGACTGAGCTCCATACCTGCACTGTAGGAGAGCCCAGAACATTCCAGTGTTTCTGTTGATGGTGGAGGCCTCTGAGTTTTCCACCAGAAACTGTCCTTGAGCTGTCCAGAGCACTGAAGGAACGTGAATGAGGGCGGGTCATTGAAGTAGGAAAAAAGGTCAATTAATTGCCCACATTAATAAATATATAATTTTAATTTTTTTTACATTGTCAAGTAATGCATCATACCATACAGTAGCCCTAGGACTTGATAAAAATTCATTGCTCTGCAGTGATTTGAGGCTGCATTAAAAACATTTTTTCTTCATTTTTCCAGCACATGCTCAGCATGAGGTCTGCTTTCTCTGTATTTCCGCTAACATTTACAAGCAAACCAAAGGTGTTAAGCACTCTTTACAGAATCAGCCCCTAACCCATTTAAGGTCTAATTTGGGATATACTGTTTATGTTCATCATCATATCCCAGCCATGATAATCCCTGTATGCATGATTAAACTGCATTTGGATTTTGGCACAGAAATTGAGCTTGCATGGACTGCAAAAGCCAACAACAGCCACCTTCAAGTATTTATGTTTGCTGAAAGTCTTCATCTGTTACTACACTGTATCCTGCCTCAGTGTTCATACGCACATTTTAGTAAGTGGGCTGTGATGTGATGTATGTGACAAAGAAAACTCTGAAAGGTGAATATTTAAACAAATCAAAAATACAAATATATACTCAAAAATAAACATAAAACATGAAAGCCTGAACTGTTGATACACGGCTTTCATGTGGTTTATGCCAAATTCTGACCCCTAGCAATGTCGCAGCAATGATCAGTCCAGGTAAGACTGGGTTATTTTAAAGATATTTTATGCAGAAAAAATCAACACATTAATCGATGATAAAACTGATCAGTTGCAACCCAGCTGTGAAAATAAAATAGCCAGTAAAAACACCAGAATAACGACCAAAAAAACCCCGTCCAATCAGTAATTGTTGACATACTCAGGTTTCAAATTTATATTAATAATTATTCAGTTAAATAATGATAATAACCGTACTGCAATGTTTCACACCATTCTGTATGTCTTTTAAACAGACACTAACTCTCACTTTGTATATAATCTGCATGCAATTGCAAGCATGTATTCAAAGACATTTAAAAGCCAGGCTTGAAGTTCCAAAGACAGTTTAGGAGAGAGCGACTTACTGGCTGCTCCTATGCCGATGAGAACGGAGGTCAAGTAAAAAGACCATGTCGAGGGGACGATGAACATCGCAATGTAACCACTAGAGAAAAACATAATGATGATGAACATGTCTCAGCATCTTTGTTCGTTTCCTTTATGCAAACAGCACGTCAGTATTTACCTGTACAGCAGGCCGCTCAGAAACATGGTAAATTTTGGTCCAATAACTGTAACAATCATTGGTGCAAGCAGATTGGAGAACGAGAAGACTCCATAGATGATTCCAAGGCTGTAAAGTGGGGGCAGTAAGTAGCAGTAAGTAAATAAATGCAAGTTGGTGAACTGAACACCAGCATTTTTCCCCCTGTTTCTCCACCATGACCTACCTGTGGTACCCACTTCCAGTGAAAGTAGAATTTCCCAGGCTTTTCACTACAGTTTGCTGCAAATAGGAAAAGAATAAAAGTCTATGTGAACCACAGGGTTAGAATTTACATATTAAGTCACAGTAATGTCCTTAAGTCATTCATAAGATTTGATTAGTTCAGTGATCACTGAAGAAAATTAGAAACACGAGATGCGCCTCATATAGTCCTTTGGCTGATCTGTTTCATACATCCCATGAGGCGGTTAATTTTTTTTCTTTAGAAATTACTTTAAAAGCTGTTATGACAAGAAAAAAACGTTGTTGTATACGAGCAACATAAATGAACCTCCTGTCTCTTAAATACAAATCTCAACTCAATGCGCTGTCCTCTAACATTCTGGGGCAAAGTAAAAATGAAATGTAATTTAAAAAGCAAAGTTTACGAAGTTACCTCAACATTTCCACAGGTGGTGAAGGCGGTGAAAATAAACAAAAATCCCACACCCAAAATCACAACGTTGAAAGTCCTTCTGTCTGCCATGGCGTCTTCTTAATCGCGTTAAATCAGACACATTTTGAATTCACTGCAGACTCGCGATTCAGTAGCGTCGCTAAGTTTGTACTATAAGCCTAAAGCCTCCCATGTGCACTCACTCGCGTGGATCCATTTCAGCAGCTGCGAAAATAAAGTTCACTTCACAAACTTGTAAAGTTCGCGTTTAGTGAGCGAACAGCGGCCGGAGATGAGCGGTGTGGCGTATATGCAGACAGTTAAAGGAGCAGCACTGTCACGAGAACACGTCTCTCCTATTACCCAAAGTACGCATGACAACTTGTGACTTAAATTAAAAGTTGCTGGGGATTTTTTCTTTTTTTTTTTAGATCTTCCTTTTACTGTGACCTCTTCGTCATGGCTTTCGTCACTCTCCTTTTCGCCTTCAGTTTCTTCTTCTTGTGCAATTTGCGGACATTTACACGCATTTTATCTTTGCTGCCTTCCAGAGGTGACCAGGAGAAACATTCCCCGTGGGAAATAGATGACTTTTCATTGCGCTATTACGCAATAGGAAAAAGTTTATGGAGTACATGTCCCTTCCACGCATAAGGACGTTGAAGTGGAAAATAGAGATTAGTTCGCATTGCATCCTTATTATCCCTAAATATCTCATTTTTGACTGATCAACACAATGTTTTTGCTATTGTATTATAATTATTGTATTAAATCTAAAAGACAAAAAATCCACACATCCACAAAAAAACCAAAACACATGATCAAACAAAGTAATCCAATACTGTGCAAAAGTCTTGCACCATTCATTTCTTCCTATTTTGCTAGGAAAATGGATAAGGGGTGGTTTATGGAAACATTCTGCTGACATACAGGGAAATACACTATATGAGGCAAAAAGAGAGTTCACACAATTCTAAGGAGCTTAAAAATCAATATTTGGTATGACCACCTTTATTCTTCAAAACAATCTGAGCTTTCTTAGGCAACTTTCTTGTTCCTTTAAGACGTCCTTAGGAATAGTTCTCCAGGCTTTCTGGATAACATTCAATGCTCTTCTTTGGATGTTCGGGGATTTTTCTTCCGGTCTCTTTACAGATGATCTCACACTACTTCAATAATGTTGAGGTCCGATCTCTGGGGAGAGCAATCTATGACCGATTGTCTTCAAATGTGTGTTTTTCTATCCAGGTATACTTTTTACTGCATTGCTGTTGTATTGGGGATTATTATCATAAGGAAAAATGAAGCCCCTGCTAATCATCTACTCTCGAGATGGTATTGCATTGTGAATAAAATCCCAACAGTATTTCTCTGCCTTCATAAATCCATCAGTTTTGACAAGATTCCCAATATAACAGAGCCTGTAGATTTTCTTTATGCTTGCCACTTCTACTGTCCAATCCATTTTTTTAAGGACACACTGCACAGTATGCTGAGATATGCCACGTTTTCAGCTAATAGCTTTTTGGGAATCACTATGTTGGTGTAAAAATACTATCTTATGCCTGTCAAACTGTATTTTCTTTAGCATTTTTCATACATTCAACTAAAGAAATAGGAACAAGTGATATTTTTGCAACAGGCTTTAGTGAAAAGAAGTGCCTAACTATACAATTTGCTAAGTTTTCTCTTATATGTAGATACAACACTGGTTCATCTGTTGAGGTGCTCTGTGTTATTGAATGATGGAATGATTCATGGGTCAGTGTTGAGTGCTTCAGCAAACAAACAAACAATTCCTCTGAAAATCAGATACAAGGTCTGGACTATAAATGTGCGAGAAAGCAGACAACGTCCAAAGAAATACTTTGAAAGACCTTCAGAAGGCCTGGTAGAACTATTGTCACTTTAAAAAAAAATTACAAGCAAGTCTGGCTCCGTGGAAACAAAATATAAAGAAATAGCAAGTGACTTTTGCACAGTACTGCAATCAGGGACCAAAGCAGCACATAAAAGAGAGAAATTACTTTCCACACTGTGTAAGAGACTGTAGAATAACCACAGCCGCAGTTTTAAAAAGGTAGAAAGTTCATTAAGTCTACAGAAACTGTTAAAGTCAGATTATTCATTGTGGACTAATTATCCAGCATCCGTGACACTATTTCAGCATGAAACCAGTAACTCATATCTATGTATATATGTATATATATATTACACTGTAGGTTAATGTCTCAAAAATATTTTCATAAGTAAGATATGCATGTTGGTACGTGTTACCATAATATAAAAACAGTATCTTAAAAAATATTACGATCCTGTCCAACGCCATCAGTTGTAAAATGAGTTCATGAACGCCATCTGCTTGGGGTTTTTTTTTCTTTTAATTTTTACTTTTCCATAACTGAAAATCTTGTGTAAAAGAGTTGGCGAGGTAAAGTCATTTTAAATTTCGAACCTTTACACCTTTTAAGGAAAGACTTAGCCAATAGCCATTGATTAAAGTGCCACCTCCCGGTGTCTCCCTTGCTTTCACAACAACAAAGAAACGAAGCCAAGCGAGAGTATTACGTCTCTTCACTTCCGTGTCCGTTATCTTGGCCGTATGTACATTGGACTGTTCGTGCTTGAAAAAGTGTTTTGTTGCCTTTATGTTTAGCCATAATATATCGACAGTAGCGTTAGCTAACCTGTAACAGTTTTTACAAAAACAAGAAAAAGTTATCTTCAGTTGTTTCAGCGTGCGCATGCGCATTTCCATTATCCCTGTTTGCCCACGAGCTAACTGAAACTATTAACGTTTAAACTTTGTTTGGTTGCGTATAGCTATATTAATAATGCGTTTTCAAAATAAATGATTAAATTGTTTCTGTTTCTACGTTGTCACGCGCGAGTGTGGACAGAAGAACAATTTTAGCTGTTGTTTCCTGAATACTGGACCCATCCTGCTTCCTGTAGTATCTTTGCCACAACCTACAACGGATTGTACACAATCATCATGGCGACGCAGGATGGTGAGTATTGAGAAAATTCAGCAGTATTTCAATAATATCTTTAAATTGAGCTCATATAATGTTAATGAAATTATACGTACCCCTAAATATACTGTAAATATACTGAACTAATAATGGACATTTTCGTCTTTCCGCAGGGTAATTTTTTAACGTTCACTAGTGTTGCGGCTAGCTAATGTTAACGGTTGCTAACTACCATTTACATTTAGCTGGATGTGTGAAGCACTGCGGTTAACGTGATGTCATTTAACATATGTTTTTTGTTTTATCAAGTTAACTTAAGCTGTTAAAGACTTAACTGTATAGGATTAAGTATTGTAGCGATCAAACACTAACATACAGCCTATTTACTTTACTAGTTTTGCAGTAAGGCCATTCTTGTTATGAGATGTGTTGTTTTGCGAGTGCTTATTGTTGTTTAAAAACGTTTTTCTGTTTTCTTTTGGCGGCTATTCGCTTTTATGTATCCCATTTCTCAGCACACATCGAAAGACTGCTTACTAGAAGCGGTGGAAAGACCTAGAAAAACCACGAGGGGGAAAGTGGTTAGCAGATAAGACTAAATTAGACTTCGTTACATCTTTGTTATTAACTCATAATAGCTCCATACATAATTGCTTATTGTGTGAAACTATCGGGAACTGCACGAAAGTGAGATTCTTATTATCTCTCTCTCTCTCTCTCTCTCTCTCTCTCTCTCTCTCTATATATATATATATATATATATATATATATATAAAAAAAATAAAGAGTATTAAGTCAACTTCTAGTTTATTGATTTAAACGCTTCCAAACACATCGATGTTTTGTATTATATCAAGGTAAACAAAACAAAACAAAAGTCTTATTTAAAGTTGCAAAGTAGACATAGATATGATAGGTAGCTAAATATAGTTCACAGGAATGTATTTTGTAAGTGATAAAGGTGAGCTGGGTTTCCCCGTTTTATTTTGTTTCGTTTTAAGCCATTGTGAGTAAGCCGTCTAGGTTCAGCCTCATTTAGTTTTATTGTTAGTTTTTAATGAGCAGAGTTTTGACACTTAGTCACTCAGCTATTTCACAACTATTTTGGTAAATTATTTGTGTTAAATACAACCTGCACAATTGTATGTAGTTTGAGTCTTCCATGGAAAGAAAGCATTGCTACCTTTCGCTTAAGTATACATATATGTGTTCTGCCGCAGCAGATACAGTCTGATTCTGTGGGAAGCGCCACATTTATCCCAGAAAGTCAAAATACATAATAAACAACTCAATTGGCACTTTACTCCTGGAATTTTTAGGACTGTAGCCTCTTTGTCAGCCAGTCATTTTTCCTTGATATGCTTACCAACAGTCTTTCAAAACAAGTCCTTCAGTGGAAAGAGCTGTGGAAAAAAACTTAAGTTCAGCATCACAGCTCTGTTTACGTTTAATCTGAGTCACTTCCAGACTAATTGACATTGTGTTAAAGATGTTATGGCTGCATTTTGCTATAACCAACAGCAAAAAAGTCTGTTGTAAACTTTGCTGCAGTTTGCAAAGAAACTGACACGTCATCCAAAGGCAGTAGGTTGACATGAGGCTTTGAGTTCGGACAAAACTGGATTCAAGCTTTGAAACAGATATTGATATTTCGGTGGACGTTTTGTGAAAAAAATATCATGATTTGAGGCTGTTATCATTCTTCAATTGTTCTTGTGCAGGGATTAGCGGTCGACATACAGTTAGTTGAGATAGTTCTATTTATCTGCTGGTCTGCTCATAGATTGCCGTTATCATTTTGTTATGCAATGACTGGGTTAAACTCATTTACTGCAGATACTAGCATTTCATGTCTTATTAATTTACGGTAACAAGGCTGGGAGGATGATTGTTCCCCCCCACTAACAATGAGAACAATAGCCACAATTTCTGACAACTAAGATATCATCACTATGTTAATCTTTCTGTAAAAATCTGATATTATATATGTATGTCTGCCCTAATACTAATCTAATTCATAGGAGACTGCGACAGTGCAGGTGGTTGTCATTTAAGGCAAGGTGGTCAACCTCCAGCATAAAACACAAGAAACACTTGTAATAAAAAAGTTCCCTGAAAGAAAGACATTTGTAACAAATGTCACGGTAGAGTGAATATAATAGGAATATCAACATTTTGGTCTGTTGTTATTTTTAATGCAAAAAGTTTCTTTGTTGTAAAAGAGAGACAAGTGTAATCATCTGATAGGCTGAGACAACACATTTCTTTCTCTCTTTAGAAAACTTGGTGGTTGTTATTGTGATACATTGTTTTTTGCAGTGCTGTTGCTGGCACTGACGGCCTTCCTGTAATCAGCTTCTGTTATGTGTGTCTTTTAACATCTCTTTGGTGATTATGGTGAATGTGATTAACTATAACTGGGAGTTTCCCTTCGCTAGCATAAAAAGATTTGCCTGACAGCACTCATTTGAGTGACCAATAACCAGAACAATTGGAAAGTCCAAGGAACTCAGGGAAGATCTAAGAAGAATTGTAGATGTACACAAGTTGTAAAGGTCTCTTGGAGCCATTTCTAAACAACTGCAGATTTGAACATCATTAGTTCAAACAATTGTACATTAGTACAAGTTAGTCAGATGTGTCATTACTTTGCTGAGGGCTGGAAGAAGAAACAAACTGGAAATTGGTTAAGATGCTCTAGCACCCAATTATTATTTTGTTATTGCCATTAAAGATGTATATTGTACTATCATTCGATCTTGGAAAAATAAATTTTCAAAGAAATCATTAAAATCCCCAAATTACCACCACATGTGAGTGTATGGAGACCTTTGACCACATCTCTATAGGCAGTATCATAATGCATAGGCACTCTTATATGGAAAATTTGAGATATAATAATTTAAACTTGGAAGGGTTACTTTAAAGGAACATAAGTCTAAGATTTCATTCTTTTCCAGGAAGTGAAGAAGTCATAATGGAAACTGAGGCAAAACCAAAAGAAGCTGAATCACTAGGTGAAGATGTTGAAAAAGGTGGTGCAGAAGCGACGTCTCACACAGATGCAGGAAACTCCACAACTCAGGACTCTAATATTAGCAATGGGGATGATACAGAGGACAAGGAAACAGTGGACTTGAAGATCATTTGGAACAAAAATAAATATGATCTGAAAATTCCTGTTGATAGCACCGGAGCCAAACTAAAAGAGAGCATTCACTCACTCACTGGTGAGAGCCAACAGCATACATTTCTTCTTTTAAATTAATTGTTACAATGAGTGTTGTTTAGCAACGCATAAACAATAAGAACTCAAAGATAGTTCTTTCTTTCCTTTTTATTTTAGGTCTTCCACCGGCAATGCAAAAAGTGATGTATAAAGGATTGCTTCCAGAGGACAAGACGCTACGTGAAATAAAGATTACAAATGGTGCAAAAATAATGGTAGTAGGATCTACAATAAATGATGTATTAGCTGTAAATACACCCAAAGAAGTCATCCAGCAGGAAGTTAAAGCTGAAGAAAACAAGAAGGAGCCTTTATGCAGGCAAAAGGTTTGATTTGTCGCCTTATTGTAGAAAGAGTTTTTTTGTTGTTTTTATTTGTCATTTTAAATCTGCACTATTATCTCAGCAACATAGGAAAGTTTTGGACAAAGGTAAACCTGATGACATCATGCCAGCTATTAAAGGAACAAAGGTAAGAGGAAAATTAACCTGTTATTAGCTGTAGATAAAGGTGCTTTTACAGTGATACAGTGTGTTTGAATATACACAACTAAACACAACTGACAGCTGTCTTGTGCCGCTTAACAGGAACGATTACCAACAGTGCCTTTATCCGGAATGTATAACAAATCCGGAGGAAAAGTTAGACTCACATTCAAGCTGGAGCAAGATCAGTTGTGGATTGGAACAAAAGGTAAGATTATAGCTAACCTACTTTTGCTAGCTGCACTGCACCATGCACCATAAAGATGCTGATAATTTAAATTTCTCATCTGCAGAGAGGACGGAGAAAGTCCCAATGGGCTCCATTAAAAACATAGTGTCTGAACCCATCGAAGGCCATGAGGACTATCACATGATGGTAACTATCTTTTGTGTGGTAAAAAGCTGGTGTGGCTGTTCACTAAAGTGACTGAACTATGTGTGCCTCAACGATGGAGTCACTGTAATAGAAGGTTTTCAGTTAAAAAAAAGTTTCTTTGGTTGGTATACTATCCATTTTTTTAAGTAGTGATGTAATGACACTTGTTCCTAGCTAGGGTTAGGGTTCTTGTCTTTTTAAAGTGCTGTAGCGTTTTGTCTCTTGTTCTTTTGATTTGCGAATAGATACAAAAACCCCAAAAGGGTCACTTACAGGACCCTCAACACATGTCTCAGCTGTGTTCACACGTGACGGAGAAAAGGAGTGGGAGATTAACAGAGTGTGGTGGCAGCAGTGATGTGGGTGCTGTACTGGTCTGTTGTGGTGAAGAAAGAACTCAGTGTGAAAGCAAAGCTGTCTATTTACCAGTCGGTCTACGTTCCTACCCTCACCTATGACCTGTGAGCCCTGGGTAGTGACTGAAAGAATAAGATTGTTGATACAAGTGGTAGAAATAGGGAGAGGAGCTTGGTCACAGTGTAGAGCCACTTCATATCAAAAGGATACAGTTGGTCATTTGGGTTGAATGCCTCCTGGGCGCCTCAAAGGAGAGGTGCTTTGGACATTTTCCACTGGGAGGAAGCCCCAATGTAGATTCAGGACATTCAGGAGAGATTATGTCTTCTGCAGGCTTGGGAACACCTCATTGTGGCCAGGGGGAGAGCTGGGAGAGGTATTGGCGAGAGGGAGGTCTCTATTTAGACTGGGATAACCATTGGAAGATGGAGGACCCTCAGACAGTTTAATACTCATCCTGTCATCCTACATCTTTCCTGTCCAGTGTCCATAATAGCCTGACAATAGATCTCTGGCTAGCTACAGTTGTTTCTTGATTGTTTGTTTTTTTATATAAAATGTTCGTCAGGACATGGTATATCATCTTTAGCTAACTAACAGTATTGCTAATTGTATTGCTGCAAGTCTCCTTCTTCATCCAGTTATTGCTTTTTATTGTTGCTTTTTATTGTAATACCTAGTCAAACAGCCACATTGATTATTTTATTGGAGATTAACAAATCTGAAGTATTTTTCACTCTCAGGAGTATCTTGCTGTTCTGGAGTCTTTGTACCCAGAAATGGCTAACAACATCAGAACGAGCAGATACTTTGTGTGTGTATAGAAGTGATCAATACACCAAAAAAGACTTTGAGACCAAAGTATGTCTCTGTGTAATTTTGTTTGAATTCCATAGCAGCTTCACATGAGTGCATCCAATCAAATAGTATAATGTCTGAGCACATATGAGTGGGGCTTTGAGGGACTTCCCTGGTATTGAGCTTTATTACCACCTCATCAGATATCACCCTCAGTGTAACAGATCTAAATGCAGATAATGTTACAGCTGTAGAGCAGAGATATTCAAATGTATGATAGTGGAGTCAAAACAATGCTTTGTGTTGTCATGTTTTTGGCTCAAAAATGAAAAGTGATGCCTGCAGCTTCCTCCGAGTTTGTTTTTGCATCTCTCAACAGTTGAAAACATATTCAAAGCAGATAGACGAGGAGATGGGAATGATTTAAGATAGAAGAAAGATAAAAGCCAAACATTGGATTTGGTTAGCCAGGTTGTTTACTTTAAAATAAAAGAAAGATTCAGTACAGTGGCTGTTTTTAAATTAAGCATACTATATCATATTAAATTGCAAAATAACATTTTAGTGGATTATAATAAATGACGCTTTGTGTTGAAAGGGCTTCTAAGAGGCACTGCGCACACTCAACATGTTAGTACTGGGTTGTACCCCATTTTTCCTTTAGAGCTATCTTAGTGGTGCAGATTCAAAAAAGTACTGGAAACATTCCTTGGAGATTTTGGTCGATGTCATATTCAGTTGACAGCATCACTCCAACATTCATGCCACGTTCACTATCTCTTAAATCACCTTTATTCCCAATTCTGGTGCTCGGTTTGAACTTCTGGTGTTAGTCTTGGCCATGTTTATGTGCTTAAATGCATTGAGTTGCATTAGAATAAGTATGCCTGATAAAGTATCCAGTGAGTATGTATGACAGTAGACATTTAAGGCTTCCTGAAGTCCAGATTTTTGTGTCTTAACATCTGTTCATAATGCAAGTGGTTGAATTTTATTTATTGCAAAATAAGTTATTTTTTCTATAAATTAAATTTGCTTTTAAAATCTATACAAGACACAATGTGTTTATTTATTCTCAATACATGTTTACATTTGCAAATGCCTCTGAAACCACTTAATGTACTTACCGGTTTGTCTTCCACCTTTGCAGGCTTTTCAGCTGGGTCCAACGGAAGCTTCGCAGTATTGGGTCTACTGGGTGCCTGCACAGTTTGTCGATGCAATCAAAGACACAGTCCTTGGAAAATGGCAGTATTTCTAATGTGCCTCTTTTTTGACAATGATGAACTGGGATTGAGAGGAGATGATAACATGAAACTGGAGTCAGCAGTGTCAGCAGTTTAAGGAACCTCTTGGAGTGTATTCCAAGGACACTGACGGATGCCTGTGGACTAATCATATTCTTTTTAGGTTTAAAGTGCACTATGTGGCAGCATAACATTTCTCAGCCCTGTTGATCATTCAAGGTTTTCAGCAAATCCAAGGGAAAACAATTACAAAAAAAATGTACAGAAATTGCTAACACTTTTCTTCAGTTATTCTTAAAGAAATAAAAAAAAAATATTTAATGAATTGAATGTGCCAGATCATTGCTGTCTGTCTTCTCCATTCAGTATTAAATCCACGCAAACTTCGTCTGCATTATTTTATTTTTCCAAGTTTTACACTTAAGAACAGATGCAGTTCTTTCCAATTCTCTTGGCAAAAAACTGCTCGTGCTGTCTAGTGGAATAGAGGCTGTGAACAAGCAGCAATTTTCATGTCCTGCCACAAATTGTGAATTAGATTGAGGTCTGGAATATGCCACTGCAGAACCTTTAAAGTCAATCCTGTGCAGTTTTGGCTTTCTTGTTGTGGGTCATTGTCTTGCAGACAAACAAATCTCCAGAGTAGCAGCTTTTTTGCAGACCGCAGCATGTTTTCCTCCAGGATTTTGCTCTGTTATTAGCCCTGCAGTGATGTGAAGTGCTTGCCTTGTATTAAACAGCCAACAAAAAGTTTTATTATGGACTTGAAATGTTCAGACTTCCTAACCCTTAATTTTCAAGGAAAAGTTACACGATGAGGGGTGGAAGTGAAGCTGAATCTATAAACCACATTATGCAACTTTCTCAAAATGACTTATTAGTCTTGTCATAGCGGAGGTGAGTTGCATAAATTCTAGTAATAAACTCATTTGTCATGATTATTGTCATGTCCAGAGTGGCATTATGTAGTGTTCATTAGTCTTCAACACTTTTTGGCAGATTAATAAACAGCTCTGTATTTTTAGGAGCTGAACAACAGCAGTTGTTGGTATGTTTAATTAGTATTAATTTGTGGTTTTTCATTTTGTTTATTCAAGCAGTGTTTTTCCACAGTAATATTAATCAGCATCACTCACCCCTATAATATGCAACTAAAGCAGTTGTTGAGACCCCCCTCCCATGTGGCTTTAGTGAATATTATGCTGCAGTTAGAGCTATTCCTATGCATCAATGGAGTATGCATCAGATTTAAATAACAAAATGAGCTGCTCCTTGGACTCAGATGTACATTTTTTTTTCTTGGTTTCCCTTCTTTATTATTTTTGATTAAAGTATCACAACCATTATAACGAAGATGCATAAACTGAAGAAATCAAACACAAATTCAGTTTAACAAATTGTTTTAAAGCCATATTTTGCAGCAATCTTGCATAAATTATAAGGGCAGGGATAGCTCAGTAGGTAGAGTGGTGGCCCCATGATCGGAAGGTCGGGGGTTCGATTCCCCTGAACAGCTACCCTGAGGTACCCCTGAGCAAGGTACCGTCCCTACACACTGCTCCCCAGGCGCCCAGTGGCTGCCCACTGCTTCACTGAGTGAATGGGTTAAATGCAGAGAGGGATTTTCCCCACGGGGACCAATAAAGTACACTTTCTTTCTTAAATGGCTATCAGTATTTAAAAGAAAAACAAAAATACCAATGGAGACACTTTCTATTTTGTCCATTTTAAAAAACATGGTTTTTTTTTAATATAGCTTCAGGATTGTCGGATTGTAAACATACACTACTGTACATTTCATTCATTATCACAGTTTGCCAGGCTGATTTCTATACAAGGTTTTAGCTCTTTATCACAGCAGACTAAAACTTTGTAACATTCACAAATGGACCTGATGCCCAGAGATCCCCCCTGTGATGCTTACAAACAATACGGAAATGACAGTTACACTAATTAAATGTGTTTTATCTGTGAATTTCCCCTCTATCATATGCTGCCTCCTATTCACCTGCCTGTGATTGAAGTTCAGTTTTGATGCTTTTACTCTGAAGAAATCAGGCGAGGACGTGTTTTATTGCCGGAAAAGAGTGCTGCCACGACTTCCGGTCGTGGGGAGGCGGGAAATGAAAACGCTGTCGCAAGTTGTCCGTCGCTTGACGCCAGCAGCAGTCTGTCAGTGATGTCCAAAGTAGAGAAGACAGACGTGGAAAGGACACGTCCCCCGCCTGTTAAAGTGCTGTCGGGACAGCTGAGGGCGGCAGGGAACTGGGGCACCGCTGATAGCGGGGCCGGCTGTGTAATTAGACTGGGCAGGGGACGCTCTTTGCCTGTCTCGCTGGTGTGGATGCAGGGGACTGTGCTGGAAGTCCAGCAGGACAGAGACACCGTGCTGTTGATGGATGAGACGGGGACTTTCATTGTTCAGGGTGTTAACAACATCCCCAAAGGGAAACCGTGCTTGTCCCAAGGTAACTGACCCAGACCCAAGCTAGATTCTGTTTCAATCCACACAGAAGCTAAAATTTAATTACACCCCCCCCGAGAACAATTATTGGCTATTAGGCATATATACCGGTAAGTGAAAAGAAACTGCTTTTGTTGCTTAGTCATTATTATTGGGACCAATTAGAAAGGGGACGTATATTCTGTTTGGTTAGAGAAAAATATAGCTTTGTCCCCATTTACTGCATTTTTATCTAGTGACAGAATCAAACACAAAATGACATTACATTCTAGGAGTTATTATGAAGTATCTTAATAGAAGAAAAAAATCAACAGGATAGACTCTTTTTTAATTACAAATAAAAAGTAGAACTACTATTGTTAATGAACTCAGACCTGTATTTTAAAATTCTAATACGGTTTTAACACACTGCAAGTTCAAAAGCTGTAGTTGAACAACAATTTTTAAATGAGATCATTTTCACTCTAGATATTAGTGGCCTGTTATTGAATTCATGAGAATCCTGGTTAATGTGAATATTTTCATCAGTGCACAGCTTGTTAGGCTGAAAGGAGAGCATTAATCCTAAAATCTGTAGCAGCAAGCTGGCAGATTTATCTCTCCAACCACTGTCGGTCAACAGTTCACCACTTGCTGCTGTTCTTACAGGGAAATATGTCATGGTGATGGGCATCATTCAGGCGATCTCACCAGAACCAGCCATCCGTGCAGTGAAGATGGCAGACCTCTCGGAGCTTGCTGCACTTCACAGACGGATGTGGAAGCTTGAGGTGGATGACCTGCAGCAGGTGCTGGCTTGAATGCTGGGCTGAAGTGCTCCTCCTCCTGTAGCTTGCTACATACTACTGAAGTGTCAAATGTTACCTCAGCAGACTTAAAAGATGACTTTCCTTTCTGCTGGACTTGTTTGATGGAGGTCAAGTGATTAAGAAAACTGGTGTGTGGCTCCTAATCCAAAGTTGTCACTGGAGCTGTTAGATGGATAACTTAACCTTGACCAAAAAAAACAAAAAACAAAAAAAAAAAACCTATCTTCATTGTACTAGTACCGTTTTGAGGTTTTGACTCTTTTTCAGAATACCTTTGTTAAGTAAACATGGTCAAATAACTTTTCAATAATGCATCAGGTCTTTATTAAAACACTGCATCAGTATTGACATGAGAGTTCAAAACTCCCCATTGTGTATAAAGCCATCACTGAGGATTGCTCTGAACTTGTGTTTAATGTAAATGATTTTAGTTCAACTCTAACAATGTTACCTGTAACATACAGGCTTGTAATATATGGACCATTATAAGACAATACAACAATCAACAATGTATGAAACTGCTTTCATAATGATTACAGTGAGATGGACACCTTTTCTGTATTTAGTTACTGGAATTGGGCATGTGTATGCTTAAATAAAAGCCATTTCAAAACAGATTAAAAAAGGAGCTTTATTTGGTGTGGTGCCCATTACATTGGTAACACTATTAGATAAATGGAAAGTGAAGATGACCTATGCTTACTGATTAAAATAAAAGAATGTCAACTCAACTCTTTATTTAAGTAATTGATACTTAAAACAGTAAAAGGTCATTAACATATACAAACTGTTTGTGGGGGAAAAAAAATTTGTTTAGGTCAACTGTAAGAATCTGAACATGACTCTGATCAAGGTTTACTCGTGCTTCCTCCCTCCCCACCATTTTCAGGTATGACAGAATGGTGCACTGCAAAGCTTCTGGAAAGTGTTTTAACACTCAGTATTTGCTTTTAATGATAACACTCCTGTAATTCTGATCAGAGCAAACAGCCATCATTCAGGGGGCCTGTCCTGTATGCCCTCCTTTAAAATCATGCTGTGATCAGGCTATTTCCTGTGCACGTCAGAGGCCCTCAAAGATGACCTGATTCGAGACTGAATACTGCATCATTTGCAAGTGTGCATGAATATTGTGATCACGTCATTATTTAATGTCTTTAAGCAGAAAACTGTATTTTCCAAAGTCATTGTCATTTGGTGCTATAAGATGGTCTTTTGTGGCTTTGGCAAGTTTCATCAAAAGGAATTCCCTGCGCTCCCTCCATTCTTTTAGTTCCTGCTCCCCGTGAGCCAGCTTACACAAGTCATCCTCTGTGCACGTGCCTTTGAGGAACCTGCCAAAGAGTGACAGCAAATGTCAACCATCGAAAACAATCAGACTCGTAACAAGACACATAGTATGCGTTGTTTCTGATAAACCTACCTCTCACAAACTTTGAAAGTGCCTGTGGGAAATCGATACTGCCAGCAATTCTGATCATCCTCAGAGTTGAAAACTCGTTCTTTGTGTTTTTCTGAAGTGATATGCTGCTGCCACTGCTTCTCACTGTTGCAGTTTTTACCACAGAGCCAACAATGATTGCCAGCCTGCAGAAACAATTCCATTTAATTAATTAACAAATAAATACATTTTAGAAATTTCACAAAAATATGCAGAGTAGACACACTAGATCCAACTATTTTCTGCTTCATCAATAAATAGCACTAGGAACAGAATAACATTGTTGTTAATGAAAACACTTTCATGAAAGACAGGATAAATGATGGATTTAGCAATCATGGTACCACCCACTATTTGGCGAAGCCCTGTTACATAAAACTTTCACACTGGCCATCTTGTTCAATTAAAGCTGGATGCGACGAGTGCCGTCCGAATAGGATTGTAAAACCATATGCTAATTGGCTAACACCTATTCAAGCAGAAACCCTGGATAATTGCCACAATGCTTAGAATAACCAACATTTCCAAAAAGAACTTAATGTTCTATACAATAAAACTTAACAAGTGACAGAGCTTGTTGAACTCGACAAGAACGCCTTTTACAGAGGTCAGCTTGAAGGATAGTTTTCCATAGACTTATACAGGATTTGACCTTTGACCTCATGGCCAATAAATAAAAAGGCACATTTAACGAAATTCAGCACTGGCTTTGCTTCCAGTTAAAAAAAAAAATTAAATAAAACATTCATAATTCAGGATGCATAATTACGGATGTTGCCACTGAACAAAGCCTCAATTACATTCTACTGAATAGGACACAAATAGACTTTCCGCTTATAATTCTGAAGTATGCTGCCTGGGGCGCATGTGTAGCTAGTGCATTATAATGCAAATTCTTTATATACGAATCCACACAGCCACAAAAAAAATACAGACATCCACATCCTCATAACTCAGTCTAGTCTGATGACTAATTTATATCACACAGACTTTAGCGATCACACGGACGCAGGAAATATAATCCAGGCAAAAGAGTGTACTTAAAGTAAGCACAGGCTTGTACTCCAGTCCCCACATAGCTATTCCTCTCAATTCTACCCCAAACTCACATTCTGTTTAAGGATCTATGCCCAAGTATAATTCTTACTATTTCAGCTCCCATTTCGATCGCCCATTCACTCTCTCTTTCAGACACCCCTTCCAAGTATGTATGAACACAATGAGATTCATAACTTTATGCACTCTTTGGCTTAACTTAATGGGGCGATCTTGGGAGTTCGCCTTGTAATCGGAAGGTTGCCGGTTCGAGCCCCGGCTCCAACAGTCTCGGTCGTTGTGTCCTTGGGCAAGACACTTCACCCGCTGCCTACTGGTGGTGGTCAGAGGGCCCGGTGGCGCCAGTGTCCGGCAGCCTCGTCTCTGTCAGTGCGCCCCAGGGTGGCTGTGGCTACAATGTAGCTTGCCATCACCAGTGTGTGAATGTGTGTGTGAATGGGTGGATGACTGGATATGTAAAGCGCTTTGGGGTCCTTAGGGACTAGTAAAGCGCTATATAAATACAGGCCATTTTACCATTTAATTTGGGCAATTTTTGGTCCACGCTTGGGCTTGGTTAACCTTCATACTACCTATCACACCACACCTGGGCCCAAAACGAAAAGCGAGCCAGGACATAATGCACAGCGTTAAAATGTATTCTGGCATGTATGCATCACTCAGTCCAAGTACACTTTAGTGTACTAGTCGATTAAAAACTGCTAACTTATCTAAAAGGCAGAACTCACCAGGAAACAGGAATAATTAGGGACAATCTAAAAAACAAGGTGAAATAGCATCCACACAAATACCATGTTGTTATACATTAATGAAATAGGAATGATTAAACTACCAGGTAGTGTAGTTTACTTGCAAATTAGGGAAAGAACCACAATTTAATAGTCTAGCTGCAAACATCCCTGAGCACAATATTAACTAGATGCCACTGAGCTACATTTCATATCCACTAACTTATCAACTCACCACTTCCTCTGCGTAGTCAGTTGGCATGTGGATCTGTTTCCCATTTTCTCTGACTGAGTTAGTGGAAGTTTCATCACCCCAGCCAGGCCTTTGAGACTGCAGCCATTGCTCATAAAGTTGATCCATATCTCCAACTAAATGAGGGGATATAATGTGTTTGCCACATCACATTCACCAATTAAATTTTACACATTAAGAGAGCCAATCGCTTCAACAAAACTCACTGTTGTTTTCCTTCATGTAGGTCCAAAGGTCTCTTTCTTCCACACTGTGAGCAAATGTGCAGTTCCCAATGTACTGACACTTCTTGCCAGCTGTCACATGCATGCAAATCTAAACAGAGACCAGAAAACATTTGGTCTCCATTATTCGAAATCTGAATATATTATATGTCTGGCAAATATAAGATGGGAAGACTGTGCTGGAAACATACCTCAAATTGAGATGGAATGGGTTTTTTGGTTGGAAGCGGTCTTACAGTTGTCCACTTTTTCCTTTCATGGGAACTTACAAGCACCACCCGCCTGTCTTTTGCCCACCTGAGACAGAAAGACAGCGTGACTCAATAATGACATAATGGATTGTAGTCCCCCACATACACAAAGACATCCAAATACTTACGTGTGTCTTGCCTTGGCTGTGCAATACTTCTTGTTTTTGTCAGCTTCACTTAGTTGGCCGTTTCTCCAGCACTGGCCACAAACAAACATCATCTTCAGATTCGGAGGTCCAAATCTTCTCAGTGCACTGGGAAGCTGCTGATTATATTTTGAAGGACTTGTTAAAATCTGTGACTAAATATAAATTTTCCCTTCGCGACAATGAAACAACTAAAAGAATTAAAGGAATGTATATACTGCAAGGCTAATGACAATGGCAACAGCTTAGCGTGGGGAAAATAATTACAAATTCAGCAGCAGATCAAGTAAGTTGGCTCACTTACAAGGAAATGAACAATGTGTCATGTTTGTAGTACTGTCATTTTAATGGAAAGAATATCAACCACAAATCCATAAAAACCACATTACATATAAGTTATAAACTGATTTGGATATCATTGAGTAAAATAACACTGAATCCCCAAACAAAGCATCTTACAGCTTGGTGGAGAAACCCCTGTTGCAGCCTCTTGTAGTTGGTCACCAGGTTTGCACACATCTCAGGAGGGATTTTGGCCTACTCCTCTCTATAGAAGCTGTCTGAATCCTTTAGGCTTCTTGGCTGCCAGTTGGCAACTCAAAGCTTGAGCTCCCACCGATTTACTATAGGATTTAGCACTAGAGACTGGCTAGGCCACTCCATGACCTTAATATGATTCTTTAGCCACTTCTTTGTCTGTTGGCAATGTGTTTTGGATTACTGTAATGCAGGAAGACCCATCCACTACCCATCTTCAGTGTTCTGGTTGAGAGAAAGAGGTTCTCGTCTCGCCTTCTCTTAGACACTTAGAGGTTCACTGGCAAACTTAAGATAGGCCTGTACATGTTGATGGTCTTTCCAGCCTTGTGCAGGTCTACAGTCTTGTCAGTGACATCCTCTGACAGCCCTTTGGTCTTGGTGGTGGAAAGGTTGTAATGGAAGACATTTCATAGCCCTTTTCCACTAGTACTTACTTGACTCAAGATGTTTTCCATTTCAACGGCGCACCACTTAAATGTGCATGGGGTCATTATAGCAACGTAGCGAAAAGTCCTATGACGTCATTTGTATGCAACACAAACACCACAACGATGGAGATGGCATACCTGCTGCTTGGTGTATGTAGGGACCATGGTGTTGTTTTATTTGTAGCAATTTCCCTTGCTGCCGGGTTTCAAAAATGGCCGTTTTTATTTTCATAAAGGAGACGCTCTCATGACTGATCAAGTGACGTCAATCAGTGGCATGCGGTCACATGGTCGGATTGCCTCAGATTGCTTGGAATCCCAGCCAAGTAGGTACTAAAAAGGTTCCAGGTACTATCACCTAATGGAAAGCCCTTAAAAATGAGTTGAGTTGAGCCGAGCTGACCCAAGTACTTACTAGTGAAAAAGGGCTCTCTGTGAGAGCACAAGTATCTGTAACTGACTAAATGGCTGTTTGCCCAATCTGTGGGAGTCAGAATTCTGTTTGGGCTGTAGGGTATCAAATACTTATTTCACTCATTGACACGCAAATCAATTTATGCAATCGATTTTTTGTTTTGATTGAATTGTTGTCTCCATTAAAATGAATATACCATAAAAATTAGAGACTGTTTATTTCTTTGTGAGCAAAAAAGAAATTCAGCAGAGCATCAAACAATTACTTCCCCCACTGTACTTTAATTCAGGGCAAAAAACGGTCTAAAATACGGGTTCTTCATTTCCTTATTGTTAAATGTAAAACAGAAATGTTTTACACTTAACCCTTAAATTCATATGTCAGAGACAGGAATTTTCCTTTGGGATCAATAAAATTCTTCTTATTGTTATTTTATGTATGTTTAATGTAGAAATACCTACTAGAGAAAGGGAAAAACAAACAAACACTGGTTTTACCTGAGCTCCCTGCAATGAAGCTGTTGCATTCCAAAACTTATTAGCCTCTTGGACAATGTTTTCGTGAGTGATACCTGTGTAATCCAGAAAACCAAATATCCATGTAATTTGATTTCTTTTTTAAAAACATAGCATTTAAAATGACAATCTTTTATGGGAAAGAAAAGGGAGCATTTCAGATGCAATACCACCCAGTTCTTGTATCATTTTCAAAGAATAGTCTTACCAAGCTCGTGCTGCATCATCCAGACCTTCAGCTCGATGAGGCTGTGGGCGTAGAAACAGTCATCCTCTCTCACGCAACCGTACCGGACTTCGTGGCGACAAAGATCCAGCTGGCAATGGGGACTCAAGGGTCTTATTTTGGAATACCGGACTGTATTCTCTTTCAAAATGTGGACCAGGCACCTTCAAAAAGAAACAGAGTGATCAAACTCGCAATCTGATAATTCTTATGTATTTCCAGAATATCTTCATATTCTAAGATCTAAACACTGTAAGAGTAAATCCTTTAAGTCACAAATAAAATGAGGATGGTTTCATGTGCTGAAATGGTGATTGACTTACTTATGATCCTCAAAGTCATGCTTTGTCACAGGATGAGAACAAACTGAAGGGTCATCTTTGTTGGTCTTGCTGATTATTCTGGGTTTGTGGTCAAAGCACACCTGCAGAACAGCACATTTCCCATAAAATATCTGTTTTAGGCATTAAACTAACAAGACAATAAACTATATATACACACACTTATGCTATACACACTTTGATCACCTATAAAACGTGAGCAGCATAAAAAGTGTCTCTCATTCCATTCCAATGAAAATGAAAAATATATTTACTACTGTGGTTAAATGAGCCAGTTTATTCATTTCATAAATGTCTGCATTGTTTTCTGCATTTAACATATTTGAGCAAAAGAATCAATTTACAACGAGGCCAAAGATTTTCTCCTCAACTCACAAGGAAAAAACAAACAAATCCCCACATGGCCACATGCAGCAGCACTACAACACTATCACTACAGTCTATGAGATGAATGCACACTGATAGATATCCTACTTCACCATCTGTGCATCAGCACATTTATTTGAAACAAAACAGTTTCGCACCAAAACATTTAGCATAATATTAAATGTGAGGATTTTCCCCCCTTGAATTTGTATTTCCAATTACTTTTAAAACACTGAACCGAAAATATAAATCTTTTTAAAGCGAAGATTTGGCACTTTAATATAACTTAACCAGAAGTACTGGTCATGCCTTGCATACATCCACACTAGTTTTGGATAAGACACTAAATCAAAATACACACCCCACAGAGAAACATGAATATCCCATGATGCTCCTGCAAGATCTTGGGAACAGTCAACCTGATGTTGGAGTTTGGCCCAAAAGGATCGAAGAGCAGTTCTCTGGAAATAAATCCTTTCCGCTCCAGAGTCCAAACATCAATTTCTTCTTGGCAGTATGCAAATGTGCAGTGGCCAGGATACAAGCAATCTTTTCCAACAGCCACCTCTGCAACACGCAAGGTCACGTTTTATTATCACAAAGAGTGCTAGAAGCAAAGTCAGTCATAAAACATGTTACAGATGTTCCTCTGAAGATAAATGTGTACATGTTCAGTAGGGATAAGTAGGTAAAATAAAACAGGAAATAGCAGTGCTGTTGCATGATTTTTTCCTGCCTTGCTTTTCTGAGTGAAAGGTACAGAGAGGGAATGGGGCATATTGTTGTTGCTCCTTTAAGCCAGAGGCAGACTTAGTCACAGAGCTGAACTGACATCTGTGTTCATGAGAAAGCCAGTGTGTGGGGGGGGGGGGGGGGGGGGGGGGGGGGGGGAGACACGCTACACTAGACACTGACACTGTTGTAATACACGTCATGCCTCTGATTTCAGAATGCTGGCAAGCTTTCTGAAAACGCACACTGGGACAGCATTACGCCACATTTGTTGGTTTTAGTGTAAACAAGCAAAGAGGGAATGGGACCTACTAAGAGGGATTTCTTATCTTATTCAGTCTCTGTAAAAAGGTGGTAAATGATTCGAGTTTAAAGTGGGGCTATTAAGCTTTTCCTTATTTTCTATGTCATGTATACAGTTAAAATGGTGGATGAGCAAATAAAATACAGACCAAACTTCTATTTGGGAGTGGCGACCAATCAGAAGAAAGTTTAAAGACAGCGTAGCCTTAAAAGGGAGAGGAGCTGAACTGGTAATTATATGATAATTAAGGTTTTTTTGCAAAGTTATCAAACAATAACAATGCGGAGCTGAAGATGAACATAACAAAATAAGCGCAATGTAACAATGCAAATGTGCAAAAAGAGCTTTGATAATTCAGGTATTTCTTGGCAAAACAAACGTAAATTAATGTTTTGATTTAGTGTAAAGGAGGGGAACTCCAGGCCGGTGTCCTGCGGGTTTTAGATATCATCCTGGGTTAACACACCTGAATCAAATAATTAGTTCATTACCAGGCTTCTGGAGAACTTCAAGACATGTTGAGGAGGTAATTTAGCCATTTGAATCAGCTGTGTTGGATCAAGGACACATCTAAAACCTGCAGGACACCGGCCCATGAGGCCAAGAGTTCCCCATCCATGCTTTGGGGAATCAACATAAATAAATGAAACAGGTTGTGAGAAAGGCATTTACACTAAAAATAAATTAACTAACCTTTGCAAATGTAATAAGGTCCAACATATTGAGTTTTTGTTGGTCTGGGTCGAATGAGTTTCCATGTTTTGTCTGGCAAATGCTTGATTCTGCCAAGTAATACATCCTTTTTGCATTTATGGTCTTCCGTATGAAGTGTGTAATCCAACACTCCAGGCCCTGTGAATAGAGAAAATATGAAACAAGTTGCACCAAACCCTACTTCCCATCCCATCCTCAAAGACGGTGACAAATTTGAGCTTACAGCAGAACAAAAAGCAGACAGTTAAATAAGTGTACTGTCAAAACAATTCCTCACCAGTTTTGACATAGCACACTGAACAGGCTTGTTTGAATTCATGCGTTTCAGCTAGGGGGTTCTTTGCTAAATCAACAGCAGCGGGGAGGCCTTTTACATCAGGCATACCCACAGCCATCCCCATTGGGGTGTGATTATTGTTGATCTGTAATAACAAAGAAAAACAATGTGATATGAGCCTGTAACAAAGATTGAACTGATGATGGTTCGATATTATTGATAAACAGTAATTACCTGTGGAAGGAATCCACTTGGAGCATAATCTGAAACTGTGACAGTAGGAGGGGAAAAAATGCTTATTTGTGTATCTGATACAGATGGAAAAATAGTGATCTTAGCCCAAGTAAAGAGGTGAAGTAGCATACCTGGTTTAAAGTCTGATATGCTGAGACTATCCAGAGAGTCCAGTGGTGGTGAAATGGGGTCAAAAGTGTCCATACCAAAATATGCACTTGACCCCGATTTGTGATAGAGAGGCGGCAGCGTTACAGTGCACTGATGTGGACCACTGGGGAGAAAAGGGTTGATGTGCGATGGCATCAGGAATGGACTTGACATGGAACTGCCTGAGGCAATACTGGCAGGTAAAGGAAGAGGCCCCTTCACCGTAGGAATAACCTGACAGAGGAGATTAGGGAAAGTCACACGTCTGTTCAAATATAAACTCACTGTCTTATTGATTTGCCAGGGATTCTGCTAACTAACCATAGTAGATTCGGGGCCAGCTTGGTCCAGAAGATCATCTAGGTCGTCCCCAATGATGTCCGTATCAAAATCTTGACTAGTATCAAGAATTGGGTAAGGCTTACTGGCTCGGCACCCATTTACGAATGTGAGTGCAGGGAGGGGATCGGACGTGGATGCAGACACAGGCAGGGCGACAGATTCGAAGCCTGGAGGTTCAGATGAGGGGACAGATGAAATATTGTTGGTAGAGGGGAGTTCATCCACCACTGCTTCATTCAGAGGTAGGTGCACTGCCACCGGAAGTTGGATGGGAGCTGGTCCTGGAGTCAAAACACTGCTATCCTGGGTTAACTGAGGCACTTCTAAAAAACACATAACAGGATGGACAGATTGAGTGATTTTAGTCCTGGCATCTTTTGATATGCAAATAAAAAGGTTATCAAGGACCAAAACTTACCAATTTCTATATTTTCAACCGAATCTGAGCCATAAGAAAACTGGAAAATACAAATTGTTATTGATCACCTTGTGTCTTGGAAAACTACTGCTACGTATTTTCTTTTGTGTGGCTGAGGTTGCTTACCTTGTCACATGACGCATCTTGATAACTTGATCCTCTCAAAACATTCAAGGCAGGCTGTAAATAAATAAATAAAATCTTTTTATGAATTCACTTCCTTATCATTCGATTAACACAGCAATTCATTGAAAACCACCTCCATGAATCAGAGTGGTTTTACTTGTTTTGAGCGTAACCGGGGACCCATTATGCTCCAAGCTGGGTTTTTTTTGGACAGAGCAGTTTTAGCTCCTTTTCCTTTAAGCAAACTTTGTTCTGAGTGGCTATTCCATTGTGAACAGAAAGTCTAAACAACAGGTGGTCAGGTGGAGTATGTGTGGAGAGCAGGTGTGGGCTCACAGACAGGGACAACTGCAGTAAGCAAAGCAACTGATTAGCATCACATTAAGCCAAAAGTTGTAAAATCTGACTCAAGCTTAACTTTTAGTGCACTCTGAATCCTGAGCTTTTGGATTGTAGGGATTACACGTTTATGTCAAATATTTTAGCTGCCTTAAGTCTGACATCATCATCATTTCCAGGTCCAAACTCAAACAAACACTGATATCGCAGAGTTAAAATTGCCCTAACTTGTCAATAAAATGTTCCGTGTGGTTGCTCTCCCACGTGTTACGATAAAGTTTAACATCCAGGTATCCATGAAAAAGGGGCTTTACAGGATTGAAGTGTAACAGAACCTAAAGTCAGCAGGAAGTTAGCTTGCTAGTTTCCATCTAAAGTTGATCCACCTTGTTCTGACAGAGGGATTTATAAATAAAACAAACAAACAAAAAAAAACAAAAAACGTGCAGCTCTGCTCTCTCTTTGAACATCAATGGAGACTGAAAACTAAACAGGAATGGAGGATGAACGTTAAGTTGAGTGTCCCTGTTGGGCAGAGACAGATGCAATCATGTGGCAGTGAAAAAGATGCTGAAAACAGACCAAACTTCAGTCAAGAGAATGCCTGTGATGATCGATCCACAACACAGGGTTAGTCATGCACCTACTGAGCCTCAGAGATATTCTTTTGTGAAGAATAGTTACATCGCAGGGTTTTAAAAACTAAGCCTAAAGATGTGATACATATGAACTGTGCTAATGAACAGCTAGAGAAGCATACAACAATCACAGGAATTTTTTAAGGGGTTTGTTTATAAATAAAAAAAATATACAGAGCATTGCAACATGTAAAAAAGAGAACAGCCTTAATGAACACAGTAGGAGCTTGGACCCAGAAGCAGGGTTTGTAAGTCATTGCTTAATTAGCAGATATACAAAAAAATAAAGAAAATTCTGAAAAACCTAACAGGTCCCCTTTGTCATCATACATCCATACCTTACTCCTCACATAAGCTTTACGGATTTTCAACCCCAAAGTTTTGGCAAGGTCCTGAGTCAGCTGTGTGACACTGGAGTCCTGGGGAAACAACACAGGACAGTTACCGCCTTTGATTCTTTATGTTTTACAGCTATTAATAATCTCCTACATCCTATTCATGTTAAATTAAGATTTTTTTTTTCTCGAAATTTTTCACTGCACTATTTTACCAACCTGGAGAGTCTATCTAAAATTAAATCTGACAGATACCCCCCTCCATTCATAGTATTCTATACAAATACATGACAGAAACATGGTGCAGTTGAGACCACTACTTTATAAAGCAGAGCTTCTTAAAGCATGGCTGTAATACAAAGTCTTCCTGACATTTTTTGTATCCAAGGTTACATTTGCAGTCCTTCAAGCAAGCAAATTTCTGTACCAGAATGCGTACAGAGGTTAGGGGAAAGAAAGGGTGTGGGTGGAGGTGGACAAAAATTTGGCTACAGACCAAACTTTCTTCATTTTTTATATTATCTATGATGATTCAAAGTGCACATGTAGAATTACTACTTTTATACCTTTACTACAAAGATCCAGTGAATGTAACAGCACATGTTCATACTTCTGGTATATGGTTTATGCAGCACAATACACCTTTTATGAAAACAATCTCTAACTCACTATAACAAAATCTTTAAAATCTCTGTCTGCAAAATACTCCTACACGATCAAGAGTTAAGCAGACAAACTTGGCATACAGGTATGTCTGTCCCTGAAGGTGCTTCTCTGTCATATAGGCCATATGGCCAAGCAACCACCTACCATTAGGCTAAAATGACCAATTACTGGTGATTTATGCTTCTGATAAATGGTAAATGGTAAATGGCCTGTATTTATATAGTCCCTAAGGACCCCAAAGCGCTTTACATATCCAGTCATCCACCCATTCACGCACACATTCACACACTGGTGATGGCAAGCTACATTGTAGCCACAGCCACCCTGGGGCGCACTGACAGAGGCGAGGCTGCCGGACACTGGCGCCCTCTGACCACCACCAGTAGGCAACGGGTGAGGTGTCTTGCCCAAGGACACAACGACCGGGGCTCGAACCGGCAACCTTCCGATTACAAGGCGAACTCCCAACTCTTGAGCCACGATCGCCCCAATGATACGTCGTAACCTCAAACTCCTATAAAAACCCTATGGTCTCTGCGCTCTACAAAGTCTACCTGTGGAAGTCTAAAGCAGGCCTTTGTTATGGTCAGGTTTTTCCCCCTTCAGGGGCTAACATTGTTGTCCCTCACGCTTTTCCACATCTTTGTATATTTCCCTCGTATACGACAATTGCCACGATTACCCTTCAAGAATTTGCTGACATTTGTGAATCCTTATGTTGATGCTATGGTTGCTATTCCTTTTATTGAGAGGATGATTGTTATCCTCTCATTGATAAATTCAAAAAGTGCAGCAAAAAAGCAGATAGGAGGAAACAATGATGAACAGGCCAATCACAATATTTTGAGGCTGTGCCAACTTGACATGTAGCTACATTTCTCGGGCGGCGTACGTAAGGCTATGCCGTTTGAGCGGTTTGTAGTTACGACATAGATGGCGTATTTTTCCTGCTGAAGCATAAATCCCCAGAAAGAAGGGAGACCCAGGGGGAAATAAAGTTCCAGCATTTTATTTATTTCTCTCAGCTGGGACACAACCACAAGATAATTAACACAAAGCACCAGCACAAACATAAATACCTGCGACAATGTCAGCCATTTATGTAGGTTTAGTTGTAAAGAAAACTGTAAAGACTCCCCACAGAAATCTAAGTCAGGCCTTATTAGCATTTATGCACTCGTAACACTTAAAGCAGAGTATTGTTTTCATTTCACAGCATTAAGTAGGAATAACTCAGTATTCATTTGAATCCAATTTTATTTATATAGCACCAACATTAGCCACAAGGTGCTCTATACTGTAAGATAAAGACCCTGCAAGAATACAAAGAAAACGCCAACAATCAAATGACCCCCTATGAGCAAGCGCTTTGGCAACAGTGGGAAGGAAAAACTCCCTTTTAGCAGGAAGAAACCTCCAGCAGAACCAGGCTCAGGGAGGGGCGGCCATCTGCCACGACCAGTGGGGGTTGAGTGATTTGGCAACATTTGGTAATTTAAAACTTCTCCTGAGCTGAGATTTGAGCACTATTTGTACGAAAGGAAGAGAAATCAGTAAATTAAGATGGCAGAAAGCAAAACCGATTGCTAATTACACTGAAGACCAGGGTATATCAGTCTATGAAACTTTCTTAAGTCCCGCTCATTTGCTAAAGCAGTCATTTGGTGTATCCTCTATATATATCCAGTATGAGAATTACTAGCTAACTTGTCCATGACAAAAAAAAAGGTGTGGTGATTGGGCCTCCTTACCTGAGGCACTGCTAGAGAGCATTTGGCAACAGCCTCATAGGCCTCTTGATGTCGCCCCAACTCTTTCAAGGCTCTTGCTTTTCTGTACAGAGCTCTGTAGTTGCCCTCATTCAACCGGAGAGCCTTTTCACAGTCTTCTAGTGCTTGGTCATAGAGTCCCTATGGAAAAAAAACATGTTACATAGTAAGAATACTGAGGCATGGTCTGTGTGCACAAAACAAAAGTTTCCTGTGACCTAAATTGACATTACACGTTCAGTGAGTTGACTCAGGTAAGGGTGTGGTGTGTTGTTTTTCCTCCCTGAAGACAACAGAGTGCTTTTACTGCCATGTAACATGACTCAATACAGGCAAACACACTAACAGGAAAGTAGGGTTGATTTTCCACCAGTTTGATTTACTGGAACCCAGTCTCTCCCATTACTAAGTTACATTTTGATGAATGAAACCTACACCTTTCTGGTGTATTGTTATATGTTTTCAACTAGTTTGAAATGGATTTAATACATGACATACACTATAATTTAATATCTTAGAGCAAGACTAGCCATTTCTTAAGATTCTTTGTCTTTGTGCTAAGCAGTTGCTATCTGTATTTAGACTTGAGAGGTATTACACTCACAAAGAAAGAAAGCAAATGAGCATATTTCCTAAAATGTGACATTTTATATATATTTTATTTTTTCTAAATGCAGAGTGTTGGTAACAATTTAAATCAAAGTTAAAAGCAGCACGTGTTATTAAATCACTGTCCAAAATCGAATCAATCTAGTGTCAGCTTCACCAGTACAGAACAGAACTCTTGGATGTGTTTTTATAAAGACCAAAAATATATATCTGGCATAAATCGACCTGGTTATCAAAGTTAAACACCCCACATTCAAGAAGAGATATGAAAAAAAGAAAAAAAAAAAAAAAACCCACATGTTTTCAGAGGAGCTAAGCACAGGGTTAAACAGGGGGAAATATAAACCGTCTGTACAGCTATCATCACGAGGAATGCGAGGACCCTGGACAATATCATGGATGAGCTCAGAGCAGTGATTAAGTTCCAGAAGGAATATGGTGAGTGTAGTATGATGTGCTCCAGAGAGACATTGCTACACTTTCTGGACTGCATTTAGACTGTGCTGAGCCCCTGGAATGTGTCCATCTTACTTACAGAGGAAACTTTCTCCTGTCAATGCAGTCTGAATTCAAACTGAATTCAATCTGAACACACTGTTTGTATTCCTTCACTACCAAATTGCTCTGGCAATCAGTTGAGCAACCAAATTTGGCACACAGATAAATCTTAAACCCATTAAGTTTCTTATTTACATGGCAAATAATGACATTATCATGCTGCCTAGCAACCACATACCACTGGGTTAAAATGACCCAATTCTAGCATTTATGCACCTAAGAAACCTTATTAAAACATTCTGTCATTTTAATTTCACAACATCTTCCCATCCACAAAAAATTGAATAGTGCATGACATGTGTCATAGCAACCATCTACCAACAGACTACAATAACAATTACACAGCAGAGCAGGGGAGCAACAAAAAAAAAAAAAAAAAAAAAAAAAAAAAAAAAAGGGCAGTAACTATATTTAACTGTATTATCTCAATATGATTAAGTAAATCACTTTGCCAACAGCACAAACAGACCAAACAATAAGGTAGCTTGTTTTTCACATCCAAAATTTTAGTACAGTATCTTATCCTTAAAGTTTTCCTTCTCACCATTATGCATTTTACTAACAAAACTAATATGTAAAATTTAAGAGCAAAGTTTGAAAGTGACTTGTGATCAATGTCGTGCTCACAACTTACCGGAACAATATTTAGGTATGCCGCAGCTCGATTTGCATACAGCTTTTCTAGTAAACCTGTTTGAACACAGATATCTTCTGATTCAGCATAATCTGCTATATTCAGTGCTTCAGTAAACATCTCGATGGATTTTGTCCATTCTCCTTCCCTAAACACGTCGTTTCCTTCTCCAAACAGATTCCACACAAGGTCCTTTATGAACACCTGGAAAATTTAAAACATACAAATAAAACAAAACATACAAAGTCCAGTAATATAGTAATACGTCTTTACACAGATGCAGGAAATTACATGTTGCCTTTTATTTTTTTACCCAATAAATTAAAATAACGTCAAATTTGTTTAACTCAAATTTTGATGGAACTGGGTCACCGTACATTCAAATTTACACTGCTTACCTCATACTGCTCCTGACTCCCAGGAAATGGAAGGGTTGATCTAGAAGAAAGAAATAAAAATGAAATTACAAAGTGCCAGCCATTAAATAAATTATGTATGTGTGTGAGAAACTGTAAATTACATTAATTACGCTGATCTTTTTTACCCTTTTTTTTAAAGTAAAACATCCTAAAAACTGTATTGAAACCAAACCATCCATTTTGTAATCGGAAGGTTGCCGGTTCGAGCCCCGGCTCGGACAGTCTCGGACGTTGTGCCCTTGGGCAAGACACTTCACCTACCGCCTACTGGTGTTGGCCAGAGGGGCCGATGGCGTGATATGGCAGCCTTGCCTCTGTCAGTCTGCCCCAGGGCAGCTGTGGCTACAACTGTAGCTTGCCTTCACCAGTGTATGAATGTGAGAGTGAATGAATAGTGGAATTGTAAAGCGCTTTGAGGGGTCCCGAAAAGCGCTATATAAATGCAATCCATTATTATTATTATTATCATCATCATCATCATCATCATCTACTGGTTTGGTTCTGACTGTATTGTTAAGTTATACTAAATAGTAGTGACTGCCAGGAAGTAAAATTGTATTACGATTCTAATCAGGGTGTGGTTTATGTCACAAGCAGTTCACAAACCTACATTTCATTTAGATGTCAACACAGACCTACAGTCATTATCAAGCTTAATATCATCAACAGTCATCAATTATTTGATGCAATGTTAAACTAGCTGGATAAATTGCTACACTAAAAGGTTCCATTGTGCCATTAAATGCTATCATGGAAAAGTTTGTCTTTTTTTTCTCAAAGGCTGTTTTCCACTACAGCTGCTGCCTGGTATGTAGAGTTGCATTTCTTCTTTTAAACAGTGGAGTAGGAGGGCGATATATTCTAGGCAGTCCTTTCAACCAAGGCATGATGAGCTCCTCTGCATACAACAAAATACCACTTTGCTCGTTGCCATGTTTTTGAACAATTAAGTATTTAATGATTCGGTGTGAAAAAAAATCTAAGTGGCAGACCTATTTCATTCATCTTTGTCAACTTTACACACACAGACTACATCACAGTGACGGCATTCACCATAGTATTTTAAGTATCACTTTTGTTTTAAAACAAAATGCCCTTGGTGGATTAGATGAAATGAAAAGCTAAACTGCTTTGCTCAGCTCTAAAACAACATGTGGTCATAAAGGAATTCTGCCTGATGCTTGAATACGAAGCTAGAAACAAAACTGAAGTAATACCAGTAATCGGCTGTCTCTCTTACCTCCAACTGATATTAACAACCCAATGAGATTGTGGTGGACTGTTAGTTACTCTTAAAGGGGGGGGGAGAGACACTGTACCGGTCCATTGTGGTAAAGAGAGAGCTGAGTGTAAAAGCAAAAACTCTCGATTTACTGGTTGACGTGCTTACTTTCACCTACAGTCATGAACTTTAGTGACTGAAAGAACGGTATCGCAGATCCGAGCGTTAAAAATCAGCTTTCTCCAAAAGGTGGCTGGCCTCTCCCTTATAGATAGGGTGAGGAGTTTGGCCATCTGGGAGGGGCTCAGAGTAGAGTGAAGAGCAAAATAGTGTTTTAAAAAAAAAAAAAAAAAAAAAAAAAAAATAGTGTAATATCATATGAAGAAGCCATGTGCTACATGCTTAAAACCTCAAGAAATGTATTTATATTGTGTGACAGGATTACACTGTAGGGGGGACGTCAGGGATGTCACCAGAATCAATACTACTTATGATTCCATACCAACATCCACAGGCGATGTATGCACAGAGGTGGCCATTCTTCTGAAACTGAAGAAGGATATAAGTGTTCTAATCTAGCCAAACATGCTGAAGTAGAATACTAGAAACAAAGCCCACAAGCACAGGGAAAAATACAAATGGGACAGCAAAAACTACACTTGGAAGATGGCAAGTAGTGCAGCTCTGCTCCAACTCAAGAAAGGCAGATTCAGCTATGAGAGTACTTTGCACTCAAGGGTGGCTGACAAAGGGATAATGGTTCACTCTTAAAAAGCAGTGTTCAAATAAACCAAACCTTCCACGACACAATGGAGCTGTGATGTCAACTCTGAATGATCAGATTTAGGGCGTTAAGTTGGTGCATTGCATTGATGTCTCATTTATGTTAATGTTTGTACGATAATGTTTAGGTTTTTACAGTAATGTTTATGTTAGCTTACCTGTCGGAAAACTTCTCAGCATGATGCTTGCTAAGCGAACACTATGTAAATTTTGTTAGCCAATGAGTGATACGCAAGAGGAAACAATTAAACAGAAGTAGCTACAAACTTAAGTCCCCCCCCTCACACATTAACATTTCTTCTGAATAGTCTTTCACCTATCTTTAGGTAGTTAATCTGTAGGTTGGATCATGTCAATAATTATTTAGTTTAATTGACATTGAACACTACGCCATCTGAGAAACTATGATATATAACTACATTTCTGATAAGTAACAGTTTTTTCTAATTCTGTTTTACTAGTATTAAGATGAGTTTCCAGGCTTTGCACCTCTCAAATGGCTGAAGTAATGACAGAGAGCATCTTTAGGATGGTTATCAGCATCTGGGAACATCATCTCAAAGATAAGAGCAAGCGTCACTCCAGAGCATGTTCACTGCAATCGTGAATTCATGAGCTGGAAAGAAAATCTTTTTGATTTAATTTAAACCCTAACTTATGGACAGAAGCCGTTTTTAATTTCCTATTTGCACATTAACTTTTGTTTAAATCCTACTAGCAATTTAATTTGTATTACTAACCTTTAGTTGCAGCCCTAATGCTGATGTAACGTAGCTGTAATATTAGTAGGCTATTCTGCAAACATCCTAACATTTCAGTCTGTATTCTGTCAACACAACATGCATGCATTTTAAATAAAAGATCTGACTCCATGTTTTACAACAACTTTTTAATACATATTTTGTTTAACTACATAAGAGGATCATTTTGTTTGAGTATTGAGAATCATGCGATTCTATTGAGTACTGACTACTAAATGTTTTGGTATCGTGGCATCACTATATATGTTAATGTCAATGATACCCAAATTCAAAGAAGGAAAAAGTGAGTCAAACTGATGTTAAAAATATGTATGTATATGTAAAAATTCAAAAGTAACTTGTTTGAATACCCAAGTAATCTAATATTCTGATACAAGGATATAAACTATTATTGTCACTGATTCCTTTTGCCTATGAATTTTGAGCTTTTGTACCAGCATGTTTCTCCCACTGTTTCTGCCTTAACCTGGAGTAATGAGTCAATGAACCTCACCTCTGACCACAATACTGAGGAGAGTTGTTGAGGATCTCCTGAACCTAAGTAAGCACAGCTCATTACTCAAATTTTCTTTGAAGTGGGTGTAATGTTGTTAATGACTCGTAAACTTAGCAAATAAACTCTCATACGGTCTGACAATGTAATCAAAATGTGAGTGAAAGTCAGAGTGTTTTAGGACACTGGCATAACATTAGCTTACAGCCATCTATCGTTAGCTGTCCAGAGACAGAAGGGCTGCAAGTCTGATGACAGCTAGTGACAATAACTTACTGTGACAACACTCATTATAAATAAACATTATATAGAGTTTTCTTTTGTTAGATCCCTAATTTGAAATCAAGAGATTTCCTCCTCACATCAAGGCTTGAAGTGAGGAGGAAGTCGATAAGGTGGAGACGAGGGAGGAGGCGGATGAAGAGAAAGATGATGAAAATTTTAATGTACGAATCTTAAAACATAAATGAGAGATTGTGGTTTTGCAGACACGTGATCGCTTCCCATGTGACATGAACGTTTCGGCCATTTTAGATGTGTAGCAATCCTGACACGTCAAGTAAGTGAATAACCTACTAAACATTATTATGCTAGAACCCTATGTTTACTTTTAAGTATGGCAACTAACGTCAGTTCAGGAGTGGGGAGAAAGAGGATGAGAGCAATGAGCAGGAGAGAGTAATGGTGTAGGAAGCAGATGAAGAAGAGGCAGTAATATAAATATGAAAAAATATATATATATACACAAGTTATTGGATGTGATCTCTACCGGTTATCACATCTAATGAGGCGGACAGCTCTTGAGCAATATGCACATGACATCACATGCAAAACCATAATAGAATGAAAAACCACACTTTCACAGACCCTAATTTTTTGTATGTAAACAAACCAATAAGATGATTATCAGATTATCAAAATAGTTGCCAAAGCTGACCAAGACTAACTAATAAATGGCTCAGGAAAACAGTCACACACTGAAGAAAAAGAAACAAACCAGGGACACTTACTGGATGAACTGGAGGCCCTTTTGAATCTCCTGCCAGCGGGTCCTTCTGTCCAGACACGCTCCAGACATGTCTGCGTGTTTTGTCCCTTTCCCTCAGTCAGCACCTGAAATTGTATCAGAATCAGAAGATTCAGTAGAGTCATTTTAAAATGACAGGTGAAAACGAAATAAATAAAAAATTACTTCTCATCATTGACTGGACACGGACAGATTGTACTAACTAAAAAGCTCCTTTGCTCAGTGTTAACCGTCAGTATATGATTTCAACTTATCAGGGGCTTCTTTGCCGCTTGCCTTCCATTATTTCTAGCTTCCGCATTTAGTAATGACGACATGCTTTTAGTTCCGGAAAGTGACGCTAAACATTTTGTTAGCTTGCGAGGTAATAACAGTAACAACAGAGCAGATACGGGTTAGTATAATGTAGAAGCCATAGAAAGCTACAAAACCTACACACCTGAAGAGTTTGACAATAAGCAGAGCCGTTAGGACCCATTTAAACTTAGCATCTGGAATCAAGCGCTCCATCATCGGATAGCTCATTGCCTCATGTAAATATTTTTGGGTTTGTCACGAAATTCATCAACACAAAGTGCACACTGTGTGCTAAACAATGTGCACAAGTCTTCGAGCATTTATCACCTTCTGACAGTACTGCGGCCACGGCGCATAAACCCGGTAAATGAAGCAGTCAACCCTGGATGGTCATAAATAACATGATATCCCCTGTCATTTCTAAACATTTTCAAAGGCACTTCTTAATTGTGGTTGCTAATCGGAAGAGAATATGGGCTGCTACCGAGTCATGCGGACGGTTATACTAGCTTTAGACTAGTATAACCGTCTAAAGCTAAGTTATGTTCCATTAACTTAACAGTCGGACCGAAATTAACTTTATTATTGCAGTGCTTTTGTGTTTAGACACGCTTTTTTTTTTCTTTCTAGCCACTAAGCACTCTCCTCTATATGAAGACAGCACTGTGTGGAGAATACATTTATTTCAACAAAGTTTTACAGGAGAGGAGGGAAAGCGCTTCGTGAATATGTCCGATAATGGGCGCATAACAGTTAGCGCACGTGTGTTACCCGCGGCCAGGGACCGTCCAGTTCTCACCAGCCATCACCATCGGCTAGCAAATATTAGCAATTTTCATACTGTTCCAAAATATACCGAAGTGATACAACACACGTCTTCTATGTATGCAGAAATACGCGGACGTTACCAAAAACACGACGCTACTCGCCTAAGTTTCTAGGAAGTAGACTGAACCTAACAAAGCATAGGCATGCCTAAGTTAAACTAGTTCCTCAACGCAAACAATAGCGAGGTGTAGCTGTTTAGCTGTAGCTAACACACAATAAATATCAAAGAAATGGATAAGAAGTAGCTGTCGTTCACACTTACATGAATGAGTCTTTATTCCGCACAAACCTTACATCGGCTATCTAAAGGGAGGGAAAGTGATTTTTCGTTATAGCTAAAAGAACTTGGCTAAATGTGGGATATCGCTGAAGGCCGCCCTTTGCTTCTTTTTCTGCTCTGATGCAAGCGAGCGCAAACATCGAGTCCATTAGCTCTGGTGCCCCTACAGGCACTGAAAGGTTGTAGCAAGTAGGATTTAGGTGTGTGGCGATTAATAATAAGACAAAACACGTGGATATTTGTTTATTCTTATTAGCAACAACCTGTCCAAAGTGTACCCTACAGCTAGAATAGTCCCCTAATCATTGGAATCAGTGTAGCTTACAGAGATAAACTTTTATGTTTTAGACTTAAGGGTTTTTTTTGTTTTTTTGTTTTTTTATCTTTTTTGTTGTTGTTGTGATTTTTAACCAATACATTAAAATATACATATGCAGAAATTATAGCTAACTGTATAATCTGCATATAATTTTACAATATATTATATAATAAACTGATTGATTCTTTTTTCTTTCTTTTTTCCCCTTCTCTCAATCCATACATGGGGCTCACCATAATTCTAAGATTGTCAGTACTTCAGACTCTCTCTAATGCATATACATTGGCAAGGCACCCACTTTCAATCTCCTTACAATCTACAAAGCACAACATTTCAGACCGCTGAGCCCGAGGCATCCACAGCTCCTCTCCATCAACCCTTGTGCAAATCTTTCTTTGACAGCGCGTTTCCTCCTTGAATTTATCAGCACACAGAGCATTTAAAAATAGAAGTGTGGCTCAAAAACTAGAGGGAGGAGCCCATAAGAGACTTTCATGTGATAGAGGTAAAATAAGGTTCACTTTTTCTCGGAGCAACCTGCAAACAGCTCAAGTTGAGTGATTTGGAGACAAAGTTGGAGAGGCAAGGTTGGGGTACTCTGGACATGTGGAGTGGAGGGATGGTGGTTATATATTGAACAAAGGACATTGTATATGGAGCTGCCAGGCAGGAGGAAAAGAAGATAAGCACAGAGATTCATGGAAGTGGTAAAAGAAGACATGTAGATGATTGGTGTAACAGAGGAGGACATTAGGGATAGGATGGGAACAACTTCAAAGAAGAAGAAGAAGACTAAAAAGCAGTTTAAAAAATATGTTACTCCACTGTAAATGAAAAAAAGAAAAAATAACTACTAGTGGTCCACTGCTTCACATTGAGCTTCACACTTATAAACAAACCAAGCTCGAAGTTACTTTACTAACAAAGTCTGCACAACACACTAATTATTCTGTTTTTGTAAAGGAAGAGGATGTGATAATATATACAGGAAATTCAGGAAGTTTTGACCACAAGTAGTACACCAATATGTGTGTGTGTGTGTGTGTGTGTGTATCTATATCTATATCTATATATCTATATCTATATCTATATATATATATATATATATCTATATATATATATATATATATATATATATATATATATATATATATATATATACACACACACACATAAAGTGTGTGTGATAAGGACATAAAGTGGTTTTAGTGTGTATATATTAAGTGTTGGTTGATTAAAAAAAAAAAAAAAGACATAGCTGCACAGATCTTTTTGAGCAAGCACACAACCTGTTATTTGCTTCTTTTTCCCTTCCAAACTCAGTTGGAGAATTCAGGAAATTTTGACCACAGGTTGTCAGCAGGGCAGACAGCGCACATTTAAATATTTAACATTTAAGACATTTTCTTTGTTAAATAACAGTAAAAAGCCAGTAATCCTCTGGTACCATGGAAACCTTCAAAAGTGCCTTCATCTTTCTGCAGTTTCTAAATGATGACTAAAATGTCAAATTCATTATAACACCAGTTTAGTAATCTGTGACTCACAGTAACATCTAGTCATTCATCAAACAAACCCAGGTTTGTCCTAACTGGGTAAACTGTAATGTCTGAACCAGGATGAAATGCTGTTCATGTATTAGTATTGCTTCCAGTTTTAGGGAGTTTTATGATAAAAAAAAAGAAAGAAAGAAAGAAAGAAAGAAGAAGAAGCAACACACTGAATGTCACCATTTTGCTTAGTGCTATTTGACTCATTTTACATTTGTAGTTTGCTCATGTTTAACATTAACATCTTCAGCAGTGTGCATTGAGCCTGATGGAATCCTACTGCTGGCTGGATATTTTGTGGCAATGGCTACGTTGAGATAAGGCTGATCGGATAAACAAGAACTGAAGGATGTGTGCCTCAGGAAGCAGTCTGCCAGGTGTAATAACTGCCAGGAGGAGGCGCTTATCTCATATTGTGCAGAAGCATCCCCGAGGAGCCGAATCACAAAAGAAGTGAAGAATACTGTATGTCTTAGCTATCCTTTTTATGATTTAGCTTCCCTGACATTGGCACATTATTGATGACGACAGAGTCAAGTGTGACAGATCTGGAAAAATACTCTCAGAAAAACATAATAAAAAAGATGAGAAGCAGTGATACAACACAGTGCCATTTTCAAATCGGGCTTGAAATTTGTCATTGAAACAATTTCAGAAGTTAGACACTTGAAGTGCTGCTCTGTAAATCAAACAGACAATAATGATAGCTGCAATATATGCTGAGAGTTTTAAGCAGTGAAAGCCTCTTCTGTTCTCCTCACTGAATTGTTTATTTAGAAAAAGAAGAGTGACAGATGAGACACATGAGCACATCTCTTTATAATTAAGGAAGAAAAGGTATATTATTAGGGTTTAATGACCGTAATTAGCTTGTCTGGTTGCAATTGTTGTGAAGAAGTGGAGACGTATGAATAATGATGTGCTGTTTGAAAGCTTCTATACCTTAAGACGGTGATTCTCAGCCAAGGGTAATTGTAACTTAGATGGTGCTTTTGTAGTTTCCAAGGGATAGTTGAAAAGTTGCAATTGTGTGGCGTTTAAAAAAATAAAACAGATAGTGTCATAGTAAAAAGAAAGCACACCCTCTTTCAGTTCTACATTTTTACATGTCAGGATTAAATAAAAATAACTGGGTCCTTAAAATTAGGAAACTACAAAACATGACTCATTACACAAAATCGTTATTTATTGAGCAAAAACTGAGCCAAAATGCAGAAGTAATGTGTGAAAAACTAAGTACACCCTTCCATAAGAATTAGGAGGCGAAATAGCAGCCAGGTGCTGCTAATCAAATGCACTTAATAACTGATCACCACCAAGTGTGAACACTGTTAAGAAAAGGCAGAGGTTTTAGCAGTTTGCAGGTCAGGTGTGTTAACAGCTAAGGGGGGATTTTCTTTTCTTTTCTTTCTTTCTTTCTTTCTTTTTTGTTATGGCTGAATCAGAAAAACATTAGAAATGTACTGTAAAGCACAAGTTGATTAAAAAGAAAAATGAGTCACCAGTGGACAGGAAGATTGTGGCAGTGTAAAATTGATCTAAAAGCAATAAATAAATAGAAAACAATTAGCTGAATAACTCCAAACAATACATATAAAATAGCCAGCTGAAAATAGAAAATGATTGGATAATGATCCTATTATACATTGGTAGATCATCTGGCAACAAAAACTCGAATTGTTCAGGAAAAATATTGAAATTATGGAATATGGCCAAAATGTCCAGGTTTAGCTTACAAATACTAACACAAATGCATAAGTATGAGTGGACTATACAATGACTCTTCAATAGTATTAAAATGACTGTTTAAGTTTAAAAAGTTTGAACTCATTTGGAACATGTAGGTTCAGTGGGTTGGGAGTGCTGGAGCTGATCTAAGACATACTTTTATTCTCCAAGAACAAATATTTTATTAGTTTTTATTTACTATTGTATGGAGACAGAACATTTAAAAAGCTGAAAATAGTGCTCTATAATGCCCGAATTACAGCTCTTCCTGTGCCAAATGAAGTATAAGACAGTTCAAAATCTTACATCACACTCACTTCGGCGAAGTGAGTAAGATATGCAAGTTACAACAGGTGTCAGAACACTTGACCCACATGTTTTGGTCATGCCCAGCTTTAATAACATACTGGTCTAAGATTTTTAAAACACTGTCAGAAGCACTTAACATCACTATCCAACCCAGTGCAGTAACGGCCATATTTGTTATTACAGATAGAAGACATTTGACAAGAGGGAAAAAGAGGGAACAGGGAAAAAAGACAAAAAAACATCATTGCTTTTATAATACATTACTGCTTTGGTTTGGTTTGGTTTGTGGATGCAATTCATCCAATTAGAAAAAAAAAACCCTTTCAGAGGGTCTAGGGACAATTTTTTCTTTGTCTGAGATCGAGTGCTAACATATTACGGTAGACTTAAAACCTTTCCCACCTAGCAGCCCCTGATGCTCCCTATGTTCTGAGTGGGTGGGTGGTATTGCTTTCCAAAGGCAAAGGAGGGGAATGTAATAATGATTATATGTCACTGTCAACCCCCCAAAAAAGCTGAAAATCTTTTTTTCTATGTTTAAAATTCTTATAATAACGATAATAACAATAATATGTGTCTTTCCATAAAACTTCGACTCATCTTACACCTCTAGAAAATCTAAAAACAGAACATTTTGTTTTCTCAATATTGCAGTGTTAATGCTAAAACGAAAGAAAAACACAAACATTGATCCAACTTCAATAAAGCACTAGGGGGAGCATAGATTCAAATCAAATCACTTTTTATTGTCACATCACATGTGCAGGCACACTGGCACAGCACATGCGAGTGAAATTCTTGTGTGCGAGCCCCACAAGCAACAGAGATGTGCAAACACAACAACACAAACGAGCAAAATACAAGAATGGCCAACCTGAAACTAATAAATATATGTACAATATATAATAGTGTATGCATTTCTGGATGTGTATACTAAATATTTTCCTACGTGTGTGTGTGTGTGTGTGTGTGTGTGTGTGTGTGTACACATTTTTACAAATTAAATAGTAAAAAAAATAAAATAAAATAATAATAATAATAATAATAATAATAATAATAAAATATATAAAATATACAGAGTTGAATATGTGCAAAACAAGTGGCATTTATATACAGTGTGGAGTTCACAAACACTGGATTAGCCTCCAGCCAATAGTTACGCTCAGGAGATTATTCAAACAGCGTCTATAAAAAGCTCTCCACTCCTTTCAATGTTACACTCAGAGGGTGGAAGTGAAGAGCACTTACAGATGAGATTTTTAACTACCTGTTGCATGCCATGGCAGTATTTTATCGGATACTTCTCCTGCTATCTGGTAAGGTGATTATTTACTTTAAAAGAGAGCTCCACAGGGAAGCATAGTGAAAACTACACGCTTAAGAAGTTATTTCAAGAGGTAGTCAGTGCATGTTTGAGGGGAAAACTACCTGTGTTTACACAAGAACAGTGATTCAGTGAGCACTTGAAATGGAGCAAATTGTGTTGATTTTGCTGTAAAATAGTATGTGCTTGTCTGTGATTTTAAGCCTTAGGTATGGTGTTCAGGGAGAGTAACAGGAAAGTCAGTCCTCTGAGTACTGTTACCTATTGCAACAGACATCTGAACATTTCAATTCCAGCTACAGAAAGTTTCTTATATCCTAAATCCAATTTGCAGATACATTTTACAATATAAAGCCAGCAAATAGCAGCACAAACGTCTTTGCAACTCTTTAATGTATAATTTTATCAAGATTGTGTTGCATACCAAATCACTAAAGCATATATAGTACATGGACCGGTGTAGGGACAGAGAGATAACTTCTTTCCTTCTCTTGTGTTGTTTGTGTCTCTTTGCAGTGACTGTGGCCTCTGCGGCAACACGCAGATCGCAGCGGACAAAGCGAGGGTTACTTGAGTTGGCAGGAGCAATCAAATGCAGCACCGGGAGATCTGCTTTGGCTTATATGGTGTACGGATGCTACTGTGGTCTGGGCGGCCAAGGCTGGCCCAAGGACAGGGCAGACTGGTGAGGCAGCATTTATTATCACATTCCCTTAAGAACCTGACAGAAGAAAATACAAATTGGTGAGGATAGTATATCTGGTCACCTGAAGATAGCGCACTCCAAAATGTAAACAGTCAGCTGACACTATATATAACCAACCTAGGCATTACACTTCGCAAAAAATATCCTTCCAAGTACTTAGGTCAAGTTTAGCCTTTCGTCGCAGGAGGAGGAAATAATGTGTACATATTATTTTCTCCTCCTAAATGCCGTTGGTTCTTCCCAGTCTATCCACATCCTGATGTGTACGCATAGTTTCCGCTTCTGAATGAGTCGAGTGAACCACAAATGCAGTGCGACGGGATGGAAGGAGGGAATGCTGTGTAAATTCAGCAGACTCACACGGTCCAATACTTACTCCAAAAATTCCACACCCAAATCCTAATTACCGTCTCCTTCTTTTCCTTCTTAACCACAAGACATCTCACCCCCTCAAGCCAGTTAACTTCTAACTATCTGTTGTGAAAACTCATGTGGTGATCCTGCCCTGCCTTTTAAATAGTCCTGGTGTGATTTAAACCACAGCCTTGCAACCACCCACCTACTGTTTTCTTTACCCTGCCTTTCCTAGATTGAGATCGGGCCGAGTTCAGTTTTCAAAATAATGGATTTATCATGTTGTTAATCTGTCTGTGTGCAGGTGCTGCCACAGACATGATTGCTGTTATGGAGATGCAGAACGTCTTGGCTGCTATACAAAATTGAGTCAGTATCGGTGGACCTGTGAGGACAAGACAGCTGAGTGTGGTATTGCGATTTCTATCATTCTTTTGTTTTTCTTTTTGCGATCCATGATTTAAAGTTAAAACAGCTGATGCTCTTATTAATTCCATGGCTTTGAATTTTAGGATGTTCTTCACTAAGTCCAATTGTACTGAGATTGAGATCAGTACCAATATAAAATCTTCCTTTGCTACCCCTCAATGTCTCCTAGATGGATTCACAAAAGGCAGACAGATAGCTTTAGTGTAATCTTACTGACAAACAGTGGCAGAAGCACACAATTTTGAAAGGAATGCCCCAGCGGAGACCATTACTGACATTGCAGCGCTGTTATTTATTCATTTTATTTTGAAATTGGTGGTCAGATGGTCATCGCCCTTGATCACTCACTCTTATAATCAGCTTAACTGCCATGTGGGCACCTGCACCTTCATGTTTATGCCACAGAAAGGATGAGGCTGCTCATGCTTTCCCATAGTGAAACACAGAAAGCAAATAAGAAGACAGTTGATTGGAGAAAAGAAGGATTTATCCAGGATATCTTAATGGCATAAAGCACAGTATTTGCTTATCAAAAAGACCAGCTGTCAACCCCCCCCCCAAAAAAAACAAGACAAAACAAATATTTTAGAAATCTGTCAAAATCCTGTCTTATCTTAAAATTGTTTTGTTTTTTATTAGGCAAATAGGAAACTGAATTCATGTTTTTATACCTAGCACACTGGGTTTCTCCTAGAGGTCAGAAATGAATCAAGCATATTATTCATTCACTAAATTTTTTTCTGTTTAGAAATAACTGTAATTTGGCATCTGAATCAAAAAATAATAACATGGTTTTTGTATAACAGTAAACTTGGAATTTCGTGGATAACAGCAATAATTATATTTTCACATAAAAAATCTAGTTTTGACTAAAGAACTTGCACTTACTGGCAGATTAACCATGACAGAAATATATAAAAAATGATTTTGGTGATTACCAAGAGTGTTAATTTAGGTCAGCTGTGTCATAAACCTTACTTCGAGTGTTGGTCTGCTAAATTTATTAAGCACTGTACATTATTAGGTTTAAACATGACCCAAATGGTATTTATAACTGGTTACTGAACTTCTCTAATTATAGACAAACTGCTAAAAATGAAACAAAAATATAGCTGGAGTTCTCCAAATGTTTGTATACGTAGCTATGAAACAGAAAAACGTAAAAAGAGATTCACAATGTTAATGAAAAATTGACTGAAAATGAGTGAAAATCCTGTTCTTCATTGCAGATAATTTGAAGGACCAATGCGAAAAGCTGCTGTGCAAGTGTGACAGAGATGCTGCCAAATGTTTGAGAAAAGCACCTTTCATTCGGAAATATGCACTATGGCCAGATTTTCTATGTGGCCATGAGCATCCTACATGCAATATTTACTGACACAATAAATACATCTTTATGTGTCTTATGTGCCTTTTCTTTTAATATACGCAGCGTTACAGTAAGTCAGTCACTCTGCTTTTGCAGAAATTGTTTTAATAAAAAACACACAACGTATTACAGTAAATGAACACCACCTATTTTCTTTCTCGAGTCAAATAGAGGGAACAATCAAATACTCAGACCTAACAATAGTACTTTTATTGGCTAGCATGTGTTACTGAACTGTGAAGTGGAGTGCCTGCTTCATAACAGTGAAGCTGACTCTATGCTTTGGGTGTGTTTTTGACTGGATTTCATTTACTGGAGTTAAAAAAAAAAACTCCCCACACTTGAGCTAATGGTGAGGGTTGTTTTCTTTATATTTAAAATCTGCTCTGACACGACTTCCTCCACTTTTTTCCAAAGCCAGTGAGGGAAAAGTCTCAGCAGCAGCGCCAAATTTTATTTTTGTATTTATTACTGAAAAAAAAAATTGAAACCTCTTGCATGTTTACTTCCTTTTAAGGTTTTAAAATATGGTCACAGTTGCATGTGTTTTCCTATGATGTGTACAGATTACCTCATAATCCCTAAATAGCTACCAAACGATTTTGCATGTGCAACGGCCTGAGGCCTCTATATCCACTTCCTGGATTCGCGGTTAGGAGAATGACTCAGCTGCGGCAATATTTGGTCTGTGATTTGATTGTTCATCTAAGGTATATAGTGACTCAGTCTTTTTATTTCTCTCCTCCAGCTAATTTGAGATTGTTAGAATATTGCGTGCTTTATTTCTTAATTAATGTACCTACCACAAGTACACACATCTGCATACCACACAGGTTACTGATTAAAAGATTTACATATTTAATTTTAAATTTTTCTTTTCATAAGGGTTAAAGGTGATCTCAGGTGATTTTGTCTGGGTTGCCATTAGGAAACTTTGCTTGCAGAATCTTATTGTTTCTTCAATGGTTTCCTTTAGTCGCTGAAATAAAGAAACTTTTTTTTTTTTTTTTTTTACATCTGCAGCCCTCTTCATAACAGGAGGCTATATGTAAATACACTGACACATTTGATATTCACCTGTAGATGGAGCCACATCCACAGCTATGCAGGCATCTTTACACATCCAAACAAAGCTCTTGTTAGTGCTTCATAATGATCAGTAACATGTCACTGACTCAATAAAGTATATTAACTAAAAAGCATTAATGTTTTATGTTCTCTTGGATCCACAACTGGTGTTCTGGTTTTGGGACCAATTTTAGATAAAAGGGGTAAAACTTTATTTCCTCTCTGATGTCCAGTAAAGAGTATCTCAGCCAGTAATCAAAGTAGCCAAAGCTTTCTTCAACGTTACTTGATCTGATGTTATCTGATATTACACTTCTGTAAGCTTGGTCAGGGAATTCACATAGGAAACACGTTTTCTTTGAATTAGTGCAGTTCAGTTGTGTGGGCTGAAATGGGAGATGACGCCAAAGTGCTCCACCCAAAGTCCCGGACTGGAATTAAGAATCTGGGTCACAGCCCCAAAACACTTGTGTGATTGTGTCCAGGCTTGGCCATGTGTAAACTCTGAGGTTAAAGAAGTCATCTCTATCCACCGCATGGCAGACAAAGTGACTCAAAATTCCACTCTTCTTCTTTATTTTTTCCTTTTCATTTTCATCTGTAAAAATGAAAAGATAAATACTATGAAAAGCTTCGGTCGCACTGGTCTGGTTGCTACAGACGGTGAATGAATATGAATAAATATGTAAAAATAACACTTTTAGCCATTATAAGTTTCTGAAGAACAAACATTTTATTCCGTTTCTCTTTAAAACACATTTTAGATACACTGTAAGTTTTAGGTAGTCATTACATTTAAACTGCCGAAAATAATGTTTCCTTTAGCGCATACAAATGCAAAACCTGGTCTTAGCTGACCCTATATTAGCATCTTGCAGAGCAATGTGGTCCTCTTGAAGAAATCGTGCATCGACTCATAGCATTTAAATCCCCAAAGGAGAGCTGACAGAATCTGCTCCATGCTAATTGCATTCTTTAATCAACTGTTTGGGTCCCCAACGGAGAGCCAGACGGCACGCAGTGAAGTCTGGCTTAAAGGGCGCAAAACATAAACAACAAACAAATATGTGGATATGCCTTGCTAGACTGGAGGTTATCCACATGCTATGTCAGATGATTTTGTATTCATCTAATTCAGTGATGATACTGAAGGACTTTGATTTCCATAATACAATTACCAACTGAGATCCGAATGTAAGAGCAGGTTGAATGGGTCACTTTCTCTTGCCTTCACTGTATAAAAATCTCTTTTGAAAGCAGAGTATACAGCCCACAAGGAAATCAATGTGAGCGCAGCCTAGACCTGCTGCCAGTCTGCCACGTGCTACTGATTCCTTTGTTCTCCTCCTCCTGTTTTACTCCTGTTATACTCCATTTGTGGTGTTTTTCTTCTTTCTAAGGCTTAAATTGCAGAGGGCAGAAAATGAATTCAAGGGGATTCTATTACAGAGATGATACAGCTCTTCACATGGATTATTCACAAAAATAATAATGTTTATAATTAGGGAAAAGTAGAATCTGTAGAAATCTTAACAGTCCCTTTGTAATAACAACCTGCTACTTAAATACCATGTGTCATTATATAAGCAACAAGTAGCTGAATTTATTCAAGTTTCAGCTTGGGGTGGCACTTTTTATATTTGGAAATACAGCCCTGACTCAGCCCTTTTAAACTAATGAATGACTCTGTGATTCTGTGTGAAGACGCATTTTCAAAGTATTTTCCTCCATGTTTCTCCACACAGCCTCCACCTGTGACGGAAAACTCTAGAGGGAAAAGCGATAAACATCTGTCATTAGGCAGTCCAGAGGCTATTTGAGCTTACTAAGTGTCTTGGTTGTAGTATCTTACTTACTATATTAGGATTTTAAAAGCTGCTGTGAAAGCCAAAGCTATTTTGAAGGCGATAATTGCTTTTCTGATCTCATAGGCACTAAGGTGAGACTGTGTCATTATGCGTACATGCTGGTATATGTCATCTTGGGTGACTAGTATAGATCTTGAGCTGAATCTTGAATTAAAAGCATTAAGCACAAGGTTGAAGGCAACAAATCTTAGGATGGAAAAAACGCCCACAGCATTATATACTTGGATGGATGTAAGTAAAAACTCATCTTAGAAAATTTGTCGTAAACATGTTCCTGAAAACTTCTGCTCATAGAGTCAAAAAGACATTTCCACTTCACAATCATGACAAGAAAACCCTCCAGAACCAGTGAATTTGCCATGTGATAGTTTTTAGTGACCAAGGTGCTGATTTAGGACCAAGGAAGTGTAGCACTGAGTCTCAGTGATTGTAGCCAGAGTCTGAAAATCAGCCGTCAGCGGTGTGTTGTCAACATCACTGATTAAAGCTTTTGCAAAGCACTGCAGCATTTTCCAGTTGTTTTCCTTCTATCACCTCTCATTTCACAAAGGGTCACTTCAGCACACAGAACGTGATTGCAATGCAACATGAACCAGATATGAATCATTGATGCTGCAACACGAAGCGTTACCCAGGAAACTGCACTAGTCTACCATCAGTGGTATGTTTGCAGAGCATAAAAAATACAAATATATATTTTTGAGCTAATGAAATGTTTTTGGGGAATAAAATGTACACTCGTGATGTCATAATAGTGTTCAATAAGAAAATGTGGATCTCTGCTAGAGCTGTTTAAACACATGGGTAAATATGCAAATCTACTACAGATTTTTCCATTTCCATGTAATCTTCATCCATGGCTCTTTGCAGTTATGCCTTGCATTGAAATGAGTTCTCATGATACTGATTGCGCCAGTAATTTGATCTTATCCCAAAATTCAAATTAGAAGGTGTGATGTCTCTATACACATAGAGACATCACACCTTGTCCAGTTACTTTTGAGCCTTTATACATTTTTGAATGCTCAAAAGTAACTGGACAAGCTAATATAATTTTAAATATAACGGGCTATATATAAGTACTCAATGACTGTCTGAAATGTAGAATCCATAGACTTGACTAAATGCTGCATTTACTTCCTTGAGATGCTCTGCTAGGCCTTTACTCCAGCCTCCTGCAGTTGCTGCTTGTTTGTTGCTCTCTCTGCCTTTGTCTTTGGTTTTGTCTTCAGTACATGAGAACAATGTGATATTGAGTTCAGACCAAGTGACTGGCTTGACTATTGAAGAATATCCTGTTTCTCTGTCCTTAGAAACTCTTGGGTTGCTTACGTGATATGTAAGTATAGTCTTTTATAATTAAGAATTTGATTGCACGACCTGTTCCCATGAACAGATGCCAAGTACCTTTTATCTGCTTGTAATGGAATTACAAAGTACCAGGTCTCATTTGTCAGTCAAATATCAAAACCTTTTTGAAAAATATGTATTTAAATTCTTAAACATTCAATACAATACTTTCATCAATGCATTATTTGAAATGGATGAAAATATGCACACCTCGATTGTTTCATTTAAAATTTGCCGTGGTGATGTAAACAACATGTCCAAATATTTATGGACCTTTTATCTATATAGGAAAGAGGGTGGATTCTGAATATATTTTGTAACAAATTGAATTTAATTCTGTCTCAGAGCTGATCACAGTGCTATGTGACCAACACGTGTTTCATTGAGAATTATTGAGCAGATATGGGGTACAGAATTTCAAATTTCATAATGTTGAACTGCTATTTTAGTTTATAAATGACAAAAAAACACATTTTTTTAGTTATCAAGCTCAAGCCAAGTATTATTTGTACAGTATTTTCAATGTATGACAAGACATTAATGCAAGTATTCAACATCCTGGATTACAGTGGCTAATTTTCTAGCTATATACTGTTTGAAAAATAATGAAAAAGGTCCCAAATGCAATTACTCTCACAAAAGTTAACGTTTAAAAGTAATTAATACTACAAAAGGCACGGACGGGGTTCGAACCCGCGATCTTCGGTTTACGAGACCGACGCCTTACCACTTGGCCACCGCGCCTGCGCTGTGTTCGTCATCAAGATATCATTTAATAGTTATAAGAATAGCTGTATTTTCATTGTGAGTTTATATTCCATGACTTATTGTGGAGAGCTGCTACTTCAGGTCTTTTCCCCCCGAGACAGGCGCCATTATGCTGCTGAGATAAAACATGCAATCGGTACAAATGTATTGTCGACATTTGGCCACAAGAGGGCGCTGTTCTCTACTCCGTGAAAACAAGATCGGTTTGTAATCTTTGGCAGGCAGAGGTCTCTGCTCTCCTATGACTAGTGTTAGCAACAGAGAGCTACACAGAAGGTAGGTTTGCTGTTGTTGTTACGCTTTGTTACTCTTTGTTTCTGTTGAAAGCTACTAGAAATGGTGATGTTGCTACACTCTGCAAAACTAAAACAGTACACAATGTAGAATTGAACTAATTTAAGCAATGGGGTCAAGCAAAAGTAAAGATGATGTTACCTGAAGGTTTACCCTTCTTATATATAAATAATTATCTTATTGATAAAGTTATTTTTCTTAAAACAAACAAACAAACAAACAAACAAACAAACAAACAAACAAAAAACTGTTATCAAACAATGTATAAAGTGTAAGTGATTGAAATAATGTCTGCAAGCTCAGGAACTCAAAAACATTGTATTTCCCAGCTTGGCCTAACAGTGGTGCTACAGAAAATGTATGATCAGAACAAATCTAAATCGAATCCAATTTTGTGCAGTCCTATTGTTTTAGTCAGTATGGAATTGACAGAGATGGACATGAATGAGAAGTAGCTACAAAAACCAGTGAGCTGCTTGCAATTCGTTGCTAAGGAATACAAGGAATACAATATGCATGAAATCAGACTGCAGCTTTCCACAGTATTTCTTTGCAAAACATCAAAGATGAATGCTTGGCCGAGCTGCTTTTTATATTTTATTTTATCAGATATGCTAGAGGCTGTTTGAAAAATGAATAAGACTCATTTCCAGTGGGAGTGTGTTAGCAGTGGAAACTGCAGATGTAGAGTACTCACCTTGACCTGCTTATAGCACATACAGCACTACAGACTGAAAATTGGCTTTCTGTGGAATAAAAACACACAGGTAAATTGAATTCAGAGTGCCTTGAAATGTGCCAGTTTCTTTCTGTGCTTTAGTAGACCAAAGCAGCAAACTTTCATCTAAAATAAATAGCAAAGTACTTAAAAACAAGAGTGTTACATTTATTAATATACTAATATATTTTTTCAGACTGTGAGATTTTTTTAAGTTTCTCAAGTATTTAACAAAGGTGACTGTTGAACTACAGTTCCCATCTAGGGAATTATGTGATTTGATTTGGATTGCATGCTCTTAAGATGAACTTTTATTGAGCAGACTGTAACTGTCTTATGGGCAGGTTTCTACAATAAAACCAGATAAGTATCCAGCATTGAATCAAAAGGATTTCAAACTGCTCAAAGGGCCTGTGGTTTATTTTATAGCTCATAGATGATTTTTTCCCTGGTCTTCTTTTTCAAATCATAAACCCCTGCAACATTACAACCTGAGAAATAGAATATTTTCCAGTGTAAGATTACAGTGTGCATTCTTCTTTATGAAGGAAACACCAAGCATCTTACTCCCTGAGAGAATAAGTAGTATCACTGTAGCAGTCTGTTTAATTATTTATTGGTCTGTTGCTGTGAGAAATCCTATTTTGCTATGCTGCCTGTGAATGAATACTCTTTTGCCCTGAAACTATGAGAATATTTATTTATTTATTTTTTGTGGTAAACAGACAAGATTTTTTTTTCCTCTAGACTGAAGCACATTTGCTTTGTCTGAGTTCTGGTAACTGACAGTAAGTGGACAATAAATAAATATAAAAATAAATAGTCTGCACTAACCTTCTAGTTGTTTTTCTATTTTACATCTTTAAGCATTTTTATGGCAGTCACGCTAGACTGGTTTTGATAAAAAGTTGTTCATTTCATAAAAAAATAATTCCCTGTATATTCTTTCATATTGCAGAGATCACAAGTGCTAACCATGTATGCACTATGTTTAAAGTTTGCACTTGTACTTTAGCAGAAAGTATGGAATAAAAGAAAGCCAACAAATTGACAAATTCGACCGAACCAGAAAGTTATCATTCTTGTTTTGATTTGATCGATATAGTTATTAACCTTTTTTTTTTTGTTGTGGCAGAAAAGCTAATCAATTGCCTTTGGTGCCTTTAAAATTAGTTTTATAGAATTAGTTTGAAGTCAATGTAAAAGTGCCTCTAGATGGTGATGGCTATTATTGCAAAAAGACTCCTGATCCTGTAGAATTTTATCAGAAAATATTTTTTTCTGTTTGGCCCGTTAAACACTTCCCTGCTGTGTTTATGCACTCAGTAACTTATTTTGTGTCACACTAAATAAAAACCTAAATCTATTTTGGAAATTTTGGTCATGCCGTGGCATTTTCTCCCCACTCTCTGGCTAAGGACTTGTTACTAACAAGCTATGGCCAATGAGCCAATGAGCAAGTGATGTTTCAGACACGCCTGTTCTTATCACATCTGTTTTCCTGGAAAGGCTGATCTCAAGGCTTCAAAATGGGACTTCACAAACCAATGGGTGACATCTCTGTAGCTATTTCTATCTTTTATAGTTCCTTAAAAAGGGCTACGTCAACACGAGTTATTTTAAAGAAAGGATTTTCTGTTTTCATTTCATCCATGAAAAATGCAAAGGAAGTGCTGTCAAGAACATCGTAGCACATCAGGTGGTCAACTGTAGAAAAGTGCTGTCGAGAATACTGTGCACAGTCTGAAGTTAAAAATTAGATAAAAGCATGCACAGTCAAAGCTGATGTTGACTCTTATTTTCCTTGTCCATGCATAAAACGCTTAGAGATGTTTTCCTTAATAACCATGTACATGCAGAGCATGCACATTAGCACCACCATCACGATAACAGACCTTCATTAATCCCTGAGGGCTTCTACTAAATGCTGTCAATACATTGCTCCTTTGACTTATCAGTAATTGCAACCATCTTTGGCTGCGTGTTGATACTTTGTAGCTGCTTCCCATCACTGGGGGTCACTGTCACAAGCAAGTGGCCATGGAGAAGAGCAAAGTTATACAAAAAGCTGATGTGAAATGAAGTGTTAAAAAGAAGGAAAAGCATCCACTGTAGCAACCAACTGTGCTTTTTGCTTTTTTGTGTTTCCACTGTTTGTGGTGAACTCTTCTATTCCTCCCATTTCTGTTATGGCCCAATTTTCAGTCAGTCAGCGCACGTTCATTGACTGAGCTTCATACTGTTAGTTCCTTGGAGAGCTGGATGCAAGCGTGTTTGCGTAAGTTGCGTAAGTCCCTCTGCATAGGCAAATACTTATGGAAATGAAGATACATGCAGAACCATAAAATAAACTTTAGAAGTGCAGAAGTATGTTAGATTACCTCAATAAAGATAATTGTTTCCTCCGTTTTTTGTAGAAAATCACATAAAAAGAGCACTAACCTCTGTTAAAGCAATACACAGTAAAGTTACTTGGACAGCTAAGCGGTTGGAATTTTGTTGAGAAAAAGAACAAAGTAACAAAGTGATAGTAATTTTGACAGATTTGCACAAATATGTTTTTTGTTTTTTTTAAATAGAGCAACCTAAATGTAAGTTTTAAGCGTAGATAGTGTAAATTAAATGTGATGAAGTGGCAGCCAACGCTGCAGGTCTCTGCTGGTGTAGTTTGAAGGGAAAATTGGTCATTGTGCGAAGGGTATTTGACCCTGGTCGCAAACAGACATGCAAGTGTGAAATCCACTTGAAAGGTAAGCAACTGATTAAGCTGCATGACAAAGGGAATATCATCTCTCTTTCTCTCTCCAAATATTCTGTTCACCCACATCTCTTCTCTTTTCTTTGCATTCATTTGCTTATTAACGGGGCTGTTTCCACCGCCTTACACAGCACATACGTGTAAGTTTAAATAACAAATCCTCTCATGGCTGAAAAGCCTGCAAGACGTCTAAGAAACAATTCAATTTGACTGAATACTTATATTTCTCCCTCTCTCTCACTCTTTTCCTTACTCTCTCTCTCTCTCTCTCTCTCTCTTTTTAAAATTTGTACAAGCAATTAGGTGCACGTCCTCATGCCTGTTGGGTCTGTTACCATAGCTACAATACCATTGTGCATGCAATCATCTGGTCCTTGTTTCCTCCAATAGGGTCGCACGGCTAAAGCTGTAATATAAAGTAAAGATGCTCATCTTTCAGCAACACACTAGTAAGAATCATTATGAGCAGAAAGTATTGTAGAGTGGCAGACAGGGGACTGCGCCCAGTCATGGCGGACAACAGAAATAAGATCCGACGAGCCAAACAGCAGGAGAGAAAGGTGAGAGCATCTACCATTTTGAAATTCAACTCCTTTCATTGTTCATTCAAAGAGTTTGGTGCAACAACAGTGACAGTAAACAATATACGGCTTTGCATTCAAGCTTTGAAAGCCAAAAAGGAGCAAAAAAGAAATGTCACTTTAAATGAAATGCATTAGCTGGACGAAAGCTGGCAGATACAGTCTTTAGACTTATAATTGTGTCCGAAGGTTCTTAAGTCAAACTGAGCTTCAGTTGGTGAGATCAAAGAATTTCAGCTGAGCTTTGCTTTAAAGGAACGATGTTCTTTGTACATTTCATATGACGGAATAGCTGAAAATAAGGGGAAGAGACCCAAAACATTAAAACAGATTTGAGGCTTAAACGATCTGAATCCTGAATAAAAATACATGAATTTAATTGTAGTTACACAGATGTGGCCTAAATCAAAGAGAACCCCAAAACACATCAATCAGAACATCCAAAGAAAAGATGCATTCAGGAGCAATCATGGAGGAGCTTTGAGGCCAGGCTTGTTGAAATCAAAGGCCTGAGAGCAGAAATATGTTACGCGAGCTATCCATATAAGTCAGAGAAAAATAAATGCGGTCAGTTCAACTGCAGCTTGGAAAAGGACAACAGCCAATGCAGCATGTTCAAGCTGCTCCCCTACTGGGCGGCCCATGAGCCTGTCGATATGGTGGTTTGATGTTGGATGGAAAATAAGAACCCCCCCACAACAAACAGAGGGCTGGAACAGAGAGACTGGAACAGAGAAAGAGAGGGTAGAAAGGGAAGAACCATCGACAGATGGACTCTGTTGTGATTAAAGATGGCGGCTGTCTTTACTGCAGACTATGAAGGACTATACTCGATGCCTAGAAAAGCGGTGGGAGTAGTCTGCGATTCAGCACAACAAAACCAAGAAGCACACAGTAAGGTAAACCAGCAGGTCTAATGTTTGCTTTGGAATCTGTGAGGATGAAAATTGGTGTTACGTTCCTTTGTCTTGTGTATCGTTCCCTTACGTCTGTTACCGTCTTTCATGTCTGTGCCGTACTGTTTTGTTGTGTCAGCCCTCTCATCAAAAGCAAAGCACATCATCTGATTTGACCAGTGAGTGTGTATCGGATGACCAGACAAGTGAAGACCACGATAGATTGAACACTTAAATTAATTTGGATTTCTTCCAGCCGGCTGATGTCTGGCAATGTATTTTCGCCATTTGGTACATGGTTCTGCATGTATGTCTTTGGTATTATATCACCATGGGAAATGTAGGCCTTTTAATAAGCTTTATTTTCCCTTTTTCTGGGAATATGGTGCTCTGCAAGCTATAATATCCTGCAAAATAAACTCAAGTCTGCAAATTGCTCAATCCTCTGTGGCTAATCCATTCCAAGACTTGTTAGTCATGATCTATTCAGCCTGGACAAAGGATATCAGCAGGACATCAGAATACATTTTCTGACAGTCTTTTGATATTACTCTTTGGATCATTTCCAGAACTTAAAACAAATACAGAAAAGCTTTAATATTCGTTCGTCATATCAACGGTTTTGAATGTTTTTAGTCCATAAGCCCCGCGATTGCTTTACATTATAGTTTTGAGAGCTTTGAAAGATGCATTGTCCTCTTCGTTGTTTCTTTTATACTTCTTAACTTTTGGCAAACTCTTTGAAGACAGCCAGCTTGAAAAATCTTTATTGTGTGCACTGAAAATGGGAGCTTCCATTTAAATATCTTAATGTGGCTTTGTTCATCAGAGAGTCTTCAGCAGAGATAAGCCTGTTTCAGCCAAAGCCTACAAAAGAGCCTAAATCCACACTGACAGGTGGAACAAAAGAATGCATAAAGAGCTGAACTGGGAGACATGAAGTTGTCCTCTGGTAATGCTTAACTGCAGCAGTAATTTGAGAATATTTTAAAATATGAGAACAGTTTTTAAAAGGTAGCTTTGTAGGGTTGTGAAAAAAAAATCCCCCCTGCAAAGTACAGAATAGTGAATGTGCATTTTTAGAATTTAGTATGAAGGATGGGTGCATGCATAAAGGAATTAAGAATAAAATGTAAAATCTTCTCCTTAAAGGTTTTATACAAGTGTGTTTCCATAACAATTCTGACACAAAGTGCTTATTTTACAATAGGTTTGCTGATTTTAGTGAAAACTTGTTCACACTTCAGAGTTAGGCACAGAGAAGCCTCTTCTATTGTTCCTCTGTGCACTAAGCAGCTTGGCCGAGCCAGTTGCTTGAGGGTTATTTATTTGTAGTTAAAAAGAAAGGGAAGAACATTTTTTTTGTACAAATTTCACACCCAGCTGTTTCAAACTATCAAAGAGGTCCAGTTTGAAAAGCCTTCTGGTTACAGGACTTCTTGAGCTTATGTTTTTAAACCTTTTCACTGTTGCAGTTATTTACAGTTTGTGGTGTTATGTTTTGGACAGCATGCCAAAAGAGGTCAAAGTGTGAATTTGTCTTTTATGATAAAGCACACTTATTTTTAGGGACAGTTCTATGCAGAAAGGCACATTTTATTTCTTGTTAATTGCTGAAGTTAAAAGCAGATAACTGACTTCTGGGAACCATCAAATCTGTTAATTTTGGGGACTTTAACCTCCTCTTATTTACTTTAACTGTAATATGAGAAATCTCTCTCTGATTACTCACAGACACCTCCTGTACAATCAGGAGTTGTGCAACCAAAACTGGCACACAGATACCTCTTGGGCATCTGAAGGTTCTTATCTATATCAGATGTAATGTTGTCATCATATCATCTTAGCCTGTTACAAAGTTGCAAGACAATGTGACAACATCATTACATGTGGTATAGATAAGAACCTTTAGATGCTCAAGAGGTATCTGTGTGCCACTTGTGGTTGCACAACTCCTGATTGTACAAGAGGAGTTTGTACAAACGGGGAGATTTATTTACGGTAAGATTGTTATTCATCTTTGAACTAAAGGTGGCAGCAGGGCTAAGGTTAGAGAGGATGCTATATTGTGCATGGTTTGCCTGCTTCTTGATTCTTTGACCTACTCCTGTACTTTCCTCAGTGTCAACTTGTGTCAGTGGTTTTTGTAGTGCAACAGATCCTACTTGGGTGGTGACTAAGAAAACATCTCAAATTATCTCAGGAGGGACTGAATGACTCAAACTGTAAAAAGTTGAGCTTTTTAATTCAATTCAGTTTTATTTATAGGGCACCAAATCACAACGCCTCAAGGCACTTTATAATCTAAAGTAAAGACCCTACAATTTTATAGTTTTTTACAATTTTAAACTATCGGTGTAATGGACTGGGTCATTGTGTTGGGCATGAGGCCACCCTACCCTAGTGTTAGGAGCTTTAGCTTTGTTTTTTCAAGAATATTTCGAATGTAGATCAGTAATGGTTTTGGTTTCAGATATATTGCAGCAGAAACATCTTCAAATGAAAATGTAACTGTTCCATAATGTTGAACTCCTGCATTTTTTCAGTTATGTAGGAACTAGTCTTAACCAATATTTCTTTCTTTTCAGAAGCAAATGGATGGCAATGGCAAACCATTATGGCGACATTCTGCTTCAGCCAGGACTTTCCATTTCACGGGGGTGAGAAGGGCTTTACCTTTGCAGAAGAAATGTGTGCTGAGTAACAATACAATGGAATCTTCAATAAAAGGATGCACTACTGGAGGATGCGTGAGGAAGTCAATCAAACTCAAGGTAATGCAGGTGGATTTGCTTGCAGATCTGCCTTTTCTCCATCTGTGTGTTCACCAAATATAAACATGTAGACCCAGAAGCTGTTGACCCTTGGAGGAGAAAATTTCCAGTTAACACTACAAAGGAGTATACTACAAAAGAAGTTTGACATAGCAACACTTCCTTTGCGCTAGCTGGCTTGACTAAACCTGAAACTCTCAGTCAGTGATAAGGGGTATCTTTCAACTTTCTCCGTTAAACTTGGTTTTCTGGTTCAGGCTTTGTGTGTCCTGACATAAAAGGAGGCGTTTCACTCGCCATATGACTTTTCTTTTTCACAAAATGATTCCAATCGTAGACATTATCAGGTCATGATGATTCAAAAACAATCCGACAAAAAGTACAACACTACTGGAAATAAGCAAAGAGAGTAATGCTGCAACAAGAGCGTTAAAATAAAGATTTTGACTGGAGTTCATGTATTTATTTTAAAGCTGATTGCACTCTTGGTGCTGCTGGTTGTTTTTAATTGGATTTTTAATTGGAGCTTGGAAACTTTAGATTAGATACAAGTAACATCACATGTTACTATTCCAAGTAGCCCACTAAAGGGGATATTAAAATAGCTTTAGTAATGTACGCCTTAGCAAGTTGCTCATGTAAAACTCTGACTTTAAACTCATCATCGCTAACCCATTGATCTTGCTTCATAGTATACTCTCAAGTCTCCAAAAACAGGTACAAAACGCAAGAACCCATAACAAGGCAATGTGATAACAATAAAAAAAAACTAATAAAATATACAATAAATAAATAAAATGGTATGCAAACCCTAGGATAAAATGATTAATTTGTCAGTTAAAATAAGCACATAAATATGTTCTTATGTGGGACGATTCCAGAGTCTGGTGGCAGAGAATGGTTGCCTTTAGATTATAGACAAGACGAAGAGAAATTGTTGGGATGACTTTAAGGAGCAAAATATGGAATTAAAAAACCTGTAATATTTTTGTGCAGCTGATTCATGAAGGGCTTTAACAATTAAAATGTTTAAAATCAGTTCCTTATTTCACAGCTGGCCAGTGAGTAAAAACAACAGTGATGCGTTGTCTTATAATACTATAAGACTATAATACTATAGCCTGGCCAATGCAAGATTTTTAAGGCCAATACTGATATATGGTCATTTACAAATATAATCAGCCATTTTTTTCCCTTTCAAACATAAACAGATTTGCCTATCATTTGATAGGAGTAGTTATTCACGAGTCCTTATTAAGATAACATCACAATGCTTGATTATTGTCACAGCAAGCCATGGATTACTTGTGTACACTCTGTTTACGCTCTGCCCGACTCTGCTCGGACAAACTGGTTGTTATGATTGGGATATTCCAAACAAGTGTTGCCAACTGGGAAGTTACACAGTGCCCCCTGGCTGACAGACTATGCAACATCTCCCATCTTATATTCATCGGCCATTACAAATTCTGATATCGATATGTCACGAATATGTGCAGGGATTTACAGTTAACCAGCTGAGGAGTGACAAAGGTTTGGATAACTATTTGTATTAGCACTTGTAGTTCGTAAGAAGCTGTTCTTCACAACATTACCTGTTTGATTGTTAAAAGCTAAGAATGAATCCATAAAAACATCAAGATTTAAACTACAGATCTACATATGTGACTAGAGGACCAAATTATTTTTGTTTCACTCAAAGAAAGTACCAGTTAAAAAATTGACAGTGCTGGAATTATTCTGATTTGCTTTTGGAAGAAACAACAATAACACAGAGTAACTGATGCTATAAAGAGAGAACTGTCAGGGTACTTAAAATGCTTAAACTGCTTCTGCACAAAATCAATTTTGCCTCGAGGAGGCTGCAGTGCATTGGGCCTTTTTCATGTTTTATGTTGCCCGCATAAATATTGTAAGAACTACAGTTCACACTTGAAAGGTTTCCAGGTTTGAGCCGGTGTTTGGAGTGATACGTTGAGACAAAGTGTGAAATGTTTGTGTTCTTGTTGTATACACCTGTATCCTGTTATCCTACTCTAGTTTTTTTTTTAATGATTTCATGTAATTACTTACTAATCAAAAACAATATGTTATTATAGTGTCCCACTAGCTTTACATCTTAGGCTCAGTAAAACAGTGTGACAGCTGAGGAATTCAAATGACACAATCAGTCAGCAGCTGCACATTGGCTATTGCAAACTGCTTATTATATTTGTTAATTCATGCATTTCAGTTTTCTTCATAAAGACACTCGAACAAGATCTCTTTATCCCAGTTGCTTTAAAAATACTTGCAAAAATTGCATTTACACAGAAAATGTACCATATTTTTTTGTGTCATGAATAATGAGGCCAGCCAGATTCATTGTTTTCACACTATTAGTATGTTAAAGTTTAGCTGATGGCCTCATCATTATGTGTTATGTACCGGTACGTTTGATGTCTGCTTTATCAGATGTTCTAGCGAAACTTCCTGGTGGTAAAAGTTTATGATAAAGGCCGCCTGAATGCAGCACATAACAGGAAGAGTAAACCTTTGCTGATTTTAACTGATCAAAGCGGCTCTTGTAGAATAATCAGTAAAGTCATCTAGTGCAGTCTGTGGTTGGAATGAAACCTGTAGACTCTCTGACTCCGAAACAAGTGGTTGCCCAACCTGCTCTGAAGTGTAGTCTACTCTTGCTGATAAGTGCTACTCATTCCCTGAAGAAGTTCTTTAGTGTCTTTTGTGGATACATTCTGAGTCTGTGTCATGGTTTCTGCCTGGCAAGACACACTCTGACAAAATAAGGCTCCTCAAACCCATTAAGGTAAACATTTGAGCATTTTTGAATCTTTATATATACCAGGGATTAAAAATCAGGGCAACGCTGACATCACAGGTTATCATACTGGCTGTAGATCTGATGTGAACAACAAAAAAACGGCTTTTCAGCTTAATGTGCACAGTGATGCTGATGTGTGTAGCAGTTAATCAGTTGACTTTTTAAATGTGTTGTTATGTCGTATTTCTGTGCATTATGCATGAATTTTCATGTATTTCACCACTTGAAAGAGAGAGAGAGGGGAGGAGGAGGCGGGTGGAGAGGAAAAATCGGTGTACCACATGTACCGAAGCTTAACACCGGCAGTTTGTGAAGTGAACAGGCGAGGCGCTGTGCATCATCTCCTGTAGCCTCAGCTCCATACAGACAGTGAGAGACAGCCATGGAGAGGCGGAGAGCGGGCTGCTTTCTTTGTTATTTTTAAACTCTTGCAATTCGCAACAATGACACTGTCGGCTGGGACTCGTGTCGGTCCGATAGCCCGATGCACTCGCAAGCAGAAAGATTTTCACCGGTTAAGTATATGTCACTTTTTTTAATGGCTCCCCCCTTGCTCAGAGATTGGGATTGCGGTAATCGGGGGGGGGGAAATATACCATCGCTTTGCTTTGCTGATTGTAAATGTGTTCGGAAATGGTTGCTGGGATTCCCTCTGTGTCCTCTGACGGTAGGGGAAATGTTTACGGGTGCTTATGCTGTGTGTTTAGTTTAGCAGCTGTTAGCGGGTACACCACAGATATTATTAGTGTGACAAAGTTGTGCACTTGTCGGTCGGCTGCTGATAGGCCTGGCTCGCTCTCTCCCTCTATGTGTGTGTGTGTGTGTGTGTGGAGTTTGTTTCTGGCTCCCCTCCCCCACTCGCTGTCGTTCTGCTCATTCTGGAGAGGCCAAGACATGGATGTGATGAGAGGCTCACTTCAAAGGAACAACCCAACTGACACGGTTTCAGAAAAAAGGGTCATTTTTCCCCCTGTTTTAACTCGACTCTGACCGGCGGAAATTGTATGGAATCCCTTCTAAATATACCTCCGCCGGAGCCGCACACCTGAGAGCACAGAAGGTTCATTTATATATTAATACGCGGATGCATCGTCTTTACAGGTAGCAGCAGTTTGCCCGGGTGATTTATTCCTACCAGCATCGTTAATAGGCCTGAAACGCTCGTTTTCTTGGAGGGGAGGGCTAATTTTCATTCCAGCACATCTGGCCTGATGCACAGTGCACGTGCTGCTCACACTCCAGGGCTCTGCAGCGAGCAGAGCCGCTGCTGCCAGTTTTGTCTTCATACAGCCTTTGTTCAATCAGAAAGAAAAGATTTGTATCAGTACTGAACCAGACAAGAGAGTGGGTGTGCCCTAAAGGGAAGGGTGATCTTGCTACAGTAAACCCACCTGTCATTTGTTCTGAAATCATAATTTGGCAACATTTATATTTAATCCTATTAGTCAACAAGTAGGCTGCACTGGGATTTCGATTGGGAAGTGATTTAGGCTGAAGTCAGGGCTATTTGCGTTCAGCTTCTCTACCCGTGATTTGGATCTGCTTGCAGCTGTCAAGAAGTAGTGGATATGTAGTGGAGCTGCTGTGGATATGTGAATTTAAAGGGTCAGCTGTGGCTGCATTAGACCTTAAATTGAATCCTGACACAGTATCTGGGAAGCTTAGCCATAAGCTAAGCAGTCCGGACTGCGTAGAGGTGGAGATCCGGGCTCTACGGTGTCGTTCCTCAGCAAAAAAGCAGCACACTTGGTTATTACACAAAGACTAAGATGTGTCCTTGATCCCTAAAATCATTTGATACACCATCCCAGGTCCTTCCCTAACACCAGGGGGTATCATATAAAACGAGAATATGGCATAAGGATGTAGAATGTGTCATTTGCAGTACTGCTATGTCAGCTAGTGGGAAATAGACTTGGGCTGCTTCATTATCAATTTAATTTTGTAAACCCCAAGTGAATTTTCACCCTTCCAATACTAATTTGAATGAAACTGGAATAGATGTGTGAGCTAATGATATGCATTTGCTACACTGTATTCATACTGCTGTCTAGTAAAAATACGCCTCTAGACTTTCGGCGCATATTAAAGGCCTAATAGCTGTAGATTTCGATTTCTGCTCAGGTTTGCAGATTGAATGTCGAATATCTGATCCTAGCGCATGAATGCTTTTCTTTCACTTTATGCTTTTTTGATTATAAAGTACCGCTGTACTGATTTTTACTGTGGGTGTGTTATTGGACATGACTCAAATGTGAGATCAATGTGCTTTAGGGCTTTAGAGTAGTTTTCAAAAGCTGACACAGAAATAAGTGATATTTATTTACCTGCTTTAAAAAAATCCGGCAAAAGAAAAAGCCCAAAAACCACATTGGTATTCTATTGATTGTGAATTTCTCAGTGTGGAATAAATTGTATTGTAAAAACCTCAGAGCAATGTTACACTGTTAGTGCCCTGTCACTGAGTAGCAAAAGACTGCCTTTCTATGACGTGTTGAAGCTGCATCTCATTATAAATTTTCCTCCTTGCAGGAGTTCTTTTGCAGTGGCATAAGTAGAACTCTGGATCGAATAGTTGTGCAGTGTGGGCTCTACGGGGACGTGGTATATGGATGCTGGGACTATGAGCATAAGCGAAAAACGGGGCTACTTAGCAGACCTAGGAGGCAGCTTCACTGAGGATGCTCCCAGACCTCCTGTCCCCGGTGAAGAAGGAGAGCTCATATGCAGTGATGGTCGCCAGCACAGCAACCTCAGCTTCTCCTCGAAGAATGAGAGCCTCAAATGTGAGCCGTCTGTGGCTACACCCAGGCGATCTGACTTGGACCTGGGTTACGAGCCGGAGGGCAGCGCTTCGCCAACACCACCCTACTTAAAGTGGGCGGAATCTCTTCATTCTCTCCTGGATGACCAGGATGGCATCCTGCTGTTTAGGACGTTCCTCAAGCAAGAGGAATGTGCAGATATGTTGGACTTCTGGTTTGCCTGCAGTGGTTTTCGGAAACTTGAAGCCAGTGAGGTTACTGAGGAGAAGAAGGTGAAACTGGCAAAGCTGATATATAAAAAATACATCCTGGACAACAATGGGATTGTCTCTAGACAGATCAAACCAGCTACAAAGTCCTTCATCAGAGACTGTGTGATGAAGCTTCACATTGATCCTGCCATGTTTGATCAGGCTCAGACTGAAATACAGACTATGATGGAGGAAAATACCTATCCATTATTCCTTAAATCTGACCTATATTTGGAATACACACGGACAGGGGGTGAAAGCCCAAAGTTGTACAGTGACCAGAGCTCGGTTTCTGGCAATGGAAAGGGGCTATCGAGCTATTTACCACCTTTAAAGGAGTATGAGGAATGGAGATGCGACCAAGGACCAGAGGAGCTGCCTGAGTGCGACCCCACGCCAAGCAGCCGTCTGACTCAGAAGCTGCTGATGGAGACGGCACAGCAACGAGTTGCCAACAGCACAAGATTCCAGGACAGTCACGAGTACAGGTAAATCCTCTGAGCAATCGAAAAAGCTTCACTTCAGTTTTAGCTGCACAGCATTCCTCTGAAAACTGCTGAATTAGAAAAATAAAAAAGCCCTGAAACTGCACACCAGCACTTGGGCTGATGTGACTGTGAGTGTAGCTCAGGAGATGGCAAAGACTGTGTGTGAAGAGAGTTTTAAGTATTTGCACTTATGGTGGTGAACAAATCTCAGAAGATAATAAGGCTGCATTACCGACTGTTTGGAGGTTGCAGCAGAAATCTCTGTGGTGCTTGTGAGGGCGCTCTAATAATCATGTGTTTTGCTTAGGCACTGGAACAGACTTTGTATTGAAAGAGTCAAACAATGATTTTGTTTAAGGAGGAGTTCTCCTGAAATCATTGACCCTGGAGTTTGTAATCTTTGCCTTCCCTTTCCTCTGTATATGAGGGCTCCATAATAAAATATTGCAAAATACCTGTTTGACTGTTTAGTCTAGAGCTCCCAAACATTTTTTTACTGTTAGCCAGGGCTGTTAATAGATCCTTAAAGTAGGGATCCTTTTTGAATTTTAATTCACAAAAATATTAAAATCTTCACAACAATATGACATGTTGGAATGCACAATCCTATATGATCTTTTTTCAGTTTACACATCTGCTACAAGCTTTCAGTACATTACATGGTCAATAGTGCAGCTTAAAGTCAAAGAAAATATGCTAATAAAAAGTGGAATGTGTTATGTAGAATTGGGACAAAGTTCATTTTTTGTATTCTGAAGCACATCAGCTGCATACCAATGTCCAGGTCTACAAAGTCTTGGCTTTTTAGCGCCAGTCAAGTGTTGAGTCGAGGTGTACTGTTTTGTGTTTGCCTGTCATGCTCCTGCACATGCTCTTGTTGTTCACAGTATTTATTCCAGTGCTGATATTTCTGATTGCATTGTTAACAGCTGAACAGAACTGGTGGTTTATTAAATTACCTATAGCTATGTGCTGTTATATTTGGTAATGTCTGCATGAGTGAACTGGAAATGCCCCGGAAGACCAAGTCTGATTAATCAAACAAGACAAATCTTCACTGATGCAACACTTGGATTTCTTTCTTGTTCTTTTTTTTTTTGTATAGGCTGGCCTTAGGTTGTTGGTAATCTTTTCCTTGATTTTTAAATATGCATAATAGTGCAAATAATTAATAGCTTGGAGCTGTATGAAGGGAAAGAAAACTTTGGTTTAAGGTTGGTTATATTACAGAATGTACTGGATATATGTGGGTAGATCTCAGTGATATTTTATGCATGGAACCTTTCCAACATACAGCAGTCGAGAGACTGGCAGAAAGAAGTGATATTTTATTGGCTTTGGTAGGTTCTGAGTATTTAGACCAGGATCTAGATGATTCAAAGGCAAAGGAAATTATAATCCTGTTAAATTAAAAAAAAAAAGCAGCTTAGAAACAGAAACTTTGTTACAAGGGCTGATAGGAAGTCAACTTCTAAAACTTAGTGTGAACTAAGGTTACGGCTTCAGCGGAGGGTTAAGGACTCTTGCAGTAAAAATGGCCAACAGAAGCATGTTTGGTGTGCGTCACTGTTGAAATCTCACAAGGAGCACTTGTAGCATTGTTCGGTTATTGCTACAACGTAAATAGCTACATTGTAAGACTTTAACGCAATTGCCTAATTTGCTGTTATGTATAATTTTCAATTTGCATCACTGTCAGACTACAAAAATGTTGCCATGTTTGACCTCTGTTCCTGCAGTAGCAGCGGTATGATGGTGGGGACAGGAATTTACATCAGCTGACAAACATAGAATACCTTACAGATAGAAAGTTCTCTGTTGCAGCAATATTGAACACAGCCCTGTACTATGTATCTGTGACTGAAAAAATCCCGATAATCATTTGGTCAGTTAAATAGCGTGAGCATGACTACTACCCTTTCTTTCCAAATTCGTTCACTGTGGGCACCTAGACTCTTACTAGCTGATATCTGAAGATTGCAGAATGCAAAAGGCTCTGTTGGAGGATATGAATGTTTGAAATCTTATCCAAAATATAGAAAGGAACAAAAAACAAAAAAAGCTTCTGCCGCAGGCATTTCGGGCGTTTGCTGGTGAAAATCTACACGGCAACTGATAAAGAGGTTTTAAGTTGTGATTGAAACACACTTGTGAGCTTATTTCCACATCATTATTTCAGCAATCAAGCATTTGGCCAGAATTACAAAAAAGCATTTCATTTTTAAAGCATCACCCATTGGGTTTTTGTGAAACTAAATTTTACAGCAGTTTTGTCAGATCTCTTCAGAGACAGGCAACAAGAGACATTAAATAGTCTTTCAGAACAGCTTTAAGAAATCAGAGGACTTGAAAGAGAATAGCCTTTAAGTGCGTTAATGTTTTGGGAGATTTTTGCAATGTGAACGAGTCAGATTTGTTCTCATTAAAGTTAAAGTTATATTTCAAAGGCACGACTTCACTATATTTGTTATTTTCAATGAAAGTTGTTGTTGCCTCTGAGTAATATTAAAAGCCACCCCACAACAATCACCAGGCTTAAGTAGAGTTGAGTTGCACATGGAATAATAATATTAGTCACAATTTTTATATTGTGTAAGTTAGATAGAGATACTGAGATACTGTATTGCATTTTTCAAGTTAAAATCTTGAACTGCCAGTGCCACCCATGCTTTCTTCCTGGCTGGCAAAGAATGCTGAAATGCACATGTTTCGAGAGCTATGCCTGAATGTATCGAAGAGACGAGTGTTCAGTGTTCGGTGACAGAGATGGTTCGATACGACTAATGGCCCTACGCTCATTATCGCGGGTGTCGTGTGCTGATTTTGACGTAGCTTCGTGTGTTGCATGCCAAAATCTTTGTGGCGCTTCAGCCAGTCAGGTCGTGTACCTCGCCGTTTTTGAAACCGGGTGCCAAAGCTGGGTTGAAGACACGAGTGTACGATCGTGTCGGGTTTTTTACGGCCACTTTAATGATATTCCAGCACAGAAGCTCAAAGACTTACAGATATACAGAGGAAGATTTTGCAACTTTTTGAAAACTTGAGAATTTGTGAATTTGCCAAAACTTTGCAAAAAAACAAAAAGTCAAATCTTTGCTTCTGGTTTTGGCTTATTTTCCTTGTATATCAGTATTTATGTGCCAGTATTATCTGAGTTGCAACACCTATCATTCAGGAGAATACTGCAATTTGAGACAATGTTACAGTGGCGAGAAAAGCGACAATTGGGCCGGGAAAATCTGGCCTTAAAGAAAGCATCTATGTACCCAGTGAATGACTATCATTGAACAGAGGTGGTGGGTTAAGAAACCAGTAAACAGATAACACCTTTTCTTCTTTCAGTTGTATCAAAACTGTTACCACATACTCCACAATTACCAGTTTAAAGGTTTTGATAGAATGCAATTTTTATACTTGTACTAGCCCTTTGCTAACCTGGCGTTCTAATTATTCATAATTATAACATATTTATAAGCTAAATGTTAATGAAGTTGAGTGCAGTGATTTTGTTTTGAACTCTGGCTCTTAACAAGGAAACTCTTAACTCTCAAGGGAGACCTGGCCAAGATAGGCAGCAGCAGGTGTCTCACAGTTACAGAAAAACATTTATAGAAATGTTTTCTAAAAATGTAAAAGGTTTTAAAAGAAGTTTCCCTAAATTTCATTAAATCTATGAGGAAGAATTGCATCTGGATGTGTCTGACATTTGACTGTCCAATACTCTGGTATTGAATTTGAAGAGTATGGCATGATGGTGCAGCAGTCAGCACTGTTGCCTCAGAGCAATAAGATCCCTGATCAGGCCATCTGGAGTTTACATGTTCTCCCAAAGTACTCCAGCTTCCCCCGACTATCCAAAAGCATGCACGTAAGGTGATCCTATAATTGTCCGTAGGTGTGAATGTGAGCGTGAATGGTCATCTCTGTGTTCCTGCTGTGGACTGGTGGTCTGTCCAGGTTGTACCCTGCCTTTTGCCCTATGACAGCTGGAATAGGCCCCAATGCCCTGTGACTCTGATTTGAGCCACAGGGCACACAGGGCATTTGAGTATTTTACATGCTGAAATGCTATCAAAAATGCTGTTGCTAGCCTTTCTTGCTCTCTGTTGCTCTTACTTTACTCTGGTTGAGAGCCTGTTTGTGTAAGCCATGCCAAAGAGATAGAAGTGCGAGTGACAGGATATTACAGCAGCAAAAAAATAAATAAAAAAGATAAAAACCTTTTACACTGTATGAACAAACGGAGTCACTCATAACTCGCAGTTAATGGCTGTTTATGGCCTTTGAAGCCTCTGCTTCCTTGTGCCAGACATTTTTCAGATGTGAATCACTGGCAGTCAGGTGGCGCGAGGGGTCAGGAGGGGTCAGGGGATTGATATAAACTAGCATTAGGCTCACTGTCAAACTTGGGAAAACACTGTATAGTATTTGCAAATGACCTAAGTTGTGTATAATTGGTGGGCCTATATGAACTTAAATCCAATCTCACTTATGCCAACAATGGCAAAAAATTAAGCAAATATGAAGAATTAAATCGAAGGACTCTCATGTTCTCCTATCCTCATTCCTGTGGTTGAAGATAGAAATCTTCATCCAGCTACAAGAGCTGCAGGTTCTGTTATAATAGTAGAGCTTTCTGACAGATGGAAAACATTTAAATGAGTATGTTACAGAAAATAAATAGCAGGAACAAATAAACTCCAGAATGTAGTGACATAGAGTTTATCCATCCTGCTTACTTCATCCTTACTTTGAGGCAAACTCAGTTTAAAAAAAAGCAAGATAAATTAAAGCTGCAAGCAGCGTTATGAGGGCCCTCGCACCCCCGGCGCGTCGAGCCACGCCCAACACCTAAAACCAGCACGTCCGATCGATGTCACATTGATGGAATTCATGCATTTAACCACCAGCTAACATTTCAACTCATTCATTCATGATTAGCTAGTCGTTCCACTAGGTGGCACTCTAACCATTATGTACAAATGGCATAACAAACATTTCCGAACTCGAGTCTCATTATGCCTGCGACCTTTGGGTGAGATTGGACATTGTGTTTTTGAGTAACAGCAGATTACTGCGTTTTGGCGAGTGATTGAGAGTCTACGTGCCGCCATAACCACCCCGTTTCCCTGAACGTAAAAAGCTTCGCAATTTAACAACACAAAGGTCTTTGGATTCCACACACTGAAGAATAGTGCAATATGATGAAATCCCTTGGAGGAGTTCGTCAAAGAACGATGCCTGAAAAGAGGGGAAAATGTTGCCAAAATTGCACATTAATTTTAAAATGGCTGACTTCCTGTTGGATTTGGGATATTGCTCCAAGAGACTTTTTTGTACATCTTGATATCTCCTATAAGCTTACCAGGTTTCAGACTCATACATAAAACACAGAGCAGGGGCTGTGATTTTGAAATTTTGTAGGGGGCGCTGTGGAGCCATTTTGGGATATTCAATGAAAATGATCACATAACAACAAAGCCTTAACCACATTGGAGGTGTGCGCCAAATTTCAAGACTTTTTAAACTTTCCAAGCCCCTCAAAAGCCACTTCATCTTTCATGGTGAACTGCGTTGCCACCAGGGTGCGGCGTTCAGTTTAAAGTCACAATTTTTGCACTGAAGCATCACAAGGGACTGATGGTGATATTCACCGCTTTTGAGGTGGCCACGATGAACCTGTGAAAATCAGTACAACAAAATTAAAGCCATGACATTTCCTGTTCCCACTAGGTGGCGCTGTCCGTATTCCCGACAATGGGCACATCAATCTGTTCAGGGCGGGTCTGACTTCATGCCTGTAAAGTCTGGTACTGATCAGACTGGATTTCATGGAGTTATACTAATTTGTTTCTTCATGGCGTGACATCAAAGTTCGCCATGCTGCTGGGGTCACACCCTTTTGCGAAAAGTCACAGTTTTCACTGTAACCCAAGACCAACTCCTTAAGGGTTTTCTGGAGAAATTTGAGGCTGCAGATGTCACCCATCACTATACTGTACCCCAAAGTGTAAAACATGACATTTCCTGTTCCCACTAGGTGGCGCTGTCCTTCATGTCAAATATGGCAGTTGAAATATGTTTAGGGGTGGAGCCTTATCATATGTGTTCACTTTGGTCAAGGTCAGAAAATGTATGACAAAATGAGAGGCAATAAGATTTTCATGGCGAGTCATCGAAATTCGCCATGGCGCCACGGCCTCATAGTATTGTGAAAACTCAAAAGCTCCGCAATTTAACATGGCACAAGGGTGTAGTTGACACTGTCCAAATTTGAAGGTTATGAAATGAAACCCCAAGGAGGAGTTCGCAAAAGTTCGAGGCATGGAAATGGCAAAATTAGAGCCAAAATGTCACCTTCTCTTCCAAATGGCGGACTTCCTGTTGGGTTTGCGTCAATGGGCCCACAGACTTTTTTGTTCGTCTTGGCATGATACACATGTGTGCCAAATTTCATACATGTAGCTCAAACCATGTGGTCGTAGGGCTGCATTTAACAAGGCATAGGTGGCGCTCTAGAGCCATTTCCCAGTGCTCATATGTAAAACCATTAAAATACAAAATTTTTCACCAGACCTGGCATGTGTGCAAAATTTCATGAGTTTTTGAGCATGTTTAGGCCCTCAAAAAGGCCCTTGTTTGGGGTGAATAATAATAATAATAATAATTAAAGCTGCAAGCAGCGTTATGAGGGCCCTCGCACCCCCGGCGCGTCGAGCCACGCCCAACACCTGAAACCAGCACGTCTGATCGATGTCACATTGATGGAATTCATGCATTTAACCACCAGCTAACATTTCAACTCATTCATTCATGATTAGCTAGTCGTTCCACTAGGTGGCACTCTAACCATTATGTACAAATGGCATAACAAACATTTCCGAACTCGAGTCTCATTATGCCTGCGACCTTTGGGTGAGATTGGACATTTTGTTTTTGAGTAACAGCAGATTACTGCGTTTTGGCGAGTGATTGAGAGTCTACGTGCCGCCATAACCACCCCGTTTCCCTGAACGTAAAAAGCTTCGCAATTTAACAACACAAAGGTCTTTGGATTCCACACACTGAAGAATAGTGCAATCTGATGAAATCCCTTGGAGGAGTTCGTCAAAGAACGATGCCTGAAAAGAGGGGAAAATGTTGCCAAAATTGCACATTAATTTTAAAATGGCTGACTTCCTGTTGGATTTGGGATATTGCTCCAAGAGACTTTTTTGTACATCTTGATATCTCCTATAAGCTTACCAGGTTTCAGACTCATACATAAAACACAGAGCAGGGGCTGTGATTTTGAAATTTTGTAGGGGGCGCTGAGGAGCCATTTTGGGATATTCAATGAAAATGATCACATAACAACAAAGCCTTAACCAAATTGGAGGTGTGCGCCAAATTTCAAGACTTTTTAAACTTTCCAAGCCCCTCAAAAGCCACTTCATCTTTCATGGTGAACCGCGTTGCCACCAGGGTGCGGCGTTCAGTTTAAAGTCACAATTTTTGCACTGAAGCATCACAAGGGACTGATGGTGATATTCACCGCTTTTGAGGTGGCCACGATGAACCTGTGAAAATCAGTACAACAAAATTAAAGCCATGACATTTCCTGTTCCCACTAGGTGGCGCTGTACGTATTCCCGACAATGGGCACATCAATCTGTTCAGGGCGGGTCTGACATCATGCCTGTAAAGTCTGGTACTGATCAGACTGGATTTCATTGAGTTATACTAATTTGTTTCTTCATGGCGTGACATCAAAGTTCTCCATGCTGCTGGGGTCACACCCTTTTGCGAAAAGTCACAGTTTTCACTGTAACCCAAGACCAACTCCTTAAGGCTTTCCTGGAGAAATTTGAGGCTGCAGATGTCACCCATCACAATACTGTACCCCAAAGTGTAAAACATGACATTTCCTGTTCCCACTAGGTGGCGCTGTCCTTGATGTCAAATATGGCAGTTGAAATATGTTTAGGGGTGGAGCCTTATCATATGTGTTCACTTTGGTCAAGGTCAGAAAATGTATGACAAAATGAGAGGCAATAAGATTTTCATGGCGAGTCATCGAAATTCGCCATGGCGCCACGGCCTCATAGTATTGTGAAAACTCAAAAGCTCCGCAATTTAACATGGCACAAGGGTGTAGTTGATACTGACCAAATATGAAGGTTATGAAATCAAACCCCAAGGAGGAGTTCGCAAAAGTTCGAGGCATGGAAATGGCAAAATTAGAGCCAAAATGTCACCTTCTCTTCCAAATGGCGGACTTCCTGTTGGGTTTGCATCAATGGGCCCACAGACTTTTTTGTTCGTCTTGGCATGATACACATGTGTGCCAAATTTCATACATGTAGCTCAAACGATGTGGTCGTAGGGCTGCATTTAACAAGGCATAGGTGGCGCTGTAGAGCCATTTCCCAGTGCTCATATGTAAAACCATTAAAATACAAAATTTTTCACCAGACCTGGCATGTGTGCAAAATTTCATGAGTTTTTGAGCATGTTTAGGCCCTCAAAAAGGCCCTTGTTTTGCCTGAATAATAATAATAATAATAATTAAAGCTGCAAGCAGCGTTATGAGGGCCCTCGCACCCCCGGCGCGTCGAGCCACGCCCAACACCTAAAACCAGCACGTCCGATCGATGTCACATTGATGGAATTCATGCATTTAACCACCAGCTAACATTTCAACTCATTCATTCATGATTAGCTAGTCGTTCCACTAGGTGGCACTCTAACCATTATGTACAAATGGCATAACAAACATTTCCGAACTCGAGTCTCATTATGCCTGCGACCTTTGGGTGAGATTGGACATTGTGTTTTTGAGTAACAGCAGATTACTGCGTTTTGGCGAGTGATTGAGAGTCTACGTGCCGCCATAACCACCCCGTTTCCCTGAACGTAAAAAGCTTCGCAATTTAACAACACAAAGGTCTTTGGATTCCACACACTGAAGAATAGTGCAATATGATGAAATCCCTTGGAGGAGTTCGTCAAAGAACGATGACTGAAAAGAGGGGAAAATGTTGCCAAAATTGCACATTAATTTTAAAATGGCTGACTTCCTGTCGGATTTGGGATATTGCTCCAAGAGACTTTTTTGTACATCTTGATATCTCCTATAAGCTTACCAGGTTTCAGACTCATACATAAAACACAGAGCAGGGGCTGTGATTTTGAAATTTTGTAGGGGGCGCTGTGGAGCCATTTTGGGATATTCAATGAAAATGATCACATAACAACAAAGCCTTAACCACATTGGAGGTGTGCGCCAAATTTCAAGACTTTTTAAACTTTCCAAGCCCCTCAAAAGCCACTTCATCTTTGATGGTGAACCGCGTTGCCACCAGGGTGCGGCGTTCAGTTTAAAGTCACAATTTTTGCACTGAAGCATCACAAAGGACTGATGGTGATATTCACCGCTTTTGAGGTGGCCACGATGAACCTGTGAAAATCAGTACAACAAAATTAAAGCCATGACATTTCCTGTTCCCACTAGGTGGCGCTGTCCGTATTCCCGACAATGGGCACATCAATCTGTTCAGGGCGGGTCTGACATCATGCCTGTAAAGTCTGGTACTGATCAGACTGGATTTCATTGAGTTATACTAATTTGTTTCTTCATGGCGTGACATCAAAGTTCGCCATGCCGCTGGGGTCACACCCTTTTGCGAAAAGTCACAGTTTTCACTGTAACCCAAGACCAACTCCTTAAGGCTTTCCTGGAGAAATTTGAGGCTGCAGATGTCACCCATCACAATACTGTACCCCAAAGTGTAAAACATGACATTTCCTGTTCCCACTAGGTGGCGCTGTCCCTGGTGTCAAATATGGCAGTTGAAATATGTTCAGGGGTGGAGCCTTATCATATGTGTTCACTTTGGTCAAGGTCAGAAAATGTATGACAAAATGAGAGGCAATAAGATTTTCATGGCGAGTCATCGAAATTCGCCGTGGCGCCACGGCCTCATGGTATTGTGAAAACTCAAAAGCTCCGCAATTTAACATGGCACAAGGGTGTAGTTGGCACTGACCAAATATGAAGCTTATACGACCAAATCCCAAGGAGGAGTTCGTTAAAGTTCGAGGCATGGAAATGGCAAAATTAGAGCCAAAATGTCAGCTTCACTTCCAAATGGCGGACTTCCTGTTGGGTTTGCGTCAATGGGCCCATTGACTTTTTTGTTCGTCTTGGCATGATACACATGTGTGCCAAATTTCATACATGTAGCTCAAACGATGTGGTCGTAGGGCTGCATTTAACAAGGCATAGGTGGCGCTGTAGAGCCATTTCCCAGTGCTCATATGTAAAACCATTAAAATACAAAATTTTTCACCAGACCTGGCATGTGTGCAAAATTTCATGAGTTTTTGAGCATGTTTAGGCCCTCAAAAAGGCCCTTGTTTGGGGTGAATAATAATAATAATAATAATAATAATAATAATAATTAAAGCTGCAAGCAGCGTTATGAGGGCCCTCGCACCCCCGGCACGTCGAGCCACTGCCAACACCTCAAACCGGCACGTCCGATGTGATGTCACATTGATGGATTTCATGCTTTTAATCACCAGCTAACATTTCATCTTATTCAACCAGGATTATAGTCATGCCACTAGGTGGCGCTCTAATCATTATTGACAAATAGCATAACAAACATTTCCAAGCTCGAGTCTCATCACACCTGCGACCTTTGGGAGAGATTGGACATTGTGTTTTTTAGTGACAGCAGATTACTGCTTTTTGCGAGTGATTGAAACTCTACGTGCCGCCATGACCACCCCGTTTCCCTGAACGGAAAAAGCTTCGCAATTTAACATCACAAAGGTCTTTAGATTCTACACACTGAAGAATGCTTCAATATGATGAAATCCCTTGGAGGAGTTCGTCAAAGTATGAGGCCTGAAAAGGGGGGAAAATGTCATCAAAATTACACATTAATTTTAAAATGGCTGACTTCCTGTTGGATTTGGGATATTGCTCCAAGAGACTTTTTTGTACATCTTGATATCTCCTATAAGCTTACCAGGTTTCAGAATCATACATAGAACACAGAGCAGGGGCTGTGGTTTTGAAATATTGTAGGGGGCGCTGTGGAGCCATTTCGCGCTATTCAATGAAAATGATCACATGACAACAAAGCCTTCATCCATTTGGAGGTGTGGGCCAAATTTCAAGCCTCTATAAACTTTCCAAGCCCCTCAAAAGCCACTTCATCTTTCATGTTGAACAGCGTTGCCACCAGGGTGCGCCGTTCAGTTTAAAGTCACAATTTTTGCACTGAAGCATCACGAGGGACTGATGTTGATATTCACCGCTTTTGAGGTGGCCACGATGAACCTGTGAAAATCAGTACAACAAAATTAAAGCCATGACATTTCCTGTTGCCACTAGGTGGCGCTGTACGTATTCCCGACAATAGGCACATCAATCTGTTCAGGGCGGGTCTGACATCATGCCTGTAAAGTCTGGTACTGAACAGACTGGATTTCATTGAGTTATACTAATTTGTTTCTTCATGGCGTGACATCAAAGTTCGCCATGCTGCTGGGGTCACACCCTTTTGCGAAAACTCACAGTTTTCACTGTAACCCAAGACCAACTCCTTAAGGCTTTCCTGGAGAAATTTGAGGCTGCAGGTGTCACCCATCACTATACTGTACCCCAAAGTGTAAAACATGACATTTCCTGTTCCCACTAGGTGGCGCTGTCCCTGGTGTCAAATATGGCAGTTGAAATATGTTCAGGGGTGGAGCCTTGTCATATGTGTTCACTTTGGTCAAGGTCAGAAAATGTATGACAAAATGAGAGGCAATAAGATTTTCATGGCGAGTCATCGAAATTCGCCATGGCGCCACGGCCTCATAGTATTGTGAAAACTCAAAAGCTCCGCAATTTAACATGGCACAAGGGTGTAGTTGACACTGTCCAAATTTGAAGTTTATGAAATGAAACCCCAAGGAGGAGTTCGCAAAAGTTCGAGGCATGGAAATGGCAAAATTAGAGCCAAAATGTCACCTTCTCTTCCAAATGGCGGACTTCCTGTTGGGTTTGCGTCAATGGGCCCACAGACTTTTTTGTTCGTCTTGGCATGATACACATATGTGCCAAATTTCATACATGTAGCTCAAACGATGTGGTCGTAGGGCTGCATTTAACAAGGCATAGGTGGCGCTGTAGAGCCATTTCCCAGTGCTCATATGTAAAACCATTAAAATACAAAATTTTTCACCAGACCTGGCATGTGTGCAAAATTTCATGAGTTTTTGAGCATGTTTAGGCCCTCAAAAAGGCCCTTGTTTGGGGTGAATAATAATAATAATAATAATAATAATAATAATTAAAGCTGCAAGCAGCGTTATGAGGGCCCTCGCACCCCCGGCACGTCGAGCCACTGCCAACACCTCAAACCGGCACGTCCGATGTGATGTCACATTGATGGATTTCATGCTTTTAATCACCAGCTAACATTTCATCTTATTCAACCAGGATTATAGTCATGCCACTAGGTGGCGCTCTAATCATTATTGACAAATAGCATAACAAACATTTCCAAGCTCGAGTCTCATCACACCTGCGACCTTTGGGAGAGATTGGACATTGTGTTTTTTAGTGACAGCAGATTACTGCTTTTTGCGAGTGATTGAAACTCTACGTGCCGCCATGACCACCCCGTTTCCCTGAACGGAAAAAGCTTCGCAATTTAACATCACAAAGGTCTTTAGATTCTACACACTGAAGAATGCTTCAATATGATGAAATCCCTTGGAGGAGTTCGTCAAAGTATGAGGCCTGAAAAGGGGGGAAAATGTCATCAAAATTACACATTAATTTTAAAATGGCTGACTTCCTGTTGGATTTGGGATATTGCTCCAAGAGACTTTTTTGTACATCTTGATATCTCCTATAAGCTTACCAGGTTTCAGAATCATACATAGAACACAGAGCAGGGGCTGTGGTTTTGAAATATTGTAGGGGGCGCTGTGGAGCCATTTCGCGCTATTCAATGAAAATGATCACATGACAACAAAGCCTTCATCCATTTGGAGGTGTGGGCCAAATTTCAAGCCTCTATAAACTTTCCAAGCCCCTCAAAAGCCACTTCATCTTTCATGTTGAACAGCGTTGCCACCAGGGTGCGCCGTTCAGTTTAAAGTCACAATTTTTGCACTGAAGCATCACGAGGGACTGATGTTGATATTCACCGCTTTTGAGGTGGCCACGATGAACCTGTGAAAATCAGTACAACAAAATTAAAGCCATGACATTTCCTGTTGCCACTAGGTGGCGCTGTACGTATTCCCGACAATAGGCACATCAATCTGTTCAGGGCGGGTCTGACATCATGCCTGTAAAGTCTGGTACTGAACAGACTGGATTTCATTGAGTTATACTAATTTGTTTCTTCATGGCGTGACATCAAAGTTCGCCATGCTGCTGGGGTCACACCCTTTTGCGAAAACTCACAGTTTTCACTGTAACCCAAGACCAACTCCTTAAGGCTTTCCTGGAGAAATTTGAGGCTGCAGGTGTCACCCATCACTATACTGTACCCCAAAGTGTAAAACATGACATTTCCTGTTCCCACTAGGTGGCGCTGTCCCTGGTGTCAAATATGGCAGTTGAAATATGTTCAGGGGTGGAGCCTTGTCATATGTGTTCACTTTGGTCAAGGTCAGAAAATGTATGACAAAATGAGAGGCAATAAGATTTTCATGGCGAGTCATCGAAATTCGCCATGGCGCCACGGCCTCATAGTATTGTGAAAACTCAAAAGCTCCGCAATTTAACATGGCACAAGGGTGTAGTTGACACTGTCCAAATTTGAAGTTTATGAAATGAAACCCCAAGGAGGAGTTCGCAAAAGTTCGAGGCATGGAAATGGCAAAATTAGAGCCAAAATGTCACCTTCTCTTCCAAATGGCGGACTTCCTGTTGGGTTTGCGTCAATGGGCCCACAGACTTTTTTGTTCGTCTTGGCATGATACACATATGTGCCAAATTTCATACATGTAGCTCAAACGATGTGGTCGTAGGGCTGCATTTAACAAGGCATAGGTGGCGCTGTAGAGCCATTTCCCAGTGCTCATATGTAAAACCATTAAAATACAAAATTTTTCACCAGACCTGGCATGTGTGCAAAATTTCATGAGTTTTTGAGCATGTTTAGGCCCTCAAAAAGGCCCTTGTTTGGGGTGAATAATAATAATAATAATAATTAAAGCTGCAAGCAGCGTTATGAGGGCCCTCGCACCCCATCGCGTCGAGCCACGCCCAACACCTACAACCAGCACCTCCGATCTGATGTCACATTGATGGAATTCATGCATTTAACCACCAGCTAACATTTCATCTCATTCAATCATCATTATAGTCGTCCCACTAGGTGGCGCTCTAACCATTACTGACAAATGGCATAACAAACACTTCCAAGCTCGAGTCTCATCACACCTGAGACGTTTGGGAGAGATTGGACATTGTGTTTTTGAGTGACAGCAGATTACTGCTTTTTGGCGAGTGATTCAAACTCTAAGTGCCGCCATAACCACCCCGTTTCCCTGGACGTAAAAAGCTTCGCAATTTAACATCACAAAGGTCTTTAGATTCCACACACTGGAGAATGGTTCAATCTGATGAAATCCCTTGGAGGAGTTCGTCAAAGTATGAAGCCTGAAAAGAGGAGAAAATGTCGCCAAAATTGCACATTAATTTTAAAATGGCTGACTTCCTGTTGGATTTGGGATATTGCTCCAAGAGACTTTTTTGTACATCTTGATATCTCCTATAAGCCTACCAGGTTTCAGATTCATACATAAAACACAGAGCTGGGGCTGTGGTTTTGAAATTTTGTAGGGGGCGCTGTGGAGCCATTTTGGGATATTCAATGAAAATGATCACATAACAACAAAGCCTTCGTCACATTGGAGGTGTGTGCCAAATTTCAAGCCTCTATAGACTTTCCAAGCCCCTCAAAAGCCACTTCATCTTTCATGATGAACCGCGTTGCCACCAGGGTGCGCCGTTCAGTTTAAAGTCACAATTTTTGCACTGAAGCATCATGAAGGACTGATGGTGATATTCACCGCTTTTGAGGTGGCCACGATCAACCTGTGAAAATCAGTACAACAAAGTTAAAGCCATGACATTTCCTGTTGCCACTAGGTGGCGCTGTCCGTATTTCCGACAATGGGCATATCAATCTGTTCAGGGCGGGTCTGACATCATGCCTGTAAAGTCTGGTACTGATCAGACTGGATTTCATTGAGTTATACTAATTTGTTTCTTCATGGCGTGACATCAAAGTTCGCCATGCTGCTGGGGTCACACCCTTTCGTGAAAAGTCACAGTTTTCACTGTAACCCAAGACCAACTCCTTAAGGCTTTCCTGGAGAAATTTGAGGCTGCAGATGTCACCCATCACAATACTGTACCCCAAAGTGTAAAACATGACATTTCCTGTTCCCACTAGGTGGCGCTGTCCTTGATGTCAAATATGGCAGTTGAAATATGTTCAGGGGTGGAGCCTTATCATATGTGTGCTCTTTGGTCCAGATCGGAACATGTATGACAGAATGAGAGGCAATAAGATTTTCATGGCGAGTCATCGAAATTCGCCATGGCGCCACGGCCTCATACTATTGTGAAAACTCAAAAGCTCCGCAATTTAACATGGCACAAGGGTGTAGTTGACACTGTCCAAATTTGAAGCTTATAGGACCAAATCCCAAGGAGGAGTTCGTTAAAGTTCGAGGCATGGAAATGGCAAAATTAGAGCCAAAATGTCACCTTCTCTTCCAAATGGCGGACTTCCTGTTGGGTTTGCGTCAATGGGCCCCCAGACTTTTTTGTTCGTCTTGGCATGATACACATGTGTGCCAAATTTCATACATGTAGCTCAAACGATGTGGTCGTAGGGCTGCATTTAACAAGGCATAGGTGGCGCTGTAGAGCCATTTCCCAGTGCTCATATGTAAAACCATTAAAATACAAAATTTTTCACCAAACCTGGCATGTGTGCAAAATTTCATGAGTTTTTGAGCATGTTTAGGCCCTCAAAAAGGCCCTTGTTTGGGGTGAATAATAATAATAATAATAATAATAATAAGAAACGGAGCAGATACAATAGGGCCTTCGCACTCTCAGTGCTCGGGCCCTAATAATAATAATAATAATAAGAAACGGAGCAGATACAATAGGGCCTTCGCACTCTCGGTGCTCGGGCCCTAATAATAAGAAACGGAGCAGATACAATAGGGCCTTCGCACTCTCGGTGCTCGGGCCCTAATAATAATAATAATAATAATAATAAGAAACGGAGCAGATACAATAGGGCCTTCGCACTCTCAGTGCTCGGGCCCTAATAATTAAAGCTGCAAGCAGCGTTATGAGGGCCCTCGCACCCCCGGCACGTCGAGCCACTGCCAACACCTCAAACCGGCACGTCCGATGTGATGTCACATTGATGGATTTCATGCTTTTAATCACCAGCTAACATTTCATCTTATTCAACCAGGATTATAGTCATGCCACTAGGTGGCGCTCTAACCATTATTAACAAATAGCATAACAAACATTTCCAAGCTCGAGTCTCATCACACCTGCGACCTTTGGGAGAGATTGGACATTGTGTTTTTTAGTGACAGCAGATTACTGCTTTTTGCGAGTGATTGAAACTCTACGTGCCGCCATGACCACCCCGTTTCCCTGAACGGAAAAAGCTTCGCAATTTAACATCACAAAGGTCTTTAGATTCTACACACTGAAGAATGCTTCAATATGATGAAATCCCTTGGAGGAGTTCGTCAAAGTATGAGGCCTGAAAAGGGGGGGAAAATGTCATCAAAATTACACATTAATTTTCAAATGGCTGACTTCCTGTTGGATTTGGGATATTGCTCCAAGAGACTTTTTTGTACATCTTGATATCTTACACAAGCTTACCAAGTGTCAGACTCATAGATAAAACACAGAGCAGGGGCTGATGTTTTGAAATATTGTAGGGGGCGCTGTGGAGCCATTTTGCGCTATTCAAGGAAAATGGTTACATGACAACAAAGCCTTCATCCATTTGGAGGTGTGTGCCAAATTTCAAGCCTCTATAAACTTTCCAAGCCCCTCAAAAGCCACTTCATCTTTCATGATGAACCGCGTTGCCACCAGGGTGCGCCGTTCAGTTTAAAGTCACAATTTTTGCACTGAAGCATCACGAGGGACTGATGGTGATATTCACCGCTTTTGAGGTGGCCACGATCAACCTGTGAAAATCAGTACAACAAAGTTAAAGCCATGACATTTCCTGTTGCCACTAGGTGGCGCTGTCCGTATTTCCGACAATGGGCACATCAATCTTTTCAGGGCGGGTCTGACATCATGCCTGTAAAGTCTGGTACTGATCAGACTGGATTTCATTGAGTTATACTAATTTGTTTCTTCATGGCGTGACATCAAAGTTCGCCATGCTGCTGGGGTCACACCCTTTCGCGAAAACTCACAGTTTTCACTGTAACCCAAGACCAACTCCTTAAGGCTTTCCTGGAGAAATTTGAGGCTGCAGATGTCACCCATCACTATACTGTACCCCAAAGTGTAAAACATGACATTTCCTGTTCCCACTAGGTGGCGCTGTCCTTGATGTCAAATATGGCAGTTGAAATATGTTCAGGGCTGGAGCCTTATCATATGTGTGCTCTTTGGTCAAGGTCAGAAAATGTATGACAAAATGAGAGGCAATAAGATTTTCATGGCGAGTCATTGAAATTCGCCATGGCGCCACGGCCTCATAGTATTGTGAAAACTCAAAAGCTCCGCAATTTAACATGGCACAAGGGTGTAGTTGACACTGTCCAAATTTGAAGCTTATACGACCAAATCCCAAGGAGGAGTTCGTTAAAGTTCGAGGCATGGAAATGGCAAAATTAGAGCCAAAATGTCACCTTCTCTTCCAAATGGCGGACTTCCTGTTGGGTTTGCGTCAATGGGCCCACAGACTTTTTTGTTCGTCTTGGAATGATACACATGTGTGCCAAATTTCATACATGTAGCTCAAACCATGTGGTCGTAGGGCTGCATTTAACAAGGCATAGGTGGCGCTCTAGAGCCATTTCCCAGTGCTCATAAGTAAAACCATTAAAATACAAAATTTTTCACCAGACCTGGCATGTGTGCAAAATTTCATGAGTTTTTGAGCATGTTTAGGCCCTCAAAAAGGCCCTTGTTTGGGGTGAATAATAATAATAATAATAATAATTAAAGCTGCAAGCAGCGTTATGAGGGCCCTCGCACCCCCGGCGCGTCGAGCCACGCCCAACACCTAAAACCAGCACGTCCGATCTCATGTCACATTGATGGAATTCATGCATTTAACCACCAGCTAACATTTCAACTCATTCATTCATGATTAGTTAGTCGTTCCACTAGGTGGCGCTCTAACCATCATGTACAAATGGCATAACAAACATTTCCGAGCTCGAGTCTCATCACGCCTATGAGCTTTGGGAGAGATTGGACATTGTGTCTTTGAGTGACAGCAGATTACTGCTTTTTGGCGAGTGATTGAAACTCTACGTGCCGCCATGACCACCCCGTTTCCCTGAACGTAAAAACCTTCGCAATTTAACATCACAAAGGTCTTTAGATTCCACACACAGGAGATCGCATCAATCTGATGAAATCCCTTGGAGGAGTTCGTCAAAGAAGGGTGCCTGAAAAGAGGGGAAAATGTTGCCAAAATTGCACATTAATTTTAAAATGGCTGACTTCCTGTTGGATTTGGGATATTGCACCAAGAGACTTTTTTGTACATCTTGATATCTCCTATAAGCTTACCAGGTTTCAGAATCATACATAAAACAAAGAGCAGGGGCTGATATTTTGAAATATTGTAGGGGGCGCTGTGGAGCCATTTTGCGCTATTCAATGAAAATGATCACATAACAACAAAGCCTTCATCACATTGGAGGTGTGTGCCAAATTTCAAGCCTCTATAAACTTTCAAAGCCCCTCAAAAGCCACTTCATCTTTCATGGTGGACCGCGTTGCCACCAGGGTGCGCCGTTCAGTTTAAAGTCACAATTTTTGCACTGAAGCATCATGAGGGACTGATGGTGATATTCTCCGCTTTTGAGGTGGCCACGATGAACCTGTGAAAATCAGTACAACAAAATTAAAGCCATGACATTTCCTGTTGCCACTAGGTGGCGCTGTCCGTATTTCCGACAATGGGCACATCAATCTGTTCAGGGCGGGTCTGACATCATGCCTGTAAAGTCTGGTACTGATCAGACTGGATTTCATTGAGTTATACTAATTTGTTTCTTCATGGCGTGACATCAAAGTTCGCCATGCTGCTGGGGTCACACCCTTTTGCGAAAAGTCACAGTTTTCACTGTAACCCAAGACCAACTCCTTAAGGCTTTCCTGGAGAAATTTGAGGCTGCAGATGTCACCCATCACTATACTGTACCCCAAAGTGTAAAACATGACATTTCCTGTTCCCACTAGGTGGCGCTGTCCTTGATGTCAAATATGGCAGTTGAAATATGTTCAGGGGTGGAGCCTTATCATATGTGTGCTCTTTGGTCCAGATCGGAACATGTATGACAGAATGAGAGGCAATAAGATTTTGATGGCGAGTCATCGAAATTCGCCATGGCGCCACGGCCTCATAGTATTGTGAAAACTCAAAAGCTCCGCAATTTAACATGGCACAAGGGTGTAGTTGACACTGTCCAAATTTGAAGTTTATAGGACCAAATCCCAAGGAGGAGTTCGTTAAAGTACAAGGCATGGAAACGGTAAAATCAGACCCAAAATGTCACCTTCAATCCAAAATGGCGGACTTCCTGTTGGGTTTAGGACATTGCCATAATAGACTTTTTTGTTCGACTCTGAACGTTATATAGGTGTACCGACTTTCGAACGTGTAGGTCATACCCATACCGGGGGCTTGCGTTTTTCATTTTTCTAGGTGGCGCTACTGAGCTAATTTTCCCTGGCCATGTCTGGGAACATTAAAATACGTAAATTTTCACCAGACCTGACGCGTGTGCAAAATTTCATGAGTTTTCGAGTATGTTTAGGCCCTCAAACGGCCAATTCATTTGCCGGAATAATAATAATAATAATAATAATAATAATTAAAGCTGCAAGCAGCGTTATGAGGGCCCTCGCACCCCCGGCGCGTCGAGCCACGCCCAACACCTAAAACCAGCACGTCCGATGTGATGTCACATTGATGGAATTCATGCATTTAACCACCAGCTAACATTTCAACTCATTCATTTATGATTAGTTAGTCGTTCCACTAGGTGGCGCTCTAACCATTATGTACAAATGGCATAACAAACACTTCCAAGCTCGAGTCTCATCACACCTGAGACGTTTGGGAGAGATTGGACATTGTGTTTTTGAGTGACAGCAGATTACTGCTTTTTGGCGAGTGATTGAAACTCTAAGTGCCGCCATAACCACCCCGTTTCCCTGGACGTAAAAAGCTTTGCAATTTAACATCACAAAGGTCTTTAGATTCCACAAACTGCAGATCGGTCCAATCTGATGAAATCCCTTGGAGGAGTTCGTCAAAGTACGGTGCCTGAAAAGATGGGAAAATGTCGCCAAAATTACACATTAACTTTAAAATGGCTGACTTCCTGTTGGATTTGGGATATTGCTCCAAGAGACTTTTTTGTACATCTTAATATCTTCCATGAGCTTACCAAGTTTCAGACTCATAGATAAAACACAGAGTAGGGGCTGATATTTTGAATCTTTGTAGGGGGCGCTGTGGAGCAATTTCGCGCTATTCAATGAAAATGATCACATGACAACAAAGCCTTCATACATTTGGGGGTGTGTGCCAAATTTAAAGCCTCTATAAACTTTCCAAGCCCCTCAAAAGCCACTTCATCTTTCATGTTGAACCGCGTTGCCACCAGGGTGCGCCGTTCAGTGTAAAGTCACAATTTTTGCACTGAAGCATCACGAGGGACTGATGGTGATATTCACCGCTTTTGAGGTGGCCACGATGAACCTGTGAAAATCAGTACAACAAAATTAAAGCCATGACATTTCCTGTGGCCACTAGGTGGCGCTGTCCGTATTTCCGACAATGGGCACGTCAATCTGTTCAGGGCGGGTCTGACATCATGCCTGTAAAGTCTGGTACTGATCAGACTGGATTTCATTGAGTTATACTAATTTGTTTCTTCATGGCGTGACATCAAAGTTCGCCATGCTGCTGGGGTCACACCCTTTTGCGAAAAGTCACAGTTTTCACGGTAACCCAAGACCAACTCCTTAAGGCTTTCCTGGAGAAATTTGAGGCTGCAGGTGTCACCCATCACTATACTGTACCCCAAAGTGTAAAACATGACATTTCCTGTTCCCACTAGGTGGCGCTGTCCCTGGTGTCAAATATGGCAGTTGAAATATGTTCAGGGGTGGAGCCTTATCATATGTGTTCACTTTGGTCAAGGTCAGAAAATGTATGACAAAATGAGAGGCAATAAGATTTTCATGGCGAGTCATCGAAATTCGCCATGGCGCCACGGCCTCATAGTATTGTGAAAACTCAAAAGCTCCGCAATTTAACATGGCACAAGGGTGTAGTTGACACTGTCCAAATTTGAAGGTTATGAAATGAAACCCCAAGGAGGAGTTCGCAAAAGTTCGAGGCATGGAAATGGCAAAATTAGAGCCAAAATGTCACCTTCTCTTCCAAATGGCGGACTTCCTGTTGGGTTTGCGTCAATGGGCCCACAGACTTTTTTGTTCGTCTTGGCATGATACACATGTGTGCCAAATTTCATACATGTAGCTCAAACGATGTGGTCGTAGGGCTGCATTTAACAAGGCATAGGTGGCGCTGTAGAGCCATTTCCCAGTGCTCATATGTAAAACCATTAAAATACAAAATTTTTCACCAGACCTGGCATGTGTGCAAAATTTCATGAGTTTTTGAGCATGTTTAGGCCCTCAAAAAGGCCCTTGTTTCGCCTGAATAATAATAATAATAATAATAATAATAATAATAATAATAAGAAACGGAGCAGATACAATAGGGCCTTCGCACTCTCAGTGCTCGGGCCCTAATAATAAACAGAGCAATTACAATAGGGCCTTCGCACTGTCAGTGCTCGGGCCCTAATAATAATAATAATAATAATAATAATAATAATAAGAAACGGAGCAGATACAATAGGGCCTTCGCACTCTCAGTGCTCGGGCCCTAATAATAATAATAATAATAATAATAATAATAATAAGAAACGGAGCAGATACAATAGGGCCTTCGCACTCTCGGTGCTCGGGCCCTAAATATCAATCAATCAACAAATATTCATTCATGTATTGATTTGTTTTTATATGCAAATTGTATGTCCTCTGCTCCTTTATTCTTTGCTTCAAAGTTGTGAAGACAGCACACTGCTGCCTATACTGCACAAAAAACAAAACAAAACTGACTTCTCATTAATGCACTCAGTTCAACTGATTCTTGGCCTGAAGGCTGGTGTTTTACAAGATGTAGCATTTCTAATCTTGTTTATGTTGGTATGTTAACTACCTTAGAAATCATCCAAAAAACTTGAGGATGCCTTTCATATCTTGGTCTACTTCTGTTTGTTACCCTTTTGTCACCATGTCCTGTTTTTTGTTTTTTTCTTCTTTCTTTTTTTCCCCTCATTTTTCCAGGCATGCACCATGTCGGGAGACAATCAACCCGTACTACGTCAACACTGGCCATGTTATGGCTCCTGCCACCAGCGCCAATGACAGTGAGCAACAGAGCATGTCCAGTGACGCAGACACCATTTCCCTTACAGACAGCAGTGTGTATGTATTTTGGCTTCATCCAAACATTTCACACACAGTTGTACCAGTTAAAACAGGCTATGCAGGTTACAACTTTTAGGGGAATGACAGTTTTACCTTCACCAATAAAATAGACAGGATCCTATTATATGTGGGAATAGTATATATTTTAGTGCAACTTGGATTTCAGTGTTTTTAAGTCATTGCCAGTTGTGTGCTTTTGAATGAAGATATGCAAAATAAAGACTTTTAGTTGCAGATATGACACTGGGGAATTCAGCCAACGAAGCTTCAAAGCATGCACAACTGCACAAAAATGTTTTTGAAGCTGAATGGATTAGAGGCTGTTATCAGCTAACTGATCCAGGACTTCCAGAACAGGAAAAAAACCCCAGAATGAGTAATATCATATAAAATGACACTCTTCTGCATGTGATATGTGACCATAATGTGCAACGCCGCTTGTGCAGAAGGGACACTATTAGCCTGTGAGCATACCTGTCCTGCTTTACGAATTAATCACTATCTAGGTGTTCATTTTAGGAACAAATTCTGTGAAAAGCTTTCAACTTCAAAGCTGCCTCTGTTGTTTATTCATGAGCATGTTTTATGAAAATGTCTTTGTTTAATTCCAGAGACGGGGTTCCACCCTACAGATACCGCAAGCAGCATCGCCGCGAGATGCATGAAAGTGCCAGAGCAAATGGGCTAGTGCCACTACCTCATATTCCAGTGAGTTATTCATGGGTTATTTCCCTTTTCTCTCCATTTCTGCCTCGACATCTTTAGCTGTCGGTTCCTGGCTTATTTTTTTCTGCTCCGCCATTGGAGATGTGCATATTTAAGCTCTGCTGTGTCGCGGGGTCCTGTGATGGAGTATAAGAATAGCTGATGGTGAAAGAGTAGTCTGTCTAAATGCAGCTTGATGCTTTCCTAAGCTGCGTGCGCTTGAAGCCTAGTAGACATGAACCTTTCCCTGTGACAGCCTGATGCCTCCCTCTGCAGCTCCTGCTCTCTCTTGGTAGGAAACTCGAGCTCTAATTAGGCCTTGGAGTAAAGCGTCAAATTAAAATGCCTCATCCAGCCTCTCATTAAGATGTAAGAATTGACTATATAGAAGAGCCCAAATCTCTACCCCTAACAAATTACTCTTCAGTTTTTTTTTAATAAGAAAAAACAGAGATTATGTTTTAAATATGTTTAAAGAAGAGTCTCTTGTCAAGTTATTTTTGCACTTACTGGATTCAAATCGGGGGCACAGTTTGAATAGGTAAGATTGCAGTGTAATTGCATACACTGACAGGAGAAGAAATTGTACACTTTACAAAAAATCCCAAGACTAAAGTTGCAGTTCCTGTGTAATTAAGTAGAATTTCAGTAGAATTTATTTTATTTGAAATGACAATGTAATTATATTAACATACAAATACTTAAAGGTAGGTACACTAAAAAAGCAATCAAACAAGGAAATAAATTAAAGTGGTGGAAAAGTGGAAGGAAATCATGCAGTACTTAATATTATTTAAAACCTTATTTAAAAGAACAAAAAACAACATTAACTGTCTTTCTAAGGTGTTGGGCTAATGAATGCTGGCACAACAGCTTTAGTGCTCATTGGTGTTAATTCTCGAGGTCCCAGGAACTCTACTGGACAGTTCTCCCAAAGCCTCCATTTAGAGTTTTTGTGACTGTGGTGTGTTAAATCTGCAGTCGGTTAACAAGGTTTAAATATGCCTATGGTAAAAGCAGTAGCATATGTTTTACATCATTTTGATATTCATCCCAACCCCCACAAGACCTACGCATGACTGTCTTTCAATTCAGCAGACTACTTCCATCATGACAGACATGAAAGACGAACACCCGGAAAAGCAGGGGTCTAGTTGGGCCCAGCTATGCCAGAAAAATGCTCCCACAGCATAACAGCTCTGGTGGATCCCCCTCACTGTAGGGACCAAGCATTCCTGCTTTAGGCAATAGCCCTAATCAGTGCTAACAGCTGACCTGATTAGCTATTTTTGTGGGGGGGGCAATAATGCACAATGAACATTCATTCTTTAATTTATTATTCATATCTTTTTTTTGCACTTTAAGGTTTACTGTGTTGTGTTTTTTTTTTTTGTGTTTAGTGCCGACATGGGACAGTTTTCCAATTTCGTTGTGTTATTGTACGAGGTATGACTGTGCAATGACAATTAAGAGTTATCTTATCTTACTTTTATGTCAGAGAACCTCCTTAAGCAGCACAAACAATAATTTTGTGCCATTTTATTCCAACAAAACAGTTTTAGCTCATTAAAATTATCATTAATATTTTTAGTTCATGCCTTAAAACTTCAATAAGATTAACGTCTTGTCATTCATACTTATGTTCTTTCTGTCATTGTCTTTTTCCATTAGTCAACCTCTCCTAAGGTTGTGCTGCCCTGATATTCTTCTGTAAAAGTTCTTTGTACAATATGGCAAGACACTTGTCAATGAAATATTATTAACTGAATTGAAGACTAAATGATTCAGATACCAAACTGGTGAGTCCCTACTGCTGGGGAGCAAACCCACATCTTCAGAAATAATTACTGTTAATACTTATTTTAAGGTTTTTCATGGTTCACACCAATCAGTCTTGAGCAAATACTCAGACTTGCAAGGTTAAGAGTATTTTACAGCAGTGAATGAAGCATACTGAAAAAAAGCCCATCAGCTTTAGTGATATTTAGTGGTAAAGTTGTGGCACATTTGCTAATACTTAAATTTATTATCCCTTTGGTGTTTTTAACACTCAACACCATCTAGTTTAATGTCTTCCTGCTTATGTTTAAGCACTTTAATGTGATTGCTGAAAGGATGTTGGAGGCCAAGGTGGGAAAACATCCTGGGACTGCTGAAGTGGCTTTGACAGTAATGCAGCAGTGCTTACATTTTGACATTTCTTTCTCCAGCGCCCAAACCGGATTCCAAAGGATATACACGTGGAGCCAGAAAGGTTTGCTGCAGAGCTGATCAGGAGACTGGAGGGCGTACTGAAAGAGAGGGAGGCTCAGGAGAAACTAGAGGAACGACTGAAGAGAGTACAGTTGGTATGTTCTCTCTGTTTTCTGAAGAAGCGTATACTATTGAAAGAACAATCAGAAGCTATATTTTGTTAATTCTGCCTAATTTATATGAATAAGAAGCATCCTTTAGCGGTTTCTACAGAGGTTCAGGCTCAATGGAATCACGTGTTCACTGAATGACCTCTAATATAGTCTCAACAGTGCAGAGCTACTGGTTACACATTCAAGTCATGTGAGGAAGTGTTAGGAGCTGAATATTGCTACTACTGTGTAACACAACTGAAGAATTTTAGTGATGAGGGGATAGGGGAAATTAAAGTATGAGTTCCTAAAGTTAAAAATGCTTTGGGGCAAAGGAACAATTCTTTTTTATTTGCTATATCATCAGTAATATGTCAGCTAATAATGAAAAATGCAGTACAGTGACCTAAAGAACTAAACTTAAAACATTTTTTTCATTTGCAAAGCTTGAGTCAGAGATTGTTTGTGATTGCAACATGAAGGGCTGGTTTTAAAGATCACATTTAAAGTCCTCACAGTGCAAATGGTAAAATCAAAGAGCTCTGTTTTCCCAATTTACTAAGTTTGGTTTACTTTAATAAAAGAATACTTGAATAGATTGTGAAAGCTTATTGAAAAGCAGATTGCTGGTTGAAGTGTAACAGTAGATTCTACCGATGCTTATTTCTGAGCCAGACTGTGAGGTGTGTGCTCGGCCGTTGAGCTTTAAGTCTTCAGTAACAAAGGAGACTTAAATCCACCTGGCCTTAATGAAATTAATGAGGCCAACCATTTGAATAGGGAATAAAAAACATTATGAATCACTTGGAGAATTCTGTCCTTGGCCTGTCAGCAATCTGGCTTTGTCTGTGAATCAGATGGAGCACCTGCACATTCCGCCACTTGTAAGCCTGGAACAGTGAGCCGCCTGTTTGATGTCACTTGAATGTTGATGAAATGGTTCCTGAAACCACAAATGAAATCTCCCTCAGTGTACGGTGCCAAATATTAAGTCTCAAGGCAGGCAATTTATGTGGGTAGCTATGAAAGGAAAGAAGGTGCCATCACGCAGCTGAAGGTTTGGCCTGTGGAAACGGGAGGGAGGACGCCATTCATCAAGTAATACTTTGGAAATGTGAGCTTGGGTTTTAGCTTGTAAATGAGGATATCAGAAGCAGTAAAATGTGATATAGTTATGGTGTCTGTAGCATAAAATTAGATTTTTAAGGGTGTGCCATCTTGTTAAAAAATCCAAAATCTGATTCCATGACAATGCAACTTTTCAGCTTTCCACAGCTCCGTCATGCATTCTGCACAAAATTTGATTAGGACTTCACATAATGTAATTATTGTACGGAGTAAGCAAATTATCGGCAAAAGATTGTGAGCAGGGCTCTCATTGATTCCTCGAAATATCTGCTCGTCTCTTCTTCATTGTTCTGTGTGGATTTTGTGGGCTCGGCTAGCGCAGATATCCGGATGGAACGCGGAGATGTAAAGAAACATCAATTACTTAAAAACTTGCCAAAAAATACTTGGCTGCATGGGTCATATTTTGCAATACAGCTGCATCTAAGAAAGCCGTGGGCATGAGAAAGTTAACTGCGTGTATGAACAGGCTGAGTTTCCTTTTCACACAGTTGGAGTAAGAGGATGGCGAGCACAGAGGCAGCGCTCAAAAGATGGTTTGGCATGTGGAGATCTATTGAAGGTTGATTTAATTATTGACATAGCTGGCATGAAAGGTTTGAGCTTGTGCTGGTTAAAAATGAAAAGTAAAATCTGTCTTTCCATATATACATATTCTCTCCTTTACCTTCTTTCTCTGCCAAAATGTTCCCACCTTTATACAGGAGGCAAAATAAAAGGCGTATGGTGCTCATTTCTCCACCTACAATAAAATGTTTTCTCTTTATCCAAATTTCCCCGGGAAATTATGATGAATATATTATTATCAGGGTAAAACTGAATGCTTAAGGTCTTTACTGTCACCCTGGACAACCTACTGGCATGACTGTTGAGATTACAGGGGGCAGTAGGATTACATGATGACTGTGTCATCAGTTTTAACCACAAGTCAAGAGCCGTTGTTGTAAATAGGTGCTCATTTTGGTTTGGTGTAAACAACATGTGTTTGAATAGGTGGAGAAATAGTTTTAAAGTGCTCATGTAAATCTGCCCTTTGCTTAATGCTGCTTCGTTTAAATAGCCACGGGGCCTTATTGTATAGTAGTGAAGCATGCTAGTGCTAAGCTAAAATATCATTCACATCAAGGATTATGTGGAAACAAGTTAGAAGAGGGGAAATTATATATCATTCGTGATCCTGTCATGATCGGTAATCTCTGATAGGGATTTATTTTTTCAACCACGAGTATCAGATAAAAATGCTCGAGCTCAAGTGTGGATTTCTAGAGACATTACACTCCTAGAAGTTTACATTAAAAAAATCTAGTAATGTTTTATGATGGTTTGTTATGTCAGTATTTCATTTAGAATAAAGTATTTCTGTTAACAGAGGCGTGAGATCCTGGGCCATATAGGAATAACAACATGACCATGCAGTTCTTGACCGGCATTCTCCGTTCAATCTTTCCGTTTAACATTGCACGTCCTGCACTTCCTACAGTGCCTGCTTATCAAAACCTATTATGAAAGCCTGCAGCACCCCACCCTTTAAATCCCCCTGGAGACGAGTCTGTCAGAGAGTTTTGTCCCAGTCAGTCAGCGCTCGAGCTGTAGCAATTCTGCTTGTCATGACACGAAGCCACAGAAATATGCTATTTGGATGCTGAAACGGTTGTATTCATAGATTGTCTCCAAACTGCTGCATTAAGAAGGAGAACACACATTTCAACTTAAGGTTAAACCTGCCATCTTCAGGTTGAAATAAGTACTGCAGCTGCAGCCTGGTGGAATAGCATCAGTTGTGCTGATAGTGCACATGGAACACAGCTGGTGAATAAATAAAATGCACATTTACATATTTTGTATTTCTTTGCTATATGATTTAAACATTCATTGTAATCCATGCTACGAGTATATATACATTATTTATAAATTAGGTTAGCCTTTTTTGTGTTTACTTTGTGTTATATGTTGTGTTTATCTTTATTTAGATTTTTATTTCAAGGTTTTATCTTTTACATTGTGCGTATATGTGTTTGTGCTAAAGGAAGAGGAGGCTGACGAAGTCATGATGGCCACAGCAACATCATTATCCAGTCACAGGTTCCCCCCTGGTGCTTATTCACAGAATTACAACCCTCGCTATGCTGACAACACCTACAGCGCTCCTTTTGTCGGAGATGCTCATGAAGAAAACCCAGAGAGCATCTTGGACGACCACGTGCAGCGAGTCATGAAGACCCCGGGCTGCCAGTCGCCGGGAACCGGCCGTCATTCTCCGAAGTCGCGCTCACCAGACGGTTTCCCAGGGATAAAAGGGATTGGGATGCCAGGCCAGGGTAAACATGCATCCAGACACGGTTTCAAGGGAGAAACTAGCCACTTGTACCACCACAAACACCATGGCCACCACACAAGCGTGGGCAAGCCCAAAGAGCAGGTGGAGGCTGATTTAGTCACGCATGTGCATGGGAGCTTTCCCTGGAGCACCGAGTCAAGTCATTACGGATCAAAGTCTCGCAGCTATGCAGACGGCATGGGATCCAACCCCATGGACTATGCAGGGTACATGTAAGGAACAAACTAAGAAAAACTGAATTCACACATGAAAAATACCTGTTGTTTTCTACTTATCAGTTATTTATTTTCTATTTTGCAGCGGCAGAGGTGGCACACAGTGTAAAAGAGCATCAAAGAGAGGTGAGGAATTGCGGCCTTATGACATGCCGGGGCCTGGAGAGGAGATGGAGAAAAACCAGAAGATCCTTTTGTGGCTGATGGAAGGACAGAAAGAAATGGTTCAGCATAAGAGAAGCCCATATGGGTCAGTGATTACCTTTTATTAGAAAACATAATTTTTTTTCCTTTTTTTAAATTAAATAAAACTAAAACATTTTAGACATGTGCTAATGCCACTACGTCACCAGTGCACAAGTAAAGCTAAAATATGCTAAAATAAGCATGTTTCTTTATTTTATTAAATAAATTGCTGATATGTTTTTTATCATAGGAGCACCACTGGGTCCAAAAGGACTGTTGGACATGAGGGATCCCGCCTCGGCTCAACGGGGTCGATGCATCCGTGCATCAGTGGTCAGCTGCGGAACAGTGTGCAGCCGTCTCACCCTTTCATCCAGGATCCCACCATGCCGCCCAACCCAGCTCCCAGCCCCCTCATTCAGCTGGAGGAGGTTTGCCGGCGACTCGAGGAGGAGAAGATGAAGTCCGGAACATTGCAGCCTAAGCAAAGGTAAAAGAACAGATATGACTCATGTCCACTTGTTTAGTTCTTCAGTTTTTCCAAAGAATATAATATTCTGCCATATCTGTACCCTGCTCTGTCGTACTTGTGACAATTGCTCCCCTCTTCAGCTCTGGGAGCTAAGTCATTGCTGGCTGTCAGCAGATAGAAATCTCAAATATATTGTGAAATACAAAGAGATTTAAAAGGCACAGACAAGCTTGTGTAAACGGTTTGAAAAGGGTTTGCATGTCACAGACTGTAATTTATATATATTAGTTAAGCCACAAAAGAGAAAGCCAGCCCTTTCCCTGTTATCTAGTGAAAAGCTTTAGCCCGTGTGCCTCTTTTTTTTTTTTTTTAAGCTGGTCTGTGTCTAACCACCGGGGTTTTTTGGTCTCTCAGGTATGTGCTGGAGGTGATCCAGAGGGATCGCACAGCAGTCAGGCCCGTACAGTTCCCTCAGCTCAGCGAGCTCTCCGAGCCCGAGTACGTCCACTGTGTTCCACAAATAGCTTTTAACATTGTGTGCGACATGTTAAGTCAGTGGAAAATAATGGACAAATAGCACTTTCCTGCAGTACTGCCCTTTTGCAGGATTATTACTGATTTAATGACAATGGTTTTACTGTTAACTGTATGTGGCAGAATATTTTCATGATCTAAGGTTTATCATTTCCTCAACTGCTCACAAATAAATTGATCAGACTTGAAGGCTGAGATCATCAGATTTCTTGGTGATTAGTTTCTGTGAAGACCAAAAAAAAAATTAGGTCACAGAGGAAGTAGGAGTGTATGTTTTCTCTGTTCCCGGAGCGGCAGACTAGCTAGAGTGTTACAAAAAGGATCTGTTTTTGATGTTATTTGAGAAACATGTATTTCTGTTTGATGTCTGACTGCCTGATAGCTGCCTACCAGATGAGGAAGAGCATGAGAACTGCAGATGGAAGAAAGATTACGTGACACCACCTCCTGAATCCTCCTGTTAGATTTGCGAGGTCTGGCATTCGTTTACTGACCGGACCTTTCCGTAACTCGAGTACGCACCTCTAAAAAAATTACTTAAAGATGACAGCAAAATTGGAATACAGAAAATATGAAGGACAATAGGATAATAATAATAATAGTATTTAGGAATTATAATTATACATAAATCTAAATTATAAATATAGAATTTCTGATACTTTTGGTGAGACAGCTGTGGGCTGGGGCGTATACTGGAAACCCTGCATCACTGGCAGTATAAAAGCTGGGCGTAGCCACTGTTGTCACTTATTTTCTTCGAAAGCGTTTTTGTCATCACCGTCTTAATATTTTGAAACTGAACTTGTTATTCACGATTCATTAGCACATGAGCATAAACTGGAGAATCCACCAGTCCTTTTAGATGGGCCGTATTTTACAAAATGAACTTTATTCACTGTGACCCAAAATGACGGAGCCTCTAAACCTGAGGTGTCAAACTCATTTTACATTGCGGGACACATACAGCCCACTTTGATCTTAAGTGGGCCGGACGAGTGGAACTCCGCCTTCCTGTCAGTGTAAAGAAATTCCATGTCCGTTTTTCTACACGATAACGAAAAGGCTCCTGCGACAAAGAAAGAAATCTGTCTTGACTCTTTGGACTTAAATTGTAAGAAATAAATGTGTAAAATTACAAAACAAGTTCTGTTAGCTCATTGCCCAGACTGTCCTTTTTTTCAGCTGTAGTCGTAAAAAAATGTCTACAGTAGAAAGTGAAAAGCAGAAACTATTCTGTCATTTGATTATTTATTGTTTAATTACTTTGTGTAGTATGAATGGCTACAAGGGAGGGTTTTATCAATAGGAAAAGCTGCAAAAAATATGAAAATACAGTTAAAAGTCCAAAATGTCTGCTTGTGCTTGTTTGTGGTGAGCAGCAGATCAAACAAGTTAAGAATTATAAGAATTATAAATGGCTTCATGATGCTCATTTTACATTTTGCTCCTTTCTTCACTTCTTCCCGACACTTTTGAGTTTGCTTCTGTGTACCTGGCCTGTATGCCTATACTGGCTGGCTTCAGAACGTCTGCCCCCCTTTCTTGTTTCACATAAAGGTTTGCATGTGATTGGCCGGATGGTGTGCCCATCAAAACAAAGTCCCACTCCTTCCTGGATTCTCAGCAGGGCTGAAGATTCGGCTCGCACATACCAATGGTCCATTAATAATTGACATATGAAATTATCTCACTCGCCTGATACAATTATATCCGGCCCACGGGCCATATGTTTGACACCGCTGCTCTAAACTCATCAGGAAAGTGTTTACTGAGGTCAGAGCTGAGAGCAGTTTTACCTCAGATTTCTACAGATTCGATTTTCTTCATTTTTGAGACTCGGAAGCTTTTATGCTCTCTGTGCTGTGTACTGGTATTAGATTATTTGAAGTGTCTTATTAAAGAAGCTTAAAGGCTAGGTTCTCACAGAAATTCTGGAGTCATAAGTATCTTCTCTCTAATCTTTCTGTGATTTCTAACTAGATTTATGGATGTTTACTTGAGGGAGCATGTTTGAGGTGGATAATGACATCTTTGGTAAATGTGACACTGAATCCAAAAGCATGCGTGTCGTGTTTGCATGACCAGCTGTGACTCACAAGGATGAGGATTTTGGAAGCAAATTGTGAATATCAGGCTTAATTTGCATCCGCAGTTCTTGCAGAAAAGAGAAAATTATGCGGCAGAGACGTATTAATACGAATGCATCAAAACCAATGTATGTATCCTATAATGAAAGCTGTGTGTTTAGATCGATGGAAAAACGGCCACCTGCATTTTGCCATCTGTTAGAGGCCAGATGGATGCGATGCTATGTAAATGCACTCCTACAGTAACGTGTTGACTAATGATAGCTGCTTATTCATTGACATCTCTCAGCTGTGATTATTGGCCTTGACTCATCATGAAATCACAGGCTATAAATTGCGGACAAAAATCAGTTTATATCTGAAACTTTCCGTAACTTGAATCAAGTTATACAATTGATCAAGTTTGTAGCAAAAATGTAAACCTCCTTTCCAGTCCATGAATTCAATTAGTCTTTTTTCCCCCTGTTCTTCCATCTATTGCTGTGATTTTTTTGAGTAACTTACAATTGTCACTACTCTAAGTCTCAGCAAACTCTATTCAAAGTAGACTTTTTTCCCTCTGTGTGTCTTTTAAGTGAAAAATGTTTTACATAGCTTTGGACATGAGAGAACTTCAAATGTTCTAAAAAAAAAAATCCTCTCTTTACTCTTTTCAGACACAAAGCTACTAAAAAGCAGCCATGTGAAAACATTACTGTGGCGTACTACTTCTGTGAGGAGCTGATACCTTACAGGACTTCTGTCAAAGGGAGGGTTGTCACGCTGGGCCAGTTCAAAGAACTGCTAACAAAGAAAGGAAATTACAGGTGAGACTCACGGTGCTACTGGGTAACATGTGGGGTGTCTTCTGGTATCAAAGAAAGTCAAGTTGACCTTGTATTATTTTTTTTTCTCTTTTTAGGTATTATTTCAAGAAGGTAAGCGATGAGTTTGACTGTGGGGTGGTGTTTGAAGAGGTACGTGAAGATGACGCTATCCTGCCCATCTTTGAGGAGAAGATCATTGGCAAAGTAGAAAAAGTTGACTAAATTTTAAAGAGGAGAGAGCCGAGTAGCCAGTGTATGATGGACTGAGGAGCAAGTGGATGGTGAAGAGGAAGTGCTTTACAAAGGAGAATGGATAAGGAGGCAAGAAAAAAGGTGGATCCAGCATCAGAAGATTATAGTAGTGGTCATTGACTTCTGTATCACGGCTGCAGTGAAGTTGGACTTGAAGAAGAAAAATCTCATTTTTTTTTTGGAGTGTAATGTAGCATTGTAAAGTTTACTAGAAAACAAGAACAAAAAGTGCTACTAATGCTACGTATTTTTGATAATGACTTATCAAAGGGTTTCCTTTCTAAAATAACTGCACTTGTAATTTTTATATGTATTGATACCAGATGTGTACAGTTTGTGTTAAAATACAGCAAAAATTTTCTATCTATTTAAGTATTTAAATTGCTACTTTTAAGCCTAATTAAAGCTGAAGCGTTGCCCCTCGTGAAGACGATCCGATTCCTCGATAGGGCTGATTCTTGTGTGCTTTTTTTCATTAATTGTAAGAGCCCTCTGGATGCTAATGTTTGTGACTTTAAAGTGCTTTTAATACTTCACTTCTCAGAACTTTATTTAGAGGCATCAAATCAGACTGCTTGTTCGTTATATTATATACTACTGACTCGGTGTAGACCTTCTTAAGAACCCATTCTTGCAACCCAGTGTAGGAATTTTATTAATGTATTTAAAAATATATTTAAAAAGTCCAATACAGAACAGATTATAATGTCTGTCTTATGGCTCAGTCACACATGAGTAAAAGTAGGATGGCAACCTTCTTGCAACAGTTTGATTGCACTGAATTTGTTTGCTGTTGGACTGCAAGTAGTTATGGTCACAAGCCACCAGTGGTTTAATGTGTAACACCCTCAACCTGTGGGTGACCACTTTAGATCTCCTCTGCCATTTGAACAGGGCCAAGCAGTAACGATTTGAGTTGGACTGACTGCAGTCACTCTTAGATTAGCAAAGGCTGACAAATATCTGCCATTTGATTTATAAATGCAGACTGCAAACATATTCCAGTCGTTCTGAGTCAGTCTTGCTGCCTTGCATCATTTTGCATTAGGGGACTTGATAGGTTGTCAAGCACCCATGCTATTTTGCAGTTAAATTACTGTCCTACAGAAACTATGTCACTATTTTTGCAGGAATCTGTGTTTCATATCTGTGAGGTTCTGGCTTGACTCTGAATGTAAGTAGTTAATGTGAATTTCTGTGTATGTTGTTGGAAACAGATTTTCTCTTTTTGGCGATTTATTGCGTGCCAACTTGACCCCAACGAAAGTTGCTTTAAAAATGGCAACTTACTACATCTGGTTGAAGCAACCGTTACAAAGGCAACAAGACCACAAGTTTATTGCATGTGGCTTCAATTAATTTTTTTTGTCACAGTCTCTCAGCCACTGTTTTCCCTGGTATAGGTGACTGTAACAGAGAACAACCATATCCTCCATACATTTGCTGTATATGGCATGTAAGTGTGGCTTATTGCTATGTTCTTTAAGATTTGTCCATTACATTGCTTTTATCCTAAATTAAACTTAACAGGTGAAAATGGATGCAATAATAGTGACGAAAAAGTTGTGATTAAAAATCCCAAGGTGAATACCTATGCAACTTGGTTTATAATTTTGGTTACTTAACAACAACAAAAAAAACATTAGGCGTTGCGTTTTTTAAGTCAAAATAAGCACATTAAATAGAAAAAAATATATAATTAAAGACTTCACATATCTGTCAGGCTATAAAAAGTCAGTATCAATAAATTAAATAAAGCCAACATTTGAAACGGCACGAGATTTTGCAGATTTTTCGTTCTAATTATTTATTGACTTGTGTAAAACTGATATTACCAGTTAAAATTCTAACTTTTGCTTGTTTGAGGTAAACAAGTTTTAATTTTTAATTTTTAATTACAGAATCTATTTGAACATCGTGATGCCAAAAAGCATCTCAATATCAATTTCAAGTTTATTTTTTGTCTTTTCAACTTTGAGGTCCGTAGTTGGCTGGTAAATTAATAAGGGACTGCACTAAGAGCTCATGTCTACTCGATCGCCTTTTCTAGCTTATAACAGTCACATATTGTGCCTGACAGGATGTGTTTATTGACGTTTAGTAAATTTGCAACGGACACATTAAACCAAAGAGGAGGAAAAGGAGGCAAATGCTCATAAATGTTGAAGCCTCGTTTCCAAAATAGCTGTAAGTGAAAGCCTACAGAATTGATTTGATTTCAGCAACTTGCTTCAAAAAAGATTGGGCAGTTTCATAATATACAAACATGTAAAATGTATTATCCAAGTAACAGGGTTTAAACCATTTAGGCTTTAATATATTTGAATAATACAGTTTAACTACAGTGGTGTTTTTCCACCTGTTTGTATTTTCTGACTTTTTGATTATGGCACCAGGTTTATACTGAAATATCTCACACAAAAAAAGTCAGCTAGAGTGTCTAAGGTGACATTAAGATTCAAGGCCTCCATGTTTTATTTTTTCTTATTTTCTGTTCTTCCCCATTGTGCTGAAGCAGTGTGCTCTAATGAGTGTGTATTCCTTTGTAATGGAAAGACCCGTGGGCCTTGAATTCAAAGTGCTGTATTGTATGCGTTGTTGCGTAGAACCTTGTGTAAAGAATGCCTGCTTTTTTTTTCTTGACATGCTGCTTTTTTTAGATTTCTAATTTAAGTCAGTTTAATATATGAAGTGCGTTAGCCTTCTGTTGTCGTTTGCCTGGTAAATTGTGCATTTAACAAATTGAAATTCCCATTTATTATTTCTTTTAAAATATCAACTCTATCATCAGTCTTACTGTAATAGTCCCAGAAGTGAACTTCTCTTATTTAAGATCAGTATGTGGATAACAAACAGCAGAGTGCCTTTATTGCTATGCTAATGATGTCTTTAGTGTAACTTTCAGAGGGATATGGGGACGAGCTTTAATTTTGCATTGCCATGAGTTTAGTTCAGTATTTGTAACAGTTCCACCTTTTAATGTAAATATGTAAAACTTAAATTGCCCCTGACCAGCAGCCCAACTGTCTCATTCAGTACCTTGGAGCGGTTTCTGTTCAGTGACTAGCATGGGAACCATTTGAGGTACCAATAAATACTTGCAATAAAAAAGCACTTGTGTTCAATACAAATTGTTCCGTTGCATCTTTATTTGCTGAATTGGTTACGTAGTAGTGAGTGTTGTGGCACAATAAAATTTGTAGCCGTGCTAGGAAATGTAAAGGTTTTGTCAAAATTTTCCCAAGTGCTTTTGGTCAGATGAGATGAAGCGAGAGCTCTCTGGGCATAGAGACGCTACTTACATTTGTCGTTGTTTTGACTTCCAACATGACAGTGACCCAAAACATATGTCGCTCCCGGTGAAGAACAGCCTCGAGAAGACCAGAGTGAACATTACTGACAGCCCTGCACAAAGCCCTGACTTATTTATCTGTGGGGTGAAGTGAAGGTTGAGGTCCATGCCAGAGAACCACTAAATCTGGGGGATTTGACGAAAAAAGAGTGGGCTGGGATTGCTCAGGAGACGTGTGGGAGACTTGTTGAAAACTCAAATGACTGCAGGCTGTCATCCCCCCCCCCCCAAAAAAAAAAAAATACACAATTGACTGTTAGCATCAGTGAGGCTAAATGTTTTAAAAAAAATCCTTGCTCTATTTAAAAGTAATTGGGGAATACTTTAAAAATAAATACTTCATAGGGTTGCTAAAAATGCCTTACTATTTCTATAAGCTTTTAAAGTGCAGCACATTCTGGAGCTACACCTTAAAACAAGTGCTAACCCAGGGATAAAGTAGGCTAAGACACAGTGATAGGGGAAAAATCACATTAGCTAATTTCTTCCTCCATCACAACTATGCAGGTTGAGCTTTTATTTGTTGTTAAAACATTTCATATTGTTGTAGCTTAAATTTATGATCTTAGCGTACTGACACATGCAACTGTACCCATCTGAGTCATGTCATCTTTCAACCAAATTAGAGGTGTTGATGGCTTTTGGAGCACTACAGTACTGCATGATACACACCACTAGAGAACAATTGTGCCTTTGTTTTGGTGAGTGTGGTGGTGGTAAGAATTTTAGCATTTGACTTGTCTGTTTCTACTCATTAATTATCAGGCTTCTATCTTTCATATACAACCTATGGTTGGAGCTCCAGTCCATACGGATGGAGTGACCTGTGACACCAATGAGCAGGCCCCCAGGATAATGATATTTAAAATGTAAACTTACTTTAAATAGCTAATTACATACTGAATATTAAAGAGACTGGATATTCAACCATGTTTTGTGGAAAAAGGCCACGGAACCCTTTGACCCCATAGTTCCAGTATCCTTTAATCATTACCCTTGGGTCAAACCACATTGATCTGTAAACTTGACCTCTATTTTGATCCCAGCCACAAATTTTGTGTCTTGGAAAAAAAATCTGTCCACAGACATATACCACTAACCACACCTAACTTTTTGATATTTACTGCTGTTGTAGTCATCTCCAGGCCCATATTTTGTTGCGATAATCAACATGCATAGACGCACAGACTCATTAGGTGTAAACAACCCTGTCCACACTGTCACTGCTGGTAATCATACCATGCTTCAGATAGCAGCAGCTTGGTACAACTGCAGTGTTTTGTTGCAGACTGTAGATGGCACTCACAGGGTGCTGGTAATAATAGATTTGCTGCACCTTATTTTTACATAATACTCATATTCTTCCAAGCCAAATGGTTAGGACAAGCATATCGGATGCTATACACGAAAAATGAACGGTGGCTCAATGTGTTTACTGAGTATAAAGAAAGAAAGGATATTGTGGATGTGAAGAAATCAGAATCTCGCCGGGAAATCCTGCTGAGCTTTGTTCACCAACATTAGAAGATTACAAGAATGGAGGATGCAAACACTGCTCAGTTCAATTCAGTTCAAAGGGGTCTTATGGGCATGAAAGTTTTATAAAGCAATATTGCTGAGGCTTTAGGATATAATTTGGACAAACATATGGATTGGAAGCTACACAACTACAGTGAAATGAATTTCTGTGCACAATTACCACTGATTCATGTGAAACGTATTTAGTGTGTATAATATGTTTACTTGTCTGAGAGAGAGTGAACAGCTGAACCAGAAGATCTCCTCACACATCTCAAACTTGGACCAAAAAGAAAAGAAAAGAAAAGAAAAAACCCATTTTACAAAATAACATTGAAACAAATCTCCTGCGAGGAGCAGGTAGCAGAGTTAATAACTACTCGCTCTCATTGCTAACGATGGGTTTCCTGCATAGATTACCAGGAAGTGCTGTGTTTGTCACTTTACACATAAAGTCTGATCAGCATTTTATATAATGGAGAGTTAAATGAACATGATGCTGAGAGCAAATAAGGCAATCTCTGCTGATGCTGCCATATTGTTAGTTATGTTGCTGTGGTTTATTATCATATTTGGGGAGGTGGGTGGAGTGTGGGGTCTTTTTAGGTGACTAACATCTCCTGATTCAGTTAAATAAACGAAAGTAATATGAATGGCATTATCAATCAGACTATTTCTCTGCTTTTCTCTTTCTCTTTGTACTTTTGTCTTTCTAGTACATAAAAAATACTATATGGATATGCATTTGTGTATAGAACAGTATGCAAATGCTTTTGTGTATACAATGCACAATAGCATTGCGGGAGTTTTGATGTGATTATTCACCTCACCAAGAAACTACATGACAAGGCTACACTTGATCTGTCTGAGCCAGTCTGACCTGAAAATCGACACTATACTTCACTCTCCTCCTCCTTTGAGTCATTTTGCCCATTAGTCTGTAACCTTACTCAGTGAGTCACTGGGTTTAAATGTTAAGGAATATATATGAATATATGTGAGTTGGTCTGCAAAGGCTGTAAGACTGTAGTTACATGGCCTCTGTACAGAAAGTTAAGAGAAACTAGTTTCATATAAGTTAATAACATTTAAAATGTTCTGATCACTGACATAAATGCACAAAATGTCATCATGAAGTCACCATTATGTCACCAATTGAAGTTATACTGAAAATAATCAGGTAGCAATTGAAGAAATAAATATTTTGATAATGATTTCACTATCAAATAATCAGGCAAACATTTGATTTATATTGTTTTGTCATTGATTTATACAAGTTGCCTTCATTATTTTTCTGGAGTTACATGTCAGCTACTCCAGTCCTTCCTGGTTTGAGTAAAAGCGGAGTCAGAGATCAGAGCTAGTTCTAATGGATAGGTCAACAAAATAGACCCAAACACCCACTCTGACTGGATGAGGGAGAATTACATTCCTTTATATCACATTTATTTATTGTTGCAGTGGTTCAACCCTTTGCATTTAAAATGTTTTACTCCACTAGTAAACAGATTAAGCTGGTTCTTATTTTTTAAGGTCTTATTTTATTAACCATTATTTTTGTGTAGTTCTGTGCATTACAGTTAGTTTAGTTAACTTTTTATGATCCCACTCTTAAAATGCACTTATGTTCATTATGTTTATGTATTATTTTTGTCTTTTTCAGGAATAATAAAACCCACATGTTGAAAGTAAGACCTTCTGCCAGTATTTCCTTTGAATACTTGGGCCCTTACAAATGCAGTCACCAATGTTAGGTACTCTTCAAATGACTATATACACTACACATGAGAATGACGCATCTGCAGCAAGTGAATTTTTATTTTATAACTGGATGTTGTTGAATTCAAATTTAACCCTAAGTTTGATATTTTTCCAATACCTGGGGTCATTAGAGAGAAATCAATCTCCAGATCATATTTTATGTCTTCAGCCATTTTAATTTAGATTTTAGTGTTTTATTTATTTATTTATTTTTTAACATTGCCCTTATCATGTAAGATTATGGATTTTTCCATGTCTTTGGGCTACTAATTGCTGACTCACGGACTCTTGCACTGTTTTATAGTTACAAACAACTCACATTGGGTGATATAATATGTTTGTATTCTTAAGCAACCTCTAACACAAACTGCAGAGTGGTTTCCAAAGCAACCATAAAACCAACACAGACACTGTCAAGGTTGTCAGTGACGTAAGTATAACTTTCCTTGAATCATTTCCAACCTAAGAGGGCTAATTTGTGCATCTTTCTGGCATGAAGCATTATCATTCACTAAAAAAGACCCACAGTGATCCCACTTTGTAGCTACGCACTTAGTCATCTGCAGGTAAGAGGTGTTTTTTTTTCTATTAAAGCATTGTTCCATCAGGAATAGTACACTAGTCTACTACAACAAAGAAGCTGCTGAAAGTGTTGACACTTCTGACATACAGAAGGCAGAAAACACCACGGGTGTAAAATACTTTTTACAATAAGTATTTTACACCCGTTGCTGTGATAACAGCTATTGAAAAATTCTGGCAGTCACCAAAAAACTGTAGATTTGTGTGTTTGAGATTCTGATATAAAATATGCTTCTATTCTTCTAATATGCATCTATCTATCTATCTATCTATCTATCTATCTATCTATCTATCTATCTATCTATCTATCTATCTATCTATCTATCTATCTATCTATCTATCTATCTATCTATCTATCTATCTATCTATCTATCTATCTATCTATCTATCTATCTATCTATCTATCTACAGACACCAGAATAAGCTGTTCCTGCAGAGGGAATAAAACGTGTATAATAAAATGATGTAAGAACTGCAACAGTGTCTCACTGACTAAGGAAAATTAATTATTCTAGACATGTGTAAGAACATGCACTTGTTCAGTCCCAAAATATAATTTGATATATTGCGTTGAAAAATGCCCTTTCCCCTGATATTTATATATATTTGCAACAGATTGATACTATAATGTAGCCTCTCTTGTTCCGGCCTTCCATTAAGGATTCAAATAGCTGACAGTGGCTGTATCCCAATTCAGGGTCTGCAGCCTTAAAGTACGCATTTCAAGGCCGATTACGTCACAGCGGCGCGCCGAAGGCTGTCCCAATTCAAAGGCTGCTGGAAATGCGGTCCTGAAATGCGTCCTTCATTTCCCTGAATTTTAAGGCTGTGGCAGTGTAGACTTCGTGGCCCAACATATCCCAGAATGCATAGCGCGGCGGTGGGTGTGGCTAATTTTGCTGAAAAAAAACGGCGGATGAGGGGCAGCCGAAGAGCAAACTTTAAGTAAGTACTGAATATTATGTCACTTATTTATGTGCAAATGTTTAATAACGAAGAACATTAAAACATTACTGTTGGCCACATGTCGGCAAAGTTATGTGACATTAGTGACATTTGTACTAACTTGATTTTAAAGCCTTTACTTTAAAATATATGCCGTTCAATAGCTGAGCTTAATCTTACAGAGAATGATCAAAGCTCATGTAGAAAGAAACAAACAAATGAACAAAAGATTTTCTCCTTCATTTCTGTTAAACAAAGCTGTATGAAACGTTTCCAGCTGTTAGTATCATGGTTGCTAGGCAACCTGGGCAGCGCAACGGAGGCTAGACCGTCCCATTTCACAAGCCTCGCACTTCCGGCCTTAGCGGTCTTTGAGTACGCGGCCCTTGAGGATCGTTGAGGCTGCGTACTTTAAGGCTGCAGACCCTGAATTGGGATACAGCCAGTGTCTTTGTTGCACTTTATTATCCATGATGTACTTACCATTGTGAACCTAACAAATCTTTTAGATCGCTCAGCAGACATCTGTAGCTAAGTCTTGAGTGTAATGCCTAATGCCTCTACAACATCTTTACAACATTCCAGTGTACTGACTGGTTTACTACTTCATTGATTCATTAGTAGCTTTCATTAAAAATGCAACATCGCCTGTAATGCCTCTGGCTTTGCCCTTTATTTTCACTGAAGCAGTAGTCTCTTGGGGAACTCCTCTGGCATGCTGTATGTGTATGTTAATATCTCTTACTCCAGCAGCAAAACAGTAATTAACAATATACAGCAGCAAGTGAACACAGTGGAAAACCAAATCGATTTTTTTGTCCCTGTGGAAGAGGACAGATATGGGCCGTTGAGTTTCTAAGCTTGCTGGAAAAGACGTTAACATGCGGCATTTGGGAAACTCTCCTTCAAAATTAAATTAAAATACAAAAGTAAAAAATGTGAAACAGTAATATTCTGCTACAATATAAAGTGAAAATATCTAACTATGAATTCATCTAAAATGTACAAATAAAAAAAGCAGTAGCATTCTTTCAGGGCAAGCAAGCCGAGCAATGCTTGCCCATTGAAATCGAAACATAGACATCAATTAAAACCTACAAAGTTGAAAGTAATCCCTGTTCTTGCATATCTACCACTGATCTATCCTAAAGCTTGTTGCTGGTTTGCATCCGTCATTCATATTTTGTGGCAGCCACTGGAAATCTGTTGCATCTTTTGTTCCCATATCTGTTTTGTTTCATTTAACAAAAGCTGGTGCTGCTCAAGCTGTGAGGTCAGCGGCCTTTCTGGTTGTTTGTACACTCTGTTCTTTGAGAGGAGACTGATGGGAGACTCACATGCCAGCTAAGCTGCTGCTGACTCTGCTTTTACTGCTCTGAGATCATCTATAATCTGTGCTTTGTGTTGAAACAGAGATAGCATTAGCTAGTAAACAAAAATGTAAAAAACTGAAAAAGAGACTTTGCGTAAGCTTTCGCTTACAGATAAGCTTGCCCAACATGTTTAATATAGAGAAATTAGTGTGCAGGTTGATGATTTAAAAAACTCCTTTAGCATGTTAACAATAAAAGCCTTGATAATGGAGAGCTGACAGCCACTAACGGACACCTGATTTTTAATGCATTATAAGAGGTTGAACACAATGTAAACTGCGCTACTTAAAGTCGGTTATTTAAACTGAACATTAACCCTCAATAAAGAAATATTAGTCCAGATAAAACTGATGGGGAAAGTTTTTTTTCTGCTTTTTCATAGTTTGGTAATACTCCTTTCACTAAAGGATTATAAAAAGCAATACGTCCAGAACTCCCCATTGTATGTAAAAATGGTTCACAAAGCTGAATACAGCAGCTAATATAACCATCATTGCATAATTAAGAATATTAAGTAAAATATTTTGGATTACTAATAGATTTCTCAAAACATACATTCCAAACATAATCTTACAATCAGATTTGTTGTTATTTTTCAAAAACAGTCATTTGCAGTATAGATAGGGACAAAATGCATACTCTTTTTGTGGATTTTGTATCAAAAATGTTTTACAATAGCAGACCAATCACTAGATCTGACAAAAATCTACAGAAAATCCTTTACAGAGCTTTTTTGTGGCTGTTGAACATTTACCCGTTTACTTCACAAACCTCTAACTCAGACAGTTTACCAAGTATGGCGGGGAAATTTTGCATGGCTCTAATTTTAAGCACCTACTCATGTTCAGTTGAATGGCCTAGATGTTAAATATTCTTTGAGCTGCTTAATGCTAAGTTTTATGAAGTAAGCTTCGCAGTAAATGAAATATTTCTTCGCTGAGTGGACAAGAAGAGCATTTGAAGATATTCAACACAAACAGTTTAAAGCTACAGTGAGTGTTGCAAAAGCAGAATTTTTTTTTCTGCTTTTGCATTGGAGAAATAAGAAAGAATTCTATTTACCTCAAGTGTTAAACAGAGCTCCTTATGTAGTATAAAATAAGCAAAGACAGATGGCACTGACCTAGCATTTTTGTTGGTGGCAGGAGAAACCAGAGTACCTTGATAAAAAAAAATACGAAGATGCAAACTCCACACAGGTTTGAACCCAGGACTCTCTTTCTGTGAGACAATAGATCTAACCACTGTTCCACCGTGTGCGAGGTAACCTCCTGGAGCTTATTTTGCTACAACAAATAACCTCAGTACAGTTTCACAGCAGAAAATAGTTTATTTGTTTTTAGGTGTGATACACATTGTTTTAAATCACTTTGATAGATATTTATTTAAATATATTTTCTTAAAATGTACAACAGAGATATACTTAAGTAAGCTGTATACCATAGGATGGGATGGGAAAGTATTACAGCAAACACATTTCAGTATAATTTTGCAAAGAAACGTGTTGCATCTTGAAAGAAGTGCAATCTTTCAAGGTGAAAACTGCATCTCGCACAACCTGAACAGAAGACAACAAAGAAGCTTTGTACAGCTCTGAGGTAGGAGACAACCATACAGCAACACAAAATAGGGACACCCTGTGGGTGTGCTTTCATTTGGAAAAATAAAGCAAATGTATGATAACCAGTTCACAGTTTTTTAAATACACAAATAAAATACACTTAATACATACATTTTAAAATACATAAATCTCAATATATAAGTATGCCTTTTGAGAAACATATTTATTTAAATATAGCATTTCACACCAAACATGCCATGAATTTGTTAATCACAAAATACAATTATAGCAATAAACTATGCCCAGTTTTTTTTTTAAAGATTTCTACCAACAACTGCTTGGTATCAAATTTTGCTGACACCAAACATGTTATTTTTACTTAACATGTACCACCTGTCAATATCTTGAAAAGACAGAACAGCATCTTCATGCAAAAATACAAAACAATGAATCCAAATAACATTCTGCTCCACTTATGGAGCCCTAATGACTTGGAGGTTGAAGTAGGTCAAAATGTTGTATATAGTGCAGCTAAAATTGAGCTAATGCCGGATAAATGCCATATTAGGGCTCGAAGCACCTGAACACGAAATCTACAGTTGAACATGGTGTTGGAAATGCTAATGAATCCCATAAGATGGTCTTTATATGGAGGAGGAGCACTGCTTTGCTGTGCATTGCCATATTTCTGACTTTGATGCCTGAGCTCTAGAGGGACCCCAATCCTCCATGAAAAAGCTTGTTTGAAGTCAGAAAAGTAGCATATAGTGCTGACTCACATGAAATTCCCTCCCCAGTTGCCAACGTATTAATATTTTTTTTTGGGGATCAGGTGAAGCATACCATAACATTATAGGACAGGTTCTGTGTTGGTCCTAGAAAGTGTTAGGACAATATGAAGTCTCAAACATTGTGACAAATGACAATATGAGGTAAAGTGCAAACCATGATTAAGGCAAATAGTGAAGACAGGGGAAAGTGAGAACATTTCTCATTTAGCTTAACAATAAACATTTCTAACTTTCTAAGTAACAGGAAGTTGTTTTGGGATATAAAATATATGTTTAGGTAAGTGATAAAACAAATACATTTCTGTAGTGGACTAGCTTTATGCTCCTTAATATCTTGTCTCTCCAAATATGAACAAATCCCTGTTCATCTTTTTTGCCATCAAAAATATGAATATATGACTAGTAAATTTTTAAACATTAGCTTCAACGTCTTTCACAAAAGGCAATCTGTGCTGAGCCAATTTAGCCAATCTGAACCAGTTGTCAAGTCTGCTGCTGCTGAAAGGGCAAATTCAGGGACACGGTGGCTTCTCTTGGCTCTGCGACTGGCCTGTTGATCATTTCACATTCATTCTGTCGCACGTTCTCCTCGTTCATCTGTGACACCTCCGTAGAGCCGGCTTCAAACCCAGGCACAGTGTTGGCCACATGAACCACGTGAACCTTATTTCTCCCATGCTTACTGAGGATGCAGCTGAACACCTTCTTGAAACCTTTGCGAAAGTGTTTGGAGACCAGAGCGTACACGATGGGATTGACACAAGAGTTGGCGTAGGCCATGCAGTGAGAGAGAAGCCTGAAGGCATATGTGGTCTGATTAAATGGGAAATCTCCATACAGGTAACACAAGATCACCACGTGGTACGGCAGCCAGCATATACAGAAAAGTACAGTGACGATGATGATCATTTTGGTGACTTTGCGTTTAGCCCTCTTGGATTCTGACATGCCGTCCAGAGGGTCAACAGCCGTCCACAGGTACTTGATAGTTCGAGTGTACGAGAGGCTCACGATGAGCACAGGGATGACATAGCCAAACAGGAAGGTGCACGTATCCAGCACCTTACGATTCTGCTCCTCCCAGCCGGGGATACACACAGTGCTGTTGGCATAATCAATCAGGTCATAGTAGCTGAGATATGGACCCGCAAAGACCAGGGAAAGACCCCAGATAACTACCATGGCAACCACAGCATTACAAGGGGTTCTTAGCTCCCTGGAGCGCAGAGGATAGCGAATAGCCAGATACCTATAAAGACAAGAAAATAACATGTTTGAGCTATAATCTAGACTGCAAAATACAGAAAAATGGGGACAGCAGGTTAAAAACTTTAGTAATTAAGTCTGAATTTATAACTGTATAAGTTAAAATGTAGAAAGTGAAAGATTACTTGTGACTGCATATCTTTAGTCTATATAGCTGTAATGTACTTTAAATGTTTTAACTGTAATAATACAAGAACAATACAAAACAGTCAACATATCAAAAGCACTTAAGGGAGAAAAACAGCTCACATGAGTGTGTGATTATGTTGCATATGTGTCCTAAATTCTTGTATATACTCATGGATAATATAACTGACAACAATGCATTACATTTAATTAGATTTACATTCTGTAATATTTATTCTTAATTTGCAAAATAACCAGTAACCAAAGCTGTAAAACCAATTTTGTGGAATAAAAGGTGAAATATCTGAGCTTCAAGAAGCTGAAATCAATGACTTGTCATTTTATCATTGTCTTGACCTATAAAAGTCACTTGAAAGCAACAGTTTCCTCAAAGAATAATTTCAAGGGCAACAAAATAATGGAATTTTATTGCACACAGTCACATGTGATTGTTCAAACACAATTTTCCCTAGTGTGATTGTACTATAAATCCGGAGATTTATAGTAAAGATACCAGCTTTTTGGCATATTTTCCAATACAGCACTAAAAAAATAAAAGAAACACTTTGAAAATAAATCAGATCTCAATTGGGAACAAAAATGAAATCTACACTAATATGAACTGGATAGTGTATTATGAATGAAAGGATGCCACATTATTTGATCAAAAATCAACCTGCAGACGGCTGAAGACAATGAAAATCACAGAGGATAAAATGATGTGACACATTTGTCCATTTTACTGAAACTTCATTGCAGCAACTCAAACAGGTACTTAGTAGCTTGTAAGGCCCACATGTACTTGTATGGATGCATAACAACATTGGGGCATGCTCCTAAAGAGTTAATGCACGGTGTCCTGTGGGATCCTCCTCCCAGATATGGACCAGGCCATCACCAAGCTCCTGACCGAAACATAATTCCCCTCAGGTGTTCTATTAGATTTATGTCATGATATCAGTTCCTTTATTCTCCGAGAACTGCCTACATACTCTCACCACATGAGGCTGGGCATTGTCACATACCAGGAGGAACCCAGGACACAAACCAGTGCAGTCAGACCATCACTGACCCATCCACAAAATGGTCATGCTGAACAATGTTACAGGCAGCATAACGTTCTCCATGACTTCCTTCATGTATGTCCCATTTGCTCACCCACCTGCTGTGGGAAAGGATAGGGTGCCAGTTCTGGACAATGAGGAAATCTTAAGTTATTTCTGATTGGTCAGAGAGATTCACTCAAGTGTCCAGCTGAAGGTCATTTTGTAGTGCTCTGGGTGTGCGCATCTTATTCTTACTTGCACAAAGAAGCAGATACCGACCCTCTGATGGCTTAAGGAACTTCTACGGCCCTATCTAATGCTCCTAGAGTAACTGCCTGGAATATCATGCTCTTGTGCTTGACTGTGCTGGGAGACACATCAAACTTTTCAGCAATGGCACATATTAAAGTGCCATCCTGGAGGAGCTGGACTACCTGTGTGACCTCTGTAGGCCCCAGGCATCGCCTCATACCACCAGCAGCAACAGGGACCGCAGCCAAATGTAAAACGAGACTGAAAAAGAGCCAGAAAAGATGTGTAGGGAAAAATGTCCCCTCTAGTGCATCTCTAAGTAATTTCATTGACAACAAAGCACCTGAAATTGATTAACCACCCTCTCTGCTACTTAACCGACCAGATCAGTATCCCAGAATTTTAACTGACTTGATTAAAAAGTGTCTCTTTGATTTTATGAGCAGTGCAGTTGGATCCTTTGAGTAGGTATTATTGTAACAGTAGTGCCACCTATACATTCACAATGAATTCACTCACACTGAAGTTTTGTGGTTGACTGGTAATCATTCACTTACTCCACTGCTGTTTGTTGGTTCTACTGAATAAGACACCTTAGAGACAGTAATATCCAGAGAGAGGGCTTTTAGGCTTTTTCAGTAAGACGAACTTGCATAAATTGTAAAACAGCAGGAATAACAGAAAACATGCTTGGTGCTGTGCTTTTGATTTTACTCAGCAGGTAGGAGATGAAGGCGCAAATCCCACAAGACACTATGATGCTTTCAATAAAAGCTGTCTCTTTCAATAATCTTACAGCATACTGATTATCACATATTATCTCTGCAGTTGGAACCTCATCATTTCTTGGTTGGTTAGCCTTTAAATATTTGGCATATTTAACATGCTGCTTTATGTGTTATATGTTCTCCAAGGGAGTATTTTCACTAAAGAAGTGGACATTGCTAAACATCAGCACTCTGAGAAGATGCAGCAGCAGATCTCAGAGAATGACTCGGCCTCTGTGTGGAAAGGTTTTAGGAATATCACCAACTACAAGCCTAAAACCCCCCACTCCACTGACGACTTGCTCTTGGCCAACACCCTTAACGACTTTTACTGCCGTTTTGACGAGCCATCAGGCAGCCTTCACACCTCCAACGGCCCCAACAATAGAGACACTTTGGACACTCATTCCCCCACCTCTCCCCCCTCCATAGAGCCATCACCACCTTCAATCACTTCACCTGCAACACCCCCCTCCTCACCCCACACAAAAGAGGATTTCACACCACCTCCTCCCACCACAACTCTTCATATTCATGAAGCAGATGTGAGGAAGCAGTTTAAGAGTCTGAATGCTCGAAAAGCTCCCGGCCCAGACGGTGTGTCTCCTGCCACCCTCAGACACTGTGCAAACGAGCTGGCCCCAGTGTTTTCTGGCATTTTCAACTCCTCACTGCAGGCATGCCATGTGCCTGCCTGCTTCAAGTCCTCCACCATAATCCCTGTCCCCAAGAAACCTAGGATCACTGGACTAAATGACTACAGACCCGTGGCTCTGACATCTGTGGTCATGAAGTCATTTGAGCGCCTAGTTCTCTCCCATCTCAAGACCCTCACGGCCCCCCTCCTGGACCCCCTGCAGTTTGCATACAGAGCCAACAGGTCTGTAGATGACGCCATCAACATGGCCCTACACTTCATCCTGCAGCATCTGGACTCCCCAGGAACCTACGCCAGGATCCTGTTTGTGGACTTCAGCTCTGCCTTCAACACCATCCTTCCAGACCATCTCCGAGGCAAGCTTTCCCAGATGAATGTGCCTGATCCCATCTGCCGGTGGATCACTGACTTCCTGACGGACAGGAAGCAGCATGTGAGGCTGGGAAAGAATGTCTCGGACTCCCGGACCATCAGCACCGGCTCCCCTCAGGGCTGTGTTCTTTCTCCTCTGCTCTTCTCCCTGTACACCAACTGCTGCACCTCCACCCACCAGTCTGTCAAGCTAATCAAGTTTGCAGATGACACCACCGTTATCGGACTCATCTCGGACGGGGATGAGTCTGCCTACAGGAGGGAGGTTGAACGTCTGGTGTCCTGGTGCAGCCACAACAACCTGGTGCTGAATGCCCAGAAGACAGTGGAGATTATTGTGGACTTCAGGAAGCACACAGCCCCACTCCCCCCCATCATCCTGACTGACACCCCCATCACCTCTGTGGACTCGTTCCGCTTCCTGGGTACCACCATCACCCAGGACCTGAAGTGGGAGCCCACCATCACTTCCGTCATTAAGAAAGCCCAGCAGAGGATGTACTTCCTGAGGCAGCTGAAGAAATTCAACCTGCCAACACGGACGATGATGCAATTCTACACTGCAATCATCGAGTCCATCCTCACCTCCTCCATCACCGTGTGGTACGCTGGAGCCACTATCAGGGACAAACAGAGACTGCAGCGTGTTGTGCACTCTGCTGAGAAGGTGATTGGCTGCAGACTCCCATCTCTGCAGGACCTGTACACCTCCAGGACACTGCGGCGTGCAGCTCGGATCTCAGCTGACCCTTCTCACCCTGGACACAGTCTGTTTGACCTGCTCCCCTCAGGCAGGAGGCTCCGGTCCATTCGCACCAGAACCTCTCGCCATAAGAACAGTTTCTTCCCCTCTGCTGTCGGACACATGAACAATAACCGTATGACTGTTCCCACCACTAACACATGACCCTACGCTGTGTTCACTGCATCATTCCATGTTTGGCACTGATCACCACCTGCACTCATGTATATATCTATCCACTTAGCACTTTTAATTCTTATTCTTATTTTTATATTTTTATGACAGTATGTTTGCACTGAAGCACCGCAGCAATTTCCTAATGTTGTAAACCTGCTCAACATTTGGCAATAAAACCCTTTCTGATTCTGATTCTGATTCTGATTCTGATTTTGCCAAAGGCAGGAATTCTCAGAAAACAAAATGTCCATGTCCTTGCTTTTCACATTTGTAGGACACTTCAGAAAGCCCAGTAGAAACTGAGAAAACAGCCTTTCTGGTTTTTGAAAGCTCAGTGAATTGGGGCCACGGTGTTTTACATTAAATTCAAAAAGCAGTCACTTTGAACCTGCTGGTAACTTGAAACCTCAGTGGTTTTGAAAACTACAAGTATTCAGACATTACTCTTTAGTTAAATTGAATTATCTTTATAAGGATTAATATAAAACAAATGGGTCTGTTTATGCGCTCATGGCAGAAATGAACTCTTTATGTATCCAAATAATGTTTTACTAAATTTAAACAGAAACAACATTTATGAATGATTCATCTGTGAGCCTTTTTTAATACATAATTCTGCACCATAAAATCAGAGAATACATATTATCTGCCTGCAGATAGCACATTCAGCAGCAAGTCATCCCTTTACACCGTTTTGTCTGTGTGTGTGTGTCAGTGCTGCTATTCCCCCAGGCTTATCTGTGGCTTAATTTCTGCTGGGGATTCTTGGTGTAAACTGTAACAGTTAGCTTTTTCTATGCGATGTTGCTGTTTTTGTTTTGTTTTTCCTTAATAATCAGTGAAAGACAAAGGAAGAAGACAGGACATGTTCATTACCCTCCCGACTCAGGTGTTACTGTTCTTTTCCACACTGAGGGGGAAATGACTATTGAATCCTCTGGAGTGTAAACACAGCCAGTGTGAACAGAGGGGTCTGCTGGAGAGGGCAGCTGCACACTTACAGCTCATATTGACTGATTATTGCTGCCCAACAGCTATAATGATGGCTTACGGCTTATTCTCCGAGGGATATAATTTTTAGCTTCTGGAGTCCATGTTTAAACTCCAGATGCGAAAAATGCATTTGTGACCAATTAAATGTGTAATATTTCGCAGACATTGCGGGAGAGTAAACAAAATAAAGCACAACAAAAAAATTAACAGCGTGACCATGCAAATAAAAGCTTTCTCAATGCTTTCCTTAGGGAGTTTTGAAGGCTTATTGTATGTCCTAGAAATGAAAAACAATGGATTCAGTCGTTCAGTTTTTCCCAAAATCTTGGCAGATTGATGTATTTTTTTCTTCCTTTATTTAAAACTATATTTGTTGTCATATTTGCAATGTGGCAGGTGGAATATCACATTTTTCATCATTTACACAGGCATTTTTCATCCCACCTTTAAACTAAATTTGTATTTGAGCCCAGATATTTGTGCCCTCAATATCCTTCTCATTTCCTCTCTTTAATAAATTTATGTCCTTGCATTAAATAATTTCCTTACATTAATAATCCATGCCCTTGCTTGTTTTTCTCTTCTCCTTTCTCTTAGATATAAGACGCTAGAAAGCACTGGCAATACACATTGGCATCAAAGACACTGAATGTCTTAGATGTTAGAGAAAGAACATGTCGGCTTTTAACATGTTTTGTGCAATATCCAAATGCCTACATTTAGAGTTTAACAATAAAGGACAGACTGTGAGAGACACAGCTATAGCTGTTGATTTGATGGAAGTAATTTCTGTGTACAACAAGCTTGAGGCTAATATTTTCTAGATTAAAGAGAAATATGTGAGTGTGTGATTAATTAGGTTTATTTTAATTTCAGATCCATTTTTTTGTGTTAAAAAGTATGTGCCACCTGAGTTCCCTGAAAATTTATGTTGACACCAAGAAAATGACCAACAGCTACTCATAGTTTGATTAATAGAATATTAGTAATGAATAATATCATTTTGGGTGATATATCCAAGCACAAACATAGAGACAAAGAAATACAGCAAATGCTTAAATTGCTGTGGCTCAGACTTCGGTGGTAGATCTGCTAAATGAAACGTAGGTGGTTCGATTGTGTTTTCTTTTTCTTGTTAGCCAAAATGATCGTCCTGTTTAATAAAACAGAGTATTGCAAGGCATGTTGCTAACCAAGCTAGCTAGTCTTAGCTAGCCTTAGCTGATAGAAAAATAAGAGCAATAACAACGAAGTGGCAATAGCCAACATAGCAAACTTCACTTCAAAATGTTATCCACAAATGGGAGATGTTATATATAGGCTATGCATTTATCAAGCAAATAGAACAAATATGATTGATTTCAGATTCTTAAATATGATAATTTGCTAATTTTTCTGTTCTTTGTGGGTGAAATTTGCTTTAGATGTTCGGTATTTCAGCAAAACAAGTATTTTGAAGCAATACCTGTCAACAGACACGGTGGCCAATGTGAAGCTGCTGGCGTACATGGTAAGGTTGATAAAGAAGTGGACGACTTTGCACATGAAGGAACCGAATACCCATCCCTCCAGAGAGTAGATGGTAGCTTGGAAAGGAACGCAAAAGATGATGAAGAAGAAGTCAGCCACGCTCAAGTTGAGTATGAACAGATTGGTCGTGTTGTACGCGACCTGTCCGCTTCGCAGCAGTACAGCGAGCACCAAACTGTTGCCAATGGTGCCGAGCAGGAATATGAGAGAGAAGACCACTGACACAATCACACTGGTGGGGTTCAGTTGATAGCTTTCAGATACATTGGCCTGCCCTCCCGGCCAGGTGAAATCCTCAAAGTCTGACATTGTGCAGGTCTGGAATGAGAGAAGAAAGGAGACAAATGTTAGACACCACTATCTTGGTGGTTTTAGAGTCACTTCTGTGTACGTCTTAAATCCCATTAACTGATAACACTGTTGTCCGAGCCAAACCCTTTCTTATCGGCTTATGCACTGGTGGTCGATGTTGACAATATGATGAAGAGGTAGTTTCTTGACAAGTTATTTACAACTTTTCAGAGTATGCAAAAAAAGGCTGCATGCACCAGAGGATTTTTTCATCCAAATAATCCCTAGTTGGCTCATGTTACATGTATTAATGAGACAACAATGAAAGGCTGCTTTCAATTGGATGATGTTTTTGACAGATGTACTGGGAATATTTTGAGTGTTTAATTGCAAGAAATTTTGCTTTTAAATGTTACAGGATGAATTTCAGTGGTATTGCTTATTTTATTCCCTTTATCACAGCATTAAGTATTTTTATTAATCTTTCTAGGCTTATTCATGTATGGGAGACTTGCAGTTAACAGTTTGCTGCTGTTTAATCATACATCACAGCTGCTGGTTTTGAATATGAAGCAGGTGGTTTTCAGTTTAGTGGATCAATCCATTAACAGGTGCTGATTGAGTAATTCTCCTTTGTAATTCAAGGAATTTTTGCAATGCTCACCGGCAAAATCACTCTGTGAAAATCAGAAGACCAGAAGCTCATCTCTGCTTGAGGGGATTTGCTCTCAGGAAGATTACATCAGAAGGGATCATCTGTTCATGATGACAAATGGTGAGCAGAGTTTTTTTTTTTCTTTGTGTTTCTTTCAGTTTTTGACCAGCAACAATATCATATTAGAGCTTGTGATGTGCTGCAGTTTCATAAAGTGATGTCTCCAGTGAAATCAGGGTGCACTTTCGGCCATTTTTGGTAAATTGTTTTGTGACAAGTGGCGCAAAATAAGGACTTGAAAGTAAAGAAGTGCTCTTAATTGTGACTTAGTGAGACATACATGAGGTAGTCTCCAAATGTTTTATTCAAGCCCTTTTATTTGTCTGATTTCAGCTAGATAAAAATGTTTAATCAGCTGTTTTTAATTATTATTATTCCCAGCTGTCATTTAATAATACTATTAGCTTCTGGTTGTCATTAAAAAGAATGCTTGCTGAGTACATAAGAGCCTAGAGTTTGCTTTGTGTGCTTTGTCCTTTTGGGCCATAAATATTTAATTCAGAAAATTCTGAGTACCATTATAGGTAGCTGGAAACAAATACACTGCTTCCAGCTATTGGGAATACTAATTTTTCTACTGAGTGAACTTCAAGAAAACACTGACATTGGTTCCTAATAAGACATCACAAAAGAAATCAATGATTTATCATCTTTTAAGGATGGGCTGAAAAAATATTTTAAAAAAGTCAATATTTTCCTTTTAATCGTTTTTTTTTTTTTTTTTTTGTAGAGTATGCCATTCAATTTGAGCAAAATAAAAAACACACATAAAGCCGATATTTTGAACAGATTATTATTTTCTTAACAATTTATTTATTTGATTGTTATGCCCGGCCATGAAAGCGACTAAAGACAGAAAACCATCCACATATTTGTTGACACCCATCTTTGTCTACCAAGCTCAAACTACAAACATCAAAATCAAAAGAAAAGAAGAAGAAAAAACATTTTTAATAATAGATTGCATTTATATAGCACTTTTCAGGGCCCTCAATGCACTTTACAACTCCACTATTCATTCATTCACTGGTGGAGGCAAGCTACAGTTGTAGCCACAGCTGCCCTGGGGCAGACTGACAGAAGCGAGGCTGCCATATTGCGCCATCGGCCCATCACCAGTAGGTGGTAGGTGAAGTGTCTTGCCCAAGGACACAACAACCGAGACTGTCCGAGCCGGGGCTTGAACCGGCAACCTTCCGGTTACAAGATGAACACTCAACTCTTTGAGCCACGATCGCCCTTCCTGAAACTGGAATCTCCCTAAAGAAGGAAAACAGTTGGACTAAATTGAAGCGATGTGAATAAAGGTTGCTCATTATCCTACCTTAATCAATTTTTTTTATGAAAGACGTGGTGAATGATTAATGCTTCGAGTCTGTGGTAGCAGAAAACTGCTTGTAAAAGAAATCACTGAGCTTGGGTGAAATTACAGCATGGACACGTTCTGACTGCAAATGGACAGAGTGGATTTTAATTTGGCAGTCTCCTTATAAATTATGAAGAAATCAATCTTCTGTTTTTTTAAAGAGAGGGAAGCAAAATCAAAATGAAAAAAAAATGCTGTTAATGCAGATAATAAATCGTCGTATGTTGTGGCTTACTTTGACTCACTCTCAGCCTTTTTTGCTTTTATGTATCAGTCCTCAGCAAGCTGAAGATTAATTATTGAACATTGCTATTAAACATTCAGCATCCTTTGGGTATTACACTGTACTGCCATCTACATCCACATAATCAAAATTGTGACAGAGCAAAATTAGGAGATATACTGATTACAGTCAGTGGCAAGTAAGTGGAACTTAACGTCGTGAGAGGAGATAAAGTAATATATCCTCATTAACCTTACAAAGAGACAGGAGTATAATATCAGCTGGTTGTTGCTGCAGAGGTATTTTCCTCACAGCTTTGAGTTCATGCCAGGCTTTAACTTTCTCAAGCATGGTGAAGATGAGTCCCCTTCTTTCCCACTAGGAAAGGTAGTTGGGGCTGATATTACATTTCCAACTGCAGAGGGATATCTTGGCTAAGACTCCACTGAGCAGGGAACATGTTTAAGCCTCAGTGGAATCGCAGAAAACAGAGACCCGTATACACGAGTTTGATCGTCTCATAGCAGAGCGTGCAGTACCTAACAGGTTGTGAAATTTACAGACTGTGGTTGAACTGCAGACTGAATTTTCGGTGGAGAAGCAATGAAAATAGCAGAGCTAGAGAAAAAATAGAAGTGCGATGGGGATGTAGGGCAGCCTGAAGCAGACATTGCCAAATGCGGCTTTATTGTGAGTCTAAAAATAATGACCACAGAGAAGACATTGCATCACTGGATTTCACATCATTATCAATAAGAAACAGAGCTCGAATAGAGTATGTCATTTTAAATCTTCATGTCCGGCAAACTTTAAATATCAGCAGAGGGGCTACAACATTGTTGCATCCTATAATCAGGTGATACAAATATGCTGATAAATATAGACCGCAAATGTTCTATACATACGAATGTTTACACTGCATGAACAGCAGAATTAGCATGCAGATCAGGCAGATGCAGTATGATAAACCTACCAGATGGGTGGACAGTATCCAAAGCGTCAGTACTCCTCTCAGATTAGGAATGACACTCCCAGACCCTTTCTGTTGAGATGCTCATACTCTTTGCTGTGAAACCTCTGTTCTACCAATGCACACTGATATCTGCCTCCCGTTGCTGGTATCTTACTCTTTCTCCGCCCCCCCACCCCCACCACTCTTTCTCTGGTGAGGACTCCTCCTCCACATTCACTTTAATGTTCACACTTCACTGCAGAAAAGCATTGCAGAGCCAAGGTATGAAGGCAAGCCGCAGCAACTGGCGGTCTATTCATGCTCACTGTAAAATCAGGGGGATCACTGACAAATAACCACAATAAGTGGCAGTGATAGCCCGTCTCTAAAGACTACTCTGCACCCAAGCCAGCCTGCTCTCAAATGAGGTGCGGGTCTTAGCATTTAGGCTTTACCCTATCTTACAGGTTTGTAGCGAGTTTAGCTGAGGGGGAGAACAATTCAATTTACTCAATTCAAGAGGGAGCAAAGGGAATGCAGTATTGTCAGTGGTGGAAGTTGAATTATTGGGTAAAGTTAGGCCAACATTAGGTTTTGATATTTAAAGGGGTGTAAAGTCAATAGGGAATGCAATCCATTTTACTGAATGGATGCTGCTGTGATGTCACATGACCAGTGTCAGAGACTATTTAACTGCAAGTAATTAAACAGAGTTAAAATTAGTAGTTGTTTGCTGGATGTTGGACTACTACTGTTAAACATGAATTTGTAAAGCTGAATGTGAATATTTCAGGTTTTTTCTAGTTACAAGTTTTAATTTTTGTTATTTTGTAGTAGTTTCACAGAGGTTGTTGCATGTCGTTTTAAAAGTGTCCATTAGATGCAGTGCTTCCTCCTGATGGATATGTACTTACACCCAGCGAATATGGGGAAAATGTACTTATTTATTTTTACTGCACAATAAAAAACAGAATGGTCATTAAATACACATAAATAATACTGCACATGCAACATGTAAAACAAGGAAATTGAGATTTTTCTGTATTATATGTAGTTCTCAGTTTTATGCTGGTATTATGAAGAGAAACATTTGGAAGAGCCCATGTTTACTACTGCATTATATTTGCTTTTAACTGAGAGACTGAGCTTGTGACCTAATCTGTGTTCCAGCTGTTTTGACCAGTAAAACAGTTTGCAGTCTCTCATGTTGTAATGTCTCTTTCAAAATGCCCCAAATGTTTTTGGTGGGTTACAAGTATATCATATTGAAAAAAAGCATGCAGGTATAAAACTGTATTTTTGCACCAACGAGGACAAACCCAACATTCCCGTTATGGTGTGCAGCGTACGCATTGCTGTAAATGGAGAGACTCTTGAGGGATGGCTGTTATGAGGAAAGGCAGCACAGAAACTTTACCAGCAGCACATATCGTTGTGTTCCTCAACTTTCGGTCTTTTACCCATCTACAACCATCTACAACCATCTGTAAAAAACACGGCAAAGACTCTATCATTGTTTGGGACTGCATTCAGCCAGTGCTGTTGGGGAGCTTGTCAGAATTGATCCCTGTTTTCTTTTTTTAGCACAAACTCCCAAACACATGGCAAATGCAGTAAAAGCATACCTAGATAGAAACAAAAATACACAATGGAACATTATCAGTCATGGACTAGCTTCCCCAGCGCTCCAGACCTAAACATTATAGAAGCAATGTGGGATCATCTTGACATAGAACAGAACAAAAACCAGGCAACTTACAAATAATAGCTTTGGATATATTCCTCAGTAAGACTGGAGAATCACTCCTGAAAACCTCTTAAAGAAATTACAACAAAGCTTGTCTAAGAGAGTTCAGGCTGTGTTGAGGAATAAAGGGTGGTCATCCAAAATTATTGACTTGCAAGGTCGTTAGAGTTGTGCAAACTGTTTCAATAAACCTATGTCAAAATTTCCTAGCAAAATATAAGGAAATGAGAGGTGGCTCAAGACTTTTGCATAACACTGTAGTGTTTAGAGATTGTCTGTGTCAGACTTCTGTAGTTCTGCCTAATGTTTTACTGTATGCATTCATAGCCAATAGTAGGTGTAAGTGCTTTCATATCACTATGCATGTTTTATATCAACATTACTAGACAACTGCTAACAAACAAACAAACAATAAAAACCATAGATAGAATCTGATTCATGTCAGGTATAAAATTAATGCTTTGAGGGCCAGTAAAGGGTCGAGTTGATCTGATTCATTCAAAATGAAACGGGGGACCAGAACGACTCATGCTGCAGGGAACAGGCACTCATGACCAATATCGCTTATTACTCATGGCGAGTTATGATTCATTTAGTCACAGCCAATACAGTCTGCTAAATAAAAAGCCTCTTAATGACATGTTGTCTGTAATACTACAGAATGAAACATCTGCACATCAATCAAATTTTTTAGTGTTTGTTTACCTGATAAAATAATTTACATTTTATTAATAGCGCTGATTTTTGGGGGGTATTTTTGTTTGTTTGATATTGTGATGTTTTATTGGTTATATTAAGGGTAGATATGGGCTCCTCATGTTTCCTCTTGTTCTTTTTCGCCCGATCAATTGTTCCTCTGGCCACCCATCCATCTATCAAACTGACAAGTGTGCACTCAGCATTACCCACTGCCTCTGCCACCTTTTATAAACAAACCACAGCACATGTCAGAGGGAGTATGGATTACCACTACATGTTACAATGAGGCCAAACAACTTTTATTAACGGGCTGAATTTCACATTGTGTATTTACACACTAATTAAAATGCAAACCCAATTAAACTATTCAAGCTTTTGGGCATTGTCATTCCTACGTCATATTGAGTAGAAAATCAGCAGGATCTGACGTGGGTCTGCCCTCGCTGTGCTGCTTGGAGTGAATCAAATAACATTCAGATTCTATCCCAGGAGCATCAATCTGACACATTTCCACCTCTTCCTGTTCCAAACACAATCTCTGACAGTCTGTTTTCACTGCTGTCAGCCACCATCCATCAAGGAATTACATGAAACCAGGCTGGACCAAACGTCTGGGCACATCATCATTTCTACACCTGTGGATAAAACACACACACACACACACACACACACACACACACACACACACACACACACACACACACACACACACACACACACAAAACTACCTCCAGCTGCATCCATATTTAAGATGACCATCCTATATAAAAAATGAAGGTCAAAAGAACAGCCAGTGAAAACAGCTTAGTTTGGTCAATGTTGGATTGTGCTCTTGGTGTAGCATGGAATAACATTCAGAAATACCTCTAGGTTTTGTTTTATGTGAGTGTTTCCATGGCAACAGCATGGATCTCTATGAAGTGACACACACACGCACAAACCCACCGCCCCCAAAACAGGACGGATTTCCACCTAGAACACGAGGACTAGAGTAGTGTGACATTTTACAAAGTGGTCTACGAGGAAATGCAATGATTTTCTGAATTATTAAAAGTCAGTCTGAGACTAACGATAGCCAGCATTAGACATTTCTTTGTAGAATTCAGCAGCGTTGTAGTAAAAACACAATAACCTTTTTAGCGTTCACCCTTGACAAGCAACTCAAATCAATCAGGACTCGTTCAATTTAAAAACAAGGGGGCGCACCAACTTATTAGTCTTCTGCTGAAGTACAAAAACAAGCGTTCAGTATCGATGTTTTACAGTATAAGTTATTTTGCGCATTGTTTGTATGCTGCTGTGATCCTGCCTCATTAGTCCTTGCTCAGTGGAGAAGATCAATTACAGCAATGGTCTCAGAGGAAATGAGAAGTGCATATAAGGTGAAATGTTAAACTCACATTCACACCTTGACTCTTGATCATTGGAGCGTTTATATTTGCTGGAGCCTGCTTTGCACAGACTGGTGAACCTGGACTGTGTCTGCACTGTGCAACTAACCGAAGCTGGTAATGGAAGAAGCACTTTGATGCAACCAGTATGCAACTTTAAAGACAGAAAACATACAAAATCATACAAAATCCCACAGAAGTCCGGTCAGTTGGAGCACAGGTGATTCCAAAATGTCTCCCGTGACTGATATTTGGTATCATAGGAAGTTCTGCTGCACACAGTTTTACTTATTTTTATCACATTATTTGTCATTGTCAATCAACTAGCTCAGAGTTTTTACCAACAGGAAGTAATGAATTGACAGCCAGCTTATTCAAAGCAATTTCAGCACATCAGCCAGGGGGGCTTTACTCAATATGTAATATTTGACAGCAACACATTGAATGAGACTGAACTGGATGATGGTGCAGTGATTTTGTCTTTCTTGTCTCTCTTTGTGCACAACTTTAAACTCTTCTGAAAATGACGCATCATATATAACAAGAGGAAAATCACTATTAAAGGTGAAAAGTGGAAATTTACATTTTGTTCACTGTTGAATTGTTACCAATCACATTTGGGGCCAGTGTTAGCTTGTTCTATGAGCTAGCAAGCTCGGTAGCTAGCAAGTTCTCATTTGTAGCTGAGCTGCTGAACATAAAGAAGCCAGACTGGTGACAAAAATTGGGAAGAAATGTGTTTTAAGCGACTTTGAATGTGGCAGGGTAGATTTCCAATTCTCCTGAGCGTGGTAGAAATATTCTTGCATCACCAGTAAAAGTTGTGTTTTTGCACTTAATATCAACACTGCAGCATGTCCATGGATAGAGCCTGGTCAGTGTTCTGAATGTGGCTTATTTATTAGCAAGTCACAAATATTCAACAATGGCTTTACAGATTACAAGTTTTAGAGTTTTATTACTGTTTACATGGACTACCACCATCTTGGATTGTGAAATTGGGGTTGGTGTGACTGCTCTAACGTTCGATATTGGAAGTCTATCTTGAGGAGAAATTACTGTACTCAGAAATTATGACTTCTGACTTCAAATAAAAAGCATGAATATTCAAGAAACTGCTACTCTACTTGGATTTTCCCACAACCATCTCTAATACCACATGAGTATTGTTGCTGAACATTTACGACCACTATGTATCCATTTTCTGACGACTGCTTTCAGCAAGGTAACACTTCACGTCTTAAAGCTCAAATAATCTCAAACTGGTTTCTTGAATGTGAACATGTTCACTGTGTAAAGTCCTCCACAGTTACGATCATACAATCATACCTGCTATTAATCTCTGTCTCTCTTCCACAGCATTTATCCTGTTTTCCTTCTCTCACCCCAACCGGTCACAGCAGATGGCCCCGCCCCTCCCTGAGCCTGTTTCTGCCGGAGGTTTCTTCCTGTTAAAAAGGAGTTTTTCCTTCCCACTGTCATCAAAGTGCTTGCTCATAGGGGGTCATGTGATTGTTAGGTTTCCTCTGAATCTATTATTGTACGATCTACTGTACAATATAAAGCGCACTGAGGTGACTGTTGTTGTGATTTGGCGCTGTATAAATAAAATTGAATTGAATTGAATTACGAGATATTCATTCTGTAGAGCATGTTTGGAATGTGGTGGAGATATAGCTTCATGCCAACAAATCAGCAGCAAATATGTGATGCTAGCATGCCAATATGGACCAAAATAGAATTGGAGCAATGTTTCCAGCATTGCAAAAAACAACAATAAAAAAAATTACTCTTAGATGTTAAAAAGGAGCACCTTTTCCACTTTCTCTGTTTTGTTTTGATGGTAAAATTTCATATTAATGTAATGCTACCAGCATGGCTTAAGGACTGTCAGTGGTCAGCCTCAGTTGTTCATTAGGCTTTTCATTCTAGCATCATTAACTAAGATGGTGAATATGGTAGCTTGTCAGTATGCCCCATGTTACCATGGGCACTTCATTAATGAGGCCATAGCAGTCTCTGTGGGTTATCAGCCATAATTGATTATTGATAAAATGAGTCTAAGAAAGAGAGGAAATGTAGAGCGCTAGAATGTCGTAGTACATACAGACGGGGAAGCTAGCCACCCAATCATAAGATAAATACATCAAAACACCACACTAATAAAATGTGGCACAGCAAACTATATCACCATCAGGAAATGGCAAACACTCAGCCCACCACTACAGAGAGTGAGAGGCTAGATTAAATCAATTCTGAAATGGCAAATAAAATGGCAAGATAAAAAAAGAGCTGAAATACCTGATAGTATATTAACTCTAAAGTAAGTGGCAGCCTGCACTCGGTAAACAAACAGGACACTGTCACGGATTTGTTGGCAATCATCTCTTTTCAGCTTCACTACAGGAAGAGTTATGGGAGAACCATTAAATCAATACTAATAATAAAAAAATACAACGCCACCTCTAGAGCCACCATACAATAAAAACACTAAAATTAATACAGCGAGTGAAAGGTTTGGCTTTCCGAAGCCACAAGCATACCAAACAATCTCAGCCACGTGAGCTGACTTTATTGTGTCTGTGTCTCTCACCTGATTGGTTATTGTCTCCTGTTTGGTTCTGAGTGTTCCCAGGAGACATTAGCATTTTGCTCAAAGTGCTGGCCAAGCTACAATTTTAGTCCTCTAATAAGCTTATGGAATAAATTACCTTTTACTGTGAAAGTACTTTTGGTACTTTTTAAGTGAACGTCAAACAACACTTGGGCTGTGTAAAGTACATTAAAGAAAACAGTGTGTTGCAGTGAATCCTTTATGTTTGAGCTGTTCAAACACTAGAAGTTGTTTTACCAACTCTGCTGTGTGCTCTGGGACTGTGAGCCAGAGGAATTAGAGATGAGAAAAGAAATTGAAACAGAACAGATTTCCTTTCCGACTGTCCTAATTGCTTGCTTCATGAAAAGACTAATCACGGTGACAAAATGAGGGTAGATTGCAGACTGAAATAATGCAAGGATTGCAGTGCTCCCACAGGTCAGTCCAGGTCTAAGCTACACACTATATATGAATATCCTGTTGTTGTCATAGAAACCGGTACAAATGATGTCTCATCTGTACTTACTGTTTAGTGCAACACATTTGTCTTACTGTGCATCTGGCAGAAGTGTTTGGTTTTTGTTCTTTTTCTGTCAGGCTGTGCTGAAGCTCTGTGAACAGGCTTCTCCTTCAAAGGGACTTTTTTTTTCTTGAGGTCTCTGTAGGTGACAATGTTTGAACTTTTGCCAGGTTTACTTTCTAAAAACTGGCATCTTAAAAAATGATATCGATCCATGTTACATGCTGTGTTCACGCCATGGGGTTCAAACTGACTGTGAAAACAAGCCATTGTTTGACTTACTTGCAACAGGCTAATTGGTCGCATTACAAACAACTAATTTTCACCACTGTGCTGTAAACACATCTACTGTTATTTATTCAAGCATCCAGTTCAGCTTTGATGTGATCCAAACTTAATGTGGTGACACTAAATGACTGTGTGGATTTTGGTGTGATTTAAGAGAGAAGTCAGTAGTGGCTTGTTCCTGCTGCGAGTACAGTTATGAAGGATAAAGGATCATTATTTTTTCAATCCAGTAGTCCCAATGATGTTGAACCTTCTGCTCCATGGAGAATCTGACTGATTTAATTGATTAGCAAAGAGAGAAAACATTCATTAGCCTTAGAGACACCACTTCAAACAAAACATCATCAAAACAACAGATGCACATCTCTTGTGATGTCATGATGAAAGGACTGCTGCTACATAATTAAAACACTTGAAGAAGCAAGAACAAACAATGGAAAGCTGATTGAAAAAGAAGACCCAACTTTTGTCACTGGAAAGAAGACCATGAGATAACTCAGATATGGTTTTTGTGATATTACAAAGTGAAACATTTCAATTAGTAATGTCATAGCTAACTCGTGTCCTGCAGTTTTGAGATGTGTCATCAATCCAACACAGCTGATTTAAATGGCTAAATGACCTCCTCAACATGTCTTGAAGTTCTCCAGAGGCCTGGTAATGAACTCATCATTAGATTCAGGTGTGTTGACCCAGGGTGAGATCTAAAACCTGCAGGACACTGGCCCTCGAGGCCTGGAGTTCGAGACCCCTGCATTAGAGTATTAGCATGAGAATTCATTAATGCAAAAACATTTCCTGTTTACCCCAGAAAGGTAGGCATATTGGTCTGTCAATGAAATTAATCTATTTATTTGTTTGTGTTGATTCTGATGTACCATTGTTGAGTTCTCCAGATAAAATGTTTTTAATAACATTGACATCATCTGGTTCTTACCAGTAGGGCTGGGCCATATCATACCGTTCACGGTAATACCGGTATAATGTTGGGCAACGACAAGAAAATGAAATATCGCGATAGAATATGGGTAAAACGCGCATGTGCAGTGCCTTTGTTTTCATACGCACATGAAAAAGGCACTTCGGCGACGGAGAATGACAAGGGCGAAAGCGGATCGTTGAATAAAACGGATGAACCAGAATTGGTTTGTAAAAATGCTGCAACTTCAGTGGTGTGGAACTGGTTTAGCTTTCGTCCGTTAATACCGTGTTTTTTGGAAAATACGGCACACTTAAAATCAATCCTTTGATTTTTCCGAAAATCGACAGTGCCCCTTATAATCCCGTGTGCCTTATGTTTGAATTCTGGTTGTGTTTACTGACCTCGAAATGATTTTATGTGGTACACGGCGCTCGAAAATCTGTCAAATGTTTTAGTACGACTTTGCAAAGCTACGAAGCCGCACCGCTTGATGGATTGTCGGAGCATTACTGCTATTGTAGGCAGAAGCCTCGCGGAGTGATACGTACTGTGCTTCAACATAATATTACCGTATTGCGTGTGTATAACCTCTTTTTCGGTTTTGTGGATATTATACATGGTTATGCTGAGGATATGTCGGCCAATTTCCACTGGAAATGCCTTTTGGTTAAACTGTCAGCAAGGAATTTGCATTTGCACTGTTACGTTTTTATATAACTTTAATGCAAAAAACAGCTGCTTGTTTAAGTGAAAATACATTGATGTTTTTTTTTTTTGCACTAATAAAATTGTGGAGTTGTAAAGTATTTTGTCTAGTGTCAATTATATTGTCAGTTATATTGTTATCGCAAATTTTCAAATCTATATCGTGATAAATATTTTTGGTCATATCGCCCTGCTCTACTTACCAGGTTCTAAAATTAGGGAAATATCACCTCAAATAACCAAGAACATATAACATATTACACCATATTTAACAAAAATGAAGCCAAAATGCAGAACCAGTGTGTGGAAAAACTCAGTACACTCCATGATTCAACATCTTGAAGAATCGCTTATTGTAGCAGTAAGCTAAAGAAATCATTGTCTGTTTAACTATATCAGTCTCTTACATCATTGTGAAGAATTTTGTCCCACTCGTTTCTTTTTTTTTCTTGCATGACCTTAATTCTTTCATAGATTTACTGCTGCTGTCTTTGAAATCACTGACCTGATGCAGGACCCAACTCCAGTGAAACCTCTGACATCTGACTCTAGAATACTTTGGTACACAGAGAGTTTATGGTTGACTCAGGATGCCCAGGTTGTCACCCCTCCACCATCATGTTTGACGGTGTTTGTTCTGATATGCTGAGTTTGGTTTTCATCAGATGTATTAGGTTAGATTAAAAAAAAATAGTCCTGTTGCTGTGCATTACAACCAGGCATCTCCACTTTGCCTCTTCTGTCCAAATTACATTTCTCCAGAAGTCTAGTTTGTGCAACTTTGCAAACCTAAGCCATGCTGCCATGTTTTTTTTTTTTTTTTTTAAAGATAAGAGGCTTTCTCTTGGCAACCATTCAAAACAAGCCATACTTTTTCAGTAAGCCATAACACTGTTATGAACTTTAACATCTATCATGCTAACTGAGGCGTGTAGAGTCTGAGATGTAGCTTTGGGTATTGGACAATCTGAAGGTAAATTTGCTGGTAAAATTGGCAGCTGTCTTAATATTTTTTTCACTCGTGAATAACCTTTATCATTACAGAATGATGGATTTCAAATTGTTCAGAAATGGCTTTATAACTGTGCCCATATTGATGAGCAGCAACAGTCACATCTTTCAGTTCAGTGCTGATGCCCTGCTTCCTTGACATTGTGCTAACACACACCTGAATGCTTCAGACCAGCAAAACTACCAGTCTCTGCTTTTATAGAGGTGCTCACACTTACAGATGAATTTAGATTTTCACTGCTTTTACATTTGGCAAGATTTTTAATGACATGCTGTAATATGTCATTAATATGTCATGCTTTGTTGTTCACCTGAAGTTACATTTACCAAATTTTAAGTCCTACATAAAAAAACAGATACCTTTTCATGTTGTGATACATAAACCCTAAAAAGAGGGTGCATTTTATTTATCATATGAGGACAAAGCAGTGTATCTGCATAGTTAGTTGTTTTTTTTAAAAACCAATAACATGAAATTGCTGTTGTAGGTCAATTGATATCTTAAGCTTGACTTCACACTTAATGATCAGTCCCACACTATGACTTCAACAAATCTATGATCAGTCAAAGTAAGAGGTACAAAAATGTCAGCGCTTACAAAAGACCTTCCTGTTATTCTTTAATTATTTCTTTGTGGAAAAACATGCATACGTTGTCTAAAACAATTTATTCTGAGATATAAATTAAAGTGTGCCCAAGCGTCTCATGCTGTCTTCCTCGGACTGGCTTCTTATTGATCATAGTGCAGTGTCAAGGCAGGCACTCCCCTGGGTCCTTGGACTGACTGAGATATGAATGTAGTGTTGGTTAAATGAAAAGCACAGATAATTACACACAGAGGTACAGAGCCATAGCACAAAAGAAGGCATATCAATTAATGGGAGCTGAAGTGGAAAAATTGGCAGCACTCAGAAATGCCTCAGCAGTTTTTACCAATCTTCCACTAATGCTCATCCATATTTTATGCTTTGAGATTCTATTGAGTGCTTTTGTTATATTTTATAGTCTTTTTCCATCAAGCTGACAGCAATCACACTACCAAGATGACTGGGTCAGATCTGTTAACACTTATATTTAGCTTAACAAAATGCCATAGGTCTGCAAGACATCACATTGACAGACAGGCACACGATAATAGCTGTGCATGTCTCTCAGATTAGTTCAGCTCAGATTGTAATTTGTAACACGACTGAAACATTTGTTTGTGATGCATTATTGTCATTCCTGTTGCAGAAAGGAGATATCTGTGTGTATGTGTGTGTGTGAATCTGAGTGAAGGGCGGGGCAGTATTTATAGTGGCAAGACCTTTGAGTGTTGTTACACCTAAGTAGAGTCTATGCTGCTGCTCTTTGTGTAAAAACTTTAATTTAAAGATGACCTATGTTTGAGTGACATATGTCATTAAAGCGCTGCCACTTTAACAGACTAATGAAACCAGAAACTGGCTTTATAAATCTTTTAAAGTGGCATCATATAATTTTGTTTGAAAGGGGCTTAAAAATGTAATTTTATGTATGACGACTTCCAAACGATTGCATGGTGCTTTAAAGAACATTTGCATTTCATGTCACAATACATTTTAAGCTTTTGCATTCTCCCTTGGCTCTAATTATGAAGTTGTGTTTTGCACCCTGCTTGTATCTGCCAGGCTTTATTCTTGCACACTACTCATCTGTTCAATGACAAAACATGTTACACTGTGGAAAAGAATAATAGCACTCAGCCAGAGCTCTTTCTGTCCACCGTCCCACTTTCAAACCTTAATGAGTGTCAAGTGTACTTAATACCTAGAATAAAATTACTCTGACTGAGCTTCAGAGCTCTTGGTGAGCCTCTAGCTCCCGGTGTTTAATGGCTGAAATTAATGTTTTTCTGCTCAATGACACGTTGTTCTCAGAGAACAAATATTCAGTAAAGCATGAACTGTTGTTCCTGTTTTGAAAATAAAAAATATGAAGCTGTTATTCTGTTCTGCTGCTCGAGTCCTGGGAATAACCAACTGTGCCAATTCAGCTAGCAGTGTGTGTGACTGTGCCAACTGTGTCAGCTGTGCAGGGCTTATGGTTTCTTTGTGCTAAACAAGTTGCACAGGTGCTGGTGCTGCTGGTAAACTAGCAACTCAAGTATAGTGAAAAAGCAAGTTCCTTAAAATTCAGAGTATGCTAACCGCTCCTGAAGCAAAATCCTAAAGAGCACTTTGCTTTGGTTAATCTGTTTTACACACATATACATATGCACAAATTCTAATGTTATAATGTAGAAATAAATACCCTGAATTTCCTACTTATATTAGATGTGCATTTCAAAAATACATGTGGAAGCACCTTGCAGGTTTGGAACTTTTCAGCAGAAGGTTTTCTGACCCCTTAATCTCACAACTTTTCCATTAGCACTGACACAACAAGGCCACGTTTTTGCCCGTTTTCTTGTTTTCCTGCTGTGCTGTGAAATAACATTTGTGATACCGGGAAATTGGAGACTCTTACAGATTTATGTTTTCCTCCTAGGCTATAAAACTCCAGCTGGGAAGCATGGCTCCATCACTCTATACATAATAACATGAGCTCTTATAAATGCATGTGTTTGGTCTTCCTGTGATCCTTATTACCTGTAGACACCCTTTGGTTTAAAATGATTATATTCCTGTTATTGGGAAATGCATATATGTAACTTTTATGAATTTATGATAACAAACTGAATGGTTATTTTTTGTTTTTCACTTAAGAAAGGGAATCTTTACTTTTAAATTTTAATTTACTTTATTTTGGACACACACAGAGAATAACAGCGCTACTGACAAAACACGATTAGTAAAACTGACGCATGCTGAACCACTTGTAAAGTCACTCACTTGATCCATGATCGCATTTCGTGGCAAGCAGAACTGACTCATTTTCTCCCCACAGAGATAATCTTTACCATTTACCTAGAAACAGTTTGTCAATTTCTCTGCAACAGACACAGCAGCACTCCAGCAAAAATCTCAAAACTTCCCCTGAATCAACAACACAAACGAGATCATGTCTCCATTTATTACCGAGATTAACAACATAATTTGTTTTGGCTCTCTTGATGGATGCTGTCGTGTCTGAGAGCCCAGGTGCATAAAGTGTACGCCTCAGAAACCTCCATTGTGACCTGGAGTCAAACCAGGAGAGACAAGGGCAAGGAGAGACGAAAAGCTGCTATTGTAAACCTGTCAAAGTCTGAATGTTTTCCACACCTAGAGAAATGACCTTTAAGAAAATCCCAGTGAGATTTCTATTTTTTAACATTGGGTTTTCTGCTTTCCCTCTTTTCACTTCAAATTTTACTCACCAGTTATCATGAAAGTAGAGGAATGTGAGAAGGTTTGTCTGCTTTAGTTGTTAGATATCCCAATCACCTTACTTAACAAGTCTGACAATCTAGGGAACAGCCTGTCTTCAGTTTCCACTTATAAAACTATTTACAATGACGCAAGTAGAATCTCTCCTTTTCATAATTATGAAAGTCGTTTCCACCAAGGCCACTGAGACTGCTATCAGGGAAACACAATTATGTTTGACAGTGTTATGCAACCATCTACATTTAATATGAAGCAATTTGTGCCCTTCTCCTTTGTGGCTTATGTAGAGATACTCACTAATAATGTTTAATAATAAGTCTGGAGAGGGAAAAAAATGCTTAGCTTGTTTGCATTTCTCTGGTATAAAAAGAACTTCCAGTGGAGAAGACTGGACACATGGATTTATTGCAATTAAATGCAAAAATTACATTACTGTTGGCTAATAAGGTTGACTGGAATATTTCAAATAGTAACAATTTGGTATTCCTTACAATAAATTAATTGATTAAATTAATGTTGTGCATAAAATGTAGGTTTTAATGTGTGCCCCAAATCCTGTACAGCTGTTAGCATCTACATTAGCTTAAGGAAAATGACTTTCCTAATGAATATGTACATTTATGCGGCAAGATCTTACAACTGATCAGACCTTCTAGTGGCTACAAAATTTAAAAAAAAAATCATCCAGTGTTTTTAACAGCAAAGCATGCTTTGAATAACCACAATTGGCTGTTTGCAGATAGCTGAAATTACAATTACGATCTATAAGGGATTAAATCACTGCACGATGTAAGTGATGCATGCATAGATATCTAGTGCATCGTGCAAAGTGTGAAATGACTGAGTAACCATTTCACTGTAATAATAATAATTATAGTTTTGTGACACATGGTAAACGCAGTAGGTTAAAGAGGTCATGTCCAGCAGCTGTTCGCCCTTCAGCCATGCTTATTAAATATTATTATGTAAATTGCTTTGGGCAGCTAATATCACAACACTCTCCAACACTTCATCTGCTGCCACATAAACTGAAAAGCTTAGTGAGCTTTTTTTTATCCTGACTGTTCATGTAAATGGCAGCAAAGGAAAAAAACAAACAAACAACAAAAAAACATTAAAATAGTTTAAAAAAGTTTTCTCAAAAATAAAGAGTTTGTTTCTGACTAACAGTTGTGGGATAATAATCAGCCTCCTATGGAAAGAAAATGAGCACCATTTATGATGCCTTACTGCCCTCTGCTGTACAACACCTGAATAATTGCTATAAGTAAAAGAGTATAATAACCAGTGTAACCAGTTCCATTCTTATATCTGTATTTTAAAGATTTGTCAACAAAATTTCCCACATCCCAATTTACGTTGCTCAGAGGGATAATCTCAGGTACAGCAGGCTACCCTGATAGTGCAGCAGCAGTGAAAAGTGCATTTATTATATGCTGCTAATTACACTGCTGTCCACATATTTTTATTCATCCAACCTTATCTAGCCATTGTTCACAAAGAACATTACACTTTTAAACATAATGATTAAATTAATGCTTGCTTTAACTTCTTATGTAAAATACAGAGCAGCCAAGACCAGCATGCTGTTAATTACTTGCACGCATTTTCACCATGGTTTGCATTAGACCTTTATTATGGCTGCTGAAGGGCTGAAGGTCAAAGCATTGTAAAATAAAGTCCTTAATTGCTTGTGGTAATAAAATTCTCTGTAACTTCTCTTTAACTTTTTTTTCTCTTCTTATCTTCTTAATGAAGTGAAACAGGGTGAAAAGGCTAAGATTGGAGCTGAAGCCTATCCCAGCTACCACAAGGCGAGAGGCAGGGTACACCCCAGACAGGTCGCCAGTCTGTCGTAGGGCCAACAATCCAATTTTTGGTTCAAATCACCATTAACATGTACAGAGGTGGTCAGGAGAGCGGTAGAACAGTGAGTATCTACAACCATTTGTAAAACATAGTGGAGGGTTGGGGCTGCACTTCAGCCAGTAAGTGTTTATGAAAGTAGAAAAATACAGGCAGATTTTCATTGACCATGGAAAACCATTTGGAAAGTGTTTGGCAGAGTCTTCATTTTTCAGTATGACAATGCAGTAAAAGCACACCTAGAAAACAACACACAATGGCACATTATAACATTATTTACAAATGACAAGAAAGCTTGCCTGAGAAACCAAATACTCATTTTCAATCTTAACATACTCAGTTTTCACCTTTTAAATTGTATTTACATGCACATTTGCAGACATTTCAATAAATTGCTGCCACCACTTCCCCATTTTCAATATATAAAGAAAAAAGGAATCCCTTAAGACTTCTGCATAGTACTTCATAATTAGTAAACCTGACCCAAATTTAACAAACTCTACCCTCAACAGCTAAAAGGCTTTATAGATCACTTGACAATTCCAAATCACTAATGGATTCAAATGGACTTACAGATTAGACCAAATAAGAGCCCATCTTTTCCAAGTGCAAGTGTAAATCTGAATTAACTGACAAACTCGAGGGTTCAGGGTGCGTCTTTGACATAATTTATTCAATAATCATACATTTTAATATAATGGATTCATCATGATAGCCATATAAAATATTTACAGAGCAAATCATTTGTAAAAATGACAGATTCTGCTGGAAAGTATATGTGCTTATATTGTAGAAGGCGGTAATGTGTCAGCAACTTCCAAGAGCGAGTATGTGCCACTGAAGAATCACTGATCCCGGAAAGTGACACCTCACATGTGCAGTTTCTAGGAAATAATTAGCACAGCTTGAAGTCTAAAATGGTGATCTGAGATTAAGAAAGGCTGCAGGTGGACTGTTTGGAGTCTCTTCCCTAAGCAAAGAGAAAAAAGTTACAAAGATTCACCGCACTTGTACACGTCACATGACAAAAAATGTATTAAAAAGCAATTTGGTCTCATCTTCTACCAAAAAGACTGTTTAAAAAGGAAGGGTTGCTGTGACAACAGTGTACCTACATGCGTTCTTGTTAGCATGCTACTGACGGATAAGCTTTCCTGGTACCTGTTGTCTCTGCTGTTGGCGTCTGTATTCTTCTTCACTGGCAGCGAGAGCCTGAGCGAGAGCCAGATCCTCCTGCTCCTGAGGGCTGAGACACAAACAAGAAAATGTTAGTGGGGAGAAAAAAAAAAAAAAAAAACACATTGGAAGGACTGAGAGAAATTTGTTCAAAAGAAGGAAAGGAAAAAATAAATAAATAAATAAATAAATGAAGAATATAATTATTATATGAAGCTGATTTTCCTGGCTCAACATGGACATTCAGTCCACACGCAGAGATGCAGTTAAAGATTTTATCTTTTTATTTCTATCCATTTTTAAAACTAAATCAAAGTCCACGTGATTTTTCCTTGATGGAAAGAAAACATTTTTGCTGGGCACCAAAATTGACCTCCCCCAAAGACAAAGAAAAAAAAAAAAAGTCAATGTTTGCATAAACACATTATGCAGTTTTTGTTATGGACTTAAAATTCACTGCTACTCTGCTGATCTGAACCAAGCCCATAAAAAAGGTCAGCAACTCCATAACGCGTCATAGCACCATGAATTTTACATGAGTTTATGAAACATCCTGCATCATGTTGTAGTGAGTCATGCATTAGTGAAGCATCACTTGTGTATATAATTTACACCACCATACATTACATTTTATAAACATCAGGTCTGCTAAATAGCTGTTTTGGAGTTTCCTATCATAAGTGTGAAGAAGCTAATGATTGGCCGTGTGGTGAAACTGTCTCTGTCAATTAAGACCGCTTGTTTAGGGGAATAAACTTGCAGCAAGCAAAGCTGAGGATTCAGTTTCCTTTAGCAATTCCAGGAAAACTGTCAAAACAAAATTTTTAAATATGTTCACACCATGTAAGATAAAAGGAAAAACTGCAGAGCACGTTTCCTCCTTTATTAAATCTAATAAACCATCTCTATGGTTAAGATATGACATTAGATATTATTGCTTTCTATTACCGAGTTGATTGGAGGACTGAAAGTCAAGAGATGTATGAGAAGCACATCTCAGCCACACTGTGTGCGTCTCACAGGCTATCTGCTACTGGAAAAATGTTTCCAAGTGGAATAATATTTCCATAATGCACATAGATATGAGTGTTATAAAATATTTAAACCCCATAGAGGATAATGCAACAGCGATATTAGAGGATAAAATAATAGTCCCCTCTCAACATATCTGACACTCAAAAGCTGCTTTTACACATTTACCTGAACTTTCCTAGACACTGCATGTCCGACACATTTAGATCAGGCATTAAACAGTTTTCAATTTGGCAGCTTGCGCATACCGAGTCAGTGTTATGTTCGACTGGATAAATTTGTCAATTATCTGGTTGGTTCACAGTCAGTGAGTGGTCATCATGTTTCCTGTCTGCCTGCTCGAGTCAGGCAGTACCTTTACCCAAACCAAGGTATTTCAAGTAATTAAACACAGCTGAAGCCGACTCTCTGCCGCTCTGACCTACATGTAAGAAAGGACTTTTGAATTTATGTGTGAAAATAGACAACTACTACTTTTGGCTGCTCCCTTTAGGAGCTGCCACAGCAGATCATCTGCCTCCATCTCACCCCATCCCTAGCATCTTCCTCTGTCACACCAACCAGGGCTCTAGAGTGCGACCAATTTGGTCGCAAATGCGACCAAATTTTTCAGTGGTGCGACTAAAAATAAATATTTGGTCGCACAGGTGTGACCAACTGTTCCTGTAACAAAAAAAAAAAAAAATCTCTGTAACTCTCCGTGTGGTCAACAACCGACACACATTATGCCCCTATCATGGACTAAACCAATCAGAGATAGTCAGGGGCGGGACCTCTCTGATTGGCCGTGGTCCAGTTGAAAGTGCAGGTGGAAGAGAGAGGTGAGTAGCTTGAATAAAGCGATATCAATTCATTAATGGATTCCACACAAAGACCTAAACACGGAGCGGACCCAACACATCAGAATCAGCTTCGTCTTTCTCGGCTTTCTCACCCGACGGCCCGAACACGGACACGCTGTCGGAGCTTAGCGATTCTTCGGGTCCGCGCTGTGTCTTTTTGCGCTGATTCTGAGCTGCAGGTTTTGCCTCTCTCCAACCAAAATTCACCGAGCCAGCAGCAAAAGAAGCAGCAAACTGCGCTTCACATTTGATCAATGTCGTCATGAATTCCCTCTGACTTTTGCTGTTTTGCTTCCACCACGATAAAAATCACACTTCCTGCACAGCTCTCTCTCTCTCTGTACTTCAGGAACAGTTTCCCGTCTCAAATCTGTTTTCTGCATTATTCATTCGCTTATTACCCACCAGTCTAGCGTTGTTTACAGCGCTTTTTCTTTTTTCACTTAAATGACCTCGGACAAGAAAGCCTAATTTCTGCTGTTCAATACTGAAGAAATTTAAATTTCTTAAAATTATGCAAAATTGCAGAATATTGCAGAATATTTTTAAGGTTATCTGCTATAAAAAGCCAGACCAGGAAAATCTCCTGTGTTTTATTCTCAGATACTTTCACACAAAGGCATCTGCGGTGATTTTCACAATTCTGATGAAGTCTCATGTGTATCAGTACTGATAAATGATCAGAATTATAATATTTCTGACTGTCTGAGGCTAAATTGAATCAAATCAGGACTTTGAGAACCGGAATTGAATGGATTATAGAAATCAGTGATGATACTCAGCCCTAGTGAGCAGCCTAGGCCTGAGAGAAGTGGATGTACTGTAGCTGTGGGTAATAAGAAAAGATGAAAAGAACTATTGATAACTTTTTTGTTAAGTTAAGGCCTGATCTATCTGAAATTCATAGCCAGTGCTCTGACACGGTGCCATCAATATTTGAATGCTGAAAAAGCACAGTGTATCCAGAAAACACATTATATGCTGCAATAAATGCACTGCCCAAGCGTCCCCTCTCCCCACGGCCTTTCAGCAGCAGACAGCAGCAAACAGGTCGTCAGAGGAGAAGATGATGATTAAGTTTAACATTTTCTACAATATTGACAAAGCACTTTAAGCACAAGTTTGTTAGTTAATAATTTAGAAATTAATATTGTCTGTATAGATTTCCCCCCCCAAAGAAAGTGCACATGTAAAACTGCGGTGTTAAGCGATGCGGTTGAAAAATTTGAGTGCGCCTAACTTTTGTGCCGGTACGCCTAAATTTTTAAAGTTAGGCGTACCGGTGCGCCCATGTCAAAAAGTTAGTCTAGAGCCCTGCCAACCCTCTGCATGTCTAACTCCACTACATCCTCTTTGGTGTTCCTCTTTTCATACTGTCTGGCAGCTCCACATTTAACAACCTTTGTCCAATATATCCACACTCTGTACTTTATCCAGACCATCTCAGCCTTGCCTCACTAACCCAGTCTTCAAACTGCCCAACCTCAGCTGCCCCTCTGATGTACTAATTTCTAATCATGCCCAGTCTCACTACTCCCAAAGAAAATCTTAGTATCTTCAGCTCTGCCTCTTGTCTTTCTGTCCAAACCATATATGCTAGTAAGGCTCTTGATGATTGTTTTATTCAAATACAAATTCAACTGCTAGAAAACTTTGGATTTTTTAATTTGACCACTCCTTGAGGAACGTCACATGAGGTTCATTTCCTTCTCATCAAATGCAAAAAACAATACAACCTGATAGCCATGGTACCATAAGAGCACTTGTGTTTGCTGATTCAGTCTGATTCATTAACATTGTTTAACACTTAATTTTCTCCGTTTGCCTTCCCTTTCATTGTTGCTCTCAATGACTTTCTAAGAAGCAGCACTTTTAAGCTGAATGTCAGTGAGAAAAACACTCCTCCATTCACACCAGCACAGACATGAGTGGCTTCAAGGGGGGTGAACAATTTTGGCATTCGGAGAAAAACATACTCACCTAAGTGCTGGCGCAACTGTCTGCCTTGAATCAGCCAAAGACATCTCCAAAGCTCTTTGTAAAGCCTGTTCTTCTGTCTGCAATGAGAGCACAGCACCACACCTATGTTTACATTGACCAAACTTTTTTTTTTTTTTTTAAATTAATGGCATCATGCTGTGTAAACAATATACATACCAGGCCGGCCTGAAATGATGCTGATGGTGGTATAACATTCTGAGCTGAAACTGAAGTAGAAATTCGCTGGGCAGAGCTAAAAAACAAAATTGTGCATAAATAAAAACAAAAAACAAATCTTAAATTACAAACATTCCCCATTTTCTCTGACACCTTTAAATTCAATACGAGCTAAAAACACTCACCCAGTGCTGTGACTTCTGCTATTTGCATTCAGACCATTAGAAACAGGTCTTGTGTTTCCTGAACTAGAAGAACTGGAAGTAGAGGCAGATGTGGAGGAAGTACCTTGGGTCCTCATTAAAGCAGCATGTCTGAGACATCAGCAATTAAAAAAACCAAACAAAAAACACAACAACAACAAGGGGAAAAAATCAGTTCAAAGGTCCACACTGTCAGATTTCAGATGAAAGAACAGCATTATCGATGAACAGTTCAATGGTACTCACCCAGATTTGGACGGAGGTTTCCCGTCAGTCTTACAATCGTGGTCTAGTGGGTGACGGTGTTTAAGACAGTAATTTAAACGACACTGGTCACAGGTAACTCTTATCATCTCCTTCTGCTTACAGCCTCCTTTCGAGCATTTATTTGTGAAAATCTGAAAAAGAAAACATCGTCAGTTATTACTTTGTGGATTCTAACTGGCTGCTGGGTAAAACACAAATCAGTGTTATACTAACCTTTCTCTTTCTTTGTGCGGGGTCGGATTTACAGTCCCGATCAATGTGTTCACCAACTTTAATGTCAGGCATCTCTCCTCTCTTGACAGGAATGGGAGTGTCACACAAAGGGCATACTGGTACCTGGATATCCTACAGGGACAAATATAAGAAAAAAAAAGAAAATATTATTTAAAAAGGAAACATGATTACAGAACACCAAAACAGTCCAGTAGATTACTGTGTCTACTTTTGCATTTCACTTCAGTAACTGCTTAAACTGAGGGGGAGGAGAGCCCTGGAGTCAGAGCCAGTGTCCTGACAGCATGGTAGGTGCTTATTGTTGCTATGTGGAGAGTTTATTTCATTTTTTGGCAATATTTTTGTTTGTATTTATTTATTTATTTGTTTGTTGTTGAGGGTGAAATCAGATTTTCCCTGTCTTTTAGCCTTTTTTTTGCCTGGATCCTGCCTCCTTTTCATTCAGGAATTTGTTACAGTCACCTGGCAGAAACAACAAAAACACCTAGTGGAAAAGGAGACAAGGAGGCAGAATTTCCTATAAATTTTAAGACTTTATTACTAATTAAACTCAGAGATAGACAAGCTGAAAGAAAACAAAACAACAAAACTCTGGACGCAAAGATTAAAAAGTCAAAGCACTCTCCCCTCCACAGAGGAGGAGTAGACAGACAAACACTGAGCTACTCCCTCCCTCATCTAAAGTACTCCCTAACCTGATTACTGTGTGGAGTCGGCTGCAAAGAGCAGCACCTAATGCAGGTGAATGAGGGTAAAACACACACAGGAAAACTACAGCAGGCCCTGCTAAGGCCACAACAGTTACCACAACCTCTCTCACTAACTGTAAACATAACATCAATTGCAGCCACAATAAGAACAAAAATGTGAAAAGCATGAACAGCATTTATCATGATGCAAATAAATGCTAAAATATACATTTTTCTTAGACTCTAATATTAGGTTGAAATACCTGAAAATCAGGGACATTTAAAACTAAAGGATTTTTAAATGATCATTTCTCTAATCTTGTGTATTCTTGCCCAGTAATTACATACTTTAAACAGCAATGTTGACTTTAATGAAATTTATAAGGATGTTGTAACTAAATAATAATAAAACATTTTCAACAAAGCAGTAAATCTGTACTTTAGGTATCGCTTACCTTTTTGTAGGATGATGTGCATTTGTGATTTGCATAGGTTATGTGATCCTTGCAGAATATCTCTTGACAAGCATCACATCTCATAGGCAGAAAATCTGTATTGTCGACAAAGTTATTATTATTAAAGTTCCAACCAAGCCTCGAAACGTAAACAATGGAGGGAACATGACTGTGCGCTTTAAACTCACCTAAACGTTTGCAGGTCTTCTCAGAGCAGTGCTCTCCTAAATCTGGGAACTCCATCTCTTAAAGCTACTTTTGAAGCAATATCCTGTGAATTTCAAACCTAAAGGAAGAGAAGGGAACATCTCACGGTAAGACTGGTCTTTCTGTACGCCAGCTAATGTTTTTATTGTGATAACATATGGTTACGAGTCCCTGATCTACGATGAGATTGCTAAATTGCTAGCCAGAAGCTAAGCTAACTTAAACGATTAGTTTAGTTACATAACCAAGTTTCTCTCAAGCTGGTTGCGATCTTGTGACAGCAAAGGGAAAAAAAATGTCCGATATTGAATCAGAATTATAAAATATTTTCAGCTGACGCTATTAACGCTTGCTTGATATAATAACACAACTACTTAGCACTTAAATAGAGCTAACAAATAAGCCAGTATGAAACTGTCTGTAAACGTCGAACAGGTGAAACCAAACAAATTAGCTGCATTTGTTTTAGACTAGACCTCAAAAAAAGGCGTAGTAAACATGTTTAAAAGACAGCTGTTTTGTTCATGTTTATGTTTGCTTAGCTGTTTGCTTAGCTAACAAAGCTAGCAAGGTGAATCTGACAGTTAACCTTAGCGTTGGTCTAAATTTCACTCACCAGATTCCGTTTTCCTGTCGCTCTGCTGTGCTACTGTAGGAGGCAATAACGTTATCTTAACTCATCCACCTTAATTCTGACTTTGTCGGTCCTTCTTGGTAATAGTTTCACGGGTGATCCCTTAGCACCGACATCTGCGTGCTGTTATGCTCAGCTGGCTGTTTTCGTCGAATTTTGATGTGTCACGCACGCTCCTCCCACGTCAGGACGTACTCTACGTCAGAGAAACACGTCATCCTGGGTGTAGTTTCCTAGAGCTGAATCACAGATGAAATGTCTGGAAGGATCCACAGTTTTACTCACTACTCATGATGACTGTCATTTATCTGGACGCCATGTAGCTGCTACAAAGAAATTGGTCGATTTTATTATTTTTTTAAGAAAGTTAAATGAGATTATTATTGTTTTTATTATTTTAAACAGGGGTATACAAACACTGCTCTATTCTGACAGTTTTTTTTTTTATTTCACAGGAAGTGGTGTGACATTCTTAAAAATATTTTTTAAGTAGGTGAAACCACAGGCTGTGAGTGAAACAAAGACAAAGCACAGTATCAGATTGTGTCATAGCATACTACAGTATCTACCTGGCAGACATGGCAACATGAGCGTTTTATATATTTGCATTTACTCTCGTAAAAATGAACAATCTTCAAAAGAAAGAAACGTAATAATAAATGAAAAAGTTACACTGTGATTTATCATGAAATTCTAATGGCTTTGTACCAACATATACACTAACTGAATGGTAACACTAGTGTCATATAATTATAAAATAAACAGCTATAAGCATACAAAGTCATTCATTACAGTATTCTGCATAGCCTATTTCTATGAACTGTACCAGTAACAATCCTATTGAAGGCTTTTGCTCTTTTATTTTATTTTATTTTATTTTTTTGGTCTTAAGAAAAGCCCAACTTGGATCTTGACTGTGCCTACCAATCTCTTCCCTGAGACATTTTCACAGCTTTTTAACAATATGAAACAACCTTCAGAAGCTCTACTTAATGTAACAAATGGGATACTTTGAATTTGATTGTGTCCTGTATCAGTTTGTCTGTTTTTCCCCTTAATTTTTTAAAAAAGAAGAAAGAGTTAAAAAGAGTTGAAAATACTTGTAATTTGTTCCTGGAATCACTAGGATCTCTGGCAAACTGATCACCACATTTATATCAGCCGGAGAACCAGGTTACTTTTATTTTGAAACATTTAACCTGAAAAGCTGTTGCCTACAAGTCACAAAAACATGTGTAACCTGTTTGAATTATGATTTTATGATGTGGAGACCAGTGCAAACTCTACATCTAAAACATTATTTAAGAGGAGTGAAAAATTAGTTTGTGGTTTTAAAATATTTCCCAAACTGTGATGAACAAAGTATATCTTGCCATACTTTGTTTATTCAGCTCATAGAGCTATAACCTAAATAGACACTGAGCGAAGAAAAACAATGAAAACCTTTAACAATCACATTAGTGCTGTGTGTAGAGTAGTTGGAGTTCTCATACATTGCAGGATGTTATCTTGTTCACACCGACCCATAGTGGTCACAATGTGTAACTGCTCCACAGAGAATAAGGACACTGTAAGCCAGCTTAGTAATAATAGTGGTGGCTTAAAGTTTGCTTGAATAATAACCACCTTAATATTGATATTATGAACCCCAGCAAAATGTAATGCAGTTGAAAAAAAAAGGACCTAAATAATAATCTATCAAGCATTCTTCACATCTGTGTGTAAGAACACCCGCTTTTCAGGTTCCCTGTAGCTCTGGCTAGCATTGAACAAAAGACTCCCATGTGTTCCTCTCTTGAGTGCAGAGAAACATAATGACACTTAACATCTCTTCAGCATTTTCATTTTCTGAAGCACATTATTTTTTTTCAGGCAAGCGATGCAGTCAAGAACACTTTACTTGTCAGGGGCTATTTCTTTCCCCAGCCTTGCATGTACTTCCAACACTTCACAGTCCCTGCCAGCTAATTGTCCTTGAAAAAAGGGTTGTATCTTAATTAATTTCTCACTACAGTTCCCTTTGTCTGGCTCCTATTCATCAGTTGAAGTGACGCGTAAGAGTGAATCATTATCATAAATTCGACATAATAGTCTAAAATTGAGTTTCACCTTCTGGGCTTTTCCAGAGCCTTTCAACTGTATATAGGTGTTTGTTGAGTTTCATTGCTTTTATTCACAGACAAGGTCAATAGAAGTCAGAAGTAAGAAAGGGTGTAACGAGGATCTTTATAGGACTATATTATTTACAAGACCATTTCTCCTGAGTTTAATACCTTTCCAGATATTTCAGACAAAACTGTTTAATGACATGAAGTCAAATTTATATTGGTTGTATGTTTAGTAGGAGTTCATTTAGTGTGAAAAAGCAGAATGTCTCTCATTATTTCTCTTCCTTATCTGCAGGTTAAATCTAGGCTGAAAAGAGTAATTTGTTACTCTTCTGTATGCATCTCAGGATATCTTCTTCCTGCAGGCTGTGAGGGAAGAAGGAAACAGACTTCTGAGATTGTTCCAAGTCATCAGTAAATAATCAAGTTTTACATTTTGTACTGCAGCAGCATTCTGCAAATCTTTGTTGTTAAAGACCAAACTTGTTTTCTAGAAAAGGGACACATCCTTACATCTTCACAAGTCCAAAACATATTCATTAAAGCACTGTAAATTTTATCCATAAAGAGTGGATTTTTCCAGTGGAGTGGGTTATGTTAAGAAACTTGAAATAGGAGAGCAATGGGTTTGATACTAGATGTTAAGGATTATCAGCATATTATCCAGTTCCTGTCATTAAGTCGTATTTGAGGTCTTGGATCCAAACCTTTTGAAGGTACAGAGTTTTTTAAAAGAAATGTGACACTTTTGTTTAATTTTTGATCCCCTTGTTTGACTTTGTTGATACTGAATGCAGTGTATGTCATGTGTTTTCGTTGGTTTATTAATGGATGAATGGATGGATAATTGGCAACACAGATTGACAAAGAAAAGGTGGGACAGTTAGGGTGTTAAATAAGGTAGACAGGAGTACTTGGAGTCCAGGCATATGTTAAGAGAGTTGTGACAAAGGCAAAGAAAAAAAAGGCTTGCACTGAGTTTTATGTAAGGCTGGACAATAAGGAACGAGAACAGGACTTGTATTGACTGGAAAAGCTGTGCAGCAGGTTAGGGTGCTTAAAGATAAAGATGGACTACTTTGAACCAAATAATTAAACTGAGGTTCCAGTGCAATAACTTTTTTGTCGTGTTTAAGTTTTTCATTGCCAAATTGTACAAATTAGTGCAACTTATTAGTGTATGAGTAGAATTCAGCTGAAAAGACATGAGGACTTTATTGGGTGGGGCTTGACCCCTGAGGCCCATACATAACAGACACTGGAGGAATATAGAAATGGTCAGAAGGAGTTGCACTGTGTCTTTGTGGATCTAGAGAAAGCATAGGATAGAGTACTGAGACAAGAACTGGTACTGAGTGGGGAAGTCAAGAGTGAGAGTTATCCAGGGCATGTATGAGGATAACAAGATAGTGGTAATGTATGTGGTAGGAGTGACAGATGTGCTAAACGTACAGGTGCAATTACATCAGGGTTCAGCTCTAAGCCCTTTCTTGTTTGCAGTGGTGATGGATAGGTTGACAGATGAGATCAGGTAGAACTTTCCATGGACTACGATGTGTGCTGACAGCTACTCATACAGTAAGGAACAGGTGAAAGAGAGCCTTGAGAGTGGAGGTATGCTTTGGAGAGAAGAGGAATGAACCTCAGTAGAACAGAGTACAGTAAAGATGCAAGGACTAGAAACAGAGAAGGTGGGTGATTTTAAATAACTTATATCATACCAAACCAAAAAACAGTGCACCAGAGATGTGAAGAAAAGAGAGCAGGTAGGGTGGAGTGGATGTAGATGAATGCCTGGGTATAAGTAGTAAGAATAGAAGGAAAGGTTTGTGAGATGGTAATGAGACATAGTGAGGCCTATTGACCAACAGGATGTCAGTGGAAACTGTGCTAATGTTAGAAAGGGGAGAAGGTGTGTTTGGCATCAGGGGGAGAAAAGGAAAAGCAAGAGTGTGGAGGTGAGAGTACTTTAAATGTCGGGACTGTGACTGGTAAAGTAAATTGAAACCCTGTATAATGTATGGTTTGGAGATGGTAGCACTAACATAAAGACAGGAGGCGGAGTTGGAAGTAGCAGAGTTGAAATGCTCAGATTCTCATTGGGAGTGACCGAAAAGGACATTAGAAATGAGTATATCACAGGACCTGCTAGGGTAAGAGGTTTGGAGACAAAGAGGCAAGGCTGTGATGGTTCGGACATGGAATAGAGGGATAGTGGATACATAGGACAAAGGATGTTAAGACAGAGCTGCCAGGCAGAGGAAACAGAGGGAGACCACACAGAAGATACATGGATGTAGTGAAGGACATGCAGAGGGTTGGTGTGACAGAGGAAGATGCTAGGGTTAGCATGCAATGCAGAAAGATGATTTGCTGTGTCTCCTTAGTGAAAGCAGCCAAAAGAAGAAGAAGAAGAAGAAGAAGCAGAAGAAGAAAAGGAAGAAGACTATTAAAAAGGATTTTGTGTTTCATATGATGTTTCACAGCTTTTTTATAATAAGCCTTTTGAGATAGGAAGAAAAAAAAAAACCAACGGGGAATAACAATCATCCATACTTTGGTGTTAATTATGTGCTGTATTCAAGGATTGGCTAAAATTCTCAATTTTACTATTGTTTGGTTTTAGCTAACTTGATTTAGACTGAATAGGATTCATAATACATGCCATTTTGTGGTCCTGGAATTACAGTTAAGTGTCTCCCTGGCAAATTGATCATCACAGATATGATTTGTCAGCCAGAAAAATATTTTAGTGCTCTCTATCTTTTGAAATATTCAACCCCAAAAGACTCCTTGAAAGTAATGCAGTTCATGAAAATGTGTGTAATTCAGTTTTATTAAAAAGTTTTATAGAGCCATATAATAATAATTCCAATCGACATTAAATATTTAAATCCAGGACCAATCATCCAATCTTCTGATAATTTGCCAGGAATGGATTCCTAAATTTTAGTTTGGACTGTTCCCTATAATGAGTGAGCATAATGTAGTGAAATAGACTTTAGCATTGTTTTAGATGGCACACAGTTTAAATCTTGCGCAAAATGATGGCTTAAAATGTTAATTTATCAGAGCAGAAACCCTGTTGGTTTAATTCCCCACTAAGTGGTGTCTTTGCAGGTTTCACCAGATGATGGCAGCAGGATTCTTCCACAAGCTGGCACTCTCTGGGTTAAGGGAGATCCACAATTCCTGACACAACAGTTACACTTTGCAAATGCAATGTTTTTTTGTTTACATGGTCATAATGACTCAGAAATCCAGTCATTTCTTTAATGATTCAAATTTCCAACACAAAGACAAAGAAGTTACACTAAAAAAGACATTCGCATGATAACAGCAGCCTATATTTTACTGCATTTAAAGCTTCTGTAGTTCGAATGACTGACCAAATATCTCCAGTACTTTAATGATTTACACAAATATTTAAAAATGTTGTGTGTATTTGAGATCCTTCATAATTACAGCATAATTATTTATAAAAGAATCAATAAAGGAAGCGATCTAAGTGACATCAGTAGAAATATTTCCCCACTGAGATGTTTGTGTAGTAGGCAAGTGGATCACAGGGTACTGACAGAAGCAGTTACACAGCTTAAATATCTCTGCTGTTCTACAGCACCTGCCTCATAAGCTGCCAAAGCTGAGGCCAGATGGCACTACTCTGAAAACACCTGGTGCTCTGCACACATCCCTTCCTCACACATTGTGGACAAACCTCCTCTTCTTCTGCTATTGTTCAGGATGCAGTTAGATTATCAGTTGTATTAGAGGATTACAGCAACAACTCAATAGAGGATTTGAGTAATACAAAAGTACATCTAAAGAAAAGAAAAAGTCTTAAATCTCTATTCTTCACTCAAAATCTGATGAAACGTCTTCACCTAAATTCAGGCCATCAATATTTAATAAAAAGCTATTTAAAAAGTCAGCGTTGTCAAACTTGTGTGCTTTTGACATTTCGAGCTGTGGGCTTATTAAGAGATCATAGGTCAGTGACATGGTGAGGAATGTGTTTCAGATTAAATTGCACCCATCTGTGGTATTTGTTTTATTTTGTGGGATTTATCTAGATATAGTGAACCTCTTCAAAGGCGTCTTTATTATTTTTGTGTGTCTGTCCACTACCTACCTTTTGCCAAACAACTGAAAGTGACCAGCCACTAGAGGGCACAGCAGGTCTTATTATCCACCACTAACGCGTCCCTTGAGACGGGGTTTTGGTGGAGCTCTGATGTGGGGTCAAGGTGGCCTGTAGGTTTAGAAATGTATGGATCCATAGTGTGTAAGTGTATAAACTGTGTGAGAGGAAGGCTTGTAACAAAGTAAACCACATAGAATGTGTGAGCATGATTGTATTCATGGAGAAAATACCAGCTTGATGAGAAACACAATAATAACAGCAAGCAAATTTTTCAAAAATCCTTTGTAGAGCATGAGCAGTCTTAAAACATGCAGCTAAAGTTTGTCGAGCAAACATTTGAAAAGCTCATATTGAGCTTCAAAATGTATTTTTTTCGCCTTGTTTATCCCCAGTGTAGTTCTAGTGAATATCTCTGGGGTTGTTTTTTTTTTTTTTTTGTATTTTTTTGTACAGAAGCAGATGGCCGGGCTGCAGAGTACAGTCACCGCTCTCTCTACCAGCTCTGCAGCGAAGAAACAGCGAGGGATTGATGGCAATCCTGCCATCACTTCCAAGTTGGCTTGTAAAGTGAACAAGCCTAGCAACTAGTTAATATTGGACGGTTAAAAAATAGCTACATGTCTGTGGCCTCCACTCAACTTTATCCGCAGTTTTTTATTTAATACTTTGATTAGTTGTCAAAGTTTGGGGATGCGGCTCTTGAGCAGTTTACCTGCACAGCGTGTAGGCAGAAGGTGAGCTGAAGGGCAGGAGCGTTTATTTATTGAAGTTTTGGAGGATGCTGCTTCAAATCAGACAAACCCATCACTTGTAAGTACAAGTCTTAAGCACAGCCAAGCACAGAGGCTGCACTGACTGCAATAACGCACACGGTGACAGGCAAACTGCATGCATATATGCACCTATTCACATTTTCACCCATCCACACCCATTTGGGATTATACGCAGGGTGGCTTAAAATGTGGATAGGCTACACTTTGTCATATAACTGTAGAGTTGAATTATTAGATTGAAGTTGAATAATAAGCACTGAGTCAAACAGCACACCCTTCATCTGCGGAGCTGTAATTAACGGGGGCAAAATGCAGGCGATGGCGAAGGAAAAAAAAATGCAAATTATTCTGCACAAAGGCTCCTCACAAATTGGCGTCACCATTTCTCAAATTATATCATTACTATATTTTGAAAATGTTAATCTGTTGAGCGGATTTCCCGGGGGAGTTGAGTAAATTAGTTCTATTTCCGAGACTGCCTCTCTGCAAAGGCACGGCAGCGACAAGCACCTCTGATTTGCTGATTACAATTAGACTCCCCAGTTTGGGCTCCTTCAAGCATTGATAATTTTCGGCATATTAAGCACGTTTTAGCAAAGGTGATAAGTCAGTTTTAATTGAAATGAAATTATTATTCTAATGGAAGTTTGGTTATTATTATTAGGAGGCACTAGTCATTCTAGCTTCATTTTTAATATATAAATGCTGGGGAGTAAAAAAAGATTTTGAAGGGCATTAGGGTGTCAGGATTGAATGAGGTAATTTGAAGGGAATTACTTTCTCTTCTATCAGAAATGAACTGAATTAAAAGTCCAAATCAATCGCTTTCACTTCTCCATTCTACTTTGACAGCGGCACAATTACAGATAATTAGATGGGAGGAAACTTTTAATTGTGGGATTAGAGGGAAAGAGAATTTGTAGGATCAGAGGAAAATTTCTAGGCAGAGTTTCTTGCTTAAAATCGAATCAAAGGATTTGCGAGCTTAAAATGGCAACCAGTTTTTTTTTCCTCCTGCTGTTTAATTGGAATTGCATCTAGTTCATCCAAATCATCCAAAACAATTAATTTAGATTTAATTCTATAATTATCATCAAATCGAATAATGTGCAACCTAATTTAGATAGTTAAAAATTAACGTGCGTGAAGTTAATTGAGTAATTAAACTCCTAAACTGCTGCCTATTAATTTGCCTGCCTAATTAAAAATGAATTTGATTCTCTGCTACTAAAGTAGGCATCAGTGTTGGATGGGCATGTTGATAAGGCCTCTGTCTTTTTTGGGGTGAGGGGGGTGGTTGGGAGGGGATTGGGGTGTATCATTTGAACACCTATATTAAGTTGGCAAGCCTATGAATTTCAGTTATCTGGTTATCTGGAGTCAGGTGAGTGTGCTGCTGCAAAATCCTCTTATTGGATGCTCAGCCAAACAGACAAACAACACACAAAGTTGGCATTAAAGAGCCTTATTTAGGGAGGGGAAGATAAAGTGCAAGTACACAAAGTTAACTTCAGGTTATTTAGTTAAAAATAATAACTTTAATGGGTGTAAAACTCTAGGCAAATATGCGTCTGAGTTCCTATAGTCTGCTCGCTTGGTCCTTTGATCCCTTGATTAGAGTATGACTAGTAAATGAATGAGTGGGCATGGGGAGTTTGTGTGCTAAGGGGAGTTTAGCACTGCCACTGCTGTTTTTCTTCACCTAATTCATCACTGTGGCGAGTAGTTGATTTACAGCCTATAGCAGCCACCTTAAGAGCACCCCTAAGAGAATAAAGCAACATTTAACACTCCTATAAATGATTTAAATACGCGAGGATTGATGCAGTGGTAGAATAAAACTATAAGGTGTGCGTAGTATATGGCGCTCATATAAGAGGAAAAACACACTCTCAGGGCTTCAGTCTGCGTGACTATTCTGCTATTAGCCTTAAGAATGAATTTAAATATATTACTAAGGGTTGGGGAGGCCTTTTGTCATTGAATCTGTGCATAAGGAAAGAGACTAAGCCTCAAAGTGAGAAATGAGCCATCCATAGGGAAATATCAAGTAGCAGGAAAATGTCACGATAATGTTGAGTTGCTTTAGACAGAGCAAGCTGTTTTCTACGTGTAAGTGCACACCTTAGGCTTGTCAAGTGCTGTAATTTACAATTATTTTTAAAGGAAAGTGTTGAAATTGCATTAGTGTGTATCTGTCAGCCTCCCCTATTTACTTGTCGTGGAATTTATCTTCCTGGATAGAAAGTTAATCAATTAGTTTATAGGCCCTGTGCACTTATTGATTCAGATCAACAATACATAAATGCAATAAAGATGTTGTGTCCTGTTGTAACAAACGGCGTGGACATATAAATCAGGAAGACAAAAAACATTAATATTTTCTTTTTCTTTTTTGCCTCTGAACAACTGCCAAAAGGTCCAGTTGTAAAAAAGGTAACAAGGCAGGGCAGCGTCGCGGCTGAATGCTGGCCTTGTTCGCCTTATTATCGGGTTAATTAAAGCTAGAATCTGACAATGTCACCCGTTGTAGAAAAACGGATTTGAATGCAATGTCTCAGGAGACTGTGTCAAGGGCTGCTTTTCACTGAGCTCCTGTGTGCGCCCGAGTGGGGGGAGTGGGGGGTGGGGTGGGGGGTGCAACCCATATATATGCTTGGGATTGACTAAAAGCAATTATTTAATTTTAGATGTTCAAAAAAAGGGGAATGAGCGGGGAGGAATTATTCATAAGATCTTGGCCATGTGCGTTAAAATTAAAGTTAAAATACAAAGAGAGAGCGCTTCAAAGACAAGCCCACCGCTGCTAAAAAGGAAGATGGATAAATGGGCGAGATCATTTCTGAGGAGTTCATTAAAATGTAGAGCTACACGCTGAAATACAGAGGGTTGTTATTTGGGCTTGGGGGTCAAGTGACGATCGGATTATATACTTCCTCATAATAATATTAATTAAACAATTTGCATGCTAATAGGGTAACAATTATCGCAGCTTCTGTTGAGAGATTCAGGTTATTACAACATGCCAATCCGGGTGCCAAGGGTCAGGGAATGAGTGGGGTGCGAAATTTCAACTCTGATTAACATTATGACAGCGCCAGACTTGGGATAAATAAAGTCGAATTAATTATTTGAAAACCTAATGAGCAGATAGGATTTAGGCTAGTCACATATTGAGTGCCAGGTTGCACAAGCAGGGGAGCTTTCCACTTTTGTTTCCTGACATGAAATGTTGTGTATGTTTGTATAGTGCACATATGGGACTGGCTTTTTTTTGTTGTTGTTGTTGTTGTTAATTCTGCTCGCTTGTATTGTCTTTGATGTTAAGCAGTAATCTCTAGCAGCTGACGCTTTTATTCATATAGTTATGTATTTTGTTCATAAAACCCTGGTCGTAATCGAAGCTTTCGCCTTGTAACAGTAAAAGTATTATCGGTTGACTTTCACTTTGCGCCTTCAGCTACCCTTTAAATACAGCCATATTTCCAACAATCACCCTATTTGTTTTACAGGTGACCTGTCTGAGTATAAAAGGTTTAGTGCATTTAAATGATGATCCATACCTAACGTGGGGGGTTCCTCTTAACTCAGTGGTTCCCAAAGTAGGGTTTAGGGACAATGCTTGACCCCCACTGTCCGCAGAAAAAGGATCAGCCATCCCCAGGATCGGAGGTCTTTTTTTTAATTTTTACTAATATATATCTTTTACTTTATCCCCATCCTTTGCACTTCATACATGCAAGTAAAAAAGAGAAAGAAACAATGGGTCAAAAAATAATATCAGCAAACATATTTAAAGACAATGGGTCTACGTGATAAAAAATACATATATATCATTACTGTCGTTATTATTTAATCAGGTCTAATATTTATCTATCTGCAGGTCCTCTAGTGAACAAAAAGTCTGGGATCGAGCCTGTGGCCTAATCTATCCGCCTGTAGCCTTTTCTTCCCGGCATTCAGTGAGCCCTTCCTCCCGGTGGGTCCCCCGTGTAGTTGCGATGTAGTTCTTATCAAAGCCCTCCTGTCTTGTTGTGACAGCTCTGATATTGTTTATTGAGGTGGATGTCAGCTTTAATTAGCAATCGATACGGGGAGCGTTTGCAGAGCGCGTCTCTGACGTCAGAGTCCATTACCGCTTTTCATTGGGTCTCATATTCCCAGAGCCTGGGCTAATTATTGGGAGGTTCATGTGGATAAAGTACAGCTCATCGCTCCCTTCACATCATGTCCCCTACTCGTTGGCCACACTCACTGCATGCTTTTTAAATTCCCATCACCGGCCTCCAGACGTCGTTTCCTTTTGCCTGCGGGATGATGGACAGCAGGATACTGGATCCACCTCACGCCCAGTTCGGAGGCTCTCTCGGCGGGATGGTGGGCTTCCCGTACCATCTGAGCCACCATCACGTTTACGAATTAGCCGGGCATCAACTTCAATCTGCGTCCGCGGTTCCTTTCTCAATAGACGGATTACTTAATGGTTCGTGCGCGGCTTCAGTGGGTAATTCCAACCCCCTCTTGTCTTCGGGTTGCGGGATGAATGGAGATAATCAGCAGTACAAACTGACAGGTAAGCCACATTACACAGCACACAATAACCTCCCATCAATGCTGGCTTGTTGCACAGAGACAAAAAACCCAGAAAGAAACAAAGACAGGATGTTGCGATACAAGTTGTCTTCTTCATCGCGTGTTTAAAAGGCGAGCAGAACCTCGCACACAGGCACAGATTTATCTTCTTCGCCCCCCGACTTCATTTCATTCATCGAAAGCTGAAGATGCATCCAAGGAAAACAATGTTTCTGTCAGTCAGTAATCACTGGAGCAGGGGAATGCCCGTGTTAGTGTTTTAAGCTTTGCTTATTTATTTATTTATTTATTTATTTAAAAGAAAGAATTGCGTGGAAGCTGCAACACACACGTGTGAAATGCTGCAAATTTTCAAATGAGACCATAATTTTCGGGTCTAAACTTTGCAAAACCCTTTACCCGTGCATGACACCGACGCTGTTAAAAATATACTAAAATGTGACAATTAAAAGAAAAAAAAATACTTATCCTCTGTTTACATTTATTCTCATTCTGCTGTCAGACTCGGGAGACCCAGACAAAGATAGCCCTGGCTGCAAGAGGCGAAGAACTCGCACAAATTTCACAGGTTGGCAGCTGGAGGAATTAGAAAAGGCTTTTAATGAGAGTCACTATCCGGACGTGTTCATGAGGGAGGCACTGGCTCTCCGGTTGGACTTGATAGAATCAAGGGTTCAGGTAAATACGTATTTATTTTTATGAATCCGAGTCGTGACTGTGAGCTCTGTCTCTCTGTTATCTCTTTGTTTACGTTTTATTTATCCATGATAAAGATTAGGTTTTCAATTTTAAGCTATACAGAGACAGAAAGTGTAACTCAGTCTTTCAGCAGTATGGGGAAATTTGGGAAATAATATAAGCTCTATTATATGTAGGATATGTTTTTGTAATAAATAAAATATTTCACAATATGATTGTGTTTTTTCTGGCATTTCATAAATTATGTTAGTGCATAAATATAATAATAACAGGTTTCTTTAAAATAACAAACAAGTGATGAAGTTTTAGGTAATTATTTGGGGGGCAATGTTGGCTTATATTCGTCATATATGTTAAAATATAACCAAAAATAATGAGATATAATAAGACATGAGATATATGTCCCTAACATACCTGTTTTGTTTTGTTTGTTTTGGTTTTATTTGATTATTTTATTGGTTAAATTTTTGAAGACAGCCAAGTAGAAGTTTGCAAAGTTTGATCGTATTCGAGAGTTTACCTTGAAAAATATTATTTGAAAAGTCTTCTAATGACCCACACTTCAGTTATCATGTAAAACCAGAGCTTTTTATTTAAGGCTATTTGGATGTAATCAAAGGCCTAATTAAAAAGCTGCACAGAATTCAGCAAGAGCGAGACATAACCTGAGTATTTGTTTAATTACCATATTGTTAACACACCGGCGATTTTGGGCCTAATTAACTTCCCCTTTGCAATGACAGACGTGCTCATTACACACATGTTCACCTTTCTTTTCTCCGCAGGTATGGTTTCAAAATCGCAGAGCCAAATGGAGGAAAAAGGAGAACACAAAGAAAGGTCCAGGTCGACCTGCTCACAACGCCCACCCCACCAGCTGCAGCGGGGAGCCCATGGACCCGGAGGAGATCGCCCGGAGAGAGCTGAGCAGGATGGAGAAGAAGAAACGAAAGCAGGAACGCCGGCTGCTAAAGTCCCAGAACAAGCTTGTTTCTGGGGATTTATTTCACACCCCGGGATCAGACAGCGACAGCGGGGTGTCGCATGTGACCGACAGTGACCACAACACAGGCCCACCTTTTGACTCTGTGGGGGGAAATCAAACGCAATCGAGCTGCGACCAAACACCTCACTCTCTCCAGAGCCAAAACCACAACCAAAGACACTTGGACAGGGACGCTGGCGACTCCGAGCTGGACTCGCCCGACCCCAGTCACGGGCCAAGCCTGTGTTCCAACAACAGCAGAGCCTCCAGCATGCAGAAACTCAACCCTTTTAGCGTCGAAAGCCTCCTTTCGGACCACAGACCGAGACGCAACCCCGCGGCCTTACCCTCCTCACGGCCTTTGATAGGGAAGGGACACTTCCTGCTCTATCCCATCACACAGCCGCTTGGATTCATTGTTCCTCAAACTGCCCTGAAGACGACAACAGCAGTAAACTCTGACTGTGACACGCCGGCGGAAAGAACCCAGGCTCACGTCCGCTGCAGCGTCTCTGCGAGCTCTGCGGGATGTACGAGCAGCTCGCCGGACTCTGCAGAAACCACGCAAAGGGCACAGGTGGGATCAGAGGCAAAGACAAATTCACCGCACACGAGCCCGCCCAGGGCCGCCTTTTCCACTGGCAAAAGTACTCAGACCTCGGTTATTTGCAGCGATTCGACTTTCGCTCACGAACACGGTTCACAGCTCGTTGAGTCTGTGGATGCAGGCAAAAAAGAGCATTTAGAAAACAAGGATCACCCCAGCAGCTCCGAGTCTGTCCTCAGTGACTGTCCTGCAGATACAAAGACAGACTCTAAAGAACATGTCGACATGGAATAAATGAGCAGGGGGGGTTAAAGAAAAAAAGAAAGAAAAACAGCAGAACAATATCGATATAGCCCCTAAACTACACATTTCATTAGGCCAAAGGTTAACCAGAATCTACATCTTTGCATCTAATTTCTAGCCCCCCCTCCCCAGCTGATATTTTGACAATGTGCTCTCTCTCTCTCTCTCTCGTCTCCTTCTCTCTCTCCCAATCTCTGCGAGTGTGTATGTGTGTGCGAGTCGGGAGTCTATAGATATCCTTTAATGTGTGATAACTTGTCAAGAAAAACAAAACACGAGACCACGACACCAACAAAAATCCTCAAGAGCTGTAAGAAAGGTATTATACTATTTATATATGTAAGGTTTTTCTTAAATAAATCTATTGTATACAAGCACCTCAAACCGTGTGAGACCTTAAATAGCAGCACATCCAGTGCAGGACTACAGTAGGAAGGGCTTTCTTAAGAAATCTCATGTTGTACTTTGTATATTGCCTTAACAAATTTATTCATCTATAAGCCCCCACTGAAATGAGGTTACGAGCCTGAGGCGAAAAGGACCCGCTCGACTCCTGCAGAGTTTTGATATGAAAGTAATTATTTTCCCGGTGGCTACTGCAGGGGGATTCAGTTTATTTTAGCTCAAAGGGGGTTATAATACATTACCGATTTCTAGTGATATGAAATCACATAAACTTCCAAGAATAATAGAATTAGCATGAAAAGGCCTGGGTGTCAAATTGAAATAGGAAAATAATAGCCCTGGCAGCTGGGAGTGTGTGTGTTTGTGCATATTGGATAGAAGATGGGGATTCGTGGGGAGGCATTTTCATGAGCTTTTTTTTCTTCCTCCTCTCCCCTTCTTCTTCTTCTATCTCTCTCCCCACTTTGTCAGGGCCCCTTGTAGCAGGGCTATATTAAGATAGATGTTCGATGATATCCCTCATTGTTCTGTCGCTTTACATTGATGTTTCTGTGTTATCAGCCTATTGATCATGCGTCGGCTGTAATAGGACGGGCTGAGGCAAACGTGCCTATTTACAATAGCAGAACACATTTGTTCTAATAGGGTTGGTGTTCCCCAGGGATGCCGTGCAGGATCTGGGACATCTGCTCCCTTTTGCAATATTAGCAGTGTTGACCACAATATCAAGACGACCAAAGGAAGAAATGTCGAGGCGACTGTGTAGCAACATATATATATATATATATATATATATATATATATATATATATATATATATATATATATATATATATATATATATATATATATATATATATATATATATATAAAATCTTTAGACAAAACTACAACAAAAACAACAACAAAATAAATCCCGTCCAGCTATATGTAGAGTTGCTGGTTCACTATTAAGAGCCACAAGCCCTTTAGTGTTCTCTTTGGGTCTTGATTTGCAAATAAATTGAAAATAAGAGGGGTGAGCTTTACATCTGAGCCGGCGCAAATGAATTTCTGAGCCAGTGTCCCTTTCAAAATATTTACATAAATTTCAACCCATGCAGCTGTTTGCTCTAGGAAGCAATGTCTTATTAGGTTGGTGGGGGGCAGGGGCAAGCGCAGCCAACATGGCACACGCAGTGAACACGCACAAGATTAGGCCTGCACGGCTCTGGGTTAGAGGTGTATCTCTGCATGGTGTTTATAGTGCTGAGATGATAGATTCCACATCGATTTTGTGCTTCTTCTTTTATTATTAATTTATTTTACATTCCGCTATTAATCCCAGTTTTGAGGGGAGTTTTGCAGTGTTTTTGTATGATGCATAATGGATTACATTTTGCGCGTTTCCGTTCTAAACTCTGACACAAATGCAGACAGAAAAGACCAAACTGCAACCACTGCGATTTGGTTGAAAAAATGGTGTATTTACTAAATTGTGGGATAACCGAAGCCAATTTGAAATAACCCCTAAGATTCTTCGGTGTGTGTTTTTCCATGCTACTCTGAGGCTATTTGGGACGTATGCCCAGTTCATCCATAATTCATTAGCGCACTGAATAGGAGTATCGCTGGCTGCACATTGGTGGCCTTAAGGTGAAATTAGCGATTTGCTTAAGTAGTTAAGCTTTTCTTGCCTGAGAGCTGCACGCTGCATGATTCAAGACAAACTATCAATCGATATGCCCAGGCAGCCTCCAGGAGATGTGTCGTCCATGAATCATACTTTATGAATTCAATTTATACCCGGAGAAATTTTCAATTTGAACGCCGGATCATTATGGGAGAGTGTAAATTGTTTTTGCTCTATTATGCATCGGACGCCATCATTTTTCTTTCTAATTACGGAGGTGTCAGGTCGGGCTGTCATGCAGACGCTGATTTTCAATTTAACTGATCATCATGCATTCATTTTCCCATTTGATAAATCTGCTATCTCGAAGCTTCTCCATGCCCGGAATGCTAAAAGAGAGGCACAGATTGGCAAAGTAATAGGGGCCTGTATGCGGCAATAAGTGCAGATCAGGCAGCTAATTTAGCACCTCCTGGTATTTCCATTTCCATTTCTCATTTCCAACTCTCAAAGGAGGAAAAGCAGCCCAAAGGCAGAAAGCTGGTAGGCTTTTCATATCGGAGAAAGACAGAGAAAAAAAAATCTACCAAAACGGCTTGTTTTCAGCCACACATTCCCTAAATTAGGATATCAAGCTTAATTAAGGCTAATAGAGTTTTCTCAGTATGTGTTAGTTTTATTTAATAGAAACAAATTTGCGCAATTAATTATGGCCGAGATATTAAGAGTCTCATTTGCAGCATTCGAGCTGCAGACTAAATCAGCGTCCTCAGAAATAAGCCTCTCATTTCCAAGCCAAATGACTATCCAAATGTTTTTATACGAGCTTCCATCACACACGGTTTATCGGTTGATTTTCTGTAATATATACAAGCAAACTAAGTCAGATTGGAGACAAATTTACACAAGTGACGATCTATTAATGCACAGATTTAAATATAGATTTGTGGGGTTTTGTCTCGTAGAAATTGTATTATTTTGCGCACTGAGTTTGATTTGATATATATATATATATATATATATATATATATATATATATATATATATATATATATATATATATATATATATATGATTTGCCAATATTACTCAAATATATTTTCAAATGAGAGTGGCGGGAAAGGATTTACAATTTTCATGCTCAAATCAACTCAAATGGACAATGGTGTTCTCCCCACAAATCCATCTGTCAGTACAGGCTACTCTTGTGCGCTTTGTGTTCCTGCATGAGATCTTAGAGGCTCTGAAGGCTCAGTTTGGATAAGAAAAAACCGTGTCCCTTTAAAAAGGATCCTCCATAAAATAAAATGGCACTTGACATTTGGCTTCTCCTGCAGCAACTCTGCCATGCCTTTAAGGATTATTTTACATCTCATACTCATTAATGCGCCGGCGGATTTAATCATTCTTATCTTTCCTGTGCATACCTGGGATAATCCTGAAATTACCATCTGCATTGATTTCTGGACAACCCTTAAAATAATTTTAATTATGGCTGAGTATTGCGCGAAAAAACCCTCTAATCAAAATTTAGTTAATAACGCTTCGACTCTCAGATTTCGGTATGGTGTACAGGTGAAAACTCAATTTTAGGATTTTTTTTAAAAAAAAAGAGCTTCACGGTTTTGCTAAGATCATCTGCTCATTTTGCCCATTTAACCATGTGCACTCAGGTTTTTAAAAATAAATAATTTTTATTTTTATTTATTGTTTTTGCACACATTCAAGTATTTTTGTTGGGCTTGATGATTTTCACACAATAAAGTGATAAAGTATTAGAAGACATATTTCACTATGCCACAGTTATTACACACTCTGAATAGTTGATCTTAATAGCCAGATTTAAAAAAACCAAGTGAATCATATATACATACATATATATATATAGAAATGTCTGTGTTGATCTATGAGCGGGTATAGATGGATTTTTTAAATTGTTTGCAAAAGACTAGCGGGGAGCTAATTAATATATAAAGCTTTCTGATTAAGTATATAATCAATATGATCTTCCTCAAAAACTCTAACATGGTACATATAAAAAAGAAAATCACTCTGCAAACAAGCATTTCATTTCCTCAACACATCTCTTCCTCCTGATGAGTAAACTCATCATTAGTTGTATTTACACAACTTTTCTTTTTTAACAGTGTTTTGTTTCCCCTGCATTGCAAACGTGGGAGTATGCAAATATTTGCAAAACACAAAACATGACCATTAATGTACATCACTGACAAGTTCTGCTATAACACACAAAAATAACACAAAGGACTCTCTTCGCTGTGACAAACGAAACAGTTAAACTGATCTTTTTTTAGACAAAAGTGAAGAATGGGATGGGAGCAACAGTTTTCTTAAGTCCAATAACACAAAATTTCCATCTTCTCTCTTTTTTTATGTCTTTCTCATTAAATGTTGCATATTTCTACATTATGAGAGTATATTGTCTTGAAATGGCTGCAGGGAAGGATTAGATATTAGACTCCTCTTCACAATGAGAGCACTTGAATCCTGGTATGTGAGAGGTGACAGGAGCCTTTTCAGAGTAGTAACACCTGTTGCTATCTGTCTGGCCTCATTATCTGAAGGGGGCTGAATTGTGCTTTTGGATTACACAATCTAACAATTCATATGACAAAGAAAATATTAGAAAAAAATAGATAATGGTAGTTTAAGAGGGATTTATGTGACTACCACAGCAGACATGCTTCTAACATGGCTTTTTGACAGTGTCTTCCTTTCAAAAGGCCACCTTGAATTTATCATGTATCAAAATTTCGGATAACAGATAACTGAACATGTTTGACAGTATGCTACTTTGATATTTCTCCTACAGAATTTCTCAGTCTTAATACTGAGGAATAGTTAAAAAAAACCAAAAAAAAAACCAAAAAAAACCTCAGGTTCTCTGAATCTGGCATGTGTACTGACTTAGCTACTAGGTGAGTATGTGGGTCAAAACAAGAAGACATATCTTGATATGAATCATATTTATAGGTTCAAACCCCTTTTCAGGGTAGCCTCGGTACGGTAAAGTTTGTATACACTTAAAGAGTGGGTCACAGTACAAATGTATTTATTTATTGTTTTTATTCTAGGCAGTGAAAGTAATCACCTGCAAATTTAATACTTAAAGAAGTAAGAACTGAAAATAGCGTGTAAAGCCTACACAAAAAACACAGAAACTACACAAAGTTAAGCAACAAATATGTTAAACTCATATTTAAGGCATTGCAATTTTTACAAACTAATTAGGGTGTTATATTTTGTAACAGAGCAAAGAACCATGGACATTAATTACATAAAAGGAAAGCACTTTAAATAAAGTAGATACATTTGAATGAACTACATGATCTGACAGCCCAGTCCAATGTTGCACATATATAGTTAATGAAGGTTGCAAAGGGTGTTTCTAAGAGGAGAAAATAATGGCAAGTAACATTTTCTATTTTGATTAAAAATATGTCTACAAAATTGTATTGAAGGTTTGTGTTATTTCAAACATCCTGCCAACATATGAGTTACGTGAATAATATATCAATGTTGATACGTTTCCAAAGAAGAAAAGAAAAACAGGTGAACCAGTACAGTAATATATCTCCATATGTATATGTATATACATAGTAATTATCACCTTCTTTGCTGGTCTGATTCATGAAAATAATATAGCCAAAAAAATAATGAATTCCTTGTCCTCTGTTTGGCTCCAATTCCATATTTACAGAATGTAGGATAATTGGCAGGCTATTGCTCACGAGTATGTGATGTACTTGGAACATTCAAATATACTTCAGCTAGCTCCTTTACTAAAACTGTTATTAAAAAAACCCATATAGAATATGATACTCTAGTCCAAATGCATTGCAATAAGCTCAACTGAGTGATAATGTTTTTTTTAACAGATGTATAAGTAACTGTTTAACAAGTTCACCATATAAACTTACAAGAAAATAGCATTGGCAAAGAAATGCTGAGGTGACAAAAACATTGACCTTCTTGGCTATCATATATTCATAAACAAACTAATATTAATTAATAGAAGCATAATTATACAGTCTTGCAGTCTGCTACTTAAGCCAGCCAGCCAGTTAGCAAATGTGTACTATAGTTTACACTAAAGTTTACTATTAGTTATAGCCGTACTGTATAATGTGTGACAGGCGATTGTTCAGTACAATTTTAGCATGTATGGCAACTAATCCACAAAGACTGAACTTTAAAGTTTGGTAGTTATTCCTGATTTAACTGCAGTCAATCTCCAATAACTTATTTAAGGTTAGCTTAAGGCTGTGATTAGGACAGAAATGCTTGCCTAAAGTCAGTCTTTTCTAAATTCTGTCTTGTAATAGATGCAAATAAATGAAATCTGTAGGAATCAGGGTTGCAGAATATAAAAAAGAAAAAAAAAAGAACTAATTCACACTGCCAACAGTAAGTTCATGAAATAGTTGATAGAGCTGGGTTACTTTAAAAAAAAATTCTCATGGCTAGATACAGGACTTGCCAGATCAAGGGGCAGTGCATAATCACTGGATCCACCATGTGCTAGTGGCTACGCCAAAGCAATGTACAAGATGTAGGCGGGGTTAGACTGTCACTTAGCCCTGGCTCTAGTTTAACAAGATGTGAAAGCAATCCTTGATCCAAGAGGGAAGGGTGACACTGAAAAAAATAACAAAAACTCCAGGCTATAACAGCAATCAGCCTTGCTTCTTAAAAGGTTTGGTATAGTATGTGATGACCAGTAGCGATGATTAGCCAGCTGAGGCAGGAGCAGAGGCTCTTGAAACAGCAGTTCAAGGAGGCAGAAGACAAAGTGCAGAGCACATCAGAAAACCTTCATTTCATGATGAAAAGGGACCTTTATAACATTAATAGCGCAGAATTTCACAAGTGGTCCTTAGCAGAAACAGACTGAGGAGCACTGCGAGATTTACGCAAGAGCAATCAGGGTAACAAATAGGATCCTTTATAGTCTCCAAAAAGATCAGTGGCTACATTTATAACATGTACAGTTATGCAGACATAGAAGAGCTTGAACTGCCAGAAAGAAAAAAAAGCTTGTATCGCAGAACAGACCCTTTAGAGTGATTTTTTTCAGCGCATAAAGTTGGAGTTGATTTTACAGGACCACCAATAGGAGTAAAAAGACAGTAAAACATAAAGCCTGACACTTCAAAGAGAAAGTGGCACTCAAATAATCCTGAAGAATTCTGTAATGCTAGCAGCTGCCCATGCCCCAAGAGCCAATCAATAAGCCAACCTGGAAACATATGAGCCAGTCATCTTGTCACTGTGACATGTGCACACAACTGATGTTCAGGAAAGATTTGGCTGTGTGGTAGCAGTTATCATAGTAAAGATGTAGGTAGGCAAGTGTACATTTGTTCAAGTGCTCTGGTGGGGAAAAGAGGCTGATCACATCAGCACTCTGGATTGAGTTGTAAATAAAGTAGTTATGTTATTATATATTTGAGCAAGAGTGCTGTTTTTATTTGAAATGCTTTTTGGAAGGGGTATATATGAGCTAACAAAACAAAGTATAAAAAAGGCTTCAACATACAAATACATCAAAACATAACACCCTTTTTAGAGATCTACTGCTCCAAAACATAAACTGGTGCACAGTTATCTTCAGCCAAACACCTAAACAGCAACAGCATGATTGGGTCTAAAAGCTCTGCATATGTGTAATGCGGATCCAGGCATTTATTGATTTTTATTTTTAAAATGAGTTTACTTAATTTAATTAATTGTAAAACCTCATTTGTCATCTAGGCTGGAATGCCCCACAGACAAAGTTAATTACTCTACTGTTGGACACTACACATTCATATTACAAGCCTTTGGCACTGACCACATCCCATTTTCCACATGGTGAAAGACATGAGAAACTGAAACAAAAGGAAACTTTCTGGATTTATAAATTACAGACCAAATTAAATAATATTCTGGTTTAAATTAGGACCTATACTTTACTTCTTTTTTGAAGACTTTTTTTGTTTTCTTGAATATTTGGGATGTGAGCATTACTAGGATACCTACCAAGACTTGCTTAATTCCTTAAACTGTTGCCTGTAAGTGGAGGTTCCAGCTTACCAAAATATAGCATTTTGACATAGCAGCTGCTTTTTCTGAGGCTGCTTACATTTATTCATAGAAGATGTTCTGACTTGGCTTATCTTGTTTTCTGATTTTGCAGTCTACCTCTCCTGCGTAAACCTGAAAATCTACTATACACAAGCAATGGTTCCTGGTTCCCACTGATGATGGGAGGAAAGTGGTTATCTGCTTAAGTCATTTATCTGTCCAAGCAGGAACTCGTTGCAACGTATAGTAGTTGGCAAATTACTACAGCTAGGTAACCTTGGTTCTAGAGGTCCTGGTATAGGGTTTCATGGCACAATAATCACATAATTTCTCGGAATTTCTCATTGGATCAGTGTGAATCATAACCAGTGTGACTTCAGCGTTGAAGAGCCACCAAGGAGGAGGAACATCCTCAGCTGTTTGGAGTTGAAGCCATCTTTTGTTCAATAAACACCTCCCAAATGCTTACAGAAGTAGTATACAAAACATTGATGTGAACCAAGAAAGAAGAAATAACAGTTTGCATAAAGAAACAGTTATACATTGTCACAGCTAAATGGTCCCCCTTGCAAAAAAATAAAATAAAATTCGTATGTTTACTTCCTCTCCACTCAAGGAAGTTTAGTATTTGTCAATTGTCATAATTTTGAAAATGTAATTTTTCAATTTTTCTGTGGATGGGTTAAGGAATCTGCAGTTGGATTTCTGTGCATCAAATGTTTTCAGTGGATGAACTGTAGGCAGGCCAGTTTAGCACCACGACAGAGCCATGCTGCTATGATACACTCAGAATGAGGTTAGTCATTGTCTTGCTGAAAGAAGTTAGACCTTCCCTGTAAAACACTTTCTTTGGATTGCGGAATACCTGCATCTGTCATTAAGCATTAAAGGTGCCTTTGCAAATATGTGGGCACTCAAAACAATCAACAATCAATATTATTGTGTTGTTTACCATATAGCCTTAAAGGAAAAAACATTCTGGCTCTAGGAGAATTATGGCTGGAAAACATTTAAGAATGACCCTCTATAAGACATCTGTGATTCTGAACTTAGATTTTTTTCAATAACATTTTATTCAGATACCACTAAATCACAAAAGCAGTTTCTTCAAGGGGCTTCATATTCTAAGGTAGAGACTCTACAATAATACAGAGAAAACCCCAACAATCAAACAACCCCCTTTGCAACAGTGGGAAGGAAAAACTCCCTTTTAACTGGAAAAAACCTCCAGCAGAACTGGGTTCAGGGAAGGACTACCATCTGCTGTGATTGGCTGGATGGGTGCGGTGAAAGAGAAAAGATAAAGGAAAGAAAAATAGATGTTCTCAATATAAACATAACGTCAATTTTAAGTAATATTTTTATGTGTACAAAGGGTTAATGGTAAAAACAGGAGACAGATATATATCTATTTTCCTCTTGTAAATTAATGATGTGGTTTGAGGCAAAGATTCATGGGGTTTTTATTGTGGGTTAACACACGTCAACTTAAGATCTACATTAAGTCACAGCATTTAAGTCGATGTTGAATTTTGCATAGAAGATAGATAGATAGATAGATAGATAGATAGATAGATAGATAGATAGATAGATAGATAGATAGATAGATAGATAGATAGATAGATAGATAGATGCATGTTGGATTAGTGGTTGCTGGCATATGCATGTTTCAAACAAGTAAGGTTTGCTTTAATTCCAGTTGTTTTTTGGAATTAGTGCAAGCATGCTTTTCTCAATAGCAGAATATTGTATTCATGCACGTATGTTCATGGAAATTTGTGATCGAGTGCATAGAAAGAGCATGCTGAATTGCACCAGAATATCAGTTATTATCTGGTATATTGTGTGCATGTAAATATTGTCATTGGGAGCTTACCACTTGGTGGTGATTTATATGAAAAAGACAAGCATTTTCCTGCCTCGACTTCCCAGGGAATCTGTGCCCTAGAGGTTAATGAAGTGTGAAGTGTGAAAACTTCCTGAGATGGGATGAGTTAAATAGTGTTCTCAGATGTTAAAGCAACACTGTCCAAATTTATTTGTGTGTGTCAGTTCTTTATAAGTCTTAAATCTGGCAAACATGCCCCATGGGCCATCTGCTACCACTACTGGAGCTAATGCTATCTCGTGTATCCCAGTTGGTCCACAATAATGGGTGTAATAACAAGATCTAAGTGAGAATTTGAACAGAAGTCATGGAATTTCTCAGCATTTGTTTTCCTGTTCAGTGTTTATAATAACAAATATGTTGAGATATTTCCCGTGCAAAGGTGACAAACCAGTGAAAAAAATCCACATACGTAAAATATATGAATATAAAATTTTGATTTGAGCATAAAAATGGAATTGTGTGCAATTTAAAAACAAATAAAATAAAACAACAAAAAACAAAACCGTATAACAGACATTCCTTTAAAAAAACAAGGCATCTAATTTTGCAAGATGTGATTATAAGCATAACAGACATACTACGAATACTGCTACTACTACTAATTACAATAATAATAATTACAATAATAATAATAATAATAATAACAGAAATAATAATTTCAATGGCATATTCCAGTTTAACTGTATGACCTCTTTAATGGATATAATATGTGCCTAAGGGAGACTTCACTAATAGACATTTTTTGGCTGCAATTAAAAATGGTTCCCATGAAAGGTCTGACATGTCTGCTAAGGCAAGAGTCTCAGACCTGGCTCTTTCCTTTCGTCATTAAAGTGGTATTGCAAATGTTCTTAGCACATCAAGGCCAAGACCTCAGATCTCACTATTACACGCGCATTATTTAATCCTAGGGCTCTCTGGTAGTACTGACATGTACAATTTCTGTCATTAACGTGCCTGTAAGCCCAGGGATGGACCAGACTCTGAGATCCACTTGAGGTCCAGGTTTTCATTTAATGGCCCGGGGGAAATGGGGTTCAACTGGGCCTGAAATTTTTACTATAAAAGAGCTCTGTAGAGGAGCACGATATGGTTCTGTGGTCAGTCCAGTCGATCACGTTAGGGCTGAGGAAGTGGTGAGATGTGACAGCACAGGAACATTTCAATACTGACACAGTGTGCTCAAGAGCTTCAGGCACTCTTTCTGAAAAAAGAAAAAATGTCTTGTATCAGTCCTGTAAATAGGTGTGATTAGTCATGAAGGAGCTTATTGTGCACAGGCTAGAAGCAAGTTAGAGGTGATAGTGGGACACAATCAATCCCGTTTACCTCGTGGAGGTGTGAGCATATAAATCAGTAGCTCCGAGGACGGTTGAGGATGCCTCCTTCTCAACTCATTATTGACAAACTGAGTAGGACCTGAGGAAGGAACATTTTAGGACATAACATTAATTTCTTTGCGGTCGATGAGCAGACAAGGCTTTCAAAATAAGGGATTAAGAGAATGAAGGTATAATTAAAGCAGCATCTTCAGCTGAGTATAGGCAGGGACAGCACACTACAGTATTGTACAGTGTCTAATCTTCACAAGATGAGTTATGTTTTTAACTATACGTTTGATGCAAATACAAAAATGGTGCATGCAAAAGCAAATGTGTAGATTGAAGTCTGTTACCACAGAACCTGTAGCTGTGAAATCAACATGTTGTGCTAAAAAGGTTTCTTTATGGTTTTATTTCCACTCGTGTTTAGAGACAACATTAAACAAGTGAATCAAAAGGAAAGTCACATACTGGAATGTAGACAACATTAACGGAATAATGGTATAACTTCCAGCAAAGAGGTGAGCTGACCTAGTTCTAGCTGTAGACTCACAAGCCATGCTGTCTCTCAGAGGACTCGATTCTCCTCCAGAGAAAGGTGACTGTGTCCTTGATGGAAGGCAGTCAGTGGCCTCTGCAGTGCAACACATTTTCCCCCTTCACTAAGGCAGATGTGATGCTAAGTTCATATACATACAGTATAATAATCTGAATCTAAAATTAGAAACATGCTCAACATTTTGGTAATATCATGCACTTAATATAATGTACTTCTAGATTGTTTCTATAAAGTTATTTTGTATGATATATTTGAGCTGGAAAACTATTCCTTGCTACAACCAAGTTTTGGAAAATGGTGTGGTTCTCTAACATTAACTGACCAAATAAATTAGTAATGCCTTATCCTGAAATGGTAGCTATGCTAAAATGCAAAACTATGTTAAAATAATGGCTAAAAATTTCTAGCCATAGGTAATACTAGATTAACAAGCAGCCCATCTCAATACAGGAGTGATGCGCCTAAATTTCCCTTTTTTCTCTATGATTCAAGTGATAAAACATCACTTCAGTTTCTCATATAACTGTTCTAGAATACAGGTAAAGTGGATATTTAGTACATTTTCTTGCTCTTAAATGAGTTAGTTTCATCCATTAAAAAATTCAACCCAGATGATACTCAGAAAACCTAAATTTAAGTTAAAGTTAGTTGCAGAATACAAAATCTGTTATTGACACTTGTTTTCCAGTCAAAAAAACAAAAAACAAAACACTTTTATAACTTGTTATACTGGAAAAAAAAAGTTTTCTTCTTTTCCAGAATTCTGAGAAAAAAGTCAGAACTCTGACATTAAAGTCAGCCATATAGCCATTTGCTATATGGCTGCTAGCCACATAAGATAATAATATCTGCTATAAATAGGAACCTTCAGAATATCATTGTAAAATTATGTGAGGTATCTATTTTGATGATGCATTCCTGACTTGTCAAGTACATGGCTGCACGTTAAACACAATATCTAAAAGAAATCTGAGGATTTTATTGATGTCCTTGTGAACGAATATGTAAATGCCAGGAAAGTTTAATCATGCTAGTGATGATGCTATGCTTAGCAGTGTTTGTCCAAGACAAATTTTCAACACAATTAAGTAAATTCTTGCTATGTTATGTTATGTTATCTTATATTAAACGAAACCCAATACTACCTTGAATAACATGCAACACTTACTTTCTGGACTAATACCTGAAAAAGACACACATTTGCTTTAGAATACTGAAAGACAATATCAGTAAAAAGATAACTCTTTGAAGTAGACTTCAAATCAAATCAAATCAAATCACTTTTTATTGTCACATCACATGTGCAGGCACACTGGCACAGCACATGCGAGTGAAATTCTTGTGTGCGAGCCCCACAAGCAACAGAGATGTGCAAACACAACAACACAAACGAGCAAAATACAAGAATGGCCAACCTGAAACTAATAAATATATGTACAATATATAATAGTGTATGCATTTCTGGATGTGTATACTAAATATTTTCCTACGTGTGTGTGTGTGTGTGTGTGTGTGTGTGTGTATACACATTTTTACAAATTAAATAGTAAAAAAATAAAATAAAATAATAATAATAATAATAATAAAATATATAAAATATACAGAGTTGAATATGTGCAAAACAAGTGGCATTTATATACAGTATGGAGTGCATAATGTTGAAAGACTTGAAACAATGGTAGCATTTTCTGTTACAGCTCAGTAATAAAGTAATCGTAGTAGGGTAACAAGGCAAAAATAAGAATGTAATAATGTGGTGATTGAAGTTATTACTACTCAATTACCAAAGTAATAACCAGTTAATATCCTATTAATATCATGGTAGCAACAGTGTTTACAGCTGAGTAATATTACACTGAAATTTATTTAACAGAATGTGGAAATAAAGACCTCCATCATAACATAGAGCATAATATCTTGGTAACAATATGATAACCTGCTAGAAATAAAAAGGTAATGTCTCTGAGTTTAAATTGTAATATCCTCATAAAAAATAAGGTAATATTGGGCAATGTTTTAGGATTTTTGGATAGTATTACTATAGTATAATGCGCAAATTAATCCTACCTTAGGTTCCCAGCTTTCTGCCTTGCTTAAAAGGAAAAATTTAAATATTATGTTTAATGCTCTGGATTATCAAATAGAAACATCTGTGGTAATTCTATGGAATAAGCAGGAAGCAGAGCTGCAAAATACAAAACAACCAGTTTCTATTTAATATCACAATAACAACCTATTAAAGCTAACTTAATGAGTGTTTGATTATTACGTGGAAATAGCTGTGGTAGTTTCTGTGTAATAAGCAGAGCTGCAAAATGTAAAACAGTTTCCGTTTCTATTTAGTAACATATCAACTATATTAATAACCTTTTAAAACAAACTTAAAACAAACTTAAAGAACAGGACCCTCTTTCATGGCATATTTTATATATGGATGGCAATACATAACATAATAAACATAATAAACATAAATAAACATAACATAACATAATAATATTTCAGGTTGGAAAAAGTGTTCATGGAATACATATTTAAAATGTCCAGTGAACAAAAATAAGATGTCCTCCATATTATTCTGCTTATCCTGCTGCCTTCTTCACTTTAACCATCTGAAGTTTCAGTCTCTCCTGCAGTAAGAAGCACATAACCGCTCACTTGCATACTGAAAATGTTAAAGTTTTGAAAGAAGACTAATGTTAATGCAAGCATGATGTAATTGCCAGTTCGTTAAACAATGTCACAGATATGGATTGCCTTATTAAAAAACAAAAATGCACTATTATAATTTGTATATACAAAATTCACTGGGGGTGGAGCCTATATTCAAAGTACACCTTGCCTACAACCCCCTCACCTAAAGTGTTGAAACTGAATTGCTTAATTTTCGGGCGAATACTCTAAATATCATTAGCCACATTATATCAGTGTTTACTGAAATTGAACATATTTACAATAATTGTCAGCTTATTTCAAGACAACCTTACTTTTATACAAACTTAGTTTTTTAAAATACTTTAATTAACATTAGCTACTAAGCTAAAGTTAGCTGCTAAGCTACTCTTAGCTTCTCTAGTGTAAGCTAATAGTATGTGGTTTAAGCTAATAAGCACAAGAGACACGATCCTAAATATAACTTAAGGAAAAAAAGGTTTTACTTACCTTGCAGTCCTAGCTAGAATGTGGATTTGATTCCAAATTTGTGTTATAATCTACTGGTTTATGTAAGCATATGGGGCAAGCCAAAAAGGAGGCAAAAACCGGCTCTTCCCAACACATGCGTACATATATACTGTATTTTAGCAGTATTTGATGTTGTACATTAAGGTTGTCTGCCCACTTACTGTGTTAATGGCATGTAATACTTTAAAGCTCATTATCTTAAACCCACTCAGGCACAATTTATACCTCATAAGGTGGTGCGCTATATAAAACCAGTGACCTGTTTGTTTGAAAATTATTTCATGTGCTCTTATTATCATTGTAAACAGCATTTTGTCCTCCTGTGAGAAAATAAAATTAAACAGATTTAACAACAGTAACTAAAGGAATGGTCAATTAACAGTAAAGGTTGATCTCTTGTTCCTCCTCAGAGGAGGCTTATATAGCATCATAATTAATGAAATGTAGGGCAAAGTCAGTTCTTTTTCTTTTTTGTAAGTCTTTAAACTCACTGAGAAGTATTATTTTCAATCTTCTGGATATTTGATGAGAATATTTTTTAGATAAGATCTATTATCACAAATGCATCGGCTTGAGATATCAAAGGACTTTTGTGTGCTCTTGTTTCAAACTGTTTTCTGATTTTCAGTCATGTAACAAAGATACCTGCTGAGTCTCTCCCAAAAAACTGTTTAGAAGTTGAATCAAGTCAGTAAATGTAATTTCTAAGTTTTGTTAAGTCAAGTCAAGTCAAGTCAACTTTATTTGTCAATTCTGCCACATGTACAGGACATACACAGAATAGAAATTGCGTTACTCTCAAACCCTAGTGATTAGAAAAATGCAAATAAAATAATTAAAAAGTAAAAATTTAAATAAAAGCAGCTTTTTAAAAAATAATTGACCCAACACCACAGCTTTTTCTAACAGCCTGTTCTGTCACAGATCTTATAACATGTCTGCAAATTTGAGATATCCTCCCCTTTAAAAGTGCTTTCCCATTAATGAATAGAACATGAGCCAAGGAAATTACTCCTTGAATTCTCTGGGCAGATAATGATTTTCATCTTTATCAGTGGTTTATCTTCTAAGGTCAAGATTAAAGTGAAAAATGATGTGAACCCCCAGTGTCTCCAATTAAGAAGAGAGAGAGAGAAAGACAACGAGAAGGGGTGAGAGAGACCAGAGGTGGAGTCTGCTGAATTACTCTGGTTTCCAGTCCCTCAAGTATCCACGAGAAATAGAAAACAACACAATTAAATTATGACACCTGACACCTAGACCTCACATCAGTGTGAATCATAATGGACTAACCGCTGAAAGTGAGATCCTGCCAGACGATTAATGTGATCACACACATTAGCACCTTTCTAACTTGACTTTTTAATGTTTTTTTATTGTTGTTCTCGACAAAGACCTTATATCTATAGAAATGGTTTATAGCTGAATCTTAGAAACAATGATGATAATAATAAAAGAAAGGCACTGATATGTGTCCATGGCAAATGGATTCTGATAATTCATTTCCCAAATATATAAGAATATATAAACAAGTAGGCATCACGGTGGCACGGTGGTTAGCACTGTTGCCGCACAGCAAGAAGGTCCTGAGTTCAATTCCACCATCAGGCCGGGGTCTTTCTGTGTGGAGTTTGCATGTTCTCCCCATGTTTGCGTGGGTTCCCTCCGGGTACTCCGGCTTCCTCCCACCGTCCAAAGACATGCAGTTTGTGGGGATAGGTTAATTGGAAAATCCAAATTGTCACTAGGTGTGAATGTGAGTATGAATGGTTGTCTGTCCTTGTGTGTTAGCCCTGTGACAGACTGGCGACCTGTCCAGGGTGTACCCTGCCTCTCGCCCTATGACAGCTGGGATTGGCTCCAGCGCCCCCCGTGACCCTGAAAAGGAAAAGCGGTAGCGAATGGATGGATGGATGGATATATAAACAAGTACCATCAGCAGGTAGCCAACTTGTAACAGGAAGTAGTAGGCTTCTGTTGTGCACTTGCAATATTGAATGACCAATTAACACAAAACCCCTGCACAAAAATGCCCCATAAAACAAGATCTGATTTTTAGTTTTACTTTTACTGAGTGCAGAGTTTTAATGTTTTAGAAATGTATAATTTTACTAGTCTTTGTTTTGTTTGTTTTTTACAATAAAGAAAAGAAAACCACTTTAGCGCACAGAAAATAAAGCTTTTGATGCTTTAGCAGCAATAATGGTTTGCATGGAAGCAAAAGAAGAGATTTGTTACTTGCAAAAGAAGCCACGCATAGCTGAAAATAAAAGATCAGTCCAAATTTTTTGATTTAAATATTCAATATTTTGATTGTAGTAGAAACTTTATTAATTGCAGTTCAAAGCTCTCTGGCTTCATTCATCAGAGTTAAGAGGCTGAACAAGAGCAAAGGTCTTTCAGTCTGCTCCCCATGGTGCAAACTGTGTGGATTTGCAATGAATTTGTTTTTCTCAAACATGCTGTGGCTGGTAATGATTTTTTTTCTTTCTTTAAATATGGGCGATGGCAAAGAAGCTTACAAGGTTTTACAAGCAGGGGTGCTACTAGAAATTCTGTCTCCTCTGACAAGATGTCACACTGGACACCCCCTACCTGTTATCGTATAACAGTAGAGTATCACCTCAACATACCCTCCACCTCAGGGTCCTATTAGGATTACTCAGTGCATTTTCATGAGACCCTCTACCAGTGGCCCAAATTAAGAGGCTTTCAACACCAGTGAAAATAGCTGCCTAGAGCAGTGCCTCCCCACTGAGTGATTGAAGGAGCTTCAATCAAGTGATAGAGGGAGTTGTGAACATGTATTTTTTTAAACGTGTAGTCAGTCGAATACCTTATAAGTAACTACTCCATAATTATTAATAGATTAGCTTCGCCAGCTGAGCGTCATCAGGTGGTACAAATGGTTGAGCAGAAAAGTTGGCTCTTTTGGGCAAAAGGCTTTTATAATTATAGCAACTTGCATGTCTTAGCAAGATCTTTTGTCCTTTTTATAATACTCACACTAGTGCATTCCTTAATCAACAGACACTGCTCTAAGTGTACCTCTGCACCACAGTTTCCTTACTTTTTTAATGCAACCCATCAAGACAACTAGAAAACTTTAAAATACATAATGTGATTGTGTCTGTAGAAAAACATACTCTGTTGCTTCTTGGTGTTTGTTAGATCAGTTTTTTCTTTAGATTAAATACTTCTGTAGGTTATCATTTGAGAGTTTGTGAGCCTTAGCTGATAAATTTAAATACATGGATCTCCAGTTATACTTCAGCTGACTGGACTTAATGCACCAGTTGAATTAAGTAGATAAATGCTGGGAGGTATGAGAGGTCAGCAGAGTACTTATGCAATAATAAATATATATAATTTGCCTTATGATGTTTAAAAAATAAAACAGCAAAGCTAAGGAGCTTCATACTGATGAGGTTTATTCGGTCAAATAAGCCCGTTTCTATCCTTCCATACACAAGTAGACCTGATTGTCTTAATATAAATTGTTGATTTAATAGAATGAAAGAATTGATAGTGGCCACTGATCAATGGTCACGACAGTTTGCATATTAATGATTCAGAAACTGAGCTCACAGCCCATTGTTCACCAGTGGTGCTAGTTTCAGTCATCATGCAGATGTACTATTTATAAGGTTGGGGAAACCTGCAATCGACTGAGACTAAAGAAGTCACATGACAAAATGTTCCTCCCACTGAAAACCACTTCCTCATTCAGATGACCAGAATCAACTTTTTGGGTCTAATACAATGTCTGCTGAGTGTATTTATAATGTAGACTGAAAATGCGTTTTTGGGAGAGGCCAGCTGGCAGTTCAGTCACACTAGGATATTTAACTTTATCAATAGATAAATCACTGTCTTTTTATGAAAAGTTAAAGAGAAAATCATGTTGTTCCTTGTATTTATTTGAAATAAGAGTGTGGAAAACAATAGAAATTAGGGTCTACATTTGAGCCACTGTAGAACAGTCTGTTCAAAAGCATGCTTCTGTGTATTCAGCATGAATAACTTTGAGCTACAGCAATTTCCCTTTGTTTCCAAATGAACAGAAATGATATTTAAGCACTAAAAACACAAGCGCACATACGCTCACATAACACATAACACCTACACATTATGCCCACATTATAACAGTGGGTGCTTTGTTATCAACATGGTTCCTGATTCAAGTAGGATATCCAAGTAATTCAGTGGTAGCACAAAACAAGTGCAACATATTTAATTGCCTTATAGTACTGTGTCGCCATAAGAAACGAGAAAAAATATGTGTTAGTTAAATAAAGCCCACTCAAAGATGAAAATATCACTGTAGCTACAGAGAACAAACATTATAGTACTTTCTGATGTTGAAGTTTGACACTTACACTATTTATACAGGAGAAACAATTCTTTACTCTGCAATATGAAAAATATAACTTTTAAAGAAATTAATAACCTTTGATTCTTCTTGCCCACAAAGAATAAGAGAGAAACAAAATCAAACCTAGTGGAACCACTCCACCATAGCCAATGCCCAGTTCCTGAGTTTGAAAGAATATGATTTTAATCTGCACCAACATTTAACATGCTCTTCTATTAAGTTTCATGAAGTGCAGCGTGGTTGTCTTTCAGTAATCCTAGTCTGAGCCTGGTTCTGCCTGAGGTTTTTTTGCTGTTGAAAGGGAGTTTTTCCTTCCCACTGTTGCCAAAGCCACTACTCATAGGGGGCCATATGATTGCTGCAGTTTTCTGTTTTCTCTGTATTATTGTGGGCTCTTTACTTTACAATATAAAGCATCTTGAGGCAACTGTTGTTGTGATTTGGTGCTATATAAATAAAAATGAATCAAATTCAACTCAGTTGAATTAATTGAACTGTGGCAATTGATCCTGTTGCCACAGAGACAGAAAATCTGCTGTGAAAAAATAGCCATTTCAACAGCCTCAGAAAATAATATAAACAAAGTTAAACTTTATAGGTTTTCTTTGTTTTAACATTTTAAAACCATTACATTAACAGAATAGAAAAATATAAAATTACTTATGTGGCTAAAATATGACTCAGAGAGAGTACGTAGAAGGTTGTACTACCCCTGACTTCCCCATGGATGTCAAAGTGTCCACTGTGCAAGGAACAATAATCCAAATTATGTGACTATGTGGGTGATACATTAAAACCATTCAAAGTGCTTTGGTTCAATATTTTCAGATTATTGTGTTTTTGATTCACGAATTAAAAAAAATAAAGCACTGTATCCATGAAATATGTGTCTATCTATGTGTAAAAACACTTTAGGTGCTCAAAAAGTGCGAAAAATAATAATAATAAAGTACTCCATAAATGCCACACCAAATTAAAAGTAGTAATGCAATTATATCACATTACATTACAAGTACATGCCTAGCCTTTGTTTTGCTGGACAATAAACCATCCAACAGAATATATATATTTAAAAGGAGCTCAGTCTTAAACATCTGCAGCATTAATGACCGTTGTAGCTTAAAGCTAACATCCTATAGAACAGCTAAAAAAAAATCTGCAGAATAAGTCATTTTACTTTTGATATATTAACTAAAAATTACTAATGCTCATCCCTTTGTAAAATTTTGAATGCAGAACTTCTGACTTCTTCATAATTCCTCCATCCCTGGTTATTGTTGGCTAAGGCTAAATATTTTGCTAATCAAAAATATTTTCCTTCCATACTAAAAAACTAAAATGTTAAGAGTCTATTATAAAATGATAATCATCCCACGTCTTTTACCAGGAAGTGCAGAAATGTGGAAAAAGTCCAGGCAGAATACTGCAGGATGTTAGAGAGGGTTTTAGGTATGCAGGAAAAAATTACTAATTTGACCATTTACCTCTTCGTGTGTTCTACAGCTGAATCACCCATTAAGATGAAATGGAAATGAGTAAGTTGAATCAAAGCACATCTCTGCTGTCAAGACCTAAGAGTCATGCCTGAAGCATAAAGGTCTGTCTGCTCATTCTGACTTGCTATGTTATCCCCACTCAAAAACACCATTTGGCTTAGTGGCTCCAAAGAGGTCTTCATCACAAAGATTATTATTGCCTATTAAAACATTGAGTAACACTGTCAGCATCGCTGACAACTAATACCATTATCACACTAGTGGTTATGCAACATTAAAACACCAAAAGTTGTTTACCAGGAAAAGATTTGAGCTTGCAGATTTTGATTTAGAATTCTATAAATCAAATTCCAACTATGCAAACATTTAGCTATTCATATTATGATATTCCAGTTATATAGACTTACATATTGAACAATATAGTCCAGTTACCATTTAGCCATTCATTTTAAAAGCTATAATGAACAACAATAGCAGGGCTGTCTTCTGCAACTGTCTAAGTTGCAGAATCAATTAGTCTTCAATGAGTTTTAATGTGCTAAAGAGTCTCACTTTATTTTGCAGGAAGCATTGAAAGAACAAGGCAACAAAAGAAAAGCAATCTTTTTGCTCCAGTGGTCAATGGCAAATAGAAGATTCCTCCCAGCAGATTTTTTTTTTTACTTCAACTGAGCTGCATTGATTTGGCAGCAATGGGAGGATGTCACACATACACTGAACAATACTCAATGACTTTGCTATCCTATTCCCATTTAAATTGCCTTTACGTTTTCTTTCTGACACCTGTTTAAATCAATGCCTTCCTCTGCAGGTCATGGGCTGGATGTACTAAGGCGCACACCAGCCGCCTCTCAAATCCACTAAAATCAACACAATAATTGAAATATTTTCAAGCTGATTACACCGAAGCCCAGGGCTTGGCTGGTTGCTAAGAGTACGCTCCCTAGTTGCTAGGGGGAGTAAATCATCTTGCATTATTTGATTTTTGTTACTGATATGAAACTGCTAGTCCCTCGATTAAATGTCTCACAGTCAAACACCTAGGGGATGGACAGGAGAGAAAAAAATAAAATAGTCACTGCGAACCTGTAAAATAGCATCTCTAACTTCTGTTTTCCATGGGGCGTCAATACAAATCTATCTGCTTGTTTATATTTGTTCCTGTTGAAATAAACAAAGCTCTGGCCGTGTTCTCATTGAAGGAAAACAGAAAAGACAGCAAAATATCCAGAAATCCCACAACACACTCAGGTTTGGAGAGATCATGAGTAATCTGTCTGTTTCTCTTATCAAAACAGATTGCATAGTCAAGACGATGATGTTTGTTTTTTCTTCAGCTGCAATCTTGGAAAAATTTGGGTGTTATCAGTGTTAAAAATAATAGTCAGTCAAATGGAAGAGGGAAACGTCAACCAATCAATGTGTTGTCAAAGGAGATTCAAATATAAATCACCTCGAGTCGTACACTTTCTACATCTCAGACCTTTTTGTGTGTCGTATCTTTACAGGATTCTTTACATGAAATTCCCCCCCTGAAACACAGCAGTTGATTATAATAGAGTCCATTTATTTTCTTCCTTCAGTGTGAATACAGAAGGAACTACAGCCTTCTGCTCTACACACTTGGATCTGATGCTCACTGATTACAACTGGACCTTCACTCTCATTCCATTTAATATTAATACCGCATTGAGGAGGATTTTCTCCAAAGACTTGTCAGACATTGAGGGCTGCTCCACCCGGCCTTGTCAAATGAGATCAGTGCTCACCATAATGGTGAGGTCAAGTGCCGGGGCAGCCTCTCAACTCTATAACAGCCTGACAGTGAGCATTATATTATGCTCAGTAAGTATAAAGTCCATAGACATAGGCAGTCCTGCACATTACAAACTGCAGATGCGCTTGATGCACACCCGAGGTGTGCCCATATCATTTAAAAAAAGTGTCAACATAATCCTCCAAATGGGTGACAGTTGAAGTAGTTAATCGACTTATGCAACATTAGATTCTATCTATCAAAGAACTAAACTCCCGTGAAGTGAATACAAGCCATTTAACAGTATTCCTTGACCTCAGCTATTAGCTGGCCCCTGATGTTGTTGTCCTGCAGCCAATAGGAAAACCCTGCCTGACAGCTCCACTAAAGGGAGGCTGGCTGCTAAGTCCCTTCATTAGCTGGCCATCAGGTCTGGCTGGCAGCAGTTGGATCGATAAAGCAGTCCCACTCTTTTTTATTTACCAACTAGCACATTTCTTGTAGCCGAGTTGTCTTTAAACTGTGCCGCTGTTTAACTGCTTTATTCAGCCCCTGTATGAGACCATCTGGTCCCCTGTCCTGTAAGTCTCTTCTAAAGCCCAGGCCTGACAAGCAAGAGATATGTCAATGCAGTCCTCAGCACAAAGCAACATCTGCCATGCCTGACGCCCACTATTGTATGGCCATTTAATCTGTCCCCCTCCTCCCCTTAACGGCACACAACAGTTCCTAGTATTATGTTTTGCCACTCAATTAGCATTATCATCCCGCTGAAATAGAAGCCAATTTACCTTTAATGACGTGATTGTTAGATGAGTGACAGCAGTCGGTGCTGCCACTATCGCTAGATAAACGGAGGCCTGCCCCTGTTTTCCTGACTGGTCGTGCCGAGGGCTGGGAAGTCAGAGCCAGCCAATCGTGATGGCCTGACTTCACCCCTTCACCACCAACATTGTTTCCTCCGGTTCATAGAGGCAGTGTGCTGGAAAATTGAGTCCAGATTCATTAGGTTTTCAGTGTGCCGCTCGAGTCAGTTAAATTGATACATTTCCTAACAAAATTGAAGTGCTTTTGTGGTGCCTGCGGATGGCTGGTGACCCCACTCGGCCCACTGAGCAGCCGAAGCAAGCTGATGGATCCATTAGACCGCTTAGACTGCTTATTCCTCTCTCTCCATCTCTGACTGACACTGTAAATCTGAACCAATTTCAGACTCTAATCACCATTACAAACCCCTTCCACTGTCCATTTGTTACTCTGCAATTCGAATACACTACCTAGATTGGTTCAGAAATACCAGTTTAGAGGGGCCCTCCTGCTTTCCCATGGTTAAATGGCTCATGACTGGCCCTTTTCTCAGCTGAAGCAGAGAAGCAGTGGCTACTGGAGGAGGAGGAGGGGGAAATAACACACAGTGAAACAAAAGGGCCTTGAACAATTCCCAAAAGATAAACCGGGATTAAGAAAAATGATAGATAAATGAATAAATACGAGGAAAAAATGGGGAGTGTGAAATTCAGTGAAATGACAGACAGGTCTCAAGGCCACACTGCCGGCTGTGGCAGAAGGGTGTTCCTTGAATAACAATCACTGTTACACCTCCAAAACATTTCCTCATCCACTAGCCATTTTTACCCAAGCTTTTATCTGCTCAGTCAACCGCACAGCACTAGCGAAGCGGCTGGAGGATATTATTTCCCTGTTGGCCCCAGTCATATAACTCTGCTTAATATGCACTCTATAATTTAAGAAACTTGAATTATAACCCGAATATGCCTTGCTTTATATTATCTATCTAACCTTCAACTTTGTTCAACTTTGAATAAGGGACTCTGAACATTTACACATAACAGGTAAGAAAATGCTCCAAAAAGACTCAAAGTAAAGTCTTGCATGCATTATTTATGCCCTTAAATCATAGCAGTTCAATTGAAGGGCTTATATTGAAAACCGGTGAGCGCACCCGTCAGTCTCTACATCTAATTAACTGCTGCACCTCATATCCTCTAAGTGCAATGGAAACACATTTTAATTGATATTGAGATGTTTATGCCCTTAGAAAGTAATTAAGATTTTCAATTAATCCTGTCTTATTTCTGGACATCTTGGTTCTGTGTCCTTGAGCGTCCAGCGATTAATTCCCCAAACCTTCTCCAAATGAGGGAACCTCAATTACTTTGCACTGAATCACAACCCTGCGAGTGACCTCATCCAAGGCTGCATCATCATTTAAATTAAAAGGCAATACAAACCCAATTAAATCATATAACGCTGCTGAAATCACCAGTAACTATTTGGTATATCCCACACAGTGAGCTGAGAATTTTCCTTCAGGTGCACTGGGGGTGAGAAGAGAAGCTTTTAGGAAAGAAGCTGCTTTTAGGTCATCAGTAGTCAGTAGCAATCAATTAAAAAGGCCTTTTCTCAGAAAGTTGGGTTCCCTTTGGGATCACAAAGGCTGTATGTGCCATTTACACTGACATCTTCCCACCTCCCTTTGTCTCCATTTGCTTGTTTACTATGCTGCGTCCAAGCATTCAGCACTCTGCACTACAAAAATGTTTGCTCAAAGGAGACACACTTTATCGATCAACTCAAAAAAACATTTGTTTCCGCTTCCCAGACACCCACACTGATATGGGTAGAAGGTATGGACTGATATGAAAACACAATCTATGTGCCACAGTACTTTTTATTTTTTTACCTTTGGAATTACATCTCCCCAAACCTCAGTGTACATACAATATGACAACACTCTGACTGTCCAAACCTCTATTGTCATGCCAAGAATAAATAATAATTTCTCCTTGCTGCCCTTGCAGTACTGCTTTGCTCACACATAGAATCACCTGCCCATCTAGGCAACAAAAAGCTTGCTTAGGGATTATGGTGACATAATCTTAGCAGTGGCCTGTGAGTCGGGGGCTGAATGGGTTTGAACCCTCTATGCCATGCTGAGATAACATTTGTCACTGGGGTTCCTGGGAGCCCTATTCATAGATTAGTGGACTGTCGCCTTTTCAGAATGTGAAATGGCTTTGGCACCGCTGCATGTTTATTTTCAAAACCTATGCCTCCAAGGATGAGGGGAGCATCTTGTCCTCTTCTTGAGAGCACAACCGCTTGGCCTCATCCAAGCACATAGAAATCAGTGGCCTCTGTTGTCTATGTGAATCTGTGAGAGCAGTGTACACAGGGTGGTTCTCCAGAGATAATGCATGATATGTCTGTGGGGTACTATTCCTGATTCAAATAAGGCAGCCAGATTTTTATCTAAATATTGACAAAATATTAAAGCAATAATGAGCCATTTTGTAGGAAACTTTTGTACTCTTTCTTCATGAGCGACTGCCTTGTAAATTTGCTAAAAATTATTAGTTTAACTTGCCGTTAATAAGTGCTAAAAACGGGGGGGAAAGTTAATTTAGGTTCAGCGAAAAAATGTAAAGCAAGTATGTGTGCTTGCATTATGTTTAATATGTATCAAAACAAAAAAGGTAATTTGCCATTTTATTGGGGGCTTCGCAGCTGTTTCTTCATCTCTTGCTAGCTGTACTTACAACTGTTTGCCTCCTATGAAAAAAAAACAACTTGTAATTTTCTCACAAACTGTTTTTACTGAAAAATAAGATGCTCATTAATGACTTGTAGATAATCAGGTAGACATATTGCGTTCTGTTTGGATAGCCGTGATACATCCTTCGGCTGTTTCCCGTCTTTACGCTAAGATATGCTAAAATAAGCTAAAATAAGCTAGCCTAAATGACCGTAGCTTTGTATTTGATAAAAAAATATAAGATTTTGTTAATGTTCTCTTGTGGCATTTTGCCATAATACAAAAATTGCTTTCTACACTGTCTAATGAATTCTTTAAGCAATAAACGTTCCATTTTCCAGCCATCAAATTAGTGTCAACTCATTTTGAAGCGCAGGTTTTGCAAGGTTTCTTACTTATTTATTCACTGACATTCATTCAGCAAACAATTTGTGGCTGCTCACTGCTGAAACATCTTCGCTGTCCCCTCCATAAACATCAGCTGTGTATTATTTGAGCATTCTTCAAGGGATCTTTAATCAGCCTGAGCGGTCCCCTCAGTTAGCATTTAAAGCGAATCTTTGCATCACAAAAGGGTGGGATGTATAAATGAGATGTGACATTTTATTTGTGTGGGGCTATGCAGCAAATAAATAAATATCAGGCCATGACAGACAGAGACTGCTGGGAAAATCTCCTCTACATTGCAGTCGCTGGTTAACTGTCACACCATTAAATTGTCTTTCACGTTGACATGTTTCCTTCCGATTGGTTAGCAGATGTAAAAAGAGGGAACACACTTGCCAAACAGTTTCCAAGAGCATGAAATTGATATTGTGAATCATATGTGACAGTGACTCTTCTGCCCTATAATTGATCTACATTAGGGCTACAAGGCGTCAACCTGTGATTGGAAAGCGAGGCACATCATGAGGCACTGTGTATCCCCGGCTGGCAGCCAGAGGAGTTTATTCTTGCACTGGAAAGATTACATCTTCAATTTTACCTGGGGTGTAGAGACCTCAGCGGGCCAGCAGATATCTCTCTATAAGTGGGACCTTACTTATTGCTCTTTCAAGTGGTAGATCTATCCATTCACTCTAATTAAATTGAGCTTTTTAATCTGGTTCTTCTAATCCAGAGTCAAGTGTGTTGGGACTTGGATGATGTGATTTGAAAGGGAATACTCTTGATTCACTGAAACACTGTTATCTCTTCTCCACTATTGAAATAAATTTGAAAATGAGGTTTGTGCTCTTAAGCACCACACACTCAGATGACCTGAGCCAAGTGCTTTGGCACACGATGTATTCCAAGTAAAGCAGAAGGATATAATGGAAAGTAAAAGCCTCCAATCACCAACTGTCATCTTTTTAAACTGAAATGAAATTACAGGAGAGGCAGCTAAAACCAGATCTCAGCAGGGATCAACAATAACACTGCTTTAATTTTTTTTCCTCTCCAATCAAACATGGCATTATTGTCCTGTTAAAACCTTGTCATAGACAGATTGCAAATGTAAAATTAAAATTCTTGGCCAACCAGTCAATTTCAGTGCCAAACTCTACAGGGGGGGATGTGGGAAAAAAAATAGATAAATAGATAAATTAGTCGGATCTGTAAGTTGAAGATGACCTCTCTTGGCAGCCCCAGCGCCCATCTGGCAAAAGGTAAGCCCTCCTTCTGAAAGAAGCTAAGCATCCATTGCCCCTACTATATAACCTCTCGGCTGGGAGAATTCATGCAGTTTGGTCTTTAAGATCTAGATCAGGACGAGGCTTGATAAAGCTTGTTCTAGCTGGGTATCCAGAGATAGGGGTCTTACCTAAGTCATTTTCAGCATGATCACCCTTATCTGTGTTGAGCTGGGCTCCCCTGGCTACTCTGGAGCCTCTGTTTAACCCCGGCCCTCACATGGTTTCACCACCAAACACAAAAAAACACCCACAGCCAAAGATGCTTGTTTGTCGGGGATTAAAGGTATTTTCCCTGCCTCTGTCACAGCATCTGTATTTGGCAACAGTGGCCCTCTAATTCAGGTCATGGTGCCATCGCTCTCATCAACAAACTGTAGGCCACTTTCCAAGTTACATTGGCTCCCATAAAACTGTGCAAATCACACTGGACAAATATAAGAGTGGCCAACTTTCCAAGCGAGAAAAATAAAATGCTATGAATTAAATATAAAAATTTAATGGTGGGTATTTAATCATGGTGTGTTAACATCATGAGAAAATGAAACAGGCGGGAATGAAATCAAAGCTATGGGATAAATGTTGCAGGGATATGACTGAAAATAATGGGACAAAGGATACATTTTAGGCAATAACCTCAGAGAGCAGAGCAGAGTTTCATAATTTATGTCTGCCTAGATAAAAGTAATCCACAACACAGAAACTAAAGAGCTGATCTCATAATGGATATTTTAATCAAGCCCCTCAAAAAGAAAGAAAAGCCTATTAAATTCCACTTTTAATTTATGAATAAAGAAATGATTTTTGCTCCTCGGTGAAATTACCAAAGGCGGCCTACAAGATGTGCAGGATTAAACATTTAACCTAAAAATTATACAAAAACTAGTCTAAATGTGCCCGTGTTTTATATTTATCAAAGTCATATATTTGTTTGTCCGTCATTATCTACAGTCACTGAAATAATTTATGGAGTGGTACCTCTGACAAAAAACAATGTTTTCCAAGAGGGTTTTCATCAATATTTCATGGCGGTTTGACAGACTCAGAAAGGCCAGTTACAGGCGCAAGTGTTGTCTTGACGGCAATAATATATCTACTATATTTACATCTCTTCCTCATGGGAGTGTGCATGCATGTGGGGCTACCTCCTCCGAAAGGAATATCACCGTAAACTAATCAGGAAGCTCTGACACAAACGCTGTCTGTACATCCCAAAGTGGAATACTCTCCTGCAAACTAATTGCTAAAGTTACCTGCTCTATGTACATCCGCTGGGACATCACTCAACACGTCTTCGTCATTTTATTAACATTCATGATTAAAAAAAAAAAAAGCAAAAACAATGAATCATCATCTCTGGTTTTCTGTGCAATCATCTGGAAAGGTCAAAAGAGGATCTCGTTTTAGGCCTTCATTTGGAAAACACGCAAACATCAATTTCAAAACCTTGATTCCATCTATTTAGGCCTACATACATTACTGCTCAAATAGCCTAAATGGATGTCTAAACGGCAGCTCGTAAACAAACAGCAGCGGGGTGGGAATGGTCTTTGCTATAGCGCAAAGCATGTCACTCTAGGGGGTTGTGGGTGGAATCTCTCCATAGTGACAGGATGTGATCAGAGGTGTCCCTGCTGAAATCTATCCAGGTTACATGAAACTCAAAGCAAAGGAAAATGTTTTTTTTTTCTAAAAAAGGAAGAAGAAAGAAAGAAAACAGTGTAGCTGTTGACCTCAATCGCACATATCTCACAAAAACAAAACAAAAAAAAGCAATTCTGGGAAAGATGTAACAAAGGCAAGACCTTGGAGAAAAGGAGGATGAGGGTAGGAATAGAGAGGAGAGGAGATAGACATAAAACATGTGGGTATGCTGGTTTATGTAAGACCAAGGGGGGAAAATAAACAGGGAGATGGGGGCTGAAAAGAAGGGAGATGATAGGAGAGGGAAAGGAAGTATTGGGGTCACACTGATGGGCACTGAATTGTATTGTGAATTGAATGAACTCATCTTTAAAGGACTACTGTGTATTTTCCCTTTATTGAGAGAATAGCCATATTAACATCCTGTTCTCTTTGTGAAGTCAAAGCCATATCCGATGATGATTGGGTTTGGGAAATGCTCTGATGGAAAAATAGAGCCCATTGCACCCACATCACCATCTCACACCACATTGGCATATGCGGCTCACTGCCTCCCACTTTTGGCCAAAATTGAAGAGCTTGCACAGAGGAAAATAAATAGATGGTTGAATAGCAATGGCCTCTGCCACTGAACCTTTTATCAGTGGGAATCTAACAGCCGTGCCGTTTCAGAATTTCAGTTTAGCTTCCGATTACGGTATGTCCCGGCATTTTATTCCCTACATCTCTATGCTTCATAGCCTTCAAACACTTCTCGGTAACTGCCTATTATCCAACAGTTCCACTTCACTGACCCTGCCAATAAAACTTTTCATATCCTTATAAATGAACTCAATTGCCACGTTCTAAACATTTACACTGCACTAACAGATCATCTCCACACCTTGGAATTGGCTAAATTCCCTTTTCCTTATGAATATATAGGAGGAGATTAGAGATATGATAGCTTTTCAGATTGGCGCACCCAGTGAAATTAGTTTAGTGAGCATTTACAGACTAAATTGGAACCATTAAATAGCGGATTGAATTGATGGCACATTCATTGTCTCTCCATCGGTATCACTGTAAAATCAATTAGCCGTCACTTTTCCATTCTCAATAAAGTATGATTGTCAGCTACGGATGAATAAAGAAGACCCTGACAGCCACTCAGACCAGAACGCCATGTGAAAACAGATCTCCGTGTAGGCCAGGGGCTGGCAAATGTGATCGGTAATTGTGCAAAAAGGCACACTTGTGTTCATCAGAAGACCACTATGCATAAGATGGACCATTAGTTTAAAAATGTACCACATCAAAGTGTTACCGAGCACATGAAAATCTGCAATTATTGTTTCAGTGGAAAGATATAGAAGGGATGCTTATTGATTCTTTTGGAGGATTACTATGTGTAAATATTTGCCACTGCCAGAGCAGTTTGATAGTCATGCCATCAGTTTTGTTAATTCTATAATAGCTTTGAATAATATAACAAACAAATGATTAAAAAATTGAACAAATGAACATAATTATGTTGATTATAAATAGCACTATTGTCAATACCAATAATTTTTGCCTGTCATATGTGGTAAAGTAGATGTTTTGGGTGGCAACATCGATGCATATAAAGGCACGGTGGTGTGTTAGTTGTCAGTCATGTGATACTCCACTTGTGTTTTTTTTAATCAGTACAAGGCATGCATTTGTTTAACCAAATGCTCTGTTTGTAACATACGTTTATTGTTAGTCAGCTGTTCTGTTTTAGTTGCAAATCAAACAGTATTATGTCTGTCAATTTGCCAGAGGCACTGCTAAGTGTCCTCTGAGATCAAGACTTTCATCTAATTTTTTCTTCTAATGAAATCAAATAGGGTCTCCCAATATCCCTCATCAAAGCGCTTTGTGCAATATCTGCACAGAGAGCCTCTGCTCCAACAGCTGAAGTCCCTCCTCTTTATTTTCTCCATATAGAGTAACATATGAACATGCATATGAAAATTACTGAAGGCAGCAGCATCACATATGCTGCGATGCCATGAATGGCACAATGAAACAATGCCAGTTTTTCATTAAGCCATTTTACTGAACTGATAGAACAGCTGAAGCATTTTTTCTGAATATGCCAACAACAGATTAAACCAATGTGGCCAACAGACTGATGGACTGAAAACACTGTAACTTTAAAGACCTGCCAACAACCACTAGCCAAACTCTCTAGCTCCAAGGCACTGATGCTAATGCAGTGCAGCAATAGCACTTTCCCTTCAATATTTGTTTGAAAGATTTCTTTCAGATTATTTTTTTGCACATAATGCGTAATTTTGACAAATTTAGCTTCATAATACTCCATTATTTAAAAAAAAAACCAAACAAACAGGCTGCACAATTGTTGTTGTTTTTTTTTGTCAATTTAATCCTTATGATGATCCGTAAATATCAACAGTCAGACGTCCATTTAAAGTGTTCATTCCTGGATTTTAAATATGCTCCACCAAATCCAATGAAAATTCAAACCTTTTCATTTTAATCGCTCGATAAGGCTTCTTAGTTCCTGATGGAAATCATTATATTCAGCTAAAATGCAATTTGGAGTGGATGCTAAAAAATAATATGTGCCATAGCATTTGCACGTATAGGTATTAAATTCACTGTCAAGATCACACTGCTCTAATTTCTACAAAAATAAAATAATTAATGAATCTTCATCTGCCTGCTGCAATTACTTTCATGTGCATTGTACTGGTAGAGGATTGGTTATCACCACCCAAAGTAAAGGGCTTTAGGATTCTCAGATGAAAGGTGAGATGGAAATGCGATCGGGTATTATTGCTTCATGTTATCAACACTTCAGCTTCCAGTATATGTACCAATACATAGTAGATGCTCATCTCTGAGGTAAATACTTTGATTTCATGAATACAAATGGTTGTTCACAATAGCCAGGGTAAGAATTCAATCTATATCAATCTGATTCAGCGACTATTCCAGGTCCTTAGAAGAGAATGAAGGGATCCGCCGTTATACTTCAGATATGAGCTCAGTGTTTGGTTTGAGCAAAGAGGGAAGGTATAATAAACTGCCTGTGTGTTTTGCAGTTGGCCAATCGCTGCAGAGCTCCCAGGTATGGTGAGATTGACAATGTTAAAGGAAGCAGGCCTGGCAGCATAGGGGTCAGAGGATGTCCCAGGTAACAGATCAACCTCAGACCAGCCGAGGAGATCTTTAATGTTCAAGAACGAGGGGGAGGTGAGAAAAGCTTAAAGTGGGCTTTCTCATGAACCTGGCTGACCTGGAAGACAGGCTGTAGGGGAGGCCCACGGCTTCAGAGGAAAAACAGACAGCTGATGTTTGGTAGCAGGTGGGGTGCTGCTCTGTCCACAGGTGCTGCACAGATGCCTCCAAAGCAGAGCAAGCACCAGTTATCCAGGGACGGAGGGACCCACTGGAGCCTCCTGATTCAGTCTCACCCACAGCCCTCGCATCTGCTCAGCCATTCTCTAGGAGTAATTACACATGGCACCGGGTGGGCACATGATGGATGCTGAAAAATAAGGACAGAAATCTGACATGATTGTTTTTTTAGGGTTCAATGGTAACAAATGAAACGAGACCCCTCTTCTTTTAAATCATTTCCACCATAATTTCAATGGCATTTTCTATGTAGAAGTGAGGTCAGGCGCAGCTGTTCTCTTCTAAGAAGATTTTCAAGATGTTCAGTATTTCAAGGCCATAATGGAGAATAAATGAAATGTATGAGGAAATGCTGTCCAATTGGTGTCATAATTGCTATTTGGAAGATTCATAATTACAGAGTGCAGCCATCAGATAAAAGAGTGCAGATAAAAAGGAGTTGGGCTGGTAATGGAAATCTGTTTGGAAAGGAATAGTTTCTAATAAGTAATTTTGCCTAATAAACTATAACCGATTTAATCTCCACCTTATCAGGCCAAGATTTCACCACTTTCCTTTTTAATTGGCTATTTTGTAATCCTGATTCCCAACAGAGCGGATGGTCTGTGTCCCTCTCCAGAGAGTTAGCATGAAATCAGCTTGAAACACTGTGTCAATCTCATTCTGAAGTGGCCATCTGGCCAGTGTACAGAAGCTGGGGATGGCACGCTGAACCACAGGGTCTCTGCGAGGCAATCATCAGCAGATTTACACAATGTGTTAATGCAAATTTAATAGAGACTTCCTATCAGCTTCTTTAATCTTCCATGTGTTCTCAGTGTCATTCTGACCAAAAACTACACTACAACGGGAAATCATCTCGGTATATATTCAGCTGCTGTGGAGAGATTTTCTTTTTCTTCAAATCAACACATAATTTAAATATATTTTATCGGCAGTTATGCTTGGTGTAGCAGTAGCGTGTAACATTTAATTAAACAAGTACAACTTACTATCCCAAAATCATATATTTGTGTTAGTTTATAAAGCTACTTGAATGTTATTCTTGTTTTTTATATTGTTTTTTATTTTATCGTTTTTTAAATTGTACTTAAAAACTAGTAAACTGTTGTCCTGTCTCATATGTAAAATTCATGGATTGAAGATAGACTGTGCTGACCGTATAAGTGATCTTTCGCAGTGGATTTCATTTGAACTCTGGACTCTGTCGCTTTAAAATGTGCAAAAACATGCTGGTGTCACGGATTATATTTTAGTCAGTGCTATAGACTGAATACTGGCACAGGCCCAAGACTCTTACACGAGTGCAGACTTGTACATTAGTTAAATTAACATTAGTGGCTGTCTGGTGTGACGCATGTCAACCAGTGATGTAGCTCACTGATTTTACTGTACAATCACAGACACCAAATAAATGTCATTTTATTTAAATAGACAAATAATCCGCTGACATAATGGTTTTTATATTGTATTTTACTTTTTTTGGGGGGGGAGACAGAAGTCTAATTCCACTGTGAAATCCCTAAAAAGTAACTTTCAGGTTTGTTTACCAAAATATTCCCTTTATTCATTAAGGTGGAATATATCACGAGGGCCATAGTTAAGAAGTTTTGGGACGCTTAAAAGATATTGCTTAATTAATTCATGCATCCTGCTAAGATTTTAATGGCCCCTCTCTAGCTGTGAGCCCACAGTGTTATCGCCACCTTTCTCTCTATTATGTTTACACTGGCATTTTTTAACGATGTTACTATCGTTAATTTCAATTAGGGAAATATTACGTTCTTTGAACATCCACATAATAAAAGCAAGACAATGAAAACCATGTATAAATCACTTCTACAAAGAGTAAAACACTGTTATAACACTGTATTTATTAAAATTAAGGTTTTAGATGGAAACATTTTGATCACAATACAGTCATGATGTAAAGCACATTGGACCATCTTGATCCTAAACACCATTTGGTAAGAGAACAAAGAACAGCCATATAGCCTGAAGGGGAGTCAGTGAATGGGAAATACTTTTATTAGTCCTTAGTCTCAAAGCCAGAAAATGTAGTCTGATGACCAGAAAATTGCCCAAGCTGCTCTCTCTATGACCTTTTTACATTTTTTCACCCCCATTCTCTATGAAGGGACACATCACTGTGACATCAGAGATTACAAGGTGTGGAAAATCCTCTCTTGTTTCCAGTTATTGCAGAAATTTTGGAATGTGTTTCTTGAGCTATTCTAAGTGCAGCAATAGCACATTTCAAAGCAGAACTACACTATGTTCACAGTGCTCATAATCCTTGGTTATGTTGGCTATTTTATTCTTGAAAGTGAGACTGTTTAACTTTTTGCAAGTGTATAACTGTATATTTCACACCGAGACAACGGTGTTCTAAAACTTCCTTAAGCAGTAAATCTATTTATTAGATCTATCTATTTTAAGGATTCTCTAACTTCTAAGCTTTACTCTTAAAAAGTTTTTCTGAAATGTTAGAGTCTTACATTTTCCTTCATCTATCTGCATGGTTCATTTTAAGAGGAGGAGTTGATACTTTTGTTCATTAGACAATACACTTTTATTGTGTTGCCAAGACCGTCTCTTTATTATTTGCTTTGCCCATGTCAGACCCATTGTTGCTTCATAATGCAGAGCCACAATGCTACTACACCAGTCATATATGCATCAGTAGTCTCTAGTGGGAGTATTGTTATGTAAATGCATATGATTGAACTTCCCTGTGATCAAGTGTTCTGCCACTGGTGGTGAAGGCAGTACAGAGCATTATGCTCTCTTCTTACTTCACTCATGAGTAAAACCACCCTGTTAGTTTTACCACAGGCGGTGCCTGTGACTTTGATTGGCTCAAGACCAATACTCCTCTCAAGCAATTTGATAATATAATTTATTCCAATCAGTCAAGTGTTAAAAAAATCTAAATGCACAACTGGTTTGTTTTGACACATTTTAAATTTCATCAAATTTATACTTGTCTGACCTTTTTTTTTTAGCTCCCAAATATTATTATTATTATTATTTTCTTTTTTGTCATGCTGAATTTTAAACTAATTAAAACACGCAAAATGATTTTCAACAAAATGACATTGTCATATCTGCGTAATACAGGTCCTGGATTTTTTAAATGGTTAGGAACAGGTAAATAAAAGCCTGTGATTTCATTTCAACCTCAGTGTTTTATAACAAAAAAAGACATGGCTAAAGACAGAAAATTATATCCAAATGGAAATTTCCTGGGCTGTTTAATTGGATTGCCACTTTTATTTTACTTATCTTTGCAGTCCAACTTATTCAATGGAAGTGAGCACTTCCAGTTAAAGGAAATAACTGTTTCTTCTTAGTTGAAGAATATGTCTTTTATTGTGGTATTCAGCTATGGCAGCATCTACAAATTCAGCGGAGTCCTTTCCTAACCCTGATTGTGTCTGTCAAACGTGTGTACATTTCCAGGTTTATAAGGACATAGTGTATGTCAAAATCATCCTTATCTGAGAAGAAAATATTCTTATTTATAGGCCTGAAAAATCATTCTGGTACTAACAATCACCCCGGAGAGCATCTCTAAGTATGTCAATATGACAAGAATCATGATGAATAAATAGTGTTTTAAATGGCATACAGTAACAATCTTAACAGCATTGCAGGCTGAGTTAAGAACAAATTATTTCATCCTGTATAGCCACAGAATAATAGAAAGGACTCCTATATTATTGCCCTTTTTTTCCTGGAAGCTATAGAGACTGACATTAATCCCAACTGTCTGTAAAATTGAAGCAATAAAAACCACAAGCAGTGGCATCAGATTTCACCATGGTGATGCTCCTCAAAAATATAGATCCACAGACAAACAATGATATAGTTGATTGTTTCAGTAAAGATTCCTGGACTCTCTGCATTCTCTTTGTTGTACATGAGAGACACATTACACCAATGGTGGAATATGACCTCATTTGCTGCAAAGAGGAAATTTAATTAACAGAGCAAACAGCGTCTGCCAATATACCTCCATGGAGACCGCAGAGGATAAGAACAAGAACCTGCAATACTGTCTTAAGACTGGACCAGCAGTTGGGCACATAGCATCAACCCTGTGGAAAGCTTTTAACGCACACCTTTAAAATGAAATGTGGTTAATGAAGACTATAGAAAGGGTACACTGTACATAGCATAAACAATGGATAAATTAGCAAAAAGTCAAAAGCTACAAAGTTTTGAGAACAAAAATGAGAACATGTGCTTCAGAAAGACAGTAATTCTAATAATTTGTCTAAATTCATGAGTCTTTTTTCAATCTTAAGTAAAACTGCTCACTTGACTTTATCGCTGTTCTTCTTTGCTGCTCTTATTGTGCCAAAGTAAACTGAAAATCCTCAGAGGAGCTTTCTTTGTATTTCTGATCCAATATACTTTATTTTGTCTTGTGGATAAACTTACTTTAATAATAACTATTTTCACACTTCACATTGCTACAGTGACTTAACATGCGCAGTATACGCAAGCTGGAGCTGAAGTGGTACAAACAGTCCTTTATTTTTAAAGTTACAAATCATTATCCAAAGATAAGCAAAGCCCCCTCACCTTAAAAATAATACTTTGTAGTAATTATTCTTGAGAGTTTCACTTTTAAGATATATACTTCATAAGCACTGTGTGAGATATGGTTGGACTGATAGGGGCCAAACCGACTGATAAAAGTATGTAACATCACTTGTTTCGAAATCAGTCTCACCCACTTCAAGTAATTTGAGTGCAAATCATGTCAGGTGTTTGGCTAAGCAGATTTAAGGATTTTTTGTATGCAACCAATGCAAACAACCTCCAAAACCCCCACAAACTTCCAACTTTTGTAGCCTGATGATACCGTGCAAAGGTATAAGGCTGAAGCGATGAAGCTTACCACAAAGAGAAAAAAGCATAGAAATACAATAAAAACAGTGGCTGCAGTGGATAGATTGATTATTTTTGACATTTGGTTTAACTTTATTACATAGCGTTCTTTTTCTATGGCTTCTGTGTTCTTAGCATGGAAAGAATAAAAGATGGATGTAGCTACTGTGACATCAGAGACTGGTTTCTGAAGTCCTGCTAAAATCTCTGTTGCAAAACCCTCCGGATGTTACGAGGAGGGGGGGTTGTCTGACTGTGAAACCACGTGCTTGTTGGCTACTGAGCTATGATTGACAAATTGTTGGTCAATGAATGCAGAGCTTCATACCACAAATAACCCCCCATAATAAAAGTATGGTTAAGTTTTACAAAACAGACTTTATTTATCATTCCAGGTGACCCAAAATGAGTGGCCGAACCAGTAAACTGAGTAGGGAAGTGTTCACAGAGGTCAAGTCAAAAAGTCATTTTGCCATAGATTTTGATAGATCTAAATGTTAACAGTATGGTGGAAACTGTTTGCTGATATATTTCGATACCAAAGATATTTTATAAATATGGGTATAATCCCTGTGGCTTTATCAAGTTTGTAGGATGGGGGTGATTAGGGAGACCCAAGTAGACTCAAGACTATAGAGTATTTCAGTAGGAATGTCTTTGTGTTCCCCCAGGAATACTCCACATGTGTCCTGGACATGTAGGCTGCTATCTGAATGGATGGATGGGGTAATACTTTAGAATAAAGAGTTATAATACAAATTTATAGTCATTTAAATTAATAAATTTGAATTAATTATATTACAAAAGTGATACAATTAACTCATGCTCAAGGAATCAGCAAAGAATATATATATATATTAGGGGTGCAACGATACTCGTATCGATATTGAACCGTTCGATACAGTGCTTTCGGTTCGGTACGCATATGTATCGAACAATACAAAACAACAATACAATAATTTATTTTATCAACTTTCCTTCTGACGATGCTGTCTGTGTTGAGCGCTCAGTGAATCTGCGTTCGACTACTCCGCCTAGGCTGCACTGTCGAGCGCAGATCTACTGAGCGCTCAACACAGACAGCATTGTAAGAAGGAAGAGCGCAGGGCAAGCTAGCGAGACAGAAGTTAAGCTCTGCTTGCAACATGGAAAATTGAACCTCCCCCACCCTCATTCAGATCTGGCGTTTGGAATTATTTTGGTTTTCATGTGACATATGACCCTGAAGGTAGACGCGTCATGGACTAAAGTAAAACAGTATGTTGGATGTGCCACGCACTAGTGTGTTAGCGCAGTTAGCTCATTAACGTGTTGGCCGTCTAGCCCCACGCACGGAGATTTGCCGTGTTGTGGCGTTATCGTCATTTCAACGAGATTAACGCTGACAGCACTAGTGGGAACACAACGAATATGACTGCACATTTACACCGACATCATCCTAGTGCAAAGAAAAGTGGAAGAAGACAAAAACAACAAGCATGCATGCTACAAACTTTACCCGAGTCATTTAGACAGCTGTTAGCACATGATCCTCCTTATGGGGACCTGATATGTTTAATATTGTGGCGAGCTCAGACAAGGTGGAGACGGAGGTGTCGTTTGGTCTTGCTTCCCGTGAGCTAGCCTGGGAGCACAGCCGTTTATTGACATCTGCAGAAGAACACTGCCGCTAGCTAACTGCTCAGCGCGGCAACCGCACAGCAACAACAACAACACACCGTCGCAGCGAGAGGGTCACTATGGCAACATAAACTAGAGATGGACCAATCCGATATTATGTATCGGTATCAGTCCGATACTGACCTAAATTACTGGATCGGATATCGAAAAAAATAAAAAATGTAATCCGATCCATTAAATATCACGAAAGCACCTCACAAAACTTGCAACACCCCGTAACTCACCTCAGAACATATGCATCACGTGATAGAGCAGCTGTGGCATGCAGGACCTGTCGGTGGTCTGGATAGCATGTGGAGCTTCGCTAGCAACCTGGCATTTCATCTCCGACAAAGTTATCCCCGAGAGAAGTAAAGCAAGTGTGTAAGTCCATCTCTGAATGTTTGTAAAGCATTCCCACGTTAAGCTTAACAAGCGACTGCCTCTCGCTCTCCGGCTGCTACTTCAATCGTGAAACTGCTTAAATCAGCTGATCGGCTTTTCTGTCGCGAGTCTGTCTCTCGTTTGTTTTTGGTCCACTTTGCGCCAGAAAGAGCAAACCAGCGGCTGAACAACAGCAGCACGTTTAAGCTTGATAAGCTGTTGTTAGAATTTATTTAATATTAATTTCTACACCAGGATCTTTTTCTACGTAGCTGACGGCTGGTAACTGTGCAGGGGCGGATCTAGCAAAGTTTAGCCAGGGGGGCCGATAGGGCATTAACTGGGAAAAGGGGGCACAAAGACATACTTTTCTTTCTTATTCTCATTTAAAATGTCTAGCTTTTAATAAATAATTATCTGACACCCAAAGTTTTAATTTGATGTAAAATGAATAGAAGTCAATTACTGTACATAGTGACTATTAAGTCTAATATATATACCCTAGTAAGCTATAGTACTTTTTACTTTGGGAAGGTACCATCTGTGCAGTCTGCAATTTTGTTGAAGAAAGATGTTGAATCTATTTAATATTTCTTGAAAAATAATTGATTTCTGTGCATTTTTTTTTCACACTGCATCAAATTAAGGTTGATTACGTCGATTAAGCATCATGAGGTGGCGCGTGAGGGGTGGTTCCCTATTTTTTATTTATTTAATTTTGTTGTTGCTGGGAGTTGGAACCCTATTAGTTAGGTTGCTTAATATTTACGCTAAGTACTCTTTAAAATACCAGAATAGGGAGGATGGTGTAGGTCTAAGTTTATTAGATTGATCAGTATTGCTGAACTATGAAATATTTTTTTTGTATACAGGTATAACAGAATAGCTTTAGTGTAGTTGTTGTTTTAAACTTGAGTATGAACTTGCAGACTTGCAAAATGCAGCAAGATATTTTAAAAAACAGTTTTGTTGATTAAAAAACACTATATCGGATTCATATCGGTATCGGCAGATATCCAAATTTATGATATCGGTATCGGTATCGGACATAAAAAAGTGGTATCGTGCCATCTCTAACATAAACAAAACATAACTGTACAAACAGAACCCCGAACAGCCCTGACCCGCTACATAGCCCCAACTAAGGGGTCAGTCGTCCCCGACGACCCCATTACCCCACACAAAGTCCTGCAAATGTCCAGGTGCCTTCTTTTGCCGCACCGGCCGGTCATGACCGGCGGGGGAAAAGTCACTCGGGTCAGAACATGGGGTGCCACCATCATCCCACTTCTGACACCAATGTGGCGAGCTCAGACAAGGAGGAGACGGAGGTGTCGTTTGGTCTTGCTTCCCGTGAGCTAGCCAGGGAGCACAGCCGTTTATTGACATCTGCAGAAGAACGCCGCTAGCTAACTGCTCAGCGCGGCAACCGCACAGCAACAACAACAACACACAGGGCGCCCTCTGCCCCCGGAAGGACACACCGTCGCAGCGAGAGGGCGTCACCCGTCACTATGGCAACATAAACAAAACATAACTGTACAAACAGAACCCAGAACAGCCCTGACCCGCTACAATATGCTGCTGAGAATATAGCCCAGAAGAAGCGTATAGTATAGCTTTTATTTTGGAAAGAGCCATTTCTCTGTAATAAACTCTCTTTTCCAAAGATGAGTGATTCCTCAATCAGATTTATTTTTTTATTACTTTTGTTTCAGCAACATTAAATTTAAAAACTGTACTTTTGAGTTAAAATATATATTTATAATTTTAATAAATGAAAAATTAAAAAGGCATGAACATTTTTTTGTATCGAAAAAATATCGAACCGAACCGAACCGTGAATTTTGTGTATCGTTGCACCCCTAATATATATATATATATATATATATATATATATACCATCAGGCCGGGGTCTTTCTGTGTGGAGTTTGCATGTTCTCCCCATGTTTGCGTGGGTTCTCTCCGGGTACTCCGGCTTCCTCCCACCGTCCAAAGACATGCAAGACTTGTGGGGATAGGTTAATTGGATAATCCAAAATTGCCACTAGGTGTGAATGTGCGAGTGAATGTGAGTGTGAATGGTTGTCTGTCCTTGTGTGTTAGCCCTGCGACAGACTGGCGACCTGTCCAGGGTGTACCCTGCCTCTCGCCCTATGACAGCTGGGATAGGCTCCAGCGCCCCCCGCGACCCTGAAAAGGATAAGCGGAAGCGAATGGATGGATGGATGGAATATATATATATACACACACACACACACACACACACACATAAAAGAAAAAAGAAGACAAAAAAACATATACTTTTTCTTTTTAGCGAATTGGATGCCCATTTAACTTTTGCCTCCAACACTTTGAAATAATGTGAATACCTACGGTTGGGTATATTTATTTATATTTATAAAGTAGGGAATTCAGGCTACTTGATTGAATTAATGCATCATCTCTGAGCTTTGCTAATGACTTTAGGTGCTGTTGTGACCTTTTGCTGCCTTTACAATGTGACAACGTCTCACAATTTGTGTAAAAACAACACCCTCACACAGCAAGCAGCAGCAGAGGTGGTGCTCCATTACCCATGTAGCCCATTCATGGTTATGATTGTTATTTCTCTTTGGTCTCTGCCTGAGACTTAAAACACTTCCAGGGAGGACTAGTTTCACTGAATTACCGGTACCCTGATGGTTGAGTAGACTGATTTGTTTGCCCAGAGAATTGTTCATGTGCAATCAAGAACCAATAAAACACACAAAGAGCTTGGACTGCTTTTTGTGGAAGCAAATCATTGCCTGACAGAATAAAAAAAGAACAACAGATGCCCAACCGAAATGTCAGTAAGTCTATGCTTCTTTCTCATTCTTAATCTCTTATTTTCCAACATTGTTTTCTGTGGAATTCATGGCTAAAGTGAGCAGCGTCTATATTTCAGTAAACAATTTTAAGCCTAATTTGGTATGAGACATAACTGGCCCAGTGGCAGTGTGCAACTCCAATTATGATAAGGATTAAGCACATGCAATCAAAAGATATAACAAGATAATGCGCAAAGATACATTTGGCAAGCAAGCAATTAATTGAAGAAGCATGACACCCTGCCTGCAGTAGATGAGGCAGAAGATGATGCTTCAACACTTCAGTATTATTAATGGCAAAGACAACTGATTTCTCCCCGTTCCTGTGAATTGGCTGCAGTCATCACAGGAAAGGTTGTCTGTATGATTTGGAGGAGCCAGACGGAGCTGTCAGGGAGTCCACTGCGTTTGGTGGTCACCATCTCTGACTGCTGTCTTTGCCTAGTGAACCCAGGAGGCAGGAAATGACCGAGTTCACGAGTTGATTAATGAGTGCTCTGCCACCAGTTGTCAAAATCTGACACTGATTGTGAAGCTTCAAGCTCTTATATGTGGCAAAAAACTGAAATACTGAAATATGTCCTTTGATGAATCAATTTAGCGCCAAAAATTAATTATGATTCATACAGCCTCATCATGAACACACATTTAGAAGACTAATTGCTGCCTAGACTCAAAATAAAATGAAATAGATTGCAAGGTTTTGTAGAATTGGCTGAATTCACACTGATACAACTGTGATCTTGACAGGCTGACTTGGCTGCTCGCAAAAATATAATGACAGATCTACTTTTCACTTTGTAAGTGAAATGGTTTCAGAGCAATGGTGATAATAACATATGTTAAATCTGTTTGGCTGCTGACTGTCCAACTGTTAGGAGAGATGATGAGATTAATTAGGAGTGGGATGGCTACTGAGGGAGAGATGAAGCTGTCATTATACAGTAGGTGTTGAGTAATGATGACTGCCTTGTCTTTATCCTCAGCGAGACTGTCTGCGCCGCGCTTTTAACTGTGACCCAATTAATACCCCAGGTAAACAGGCTCCTGCTGCGGTCATGGGCCTATTCCTCCTGAGACTGCCAGTGAAATGAAGCTGTACATTTTATCTGTGCATCATGGTTGGAAAGTCAACTTGACAGAACACAGGGCACTTGATAAACAGTCTATCTAGGGCACACAGTGTATAGCAGGGCTCTCAAGGGGGTAGACAAAACCCAAGACATTACAGAGAAACCCAAAGCAAATTATCCTGACATGGATGAAACAATAGCAAATTGGACAAATGATATAATTTGAGTCATATAGGCCCCAACAGAGTCTGGTTGTTTCTTGCACTCGAAGGGATTTGGAAACAGGAATAGTGTTTGATGGTAAAGGTCAGGAGACAAAGGTGGCTCCCTTCATGGTTTCCATAGTTGGAAGTCACTACATCTCTGTGAAAAAGCCTCTCACCCAAATGTATTCATTATTTTGTTCCTGTTTTGTAATGCGCCTCATGTACGAGGAACGCTACCTTTATTATTCAGGAGTGTTTTCTTTTGGTCTTTGCTCAAAATACAAAGAGATTTGAGGGATTGTCGAAGGTGCCAACCAGAAGGCAGGTCTGTGTCATTGTCTATGCGCTATAAATCATATTTATACACCAACCACTGCTCATCCCCAGTACTGCAACTAGATATCTTTACTGTTGGGCAGCTTCAAGAAATACAGCATATATCTCCTGTTAAAACCCCCCAAAAATAACATTTACTGTGGCTCGTAATATCTCCACTTTGTCCTGTTAATTAGACGTGATTAACCACGAGGGAATTTCAAGATGTAAATGTGACTTTTCACTTCAAAATCAATCAAGTTTTTTTTTGAGACACGGGAACAAATATGTTAAATAAGTTAGGGGGACACATGCCTCTATGGGACTGAAAATTCCTCAACTGGTGAATGGATGTCCCCTTGGTAGGGAGGTGGTAGGTTAGGGAAATCTTAGTCTAGACTGAGTGTGCACTTTTCAGCAGGAGGGAGCCACAGTGAGTCATTAATCACCCGCTACTGACACTGAAAACCTTCTGCCCCTCATAAGGGCAAAATAACCTCCAACAATGAGAGGAACTAAGTGGCCAGAGACAATGGGACATTGCGTGGTAGTTTATGTTCCTCTCATAAGCAGCCCAGCCAGCCTCAGAAGATGGAGCAGCCATTTAATGCAGCTCCTAGACTGTATACAGCAGCAGGGAGGGACATTACATGGTTGGCCTCAGTGAAGCGGCCTAGAGATTCAAAGTGCATATTGGAACATGTGCTTTTTCCTCACATTGAAACTGACCCTCAGTAGCATCATCATGAACATTTAGAGCGTAGAAACAAAAAAATGAGCTGTCATACCAAGAAAACTGCAGAGTTTAATGGTACAAAAAACCCCATTCAAACATTAAACTTGAGATATAGTCAGCAGGCACCATTTACCTTCTTGCTTTTTACTTCTGATTGATGCCAGGAGCAATGATGACATAGAGAATGGGAAAACCAAAAAAAAAAACAAAACCCCAAAACAAACAAAAAACTATTAAAGTTACATTTTTAAAAAGTGTTGATCATATGCTGTAAAAACACTCAGTTACTGTTGAAAATCTGACATTATATGTTAAAAGAGCCGCAATTTACATTCTGATGTGGCATTGTGCAAGAGGTTTCCGCTAGAGATGAACCAACAGATTATCAAAACTATTGCTCAAACCTTCACCTCCCCTCAGCTTTACAAGTATCATAGAGAGTTTCAGATCATCGTTTAGCTGTTTTCACAGCAGGCAGCTATTTTCAGAGAACAAGCTCTTTAAACAGAACATGCACTACCTGTTCAGCACTAAAAAGCAGACAGCCACAGTTAGAGGCTGGCTGGTGAGTGCAGTATAGCATTTAACTGCACATTGTCAGGACCGAGTAAACAATGAAAACCGAAGGTGAACATTGTACTAATCACTAATCACTAATGCACAACAAGTGAATGATAATAGCTATGTAAATGTCCTCATTCACATCTGCTTAAAAGCTCATTATGGAACACTGGTGATCATAAAAAAAGGCTTGAGCAATATATTACATTAAAATATTCACAACTACGTTTTTTTTCCCCTTCATAACTTCCTAATTACTGCCCAAAGGTATCAAACTACTAGATAATTAGTGATAACAAGACACTATTTTAGAGTACATATTGTTAGGAAGGATCTGAGGATTTTGTGGACACCCCTAACCACCATTTACAATTGCACTTTGTTGTTACATGAATGGACCACATGTATTAAATATCTATATGTTACAATCCAACCTTAAATGTACAAAAACGTCCTTACTTAATACCAGTATGCATTTATTATGAGGTCACTGGGGGAAAACAGTGGTGGTCTAATGGTTCTGACATGAATATGACCATTCAAAATAATCATTTCTTTCAAATGCTGCTAAATTCAATGGTATAACCATCTAATCAGTGGCGCTTATGCACATCCTAAAGTGTTACCAAGTAGGGTAAAATAATAATAAAATCAAGTATATTATCACTATTCTTCATTTAAATGCTATGCTTTCTACTTGTGGAGCTGGATTAAAAAAAACATATTTTCTTTTAATCACAACAGCTTCATATTTAAAAAAAAAACCTTGTGCTTGAAAGTCTCTAAGTCACCATTTATGCCTTTTTGTCTGATAACAGAGGTGAAAGATATTGAATATAAACGCTCACATATTTATCATTTTCCTCATCGGTTAAGTGCTTACTAGAGACAGAGACAAACACAGCTGCCACCAGAAAACAAAACCAGCTGAGTTTGTTCTGCTCCCTAAATTGTGTTGTCAGTATCATCATGCTACACATCTCCAGTGAGAATAAACTGAGGAAGAAATGACAGATTTGACAGAGAGAGACACCAGGATGAATTTTGTGGAAGATGCTATTGTACAGCATAACTGAGAAAATCCTTATTTGATTATAAATCCTTAAGCACACAGTAACATCTATCTGCAAGCCAATTCAGTCATTAGCAGTTGCAATATTTAAATATTTGGTCATGCTTGATGTTTTCCAAATGTAGCCGGAGAGAGTTGTGAAATCGGAGTGAGAGATTTTCTTCTGTTGCTGCTATTTATTGTTTTAGCCCCGTATTTGCCCTACATGTATGTCACAGGAATTTGGCACCCAAGGAAATCCATAGAAATGGGACTACAGCCATTACACAAATTTGCATCGCAGATCTCATGAAGGCATGAAGCTGATTGATTAATAGAGACAGAGCATGCCAAGCCATATCAGGGCTCCCGCACAGGTTAAGTGGTGCTAAGATTGTTTTATATAATCTGTGATTAGGGGATGAGGAAGGAGAGTTTGATCTCTCAGACTTGCTGACCTCCTAATCACAGGGGGTCTTTCGATCCAGCCTGCACCAACAACTTCAATCAGACACACTCTGCGAGTTTAAAACTGGCAGCAGGGAAAAGGAAAAACTAACAGGGAAAGAAATCAATGTTTTTGCATTCCTTTTACAAGAAGAGATATATGGGAATACATAAATGTATATGTATTTGGTATTTATATAGGAATTACTGAATTCTCATGGTGCAATATTCTGCTTTTATAGCTGGTTGATGTAGAACAGGTTCCAGCTGCTTTATATACAATTCAGATGGGTAGTTACACACAGTGTTATCTCTCCTCCAAAGTGTCAGAACACAAGTCCGACGGGTACAAATCATACTCTATATGGTACAATGAGGCTCTTCTAGCCATCACCACAGGCATTTAACTTAGTTCTGATAACTCTGCAGCCAAGTTTAAAAAGTAATTGCTGGCAGTTATGATTTTTATTTGCAAACCCAATAATTAAAACACCCTCATTTAGCGAAAAACGTAGCCATTTCAAAATTCGACATAGTATGAAACCAAAAATGGATGGAAAATTGGAAAGATATTATTTACACGGGATACTTGTCCAGAAAATACAAAGGATTCAAGGTTTTTCTGTAAATTTCCTAGTGCAAAAACTCTCCAGAGTACAACATAATTATCTACATCATCAAAAGCAATTATGGAAGCATAAATTGAATGCATGTCTACACCCCCATTGTCCCTGGCATATTTGTCCCTTGCACAGATAACGCAGCATTAACATTACAATGGAGGGGCAATAATGGAGTTGCCCAGCTGGGGTTAAAGGGACGTGACAATAGGCGTGACAAGCTGCGGTTAGATGCAGCGCACAAAAAAGAAATAAATAATTTTAACCCATTGAAATGTTGTCTTGTAGAGTCAAAAGCCTCACACACATCGTGGTTTAAGATATGAGCTGCCATGACAAGCATAAACAACGTGAACTATACTCAACAGTCTGAAGATGATTTAAATGTTCTATTTATCATCCTGAGATGAGTCATGATAGTAAGTGAGGATAAGTCATAGTAATTAAAAAATAAATGCTGTAAGAACTTCAGTGTAGCAATAGATATACTTTTAGTCCTTTGTGGATGAAAAAAACATGCAAGACGACAGTGATGCTTACTGGGTTAAAGTTTTAGTTTAATCATATAAAGAGGCCATGAGGAAAACCACTGAGCATCATCTTCTTTATAACCGTTTACTTTGAATTTGTGCACTATCCACTTCCAGGTCCAGTCTTTGTATAATGCCTTATGATTTAACAGGTGTAGATATAAAATCTTGCCATAACTTCTAACAATTAACAGCATTAGTCAGAAAATGACATAAAAAACACCAATTATTGATTTGGTTGTAAGCAAAAGAGGAAATATCGTTCATTGTCATTGCCAAAGTCTTCCTGAGACTCTACCTTAGCTAATAGGTTTAAATTTTGGGGCTAAAAATTTGTTACCAGGAGAAGGTTACAAATAACTAATACCATAACTATGAGCCTCCTGCATTCCACGTGTTCATTTTTAATGCATCTATCAAATAAAGACAAAAACTTTAATTATGAGTTGCTCTGTCATAGTGTGTTAAGACCAACATAGGTCAGTCAGATAAGCTGGTTTGTCATTAGCCATAGAAATAGTTTGAGTCGGTTATTTTGCACACTGCCAACAGAAATACTGTTGATGCTGATGAATGAGCACCTTATTCAGTGTTTTAATAACAGTGAAAGAACATTAACAGTTTGCTATCAGAAAGTAGAATTCTTTTGAAGTCTCTTGAGAAATTAATAAATTTTTTTCGTCTTTTTTTTAAAATCAGAGGACCAAATTCTTTAACGGATCCATTAATGAAAGAGTCCCAAACTGCCATTTTCAGACTAATTACAAATGATTGGAGTGTAAATATTCAGACACGCTTCGGTGACTTCAAGTCCACCGACTAATTATTTGTCAGGAGAAGCTGAACATTGCTTCTTTACTTCTTTTTCATCTGCAGTCTGCACAGATAAAATTCAAATGATCAACAGAACCAATAACTATTTAGAAATATTCAATATTTGAGCTTGTCATTGAGAAGTTGGCATTTGTCAGATGGTAAAAACGACTCTAAAATGGATTGTCAAACATCAATTCATCCTCTGATCTAACATCCTTATCCTCAATCAACAAGAAGTGATAAACGTCTCCAAATGCTTGATCCACATTATTATCACGGTCTGCTGCAGTGGCTCATTTTGGGCCCGTTTCCTGAGCTGCAGTCAGCACACCAGGCCTACTTTTCCTCAGCTGAGACACTCTGAGAATCCCTGGCAGCTCATATATCAAGGGAGATCCTCACAGCAGTACTCCTCTTCCTTTTTCAATGCACAGGGTAAGTATTTTAATTAGTTGGCTAATTGTCTAAGTAATTGGAAGACAACTTAGCTCAAAGAGTAATCAATCTCTACAGGGCTACGTTCTATCACATCAAAGGATCTGTAATTAACACTGCAAACCATGGGATGGTCTTTGACTGAGCTCGATAGCATGGGGGCGTATGATCACAGATAAAACAGAGGTTGAGGAGACAGATCTGGGAGGCCTCCGCTGAATATGGAGAGGTGTTATCATTTAGACACAAGCAGATTCAGACCCAAACAGAGGCAGTCAGGCCCTCGTGCAAAGGCTGTGATGCAAGAGTTGCACTCCTTAAACAAAAGGCAGATAAAGCCACTGGCTATTAAATAATGCGTATGTGTTTTCGTGTGTTTGGCTTTCACACATCTGAGCATCGTTGATTCTTTTAAACTCTGGGAAAGCAGTGTTTTTTTCTTTTTTTGTTGTTGTTGTTGTTGTCAATTTAAAAAAAAAATCAACCTGAATGTCCAACTGCAAAGCTTGAATGTTCAAACGTGCATCCAACTCCCCCCTTAAATTTCCCCAAAGAATATCTGTTAGCTTGATTTTGACAATAAAATTGGCAATTCATTAAATGTTTTCATATACCGAGTATCAATTTCACTTTGCAGCAAAGCTCACGCTAGGCATTAAAAAAATTATACATTTGGGATGAACAAGACTAATCATGTCTCAGATTCATCCGTCCGAGGCCCCTTAATTTCCCCATTGTGGAAAACAAGACATATAATGAACAATTATACATAAAGTCAATTTCAGTGTTGTGTGGAAGACTTAATTAAAATCACTAATGAAAAAAAAAAAGAACTGCTTACAGTGTGGAGGTTTACGTGTCAATTTCAAAATGACTAAATGCTTTGTCTTCGTGGAATGTGATGAAAATGACCCGAATGGCAACACACTCCATTTTTCTGTTTACAAACAATCATCATGAATTTAAATTACCGACCATAACCCCATCCTGTAATTCACTGAGAAAAGAAGTTGGCATAATTGGGAAAATTGTGGAAGGAAACAGCAGCTAAACATCAATACCATTATATTATTGTGGAACAGCGTCTCATACTATCAATTAACAAATGCATTCAAAATGCAGAAATGACTGTCATGCTTGTGGCAGCAGCCTAAAAAGGATAATTATGATGAAACATCCAAAGGAGAGCAGTCATTGGAAGACATGATATTCCCTGAAGTGATCCCCTCCCCCCCTCCAGCCCTGCACTCCCTGCCACAAGGCACAATTCACACAGTGGTACTGACAGATTGACAAATAAGGTTAATAAGTACTTTCCACCCCTCCTAAAGGCTAATCAAATATTAATCCTTGAGGTGTGGTCAGCAGAAAAAAAATACACCAAACAATTGGTAGAGCGGAATTGATCGAATTGATTCTCTCGCGTAATGCTTGGGGCCGGGGAGGAAGAAGAAGAAGAAGAGGAGGAGGAGGACGAGGTGGGAGGGGTGGAGTTGAGTTGGAACTGTAGGAATTCATTTCAGGCTGAGAATGGACAAATATTTGGATATAAGCGCTTAAAGCAATTTCAATTTTTAATCCATCTCCACGTTCTGGTGGCTCTGTGGGCGCAGTTTATACGCAGCACGCTTGCAGTATTGGGTGGGTGTGAAAGTGGCTCATGACCCCCCACCCACACACAACAAGCCCTTCCCAAACCCTCTACATGTACACACACACCTACGCCTGAAAAACACTGGTTTTTATGTGATTCTGTACTCCATGCAATGGGGATGCAATTGAAAACTCTCCTTAGCGTCTATTTTTAAAACAAACAAAATGAACACAGGTTTTCAAACATGAAAATCCACATTTATATGACTTTGAGTGTAACCTTGTTCACAAAAGGGTGAGGGTCAAAAACCTGGAACCAATAAAAAAACAAACAAACTAAAACAAACCATACTATTGGTGACAAATTTGAATTTTACACAAATCTCTTCCCCCCCTTCCTTGAACAGTTGTCACTAATCGGAAGCCTCGGGACATCTCGAGGCCTGGTGGACCATGTGAGCAGAGCCACACACACTCATGCTCTGATAGGGCAAAATTGGATCCAGTGAGAATGCAAAGAAGCTTATCAACCAACACTTCCAGGCAGTGCTCTCTGCAAGAGCATATGTCAACATCATTTATTAGATGTGGCCAGGGACTAAATTATGTATGATCACAAAACGAAAAAAGAAAAAAAAGTGGGGCGTGGGGGGGGGGTAGGATCACACGCAGCAGGTGGATAGAATAATATTTGCAGAGAATATGAAATTATTAATAGAGGCCCTTAAGGGAGAATATTTGTTAACATTAACCGGTGAGTCATTTGTAATGCTTGGAGTCTGTAATTAATCATATTGGACATTTCAAAATCATATATAGACTTAAGTGAATGTTTTACTCACTCTGTTTTTAGAGAAGCAATCCATATTATTATTGTCACATATTCTTCTATATTAATATGTACTGAAAATTGTGCCTTTTCAAATAACATCCACTAAATTATATTTTTTTTAAAGCTGCTTTAAAAAAAAACTGTTAACTGTATTTCCTTCATTCCAGCCAAACATATACTAAGTAGCTTTAATATTGCCAGATGAGCAATATCTCAAGCAAAATACTCTTCAGAGATACTATGTAATTGACTCCACATCTAACAGTATGGAACAAATCCCACTGCGCAGAGGGAGTTGACAAATTGCATTAAAAACACTCAATTGGGCCAGGATTGGATAGAAGCTCATGTTCCTCCTTATCCCATTAAACATGAAACAGTTTAATCTCTAAAACTTGCTGACATACCAGGGAAACGCTTAAGCGTGCAGCTTGTATTTGATTTGCAGAAAAAAGTCAAGATACAACAACATGAACTACTGTACGCGTCTGTATGCGCGTAACACATGTAGACATAAGCAGAATTTACACTTGCCTCAACATAGAAACTGCATTATTTTAATCAACATCAATTACAGCGTCATTTAGCAGCACCGGAACAGCAAAACCATACGCACGCACATTATTTGTTTCAGCCTCCTCAAAGTGAGCAATATTAAAGAGACTCAAACTGTCAAATCATCCAAGTTTTTTTTTCTTCAATAGCTTACCCGATTTGAACATGTTCTGCTTCTTTTCATGACATGTAAACAGGTTTTGACATGGGTCTAGTTAAATGTGTAAGACATGCTGAAAAAAAGGAAAGGGAAATGCCTGAGAAAAAAAAACTCCAAACCTGTCAACACACAGTACCTGCTTTAAATCTGTTCCCCATTTCAGGCAATCTGTGGGAACCAGGCCTGTGGAGTCTAATCCTGTTTTCATCCGTACCCCTTCAACACCCCCCTCATCTGTATCACACTTTCAATTCCACTTGCTGGTGCCTTTGTGCGATTTTCATTTGATCTAGCTTTTAAAATTCTAAATCTATTCAAGGTTTTTTTAGTTGGATTCACGCTGTTGCCGTGAAGCCCTATTTATGTTCTAGATTTGGAATTGCAAATCAAGAGTGTGTGATTTAGGGGGAATGGGAGTCCAAAATTCCCCGGCATCACCTTTTATGATGCCGTAGGTTTAAAATGTTAACAAGGGTGTTTTACCAAGCTGATTTGTGCAGTATCAGTCTGTCTCTGGCAGACAAGCCTTTCAGACAATAATCATGGTAAACCTACACTTATTTACAGAGTATGGTAGTTTGAGTCACAGTTTAATTCAAAGGTCTGGACACAACCTGTGTTCCATAGTTATGGCATATAAAATGTGTGATTATGCTTTTTTTTTCTCTTTTTTTTTTACACCGGTGCACAAAAACAACAGCTAATGTTATACAAATAATTTTTTGGTCTGTTTATTATTATTACTATTATTATAATTATATTATAATGCAGCATTTCAAATATGAATACTACCAGAAATATCAGGCTGTAGTTAAAACTACATTTACAGTTCTTTATTAGTGATGCTCAGATTTATAATCATACTGTACGTACTGTATTTTATTTTTTGCAATACTTAATAATGCTGCATCTCCTTGACTAGATATATCAAACCTGCAGGTTACAGATATGAATACTGAGGTGCCTGAAAAATGTTACACCGCTGTATAGAGTCATTGTTATGGTGTACTTCTCTTCAAATGTCTGATTAATGTTGTCTCCAAAGTCTCAACAAGATGTCACATTTGCCAGGCTGGGTTTCAACAATGAAACAAAACCAGGAAGTAAACCCAGTCAGTATAAATAGATGATAACTGACTGCTGAAAAATAAAAGTGTCATTCCGAATAGTACTGTCTTTAGGAAGAAAAACATCTACGTGTACAATAATCTTTGTACACGTAGAAACCTTTGAATCGCAGACATCTAAATCTAGTTTCTATGCAAAAGTATAACAGCATCAAGAATACATGAGACAAAAACATTAGCATCCATAAAAGGATAAAGTTCGGATTGATTTTCTCTCACACCATTATAGTGATACCAATGGAACAATATCAGTATCAATATCAACCAAATTACCGGTAATGACTTCCCTACTGTGAAAGAGCTCTTGCCTGTATTGTACTTCTGTCTATTCACCGTCTATAAAAAGTAGTGAGGAAACAAACTTTGGATCTATCGAATAAATTCCTGTGAACAATTTATGCAACGAAATTTAATATTGCTGCAGACTCTCATCCGCTCTGCAAATAAATGGTTACTTCTGCACTCAGATATGACTCTAAAGAGCACATCACAGAGAAGCCACAATCGGTCGATTCATATTCCCGAATCACAGACATTAACATTCAAAAAAGATACACTTGGCTGTTTTTCAAATGTCAAGGCATAATAAACAAGGAAATATTTTTTATGTGTATGTTTGTGCTCAGCACTATGTTGCTTATCTGCGGCGTGAGCTTTAGTAAGCACGTGTGAACCTTTGATGATCACTTTTCAGCCAATGTTTGTTTTGGAGTAAGTTGTAACTGATAATCGTTTTACGGTAAAACAGTGTATCGGCTTATCAGAGAATAATATTGCCCCACTTGATGCCCAGTCAGGGATTTAGGTGAGCATTATGAACTCAGCTATAACAAGTCCCGCTTCCTGTGATTATCTGACACAAGGTGCTGACAGACACTCACTGTTGACATTTCTGTTCATATTGGCAGTGAAAAAGACAGCAATAGCAGAGACTTACAGCGCTTACAAGGCTCTAACAGTTGTATTTTCTCTTTGTAGGCCTGTGTTGTGGGACTTGGCGTATCATCTGCAACTGAATGAGCTGTGCTACTGACCTGTCGTGACAGACCAGGATTGTACATTAGGGCTGTTTTCTCTTTGTCATCACAGTTGTGTGGTCAGGCCTGACACCTGGAACAGCTGAAACATCACAAATGCAAAATGTAAAAGCCCCATTGTAGAGCTGCATGTCAAAAAGTAGTATGTGTAATGGATAGAGGGTCACAATGTCAGCGTTTTTTTTATGTTGTGGTCGGATCCTAACCTGATTGGTTTCTGTTAGAAGTTATTATTAGAATAGCACAGACCCTACTTACCATAAAATAACAGGTGAGGTTAATGGCAAATGATTTGTTGCATTAAAACCACAGTTTTTGCATTTCCATCGCTTTTTTTGCCCTAATGGATTTTATTTTTACTGAATATTATCTGAAAGCATACATAATTCTGTGTGGAAGCAAATCTGTGTTTCATGAATACAAAGCAATATTAAAAGCACAACTTAAGAGACTATGAATAGATAATTTTGTATTACTAAAAACCAAAAATGCACAATTAAGACCATTTTTCCACACCTCCTGTATGGTAGCATAGTCAATAATGTATTATAGTTTATGCTGAAATAAATTTTGGGTTTGATCCAACATGTAACAAATCCAACAAGTAACATTGGGTTTAGTTGGTACACTACATTTTTATGTACAAGACCATCAATGATGGTCAAGTATCCAAAAACACATATTTTATATATACATTACTCTGAAAGTTCACCCTTATTGCTTCTAGAGGAATTAAGAGGGTATGCGGCAGCCAAGTGCTGCTAATCAAATGTACTTGATTAACAAGTGTGAGCACCGTTTATAAAAACAGCTTCCTGGTGTGGAACATTCAGGGTGTGTTAACAGCAGAGATGGGCAGTAACGCGTTACTTGAAATGCGTTAATGTAATCTGATTACTTTTTCAAGTAACGAGTAAAGTAAGGGATTACTATTGCAAAAACGGTAATTAAATTACCCTTACATTCCCGTAGGAACGCTGCGTTACTGTCTCATGACAGTGACGTAGGCGAGTGCGCCGTTGGTGACAACAGCTGTGTGCAGATCAACAATGGATAATATATCGAGTGCGGGAGAGAGTATGAGCGTGCAGCGTTTAAAGCGTGGAAGTACTGACCTTACTTTAAGTTTGATTCCATAAAAAGTGACAAAAACATTAGCATCCATTGTGCGTGGGAAGAAAACTTCTTTTTACAGCGAAAAAAACCCCTAAACTTCCAAGCAAGCACCGAGTGCGCAACAATGTAATGGGAAATTCACAGAGAAACTCTCGGATTCTTACACTGACCGCTGCGGCACACCTGCACCAGGGTAAACCTCCGCCTACCCTACTCCTGCTTTACAGGTGAAAATACAGCAAAAGGACCGCTGAGTCTTTGACTTTATTTATTTTCTGCTGTGTTTTACTTGCATCTATTTGAAAGAGTGAGTGTAAACACACAAAAAAAATATTTTATGTGCTGGAATGTGCAGAAAATAGGTTTAAATATTAAACAAATTTCTTCCAGTCAGAGAATGTTGCATATAATTACATTTCTGCTTGATGCATAAAGTTAAAAGATTAAAACTGATAAAACAAGTTTTAAAAAGAGACTTTTCCATTTGATTACATTTTGTATGATGGATTATGCAGAAAAAGTAGAATTGGGCTGAAAGATCTATCGCTTTATCACCTATTCAGGTTGTAAATCGTGTTTTTAAAATCAGTAAAGTAACGGGATTACTTTTTGGGGGAAGTAATCAGTAATTAGTTACGGATTACTTTTTTCAACTAACTTGACCAACACTGGTTAACAGAATGCCTACATTTTCCCGGGAGTGAATGTCCCAGGAAATTCACATCAAGGATCAATGAAAGATAAATTCCAAAAAAACTCATGTGACAACACTTGTAATTCAAACAACTTCAAGCTTTTTCCTTGACCTTTGACTATACAAGCCCTGTCTACAGTACAGCCTTGATGACTGTGATGACGGCCACGACCCAAAACGTGTTGGCCAAGTGATAAAACTTTTCTTAGTGCACCTTGGAAGTAGCTGAAGTTGTGCCAGAAGTTGTGTTTGGAGAAGTTCACAGTAAGAGACATATCAGCACAAACACGACATAGGGTTTGTTTTGCAGCCACAGGACCTGAGTACCTTACGGTCACTGAGTTGATCACAAACTCCTCTGTATACCAAAGTATTCTAGAGTCAAGTTAGCAGAGACAACGTCTGGCTGAAACGACATCATTCACCGAAACAATGATCCCAACCACACCAGCAAATCTACAACAGAGTGGAAAAAGAATCAATGCTGCAATGGCTCAGTCAAAGACCAGACCTTAACTTGACTGAAATGCTATGTATAACTGAATGCTTGTAAACCTCAATGTGTTGAACCAATCTTGTAAAGAAGAGTAGACCAAAATTCTCCATAATGATGTGAGGAAACTGATAGTCATGCAGAAAATTATTACTTCACCTTTTTGCTGCTAAATCTGGTTCTACAAGTTACTGAATGATGGGGGTACTTGGGTAGTTTGCTGTAAAGTTGCCAAGCTTTGCTTCTCTGTCTGAAGGTCTACTCTTAGTATGTAAGCAACTAATTTACCACTAAGAAAAATAGTATTTAAAAAAAAAAGGTCGCTCCAGCAAGAGTAAGTGAATAAGCGAAGAATTATTTTTAAACATGTAATTGGCAACCATAATGGCTACTTAGAGCATCAGGACAACATGGATGCTTCTTCAAGAAGAACTCATTAATAGGATATTATGGTCTAAATGGTCATTGAATCTTCCATATTTTTGACTCATTTTATAATCTCGTTTCTTCTCATTAATAGCAATACACTGTACATACCACAGACTCAACATCAGTAATATAACGGGACTTTACTGCCTCCTATAATCTCATCGGCTCACAACCCAGATGACATACAACAGAATTTGTTGCCTTCTGATAAAGCATCAATATTAATTACATGTATTTATTAGATTTTAATATTTATAAAAGCCTATTAATATTGATATATGGTTCATAAATAGATACTTCAATTCCTGTGATATGCATCTATATGTCCACTATAGTGCAGTCACCAAGATTTATCTCTAAAGCACATACAGTAATGATTGTGGCACTAGCTTTTCCCATGACATTTAGAGGTTAATTTGCACTGGTTTCATGGTCATTTATCGATGGAGGGTTCAGAAATTAGCATTCACCACGCTTCTTATTGACAGAAGTGTTTAATAACCCATCAAATCAAATGGGATAGCGAGCCAGGAAGTGCTTCTCCACCGAGAAAATATGGTCTATTCAAACCACATGCATGTTTAGTTAAAAGCGTAGCCTGCTGATGTTGGATGTTAAGACATAAAAGTTTCTGTGTAGAATAAATTTTAATGTAACACGGGAAGCTATAAGACTGATTCTTTCAAGGGAAGAGATAAATATTCTTTTGGAAGTATGCCGTATGTGTGGAGAGATTTGCAGATGACACACCTGCATGAGATGCTTCGATCCAGATGGACCTGGTCAGTCTAGTGGAGACAGATGAGACAAGCGGAAGGAGAGGCTTCTTGTTCTCGCCACAGGTTTCCCTTTATTCTGACAGATTTACAGCATTACTCAATCTTTTATATCTGTTTTCACCTTCTGCTAGGCACATTCTGTTTGAGATTTACAGTCTTTCTTCTCACTTCCTTTCACAGCCCTATTCCCAAACTTTGTCACATTCCTGTGAGTAAGAGTGAAATTGTTTACCTGTGTGGTTGAATGAAGGACAATTTTCTATTTCAGGGGCTGCAGAGGAAGCATTGTGGGTTGTGGAACAACATAGCATGTTCACAAACATGTATTTTATTCATCAGACAAAAGTGCTCGTACTAGCTGGAATGCCAAAGCAAATCATGCACATTTTTGTCTAGGAAATTAGTTCACGCCTAGGAAATGCACTGCACATAATTTCTCTGATCTCCTTTAGAATTACTAGCTTTTTCCTCCACTCTTATCTTGCTCTAACCACTGTTTGCTCGAATGTGTATAATTTCACATCCGCAGATTCACACGGCATGTCACTAACTCAGAGTGAAATATACTTATGTTCAAAGGAGTCCTAATGTGGATTGATGGGTGGGCCTTCAGTAGCCTCAGAGCCGTTGACACACAGCTGTCTTTGCTATAAATCTTACAAATCCACAAAAAAAGTCTCTTGAGACGCCTTTGAGTGCTAAATTACTTCAGCTCTGAAAGAAAGTGTAGCACGAATCTTCCTGTATACACAATTACTGAGCAAATCATTTTAGTCCAATAGAGTTACCCCGTCCTATCACAAAGCAGCTCTTTCATGTTACGCGTATGTTACCAAATGTAAATAAGTAAACAAATCTGACTTCTAATGTGTAGTCGCTGGACAAGGTTAATCCTGCAGGTTAATAAATACAACATATTCCCCCTCTTAATAGCACACACGTCCATGTCAGAGTTCCTTTATCTACAAGCCTTGTCTTTGACTCTATTATATAATTATATCATTGCATTTGTCATTGGGTTTCACCCTTGGGGTGAAGAACAAATTAAAGGACTATGAGTATGTTAGCTTTATATAAGCAGAACGTCGGCTACACAAACCATAACAAAAGTTCATATTTTCGGTGTAATGAATGTTACATTATTTATGCTATGAATTATGGATGAACTTCTGCAGACCTATGCAGCCCTGACTGGGATGGCTTGTAATCAATCCTTGTCTGATGGACCTCTCCGACAAACATTTATTAGTGGTTACTCTTTCAAGTCTGTCTGGAAAAACCTCGCAGAACAATAATTATTACTACGATTACTCTTTTTACCTGCACTCAAGGTGTATATTACACTACTATTTGCAGAAAAAGTAATGCTGTGAATAAATATTAAGATATTGTTAGTGTGATAATTTGAAGATTGTGGCAACAGAGATTAAGCAGCTCACTGGTTCAGTGTCATTGAAAAGCTTATTGAAGCAGACTGTTAATACTACTCGCAAAATACTAAAGAGAATGCACGTTAAATGACAGCATCCTTTGAATTAATACACTTTGTAACTTCACAGGCAGCGATATAAGCACTGAGCTGAGATCGGAAAGAAACATTATTCATGGTGTTTTTCATCCTAACTCTACTTTATTAGCTTATTTGATTCCCCATTCTCCTCATAGTTGATTCAATACATTTCCTATTTGCATAAAACTGTCCGGTAAGATTATCTTCACTTATTCGATCTATCCTAAGAGTCACCTTGTTCAGGATCTTATATGAATAATGAGATTTTAAATTGGAAGACACTCACACAGAGAATAAGGCATTTACAGTTAATTCATCTCATTGAGTTACATTGCTTAGAGGTATTGGAGGGTTTAGATTTTCATTCAAGCATCATATTTAACAGTGTCTGCTTCCCCCACTTTACTGGCATTGAAATTTAAATGGCCCGAGCCTGACAGATCCAATATTGCGACCCACTGTTGCTATTTTCCTGGGAGCAAATATATTGTCAAAATCCGTATATTGAGAGAATGAGAAGACACAAAAAAAGAGTGATCACATAAAAGTCTCACCTTTGTGGTCTCCCCCCTTTTTTAAACAAATATTTAAAAGGAAAAAAGTACTTTTTATTTGCCTATCTATAAGGACCTATACATATCTAAATATTGCAGGAATTATTCCAGCATTTTTTTTTTAAATAATGTAATGTTTTCTTGAGAATACACATTTGTACATTAGCATCACATACTCATAGTGATTTGACAGAGAAAGAGACAGAGAATGAGAGAGAGGGAAAGAGCAAGGGGGGGTGGGGGGGTTAATTGGCTTTTTATGACTCCAATTAAATAACATTATGCATATACTGGCTTAACGGCTTATATGTGGCCTCCATTAACAATGTCCTCTTGATTGGTTCTTGGGCTTAAGGTCTCCTCCAACTCAGGCTTGTCATAGTGTTAAAATCCATATGTGCAGAAAACGCTTGTGACAGGGATTTTATATATTTATATATTTATATACGTGTGTGAATAACTTAAAAGAAACACCAGAAATCTTTAAAATATCAATGACATTATCTCTACTAAACACAACCTGCAACAAGAACACTTCAAATGTTCACTGTCTGAGATGACAATTGAATCAAATAAATCTCATCATTAAGGCCTTAGTGCGTTATCTTGAAAGCAAAAGAGAGAGAAAGAAAACAAGCATGTGCCTGTCCTGAAGCGGAGCTCCTGAGGTGTTAACTAATCTCTGGTGGCCAGTCTATGCAGTGCCTCCTCTAATTGCTCCCTGTATTTCAGTCTGGTGTGAGAGCAGCCATTGTAGCGAGCGCCCAGTCAGCCCCCAGAGGTCTCACACCTTCATTATCACTCTTTATTGCAGAACCTTATACGGGCACTCGGCACCAAACAGCCTGCCCGTTAAAAATAGAGCCTTCTCCTCTTCTCTCCTTTTGGTGGTTTCAGTTTTAATTACTAACACAGAGCCAAAGCCAGAGTCCTCAGCAGGCCTGGCGTTTTTGTTCACTAATTAAAGCGAGGATGGAGTTTATTGAAGGGACCCTGACTCTGCTCTCTCATCTATTATTAAGAGGGCAGGACAAATCATTTTCAAATTTATATGCTGAAACCTGTCCAGGGACAGGCAAGGGGCAGCAAAGGTTGGAGAAAGGTGGGGTGAAACGGTGCCGAGCACAAGGGAAGGTGGCTGAGACGCTGTATATGTGGAGGGTGGAGGATATCCTTGAGAAGGAGCATTGATGCAGAAAATCAGCTGTTGTATAACACAACACGAAGAAAGGAGGTGCAATAGATTAATGCTAACTGCTTTTTGTGAGCAAAGTTTCTGTGATGCATTTTGCCTTAATTTTGATCATTAAGGGATGAGAGACCTGCACCAATAGTATTAGCAAAGATAATGGCATTGATTGGAGGACCCCCTCTGTGTGCTCTGTGTAAACAGTGGGCATAAATACCAAAACAGCAGGGTGGTAATGTAGGAGCACAATGTCCAGCCAGATTGATGTTCTCGGCGATTCACTAACCTCCTCTGTCTAACATTCTTAATTGTCTAAACAGCCCCGACCCTGACAGCTGCACAGGTACCTCAATGAAGGAACAACAAGACAAGGATCGGACCAGGGAGATGAGGCAGGACAGCTGGCAACAAAATGCTAAATAGAGCAGATGAGACACTGTACACAACTAGTCTTTACACGCTCAATTTTATGAGAAATAAAGTGTTTTTACACAAACATATATAAGTAATGTTGCATTTTAAAAAACTGATATAATATGAGGATAAATGCTACATTGCTTTGCAGATATACAGCTGCTTTAAAATCCTGCAACACTCACTTCTTGCCCAAAATTGTTGAACATGACATAAATTGATCATAGCTCAGCTTTAGAATAAACGATTCAACTACATTTAATGTGCTGGGTTGGTTTGGGAATCCTATTAATTTGATAGTTTAAAAAAACAAAAAAACAAGGAATTAAAAATCACCACATTATGGTTGAAGTGGTCTCAGAGTTGCAGTTCGTGTGAGCTTAGCCATGCTGGGAAAAACACAACCGGGAACAAGTCTACACAGAAAATTAGCAACATACAATTAGAGAAGAAGAAAACCTTCATATCTGGCTTCTAACCTTTATAAGATGAGGTAGAGTGAATTGAAAAGGAGAAATAATGAATTTAGCCAGCTGAAGAGCAAGAGAATCCTCTCTTAGCCTAACAAGCAGCTCGCATCCTCAGGGCAATTAGTCACTGTCATATGAGGGCAAATGTAGAACCCTTTGCATGCTTGTTAAGTAAAAACTTACACAGAGGTCACTGACATGTAAGAGAAATGCAGTGTAACCACTGAGATATAGACCATTTCTAGAGTAACAGACAAAAGTCCAGCATTACAATAAATCTGTTATTAAAAACAAAATCTATTATAGCCTTAATAACTGAAGGTACAGCAAAACACAAAAAACAAGAAAGATTATTTATAAGCAATTTAGTATATAGCATAAGCACAAAAGAGAATTATTTTGGAGTTATACAGAATAGCTGCTATGTTTTATACATGATTTCATGTGCTGCATCTATTGCACATATTTACATCTAGATAATTCTCTCCACTTCTTCACCCAGCTAGGCACAAACTAAGGAATAAAGTGAATTTCATGGTCATTTAATGCACAATTGTTAAATTTGGTCACTTCTTTGCATTATAAATGTACACTTCTTTCAGGGTGAATTTTTCCAATACATACAGGGAGGGATATATAGGTCACAGACCCCAGTGCCTTATCAGTAATTCGCCATTGCCTGGTTATTAAGGACAGCTTAGGTGGAGAGGGCTGGAGTACCAGGAGGGGTTAAGGTGAATTGATTGCCTGTGGACATGTTAAACATGACCCTGTCAGGCCTCCACTCCACTCCTAAAATGCGCCAACCTGTGCACCTCACTCCAAGTAATCAGCTGTAGAGGCTTTAATAAAATTCAGAAAGCCCCGAGAACTTCCCCCCAGGGACTGTACCAAGTTGGAAATAATCGAAACCTGAGGCAAAAGACATTTGCACTGTGTTACTGTAGGAAGCATAACAAAATGCCTAGTGCTCTGGCCTCTAAAAAATGTTTTCAAGTACGGTAAGAAAAAAAAAACAAGTTGTGGTTTATGAGCGTAATGGAAGCACATAGGTTGTTGTTGTTCACTGTTAAACAGATTGGAAAGTAATCACCAAAGTGTCTTTCCCTCTGCTGACTGGGTTCAGATGCAGCAGCTTGCAGCAGAGGGGCAGTGGCAGGGTAATTACGGGGTAACTTGGGCTCAATCTGTCTGTCGACGCCCTCCCTCTTGGAAGGGGGTGTTCCCCTTGATTAGCCGGACTCAGGGTGAAGCCCCCATTGCAAACGGCAGATTGAAGTTCATCACAGGGGTCTCAGCTGCCAGTATGTTGCAATGAATTGCTTGCTGTAAGAAGGTGTTGACAGGAGCAGCTGGACATCAGAGAGTGATGAAAAGAAAGGGAAATTCATGGACAACCCAGACAAAACAGTCCACTCGGGAAAAGACAGAATCGGTCATCTGGTGGTGAAGATCAGAACTGCAGCTTTTGTAGCCTCAGGGTGTGTGTGTGTGTGTGTGTGTGTGTGTGTGTGTGTGTGTGTGTGTGTGTGTGTGTGTGTGTGTGTAAAAGGCATATTTGTTTATGTGTGGCCTTCTCTGAGGAGAACGCCTGCGTCTGAGTGTTGGGAATACCAAAGTGTAAGAAGTTCAGTCACTCTGATTGATTGGATCACCAATGCCTCTGGCAATTACTGAAGTGATAACCTCCATGAAAAAGATATTTAAGTCAAATGATAATACAAACCATTCAGAATGATGACACGCCTGCAGCATGTATAAAATGATATTACCTTTAAGACTATATAATAAATATTCCTATTATCTTTACATCACTTGGGCAGCAAAGTGAAAGTGGCAGGAATGAATGTCTGAAAGTGTTAAATGTGTCACCGTTTCAAACACAGATCACGCCGAACCATGTTTAGCATCCACATGATAAATAATGGGAGGTTTCAGAGGGGCTGACAGTGACTGTAAAACATTACATACATATGTGTCTATTGTCTCACAAGTGCTGCTCCTTAGTTCAACAATGGTGACTAATGTTAGTGAAAATGAGAAATGTGTGTGTGTGTGTGTGTGTGTGTGTGTGTGTGTGTGTGTGTGTGTGTGTTTTGATGAATAGAGATGGTGCCCTAAGGTGAGGACAGAGTATATTGGTGTGATTCTACCATTCAGTATATTAATGAACTGCCTAAAGGTGCAAATTAGGTTTTAATGGGTGTTACTTTACTATCTTGGTAGTACCACACACAAAGTCATTTCAGTCACTGTACTCCTCCACTTAAAAAAAAAACAAAACACAGCTATTATAAATTTTAGTCATTTTATCCAAATCAAAATACAAACATGTACTTCTGGAAACAAAACAAAAAAGCTTATTCATTTTGTTATGACTCTATGCTCCAAGACTAAGCTAGGCACTTGAAATGCCTCAACTCATACTGCCAAATTCTGTCTTCCACCAGCTTTACTGTGAACAAAGCTGGGCTATTTTGCATGTGTGCATGTCTGCTGCATAATTTGCTGCTCTTTATTTTGAAGCAAGAGAATTTGAGGGAAAAGAACTGTGGATTGCTACATTTCAAAGAAATGTGTGACAAAAGATGAGTTTAAGAAAGACGAAAGACTCTGAGAACAAATATCTTTTAAGTCAGTGGTTTGAGGGAACAGCACCCTGCCTAACATGGTCTCCTAGCACACTTGACACCAGCCACTACTTAATTAGCTGCCATCATTGCTGAGCCCTGGAGAAAGGAAGACAGGCTAATGATTAATGATAAAAAAAATTCCTGGAAAAAAAATTGTGACGCAACACGAAGTACTTTTATTTACCTGCACTGATGCTGATCAAGCGTGTGCTATATATGCACACAGGCTGAAACCATTTTCTTTCTCACAGTCAGTAATTGATAAGACATTTTTGTGGCACAAAATATGTGACATGTTTCTGTCTGTATGGTCAGGCTGAGTTGCATTTTTCATGCTTTAACTCCTCCACTGGATCTCTGAGCATACTGCAAAATAAATAGCTTTATTGATCTACAACTAATTAGGAGAAGATAAATGGTTCAACTGTACAAATACAGGCTCTGTAATGAGCCGATGTCTAGCAAGACGTTTTAATTGAGTTCTGCATATGAGGCTATTCTTCTGTATTAGAACTTGCACCGTGTTCAACATGAACCAGTGTGACTGATATACTCTGCAGATACCTGCAGCCTGAACTGATGTGGATTTCGAGTTACAGTTAATAGTATGTCAAACCTTCGTACCAAGATATTTTTTGGGCTCATGTCAGCGTAGCAACCAGATCCCGTGGTAAAACCACCTCTCGGGTGTGACTCGTGTTGTGTGCAGTCACCAGCGATCAAAGGCTAATTAGTTTCAGCTGACACGGGGTATGGCCCTCAGGTCAAAGATCATGACTGATGTTATGGAGATGATGGCGGAAAGAGGGAGAAGCAGGGAAGAGCCGAGGGATCCGAATCCTCATTAAACAGATATTGTTGCTTTTGTATCAAATCCCAGGCCAACCGTAACATAGTGAACATGCTTCTTATTCTAATCACTTGTTTTAGACTCAAAAAAAGAAAAAAAAATCTGAACTTTGAGTTGCTTATGTGAATACCTCTCCTTTCAGTCCTTTCATATAGAGAAGACAAAAATAGATAGTGTTTAAATGTAATCATTTTTCAGTGCATTCCCCAAAAGTAATTAAAAATTTTAAAAAAATATATATATATACAAATGTGTGTGTATAGAGAGTGTATATATATATATATATATATATATATATATATATATACAGTGTAGCCAGTGTACTTTATAGACAGAGTCATGACGAGGGGCTCCCTCTACAGGCCGACCGCTAACTCCAACAGCAGGCAGCTGAGGCGCTTACTGACAGCATGCTCTCTTGCAATGCTTCATTTGTCATAGCAGATGTTCAAAACTATTTTCCCTGGAAGCCTAAAATCTGAAGAAGTAAATTAATATCCCCTCCCCTCCCATTTTAAGTCCCTCAGACTCAGTTCATAGCCTGCACTAAGTGCCCTTGTTGACTCAATTGGATTAGCACTAATATGTAAACACAGGAGGTAAGAGGACTAATCCTCTAATGAGAGGAGAAAAAGTGAAATAAATAAGTTGAAATGCCATGCCTTGCCTTTAACTGAGGCATCTGTCAGGTAAGCCGGATATGTGTAGATTGAAAGTCGGTATCAAATGGGGACCAGGGGGATATTGTGAGATAAACAGTTGTGACCATTCAGTGACAGCGCAATTACTTGTTTGTAACTTAGTTGGATAATAGGAATACAGCCTCAAGGGGATAAGACAAAGACTTGTTAATTATTAAAGCTTACATCAGCCAGGCACTAGAGAGTTGCAATTATTAATGTTGTTGTTCTTGTTTGTGCTTAAACACTACCTCTGCTGTTAATATACTCATTAACCAAAATGAGTGATTTTATTACTCTTGATTTGGTTTGGGGTTTGTTAAACATATCAGAGCCCAGCTGTCGCTGTTTACTGAGGGATAAACACTTCTGGCATATGCGGACAGGTGATGAGAGAAACATCTCGTTATATTGCATTAATTATAAAACTGTGAATTTAAAAACACCTTGTTGCTCTTTAGGTACACAGTGTTCTCTTACTTTGGTAAAGTTAACTGTATTTCTTCTCCTTTTTTTTTCCATTCAGATCTAATCACATAGGGCTCACCCCTCCCTGATGTCACTTATTGCGCTGCAAAGATCTGCTCACAATTTAAGCATAATATAATATTATGCTCTAAATGAAATGCTGTATTTTACCTGGAATCCTGAATATAATGCCTTCATGTTTTTGTATTTTTAATCACTCTGTTAAAAAAATATATATATATATATGACGGCAGAAACCACTTTAACAGTCAAATATCATGACTCTATTGTTATTCTTAAATAAAATGTGTTATAATCTGGCATATTGTAAATGAAAAAACGATTTTATTCTGTCACGTGCAGCTCGTCAAATGTTTTGTTTGTTAAATTCTTACAAATGAATTGAAAACAAGCTTATATCTTGCCAATAGTGACTTAGGTGTTCATACCGCTCTTGCTGCTCAAGAAGTCTCTCTAATTAAACCTTTTCGGTCGAGCGCAGCGATAAGGTGGACGCTGATATCGGAAAACAACATGATTAAGAAAACAGTTATTTTAACTAAAACTTGAGTTAGCATAGTATCCTCAGCTTGCGTCAGTTGCTCTGTGTTTAATTCACTACTTTTGATACTGAGCTGTAACTGCTGTGACTCTTAAAATGTGCTCCATATCTCCATGTACTGTAGCCTTTGTCTAATTTAGGGAAAAAAATATTACATGAACATATTCTTGAAATACTCAAAGAATTAAAAAAAGAAAGAAAGAAGTAAAGCAAACAAGCAATTATACTTGTTCACCCTCCATTGTGAGCTAAAGCCATATGCAGCTTTAAAGGGTGTTTCTCTTCCTAATGGGCCCCGTGAGGATGAAGGGGTTAATTGATGCAGATGTTGATCGCTTTTACACACGATGCAGGGAGCATCTCCCCGGTGGCTCCTATTAGAGGCAGTTTTAATGAAGTGCTAAACAGAAGGCTTTCCTACAGTGTGGTCTGTCCTCAGGAATACACGGCAAAGAAAGCACTTCACAGGAAAGCAAGGTCCCCTATTGATTGCCATGCCAAATAACTGAATCCCTTCCCAATCAATGCTTATTTATGGAACCTAATAGAAGACAACATGAGAGGAAGTCAATCGGAGGGGCGTTATGTTGCTTAGGGCACGTGAACGAGTACAGGGTTGTCATGTGGAGAAAAACTACTGCAGATTTCTACCTCTTGATGGTAACGGTCCCCATAATTTAACTTTAATTTGAGTAACATGCTGGAGTTCCATTAGTGAATTTAATATAGTATTAATTAGGATATACTATGCTTTCTTATTGTTAGATGTTTTGGGATAAACAGAAAAAAATTTAAACGCTTGTGGGAAATTCAATACCCTTAAGACACAGTGTTCAGAAAGAATGAATTATTGTTTTGGCCATATTAGAATTTAAGGACAAAAATGACATTTTATATGTCTAAGATTACACATGAAGAAAATCCCCCACATACTAGTCAGTGGAGGTTGGTTAAAGTGATGGTAATGCAATGGGGCTTCTCATGCAGCGTTACCAGCCCATAGTCACTAAATTCTGCTCATTAAAATGACAAACCCAAACACACAGTTACTCAGGCGTGATCTTCAGCTGTGTATGGCATCTGGCCCTGATGCACCTCCACCCCCAACTCCCCAGAGCATCACACGCACACACACACACACACACACACACACACACACACACACACACACACACACACACACACACACACACACACACATACAGAGAGTAACCCCAATCAAATTTTAAAACAATCAGCATCCCTTTCATTTCCAATTTAGTCACCTGCCACAGTTTCCTATTAGTGTCCACTATGATACAGTATTAGGGGTTTATAAATACGGATGGTGTCTCGCTCCCTTTCAGTCTGAAAGAGTTTTCTCCATTTCCCCCAGTCAGCTTCCCACTCCATCCATCAGCCTCTTCCATCCTGATTATCAGGAGACACCAGTTTCAAAGAGACATCTTAATAGTGATGTCAACGTATTAATTAGAAGTGTTAATGAGCTAAAAGCAACCCAAATTAAATTAATGCAGCAATAGACAGAGAGCGAAATTAGCTTCAATTTCTGTAAATGATTCTGAAGTGTGCACAACATATCAGCCTGTCTGAACATTCCCATCCCCCAAAGCTAATCAAGAGCTACATTGCAATTAGCTGCTTAATTAAAGCAACACTCTGCTCGGAAAATCCGGCACAATTAAGTAATGGCTGTTATAGCATGAAGACAGACTGTATTTTTCTTCTGGAGGAAAAAAAAAATAGAAAACAACATATTCTATCCCTAATGGCCTGCAGGGGATTGAGCCAGCCAAGATGTGCCAAGATGGAGAGGTTTCTATCTCACGCTTCAATGGGAATCTTTGCTCCAGCTGGAAGCCTTGTGAATCAATGACAGCAAGGCAGATCAAACTGCCGTGCCCAGGGTTGCTAAGACATCTGAATTGGCACTGACTGGGGTGACTGCATCCTAATCACCAGTTCTATTTTAGCAGCTCAATAGCTTCCAGTTGGACAGAGGGGCTCCAGACTATTGACACTTTGCACATATTTCAGCAGCAGACCTGTTACTGATCCCTGTGGCTATGGACACTGTTGTCCTTCAGTCCCTGCTGGTGTGGCTGGAATTCACCACAGTGTGGAATAAACAGTCTTAGAGCCAGAGGGAAAAGTGGCTATGGCTTTATATGCAATGTTTACACATCTAAATGGATAAATTAGGTGCATTTATCATTCAAAAATAATCTAAACAAAGAGGCATTTGGAACGCTAATTAGTCCCTGACATTGAAATGCCCAAGCTGTGGATGTTAAAGCATTTGTTTTAGGTGCTCAAAGAGGGCAAATGGTTTATACTGTTGAAAACATATCTGTATTCACCACTTTATACTACTAACTAGTATAATTAGCACTGAAACTACAAATTTTGTAGTGAATTGTATTGATATACTGCTAATTCTCAACAACAGTTTCTTCAAGGTCCTTCTATAGATAAAAAATGTGGAGAGATCACAATATGATCAAGCACTTGGCAACAGTGCAAAGGAAAACCTTCCAGCAGAACTGGACTCAAGGAGCTCCCAGTTAGGGGGTGCATGGAAATAAAAGGGGGAAGAAATGGATATAGTAACAAAACAAAGGATACACAGGATGCTTCAGTCATCTTAACCTTCCAAGATAAAGGAGAAGAAAATAATTTTGTGTATTATTCACTGCATTTTCAACACTGATGTTAAATATAAGCAAACTACATAATAAATTGGGGGGTTTTGCATCGTCTCTTGCAATAAATATATCTCATTTGCAACTAACAAGAAAGAACAAAGCCAAGTCCAAGTGAGAAATCCCCTCTGCTACTCAGTTATTTTCTGTTTTTAAAACTGCCTGAATGAGTGGTGAGCTGTGATTAACAGCCTTCTCAGAGGTGGAGTCCGGGGACTGTGGTGTAAACGCCATCTTTCAGCAGGTGTAGGCCACAGCAGACCATATGCCGTCAGGTAACCAGACCGGTATGCTCTACCGAGACTCAACTGTGATCATTTCCCTGGGCCTGCTTCTACTGGGAACCAGTGTCACTCACAAACACCATCTGCCAGGAATCAGGTCTGCTGCAAAGAGCGTTTATCAACGGGTCAAGGAGTGGTGCTTTCCTTTCATAAAAAGCCCACACACCTGCTGAAGGAAACAAAAGAAGAAGCTGCTTTGCACTGCTTTAACAGCAACTAATTTCTTCCAGGAATCAGCCGTGAAAACATAAAGCAGTAATAGCACCATGCACAAGAGATGGCTCCGACCCCACAGTGCTCCAGGATACCTTTCCCTTTGCTAAAGAGAGGGGAAAAGACACCTGAAGTGTTTGACGCTAAATTAGCTTTTCAAAGACAATAATTAGACTTCCACCCTAAAGGTAAATTACCTGCTAACCAACTGAACTGTGTTCTAATTATAGGATCTTGCCTCTGAGCCATTCCCAAAGATCCTTGTTCCTCACAAGATGTAAAACACATTTAGAAAAAAAAATGTTGAAGTGGTAGAGCCTACATAATACAAAGTGGAAATGTGTTCAGTGCTTCCATTGCTCTGTAACACAGAGCTGGGAAAGTGACGGATCACTTGCGTAACTGCAATAACCTTTAGAGGATTTAAACAAGATAATTTCATACAGCACCCAGATGGCAGCAATCGCTCCCTATGTGCAATTCTGACAGAGGAAGTTGACTGAGCAACACTGGATGGGTGACAACTAGGTACTTATCTGTGCTTTGCATATTTTGCAGTTGATGTTGTGACACTGCAAATTGATTTGTACGACACAGTCAGTGGAAGGATATTGAATATGTACACTCGCACAGTAATAAAACCTATCATGTCTCTGATGAGGAGGGCTTCTTTGGCCTTTAAGTCGAGGTAATTTCTTATTGTTCTGCTGGGCTTAGGACTGAGCCTCCCGCAAGGTGGCACTGTGACAGTGGATCCCTGCAAAAACGCAGCGAAGGGCCACACATTTGAATTCATCACCTGTGCTGATAGCCTGTCTCTAATTAATATGTAAATTTAACATTGTTTGTTTACAGCTGTGTCGAACTTTGATGTGAAGAGTGGCTTCCAGGTTAGCAGAGATTTAGTGGAGATTGAGAGTTGAAGACTTGCCACATATTCCAACCAGCCTGTAATTTAATATTTTATTTAAATACACCGACTAATACTGTACGTCTCCACAGCTTACAACCTGGGAGACAGGCTAATGATATTTTATTAAGCCAGAGTAATTGAGGATCCCATCAAAATATGTAATTAAACACTTAAGCATAATTATCCAACACAGTAGGAACCCAAATGAATTAATTAAACGTCAATACATCAATTTATCTGAATTCCTTTGTCCCTTTTCTACTTGTAATAATTAACATTTTAATTGCCTTAATTTGTGATGAGTAAAAGAAATTCACACTTTATTTGACACCAGCAATAAAGCAAAGAATTCGAGCTTGCAGTATTAGCAGGAAAATTATGATAAATTTTAGCCACATATAGCTCATTGCAGGAAAAAAAAACATGTTAAAATGTATTTTAGCATCTGTGTGTGTGTGTGTGTGTAGAATAAACGTGGGGGATGTGATTATGGGTATATCCATTTGCGTGCATGTGTATATGTGTGTATCTTTGCTTGCTTGCCTGGGTATATGTTCATTATCAGCAGGCTGCCTGGGTTTGATGCATACCTGGAGAGCAACTTAATATCCTCGGGCCACTACTACATGTCAGGCCATGAGAAAGATACACACACAAGACAGAGGAACATCTCTGGCCCCGGTGGAGCCATTTACCTTTCTCCAAGTAGGTTCAAGATATTAATTAAGATAAATCTACCTCAATTCACACATTCTGCCATCTGCCTATTTATCAGAATTATGTTAATCATTTCTGTAGGGCAAAAGAATTATTACCCATTTTGTACGTAATTCGTATTAACATTCAGAACTAAATGATTTTGCATTCTGTTCCATATGGACTCCTTACACCATGACATCTTTTCAGCATACAGTGGAAAAATAAGAGGACACATTCATAACACTCGTACAGGGCGTATGACAGCACTTTCCCTGCGGTACTCCCACAAACAATATGGAAATGTATCCATTCTAATCATACACAGCCTCTCAGGATTTATTTGTCATGAAGCACCTCGTGCGTTTGAACAGCTTTAAACAAAACAATAATTTTATGATGATCCATGCCGTCTCCATGGCTGTGATTTCATGTGATTCAAGGCAGCTTTTTTTTTTTTTCCCCTCTTTCCTTTTGGCCAATAGATGAGCTAGTTAATTAAACTCTGAGGAGATAATTAAGATGAGATGGCTGCTTGAATCAGTCTGGTCATTTTGCCATTATCTGGGGCAGACCGACAGGTGGCACAGGCCTGCATCAGGTGACAGCTAAGCTAACAGATCACATGATATGCTGGTATGGGCAAATTTCATAGCATCCCCTGGTGCAAGACACTTCATCTCACACACACGTCGTGCTATTCTGTGGATCTTCCAACTAGTTGTGCTTTGGAATCTCAGCTTTGAGTTTGTGCCTGCGTGGATACTGGTCGCACGTTTGGGTCAAAGCTGGGGCTGGAAGCAGTGCCAGGGCGAAAACAGGGCAGATCAGACTCCTGCACAAGCCAAGGACTAATGAGGGTGAGGACGGGGCCAGGCAAGGCTATGTGATTAAATTTAGATCTGGAGGGATATCTTGACCCATGGTGGCCTATGTCTAAGTGACATTTACCCAAGAGAAACACACTGCAGCTGAGGCTTATTAACCTTTTATAGATCTAAGCACTGCCGCCTGTCTTAATTGGCAATTGGACTATTAAACAGACCAAATTCAGAGTGATTTGATCCAACAAGGTCTACAATGTGGAGGCTATTTTGGAAGGTCCAGTCTGTGACAATGTGTGCATCCAATCCGTGTACGTGATTCAATCCTCCAAAGTATATTCTCTGAGATCTTCAAACTATTACAGGACTATAACAAGCCTTATTTGAGGTAAGTCATTAGGTTAACTGTGAATCACACCGTCGGTAGTACAATTTGAATCAGCTCCCATGAATTATAAGTTAGAGAGAAAATTATATCAAAAGAAGACGACAAAAGATGGACACCGGGTTGATCACTTTGAACTCCATCCTCAAAAAGTGTTTCTTTGAAAGCACAACTATTTGTACCAGTAGTGGTGTCAATCCAGCTCATTAAAACATAATTGAAATAAACTAAATGATACAGCCATGAAGGTTGCCGGCATATTAAGAAGTATACCACAACATATGATTACTCTTTGAACATTTACAAAAAGATCCGAGCTGCTGAAAACACCTTCATTTATATGTTAAATAAATACAGATTAGCCTTTAACAAAACTTGTTAATTATTTTGAGTCTGGCAAATTTACACGTGTCATCGTAATTCCTAAAACATAGTTTCCAGAGGTTGTCTGTTAAAAGCATTTTTTAATAAATCTGAATTCATTAAGAGTATCATGGAAACACCGAGTGCATTTTATCTGCACCAGTTAATTCAGTGATATAATAATGACCTAAACTGGGGCAATTACAGTACAGTGCTTTTAAAATGCTCTTTTCAGAGCAAAATGCTGCTTTTGATCATATTTGGAACTTTGTATTAATCAAAATTCTGCTGCAACATCATTTTAGAAAATGCAGGTAATTGGGTTTCACTGAATTTTTAAAAAGTCACACATAAACGGGGGCTCATATCATACACACAAAGTTTTTTGTACGATAAAGAAATTTATAACTGTTTACAATATTAATCTGAATGCAGATGATCAGTGACAACAAAGATAAGCTCTGCAGTTTGTTAACGTTGCAGGTAAAATAAGTAAAAGTTTAATTATTTGCTTATTTAAAAAAAAAAACCAACAATTTACATGATGTGTCTAATGTTAAATAATGATGATCGGCGACAGAGTCAAATATAATCAGCGCAACAAATATTCCGAGCAGCTCTAAAACTCGTGTCTGCCTTGTAGTGTTGATGAAGACTCATTCAGTACATGACGGCCACTTTTATGGACTTCTTACAGTCAGTTAAGATGACCGACAAGCACTGGGAACATTAGTTCTGTGCCACAAGTCCCTCACATCAACTGTCTTGTGGCGAGTAAGGGAGGGGATCAACATATTCTAAATGAGCAGACATAATCCCACTGAATGTGGAGTTAAGCCATTTCATAATTAGCAGATTTTCTAATGTATGCCAGGCTTTAATGACCTTTGCAAATGAGAATGGTTGTTTGAATTTCCATCCTTCACATCGTTTTATCCCTGCCATATCTGCCTGATAGAATGAGTGCACCAGTTGATGATATGCATAAGCTTAATGAACAAGTGCACACACTTCTGAATGGAAACTGATGAGCTCAAGGCAGGGAGATTGGAAATGCATTTCCACACCTTGCATATCATCATCATGACCATAAGTGGTGTCTCTATGACCCGTTAACAATGCATTTCAAGCCTTTTCCTTTAATTAGGTACACTTCTCCCTCAGATTTCTCTCATCAAAATATTATTAGCAAACTATGGCTTAAAAATACACTAGAGTTATAGAGCAGCACACGCCTTTAACTATTCTAAATGACAAAATCATCATTCATTCAGCAGCACTGATGACATATTTCATCGCTAGACTGATGTTTTGTTTGTTAGATGTCTAACCTGAAGCTGAAATTCTCAGACCTTCAGTTTAAGATTGTGCATTGCTTTTAGACTTGGGTTAAAGGATATACCAAACTGCCGGTGTGGAGGGTCATTTACTCCATGTTTTATGGTCATGTAATAAAGTTCGGGGCTTTAAAAAAAATGTCCTAGTGATTTTCCGCTAGTATAGGGAGTGCAGAATTATTAGGCAAGTTGTATTTTTGAGGAATAATTTTATTATTGAACAACAACCATGTTCTCAATGAACCCAAAAAACTCATTAATATCAAAGCTGAATGTTTTTGGAAGTAGTTTTTAGTTTGTTTTTAGTTTTAGCTATTTTAGGGGGATATCTGTGTGTGCAGGTGACTATTACTGTGCATAATTATTAGGCAACTTAACAAAAAACAAATATATACCCATTTCAATCATTTATTTTTACCAGTGAAACCAATATAACATCTCCACATTCACAAATATACATTTCTGACATTCAAAAACAAAACAAAAACAAATCAGCGACCAATATAGCCACCTTTCTTTGCAAGGACACTCAAAAGCCTGCCATCCATGGATTCTGTCAGTGTTTTGATCTGTTCACCATCAACATTGCGTGCAGCAGCAACCACAGCCTCCCAGACACTGTTCAGAGAGGTGTACTGTTTTCCCTCCTTGTAAATCTCACATTTGATGATGGACCACAGGTTCTCAATGGGGTTCAGATCAGGTGAACAAGGTGGCCATGTCATTTTTTTTTCTCTTCTTTTATACCCTTTCTTGCCAGCCACGCTGTGGAGTACTTGGACGCGTGTGATGGAGCATTGTCCTGCATGAAAATCATGTTTTTCTTGAAGGATGCAGACTTCTTCCTGTACCACTGCTTGAAGAAGGTGTCTTCCAGAAACTGGCAGTAGGACTGGGAGTTGAGCTTGACTCCATCCTCAACCCGAAAAGGCCCCACAAGCTCATCTTTGATGATACCAGCCCAAACCAGTACTCCACCTCCACCTTGCTGGCGTCTGAGTCGGACTGGAGCTCTCTGCCCTTTACCAATCCAGCCACGGGCCCATCCATCTGGCCCATCAAGACTCACTCTCATTTCATCAGTCCATAAAACCTTAGAAAAATCAGTCTTGAGATATTTCTTGGCCCAGTCTTGACGTTTCAGCTTGTGTGTCTTGTTCAGTGGTGGTCGTCTTTCAGCCTTTCTTACCTTGGCCATGTCTCTGAGTATTGCACACCTTGTGCTTTTGGGCACTCCAGTGATGTTGCAGCTCTGAAATATGGCCAAACTGGTGGCAAGTGGCATCTTGGCAGCTGCACGCTTGACTTTTCTCAGTTCATGGGCAGTTATTTTGTGCCTTGGTTTTTCCACACGCTTCTTGCGACCCTGTTGACTATTTTGAATGAAACGCTTGATTGTTCTGTGATCATGCTTCAGAAGCTTTGCAATTTTGAGACTGCTGCATCCCTCTGCAAGATATCTCACTATTTTTGACTTTTCTGAGCCTGTCAAGTCCTTCTTTTGACCCATTTTGCCAAAGGAAAGGACGTTGCCTAATAATTATGCATACCTGATATAGGGTGTTGATGTCATTAGACCACACCCCTTCTCATTACAGAGATGCACATCACCAAATATGCTTAATTGGTAGTAGGCTTTTGAGCCTATACAGCTTGGAGTAAGACAACATGCATGAAGAGGATGAAGTGGACAAAATACTCATTTGCCTAATAATTCTGCACTCCCTGTACATGATCTTTATTTTATGAAAGTTTATAGAAATGTTTTGGTAAAAATAAAATAAATGAAACATACAGGAAAAAAATACAGAAAACATCTGAAAAAAAATATTAAAAAACAAAACGTGATATTATGCTGTATTTTTGTTTGTTTGTTTTTTCCAGTGTATCTGAATATTTGCAATATTTTATATATTCAAGTCCATTCAATCCAAGTCTGTTCTGGGTGATGATACAGAATTGTCGAGAGAAAGTAAATATATTAAAAATTGGCTCATACAAACAATTTAGAAGGCTGAAAAATTATTTTTAAAAAGTTGCAGAATCCATCTTGGTTGTTGTCTTTTTATTTTTTGGATAAACCTGGATTTAATGATGAAATGTGCTTATAATTAATTATGAGTGATGACTAATGTTGGGTGGGTGCTTGGGTGCGTGGAAGTGTATTTATAGTTTATGATATTGTAATGTCTCTGTAAGTCTCTGTTTATTGTTGTTTGAAATAGAAATAAAACTGTTAATCAAAAAAAATATCTCAAGCTCAATCACTGCTGTAATAGATAATAGATTAAAATTGCTTACATGTACTCTGTGTAACAGAACTGGTCGCCAGTAAAACAAACAAACGGGGGGAAAAAAAACAAAAAAACAAAAAAACAAAAAACACCTTTTAGTGTTTTTAATATTTTTACTCACAGCAGGCAGTTTTTAATGAAACTGATGAGATAAATCTACTTTGCAAAAAGTAAATCAGCTCAATCAGCACAATTCCAAATGAAACTAATGTTGCCCCTTCCTCTGCTGGCTGTTTAGACCTTGTAAAACAGCACCTTACAAAAATTTAGTTATTGCACAAGCCAAAAATGATGCATAAATATATAATAAAGTTTTTCATGTGCAAGTTTTTCCTCTCTGCAACTACAGCAAAGATGACGCATTTGTTAAGGTCATATTATCATCTACTGGAATAAAGCTTTGCCAGATGTGATTGGATAAACATAGAAAACTGATCAAAACTTCTTTGTCACAATGTGCACATGAAAGTAATGCATCAATATCTAGTGAAACCTAATTACCTATCTAATTACCTAACAGTTAGGGTTTCATACATCCATCCATTTTCTTCCACTTATCCAATTTAGGATTGCCGAGGGGCTGGAGCCTACGCCAGCTGTCATGGGGTAAGAGGTAGGGTATATCCTGGACAGGTCAGGTGTTGTGCATAAATAGCAATATTAATCCAACTACAAGTGGGCCTACTGTGCGTACCTTTCTTCAAACTGTAAATAGAGACATAAATAACACATTGATAACTGAAAAAGTCCCACACATAAATACAACTCTTTCATGTTTAAAATACTGTTAATCAGTGTATGAAGATGACATGACCAGCAGTAGCAGCAATTTCTTCAAGACAGAAAAGTTTCAGGATAATAAATTGGCTCACAGAAAGAAAGTTTCATTAAATTATACCAGTGATATATTTACCACTCTACTGTCAAGCTGCCTAACTTCTAGCCCTTCACAGGATCCTGGTAAGAAGCTACGTGGTGGGTTCTGCTAAAAGCCACCAGCATTCATCATGGTTTTAATGCTATCAAACTCTAATCTGTCTGGGATTTCATGTGTGTTAACACAGCTACAAATGCAGGGAGCATACACTTCAACAACACTACATAAATGTCTCAATATCCGAACTAGACAATAAACAAACCCATTCAGTTCCAGGGATTTGCATGAGAAACGTGAGCATTAGCGAACACTGAAGAGTCTTCTGCATTTCTGCAGAGGGGAACGATGGCTTCAAACATGATTCTTTGTCAGTCAGGATGGGGGACACAGTCGCGAGCGCTTCTCAGTTTTGGCAGATCTGGGCTCACAATGCCATAGATTAGTAACAGCCTGACCACGGATCTGGAATAAGCTAATTGCTTAATTAGCTGACCCAATTCTATAAGCTTCTTTTAGCATATTAACAAGAGCTATGTAACAAATAGTAATGTTTCACAGAGGCGGTGTTTGTTTATGGAATTACAATAATGAGGATCAAATACAAAACATCCGGTCAATGGCATTTCTTTTATGGAACCTCTGCTTTAGAAAATCATTGCATTGTGTGATTTCAGCAGAACACTGAGGTAAAACTTTGCTCTGATCATAATGCTTATTTGCTTCTTATTTTTTCCTTTTCTTTTAAACAATTAAGCTACTTTGGGGTAATGGTTTGACTGCCCTCTTAATGATACTGGACATTTGGGCAATGTGGGACAAATGAGGAAAAGGATGGGGGGGAAATGTTATTAGATTGAATGATGATTGAAATGGATTAATTTACATTTCCGGCATGCATACTTTACATACATGATCTTTGCTCAGCACAGGGAGTTCTGGGCAAAAGAGCACTATTTGTATGAGATGAACTCATCTATATGCTAATTCATTGGCATGTAGACCTGCTTCATTTCTACCATTCAGGACTGTTTACCTATTAGCTCTTATAGATGCAAAGGGAATTGGAATATTAAAATAAAGTAAAAAAAAAAAAAAAAAATACAGGGCATTAGCAGCACATCAGCTGTTATTATATTTATAGAAGCGGTGGCATTTCTGCCCTTTGTTTAAGCTGTAACCAGCACCACAATCCAAGACTCAAAATGAAATAAGCCAACTCTTTCACTTAAGTGGGACTTGTTGCCACTGACAAAGGTGCTGCAGCTTTTTAGAAGTCATTCAAAGGACTAGAACAGACTAAACCAGGCTCAAAGCTATACAAACTCCTTTGATTCGAATGAAAAATGATCCGACGCTCAAAAAGCGCAAGGCAACTTCTCTTTAGCATGGAGCATTCAAGTCGATTTAAGGTGCTACATTATGTTTGTGTATTAGTCTACGTGACTATAATTCAAGCAAAAAAAGGAAGTGATTTAAATGTTGGCTGAGTGCTGCGTAGTAACACTAATATGGCCTTATAAAGAGATGTTTGACAGATCAAGCTGCAAGTGATGCCTAAATGCTAATGTAATTTCATATGAACCAGGCTGAAAGAGATGCAATCAACCATTCCCCGATTCAGATGACTGTTGTGTTTAAGAGGATGACAACCCCTTTTCTCATTGTCTATGTAATTCACCAAAATTGCCACTTACAGCCGCTAAGAGCAGGACGTTTCATCTCCAAGCTTCCTCTGGTCTTTGCTACTCATCCCATTTCTACTTCCTCCAAAAGTGCCACCACTTCATTAACCTTGCCAGGCATGAGATAAGAGAGGCAGTGCATCAAAGCTGCCAGCCCACAGAGAGAACAGAGCCCTGCATGTCTCCACTACACAGCGGCCGTCACACACACACACACACACACACACACACACACTCCAAAACCCATCCAACTCACAGAAAAGACCTTTTGTGTTCCAAACTGTCATTCACAAATGTGGTGGTTTTTTTCTGTTCTTGTGCACATGACATCATTATGTTTTAAATATAAGTCCGGGTGGAGCAAAAGCATTTGGTTGTTCCAAAGGTTTTAAGTGAGTTTGACTGTGAGGAATGCAAAATAATTGGTCTCGGTCAGACTTTTCATTGCCTCCAACACTTATCTCCTAACACGCATTGTCTCATTGCATAGTCATAAGAAGAGTTCAGGTACACGCTGCTGTCATCGCTATGACCTACACACTTAAAACCTCGAAAGGGAGAAAATGAAACAAGAAAAGCATCGAGCATCATTCAGCCCGATGAGTAACAACTCCCGACTTCCTCAAAGCATGACAGTAGATGGAAGGAAATATATTAACTGAGGCACAATATTGTTTTACTTGCACCACATACAAATCTCTCTGGTGTATTTAATCCCTCTACCCACAGTTTCTCAGAAAGGAGGATATAAATTATTTTCCTTTGGTGGAAACGGCAAATCCCTGTCTGGATTCTGTTAAAAGGCTTAAAATGTCACTAAATGCCAAGGCTGAGACTCCTGCTAACACGTAGGTCTTTAAGACAAGACGTTAAAGCGTTGAAAGTTACCTGAAATTGATGAGGTTAATATTCTTATCGCAGACTGAGGCTTCTGAGAAAGTGGATATTGAAAATAGCCAGGTAACCCTTCATATTAGAGGCTATCAGGCGGATTAGTAGCATAAACACCAATTACACATTTCATTGTTTGTTAGCATTTTAAAAACATGCCACAATGCATAAATTAAAAGGACCGGGATGTGAGGGGTGGGGGATGTATTTCGCTGTACAGTATCATTACCAGTATGGATTTCAGTAAAGAAGACAAGGAAATGTCCCTAAATAACAAGTCGGAATGCTGAATGCTGGGCTATAAATGAGTAATTTACCATGAATATCCTTCTCTATCCCTTTACAGCCATATGAGTTTCCAAACCACATTATAGGATCATGGAGGGGTCTGTCACTGAAATTTGAAATAGAGGACAAAGGGCCACGGAGCAAATAGGTTTTTTAGACACCATCCTCTGAGTTCTCTGCCAATGTGAATCAGAGGTAAAATACAGTGCATTAAGTCGACCTCTGAGGCTGCACAGAGGAGGGTAGAGTGAGACATTCTGCTATCTATTAAGACTTGCGTTATGTATATATTGTGTTTTGAAGGAATTTTACTGATCCACAAAACCAGCAGGCAAGGATAAGAGTGAGTCCCTAAGACCATGTGGTAAGCAACTGCAGTGCAAAATCTCAGGCAAGTTGAAAGTTGCTGTGCCGTTAAGGAGAAAGTCTGGCAGAATCCTGCATGCCCGCTGATAACATGGTTGGATTAAGGATGTTTAAGGGAAGTGAAAATTATTCATTTGAGATGGATGAAAGCTGCACTTGTCAAGTCTACCAGTCATGCACTTTATACATTTCATTTCCACTAGCCAGCATGCATAATTTCCCCTCAATGCAAATTTCTACACACTGAAAATGGTGAGCATATTTACACCGCTCCCTTAACACATTCTCTGACACAGAAAATGGATAATCTCTATTGAACAGGGAACAAAACAATGCAATTTTGTTTGCAGAGGTGTGAGAATCTAATTTTGTGCAGAAAGATAAACTCTCAAGACTCCCTAGAATGCAAACAATGGCTTTCATTTGAAATCATGCCTGAATGCCCCCCCAAAAAAAGAAAAGAAAAAAAAAAAGACGACTATGTTTTGTGCCCTGCTCATCACAGACACATCTTTTGTAATTTTTAAAGCATGTGCCCAGTTATCCAAACGGGCTTGTCTTAGTAGTGTAATTACTGATTTTAAGTCACAAAGTCTTGGCCTCGGTGTTGTTCTAGGAGCTTTGCAACCAAGTGTGTATATGTATACTGTATCAGTCTCACTCTCTATACAAATATTATGATCTCTCTGATGAGAATTAAGTCTCCAGCCTGGATGGCCAATAAATTAGAGGCATGCTTCTCGTTTACTCATCAGAGCTAATGAGCCTGATAAAATTACCTCGAGGATCATAATTACAGGCTAGTGGCAGAGACTCTGGCAGTGACTGGAATAAGACGAAACACACATACGCACACACACAGAATTTAGATGGTGTTGGAAGAGGCAGACTAACAGCCAACCTAGAACATCACAAAGAACTCACGCCCTATTAATAGAATAACAGACTAATTTCAGTAAAAGAAAAAAAAATGCTTTGTACATTTTCATGAGACACACAGAAACCTATACTGTTTGACATCGCGTCGTCACGAAATGCACAAGATTAACATAATGTAAGGTTCTGAACAATATTACAATTTCCACCTTTCTGTTCGAGCAGTTCAAACTGATTTCACCACCCTTTCATAAAGATTAAGCACTTCATGGGTAATGGCATATTTTAATGAACGATGGCAGCCTGGACACAAGAGCTCACCTCAGAGGATTCCATTTCATCACACATTCACAGGATGAATTGTTTTACTTATGAATATTAATGTCTCTCTAATTTGAGGCTGTTGTTAATGCTTGTCGCTAGGAGCTCGGCAAATCAGGTCCCATTCCTGTTAAAACCATGTATTAGACACCCCCCTGACACTAAGCCCTCGCCTTTGATTCTTAATTGCAGAAGTGCAAGCATTTGCAGTAGATGGGGCGCAAAGCTTTAATTAACTCTAATATCACACATTCAGTCTCGACTGTCACCCACATCACGCGTGGCATTTTGTACCAATATCATCCTCAACTGTGCTCAGCTAGAAAGATTGTGTTCCAAGTTCATGATCACAATTTCATGCATCTCAAAATGAGCGATATGTAGTTTATAAGAAGCTGCGATATATTGACGCCAGTGAATTATCTTGATGCCGTCTTTAAAAAGCTTTAATGAAGGCATACATCGATGCTGCTCCGTGATCGCTCCACAGCTTTAATGCAAAGGAGTTCCAGTGCTGTTGGCTTCTTACTGAAAGCAATGTCTGATCTTGGTAGTGTCATTGTATCAACAGTCATTGGTGAAGCTTGTAACATGGGGAGGGAAGAGATGAAAAGTTTGGGGATCTATTTAAAATGGAAGGAGGCGGTTATTGAGTAAATAATTCAACCTCTCGTTCGTTCTAATCTTCAAAGGATTTATTGGACAACAGATTTCAAGTTTTAAAATACTATAAATAGGAGAACGCATACACACACCTTTCAATAACACTTCTAAAATGCAACATTACAGAGCATTCCTTACAAACACAGCAAATGCCATTTTCACAGATGAGTGCCCTCGCACGTCATTTCAACATTTTAATAGCTCAGGTATGGAGCAATTCTGATGCAGATATTAGTAAAGAGTAATGTTTAATTAAACCAGGTTTGAAGATAAAGAGCTCAATACATCCTATAGTTTATAAGCCTTTGCCAGCCATAAGCTACTGCTCTTCCTAATCCTCTTTCACATAACATTATTGCATCAGCACAGCTGAACATTTTTGCAGCATTTATAAAATTAGCAAAGAAATTAACTGTCTGTACTGTGGCAAATAGGATTTCCAAGTTCTTGCCGTGTGATACAGCATACCCAGGCTGCCACCTACAGTACAGTCTGAGAGAGGAACTACAGCCCAACAGTTCAACATGTGTGGCTCCCCATTTTACACTCCACAGCCATTCAAACTTAATTGTCAAGGCTCCCTCTAATATCCTTACAGGAAATTTGTTAAAATCCATTATTAAATAAATACTGAAATAATTTCATTTTGACTCAAGACTGGCAAAGGATTACACATTTATCCTTCTCACTCCTATTCACATGTGGAAGAGCCAGTGTTCCCTCATCATTTTGACATTATGACAGTTGATTCGACGCTGCTTTTATTTTAAACCATGTGCGATTTTAAAATGGTTACTTTATTCCAAGAATATATATATATATATATATATATATATATATATATATATATATATATATATATATATATATATACAAATTAGTATATCCCCAAATGTGATATTCATTTTACTTTAGTGAGACTGAAATTATATTAACAGAAAAATGAGAATTTTCTATACGAACAACCTTAACAGTGGAACAACAGTGGAGTAGCAACAAACCAAGAATTGAAAGTGATTTTCTAAACAAAAACATTTGCACCAATTTTTTTTTTCTTTTTTTTCTTCAAATGGTGTATAGACAAAATATGGCTTGTTACATCCTTCCTAATTTGAGATCTCTTCTGTTATCTTTCCCATGAGCACAAATTATACATAAAAAAAGTTAAATTTTTAAAAGGAATATTAATACAATAGAAATAATGACAATTTAGTAAAAAATAAAAATAAATAAATCAAATAATCCCCTTTAGGATCATTCAAAGCGTCTTTTACTTCTTCGCCTGAACAGTTTTGAGATTGAGGATTTCCTTTCATTTTTGGCTTTCTTCACTCCTGTTCTCAACAAAACCAGTATATTAACAACTCAAATCAAATTGAAACAGAAAAAAAAAAAGACATTTTATATGTTGCTTACCAAGGTTTTGCATCATTTTATTCAACTGCTGATCTTCCTCCACTTCCCTGAAATTAGCCAAAAATCAAACTAAGCACTGTCATATCTTTTTACCACATCAATCTTTAAGATTAACTGCATTGTACTTAAGAATTAATTAGAAGATTGATAATGTTACCTCAGCCTGTCCTCGTCGAGACCATCCACAATTGCGTTTCTGCCATCCACGATCTCCATCAATTTCTGCATTAGTTTCTTCTCCTGCCGTTGTTCCTCTCTGGACTTTAAATGATCTGTGACAATGTTAACAACCGCATGTCGGAAAAAGAAGTAAGACAGATGCTGACAGGCAAAGAGACCGAGCGCTTACCTGGCTTCTCGAGCAGCCTGCGAAGTTCCCCCTCAACACCTGGCTGCTGCTGCTCCAGCTCTTGAGTCCTGGCTCTGAGTTTTAACATCAAATACTAATTCAAAACTCACATTATATCTAAAACTTCTAAACAATCCTAAAAATTGTGAGTTTCTCAGTTAAGTTTGATTTTTGTCCTAATGTTAAATGCAAGTAAAAGTACAAGCAATGAGGGAAAAATCTTTAAAGAAAGTATCAGGTAAAATAAATAAGGTTTGGAATTAATATAATCAAATTGGGGCAGGGATAGCTCAGTAGGTAAAGTGGTCGCCCCATGATCGGAAGGTCGGCGGTTCGAATCCACTTAACGGCTACCCTGAGGTACCCCTGAGCAAGGTACCGTCCCTACACACTGCTCCCCGGGCGCCTGCTTAGTGGGCTGCCCACTGCTTCACTGAGTGAATGGGTCAAATGCAGAGAAAAAAGTATCCATTATAATTATTATAATTATTATTATATAAAGAGAAATCCAACTTTCAAGTCAAAGTAAGAATATTGTTCAAAAGCCTTTTCTAGTGTAAACAAATATTATCCAAATGAGTAATAATTCCCTGAATAATGGAGAAAGGGTCATTTAATATTCTCAATCTACATCGATCCTTCAATAATACTCACATGTAAATGAGCTCTGATTCTTTCCTAATGAACATTTGTTTTTTTCGAATGAGGTTAAACCAGTCGACCATCAGTGGGTCCATCAAGATGTCACCTTCTCCATCTGCAAAACAAGTTAGTAGCACTCAGCTGAATTTATTCAAAAGATAAAATAAAAAGTTTTATAATCACTGATGTGTATATATTGTAGTAAATCAAGCAATTATAATCACTGACTAGATGTTTATTTAACAAGCTCATAACATTTATCATTTCACGTAAGCCAAATATTTTGTGCTGTTCTGATGTTAACTGATATACTCCAAGAGCAAACTTAAAAAAGATAAAAATTTAAAAAAATAAATAAATAAATAAATAAATAAAAAAATACCCCACTTGAGCAGACTCAACCTCACTGTTTGCAAGAAAAACATTAAGTAGAAATTAAGGGGGGGGTTAGGATATTTTGGCTCATATGCAGGTAGGTGGTTCTCAATTTTTATTAAGAGAAGAAGTGACTCACATCCTGGAACCACGCTGTCACCTTTATTAAGACACTATGTCACAGCCAACAATCTTAAAATGGAGCTTAGCCTGCCAAACCCGAATCTATTTTTTTTTTAATAATATCAAAATGTATGTCACAGAACATGATGTTACAAAAAACCTGTCTATAGACACTTTATAGTTTGTCAGTCATCATTCCTGTGGCATCGACTTTAGAATATAATACAATGTTTTGTTGACAAACATCTTTTTGCAATTTACTCAAAAACCAATCCAGTAAAAAAAAAAAAATTAATGAATTACTAATTAAATCATTCACAACAATACTGCTTATATTTTTCCAAAGCTTTCATTATGTGGGGTTAAACTGGTGGCCACACATATACAAAGAAGCATTTTAAAATTTCATTTTCAGCCCTGAGAAGTTATATTATTACCCAGATTTTAAAGAAAATGTGAGAATGGATGAATTATGGATACATGATGCAGGGAACAATGCAATTTACCATCAAAGATGATTCAATATTTAAGGTTTTCAGGATACGGTGTATACTTTTCAGTATTGGTCCACCACAGTACTCCGACATGCACTGAAACAGTGCTTAAATTTGCTGCTTCACCGAGTCATACCCGAGTAGGTGGATCAATTGATTTTAGGCTGAATATTTTGCTAATCCTAATTAGCGACCAATCAGTCAAGTCACATTTACAACAGAGAGCGAGCTGCAGAGACAGAGGACAGAGCCCCACACATCCTGTCATTACCAGAACAAACATGATTTGATTCTGAACTGAACCTGAGTGCCAGGGTTTAGTTTTTATGCCAACAAATTCCAGTTGAGAAGTAGATGATCTCCTAGGTAGTGTGGAAATGATGTTAAATTCTGGCCAACTGACATGCTCAGGCTTCCTGGGTGGCATGTAGAAAGAAAAAAAAAAAAAGCAATCGACCAGAATACACACATATAAATATATATATAAAAATTTATTACTATATCCAAGTCATGTTGACCTTGAGCAAAGCAATAAGGCCCCCTACTCCTACTACCTCAAAGGAGACGCAACATCCCTGTGGGCTAGCTGTGCCTCTCACCTCATTTGACTGAAACACTAATAGAAATGGCATGCATGTCACACACACACACCTTCAGCTGATGGTGAGCACATGTGTGAAGCACCCAAGATACAACTCACCAATGCAGCAGAGTGATTCAGCAGTTCAAACAAAAATATGATGTCAAATTTTAGTTTAAGGTTATTGCAAGACACATTTTGCTTTAGAATATTACCTCATTCAAACCAACATAGCGGTGAAGGGTCTACCAACCCCCCTCTTGTTCAGAAATGGCCAGGTATTAAATATTACCTAGCTTAGTCCGATCCACATATACAGATGTCATAATTGGTCATATGCAGCGATATAGATGTTACAGATGGGATAGGATAAAATAAAATAAAAAAGGAGATGCCGCAATAAAATTTAGTATAATCATCTTGCAGCTCAAACTTCTTGTTATTACACAGAAAATCCTTCACGTTTCCAGATAATCATACTTCAAGCAATGTGATGATTGTATGGAAAGATGTAGTAGCTTTTGCTTTAAGAGGTTATTAACATGGAATTAGATACAAATCAGTATTTTGAAACCCTGATTCCTGGTTTTTACATTACCATAGAAATAAGAAACTACAATAGACAATATGCCACAACATTAAACATAATATTTACAAATAATAATAATCATTATTATTGAAGGAAAAAAAGATAATATTTGCATTGTGACCTTGTGAGTAAGGGGAAATGCTAGATCCCATAATCCCATCATCATAGTATGATAATACTATCCTGATATGGTAAAGCATCACCCAAAATAACCTTATGATTATGAGGTTACTACCACTTAAAAAAAAAAAAAAAAAAAAAAAATCACTGTATGAAAAATGTAAATGCACAGATGCAACGTATATGTATTCCTAACAAGTTATGATATCATTACCAATATACTGTATGATTAATTGGGTTTGCCTCAAAGGCATCTATGTTTTCATTGTATTGCCCCTAGATTTTGGCCCCTTATAAAATTTCAGTGTAATATTACTAAAGTAATTAGTAATGTAAGATATCACATGATATTCATTTGTAATCAAGATGTGGTAACTTGCCATTTCCATATCTTTAACTTATCATATCCAGCTTATTACCACACTACTGCTCTCACTTGTTCAGAAATAATATGGAACTACGCTGCAGAGTTAAGAGTGAAAAGCCAGCTACTAAATGTCTCATGAACCATGTCTGAAAGTGGACTATTGATTGCATTGTTTAATATTTGTATGTTTTTACAAGTAAAAAGGAGAAGTGGAAGACATAAAACGTACCTTCCTCACAGCTTCGAAGCTTCTGTTCCAGCTCCACACCCTCCTTCTCCAAATGAGCCAAGTTTGTCTCAATATCATTCAGCTGCCTTTCAATCTGCTCCATTGGGATATGATAAGACCTTACCTGGTGCAAAACAGAGAATTTAAGAGTCACTGTCAAGTAAAGATTATCGTAATTTGAAAATTCTGACTTTGGCCACTTTAATGTAAAGAAGGTCATCCATTTTTTGCTGGGAATGTAATGAAAGCATATTTGTAGAGCTGTTAATTAATCTCTTAAGAGACTTAATGGAGGGAACTTACAGAGGGTGACCTCATTTCAGTCCTGGAGGCGTTGGTGGGTGACAAATACTTTCCCTTTTTAGCAGCTAAGAGGTAGATAAAATAGGATTAGATAGTTCTTTCATGGCAGCTTTTTAGAAAAGTATTGTCACATATGACTTAACCTGTTTTCAGTAAAATACATTTTTTTTAAATGTATTTATACACTTTTCATATGAAATCAACAAGAAATCTGAAATCATGTATATTTGGCTTTGATAGCTATTAAAAAGATGGGAAACAACCTGATGGATTTCCATGATTGGCTGGAAAAGTAGTTGAAGAGCTAATAGATTTCACAGCTGGCAGTCTGGGTGAGGATTTCACAGGCAAGCAACTCCCAAATTTAAAATCTAAAATAAAGAGAAGAGGCCTTAAACACTGCAGAAGTGCAGAGTTCACAAAACTTTGTTTTCATTTTGTTTGTTTAATATGGGAACTAATACAATAGGGTGTGTATAATTTTGTGGACGTTCAGAGCATACACAGGATGGGTCCCATTGGCTAGAGTGAGTCATTTAGCATTTCCTCAAGCAAAACCATGAGGTTCACATTTATAGTTTTCATTAAAATAAGCCAACTAAAACTGGCATAAAATTTACACAAACCACCAAGAATGTATTTCATTCTTTGTGTTGATGCTCTCGACTTCTCATACAGTCTAGATTATAGATAATATTTTTGGTTAGAACCCAATCACCCTACCCCCAAATTCAAAGTACATCTATTTTACCATCTTAATAGATGAAAGTGCAAATTTTCCACCAACTTCATAGTTTCATTATGTCGCTTTAGATTCTTCAAGAGCTTGAATAAGTTAGCCAAATAAATAAAATAAAATACACATACATTTGCTTTACTTGGGTATTGCTGCTCTCAGTGTGTATTAATTGATTCCATTAACACATGACTGAACTTTGTTATTTAAACATGAAAATGGCCAAGACAAAACAGCTTGAGTCACCAAAACCTTTACAGAGAGGTTCCTTGCAAGCTAGTTCTGGTTCACTTTGACATCAAACACTCAATTCATTTAATATATCAGCAGACAAATGTCTCTCATTATAATGCAAAGAAGCCTCTCACCTAGGATTTCAGAGGCAGGCTGAGGTTTCTGGGGACTGACTTCCCTAAAGCACGCAGGATCAAACAGAGCAAAGCTAACTCCTGGTGCTGCAGGTGTTTGAGCCAGAGGAAGCCTTGTTGGACTAATTGAGACATTAGATGGAGGTGTGGACATGAATTCAGCTTTATGATTTTCAGTAAAAGCTTCAGGTTCAGCATCTCTGTAAGATATAAACAAAGAAATGAACTTATTATTTTAATACAGAGGCATTAATCCGACACAGGTGAAATGTACTAATAGGTCAGACGAGTAACAACCTCACCTTAAATTTTGAAATGTTAAAAAGGTGATGAAAACAGTTGAGGAATCATCAGCAGGGGTTAGAAATGAGAAAATCTAGTGTTAAGGAGTAGGAAAGCAGGAGTTCAGGCCTTGCACTCCTCGGGACTTGTTAAGATGGGGGATAGAACTAGCGGCTCCACTTTGAGCCAGTCAGCAATAAAAGAGATGGACGAAGATGATTCTGCGTTCTGGAGAGTAAATAATCTGATAGGTCAGATGTATTTCAAGGCAAGTCTTTCAAGACATTCTGGTCCACTTGTGCAGCTTTTCAACTTTCAGCCAAGTAACTGCAAATACTTACTTTAGCCCGAGTTCGGTTTTAACAGGTTTTCTTTGCCACTCATGGTATACTGGATCTGCAGAGAAACGACAGAAAGTAAAATCAAAAATGAAAAATAAGATCATTATTGCTAGTCTCCAAAGACCATGAATACTTAGATGGGAAAACTATAACGGCATATCACTGCATTTAAGAAAGGACTTGCTTGATAAACAGCTGAAACAACCGTGATTAAAATGATGTTGATTCCAACGATTCATTTTTTCTTGCTGAAGCAGAAGGGCATTCCTCCACAAAGATCAACGATACTTTCCTCAATTCAAAGAAAGCGTTTCAAAATTTCAGAGGTGGTTCTTGTGCCTGTGATCGACATCGCCACCAAGTTTCCCAGCATCTCACTTGGCAGTCTTTTTCATAATCTTGCTGACAACAATAACACGAATCGCAATGATCACAAACGTCTAACTCTGCATTAACCTTGGCGAATAAAAAGCACAATGGTAAATCCGTCATTACACTTCACCTTATAATCTTGTGTAACTACCGTTTTAAAACTTTTAGAACGAGAGAAGATGGCGCATTGCAGCTTATGAGACATCTGCTTTGTCAGTGACGTGCACACTCGCGGCACTTCCAAGTTATTGTACACAATAAACAAAACAAACAAAAAAAAAAAAAAAAAAAAAAAAAAAACCTTCCCTCGACTCGTGTGTCACACTCGTCTAAACAGCTGTCAAGCGCACAGTTACTGGTTTCATTATCTAGGTACCGGTATTCACAGCACTCCAATAAAATGATTGCGCTCCACATTCTCGTCTGCACACAAGAACAAAATGATGCTTTAATCACTGACCTTGGCGTAATGTCCAGTCAACATATGGTTAATATTAGTAAGAAACAGACTTCATTTCCATGTCTGGAAAACTTCCATCAATGCTAAAAGTAAAAGTGACTGAAAAACCATTCTCAATAGACCCACCAGTAATTGTATTTCTGTCTACAAACCCACCGACAGTCAGAATGTGACACCCGTGCATGCACATCCATCCCAGGAGAATGACAGTTCAACTATGAAAGTTCATTAGTGTGAGACAGGAATTAAAATGTCAGCTATCAGCATGCGAGATGCACTGGTTTTATAAATAGGGCAAAAATGACAAAAGGGCTTTGTTTTCTAGGAATGTGAGAGACAGACTGAATGGTGGGGGTGGGTGGATGCTGGCTGGATGTCAAATAATGGATCAGACACAAGTAAAATGAATTTAGTGGAGCTTGCCTTTGGTGGTTTTGTGTACAGTTGTTGGCCCTGTGTTGTCTTTATTGATGGCCTTTAGACATGGCAATTCCTTATTGTTTGCCTGAGTGGTGGAGGGCTGTCCTGCGTAGTTTCCTGCTGAGGCTTGGCTGCATTTATCCTTTTTCAAAGCAGAGCTGTCAGCTAAACTTGGCTCATCACCAAACCTGGGGACAGAGAAAGCCCTCACCATCAGCTTTAAAAAAAAAGACTGTGGGAAAGTTTCCTTCAGAAGGACAGTGCATTCATGGCTATAGATTGTATATTAATGCAATGCTCACCATCTCTCATCCGCCGATCGGATTGTAAATGGGCGTTTGTTATTATTGTTGTAGTTTTGCTCTGCTAGTTTTTTTCCAACCATTACCCTCGACTGGCTCTTTCGATCATCATCATCATCATCATCAGTCGGGACCTTTGGCCTTACTTGAACACTTGATTGCTCTGTTGGCTTCCTGTTGTTGACTTTGGAGATTTCAGTAACTTGTGGCACAGTCTGGAAAAACTTCTGCCGGGCAGCCTGTGTCTTCTGGGCTGAGGCCGTCCAGGACTGGGAGGTTGGAGTAGGAGCAACTGGTTTCAAAACATTATTCAGTGGGGCTGACAACACCGAAGGGGGGTGTGGTGAAGGCCGTTTTAGGCTGGCATCATTTAGTGGTCGCGCAGCTGAACTGGTGAGACCATTTTTGATCAGAGCCTCAGAGGAGGAAGTCTTGGAAGTGTTCTGGTGGGAGTTACAGATAAAAGTGTCTGGATCCGTCCCAGGTTTGTAACTGCCTACATGGAGTACGCTGGCGCACTCGCCACACCTGGTGGTGGAAGTTTATTAATATTAAATTATTAATGGAATAAGCCCCTGTGCAGGGGGAAAAACATCTATGAATATAGATTAAATTCTTACTTGAAACAGCTTCTGTGATAGAGCTTGCCTTCCACAAAGTGCCTCTGAACAAGATGAACATGGCCCTTGCATGAAACACATTTGCTATTGAGAGTCCCGTTTTTGTTGGGGTTTTCAGCCAAAACTACCTTCTGTGAAAAAGAATCAAAAGTGAGAAAACATTTATCCAGAAAGGTATCCCATTTTTCCTAGGATTCCTTTGGTGACCCACTGAAAATAAATGCTATGTTTAATCCTAAATATTATTCCTTTAAAAAGCAAAGGTGTGTAAAAGAAAGACGTTTTAACACACAGCCTTAATTTTAGCTGACTGATGACGTGCCGTTTGACATGACTACTGACCTGAGTAGAAGCTCTTGCCAATTTGGGTGAGGTCTGAGCTGTGTGAGTGGAAGGTAAACAACTCTCAGTGGCAGTTTTAGATACAAAGCTTTTGGCAACCACTGGGAGGTTTTTTTTCTCCGATGGCTCCTCCTTGGAGCCCTCTGCTGGCCTTTTTACACCTCCCACTGAAGACAGTAAAACATCATTAGTGTCAAAGAGTTGGGGGAAAAAAATACCTCAGCCTGTACATAAAAAAGAAATATATAAGGAAAAAGCTCAGAATTAAAGAGGATGAACTACTCAAATGCAGTTGCTAGGGATTTTTAAAGCAGACATATTCTCACTGGGAGGCCGTCCTTTGAAGTAGTTGTAGTACTGGGAGACGTAGGTAAGAATGCTCAGCCTGTCTGGGATCCTTAAAGCCACCATGTCCTCTGCATCTAACAAAGCTGGGATCCCCAGCTTCTCCTCTGCGATCTGAAAAGCCTTAAGAGAAAAAAATAAATCAAAGTTTAACCAACAGCCCCCAACTCCAACTAAATATGACAAACAAAGTAGGCATATCCAAAGCACTTTTTCCATGTAAAAGCATGGCATTGGCTGGGCTACCTCCTACAGTTACAGCATGTGTAAATATGTCACACAATACAATTTACTTTAAATAGACTGGCGGTATTCTGTGGCACAACCCTAGGAGGTTTGGAAAGGGCTCTATAATGAATGGCACACTTCCTGTGAGCTTGTAGGGATAAGAAAGAGGATGGGAAGAGCGGGATATCAGTGCATTGTTTAGGATCAGCCTGGATATGCTCATTAAATTTAAAGAAAAGCCTTACGGAATAGCAAGTGGGCATATATAAAAAGAAGGGGATACTGAGGAGTTTAAGTGGACAAAACCACAAATTTCAGCTCATGGGGAGGAAAAAAAAAGTCTAACATGGTTATTTATTAAATTAAAATATATAGAATTTACTCACCTTTAACCCCACCACCACCCCCTATCCCTGTACATGGTGGATTTTCCTAAACCTCCAGTAATATAAAAATAAATAACAGAGTATCGGAGATAGGGAAAATGGGTGTTCAATCAGGAGTTGGGCCCATAGGTACAGAATAGTGGATGTTTTTGACTATGAAGCAACCGGTTGCTCTGCTGGCCTCCACTGTGAGACGTCTGTGGGTTCAGATAAGGGCAACAAGAGGCCCAGGGAACTCATAAACATCAGAAGACCTCCGCTGCTGGCAACAGGAGGAGGAGCATAGGCCAACTCCTCCATTGCAGACCATGTTAAAGACCCTGCAAATAAAGGCAGCTGGGATTAAAAAAAAAAAATCGGTTTCCAATGACCATGTTCTCCTACAGAATCCTTCCTTCAATTACTTCTCTCGATAGGTCTTGTTGAACAAAAGGCTTGCTTTCTGTCCACGTGGCTTGAGCTGAACTAAATAGCTTAGGCTTTTAGAGTGTAAAAACACACCACTGTCAGGTAAAGGGGTGTGCTTTATTTCTAACACAAAACAAAATTAGAGCTTTATGGTGAAAATGAATTCTAAGAAGCAATTTCATACTAGATTGTACCTGAAATTAAAATCCAATTTATCATCCAGCCCTACCTGTAAGAAGCGTGACACCATTCATGAAATATAGAAAGGGTGTGAATTACCAGGTGCTCTCTCATGTTTCAGTAGAGGGAGCATCTTCAGCAGTGTATCAAACTTAACCTTGACCAAACACACAGCTCTTTGCCCACAAATCGTTTTGTTCTCGTATACCATTCAAGATGTATGTATCAGCAGTGTCTTCAAGAGAACAGTCACCATAAGGACCGAGTGGCAGACAACAGTAAAGCCTCATTCAAAATGAATAGACTTGAGAGCCTCTCCCCTGAGGTCAGGTTTGCTGCTGACACAGCCAAGATGATCGAAAACAACAAGGAAGTCGTACGGAGCGCGTACTGTAGCACACTTACTGCAGGGCCTGTAACCCTCAGAGGAAGCCGGCAAGAGGTTAGAAAACTAAATAATGGAGAGGTCCCAGCTGTGCTGCTCATGTCACGCAGGGGTTAACCGAATAGATGAGTTCAAACGGACAGAGCAAGAGCAAAGATTGAGAAAGGTTGAGTTTGACAGGAGTCTAAAATTAGTAGAGAGATATGGCTTTTGCTTAATCTGCTGTGCTGTGAAAATTGAAACAGCTAAATATTTGTCCAATCTGCTGCATAGATGCCAAGGCAAGAACAAACAGCGTGTTGCTGCGTGGCCCGTCATGTCTGGGGTTAATGAAGTGGATGTTTTCTGCTACATCAGATTTTGCAGTTTGTGCATGAAGTCTGCTCCTCTCAGTAAGACGAAGGCTGAACATCTTGACATCTTACCAGTCTGTTGTTCTCAAACACATCCTCCTTTCTGAGTGAGTCATAGTCTCTGGGAAAACAGGAATACAATGAACACAGAGAAGTTACCTCAACTACCCAGAATAGCTCTTTTACAGCATGTAGAAAAAAATATGTTTAAAAGAAGAAAAAAAACAGCACTGTGAAACTGGACAAATGACAATGTATTAATAAAACACAGAAATAAGAATAGGGATCACTTAAGTTAGTACTTATACAACTAACATATTAAAAACAAAATAAGGGTAAATTATTGGAGGAGGCAGGCTGTCTATATGTATTACAGTTATTAAAGAACTTGACCAAACCAAAGTAAAGTAAAGTTTTGGGAGAAAAGAAAAAGTTTTCAATACTTACATCAGGTCCGGTCTGTACTTGTGTATTAGCGCACAAAAAGCCAACCCGTTCCTGAATGAAGTGGTCATGTTGGTGATGGCCACATCTCTGTAGCCCTCACATTGCATTTTACACCACTGCTCCAAAGCCTTGATGGCAGCCATGCTTGTAGCGCGACAGAACCACTGCTGCAGACAAAGTGTGCAACAGGCAGGAGGTGTGACGGAGTGAGAGGAAAGACAGATATAAAACAGCGTGTCTCTGTGCTGGCTTTGACCGTGATCTGCGAACTGCAGCTGCGTCCTGTTTCCTTCTTTCACCTGCTTGTCTGACTCACAGACTCTGCGAAGTGCTGCTTGCTGCTGCTGGTGTGTGTTTCTCGGCTCATTTCACTAATTGACGCCACTGCCGATTCGTCATTCACGACAGTTGAAGAAAAGCTCATTCGGCTAAGGAAATAGTTGGCTAAGTCTGATGTTCATAATTCATGCACGTTTTAATCCCAGGAAGTGGATCATGCTGACCTATTATTTATTTATTTTCCCTGGGGTGTGATTATTGAGTTAAATGATGTTTAGAAAACCAAATGAAGGTTAAATCCAGTTAGTAGGTAGGTTAGTGTAATCTGTTATCAGACAGCACATGTTGTTATTTAGTGTTTTTAGATCCTCGTGCTTGTCTCACCTGACCTTCTTTTTTCCCCACAATTATGGCACATTTGAACCATCTTCTCTAATAGTCTTTATTGCATTTATTGACCCTGGTATGACAGCCAAAACGATGATCGTGGAATAAGCGCTTCTTGATTTTATTTTGCTGGTAAAACACGGTGTTGGACTTATATGCACGTGAGCCAGTTACGAAATTGAGTTTTCAGTTATATCTTTAAAGATGCAATTAAAAAGATCAAATTAAATAAAAGATATTAATTGAACATAATGACATGACAGTTATAGTTAAACAGACATAAGAGACATAACTAAACGACAGCTGCAACTTTTTGAGGACAGAAGTTTTATGGCCATAATATATTATTTTAATGCTAAATAAAAATATCCTTCGAGCTAAGCTTTGAAGAACAAGTGTGCTCTGGGATATCTAGAGTATAAAACCCCAGTATTGCTACCTCAGACAGTGTACATAAGGATAGTTAATGCTCTTCTAC